>NC_086329.1:5196011-6681011 GCF_036172605.1 Pelobates fuscus
TAAATCACATGAAATAATCTCTGTAAAGAAAGAGGATCAAAAAATAAATATATAAAAATGGAAACTTCTTGATCTAAATGTTAATGTATCTCAAGCCTGGACTAAGTTTATTTGGGAATGTTGTAACGAGGACACAATACAGAGAGTTCCCCATTTCTATATGACAGTAAATCCGGCACATGTACGCCGCCTGTATCTGTATGGGACTCTCATATTACGGCCAGATGTTCCCAAATCATGGCCGCAGCTTATTCAGCATCACATTCCTTGTGATGTTTCTGTGCCAACAGCTATTCCTTCCATCATTATGAAATGAAAGTAAAACGGCAAACTAAGGCCTTCTGTGCAGCCATCGACGACCACTTCCTGCTCCTACTACGCCTTCCTAAGTAGAAATACCCACAAATCCCAGCACCGGAAATACACCGCGATCACTAAGGGACAATACAACGTTTTATTATTCGTTATTTTGTAATCAAGTTTTTATTGAAATATTCTATCAAATATTTTATACAGAAAGATGCAAATGCACCATCAAGCTTTGGTTTTATTTTTGTGTATCTGACTATTTATAAAGCAGTAAAACCTGCGATAACAAAGTTACAGACTGATGGTGGATACGGCAGGTGGGTTCTCATAGACTGTGAATTTAAAATGTTTGGGGGAAAAAGAGTGTAATGAACTGTGTCCCACCAGAGACTGTTACCTGATCACCATCCCTTCAATCCCATTATCCCAGTCCCCTTGTTTGTCTGCCCAAAGAGCGCTCTCCCTGGTCATACCTAAGTGGAAATAGCCACCAGAGAGAGACGCTAGCCTGTACCGAAATGACCTACTTGGTGCCAGTGACAAGAACCGCTGTTCATTCGTGGACTTTCACCTAGTATTACTGTGTTATTGCCCTGACTCCCCCGTTCGGGTACATTCATACGAATGGAACCCATTTGGCTCCCGAACAGGGACCACCCCAGTGCCCCATTAGAACGCTCCCACCAATTAATTAGAACGTTCGCACTTGCAACATAAGTGCGAAACCGCAATGTTCGCACTTGCAACATAAGTGTGAAACCGCAATGTTCGTAATTATGTGAAACCAGGATTTTCTACCATCCTCATAACCACGAGGACACATTGCTGGTAGGGTTGCCACCTGGCCAGTATTTTACTGATACAGCCGGTAGTTGAGACTGTCTGGCCAGTTCCGGTATTGATAAATTACCAGCATTACAAAGGTCAGTATCTTTTTATGACGGGAATCTGGGAGAGCGGTGGGAGAAATGGAGCCATAATATACACCTTTATTATACATGGCAGGTACACACATTGTTATACACACACAGACACAGTCTACACAGACTCCGTATAAGTACAGTGACACACACTGACACCCACACAGACTCAATATGTTTACAGTTACACTGACACACACACACACACACACACACACACACTGACATTCTCATAATGACACACACAGAGACAGTCTACACACACTAACACCCAAACAGACTCCGGATACGTACAGTGACACCCACATAATGACTCTGTATATGTACAGTGACACTGACAGTCAGGCCAGGGGCAGAGGTGTTTTAAAACATTTTCAGTCACTTTCTAATAAAACATTTATTCAAATAAAATGTAATTTATAAGAAGAGCAATGCATCTTATTTCCACAGACTGATTTCTAAAGACATTTATTGTAGTTTAAAGACACATTACTGGGAGTATTATTACTGTGGATCTCGGTTATACACTCAGACACATTACTGGGAGTATTATTGCTGTGGATCTCTGTTATACACTCAGACACATTACTGGGAGTATTATTGCTGTGGAGCTCTGTTATACACTCAGACACATTACTGGGAGTATTATTACTGTGGAGCTCTGTTAAACACTCAGACACATCACTGGGAGTATTATTGCTGTGGAGCTCTGTTATACACTCAGACACATTACTGGGAGTATTATTGCTGTGGAGCTCTGTTATACATTAAGACACATTACTGGGAGTATTATTGCTGTGGAGTTCTGTTACACACCAAAAATATGTAGCTCTTAGAAAAGAGGGACAGAGGGATTTGGGCCCAAAATAAGGACAGTCCCTCCTAAATAGGGACACATGGGTGGTATGCTAATGGTCCTACACAGCCCTCATAAAGGAAACAAAAGTAGAATTACATGGATAAGACCAAAAGGAACCACTGTATGTTATTGGTAAATGGAGTATGTATATCTGGAATATGTCTGTTTAAAAAAAGTGAAAATAAAAATGATAAATAAAAAAATAGTATAATGAGATAGTGGGTTAGGTCCTCTTCTACAGTCCTATTTAATTGATGTTAATAGATATTTAATAATCTGATCATTTTACGTTCTGCGCCCGTCCTCTGGCACATGGTTTCCATTGAGGAAAAGGATGAAATCCATTTGGGAGTGGCAGGCCTTTCTGTCTGGGCCTCTGGGCTTGTTTTGTGATGTCCCTAATTTCCGGGAAAACGATCCCTGTAATTATCTTGTTTCCCAATGAAAGCCTACCCATGTATCCCATCACACAAACGCCATCGCCTTCACCACAGAGCTGGCGTCTAACTTATTTAACTGCCTGGAATTCTGTGTGTTTTCCTTTATTTACTTAAAACATTCGGATAATTTTCTAGGTGTTTTTTATTTTATCAAGCTATTTGCATGATTTTCGATTTATTATTTTAATGTTTTTTTTTTTGTGTGTGAATGGGGTAAATGTTTGTCAATTCTTGGTTTAGCAAATAAAACTCAGAATTCGGATATTGTACAGAGAGGAATTAAATCCGGTCCCTCACCCAGCCCCCACTGGCCGGTTTTGTGGTCCAGACTGACGTAGGACGATGTGATTAGTAAGAAGTGCCTAATCCCAGGTTTCAGAGGTGTAATTTAAACTGAACACACATGCTGCGACGTTCTGCTGATCATGTCAATGTGGGTCATTTACCAGGAACACTATAATTTAATTCTGTGATTCCGTGTCTGTGTCTGGGAACAAGCAGCTGATCGGTTAGGACGGGGGCCCTATGGGGGTTATTCTCTAAACGGGGCGTTCTGGAGTATTGAGAAAAGGAACCTAGGCCACAATAATCGAAATGGAAAATTCTTTGTTACTGATACTTTTCCAATTTACACTTTGACATCCCAAGAAGTGCCTTCAGAAATATACTTGGTGTGTCTTCTTTGCTTCAAATACTTGGTAAATGTGAATCTCACATAAAAGACAAAGTGCAAAAAAATAGATTGGATGACTTTTTTTGCACGTTGTCTTTTATGTGAGATGCACATTTACCAAGTATTTGTAGCAAAGAAGACACACCAAGTATATTTCTGAAGGCACTTCTTGGGATGCCAAAGTGTGAGTGAGCATTTGTCACTTGCCCATATTTCCAATTATAATATATACAGTATTGCACTATGCCATATATTTCTTATTTCCCTAGCTTGGAATAGCCCTATACCATACACATGTTGAATTGAAGATAGGAGGAAATCTTCGGGCATATCCTATATTGCTAAGGGAAGTCATTTCCCTTTTTATCACAATCACTTTTTGAATTGAGATTTATACAGCACTGTATGTGGACACTATCCATGAGTGTGTGAGAAATTCTATATATCTTTTAACTTTTCCAATTTAAATAGTTTGGCCTAAAATTTACAATTACCTCACATTTCTTCACCAATTTTCTGGTTATTAAAAAAAAAATCTCACTTTCTTAAAAGAACCAGGACGTTCCCTTTCCTCACAAACAATTCCCAGTGAATTTTGCTCCAGTCCTGCAATATACTCTGAATTTCGAGGAATCGTTACAGCTGTTTGACCTCCGGAATTTCCATTTAGACTGTTGTCGTGAATCGTAATCCTGACTTTAACCCTAAATGCGCTGAGGGTGGTCCTGGCTGATTGTCAGTGTTCTCCTTACTTTACAGGGACTCGCCCAGCAGCCCCCTCTCTAGCAGTGTCAGTGTGTGTTCCTGGGAGAACACGGTCAGTACCCAGCTTAACACTGGATAAATGGAAAGATTGTGATTCCAGCCATTGGAGAATCGTGTAACGTGTCATGTATGTTGCTGGGAAGGGCGTGACGGCAATTACTCCTACATACAGATCTGTTATATGATCTACAGCCGAGCGATGCCCTTTGGCACTGATCAGATCCGTATACCCACATCAAACACGCAGACATTCCACATGAAACAAATGGTATAAAGAGCTCTGCCACACACACAGCTGGTCTGTTATTTAAAACAATTCTATATCTTCAGTATTATATAATGTAGCCCCATGTAGCTAGAGCGCAGCTAAGCGGAAAAAGGCCTTGACAGGGGTTAGGAGGCGGGCTTAGGAGGAAGTAAGCAAGGGTTGGATTATGGGTAAGTAGGATTGGCTATTTAAATGAGCAGCCATTTTAGGTGAGTCATTCTAACTTTCTACCCGGTTGAGTTTGTGTTCACCTCGGTGTGCGCGGACTTTGCTCGGTTGGATTTTCTTTGTCTCCTCTGCAGGACCAATGGACGACGTGGAGCGATTGCTGGAGGGGATCAGGTCGGCAGCACGGCATCAGGGTGTGGACTGGCTACGGGCACAGCTCGGCCCTGCCCTGGCGGAGGCGGCGGATCGGGACGGCGATAGCGGGAGACCGGTCAGGGCCCGGAGGCCCCCGAGGAGGCTGAGCCCGGGCACGGGGCCCGGTGAAGTTGTCCCCGGTAGCAGTGGGGTTCCGGTTGCGACCGGCAGCAGGCCCGGGAGCCGCGTGGTCGAGGCCTTGCCTCCCCGCGTGCGGACGGAGCCTCGGACGAGCACTCGGAGGCAGAAGGATGTCGTGGACGGGGGCGCTGCTGCTGTCGGGTCGGACGTGGCCGGGCGGCCCCCTGGCGTTGCAAGACCCACGGAGGGGAGGTCGGGGCGGGCTTCCCCCCCATCGGAGAGTACCGAGGATGACGAGGCCGGATCCGGGAGACCGCATGGCCGGCCTAGGAGGCAGCAGGCAAGTGCAGGGGGCTCCGGCCGGGGCCCTCTTGGCGGGAAGGTTGTTAAGGGGAGCTCTGCCACGGAGAGAGGCGGGAGTAGGCCAGTGGGGGGTGCCCAGGCCTTAGTCCTAAGGGGGGAGGGTCCCGGGGCCCCTAAGCGTAAGCGTAGATCGAAAGGGGTGAGTTCCAGGGGCAGGGGGGGTCTCGAGAGGTGGCCAGGTCGGAAAGCGGGTCCCCCGTAGGGGTGGTGGGTAGGTCCGGGCTGTCGGGGTCTAGTCAGAAGGGGGGTAAGGGTAGAGGGGCGGTGGGGCTAGGCACAGGAAAAGGGGTTACGGAAGCGGTCAGTCGGAAGAATGCAGGAGGTCGGGGATCGGGATCCTCGGTAGTGGTCGGGCGGCGGGGGGGCCCGGATTCTGAGAGTGGTAGCGATAGTCCATCACCCGTTAGGTCGCAGGGGTCCCGGGAGGCGCGGGGGAGGTCGGGTCGGCACTGCTCCCCCTCGGACAGCTCGGCAGGGGAATGTGCGGCAGCCCCTAGGTATGGTCGGCAGGGGCGGCCTACTAGTAGAGACGGGAGGAGTCGTAGCCCCAGGGGTCCCAGGGTGCCACGTGGTGGTAGAGGTCAGCGGGAGGCTTCGGTACAGAGCAGGCGCTCCCGGGGTCGTGACGGGAGGGGTATTGATGTCCGTTACACCCTACCCAGGACTTCTTCTCCTTGTCCTAGGTCTCGGAGCCGTTCCGCCTCCTCGCAGGCTGATCACCGGGTGGGCTCCCCGGTCGGCGAGACAGCAGCGGAAGTTCCTCTTCCTGGATGTCGGGCGATCCGCACTGCAGCCCCCGCCGTCCCGGTTTCGGGGGGCTTGGCCGGTGAGTCCAGTGGGTCACTACACTTTAACGCATTAATTACCACACTTCAGGCACTACTCCACTCATTGGGGGCGGGGGGTGACACTAGCGGCATTGGTCAGGTGTGGGCCCCGGGCGTTGGGGCTACGGGCTCTCGGGTTGGGAACTCCACTGGGCCTAGTTCGGGCGGGGATATGGTGTTGCCGCAGGACGTGGGGGAGATTGGGAGCGAGAGGGCTGAGTTGACAGGGGGCATTCCCGACGCGGCTAGACAGCACGCGTATGTGTCGTTTGCGGGCCCGTTGGGGGTCCATCTGAAGCAGGAAGTGAAGGATAAGATATGGAAGGGGGAGTTTTGTGAGATCTTCTCCCTCCTCCCCTTGGAGGACTTTATAGACCTCAAGGAGGAGGATAAGAAGGACGAGAAGAAGGAGGAGGAGGAGAAGAGGAAGCGGTATCGCAAGATTCCGAAATCCTTCGGGAATTGGCTGAGGGCCTTTTGCGTGCTGGCTAGCGTGCTCGGCGAGAAATCGCCGGGGTTATTCTCCTCGCTGTTTTGTTATTTGGATGGCATTTGGGAAGCGTATCGGACTTACGGAGGGTTGGCGTGGTGGCGGTACGATGAGCAGTTTAGGCAGCGGCTGGCGGCTAACCCGGGTATGCGGTGGGACCAAATGGACCTGCCGCTCTGGATGAAGTTAATGATGGCGCAAAAGGCGCAGCCCTTTCAGAACTCGGCCGGCGCTAGGGGGCAGTCCGCCTCGTCGGCCGCCTTACCAAAGGGCTTATGTTGGCTCTATAATGAGGGCCAATGCAAATGGGGGACCACCTGTCGCTTCAAGCACGAGTGCTCCGGCTGCGGAGGCGCTCATGGGCTCAACCGCTGCTTCAAGAAAGGGAAGTCCGGTGGCGCCGGTGCTGCGGCCGCGGCCGGTGGAGGGGGAGCATCCGCTTCCCCTGGGCTTAACCCCAGTGAGGCTAAGCGCGATGGAGCCATGGCTAAGCCGCTACGTTAACAGGGCGGATGCCGCTGTGCTCCGGGCGGGTTTTGAGAGGGGGTTTTTCATTCCGTTTCAGGAGCGGGAGGGGGGATCGGGAAGGCTGCGCAACCTGAAGTCTGTGGCTGACTTCCCGGACGTGGTTAGGGAGAAGCTGGGCAAGGAAGTCGGGCTAGGCCGCATGGCGGGCCCATTCACAGTGCCTCCGCTGGAAGGCCTGCGGATTTCCCCACTCGGGGTGGTTCCCAAAAAAGGAGCCGGGTAAATTTAGGCTCATTCATCATCTCTCGTACCCGAAGGGTGAGTCGGTGAATGACGGTATTCATAAGGACTTGTGCTCGGTGTCTTATGCGTCTTTCGACCGGGCGGTCGATTTGGTCCGGCGGGCCGGGCGTGGGGCTCTGATGGCGAAGGTGGATATTGAGGCCGCGTTTCGGCTGCTGCCGGTCCACCGGGACTGTCATCACCTGCTGGGGTGTTTCTTCGAAGGGGACTACTTCGTGGACTTGTGCCTGCCCATGGGTTGTTCCATCTCGTGCTCCTATTTTGAGAAATTTAGCACTTTTCTCGAATGGGTGGTACGGGTGGAAGCAGGGAATCGTTTTATTGTACATTATTTAGATGATTTTCTGTGCGTGGGGCCGGCTGATTCCTTGGAATGCCTGCGCCTGCTGCGGACGGTTGAGTGGGTGGCGGGCCACTTCGGGGTTCCGCTGGCGGCGGACAAAACTGAAGGCCCGACCACGTGTCTGAGTTTCCTGGGTCTGGAGATTGACTCTGGGTTGGGTGAATGCAGGCTGCCTCGGGATAAGCTGGACAGGCTTCGAGGGGCGGTGGCCGCTGTGGCGGGGGCGCGCAAGGTTACTCTGCGGCAGCTCCAGTCTTTGATTGGGCTGCTCAATTTTGCGTGTCGGGTAATCCCGATGGGAAGGGTTTTCAGTCGCAGCCTGTCGGCTGCTACTGCGGGGGTTCGGTCTCCGCACCATTTCATCCGGGTGTCGGCGGCCATGAAGGAGGATTTGGGCATTTGGGATGCCTTCTTGCGGGATTTTAATGGGACAGTGTTGTTCAGGCAGGAGGGCCAGTCATCGGCCGAGCTTGAGCTTTTCACGGATGCTTCGGGTAGTGTGGGTTTTGGGGCATACTTTGGTGGCTGTTGGTGTGCGGAGAGGTGGCCGGACTCTTGGGGTCCGAGCCCTCTTATGCGCAACTTGGCTTTCCTTGAGTTATTCCCGTTAGTGGTTGCGATGGCACTATGGGGCGACAGGCTGCGTAATCGGAAAGTGGTCTTTTTCTCGGATAACATGGCGGTGGTTCACGCGGTGAATCGTCAGTCTGCGGCCTCCAGGCCGGTGGTTAGGCTGCTTAGGCGATTGGTATTGCTGTGTATGTCTCGGAATGTTGTTTTTCGCGCGCGGCATGTTCCCGGTTATTTGAATGAGGTGGCTGATGCTCTGTCTCGTTTTCAGTGGTCCCGATTCTGGCTGGTGGCGCCGGGGGCTTCGAAGGACGGGCAGGCTTGCCCGGACGAGATTTGGCAGCTGGGAACATCCTGCTTGGAGGACTTGTGAAGGCTTCTCTGGCACCGGCCACTTGGGCCTCGTACAGTAAGGTTTGGGGCCTGTGGGAGCGGTCGCTGGACGGGCTGGCCGTGGACAGCGGGGAGGCCCTGCGGGATGCTTTCCTGTGGTACACTTGTCAGTTGCTGGCAAAAAGGGCGTCACCTGCCATGGTGGACAGGTCCATGGCGGCGATGGCGTTTTGGTTCAGATGGCATGGGAAGGAGGACTTTACTAAGACCTTCATTATCAGGCAGGCCCTGAAGGGCTATCGCAAGGGACGCAGGTCGCCGGATACCAGGCGCCCGGTGTCGGTTCGACTACTGGGGGATTTGGTGGGTTTGTTGCCTGAAATCTGTTTCGATGGGTTCGAGGCTTCTCTGTTCAAGGTGGCGTTTATTTTGGCGTTTTTTGGGGCATTCCGAATTGGGGAATTGGTGAGCGCTAATAAGATGGTGCAAGGGGGCTTGCAATTTTCGGGGGTTCGTGTCTTGGATGGGAAGGTGGTGGTGCACCTGGGCAGCTCCAAGACGGATGTCCGCGGCGTGGGCCGGGACGTGGCACTGGGGGCCTTGCCGGGCTCGGCTTTGTGCCCGTTGGCTGCTACGGCAGAGTACCTGGCACGGAGGCCAGTGATGGGGGGTTCCTTGTTGGTGCATGCCGACGGATCCTCCCTCTCTCGGTTTCAGTTCACGAAAGTTTTTCGGTTGGGCTTGGGCAAGTTAGGGCTTCATGCTGAACGATTTGGAACACACTCGTTCCGTATTGGGGCTGCCACGGAGGCGGCTCGGTTGGGATTGGGGGACGAGGTGGTGAAACGGATCGGGAGGTGGGAATCAGTAAGATTCCGTTCCTATGTCCGATTGGGTCTGTTGGAATAATGAGTTTGGGGACCGTTTTATGCAAAAAAAAAAAAAAAAAAAAAAAAATGTATATATGCTGGGGATGAGCGACTTGTAACTGGCTGTACTGTAACGGTTCTCTGTGTTATTTGGGCTGGGGTGGGGGTCTCTGTCGGACTTCCCTCATCATTTGTTTTTTCCCCCCCAGGGCGTGAGGCATGGATCGTGGGCCATTCGTTTGTCTTCTGGGCCGAGAGGAGGGCCGCAGCTCGAGCGCAAGGCCAGCAGCTGGGTTTTCCGAGGGGCCAGTTGGCAGTTCGCTGGTTTGGGTATCGGGGTTTCTGCTGGGGGGATGTTTGTGGTAAACTGTTTGGGATGCTGGCGGCGGGATACACGCCGGACTTACTGGTCCTGCATATTGGGGGTAATGACCTGGGCCTTACGCCGCAACGACGGCTGGTGAAGTGGATGAAGCAGGACATCAATAAGTTGAGGGGCCTGCTTCCGGGGGTCATGTTGGTGTGGTCGGAGATTGTCCCGAGGCGCCGGTGGCGGCACGCTCGGGATCCGGTAGCTATGGATAGGTGCAGGAAGAAGGTAAATAGCTTGATGGCAAGCTTTGTGCGGAAGGTTGGGGGTGTGGTAGTAAGGCACCTGGAGCTGGAGGAAGGGTTGCCGGGATACTACCGCTCGGATGGTGTTCACCTCTCGGAGGTGGGTTTGGACCTGCTCAACTTGGGTTGGCAGGATGGTATCCGGATGGCTCTGTTTCTTCGGGGTGGCGGAGCTCAGACAGCTTAAGGGGTCAAGGTCTGAGCTTGTGGCGGGACGGGGAGCTGAAGGAGAGGAAATAGGCTCCCCTGGATGAACGTGAGGTGGAATAACAGATTGTGGTCATCGGTGGTTGAGAGGTTTCGAGTCCTGGAGGTGACTCAGAACCTGGTGTGGCAGGGGTATCCGGGTATACCCCTGCCGTGGTTAATGGTTGGTTGGCATTTTGGAATGTTGGTGTATGTTATAAATATGTATAGGTGTTATTATATGGGGGTCATTGCCTTTTGTATGGTAGCCGAAGGAACAGGATGCGAGGGGGCGGAGTATGGGGGGCAATGACCCATGTTGAATATGTTAATTTATTATTGTTATTATTATTATTATTATTATTATTATTATTATAATTATTGGTTAATAAAGCTGTGGACAAATTTCCCCATAATACTTAGTGTCCGTGTGTTATTGGGTTAGGTTATGGGGGTGGTTTGTCCTGGATTCCGACTGCCCAAATGGCGACTATACACCTGTCATGTAAACTCTTTATTAGGGCCCGACTGAATGTACATCTAAATAGCGCTGGGCTTTCACCCCACTAAAGGTGTCAGCCTACAGGGTGTGTGATAATAGCTATAGAATATAAATATACAGTTACACCATGACCAGTCTGTATGTGCAGGTGTAACTCCACCTCCGGCAGCGTCATTGGGACGTGATTAGGCGGCTCTGAACAAGAGTTCTAATGTCAATCATTCTGTCAATCATTCTTATATTAATCATTTGAATGTCAGTCATTCTGTCAGTCATTTTGTCCTGTCAGTCATTCTATCAATCATTCTAATGTCAATTATTCGCAGTCATTCTGTCAGTCATTCTATTAACCATTCGAATGTCAGTCATTCTGTCAATACTTCTGTCAGTCATTCTAACAATCATTCTAATGTCAATTATTCTCAGTCATTCTGTCAATCATTCTAATGTCAGTCATTCTAACGCCGCTCGTTCTAGCGTGACTCGTTCTAATGTCGGTTCTGTGTTTTAATGCACAGTGTGCTATTCGTTGGCGGGAGGTGACCGGGTTGGCTTCTGCAGGAAGCAGGTCATAGAGCATTAGAGGTCTTGGTGTCCAGTGGGGACCAGGTAACAGGGCAAACTGAGCTAAGCATTCCTAGGAAGAGGGTCACGGTACTCTTGGCTTCATAACCAAGTAGTGGTAATGATGCTTGGAGTAACTCTTGTAAGGTGTGAGGGCAGACATGTCCTCGTGTTGTTGGGATTAGTGGGAGTTACAGTCTGCAGTGGCTGTACAGCTGCTGCCACTGATTCAGTTAACATAAAGGGACACTCCAGATTCCTAACACAGTTTAGCTTGCTGTAAAGGTTTATGTGTGAACATTGTGTCCTCTTGTTTTCATTTTACAAAAAGTGCAGATTTTAATAGAAATTGGCACATTTATAAATTGTTACACCTCCCTAGCTGTCAATCAGACACCCGGTCCTGTTACTTCCTGGTTGGTTTGGCTCAGTGAAGATAAACTCAAGAGGCAGCAATTGCCCAGAGAACCTACCTGGCAAAGACTTCTCATTGAGCTGCATTGGGGAGTCTGTGATTGGACAGCCACAGACAGTCTGGGGTTTTCAACCTGTTTTTAGATATTAAATGCATTGAATGTTTTCAACTGGGGTATATTTATTAAACCGCGATTATTTTAATTGCATTTCTTCTTTTTAAAGAGTCAAGAGAACGAGTTGACTTAAAATGGTGGCAGTTGCTGCTTGCGGCTCTTACTCCCACTAATCCCAGACAGACTGGGATTTTCTGTTTGTGACTGAGATTAGGGACCATGGTGAACTGTGCATTATTACCCAATCAGTGCTGGGAGTATTGACCATCTGTGCAGAATAGCGTGACACATGAAAAAATACATATTAATCTAATTAAACCAACACGCTGTTTTATAATAAGAATGAAAATACAATCTCGTTACATCACACACACTTTAAATATTTAATATTAAGGGGTATGGGTGACAGGAGGAACTGGATGAAACCAGGAGGAAGGATTTAAGGGGTAGCTGCTATAACTCTATTTATAAGATATGTAGAATGTTGATGATTTTGCAAGGTGAAGGAATGAATGTAGTTTTAATCTCAGATGTCATGCAGTACACAAGGTGGCGGGGGGGGGGGGGGGGGGAGGGAGGACGATAAGACGTTCCCATGAATTGGGGATATGTGTGAATCTATGGGAAAGCACAACTGAACGGTACTTACTGTGTCGTAACACGGTTTTGTTTTAATGATGTTTGCAGTGAGGGTTACATTAACCAGTCCCCCCCTAGGAATTCTCCACTAGAAGGATAAGTATTTTTAAAGATCCAAAGTGCTGGCCATCAGGGGGTGGAAGGTCATGTCCCATGGATCAGAGGAAAGCCTTATCTTGACTAAAGAACCAGATGCCATCAGGAGTAAACCATAAATAAATCCAAGCAATTAGCTGGAAATTTGTGTCACTTGTGGTTTTGGAAGATTCCACTTCTGGGAACAAAGATTGTAGCCAAACGAAGATTCCAGGGACGTCCTCAATGTAGCCAAACGAAGATTCCAGGGACGTCCTCAATGTAGCCAAACGAAGATTCCAGGGACGTCCTCAATGTAGCCAAACGAAGATTCCAGGGACGTCCTCAATGTAGCCAAACGAAGATTCCAGGGATGTCCTCAATGTAGCCAAACGAAGATTCCAGGGATGTCCTCAATGTAGCCAAACGAAGATTCCAGGGACGTCCTCAATGTAGCCAAACGAAGATTCCAGGGACGTCCTCAATGTAGCCAAACGAAGATTCCAGGGACGTCCTCAATGTAGCCAAACGAAGATTCCAGGGATGTCCTCAATGTAGCCAAACGAAGATTCCAGGGACGTCCTCAATGTAGCCAAACGAAGATTCCAGGGACGTCCTCAATGTAGCCAAACGAAGATTCCAGGGACGTCCTCAATGTAGCCAAACGAAGATTCCAGGGACGTCCTCAATGTAGCCAAACGAAGATTCCAGGGACGTCCTCAATGTAGCCAAACGAAGATTCTAGAGATGTCCTCAATGTAGCCAAACGAAGATTCCAGGGACGTCCTCAATGTAGCCAAACGAAGATTCCAGGGACGTCCTCAATGTAGCCAAACGAAGATTCCAGGGACGTCCTCAATGTAGCCAAACGAAGATTCCAGGGATGTCCTCAATGTAGTCAAATGAAGATTCCAGGGATGTCCTCAATGTAGCCAAATGTAGGGCCGAAGTTGTAATGGAGTAAGATTTCTAAGATACCAATACAGTGTCTCATATAATGGAGCCATTAAAAGCAGAATTATAGGCTACGGGTTTATCATCATTGGTTACAATGGGAGTGAGTGCAAGCTTCTAAAACAAATATAGGACAGGTCAAGGGACAATAGGTTGGGTTTGTGCTCACAGAGATAGAGGGAAAGGGGCTGCTGGGGATGAATATAGATGGAGAGACGGCAATAACTTGCTTATTTGGCCCTAATACTGAAGACACAACACAGAGGCACACTATTCATCAGGTCTCTCTGTTTTGAACTTTTGAATCTTAGTAAAAACTTTATGTATGACATACCAGTCTTACTGTATGAGGAATGTATGGTAGATCAGTCTTACTGTATGGCGGACCAGTCTTACTGTATGAGGAATGTATGGTGGACCAGTCTTGCTGTATGATGAATGTATGGTGGACCAGTCTTGCTGTATGACGAATGTATGGTGGACCAGTCTTGCTGTATGACGAATGTATGGTGGACCAGTCTTGCTGTATGATGAATGTATGGTGGACCAGTCTTGCTGTATGATGAATGTATGGTGGACCAGCCTTGCTGTATGACGAATGTATGGTGGACCAGTCTTGCTGTATGATGAATGTATGGTGGACCAGTCTTACTGTATGATGAATGTATGGTGGACCAGTCTTGCTGTATGACGAATGTATGGTGGACCAGTCCTGCTGTATGATGAATCAGTCCTACTGTACGATGCGTGTATAGACCAGTTTTACTGTAATGATGCGTGTACAGAGGCACTCAAAAACATATCAGCCAGTTTCAGTTTAACAATCCAAAATAGGTCGACGTTTAAGTTCTGAAATATGTCCTGAGAAAAGTTTGGATCCCAAACCGCAACGTCGACCTATTTTGGATTGTTAAACTAAAACCGGCTGATAAGTCCTTGAGTGCTGACTTTGGAATATATTTTTATAATGATTTGGGTACAGACGGGTCTTGCAGTATAATGATTTGGGTACAGACCGGTCTTGCTGTATAATGATTTGGGTACAGATCGGTCTTGCTGTATTGTCACGGTAATATACCCCAACATGCAAGAATAGTCAAGATAGTCCATAGGCAAGAAAACAAGATACGTCTTACCGGACCTTAGAATGGCCGGACTAGACGAGGACAAGAAAAGACAGAGTCCAGAACAAGCCGAGGTCAAGGGGACAGAGAGACAGCGTAAACTAGAACAAGCCAAGGACTGGTACACAGGAGAGCAAACCGACGAACAAGACAAGCAAGGATAAAGAGAAAACGGAGTCAGGAACAAAGCCAAGGTCTAGCACCAAAAAACCACAACTGAATGATACAAGCACTAAAGGGAACTGAACAGAAACCATGATAGGGCAAGGTAATAAGGAACAGGTGAGTATAAATACCCTAGACTTCACTTTGATTGGCCCCTGTCATATCCACACCCCCAAAACGTGAGTGTATGGGGAATGTGGCATGACAGGGGCCAATGGGAGACCGTTTCAAATTTCGGCTCCCACTGTCCCTTTAAGAGCGCGCCCGAGACACGCGGCGCGCTCTTAGAGTCAGGCGGGACACGTGACTGCTTCTCGCGGTCACTGCCCGCCTTCCTGATTTTGCCGTCGGATGAGCCGCATGCGGCTCGTGCAGAAGCAGGACCGCGCGCGGCAAGAACAGAGGACCCCGGCCGGCCCCTGGAGAGGGTAAGTACCGCTACATGTATAATGATTTAGGTACAGACCGGTCTTGCTGTATAATGATTTGGGTACAGACCGGTCTTGCTGTATAATGATTTGGGTAAGGACCGGTCTTGCTGTATAATGATTTAGGTACAGACCGGTCTTGCTGTATAATGATTTGGGTACAGACCGGTCTTGCTGTATAATGATTTGGGTACAGAACGGTCTTGCTGTATAATGATTTGGGTACAGACCGGTCTTGCTGTATAATGATTTGGGTACAGACCGGTCTTGCTGTATAATGATTTGGGTAAGGACCGGTCTTGCTGTATAATGATTTGGGTAAGGACCGGTCTTGCTGTATAATGATTTGGGTAAGGACCGGTCTTGCTGTATAATGATTTGGGTACAGACCGGTCTTGTTGTATAATGATTTGGGTACAGACCGGTCTTGCTGTATAATGATTTGGGTACAGACCGGTCTTGCTGTATAATGATTTAGGTACAGACCGGTCTTGCTGTATAATGATTTGGGTACAGACCGGTCTTGCTGTATAATGATTTGGGTACAGACCGGTCTTGCTGTATAATGATTTGGGTAAGGACCGGTCTTGCTGTATAATGATTTAGGTACAGACCGGTCTTGCTGTATAATGATTTGGGTACTGACCGGTCTTGCTGTATAATGATTTGGGTACAGACCGGTTTTGCTGTATAATGATTTGGGTACAGATCGGTCTTGCTGTATAATGATTTGGGTACAGATCGGTCTTGCTGTATAATGATTTGGGTACAGACCGGTCTTGCTTTATAATGATTTGGGTACAGACCGGTCTTGCTGTATAATGATTTGGGTACAGACCGGTCTTGCTGTATAATGATTTGGGTACAGACCGGTCTTGCTGTATAATGATTTAGGTACAGACCGGTCTTACTGTATAATGATTTGGGTACAGACCGGTCTTGCTGTATAATGATTTGGGTACAGACCGGTCTTGCTGTATAATGATTTGGGTACAGACCGGTCTTGCTGTATAATGATTTAGGTACAGACCGGTCTTGCTGTATAATGATTTGGGTAAGGACCGGTCTTGCTGTATAATGATTTAGGTACAGACCGGTCTTGCTGTATAATGATTTGGGTACAGACCGGTCTTGCTGTATAATGATTTGGGTACAGACCGGTCTTGCTGTATAATGATTTGGGTACAGACCGGTCTTGTTGTATAATGATTTGGGTACAGACCGGTCTTGCTGTATAATGATTTGGGTACAGATCAGTCTTGCTGTATAATGATTTGGGTACAGACCGGTCTTGCTGTATAATGATTTGGGTACAGACCGGTTTTGCTGTATAATGATTTGGGTACAGATCGGTCTTGCTGTATAATGATTTGGGTACAGATCAGTCTTGCTGTATAATGATTTGGGTACAGACCGGTCTTGCTGTATAAT
Organism: Pelobates fuscus; assembly: GCF_036172605.1. NCBI lineage: Eukaryota > Metazoa > Chordata > Amphibia > Anura > Pelobatidae > Pelobates > Pelobates fuscus. The sequence continues at coordinate 5,212,469 of NC_086329.1, forward strand.
GATTTGGGTACAGACCGGTCTTGCTGTATAATGATTTGGGTACAGACCGGTCTTGCTGTATAATGATTTAGGTACAGACCGGTCTTACTGTATAACGATTTGGGTACAGACTGGTCTTGCTGTATAATGATTTGGGTACAGACCGGTCTTGCTGTATAATGATTTGGGTACAGACCGGTCTTGCTGTATAATGATTTGGGTACAGACCGGTCTTGCTGTATAATGATTTGGGTACAGACCGGTCTTGCTGTATAATGATTTGGGTACAGACCGGTCTTGCTGTATAATGATTTGGGTACAGACCGGTCTTGCTGTATAATGATTTGGGTACAGACCGGTCTTGCTGTATAATGATTTGGGTACAGACCGGTCTTGCTGTATAATGATTTGGGTACAGACCGGTCTTGCTGTATAATGATTTGGGTACAGACCGGTCTTGCTGTATAATGATTTAGGTACAGACCGGTCTTGCTGTATAATGATTTGGGTACAGACCGGTCTTGCTGTATAATGATTTGGGTACAGACCGGTCTTGCTGTATAATGATTTAGGTACAGACCGGTCTTGCTGTATAATGATTTGGGTACAGACCGGTCTTGCTGTATAATGATTTGGGTAAAGACCGGTCTTGCTGTATAATGATTTGGGTACAGACCGGTCTTGCTGTATAATGATTTGGGTACAGACTGGTCTTGCTGTATAATGATTTGGGTACAGACCGGTCTTGCTGTATAATGATTTGGGTAAAGACCGGTCTTGCTGTATAATGATTTGGGTAAGGACCGGTCTTGCTGTATAATGATTTGGGTACCGACCGGTCTTGCTGTATAATGATTTGGGTACAGACCGGTCTTGCTGTATAATGATTTGGGTACCGACCGGTCTTGCTGTATAATGATTTGGGTAAAGACCGGTCTTGCTGTATAATGATTTGGGTACAGACCGGTCTTGCTGTATAATGATTTGGGTACAGGCCGGTCTTGCTGTATAATGATTTGGGTACAGACCGGTCTTGCTGTATAATGATTTGGGTACAGACCGGTCTTGCTGTATAATGATTTGGGTACAGACCGGTCTTGCTGTATAATGATTTGGGTAAAGGCCGGTCTTGCTGTATAATGATTTGGGTACAGACCGGTCTTGCTGTATAATGATTTGGGTACAGACCGGTCTTGCTGTATAATGATTTGGGTACAGACCGGTCTTGCTGTATAATGATTTGGGTACAGACCGGTCTTGCTGTATAATGATTTGGGTACAGACCGGTCTTGCTGTATAATGATTTGGGTACAGACCGGTCTTGTTGTATAATGATTTGGGTACAGACCGGTCTTGCTGTATAATGATTTGGGTACAGACCGGTCTTGCTGTATAATGATTTGGGTACAGACCGGTCTTGCTGTATAATGATTTGGGTACAGACCGGTCTTGCAGTATAATGATTTGGGTACAGACCGGTCTTGCTGTATAATGATTTGGGTAAGGACCGGTCTTGCTGTATAATGATTTGGGTACAGACCGGTCTTGCTGTATAATGATTTGGGTAAGGACCGGTCTTGCTGTATAATGATTTGGGTACCGACCGGTCTTGCTGTATAATGATTTGGGTACCGACCGGTCTTGCTGTATAATGATTTGGGTACAGACCGGTCTTGCTGTATAATGATTTGGGTACAGACCGGTCTTGCTGTATAATGATTTGGGTAAAGACCGGTCTTGCTGTATAATGATTTGGGTACAGACCGGTCTTGCTGTATAATGATTTGGGTACAGGCCGGTCTTGCTGTATAATGATTTGGGTACAGACCGGTCTTGCTGTATAATGATTTGGGTACAGACCGGTCTTGCTGTATAATGATTTGGGTACAGACCGGTCTTGTTCTATAATGATTTGGGTACAGACCGGTCTTGCTGTATAATGATTTGGGTACAGACCGGTCTTGCTGTATAATGATTTGGGTACAGACCGGTCTTGCTGTATAATGATTTGGGTACAGACCGTTCTTGCTGTATAATGATTTGGGTACAGACCGGTCTTGCTGTATAATGATTTAGGTACCGACCGGTCTTGCTGTATAATGATTTGGGTACAGACCGGTCTTGCTGTATAATGATTTGGGTACAGACCGGTTTTGCTGTATAATGATGTGGGTAAAGACCGGTCTTGCTGTATAATGATTTGGGTACAGACCGGTCTTGCTGTATAATGATTTGTGTACAGACCGGTCTTGCTGTATAATGATTTGGGTACAGACCGGTCTTGCTGTATAATGATTTGGGTACAGACCGGTCTTGCTGTATAATGATTTGGGTACAGACCGGTCTTGCTGTATAATGATTTGGGTACAGACCGGTCTTGCTGTATAATGATTTGGGTACAGACCGGTCTTGCTGTATAATGATTTGGGTACAGACCGGTCTTGCTGTATAATGATTTGGGTACAGACCGGTCTTGCTGTATAATGATTTGAGTACAGACCGGTCTTGTTGTATAATGATTTGGGTAAGGACCGGTCTTGCTGTATAATGATTTGGGTACAGACCGGTCTTGCTGTATAATGATTTGGGTACAGACCGGTCTTGCTGTATAATGATTTGGGTACAGACCGGTCTTGCTGTATAATGATTTGGGTACAGACCGGTCTTGCTGTATAATGATTTGGGTACAGACCGGTCTTGCTGTATAATGATTTGGGTACAGACCGGTCTTGCTGTATAATGATTTGGGTACAGATCGGTCTTGCTGTATATTGATTTGGGTACAGACCGGTCTTGCTGTATAATGATTTGGGTACAGACCGGTCTTGCTGTATAATGATTTGGGTACAGATCGGTCTTGCTGTATGATGATTTGGGTACAGACCGGTCTTGCTGTATAATGATTTGGGTACAGACCGGTCTTGTTGTATAATGATTTGGGTAAGGACCGGTCTTGCTGTATAATGATTTAGGTACAGACCGGTCTTGCTGTATAATGATTTGGGTACAGACCGGTCTTGCTGTATAATGATTTGGGTACAGACCGGTCTTGCTGTATAATGATTTGGGTACAGACCGGTCTTGCTGTATAATGATTTGGGTACAGACCGGTCTTGCTGTATAATGATTTGGGTACAGACCGGTCTTGCTGTATAATGATTTGGGTACAGACCGGTCTTGCTGTATAATGATTTGGGTACAGACCGGTCTTGCTGTATAATGATTTGGGTACAGACCGGTCTTGTTGTATAATGATTTGGGTACAGACCGGTCTTGCTGTATAATGATTTGGGTAAAGACCGGTCTTGCTGTATAATGATTTGGGTAAGGACCGGTCTTGCTGTATAATGATTTGGGTACAGACCGGTCTTGTTGTATAATGATTTGGGTAAGGACCGGTCTTGCTGTATAATGATTTAGGTACAGACCGGTCTTGCTGTATAATGATTTGGGTACAGACCGGTCTTGCTGTATAATGATTTGGGTACAGACCGGTCTTGCTGTATAATGATTTGGGTACAGACCGGTCTTGCTGTATAATGATTTGGGTACAGACCGGTCTTGCTGTATAATGATTTGGGTACAGACCGGTCTTGCTGTATAATGATTTGGGTACAGACCGGTCTTGCTGTATAATGATTTGGGTACAGACCGGTCTTGCTGTATAATGATTTGGGTACAGACCGGTCTTGCTGTATAATGATTTGGGTACAGACCGGTCTTGTTGTATAATGATTTGGGTACAGACCGGTCTTGCTGTATAATGATTTGGGTACAGACCGGTCTTGCTGTATAATGATTTGGGTACAGACCGGTCTTGCTGTATAATGATTTGGGTACAGACCGGTCTTGCTGTATAATGATTTGGGTACAGACCGGTCTTGCTGTATAATGATTTGGGTACAGATCGGTCTTGCTGTATAATGATTTGGGTACAGACCGGTCTTGCTGTATAATGATTTGGGTACAGACCGGTCTTGCTGTATAATGATTTGGGTACAGACCGGTCTTGCTGTATAATGATTTGGGTACAGACCGGTCTTGCTGTATAATGATTTGGGTACAGACCGGTCTTGTTGTATAATGATTTGGGTACAGACCGGTCTTGCTGTATAATGATTTGGGTACAGACCGGTCTTGCTGTATAATGATTTGGGTACAGACCGGTCTTGCTGTATAATGATTTGGGTACAGACCGGTCTTGCTGTATAATGATTTGGGTACAGACCGGTCTTGCTGTATAATGATTTGGGTACAGATCGGTCTTGCTGTATAATGATTTGGGTACAGACCGGTCTTGCTGTATAATGATTTGGGTACAGACCGGTCTTGCTGTATAATGATTTGGGTACAGACCGGTCTTGCTGTATAATGATTTGGGTACAGACCGGTCTTGCTGTATAATGATTTGGGTACAGACCGGTCTTGTTGTATAATGATTTGGGTACAGACCGGTCTTGCTGTATAATGATTTGGGTACAGACCGGTCTTGCTGTATAATGATTTGGGTACAGACCGGTCTTGCTGTATAATGATTTGGGTACAGACCGGTCTTGCTGTATAATGATTTGGGTACAGACCGGTCTTGCTGTATAATGATTTGGGTACAGACCGGTCTTGCTGTATAATGATTTGGGTACAGACCGGTCTTGCTGTATAATGATTTGGGTACAGATCGGTCTTGCTGTATAATGATTTGGGTACAGACCGGTCTTGCTGTATAATGATTTGGGTACAGACCGGTCTTGCTGTATAATGATTTGGGTACAGACCGGTTTTGCTGTATAATGATGTGGGTAAAGACCGGTCTTGCTGTATAATGATTTGGGTACAGACCGGTCTTGCTGTATAATGATTTGTGTACAGACCGGTCTTGCTGTATAATGATTTGGGTACAGACCGGTCTTGCTGTATAATGATTTGGGTACAGACCGGTCTTGCTGTATAATGATTTGGGTACAGACCGGTCTTGCTGTATAATGATTTGGGTACAGATCGGTCTTGCTGTATATTGATTTGGGTACAGACCGGTCTTGCTGTATAATGATTTGGGTACAGACCGGTCTTGCTGTATAATGATTTGGGTACAGATCGGTCTTGCTGTATAATGATTTGGGTACAGACCGGTCTTGCTGCATAATGATTTGGGTACAGACCGGTCTTGCTGCATAATGATTTGGGTACAGACCGGTCTTGTTGTATAATGATTTGGGTAAGGACCGGTCTTGCTGTATAATGATTTAGGTACAGACCGGTCTTGCTGTATAATGATTTGGGTACAGACCGGTCTTGCTGTATAATGATTTGGGTACAGACCGGTCTTGCTGTATAATGATTTGGGTACAGACCGGTCTTGCTGTATAATGATTTGGGTACAGACCGGGTCTTGCTGTATAATGATTTGGGTACAGACCGGTCTTGCTGTATAATGATTTGGGTACAGACCGGTCTTGCTGTATAATGATTTAGGTACAGACCGGTCTTACTGTATAATGATTTGGGTACAGACCGGTCTTGCTGTATAATGATTTGGGTACAGACCGGTCTTGCTGTATAATGATTTGGGTACAGACCGGTCTTGCTGTATAATGATTTAGGTACAGACCGGTCTTACTGTATAACGATTTGGGTACAGACTGGTCTTGCTGTATAATGATTTGGGTACAGACCGGTCTTGCTGTATAATGATTTGGGTACAGACCGGTCTTGCTGTATAATGATTTGGGTACAGACCGGTCTTGCTGTATAATGATTTGGGTACAGACCGGTCTTGCTGTATAATGATTTGGGTACAGACCGGTCTTGCTGTATAATGATTTGGGTACAGACCGGTCTTGCTGTATAATGATTTGGGTACAGACCGGTCTTGCTGTATAATGATTTGGGTACAGACCGGTCTTGCTGTATAATGATTTGGGTACAGACCGGTCTTGCTGTATAATGATTTGGGTACAGACCGGTCTTGCTGTATAATGATTTAGGTACAGACCGGTCTTGCTGTATAATGATTTAGGTACAGACCGGTCTTGCTGTATAATGATTTGGGTACAGACCGGTCTTGCTGTATAATGATTTGGGTACAGACCGGTCTTGCTGTATAATGATTTAGGTACAGACCGGTCTTGCTGTATAATGATTTGGGTACAGACCGGTCTTGCTGTATAATGATTTGGGTAAAGACCGGTCTTGCTGTATAATGATTTGGGTACAGACCGGTCTTGCTGTATAATGATTTGGGTACAGACTGGTCTTGCTGTATAATGATTTGGGTACAGACCGGTCTTGCTGTATAATGATTTGGGTAAAGACCGGTCTTGCTGTATAATGATTTGGGTAAGGACCGGTCTTGCTGTATAATGATTTGGGTACCGACCGGTCTTGCTGTATAATGATTTGGGTACAGACCGGTCTTGCTGTATAATGATTTGGGTACAGACCGGTCTTGCTGTATAATGATTTGGGTAAAGACCGGTCTTGCTGTATAATGATTTGGGTACAGACCGGTCTTGCTGTATAATGATTTGGGTACAGGCCGGTCTTGCTGTATAATGATTTGGGTACAGACCGGTCTTGCTGTATAATGATTTGGGTACAGACCGGTCTTGCTGTATAATGATTTGGGTACAGACCGGTCTTGCTGTATAATGATTTGGGTAAAGACCGGTCTTGCTGTATAATGATTTGGGTACAGACCGGTCTTGCTGTATAATGATTTGGGTACAGACCGGTCTTGCTGTATAATGATTTGGGTACAGACCGGTCTTGCTGTATAATGATTTGGGTACAGACCGGTCTTGCTGTATAATGATTTGGGTACAGACCGGTCTTGCTGTATAATGATTTGGGTACAGACCGGTCTTGTTGTATAATGATTTGGGTACAGACCGGTCTTGCTGTATAATGATTTGGGTACAGACCGGTCTTGCTGTATAATGATTTGGGTACAGACCGGTCTTGCTGTATAATGATTTGGGTACAGACCGGTCTTGCAGTATAATGATTTGGGTACAGACCGGTCTTGCTGTATAATGATTTGGGTAAGGACCGGTCTTGCTGTATAATGATTTGGGTACAGACCGGTCTTGCTGTATAATGATTTGGGTAAGGACCGGTCTTGCTGTATAATGATTTGGGTACAGACCGGTCTTGCTGTATAATGATTTGGGTACCGACCGGTCTTGCTGTATAATGATTTGGGTACAGACCGGTCTTGCTGTATAATGATTTGGGTACAGACCGGTCTTGCTGTATAATGATTTGGGTAAAGACCGGTCTTGCTGTATAATGATTTGGGTACAGACCGGTCTTGCTGTATAATGATTTGGGTACAGGCCGGTCTTGCTGTATAATGATTTGGGTACAGACCGGTCTTGCTGTATAATGATTTGGGTACAGACCGGTCTTGTTGTATAATGATTTGGGTACAGACCGGTCTTGCTGTATAATGATTTGGGTACAGACCGGTCTTGCTGTATAATGATTTGGGTACAGACCGGTCTTGCTGTATAATGATTTGGGTACAGACCGTTCTTGCTGTATAATGATTTGGGTACAGACCGGTCTTGCTGTATAATGATTTAGGTACCGACCGGTCTTGCTGTATAATGATTTGGGTACAGACCGGTCTTGCTGTATAATGATTTGGGTACAGACCGGTTTTGCTGTATAATGATGTGGGTAAAGACCGGTCTTGCTGTATAATGATTTGGGTACAGACCGGTCTTGCTGTATAATGATTTGTGTACAGACCGGTCTTGCTGTATAATGATTTGGGTACAGACCGGTCTTGCTGTATAATGATTTGGGTACAGACCGGTCTTGCTGTATAATGATTTGGGTACAGACCGGTCTTGCTGTATAATGATTTGGGTACAGACCGGTCTTGCTGTATAATGATTTGGGTACAGACCGGTCTTGCTGTATAATGATTTGGGTACAGACCGGTCTTGCTGTATAATGATTTGGGTACAGACCGGTCTTGCTGTATAATGATTTGAGTACAGACCGGTCTTGTTGTATAATGATTTGGGTAAGGACCGGTCTTGCTGTATAATGATTTGGGTACAGACCGGTCTTGCTGTATAATGATTTGGGTACAGACCGGTCTTGCTGTATAATGATTTGGGTACAGACCGGTCTTGCTGTATAATGATTTGGGTACAGACCGGTCTTGCTGTATAATGATTTGGGTACAGACCGGTCTTGCTGTATAATGATTTGGGTACAGACCGGTCTTGCTGTATAATGATTTGGGTACAGATCGGTCTTGCTGTATATTGATTTGGGTACAGACCGGTCTTGCTGTATAATGATTTGGGTACAGACCGGTCTTGCTGTATAATGATTTGGGTACAGATCGGTCTTGCTGTATAATGATTTGGGTACAGACCGGTCTTGCTGTATAATGATTTGGGTACAGACCGGTCTTGTTGTATAATGATTTGGGTAAGGACCGGTCTTGCTGTATAATGATTTAGGTACAGACCGGTCTTGCTGTATAATGATTTGGGTACAGACCGGTCTTGCTGTATAATGATTTGGGTACAGACCGGTCTTGCTGTATAATGATTTGGGTACAGACCGGTCTTGCTGTATAATGATTTGGGTACAGACCGGTCTTGCTGTATAATGATTTGGGTACAGACCGGTCTTGCTGTATAATGATTTGGGTACAGACCGGTCTTGCTGTATAATGATTTGGGTACAGACCGGTCTTGTTGTATAATGATTTGGGTACAGACCGGTCTTGCTGTATAATGATTTGGGTACAGACCGGTCTTGCTGTATAATGATTTGGGTACAGACCGGTCTTGCTGTATAATGATTTGGGTAAAGACCGGTCTTGCTGTATAATGATTTGGGTACAGACCGGTCTTGCTGTATAATGATTTGGGTACAGACTGGTCTTGCTGTATAATGATTTGGGTACAGACCGGTCTTGCTGTATAATGATTTGGGTAAAGACCGGTCTTGCTGTATAATGATTTGGGTAAGGACCGGTCTTGCTGTATAATGATTTGGGTACCGACCGGTCTTGCTGTATAATGATTTGGGTACAGACCGGTCTTGCTGTATAATGATTTGGGTACAGACCGGTCTTGCTGTATAATGATTTGGGTAAAGACCGGTCTTGCTGTATAATGATTTGGGTACAGACCGGTCTTGCTGTATAATGATTTGGGTACAGACCGGTCTTGCTGTATAATGATTTGGGTACAGGCCGGTCTTGCTGTATAATGATTTGGGTACAGACCGGTCTTGCTGTATAATGATTTGGGTACAGACCGGTCTTGCTGTATAATGATTTGGGTACAGACCGGTCTTGCTGTATAATGATTTGGGTACAGACCGGTCTTGCTGTATAATGATTTGGGTAAAGACCGGTCTTGCTGTATAATGATTTGGGTACAGACCGGTCTTGCTGTATAATGATTTGGGTACAGACCGGTCTTGCTGTATAATGATTTGGGTACAGACCGGTCTTGCTGTATAATGATTTGGGTACAGACCGGTCTTGCTGTATAATGATTTGGGTACAGACCGGTCTTGCTGTATAATGATTTGGGTACAGACCGGTCTTGTTGTATAATGATTTGGGTACAGACCGGTCTTGCTGTATAATGATTTGGGTACAGACCGGTCTTGCTGTATAATGATTTGGGTACAGACCGGTCTTGCTGTATAATGATTTGGGTACAGACCGGTCTTGCAGTATAATGATTTGGGTACAGACCGGTCTTGCTGTATAATGATTTGGGTAAGGACCGGTCTTGCTGTATAATGATTTGGGTACAGACCGGTCTTGCTGTATAATGATTTGGGTAAGGACCGGTCTTGCTGTATAATGATTTGGGTACAGACCGGTCTTGCTGTATAATGATTTGGGTACCGACCGGTCTTGCTGTATAATGATTTGGGTACAGACCGGTCTTGCTGTATAATGATTTGGGTACAGACCGGTCTTGCTGTATAATGATTTGGGTAAAGACCGGTCTTGCTGTATAATGATTTGGGTACAGACCGGTCTTGCTGTATAATGATTTGGGTACAGGCCGGTCTTGCTGTATAATGATTTGGGTACAGACCGGTCTTGCTGTATAATGATTTGGGTACAGACCGGTCTTGCTGTATAATGATTTGGGTACAGACCGGTCTTGTTGTATAATGATTTGGGTACAGACCGGTCTTGCTGTATAATGATTTGGGTACAGACCGGTCTTGCTGTATAATGATTTGGGTACAGACCGGTCTTGCTGTATAATGATTTGGGTACAGACCGTTCTTGCTGTATAATGATTTGGGTACAGACCGGTCTTGCTGTATAATGATTTAGGTACCGACCGGTCTTGCTGTATAATGATTTGGGTACAGACCGGTCTTGCTGTATAATGATTTGGGTACAGACCGGTTTTGCTGTATAATGATGTGGGTAAAGACGGGTCTTGCTGTATAATGATTTGGGTACAGACCGGTCTTGCTGTATAATGATTTGTGTACAGACCGGTCTTGCTGTATAATGATTTGGGTACAGACCGGTCTTGCTGTATAATGATTTGGGTACAGACCGGTCTTGCTGTATAATGATTTGGGTACAGACCGGTCTTGCTGTATAATGATTTGGGTACAGACCGGTCTTGCTGTATAATGATTTGGGTACAGACCGGTCTTGCTGTATAATGATTTGGGTACAGACCGGTCTTGCTGTATAATGATTTGGGTACAGACCGGTCTTGCTGTATAATGATTTGAGTACAGACCGGTCTTGTTGTATAATGATTTGGGTAAGGACCGGTCTTGTTGTATAATGATTTGGGTAAGGACCGGTCTTGCTGTATAATGATTTGGGTACAGACCGGTCTTGCTGTATAATGATTTGGGTACAGACCGGTCTTGCTGTATAATGATTTGGGTACAGACCGGTCTTGCTGTATAATGATTTGGGTACAGACCGGTCTTGCTGTATAATGATTTGGGTACAGACCGGTCTTGCTGTATAATGATTTGGGTACAGACCGGTCTTGCTGTATAATGATTTGGGTACAGATCGGTCTTGCTGTATATTGATTTGGGTACAGACCGGTCTTGCTGTATAATGATTTGGGTACAGACCGGTCTTGCTGTATAATGATTTGGGTACAGATCGGTCTTGCTGTATAATGATTTGGGTACAGACCGGTCTTGCTGTATAATGATTTGGGTACAGACCGGTCTTGTTGTATAATGATTTGGGTAAGGACCGGTCTTGCTGTATAATGATTTAGGTACAGACCGGTCTTGCTGTATAATGATTTGGGTACAGACCGGTCTTGCTGTATAATGATTTGGGTACAGACCGGTCTTGCTGTATAATGATTTGGGTACAGACCGGTCTTGCTGTATAATGATTTGGGTACAGACCGGTCTTGCTGTATAATGATTTGGGTACAGACCGGTCTTGCTGTATAATGATTTGGGTACAGACCGGTCTTGCTGTATAATGATTTGGGTACAGACCGGTCTTGTTGTATAATGATTTGGGTACAGACCGGTCTTGCTGTATAATGATTTGGGTAAAGACCGGTCTTGCTGTATAATGATTTGGGTAAGGACCGGTCTTGCTGTATAATGATTTGGGTACAGACCGGTCTTGTTGTATAATGATTTGGGTAAGGACCGGTCTTGCTGTATAATGATTTAGGTACAGACCGGTCTTGCTGTATAATGATTTGGGTACAGACCGGTCTTGCTGTATAATGATTTGGGTACAGACCGGTCTTGCTGTATAATGATTTGGGTACAGACCGGTCTTGCTGTATAATGATTTGGGTACAGACCGGTCTTGCTGTATAATGATTTGGGTACAGACCGGTCTTGCTGTATAATGATTTGGGTACAGACCGGTCTTGCTGTATAATGATTTGGGTACAGACCGGTCTTGCTGTATAATGATTTGGGTACAGACCGGTCTTGCTGTATAATGATTTGGGTACAGACCGGTCTTGCTGTATAATGATTTGGGTACAGACCGGTCTTGTTGTATATTGATTTGGGTACAGACCGGTCTTGCTGTATAATGATTTGGGTACAGACCGGTCTTGCTGTATAATGATTTGGGTACAGACCGGTCTTGCTGTATAATGATTTGGGTACAGACCGGTCTTGCTGTATAATGATTTGGGTACAGACCGGTCTTGCTGTATAATGATTTGGGTACAGACCGGTCTTGCTGTATAATGATTTGGGTACAGACCGGTCTTGCTGTATAATGATTTGGGTACAGACCGGTCTTGCTGTATAATGATTTGGGTACAGACCGGTCTTGCTGTATAATGATTTGGGTACAGACCGGTCTTGCTGTATAATGATTTGGGTACAGACCGGTCTTGCTGTATAATGATTTGGGTACAGACCGGTTTTGCTGTATAATGATTTGGGTACAGACCGGTCTTGCTGTATAATGATTTGGGTACAGACCGGTCTTGCTGTATAATGATTTGGGTACAGACCGGTCTTGCTGTATAATGATTTGGGTACAGACCGGTCTTGCTCTATGAATGCTACAGGTAGCACGTATTACTAGTCACAGAAGGTGATTTTATTATTTAATCTGCAGAATTGTTCTCTTTTGGTATTCCCACTATCACTTCCTGGCTGATTAGAGATAAATGGGCTGAATGTGAATTTTGTTAAGCTTGTTTTCAGCTTGTCACGGGTTTATTAACATTATATTTGTGTGGATTATCACGTCTCCATCTGAGAAGCCATTCTGACCAGCTTAACCCCTTAAGGACCAAACTTCTGGAATAAAAGGGAATCATGACATGTCACACATGTCATGTGTCCTTAAGGGGTTAAAGGACCACTATAGTGCCAGGAAAACAAACTTGTTTTTCTGGCACTATAGGGTCTTTGGGTCCCCCCCACCCTCAGGTTCCCACTCCCACCGGGTTCAAGAGGGGTTAAGGGGTTAAACTCTTACCTTTCTCCTGCTCCCTCGGCGCTGGGGAACTCTCCTCCCTCTTCCAACGTCATCCGCCCCATGCGCGGCAAGAGCCGTGCGCGCATTCAGTCAGTCCATAGGAAAGCATTCTCAATGCTTTCCTATGGATGCTGGCGTCTTCTCACTGTGAAAATCATAGTCGGAAGCGCCTCTAGCGGCTGTCAATGAGACAGCCACTAGAGGCTGGATTAACCCAAATGTAAACAACTGCAGGGTTAACCCTAGATGGATCTGGTACCTAAACCACTTCATTGAGCTGAAGTGGTCTGGGTGCCTATAGTGGTCCTTTAACTGCTGGGAATTGAACAAACAGTCTGTGTGGTTTTTGGGAAGGTGACATCATATCTGCCAACTTGTCACATGGCCAGAAGGAGGCGTTATATTATTTAGGGTGCGCGCAATGCCCGGTGACCTTGCTGACATCTGTCAGGGGCAATTACTTTCTAGTCTTCCCCCAACAATTGATTGCAGAATTGTTGGGGGGAGAATGAGCAACATGAAAGGACGATTTCTTAGCCCTGTGATAACTCTTATACACTGCATGGTACTAGGAGTTTTATTGCTGTGGAGCTCTGTGATATCCCATACACACTGAATGGTACTGTACATTTTATTGCTGTGGAGCTCTGTGATATCCCATACACACTGAATGGTACAGTGTGTTTTATTACAGTGGAGCTCTGTGATATCCCATGCACACTGAATGGTACTGTACATTTTATTGCTGTGGAGCTCTGTGATATCCCATACACACTGCATGGTACAGTGTGTTTTATTGCTGTGGAGCTCTACATGTAAGCTTACACAATAGCTATGTCTACATATCTCATAGAAGATCATTTCCACCAACTACAATATAAATAAGTTATAAACTGCCCGAACACTCCGAAACCCAAGAGCCAGCAAAATAAACGGTATCAATTTCTTCAACACATGGGAAAACTATCCCAGTGAAATGTGCCATTCTATACGATGACTTGTCAGTCTGTGAAGATGTGATTAGTGGTCAGAGGACAATCATAGAGCTTCATCAGGCTGAGAAGGTGAGTAGTTACCCAGTAAAGGTTAATACAAGTAATCAGACACCACCTCAAGAAATAAACTGCTTTTATGTAACCGTTCGCTGGGTCAGCTATATTTCTCATTCTTAATGTAATAGATGGAGAAACTGCGACTGGTAACCATTGGATTGGAGGGATTTAGAGGAGAAGCTAAAGGATACAAATTACGGAGGGCCGCTCTATTTTCCAAAAATGTTCTATGGTTTCCAAACTTGTTGAATTTTCACACCGAGAATCTGTCTTAAGCTGTGACCATGTGGCTATGGTTTGTGAGCTGTGGCACATTTTCTGGACACACTGGTATAGGAAAAGATTTTGCAGTCCTGCATTTCTCCTACAGATTTATATGAGGTTTGTGTGTTTTGATTTAATCTAAGTTTGCGACAAGGGCAGCTGTTGCACTTTTGACAGATTCTAAGGGCAATCATTTATATAGAGTATATTTTCTAGGTGTGTATGGCTAACCCCTGTCTTACAGATCAAGTAGTATAGCTGCCAAGGTTCTTATAAAAGGATTTCCTTATGCCCTTGTCATGAAAGGGTTACAAGGAACATGATTGGCTCCTTCTTACACCTACTGCGATTCATGAATGGCAGGCGAGGTACGTTGCAAGCAAACTGGAAAGACATAGATACATAGCTGAAAAGAGACTTGTGTCCATCAAGTTCAGCCTTCCTCACATATGTTTTTGCTGTTGATCCAAAAGAAGGCAAACAACCCAGTCTGAAGCGCTTCCAATTTTGCAATAAGCTAGGAAAAAATTCCCCAAAATAGCAGTCAGATGTCTCCTTGGATCAAGCAGCTATTACCCAACTAATTGGAAATTATATCCCTGTATGTTAGGTTTTTGTAAGTATTTATCCAATTGCAGTTTAACCCCTTAAGGACACATGACATGTGTGACACGTCATGATTCCCTTTTATTCCAGAAGTTTGGTCCTTAAGGGGTTAAACATCTGTATGGACTCTGATAAAACCACCTCGTCAGGGAAAGAATTCCATATCCTTATTGCTCTTACTGTATAAAACCTTTTCTTTGCCTTAGATGAAATCTCCTTTCTTCAAGCCTAAATGTGTGACCTCGTGTCCTATGTATAGCCCTATTTGTGAATAGATTTCCAGATAATGGTTTGTACTGGCCCCGAATATATTTGTATAATGTTATCATATCCCCTCTCAGGTGCCGTTTTTCCAAACTAAACAGATTTTATTTTTTTAACCTTTCTTCGTAACTAAAATGCTCCATTCCTTTTATCAATTTTGTAGCTCGTCTCTGGACTTTTTCTGGTGCTATGATATCCTTCTTTAGAACAGGTGCCCAAAATTGCACAGCATATTCAAGGTGTGGTCTTACCAGCGATTTCTAAAGAGGCAAAATTATATTTTCATCTCGAGAATGTATGCCCCTATTTATACATGACAAAACCTTACTGACCTTAGCAACTGCAGATTGACATTGCATATTGCTGCCTAATTTGTTGTCTATAACAATTCCCAAATCCTTCTCGTGTGTGGTTATCCCGAATTCACTACCATTTAGAGTGTAAGTTGCTTGTGCATTCTTAACCCCGAAGTGCATAACTTTGCATTTCTCTACGCTAAATTTCATCTGCCATTTTTGTGTCCAGTCCCCCAATCTATCCAAATCCCTCTGCAGCAAAGCAATATCCTGCTCACATTTTATTACTTTACAAAGTTTTGTGTCATGTGCAAACACTGAATCATGGTTTTCAATTCCTATTTCAAGATCATTTATAAATATGTTAAATAGAAGCGGTCCCAAAACAGAACCCTGAGGGACACCACTTACCACTTTTGTCCAGCCTGAAAATTTACCATTAATGACAACTCGTTATACTCTACTCTATCCTTAAGCCAATGTTCTACCCAAGAACAAGAATATTCATCTAGACCAATTTATTTTAGTTTGAAGACTAACCTATTGTGAGGAACCGTATCAAATGCCTTGGCCAAATCCAAGCAGATCACATCCACTGCAACACCCTGATCTATACTTCTACGTGTATAGCTCAATAGAAAACCACTTATTTTAATACCAGTCTGTACTTTAATCTAGAGAGACCGATTATCGGTTCTGACAATTATTACAGCTGATATTTGGTATATTATGATAATCAGCATCTGTCTTGTAATGTACCAATAACTTACTCCTCTCTCTGTCGCCAGCCAATTAGGCTCCGTGTTGCGACCTCACGTCCCTCCTCCCTGTCGGTTAATACCAGATTTGAGAAGAAATATTTTATTCAAAACTTTAAATGTACAGATAATCGGAACCGGTTCTGGACCAATAATCTGCATCGGCTCTGGAAAAATATCAACGGTCAATCCCTACTTTCATCCTTAGTAAATCGCTCCGGGGATAATTCACAGATAGCAGTTAAATTATGGGGACTTTAAACCTCACTCTGCCCCCACTCAGCCCACCTGTACTGGAAGGGTCTTGTGTTTTGCATATTCCATTTCCTCATCTTTCAAAATGTGAGCTAAAACCCTCCTCCCATACAGTGTTAGTCTGGTTAAAGACATGGCTGCCATCTAGTGGACGCGTCATGCATTGTTTGCTATCAGTATTGTATTTAATACATTTTATAGTTGAGTAAGAGCTCAATGTTTTAAGTATCCATGATGCAAGGTTAGAAGAAATCTGTGGTTATTTAATGACACGTTACTACTTTCTCATTTTGTATCAAGACTTTCTAAAATAAGGTCAAACTGAAGGAATTCTCTAAGTTATGGCTACCGTTGCCTTACATTTTGAATTCTCATGTTAGTAAATAAGCTAGAGTCACATGCATATCCACGTTCCATGACTGCAGGAAAGGATATAAATTGGACTTTATACAAGAGAGAAAATGGACGGTGAACTAATGCAGTAATGCCACAGAAACGGGGAATAAAGGGGAAAAGGTAAATTACCCCTATGTTAAAAATTGGAGAAAGAAGGGGGGCCGAGCTTGAACGCTGAAGCGACTAGACGCATGCAAAGGGAGCTCCGAGCCCCAAACAAGAAAAACAAGCAAAATACCCCCCCCCATACTTACTTTTACTTGCCAGCGAACACCCCAAGGCCAAATGGGGAGAAAGGGAAAGAAAACAGCACCACACAAACCCACCTCGGGTCTAACAATAGGGGAGATGTGGATACAGGCACGCGCGGTGCCTCCGAAGCCAACATGGCGGCCCAGCACAGCGGGTGCTCGGACTTCTCCGAGGACATATCCGATGCGGAAGAAGGGGGATATCTACAGCCTCCAGACCCACCACGGAAGGCAGATGCAGAACCGATCACCGTAGCGGTCATGAAGGCGCTCATGGCGGACCTGAAACATAGCTTCCATGAGGAAGTCACAGCGCTCCGCGCAGACCTGCAGGGCCTGACAGGCCGCATCTTCAAACTGGAGGGCTCTTCACTGTCCCAAGCCCAGGACGTCACCGTACTACAACACACGGTACAAGGCCTGGAACAACAGAACCAGCAAATCGAACATCGCCTCACGGCGCTTGAAGACGCCAGGCGGGTATCCAACATAAAACTAAGGGGAGTTCGCGAGGACATTGCCGAGGCCGACCTACCTAAACTAATTGAGCGGATGTTACTTGCAATACTACCACAAGGAAAGCGTGCAACGATCACCCCAGAAGGGATCTTCAGGATCCCCAAACCAACGAATGCGCCAAATAATGCCACGAGGAATGTCATCCTGAGCCTCCGCAACAGCGGACACAGAGCGATGATTTTATCAGCCTTCCGAACCAAGACCATGGACATCTCGCTCTACTTGGATCTGTCCAACAGCACCCTAGCGTGGCGCAGATCGCTAAAGCCACTTACCTTGATCCTCTGTGCCCACAAGGTGGATTACCGGTGGTGACCCCGGCGTGGCCAGTCACCGCGAGCAACCACAGCTCCCCCAACCGCACCCATATATGGGATCCAGATAGGAGCGTCCCGTTCATTCACCAGAGCTCCACACCAGAGACATATGCAGTGATCACGACATAGACACTGGGACTATCACAGCCTGAACCCGGCTGAACTCGCTACATGAAAATAGCACCTAGTAAACCTAACCATGGCATGTCTTACTCTGCTCAACAAATGTGATAGTAACCTGGCGGGTTGTATTTTACTTTAACATGTGCGAGTTGACTAGCTTATCATCTTATACTTTGAAAGGGTACAAGCCACCCAGCATGACACATCCTATTTATTTTTTTTTACTAGAGCTATACAAAACGTATGCATTGAATTTAAAGTGTTATGCAGGGCCTTACCGAGCCTCACATAACCTGGAATACCAGCAAGCAGCTAGACATAATTAGAATGTCACGAGTCCAAAGTATAGTTTTCATTTATGATGTTTGTTAATCCACTGTTTCTTCCCATACTTCGTTTAATGGAAACCGTTGCCTTATACTGACAGTACTAGCAGTTAGCGTAACCAGGTCAATCAATGCCAACTATTTATCATGAGACATATGTTACAGTGCCCATAGATGCACACAGTGCATACTTATGTGGTACTTAATGCATGTGACCCATTTTCACGTGTGCAGCCTGTTTTATATAATAATTCTGAGAGTGAGACCCGTCTTCCTTCACAGACCGGCTCCACAGGTTCACAGCATGTGTTACCCTCTAACACAGCTCACTCCCCTGTAACGCATCAACTACTGTTATATACTTTATTATATGCTTTCAAAAATTGCCTAAATTGCAAACTAAAGTCTTCCTGCCATGGGGGGCAGCCTACGCTTCACTAATTGAGCATGACTATTTCATACAATGACCCAATGGTCCCTGACCTCTAAAATCCCTGCACTGACATGCTACTCACCACGCTAATCCGTATTCTAAGCTAATAGCAATGATATGACTGCTAACGACTTACTCCTGTTTAACCCCCTATACTCCATTATCTGTGGACTCTTAATATCTTTTCTTTCAGTTATGTTCTCACGTTGACTCACACAGGAGATCACAGGGGGGACCTTACTTGTAGTTTACATCGTACCAATGCTGATGGTAATTAAACTTAAACATGTATGCAAGCAAGTTAAAGCTGTAACTATTGGCCAATGCTTATGTCTGTCATATCTCACCCACAACAGGCGCAGCATAACTCCCAGAACACACAGCCTATATTAAACCAGTTCGCAATATAGCATCAACCAGACAAGCCATGCCCCAAACATTTACATTTTATTACGATACATCTGACGCTGCATCACTGCGCTAAACGTGCTTATACTATCACATAGTGCTACATAACTCACTGTTTAAGCTAATCGAAATATTATACTGTTGCAATCTTCTTATGTTTTTCTTTTTAACCAAAATGTGCCTGACTATTGATAACCACAACCTGTAAAGCGAATGTTTATAACTATACTCTGATGTCGCTGTTGTGGTCACCAGGGCTTACTGTTCCTTTTGTGCACCCCAAAAATAAAGAATAAAAAAAAATAAAAAAAAAATTGGAGAACGAAAGCAAATTGTTTTAGTAAATAGGTGAACAGAGAAAAGGGAAATAATTGAAAACTTAACTTTATTAATGATTAATATTAATCACGAGCTATATGTATCATCGTAATTGAATTTCTGATCCCAAATTCCCACAGCTTAAATAGTAATTATAATTAACGTGAAATGCTAAATATGTGTCCTTTCTGCAGGATGTGCTCAGAACGAAATGTGTAACGTTTTACACATAATTATCAAAGTATCAGAGAATTAGATATAAAGTAACACATCCTGTATTAAATAAAAAAACAAGAAAGTAGTGATTTCCATGGAGCAGTTTGCCAGCTCTGTATTTTGGTCCCGATACTTGTGCACTGTGCCAATTGACCTTTTGTTTTAGATTGGTTTATTATATCCGATTTACTTCCTGGATTCCTGACTACTCTAAAGAAATCCTAGGTGGGGTTCATACCACCGGCACCTTATCCATAAAGCAGTTTGTTTGCTCTGTATTTTGGGGATTTTACCACTGGAGCTGGTCATAGCTCTATTACATGTGAGTAAGATGCAGCTGTTTTATTATATACACCGCGCTTAGATTGATTTATTGAACCATTGGATTTACTGTCCTTTCTGTATTACATATCTCTCTGGATCTTACCAAGGAACCTACCATCTACACAAGAACTTATATTGCATTTAAATGGGTATTCCTTTTGTATTATGGACTATTTCATTGTATTCTTGTGTCACAACTTTTTTGTATTTTTTGAATACTTTTTTGTATTCTTGTGGCACAACACGTTTTTGTTTATTTCTGTTGATTCTGAAAAGGGTTAGAGGGACCCCCTTTTTTTGGTTTGCTGCCCCTGCCTTATATGGTTGATTAGCGCTAACCCTGCTCTATCTTAACCAGAATGAGATGCTCCTGATCCGGTGAGGGAACTTATTGCAAGAGAAAAGGGAGGAATTTGGCTTCTTATTGTGTGAAGGCACACATTGGTTCTTCTTTGTTACCCATACAAAGCATGACATGGGGATATGTTCTATCGGTTTACTTTAGATATTTCAAGTTATCCCATTGTTGATTAGAGGAAAGACTGCCATTAATTCTATAAAATGCTTTCTGAAACAACTGCTCTCAATGCAAATCCCCGCTCACAGGTTACCTCTCTTTCAGGCAAACTCACAAATGATTCCTGTGGAAGTCAATGTGACGCATATTGGCCAAACGGACATCTGATCAACCCACATCTAAACAAGCTGAAAAATTTTGAGAAATCACAGGAAAGATGTAGATTTGCTGTGAGTAAGGTTTTGTTTTTTAATGTTTTTATCAAACTACCATGTACTGACCCCATTAATTATTCCTACTTCTTTATAAAAAGAAAATAATTGCTCACTGCAGCTCCCCACACCTACTATAACTCACACTACCTGAGCAGCACACTCACTGCAGCTCCCCACACCTCCTATAACCCACACTGCCTGAGCAACACGCTCACTGCAGCTCCCCACACCTCCTATAACCCACACTGCCTGAGCAACACGCTCACTGCAGCTCCCCACACCTCCTATAACACACATTACCTGAGCAGCATGCTGACTGCAGCTCCCCACACCTCCTTTAGCCTACACTACCTGACGTCCTATACCACACTACCCGAGTAGCACGCTCGTCACACCGCCTAAGCAGCACACTCACTGCAGCTCCCCACACTTCCTGAGCAACACACTCACTGCAGCTCCTCACACCTCCTATAACACACACTACCTGAGCAGCATGCTGACTGCAGCTCCCCACACCTCCTTTAGCCTACACTACCTGACCTATACCACACTACCCGAGTAGCACGCTCTCCACACCGCCTAAGCAGCGCACTCACTGCAGCTCCCCACACTTCCTATAACACACACACTGCAGCTCCCCACACCTCCTATAACACACACTACCTGAGCAGCACAGTTGAGGTAACATTTAAACTCACATCATATATGCAGAAACAATCCGTATGAGATGGGATAGCTTAGCAGTGTACTATGTTGAAAGACCAGTAATATGGAAAAGGGCAATTAACAGACTGGGCTATATTGTGTGTAAAATTTTATTTAACAACAAAAATAGATCCCGTAGAAGCAAAACAAGGATTATCAATACTATGGTAACATGTTACAAAAATACAAAAAAATCCACTCGCTCTATCTTACACAGTGAGTGCAGTTTGCTAGCTCTCAAATTCAGGTCTGGCTTTTATATTCTCCTAGTAAAAATACTGACTATTAACTGGACTGCAACATCCATCAATCTTAAGGTGAATGATGGGACTTGTATTCCAGATGCAGCTCACACTGTTAACCCAGTATTATTTAAAAAAAAAAATTGTAATAGTGTACCTAAAAAGGGAATCAGACAGAAAAAACCCATAGAAATTAGGATAATGTAACATTTGTAATTAAAGTAAAACTCAAGGCACCATAACTACCACAGTGAGTGCCACGGTGCCTCCCAATTTATAAAATCAAGTTTTCATAGGATGGTTTGACTTCTGAGTTAGGGTCCACCAGGGCACCACTCCCACCTTTTCTTACCCTTCAGGAAATCAGAAGCTCCTGCAGTGCGGGCCCAGCACTGGCTGATAACGTCCTGGATTAGCGCACGTGGGGAGCAGCGTTATAATCACTACTGTGTACTACAGTGGTTATGGTGCCTGGAGTGTTCCTTTATACAGGCAGCAAGCAACTAATCAAACAGAAAAAGTGAGCACTCTCATGTAGGTAAGAAGCCAGGGACTCAACGGTGGAAATATAAATTAAAAAAATACATTTTATGTTGTAGTCCACCTTCTGCACTCCAGCTGTTAAGGACTACTTCGACAGCTTATGGCTGATGTAGTCAACAACATCGGAAGTGCAGGTTGCGTGCCCCTGTAGTAGAATATGCTTATACCCATTTAATGTAAAAGATATTGTGACTTTTATTCCCTCTCCAGCCTCTCTGTCAGTGATCCTAACATTTAGATAGACTGTCTGTAGAATGCTCAGACTGGAGCTGGAATTAACCAAAACCTCAATATCATTTACACTACAACACTGGAAAGTAGCAAACATTCATCAATATATCCTAGAATATATTAGAAATTGTTCATGATGATTCCATATTAAAATGCTGCAATGGTTTGAAACTTTAGAAAAATGAATAACCTGTAAAGAATGAAATCTCTATACATAAGATGGTTTCAGGAGAACCTGTAAGCCAGACAATGGAGAGTAAACTGCAAATTCCCAGTGTGTTTCCTGAAACAAAATGTTTTATCCGATAAGCTGTATTGAGTGAAATGAAGGAGGCAGACGCAGACCTGTTCATCCATAAGTCAGAGTTATCAGTCTTTTCCTTACAGGAGAACTCTTGTTGTTGCCTGCGGCTCGTCAAAGGGACAGGTAAGGAATCAACCACTTAGAGCAGGAAGATAAAGTCGGCGTAGCTAAAAGGATTGGACTGGAAGAAACCATCAGAGATTGGATGTAAACGGAGAGGTGCAGAGCGCTGGTTTCTGCAAACAGAGGAGAGAAGTCATGTTTTAGATAACGAACATCCATTGTGACCCTTAATGCTTCTAGTTAACCCTGGTCAGTAATACAATTCATTCTATTTAAACAATGTGTTTTTAGTTAACAGGACACTGCAGTTACTTTCAGTTTGGTGAAATAGCCATTGCACAGATTTTGCATTGAATGCTTTTAATAGGGGGAATTGGTTGAGAGACATTTTAATTTAGGAACACTGCAGGTACCTTAAGTATTCACACAGTCTGACTTTTTACAGGGGGGTTGCACACTGTGCCTTTCTATAAACTGCAGTGGAGGTAGAGAGTGGTGTGCAGCAGGACCCAGGTAAGAAATCAAGCTTCAAAATGAGTTTAACTACTTACAATGGGTGGGCTGCTAGAACCCTCATCCTATCACTGCCAGCACGTTGTGAGCCAGCATTTCTATCATTTACTGGGGATGGGCGGCCAGTGATTGGCTGAAAACTTGGGTTTAACTCTAAAAAGGCAAGACTGCGCCACAGAACTACAGGCACTATAACAACTTCACTGACATGAAGATATTCTAGTACCTGGAGGATTTCTTTAAAAAAGCTCAAGTCTGTACATTTATTTTAAAAATTGGATGGATGAAAACAATCCAAACATATAAAATGATAACGAATATAGGCAAGCTCCACAAGGGAGCCTCTCTCCAGACAATGACACCATTAAAACTGCACTTTTATTGGTTCTATTTAAATCAAATAATTCTACTGGGTGTCTGTATAAAGATTTAAGAATAAAGAAAGAGGCATAATAAACAGAATCACCCCAATAGTGTTAGAGTGAAATGTTCCTGAACAAGGGGGGTTACATTATGTATTGTGAATTGACAAAACACATAGTTCAGATCTACATGTGCAGGCAAGCGTCAGTGTTTTATTCACTAACATAACGCAATACAAACATTGTAGATATCTACACAGCTCTGCTATTCCTGGAGGTAAAGTTTTAATAGGTTGAACTAAATAGATCCTTGGACACAATTATATGTGGATTTTAATCGGTCACAAAAAAAATACATGCTTTAAGTTATTAGAGGTAATTGGAATACTCTCTATAAACTGTAAGTTGTACATAAATAGTTTACATAGAGGAAATATATGCTTGAATTTATCTAACAAGAGATCATGACCTACAGGAATAGCAGAGCTGTGCAGATATCTCCAATGTTTGCATTGTGTTTCCTTTTGAATGATGCGATGTAACCCCCTTGTACAAGAATCTGTCATGCCTTGTTGGCACTTTCCACTTTAACACTACTGGGTGGTTCTGTTTATTTCGCCTTAATTCTACTTTATATCTATATAAAGATTTTATTTAAATAAAACCAATAAAAGTGCCGTTTTACTGGTGGTCATTTTATGGAGATGCTCCCTTGTGGAGCTTGCCTTTATTAGCTATCTAATTCAATAAGGGTTAAGCCCCTATAATGACCACGTTGCCTTTCTGAGGTTCAGTACATTTTGTATCCGCTTACTTTTTCAGTTAATATAAAATGAATTACCGGATTTAAAAAAGGCAGGATTTAGCTCACAACGCGTTTCCGTATACTGTCCCTTGCTATTTTCTCCGGCCTGATGTGGCTTTCACCTTTATCTGAATCTTTCTCTTCATCTTCCAGCTCCTTTAACAGTTTAGCAGTTTCAGGGGTTAGATTTTCTAAAAAGGGAAAAGAAAACATTCAGCATTGCTGACACAGCCTGGTAGATCAGGGGTAGGTAACCTTCAACACTCCAGATGCTGTGGACTACATTTCCTATAATGCTGGCCACACATCAGGGCAGATCTAGTTCACAACACCTGGAGCAATGAAGGTATGCTACCATCCACAAAAACTATTTCATGAGAAAGGTCTCCTGTATAATCTGATACATGCTCCGTCTTATTGTCCCCTTGGTAAACTCTGCCAAAATAGAATGTCATAGTGGGTTCACTGAATAACACAATTAAAAACTGATCTATTATCACATATACACCGACATGTTTCTATTATAGATTAAATAAAATTTCTTGTGTGCTTTGCGTGAGAATAAATAGATCATTTACGTGATCATCTTAGGATTCTTGCTTTGGAACTAGAATTAATGTATAAACAAATATGGCGGTAGTGGTTATGGTAAAAGGAATGTCCTGGCGCGGTCCCATATTAAGATATCAAACCGTTTTAGCTTTGCTTGATCACGTACCTGGTTAATAGCAGAGACCGGATGTGGTACCAACAGTAAGGCAAAATGACAATTACCGACTAAGCGTGTCAGCTGAGCTCTCTCAGCCAATGAGCACAGTCCTGTTATGGCGCACTCAGATTCACCTTCTGCAGTACAGGCACCCAGCAGGACTCGGCTAAATGGTCAAATCCTGCTAAAACGGCTTGGCATCTTATTATGGGACTGCGCAGGCATTTAACCTACAACTCTCCTATTTTAAAAGGGGACAGATGCCATTTTTGTTCTTGTTTGGTATATAATATCTATATATGGGGGTAGGTGCATATTGAGAGAGTGTTGTACTTAACCACTTAAGGACACATGACGTGTGATATGTCAGGATTCCCTTTTATTCCAGAAGTTTGGTCCTTAAGGGGTTAAAAGCAAATTATGTTAAAAATAAATGTAATGTAACCAGTCACAGGAAGAAGCTATAATTAAGTAGTTAAAGGAATGTTTTGTTTTTTTTTTAAATAAAAGCTTAAAAACATATTATGGTGTATTGTGGATTATTTTGTAACAGACATACTAGCATATCCTGACTTGTCACTCTGCGAGAGCTGCCACATAGAATTCCTTTCTAGTTGGTAGGATCGTTTTCTGTCTAAATTCTGGACAAATCAAATAGCTGGAACGCATTCCCAAATTCTGGGCACCTCGCTAACTAGACTTAGGACATTCAAACTGTGCATAGTCTTCAAAAAGAAAAGTGGAATTTCTGACCAATAAAAACTCCTCTCTCGTAAAGGAATGGCAAGTCGGAAGATGCACTAGGATGCCAGTGACTCTCAGTCAGTGAATATTGATTAAACCAAGTATGAGTTGGTAAGATAGTGGTGCATAGCTTTATCAGAACACATAACACAGCAAGGTAAGTGTCAAACTGTTTCTATGTACAATTGACCAATTACACCATTATAGGTTATGGTGCCTTGAATGTCCCTTTAACCTCAGGGCATGAAATGCCACTCGTCACATGTTTTTTCATCTACAGTACTAATCACTCTCCCTATGACAGGATATCTGCAGATCCTTAAAATGATATTCTCACCATTTCCCAATTAATTACTTTCTAACTGGTGCCGGAGTTGTATTTAAGAAGGGTGAATGGTTTTACACAGTAATTAGAGTGTGGCTGATGGCGAAAGGGTTCATTTTTAAGCTCTCCCTTCTTCACACTATTGGATAAAGCTACAAGCAGAATCTGGTTCTCCTAAAACATTGGCCGTGTGGCTAATCACAAGGTTCCCAAATAAGGAGAGAACCAGGGTTACTACAATTATCCAGCTATATTCACCAACCCCTAAATTAAGGGAACAAAATATATAAAGTATGCCTATCCCCCAACTATTTACATAATTTCACGGATTTCCACTGGAGGTGTGTTACATAAAGATACAATATAAATACTGAATAGGTACTTACTGGGATAAAACTGCCCCTGAGGTCTGTGCCTTTTTGATGGACATAGATAATCCGCTATAAACACCATAGCCTGTAAAAAAAAATAAACCGTTAGAACTGGAACATCCACTGGGCATATGAATGTAATAAGTTTCTTGTAAAATATTCACAAAGTTAATTAGCATAGCAATCAATTAACAAATTATCTAGACCTGCTGTGATCAAGGCCATTATACCGTCTGAAGAATTTATCGGTCGAGCTCAGACCAGGTAATGTGAATCATGAGTCTGAGAAACTGGCGATTAACTGCCCTCAGACACAAGAATAACTAAAGACACAACATATCGATCAACATCAACATGAATCCGGAATAACTGCATCACATCCAACGTTACAACAAAATGCAACCCATGGTCACACGAAATGCTAAGATATTATTAGGGTTTTTTTTTAATGTTTTTTTTTTTTAAATCCCCTCATTATTTTCTAAGCATTACAGACATGATATAAAAAACCCAAAATAAACACATGCAGGGGAAGAGCTCAGAGAGATGTACAGGAAATGCACAAACACTACATTTTAGATACCATCAGACATTTATCTCAATTAGGCTTCAGACTTAAATAATTTCGGCAATTCATTTTCATATGCAGCATTTTAAAGCAAAATGAACGGTTTACTCACTTGTAAGTGCACATATACCCTACACTAAAGGGCGGGAGCGTAAGACACTTACATTTATAATAGTGTGTATGAGTTATGTGAAATTAGCTGTATATCACACCGGGACGGCACACGGCCACACAGCGCTATCCTACCTTGATCCTTAACCCATAAGGCATGAGCTCTACTCTACGCACAGCATTTTGGGATATGAGCAGATCCAACACAGCTGAATACACCCTGAAAGAATCAAATCACTGGAATAAAATGTACAGGGAAATACAAACAGTGTACTTACCAGTCCTAAAATAAGCCCCAAAAACAGTGTCATCAAAGCAAAGATAATGTAAGATCCCCAGATTGGAATGCCCATGTCCTCCACAAAATAATTGTGGCATTGCTGTGGAATAAAAAAAAAACAATGCAATTTAAAACACTTACACGATTTATTCACCAAATGGGGAATTCCAGAAAATTCTGACAATTCACCGTTTAGTGAATACATTACAAGCACGTATCCAGAAATATTCTAATTTCACTTACCCTGATCCACATGGACAACTGGAACAATGCTGACATACCATTCATTCTGAAATAAACACAAGGAAGGTTCAGCGCTTCAAAGATGGCGGACTGTCCACTCTAACAGACTGCTCTCTCACTAGACTCTTATGTACCAACATATGATGTCAATAGAGACACCCACTGACTAGACACAGTCCTCACACACAGACAATGGCAGACAGCAAATACAAGACACACGGAGTACAAATCGCACTTTGTTAGAGGATAAGATTTCTCAGATTATATGGAACCCAAACTCCCTTTACCAGTCTGATTGTAGGAGATGGCTGCACAATTCACTTACAAAAGAGAGTCCGGATCAAACCAGGAGGACACGGGCTCAATACTCTCCCACTCCTTCTCATTGACAAAGTTTATGAAGTCTTTGTGAGTTCTAGATCCTTGGTACTTCCTGAAAACACCATCTTTACAGCTGCAGGAAAACAGAGACAAGTTCATAGAATTGGGGAAAATGACTAATTATTTTATATATTTACACATCTTTCAAAATTGCTCAGTTAAAAAGTTTCTCTCCAACCATGAATTTACATAGTGAATAAGCCTGCTTCTATCTATGGATTTATATAGAGTATAAACAGAGCGAGCCCTGCTTCTATCTATCTATGGATTTATATAGTGTATAAACAGAGCGAGCCCTGCTTCTATCTATCTATGGATTTATATAGTGTATAAACAGAGCGAGCCCTGCTTCTATCTATCTATGGATTTATATAGTGTATAAACAGAGCGAGCCCTGCTTCTATCTATCTATGGATTTATATAGTGTATAAACAGAGCGAGCCCTGCTTCTATCTATCTATGGATTTATATAGTGTATAAACAGAGCGAGCCCTGCTTCTATCTATCTATGGATTTATATAGTGTATAAACAGAGCGAGCCCTGCTTCTATCTATCTATGGATTTATATAGTGTATAAACAGAGCGAGCCCTGCTTCTATCTATCTATGGATTTATATAGTGTATAAACAGAGCGAGCCCTGCTTCTATCTATCTATGGATTTATATAGTGTATAAACAGAGCGAGCCCTGCTTCTATCTATCTATGGATTTATATAGTGTATAAACAGAGCGAGCCCTGCTTCTATTTATCTATGGATTTATATAGTGTATAAACAGAGCGAGCCCTGCTTCTATCTATGGATTTATAGAGTGTATAAACAGAGCGAGCCCTGCTTCTATCTATGGATTTATAGAGTGTATAAACAGAGCGAGCCCTGCTTCTATCTATGGATTTATATAGTGTATAAACAGAGCGAGCCCTGCTTCTATCTATCTATGGATTTATATAGTGTATAAACAGAGCGAGCCCTGCTTCTATCTATCTATGGATTTATATAGTGTATAAACAGAGCGAGCCCTGCTTCTATCTATCTATGGATTTATATAGTGTATAAACAGAGCGAGCCCTGCTTCTATCTATCTATGGATTTATATAGTGTATAAACAGAGCGAGCCCTGCTTCTATCTATCTATGGATTTATATAGTGTATAAACAGAGCGAGCCCTGCTTCTATCTATGGATTTATATAGTGTATAATCAGAGCGAGCCCTGCTACTATCTATCTATGGATTTATATAGTGTATAAACAGAGCGAGTCCTGCTACTATCTATCTATGGATTTATATAGTGTATAAACAGAGCGAGTCCTGTATCTATCTATGGATTTATATAGTGTATAATCAGAGCGAGCCCTGCTACTATCTATCTATGGATTTATATAGTGTATAATCAGAGCGAGCCCTGCTACTATCTATCTATGGATTTATATAGTGTATAATCAGAGCGAGCCCTGCTTCTATCTATCTATGGATTTATATAGTGTATAAACAGAGCGAGCCCTGCTTCTATCTATCTATGGATTTATATAGTGTATAAACAGAGCGAGCCCTGCTTCTATCTATCTATGGATTTATATAGTGTATAAACAGAGCGAGCCCTGCTTGCAGATATAGGGCAGTTTATTAGGACTTTGGTCAAATTTTGCCACTTAGAAAGTAGCAGTGCTTAGGTAAATACTCACAGAATATAGATAGATCTATAAAAACTTAACAGTGACATTTACAGGGTAAGGATGATATTTAATTAATCTGTTAACACGTTAGCCAAAACACCAGGAAACTGTCAGACCAGACTCGGCAACTTAAGCTCAAATAGCAGACACACCTGAGTTCTGTAATAAATTTAGCTAATCCAAGCACAAGAGTGACAGGAATAAATGGATCATAAAGTATTGGGCAATCAATGGCATTAGAATGAGAACACAGCTTCAAAAACAGAGAAAGGCACCTGAGCGTGCCAAATAGGGGGATCCTTGTGACTAGATCTGGTAGGCTGTGTGACGTTTGTATGCGTTTTGGTACTTTATCGTTTGTTTCCTTTGTGTGGAACTCACGTAGAGGTTTTTATTAAAGCCTACTCTAGTATTAAGCAGTGGTAGTGGTGTGCATCTTTTTTGTTTGTAATACACAGATGTCGATACTTAGGGGACCATCTTCTAAAGATTGCACTCTGTTTATATTCCTGTGCTCTCTGTTGCATGTTTGATTTGGAGAATTGTGTGTGCGCGCGCGGAATGCGCATGTAGTAAGCCCATGTTGAACACATCTGATAAGTGTCCTTGGTCACAGGAGTCTAACGATGCTGTGATCAAAGAAATGGAAAAGACAGAACTGAATAGTCTGCGGGAAGCCTTACTTACTGATAAATTGTAGGCAGAGCTGTTATGATGAATCTTCCACTGAGACCTGGAAAAAAAAATAAGATGTATGGTGTGAGTTAAAGGAAGGGCAAACATTCATCCCTAGACTCTTCCTTAACCCATTACTCATAATGTAAATCGCTAATATGCAAAAGCTTTTATCGCCTGCCTAAGGGGAAGTAAATAAAATGTTATGTGAGTGATAATCACTATGTTTAAATGCATAATGCGGTTGAAATACAAGTAAGTACTGGAAGTTAAGGAAGTAGCTGAAAGTGTGCTAGGGCTGGAGCGCTTATTAGCAAGCGTGTATTGTCTACCGAACCAGAAAATCTAGTTTTACAATCAGTAACCAATCTAATCACAAGAGACACAGTGTACAAAAAGCTTTTACAGCCTGGGCCTGTGACTTTATTAAACCTGGACATTCGCTGATTTGCACTCTACCTGAAATAATGTTATTCCTCAAAACGAGAAAAAAAAAAAAAATACCTTTACATCTCGCTCAGACACTGGAGATGGCTGTAAACTACATTTCCCAAGATGCTTAGCTAGATTGTAACATAATACAAATAGTGGAAGCACAAAATATAGCTATGGCTGCTTTAAAATAGAGTTTTTTAGGATAGGAATCTAATCAAGGTTTTAGCCAAAATGCAAAAAAATAAGCAGAAATATTGTATTGATTTTTAAAGAGTTTGACCCAAATGCAAGAATAATTTTCAGTGGTATACAGTTTGTGTTCTGCTGTGCACAAAATGTGAGGATGGCAATTTTGACATCAGGTATGAAGACAAGTTAACCTGCTTTCAATATGGCCTCTGGAAATGGACAAGACCGTGTGGTTTCCCACAATGCTCCTCTGTCACTGCATACACCCACGGGTGCCATATTTGTATTCTTCATTGCTATGCCAGAGGCACAGAAGTCAAGGAAAGCATTACAGGAATATTTACTGATCTATGTGTGCACTAGCTGTATGGCGATTACAATGCACAGATGAAATGTTATGACCTACAAAGCACGACAGAAGCAGGTTACAGAAAACAAAGTAATAACATAAAAATATTACCGGCTTGAGCAGTGACATCCACTTTTGCAACATTAACGGTGAGGTCTTCGCCCCATTCTGCAAACGCTTTCCACTCCACCTCCAGCTTCTGACAGGCAGGGCACCATGGTGCAAAGCTAGAAAACATCCAATCATTAATATTAGCAGAAACAGAGACAACATCTTACATTCCCGTCATCTATGGGACAGTCATAACTACAGTCCAGCTATTTTGCTCTCTGATGTTATGCTTCTAGGGACATCAGAAAGTCACCATATTGTTCAAAGTTTTTCCAGGCTACGTCCCCCCAAACGTCTGTGGGCCATGACAACATACTCCTATTATATAGTCAGAAAGGTTCTGACACCCCTAGGATGGCGGCACACCCACCCGGCGGGGGTACTTTCTTGCCAATGTTGGATAGAAGTCGTGTTCAGAACATTTGCATTATCACTTGCTCAATTCTTCTTTTGGTATAAACACACCAAGCTCAAAATCGGATTCAATTCTATCCTTTAAAATAGGTCAAGACATGAAGAACATAGAATGACCATCAGCAAAATACAGTTAAAGGAACACTCTAGTCACCGTAACAACTTCATCTAAATGACGTTATTATGGTACGAAGAGGCCCTCCGGCACTCTGTTACCCTAAGGGATTAAACCGTTCTCAAACAATTTAACTAAAACAGGTTGCCTGAAGTGCTAATCTGCAGATCCACAGGCGGCATAAAATGCCACCACATCCCCCATCTATGATAAAGAAAACAATTACATAAGGGTTATCTCAATAAGCAAGTTACTTAGAAAAGCAGAAAAAGAGAACTAAATAGGTTATGCCAAAATAGCAGATTTGGTACATTTTTCTAAATTTGTCCCTTTTTGACCTACATTTCACAATTCCCTTCACAAGATCTATATCTCTGCCATCATAAATAAAACATGGTATCGTTGCCACAATACGCGCAGTCTCTACAAGATGGATGTAGCGAAAGTTATTATGAGGATCTCTCAAAAAGTAAAGATTTGGTAAGTAAAATGTGTTTATTAGATTTTTGGAATTATGTGCTTTCAGTTTGCTAAGAGGGATATAGAGAGATGAGCTATATTATACAGTGTGTATATAACCCAACGCTGCCAGTAAGACACGGCTTTCATGTCTTGTAATGACTCCTCATTCTGCGTGTGCTGAAACCATTCACTTTCAGTATATTCTAGTATTAATCGGATATGCAGAGATCACGTTCACTGATAGATGATCTAATTTGTACCCGTGGTTTCTGGGTTGGAGTCAGCCTTACAGAACAGATAATATAGTCAATACCGGTACGTTATTTTCTATTGAAAGGCTGTCCAACCTGTCACTGATATCAGAAGGGGTCTTATTATGATCACAGATAGCTACCTACCTATATGATAAAACATCCTCCTATCAAGGGTCATCACCTAATAGCTACAAGGAACCTGGAGTACATCAACTACCAATGTGCACTAAACGATAACACGGTAACAGACAGCGGCCATAATATAACATACGACAATGCACCAATATTAACACAGACTCAGTTTATGAAATTACGTTAATGGGTCCTATATTTGTTTCTGCAGGTATGAGCTATGCCGGTATAAATAAATAAGGGAGCGATTATGAATGGTTTACTTATACATTTTTGCACAGTCAGAATTTCCTGCTACCGTATATCTACACCTCTTTATAAACCATGTATTGTAAATAAATAAAATATAATACAAATAAAATTTAAACTTCTTGTCCAATTCAGAAAATGGTATATGTATCACACGTTTACAAAGGGAAATAATAATTAAAAAACTAAACGTGCTGAGCTTCTGTCTCAAGAGGAGATGATGGTGGGAGGGCATCAGGCAAGTTGTCAGACCATTCTTGGGAGAGCACCGTGGCAATGTTGGTACCATAACCACTACAGTGGGATGCAGTGATTATAGTGCATTGAACGTTCATTTAAGTATTTTTCAAGGTTACGTAAAGGTGCATTGCAAGAACCATAACCAGCACCACTGATTGTATTACGAGCGCTCATTGTGGTGATTATGATGCAATCTATTGGATATTAGTTTGGAGTGCCCCGCTCTCTCACCGTACCATTGATACCCAGGCTGGATGGATTTGTTTAGGATCTGCTTATCAAGGCGGTCTAAGAGAGTGGGTATGGGGGTGCCAGGGAGAATCATGGTTTTTGTCCCTTCAATACCCTCTGTACTATGCATATAGAAGATAAATACATTTTATTTTACACAGGAAACAACCACAAACCGTGAAAGAATAAGACGTCTGCAAAGTTCAGCCATCCGAGCAGGATGCTGATAGTATCTGTGTTTTAACAGGTCTAATCTTGTCTCAGAATCTCCTATTAACAGCAGACCTCGTGGTGATTGCCTGCTTCAGGGACAGCAAGTCAGAGTACATGGAGCTGCTTATACCGGAGGGCAAAAAAATATTATCATGGAAGAATAGTGGGGGGACAGTAGGTTTCTCTGGGCATATTAATTGACAAGAAGAAATTAAAATGGTAAACTAAGCACCACAACTACTGCAGTCCGTTATGAAGAACTATAAGGCTACTGACACCAAGACGGTCACACGGCTCCTCACTCTCTATATTGCTCTTTGCACAAGTTACACATTCTTATTAGTGTGATCAATTTCAGACACATTTTTTTTTTTTTAAATTCTTTATTTTTGTTGTGCAAGTTTTACATAGCGACGTCAAACGCCACAACAGCGTGTCTAAGAACATACTTAGGTTGAACAGTGGCAAGAGGAAGTGCACATTTTTGTATATTAATATTAAACAGTAGCTCGGCTATACAATAAGGTCAATAAAAATAAAAAATGAAGAGGCAGCGTATTTTAACCGTTATAACTGCATGTAACCTTGCTAAAGTCGCCGTGGTTACCCGTTAATATCTTAACTTATGAACTGATTGGTACAAGCTAGGTCTAGCTGCAGCATACGTGTGAGTCACAGATAGTTACATATCAATATAATATAAAAGAAAAGGTAGCCTATTATAACAGGTGTAGTTAATAGCATCTTTGCTAAAGTGACTACGATTACTATGAAGGAACATATGAACTGATTGGTACAGGCGAAGACGAAGTGCATTGATACTACAGTCAGGGTATTACAGTTGAGTACACTTAAGCTTATGGCAAAACCCAGAAATCAAAGCAAGAGGCATAACATTAACCTATTCTAGCAGGAGTTACACAGCAGTCTTAAGTATGACATCCTATGTTTGACAATAGCTATGGGTAGAGTGTGGGATGGAGGTTAAGCGGACCTTCCCCTCGTGTATAGGATAGGCCCTAGAGTTACTGAGTATTAGGCGAGCCTAGGTAACATTCTACTGTTATGCGAACTTGTTATGTAAATGCATGCCTACTGAGTGTGTTAAAAAATTTAAACGATATGGTTCAGTGTAACATGTAAGTGACCTCAGGCAGTAGGTTGCTAGGTAAAGGTGATAGCACTGTTAAATAAACAATTGATAACAAAATTATAGAAATGTAAGTTTGTTCTTGGGATTGGATTGTCCGCCAGTGCCTCTTGCGATTATACCAGTTCCAGTCCCGGATCACCCGACCCCGCACATGGGCCATTTAGGAGAAACAGTCTCTGCAACTGGGGAGGGCCAGTGTTCCTCTCTGGCTTGATCGCGTGCGGCAGTAAGCTGTACTGTGGCTTGGTATGTTGCTGCATTCCAAGTTTGTAGGGTATGGGCTCGCTGGTCAAAGGTGCTGTATCCAGGTGCTTTGCCGGGGATTTGTGACTGCCTGGCTGTCCCGCTTTTATTTGTAGGAGAGTGGTTGCATGCACCCAGTGTGCTCCGAACCTTCGCCCGCCGCCGCTGTTGCCGGTGCTTTTTGTTCCGCTTGTCCACCCTGAAGGCCCACAGTGGGGCTCCGTAGTGGCGTCGGCGGGTGTCAGGACGGATCCATGAGGAGACCATCTTAGCCGCTTGAAGGTACAACACCCCTCTGTCACATAGTATCACGTAGAATTTTAAGCAAAGTCGGTCCAGTGCTTCTAGGTGCTGCGAGTGTGGGTAGCTGTCTGCGTGCTCCCTCTCTGGCCCTTGCTGGGCGGCCATTTTAGGCATGCTCAGACACCCGTTGTCTCACTGTTTGGCCGTGTTTCTCTACCTCAAACTGTGTCCGCTTGGCTGATATGGACCGGGATAACCCCCACCGGTCCAGAGGGGGGGGGTAGGAGATCGGTATTAAGTCTGGGGATTCCGGCGTCGAGGAGAGCGGCCGCCTCTCCCCGGCATCCACACCCGCAGGCCGCAAGTCGTGTGTCGGGTTACAGGCTCCGACAGGCTCAGGAAAGGGATCCTCCGGTGCTGCAATGCACCCCCGTCTCGGGTGGCGCACCCCGATGGGTGTATAAGCTTTATGGCCGCCGGTATCGGCTTTTTTGCTGGCCGCCTGGCTAGAGCTCTTTCTCCGCACGTCCGTGCTGCTTGGCGGTCAGACTCCGCCCCCAATTTCAGACACATTTTGACAGCACTGTCGGGGTGAGAGCATCAGATGATAAGCTTTGGACAATATTGACACTGGTAATACGAAAAATATAATTCTGACTACCTACACTAGGCGAGCACCAGGGCACGCATGGCACACGGAGCGGAAATAGTAACACGATGTGCTTATAAATTGGCCAGAAAGTGTGAGAACGAAGCTTTATACCGTTTGATTGGGTTGTACTCAGCCAACTACGGATTGTCACAACGCTTAAAGCACAAATCGACAGAATATATATATCTATATCTTTTTATGGCCTCAGCCAAACTGTACATCAGTTACTTTTAAAACGTATTAATAACAATAATTCATGTTTTCATTATTTTTTTTGTGAATAACAAGCTATTGAATAATATACTACTAATATTATTATATAGGATGTAGAGTGAAGAAGGGATCGTCAGAAAACCAGAGCCCGTCTACACGTTTTGTTTAACAAAAAGTTTCCAAGACACTCTTGCTGTGTGAATAAGGCCAGTTTACATCTGACAATATACCGTACTCCCACTTGTAGTTATCTGCTGAAGTGGGTAAACAGCCTAAATAATGCACATCATCAAACACAAGAACAAAACGAATGCACAGCCTCTCACCCATAATACTAAAAGAATCCGCTACCGTAAGTGGAACATGTACATCGAAGAATGTAGCGAGTGTGGCACGTAAACTACAACATACACAGCAACATGAAAATACAACAACCATTCTACAAAACAATTCATCCACGGCTAAAACTCACAATAAAGGAAAAAGGGGATAATGTTTAAAGTGTTTAGGTGTGATAACAGACTAGAACATATCCATGCAATGGCTCAATTAAGAGAATGAAGAAAAATAAATAAATAATAATAATAAATGATAAACACCTGATACCAATAAAAGGGCTATGTCCCATTCAGTATTCAATCCCAATGGGTGCTCTTTAATATCCAGAACATTTCTCGTCTCTAAAAAAACAAACATACGGTATGTGGGAGACCACCCAATCTCATTGGTAAAATTACCCTGCCAATGCCCTGGTATTAAAATAAAAAAACTAGACAAAAAAATAGGTTACCATTGTGTGCATCCATAAATGATCTACTCACAGTGGTCCTCTTTAGACGACACAGAATATTGGGGAACTTAAACCAAATTCTATACATAAATTAAATCTCATTGGCCATGAGATAGGGTTGTTATTTTTTTTTAAATTTATATTAAAATATATATTTTACATACTCCAATAAATTTAGAATGAAATCAAGGCTTGCTGTTTAACTCCTTAGAACCAGCGATGTGTAAATGAAATGTTTTAAAACTTGGAGCCTTCTATATACAGTTGAATGCTAACAGCGAGGTCTATGACACAGTTCACCATGGGTGAACGAAACCCACTAAGGAAGGAAAAACTTGCACAATTCGTATCTTCTACAGGAAGCCATACTCAGCCCCCACTTGGAGAGAAATGACAGGTCTAGGCACTGAGCTGGGCTGCAAGATGTACCGAAGGCATGTCGGTCGATTTATCAAACGGATATTTATACATCACCAACATGTTCTGCAGCACTGTACAAAAGGTGGCATTAAAAAATGTAAAATAAAAAAGCAAAAAAGTTACACTACACAAACATCAAGCTCAGAAAGGGTAATAAATAATATAATATTAAACCTCATAGAAAACCGTGATCTGTGTTAACAAGGATTTATTCATTAGCCCACACTCTTATTTAGAGAAACTAACCATCTATCCCATGGTTAGAGCGCAGCTAGTTGTGACTATACTTAGGTTTTCAATTCCCAACAATCCCCTGGTAAGTCAAACAATCCCATAGGGTTTTATTTATGAAACAGAGAATTGTGAGGAATTGCACATTTTACGTCAAAATAGATTTATTGGACACATTCTCCTTTTTACGTCAACTTGTTTTTTTGACTATTCCATGTAATTGTGTAGTCAGTTCTCCACAAGCTCCTACACCAAGCAGGGCACTCACTACCAGCTTAACCAGTGGTTCTGCAGGAGGAAGGGTCATAGCTCCTGGCAGTGAGGGGGTACTGGCAGTGAGGGTGTGTCATGGCATTGAAAGAAGTGAGGGGTCCTGGGTGGCAGTGAGGGGTGGGGGGTCCTGGCAGTGAGGGGTGGGGGGACCTGGCAGTGAGGGGTGGGGGGACCTGGCAGTGAGGGGTGGGGGGACCTGGCAGTGAGGGGTGGGGGGACCTGGCAGTGAGGGGTGGGGGGACCTGGCAGTGAGGGGTGGGGGGACCTGGCAGTGAGGGGTGGGGGGACCTGGCAGTGAGGGGTGGGGGGACCTGGCAGTGAGGGGTGGGGGGACCTGGCAGTGAGGGGTGGGGGGTCCAGGCAGTGAGGGGTGGGGGGTCCAGGCAGTGAGGGGTGGGGGGTCCAGGCAGTGAGTGGTGGGGGGTCCAAGCAGTGAGGGGTGGGGGGTCCTGGCAGTGAGGGGTGGGGGGACCTGGCAGTGAGGGGTGGGGGGACCTGGCAGTGAGGGGTGGGGGGACCTGGCAGTGAAGGGGAGGGTGGGGGCTGTCCGCTGGGGGCCCCAGGCTGGGTTCCTGGCAGTGAGATGGTACTGGCCCCTGGGGGCCCCAGGCTGTGTTACTGGCAATGACGGGGGTGCTAGCCCCTGGGGGCCACAGGCTGGGTTACTCACAATTTGATCATCCATTCTCCCTCCAGGATCTCCCTCCAGTTTGAGTCAGTGATTTCTATGACGTCCCCCTTCTTGGCCAGCCCCGCCGGGAGGCAGATCAGTACCAGCACACCGCACAGGATGGGCAGCGCCATGACAGGGCCGGGCACAGCTACTCACAGAGCGAGTCCGGATAACAGCCTCGTCAGCGGACACGCCCACTCTGCCGCCATCTTGCGGCTGGCGATTGCCCATAGTGCACTAGGGAAGCAGTGAGTGGACGGTCCGGCGCCATCTTGTGGCTGGCAGCTTGCTGACGTGTGCTTTGGCGCCATCTTGTGGCTGGCGAGAGGCCTACTGAGCTGTCATTGCCATCTTGTGGCTGGCTATAGGGCTGGAACATGGCGCCATCTTGTGGCTGGCTGCTCCATAAGCCTCACTCAGTGTGTAACAGGGAGAGATTATAGGACATTAGGAGCCATGGGGAGGAGTGAGCAAAGAAGGACTATGTGGGGATTTTAAATAAATATTTATACTACTGTTAATAAAATGGAAAATAAATGAAACCTTAAAGATCCACTCTAGGCACCCAGACCACTTCAGCTTAATGAAGTGGTCTGGGTGCCAGGTCCAGCTAGGGTTAACTAATTTTTTTTATAAACATAGCAGTTTCAGAGAAACTGCTATGTTTATCAATTAGTTAAGCCTTCCCCTTTTTCCTCTAGTGGCTGTCTCACTGACAGCCGCTAGAGGGGCTTGCGTGATTCTCACTGTGAAAATCACAGTGAGAGCACGCAAGCGTCCATAGGAAAGCATTATAAATGCTTTCCTATGTGACCGGCTGAATGCGCGCGCAGCTCTTGCCGCGCGTGCGCATTCAGCCGACGGGGAGGATCGGAGGCGGAGAGGAGGAGGAGAGCTCCCCGCCCAGCGCTGGAAAAAGGTAAGTTTTTACCCCTTTCCAGAGCCGGGCGGGAGGGGGTCCCTGAGGGTGGGGGCACCCTCAGGGCACTCTAGTGCCAGGAAAACGAGTATGCTTTCCTGGCACTAGAGTGGTCCTTTAATAGTGCTTAGATTTCCCACTTTCCCTGTCCCCAATATTCTGCCAATCTTTATATTCAGGACTTCTCTCTCTGTTACCCCTCTAGCCATTCTCCTATCTATAACGGTACTATATAAATAGAATATTGTAAAGTGCTACGGAATCTGCTGGCGCTATATAAATGGCAATAATGATAATAATAAATCTGCTATTATCTGAGCAACAATCGCGTAGCTTTATTACACTGACCTAAATATTGTCCTTTATTTTGTCTTAGCTGTATTTATTAAATTGTTGTAAAAATGGCCCAGAACCGGTCAGCTTGTCTCTTCCTCAATTGCACTATTCTATTTACAGAAATGTAAATTTTTTTGTATGTTCAACAAAATTATAGTAATGAGTATAAAACAGAAGTGAATTCCATCTAGCGTAAAAAAAATTAAAGAAAGAAAGCTTAATAAATCTCTTGCATCACATTGGCAAAAAATGTTCAACATTCCAAAACAATATTCAGATCCCTGGTTTCCCTGGGCAACCCACTTCCGGGCAGGCCCAATGAAGTATGGTTTTTGCCAGCGACGCAACTTGCGTTGCTTGTGATACCCCCTTGAATGCATGCGCACCCATCCCCGCTCCATATCTCCCAATGTGTATAACTTTACTGTACGTCTCCTATTGTATAATGCAGCACTGATAGGCCTACCAACTGTCCCACTGGGACAGATCCGATTTCTGACTCCTGTCCGATTATCCCGGGTTTGCTCCCACTTTTGGGGACACTAGAGCACTGTCCTCAGAAAACATAGCAGATCGTATTAAACAGAGAATTAGCAGGTGGATGAATGACTCCTGGAGTTTGTATCTCCCTGCCTCCAAACAGAATTGTCTTAGGACAGGCTGTCCACCCCAGTTTATTTTTGGATATCTATGTGGAAGGTCCAAACATATTGTGCATGGCTTGGGTGCAGGGCGATAGGGCTGGCAGAAGTCTACGTCTCTGTGAAAATTATCATAAATCATTTTATTTACTTGTACATGTTTTCTGTAAGAGGCTAGTGTATTTAGTCATTGGATACACTACAAAGAAAAGGCTATGAGAACGTTGAGCATCTGATAGTGGGAGACAATCTCACCCACACGGTCTCTATGGTGAGTCACTTTGTAGCTTCGAAAAACATGAAGCAACACCCACGGCTCTCCATTATCACAGCCTGCTATAATTATAATACTGCTGGCGTTTTCATTGTGCAGTCAAATACCAAAGTAGGGAACAATCTCAAAAATATTATAATGTCGGAGTACATCCCACCCAGAGATCCCCTGTTCAGAATTCGGTTTAGCTGAATCGATTTGTTCAAAAAACTATTTTTGTGTGGGTTTATTTGGGATTTGTACATGATGCGATTCAGTTCAGACGGATTGCGTCCATGCAATCGTTTCAGGGGAAAACTATTTACACAAAAAGGCCTAAAAATGGACCAATCAGTGTACTGCAAAATATATATACATAATATAGGTGGTTCACTGGCTTTGCATCTTTTCATAAGTTGTGTTTCAAAGCTGTTGTATACAGCAAACACAGACTCAAAGAGGGAGGGGGCCATGAGGGTGGGACCTAAGGACTACATAGTGCCAGGAAAACAAGTTTGTTTTCCTGGCACTATAGTGGTCCTTTAACATTGTATTGACTATACATAATATAATGTAATGTAATGTATAATATAATGTATATGTAATGTATATATAATATCAACCTTGACCCTCACTTCCCATCCAACTACCATTCGATCTCGCTACTGCCTTTTGCATCCAAGATCCTTAAAAGAGTTGTGTATGCGAGATTGACAGACTTCCTCGA
The DNA here is from genome assembly GCF_036172605.1 of Pelobates fuscus. Taxonomy (NCBI): domain Eukaryota; kingdom Metazoa; phylum Chordata; class Amphibia; order Anura; family Pelobatidae; genus Pelobates; species Pelobates fuscus. The sequence continues at coordinate 5,254,274 of NC_086329.1, forward strand.
GTCCAACTCTCTGCTGGACCCGCTTCAGTCTGGTTTTCGCGCTAAGCACTGACCAAAGTATCCAATGATCTTGAGCTGCAAAATCTCGTGGTCACTACTCTATCCTAATTCTCCTTGACCTTTCTACGGCTTTTGACACTGTTGATCAACAGCTTCTTCTCATCCTCCGCAATATCGGTCTACAAGATATTGCTCTCTCCTGGTGCTCCTCCTACCTCTCCCAGCGCTCTTCCAGTGTTTCTTTATCTGGCTCTGCTTCTTCTCCCCAACTCCTCCTCTCTGTTGGTGTCCCCCAAGGTTTAGTCCTTGGTCCCCAACTGTTCTCCATCTATACTGCCTCCCTTTGTAAACTCATTAGCTCCTTTGGCTTCCAATATCATTTCTATGCGGATGACACGCAAATCTACCTGTCCTCTCCTGATCTCTCCCCGTCCCTATTGACTAGTCTCTCTGACTGCCTTTTTGCTATTTCTAACTGGATGGTTGCCCACTTCCTTAAACTCAACGTGACCAACACTGAAATTCTGGTCTTTCCTCCCTCAAGTGTTGTTACTCCTGTGTCTGTCTCCCACCAAGTCAACGGTGCTACCATCAGCTCCACCATGCAGGCTCACTGCCTAGGTGTTCTCTTTGAGTCGGACCTCTCCTTCAAGCCTCATGTTCAGTCTATCGCCAAATCCTGTCGTTTCCATCTCAAAAACCTTGCGCTCATCCGCCCCTACTTAACGCCAGATGCGACTAAGGTGCTGGTCCATTCCACTGTCCTTTCTCGCCTTGACTACTGTAATCCGCTTCTCAGTGGTCTTATGTGCTCCCAACTTGCGCCGTTACAGTCCATAATGAATGCAGCGGCAAGACTCATCTTCCTGTCCGGCCGCACCTCCCATGCCGCACCCTTCTGTCAGTCCCTACATTGGCTTCCTTTAAGATATAGGGCTCAATTTAAAATTCTGGTTATTGCTTTCAAATCTCTACATAATGCTGCTCCCACCTATCTATCCTCCCTAGTACAAAAGTATGTCCCGTCTAGGCCCTTACGCTCTGCTGAAGACTTACGTCTATCTTCTGTCCCCCCACCTCTGATGCTCGCCTTCAAGACTTCGAGGGCTGCATCGTTCCTGTGGAACTCACTTCCCTCCTCCGTTAGATGCTCACCCGGTCTCCACTCCTTCAAAAAAAAAAAATCATTAAAAACCCACTTCTTCATAAAAGCGTATCAATTAAACTGTTAATAGCTCCCGACTCATTTTTCTCTTGTAACTGTCATTAGTCTAATACTATCCTTACCTTTTGTGTCACTTTACCCCACTCCCTCTAGCATGTAAGCTCATTGAGCAGGACCCTCAATACCCTCTGTTCCTGTGTGTCCAACTCGTCTGTTTACAACTACATGTTACTAACATAATATTATGTAATGTATAATATCATGTATATAATCATGTATATAACGCAATGTATAATGTAATGTATATACAATGTTTAATAGAATATAATGTAATGTATAATGTAATGTATAATATAATGTACATATTTTGCAGTACACTAATTGGCGCACTTTCCCACCATTTTTTTCACAGATCATTGAAGTGATAACTAGCCCCTACCAAAAGAGGGTAAATGAGGAGGATCAGTTAAATAATATATATTTATTTTGAATTCTTTTTTTTTGTTGTGCATACAGGCTTGTCATGCCACTGCAGCAAATACAGACATTTCAAGAGGCAGAATACCGTGGCATGTAATAGAACTGCCCATTTTTTAAAGTAATAAACAATTAGATACAAGTAATGTCTGATAATGAGAGGACAATAAGAGTGATTGAGACATACTGTCTAGGAATAACTTTATTTATATGTAATATCTCTTTAATATAGATTTTTATACTGCTCTTCATTTCCCCCTTATTTATTAGTCACTTTTCACTAGATCTGTGAGTAACTATCCCCTAGTAATCAATCAGCATTTTTCTCAATCAATTTTATTTATTTTTATTTTTTTAGCGCCATAGTTGGAACTCTGAATCACGTAACAAACTAAACTGTTTGTCCTTACCCTGTTTCATTATTGGTCCATATAGCGTTTGGGAGTTACGGAATTTGGTGGAACCACAGATCGCCCAGAATTCATGCAATTCATTTTAAACCAAATGCACCAATCTGGTTTCTAGTGAGTAGAATTTGTTTCTTGGATTCTGCAACTAGCCAACCCCAACAAACTCACTGCGTTGCAGCTTTATTCCCTTGTCAATACTATAAGTGAACACGACAGCTACACAGTTACTGTACTAAAAGATTTCATTAAATTGCCAAATAAAGGAAGGGGCCAAATAAATGCCACATTTAACTGATGGCCGTCTATGGCAGTAAGCTCTATAAAGTGGAATGGGAAGAGCCATTGCTACTGAATAATGTTTAATGTAATTCAGTTTTCATTGGAAGTGGAACGTTTTAATAAATACGGATTAAATGACCACTGCCTTTTGCAGAATCCATTTTTTGATATTTTCCTGTTTTTTTCTAAAAGAGGTCACCAAAGTCTCTTACTAGCCAGTCACATCATCTTCTTGTAGACTCAACCCTCCCAACTCTACCAATAACATTGCTACCCCCACTGAACCCATCATTCTAATTTATTTAGTAGAAGTATAGAATTTGAAGTGAGCGTTTAGCAATATTACATGAAACAAAGAATAAGATAGGGTAACAAAACCATGTACGATGGAAACGGTTATTTAAATTGCATGTAATTGCCATAAAAAAGTCTTACCACACCGGCTCTATCGCTCCAGCCATGACAACTCTTAATCTTATATTCCTGTTATAAGATGTATGCACTAAACTGGATAACGTTCATGCGATTTACATCCTCTCTGGGACACTACAGGCTGGGGGTGACCCGTCTTTCTAATGCATAATAGATCACCGTAGATAACAGTTTAAAAAGCCATTAAAATAATATACATTTTTTTTTTACATTTTTACATTTTCTGTAAATACTGCGGCTGTCCAGCTTACACATCAAGTTCTCATCGAATGGGTCAGTCTAAGCACCATAACAACTTTGCATACCCTGCACCCAGTCGCCCAAGAAAAAGGCTTTTAACTTTAGTGATTTATAAACATCATAGAGCTATAAGCCAATCCCACCGCCCATTGGTTTTCATGTTCTTATCTTGTGGAATTCTGTGCGTTTACAATAATCCGATTCTGTTGCGAGTTATGATAGTGTATTTTACTTAATAGTGGAAGAAGTGACGAGTCCAGGAGATTATGTTCTGGCAGGACAGCCACCGAGAGATCATGTAGCTTCATCATTCGTGTTTACAGTAAGAACGAATTGATATTTTCCCTGACTGGTTTAATGACAAATCAGAAAAGATACCGATTGTCAGATGTTTCCAAAGGCCACTTTCTCTATTTATATTTTCTGTGCTACAGCAACACCTGTTAGTTAAAAAAAAAAAATATGCCATCTCGCAGAACTGGCTGCTGGATCCCAATTAAAGAGATTCAGATTTGATGTCTGTTTCTAATTTATGCAACATGTAAATATGTGTCAATCAGCAAGTTTCTATCTTTACAAAAGCAAAACACAGAGAGCTATCATCTGATTGCATGCATTAACCCTTTCAGGGATCATTCAGGAAATGTGTCCCATTGGCAGGGAACTGCTACATTTCGCTATAACCTCCAAATCAGAAAAATCCTCAAATAACAGCTTTGCTATTTCTGCAGAATGTTTTTTTTGTTTTTTTTAATCTTGGTTTGCTGCAACTTCCTTATGTTGTTTAACTATATTGCCGATAATCCATTAATTCATTAATCCGATTGCTGATCACATTTCTGCAATCTCAGTAATTTAAACTTTCACGGGGCATCCCGAGCACCATAACTGTGACAGACCGCCTGGCACCCCAACTGGTTGCCTCCGCCAATCGCTGCTTCCTAGTAGCCTGGAGTACTATAAGCACCGCACCGGACACCATAAGCACCGTAGCCCCTTAGTTTGGCTGGGGTCTCGCTGTCCTCCACCCACCCTGGACTCAAGACCAGAATCCAGCTTCCAGTGGGTGGACCTCTCTTACTCCAGAGAGTCTAGCAGGTATAGCTGTGTAGCTCTGACAAGAGCTAGTGATTATAGCCAGTATAGCAATCCGAAGCAGGTATAGCTGGTATAGCTGATATAGCTGTTCCCTACAATCAAAAGACGAGGCTGAGTGTTGAGGGTGCAGTGGACTGATTTTAATGGGACCACACTCGGCCTTTTATGACAGTCCCCATGCAAGGGGCACTCTCCCCTGGACCTGAGAGTAACCCACAGTAGAAACAAATACACAATCACATTGACTCTCAGATCCAGGACACTTCCATACAAACTAGGTCAATCCCTCCTCTATATCTGTGAGATAATTGAGGCAAGTACTGTATTAACTCAATTATCTACAGGCAGAAAAAATAAACATTTTTATAAAACCCCCAAAATACCTTTAAAACAGACAAACCATCCCCACAAAAGTTACATCCTCCGATAGCCCTGATCTGGGTGACCAACATACCCCCAAATCACCCAGATCAGTTCAGGGGGTCCGGGAATTTGCTGGCAGTCATAATTTGACCGACAGCCTGCCCGCATGCCCCAAAACAGTTCCAGAGAATCAGGGTTTGCGGTTGGTCTAGTTCAGTAGTAAAAAACAAAACAAAAAAACACCGAACAGAGTCAATAGTCTTACCCTGGAGCTTGATCCCTTTGTTCGTGGGAACGTTTCCACCGAACAGTGCCTTTATAAGTGTTGTGGAACCGAACGCAGGCGATGCTGGAAGTCCAGCGGTGTTCGGGAGTTTCTGTGTCTATTTTCAGTTCCATGAGATTCATGCCCAAACACTGCTGCCTGTGTTCGTGGGAACAAGATGGCCACCACCTCATGGTCGTCTGAAGGAATTGTGGCAACCCAGACGAACACTTAGAACACTGCGGTGGAAATTGCTACAACGTAGCAATTAGGCTTCACAAGCTCCAGGGTGGTCTCCGGTTCGTGCGGCTGTTCGGTTCATGAACCAAATATAAAATCCCACGAACCAAGTCTGTTCACATAGTTTTTTTTAAGGGCCCATAGTCTTTTGGTAAGAGGCTGGCCAGCAGGCCCCTTCCAAGAACACATGATGAGGCTCAGTTCGTGACGAACTGCACTCAGTTCATTGCACTCACAAGGTGCCCGTAACAGATCACCTGGACCCCGACTGAGTATCTCCTTTGAAGGATGCTCCTAGCGCTTCCCGAGGGCTCCAAGCACTCCACTTGACACCATAAGCACTGAAGAACCCACGAACCGCCACAGCTTGGTTGGGGGTTTCGCCGTCTCCTACCCACCCTGGACCTACGACAAGGCTCCAGGCTCGAGTGGGTGAAACTCTCTTCCTTCAGAGAGCAAAGCAAGAACAAGCTCTTGAAAGAGCTTAGTGATTATAGCCAGGGGAGTATACAGCGTATAGCAATCCCCAGTGTAGATGCAGCCTTTTCCCCCCACACATGAGACGAGGCTCTATGTTGAGGGTAAAACAGGAACTCAGCAGTCTGAGGGTTTATTGGCACTTAAATACAGGTTTTACCACAATGTTACCACCCATGTGGACCTTGTGGTACAGAGGACAAAAAGTTGCAAAAAACAATCAGGAGTTACTTGTACATTTAGACACTCCCAAATGCTGCACACAAACCCTCCCCTCTGCTTGGGAGATAATTGAGCAAGATACTGTATTAACTCAATTATCCCCAAGCAGAAAAAAATAATTTTTTACACATTTCTCATAACATCAAAATAATACATTCAATTCACATAAAACTTATATTTTCCGAATGGGCATAATTATGGGAACAACATATTCAAAAATCAGAGCAATCGGTTCAGGGGTTCGGGAGATAGCTGGAAGTCACATTTGACTGACCGCAAGCATGGCTTTCCTGCCCAAAACAGTTCCATAGATTTGGGCTGTGCGTCCCCCACTTAGCAGCAGTCTTCCAGAAGTTCCAGAAGGGTGGCGCTCCTAACCCGGACATGTCCCTGGCCACCATCGTACTACTGCCAAAACCAGATAAGGACCCCATGTCTCCCGGGAACTATAGACCCATCTCCCTCATAAACCACGACATGAAACTCCTGGCAAAAATCCAGGCAGATCGCCTCAACCCATTCCTAGCGTCTCTGATCGATGCGGACCAAGTCGGCTTTATACCACATCGACAGCTATTCGAAAACACCCGTAAAAACATAGACTTGGTATGGAGACGCGGAAAAAGCATTCGACAGGGTGACGTGGCCGTACCTGTTCACCCTGTTGACTCACCTAGGGTTCCCCGAACAGTTCATGACACTATTAAGAGCGATGTACACCAACGTCAGAGCACAGGTGAAGATCTCAGGGGCTCCGCTCCGACCATTCCAGCTTTCTAATGGTATGAGGCAGGGGTGCCCTCTTTCTCCTTTGCTGTTTGTTCTTTCGCTAGAACCTCTACTGCAGGCGCTACGGCGTCATCCGGGCATAAAGGGAGTAATGTTGGGGGGGAGGGAGTTACTGGTATCGGCGTACGCGGATGATGTGCTCTTGGCTATGACTGACCCGGTGAAGTCCATGGGGGCCTTACAGGAGGTACTGAGTACCTTCGGGACCGTCTCCGGGTACAAGGCAAATATGGCAAAATCGGGCGCCCTCCCAGTAGGGGTACCCGCAGCAACAGCGGCCCTTGTACATGTCACGTACCATCTCAAAATTGAACAACAAGCACTTAAATACTTGGGCATTCGATTGACAGCCAAACCAGACAAACTTTATGACCAAAACTACACGCCCTTAATAAACCAACACCGCCCATTACTGGGGTCGTCAACAGAATAAAAGAAGTCCACCTAATGGACGACCTGACAGCCAGAATAAGGGGTCCCCAAAAAAAGTTTCAAAAGATCTGGGAACCCTGGAAAAACTCTAACTTGGTTAACTAACACACAACTAGACCCCAAGGGAAACCATCCGGCACCGGCAGCGGAACCCCCATATACCCCTCTCCCCCCCACTACTATCCCCCACCCTCTCTTTTCTTTCACTCTGTTTACTATCTCTTTCTTTCTCTTCAAGCCTACTTGGCTACATTAAAATATTTGACCAACGCAAGGCATTCACGGGAACAGACACATAGTATAGATGGCACATCGACAACTTAGGAGAGGGAAGCGGAAGTATAGGCCGTCACAACACCCCATGGCTTGCCGGGGGCAAGGCGGTCAACTTACCTGACACCAACAAGACAATAATTGGGTCGCACCGACCAAAGATACAGTTCTCTAGGCTAATGGGGAGCAGCCCCATAATATTATACGCAACGATAACGTGTTCACTAAGTAAACTTAGAGAGCCTACGTGTCACGGTAATATACCCCAACACGCAGGAATAGTTCACAGTCAAGAGACAAGAAACAGTGTTCGTCTTACCGGACCTTAGAATGGCCGGACTAGGACGAGAGAAAGACAGAGTCAGAACAAGCCGAGGTCAAGGGAACTGAGAGACACCGTAACGTAGAACAAGCCGAGGACTGGTACACAGAGGACAAAACAGCGGATAAGCAAGCAAGGATAAGGAGAGAGCGGAGTCAGGAACAAAGCCAAGGTCAAGCACCAAAAAACCAACTGAACGATACAAGCACTAAAGGGAACTGGACAGAAACCACGATAGGGCAAAGAGCAAGGGAAACAGGTGAGTATAAATACCCTTAAGGTTCACTTTGATTGGCCCCTGTCATATCCACGCCCCCAAAACGTGAGTGTATGGGGAATGTGGCCTGACAGGGGCAAATGGAAGACTGATTCTAATTTAGTCTCCCACTGTCCCTTTAAGAGCGCGCCCGAGACGCGCGGCGCGCTCTTAGTGTCGGGCGGGACATGTGACCGCTTCTCGCGGTCACTGCCCGCCTGACTGATCCCATCGTAGGCTGAGCCGCGCGCGGCTCGTGCAGGAGCAGGACCGCGCGCGGCGAGAAGGGAGGACCCCGGCCGGCCCCTGGAGAGGGTAAGTACCGCTACAGTACCCCCCCCTGAAGACACGCCCACCGGGCGGGGAGGAGCAGGCCTGGCAGGAAAACGAGCGTGGAAAGAACGCACAAGGCGAGGAGCGTGAACAGCGTCAGCGGAAATCCAACTGCGTTCCTCAGGCCCATAGCCCTTCCAATGTACCAGATATTGGAGGCGACCCCGAAGCAAGCGAGAGTCAATTACAGCCGCCACTTCAAACTCCTCATGGCCCTCCACCGAAACCGGAGGAGGAGGGGGAACATGCCGAGTAAAACGGTTGCACAGGAGGGGTTTTAACAAGGAGGTATGAAACACGTTAGGAATGCGTAAATTTTTTGGAAGATCCAATGCATACGAGACAGGATTAACCACATGCAAGATACGAAAAGGACCAATAAAACGAGGGGCCAACTTCATAGAAGGCACACGAAGACGAATATTGCGAGTAGAAAGCCAAACCCGGTCTCCCACAGCATAGGATGGAGCCGCCCTGCGATGCTTGTCAGCGTGAACCTTCTGGCGAGCAGCTGAGGCCACCAAAGAACACTGAACCTGCTCCCAAGTATTACGTAGACTAGCCAAATGTTCGTCCAGAGCTCGCATGCCCTGTAAGGAGAATGCAGCTGGAAGAACCACGGGATGCCAGCCATAAACAACGTAAAAAGGGCTGTTACCGGAGGATTCATGAGCAGCATTATTACGAGCAAACTCAGCCCAAGGAAGCAGGTCAGCCCAATTGTTCTGATGGTGGGACACGAAACAGCGAAGATACTGCTCCAGAGATTGGTTGGCACGTTCAGCAGCTCCATTAGACTGGGGGTGGTAGGCTGAAGAAAACGAGAGGGAGATACCCATCTCTGCACAAAACGCTCTCCAGAATCTGGAAATAAACTGGCTACCCCTATCGGACACGATCGAAGTGGGAATACCATGCAACCGAAACACCTCCCCGGCAAAGATAGAGGCAAGTTCCTTGGATGATGGCAATTTGAGAAGAGACACAAAATGAGCCATCTTAGAAAAACGATCCACAATCATCAGGATGACAGTTTTACCATTAGAGGGAGGTAATTCAACAATAAAATCCATGGATATATTGGACCATGGCCTCTCGGGTATGGGCAACGGATGCAACAACCCACAAGGAACTCTGTGGGAGGACTTCATACTGGCACAAGTGCTACAGGCATTAACGTAATCGGTGACGTCCTTGCGCAAGGAAGCCCACCAGAAATATCTAGAAACTGCTGAGACTGTCTTAGAAATACCAGGGTGTCCAGCAGTTCTAGTGTCATGATATAATGACAAGATGTCTCGTCTCTCTGGTATATCAACGAATAGCTTATCAGCAGGCCTCTCCTCAGGAGCCAAGTTTTGTTTAGCCTGAATAGTTTGTAAGAGAGAAGACGAAATAGAAAGAACAGTAGTCGCTATTATTCTGTCAGGCGGAATGACAGGGGTAACATCGACCTCGAGTTTGTCAGTAGTTTCGAATTGTCTGGACAGAGCGTCAGCTTTAGTATTACGATCACCCGGTCTGTAAGTGATTATGTAATTAAAACGAGACAAAAAGAGAGACCACCTGGCCTGCCTAGAAGACAATCTTTTTGCTTCACTAAGGTATGAGAGGTTTTTGTGATCCGTTAAAATGAGGATAGGATCCCTGGTACCCTCTAGCAGATGTCTCCATTCCTTGAGCGCCAAAAGGATAGCAAGGAGTTCACGATTGCCTACATCATAATTCCTCTCTGCTTTGGACATCTGTCTGGAAAAGAAGCCACAAGGGTGTAACGGCTTTTCAGGTGAATCTCTTTGAGACAAGATAGCACCTACCCCTATCTCAGAAGCATCAACCTCAAGAATAAAGGGCAGTGAAGGGACAGGATGCTGTAAAACAGGAGCAGAGGCAAATGTAGCTTTCAAGAATTCAAAGGCCTCGAGTGCTTCTGGTTTCCAGACATGAGTATTACCATCCTTCTTGGTCATTCTGGTTATAGGCGCTACAATGGCAGAAAATCCTTTAATAAAACGCCTATAATAATTAGAGAACCCCAGAAAACGCTGAATGGCTTTCAAACCCTGGGGCAGAGGCCATTCCATAATGGCAGACAGTTTCTTGGGATCCATACGAAAACCCTTGGCAGAGATTATATAACCCAAGAATTGGACTTCAGATTGATCAAATGAACATTTTTCGAGTTTGCAATAGAGACCGTTAACCAGAAGAGTTCTCAACACTAATTTAACATGCATGTGATGAGTCTGTAAATCATTAGAATAAATTAAAATGTCGTCCAAGTATACTATAACGAATGTATGTATAAATTGACGTAGGACATCATTAATAAATTCTTGAAAAACTGCTGGGGCGTTACAAAGACCAAAGGGCATCACAGTGTACTCGTAGTGGCCACTCCTGGTATTGAAAGCAGTCTTCCACTCGTGATCCTTTTTGATACGTATGAGGTTGTAAGCACCCCTAAGGTCCAATTTAGTAAAAACTGTGGCCTGTTTAAGCCTATCAAAAAGTTCTGTGATCAAAGGTATGGGGTACGCATTTTTGACGGTGATTTTATTAAGGCCCCTATAGTCAATACAAGGCCTTAATTCGCCATCTTTCTTAGACACAAAGAAGAACCCAGCCCCTGCCGGGGAAGAGGATCTTCTTATAAATCCCTTCTCTAGAGATTCCTTGATATATTCCTCCATAACCAGATTCTCCTGAGGAGATAAAGGATATATTCTCCCTTTGGGAGGCATCGTACCAGGTAATAAATTAATTGCACAATCGTAAGGCCTGTGAGGTGGCAATCTTTCAGCCTCCCTTTTATCAAAAACAGATTTAAGAGACAGGTACTGAGAGGGTATGACCGTAGGCACGGGAGGAATATGAGTAGAATTCAAAGGGGTGACTTTAACAACACAAGACTCTTGGCAAGAATCACTCCAAGAAACTACTTGTCCTGACTCCCAATCAATGGTGGGATTATGAGTACGTAACCAAGGATACCCTAACACGAGGTGAGAGGAAGGAGAAGTAATGATCTGAAACCGAATGGTCTCAGAGTGTAACACCCCTGTAGACATATGTAGGGGAACAGTCTCATGTGTGATAATTGGAGAGCATAATGGTCTACCATCTATGGCCTCAACGGCCAAGGGTGTCTCCTTCTCTCTGGTGGGTATGTTATTCTCCTTGACAAAACTGGAATCAATAAAGTTTTCGGCCGCTCCGGAATCAACCAGGGCTAGTATATTCCCTGCTATGCAGTCACTATCAAGGTGCAGGGAAACAGGAAGAAGTAACTTATTAAGAGGCAAATGTGAGGACTGTGATGTCACACCCAAGGCCAGTCCTCTATACGGTCTTAGGTGCGATAGTTTCCCGGACGCACGGGACATTCTTGTCTCATATGACCCCTCCTACCACAATAAAGACAAAGTCCCTCCTTTCTCCTATAAAGCTTTTCAGCGTCGGTAAGTTTAGCAACCCCTAACTGCATAGGTTCCTCCTCAGAACCTTTAGATCCCTCGGGAGTCTCAGCTCTAGGGGAGTTAAAGGGAACAAAATGTCTATTTCTGGACCTGGTATATAACCTGTCACGGATCCTGTTATCTATATCGATAAGATAGTCAATCAGGTCCTCCAGGGGTACAGGGAGGTCCTTAGCTGCTACCTCATCTAAGATAGTATCAGACAGACCTTCCATAAAGGCAGTAGTAAGGCCATTATTAGTCCAATCTACCTGTGAGGCAAGGGTCCGGAACTGAATAGCATAATCGGCTACAGATTTAGATCCTTGCTTTATTCTCATTAATGCCCTGGCGGCATTTTTTGACCTTTTAGTCGTGTCAAATGTTCTACGGAACGCTGTGAGGAAGCTATTGAAGTCGTGTACCATAGGCCCATTAGCCTCCCAAATAGGATTTGCCCATTCTAGCGCCTTATCCGTAAGCTGGTGCATAAGAAAACCCACCTTAGATCTGTCAGTGGGAAATGAACGTGGGTACATTTCGAAGTGGAATTCCACTTGATTAAGGAATCCCCTACATGTCTTAGCGTCCCCTCCATACCTAGGTGGCGGGGTTAGATGTGCAGAAGCATTAGACATATTAGCTGTGTCCGGTATAGGGTTTACAGGAGGCGTAGGTACAGGTACCGGAACAGATCTGGATAACAGTGTCTGGATGGCTTGAGCCATTTGATCCATACGGTGATCCTGTTCTGCGAATCTAGCCTCATGAGTGGCCATCTGTTGACCTAAACCTGCGGGGTCCATGGCCCTATCGTAATGTCACGGTAATATACCCCAACACGCAGGAATAGTTCACAGTCAAGAGACAAGAAACAGTGTTCGTCTTACCGGACCTTAGAATGGCCGGACTAGGACGAGAGAAAGACAGAGTCAGAACAAGCCGAGGTCAAGGGAACTGAGAGACAGCGTAACGTAGAACAAGCCGAGGACTGGTACACAGAGGACAAAACAGCGGATAAGCAAGCAAGGATAAGGAGAGAGCGGAGTCAGGAACAAAGCCAAGGTCAAGCACCAAAAAACCAACTGAACGATACAAGCACTAAAGGGAACTGGACAGAAACCACGATAGGGCAAAGAGCAAGGGAAACAGGTGAGTATAAATACCCTTAAGGTTCACTTTGATTGGCCCCTGTCATATCCACGCCCCCAAAACGTGAGTGTATGGGGAATGTGGCCTGACAGGGGCCAATGGGAGACTGATTCTAATTTAGTCTCCCACTGTCCCTTTAAGAGCGCGCCCGAGACGCGCGGCGCGCTCTTAGTGTCGGGCGGGACATGTGACCGCTTCTCGCGGTCACTGCCCGCCTGACTGATCCCATCGTAGGCTGAGCCGCGCGCGGCTCGTGCAGGAGCAGGACCGCGCGCGGCGAGAAGGGAGGACCCCGGCCGGCCCCTGGAGAGGGTAAGTACCGCTACACTACGGCTTGTCCGGGGCAGGACCATATTAAGTACTTGTCACTCTCTGTTAACCCATGTATGCAACATGCTATAACATGTGTAATCCGTGCAAGTTTATGTATGTAACATGTCGTGTCAAGACAAAATAAAGACTGAAAAAAAAAAAAAAGGATGTCCTAAATAGAGTTATGGAGGCTCCGTGTGCATCCGACAGGTTTCATCCTCAGGAAATTTTTTAAGGAAGAGCTTAGATGTAGTCCACACCATTCAGACTTATAAACACCACCAATTTGTGTGCACCTTGGTTCCCCAAGTGGGTTGAACCATATCAGGTTTGTGTAAAAACAAATTCCCACCAAAAATGTGGCCACCAAGATATATGGAGACCAATTTGGTAGCCATTAGGTTATGTCTTCTGTATATATATATATATATAATCCAGTGACTAACCATTGTACTCCTTTCCCAGACTGGCCATCATGTGGGGGAAGAACACAATAATAAAATGCGCATAAAAATTTACATTTTAATCAACATAAATATCATTCGCCGGTATCTTCACCGGCTCCATTCATGGACACCAAAAAGATGGCTGCTCGCATATACAGCGGCGTCTACGTAGCCACGCATGCGTGAAAAAAATGGCTGCTCACATATACAGCGGCGCCTACGTAATCGTGCATGCGCAAAATGAATGGCAGCTCACATATACAGCAGCGACTACCTAGTCGCGCATGCGCAGAACAAATGACCGTGCATGCGTAAAAACAGGCTTCACAACTTTTGCAAGTGAATTGCAACTGTTTGCAAGTGCATACAGATAAAGTTACATCATACAGCAGTTCTGTCACAGGGAAACAGTTCTCCATTAAATCAGAGATCAGCTGCCGCTCGGACTGTGTTGTATATTTGCTTCAGTGCCCATGCGGCAGCCAATATGTTGGCCGTACAAAGAGATGTTTAAAAGTGAGACTTTTGGAACACATTAATAATATAAAGAAAAAATTAGATACCCACTCAGTCCCCCTTCATTGTAATAGTTGTCCACTTTTTTTCCTGAAGGGATTGCATTGTATCGGGATAGAACAAATTCAACCCCACTGGAGAGGGGGTAATAAAGAAAAAAGATTGGCACAAAGAGAATCATTTTGGATTCACAGATTACGCACTCTTACCCCAAGGGGGTTGAATGTGGATATGGATATTGTTTGTTTTTTAAATTAATTAAGTGATAATATATTAATTTTATATATAAAAAAAAGCATGGATTTGTAACTGAGTGTATATTATTCATGTCATTTTATTTGGACTGAGTATATGACCACTTATGCCATTTTACACAATATGGATATGTAATTGAGCATATAAACATTTATGCCACTTTACACAATATGGATATGTAATTGAGTATATAATCATTCATGTCACTTTAATGGATTTTTCACCATGTCAGGGTATTAAATATCACTGTTAATATATGAATATATGAATTTACCAATAACTAACCATTGTCTTTGCAATATTATGACAGATATTATGAATGGGCAACTTAGATAGGAAGTTGTTTTACATTCATTTTAAGAAAATGTTTAGTTAATTATTTTTAGAGGACATATCATTGTTATTATGATTTTTAATATGATTCCCAACAGTCCTTTGTTCTAGTTATGTGTGTATAACTACTAGGTATAAGAAAAGCGATACTCTAGGCTGTCACTATGCTGTGGAACGCACGGCCATGTTTCCTCCCGAGCGTGGAACGCATGATGATCATGTGATGAATAATGGGACACGTGACGCACGCGTAACGTATGACATATGCGGAAGTGGAACGAACCCGGTATTCTATTCCGGTAAAGCGATCACACCTGGGGAGAAGGAACTTTGGACGAATGGGAACTGAAAGATGAGAAGACACCCACTATTCCACCAATGACTTGAAGGGATTAGCCCTATATAAGATTATTTGATTGTTAGCGTTTTTAGGATGCTGTTTTTTCTGCACTTGTTAATTGTTTTTTGCTGAAAGAGTTCCCTTAGGAAGTCCTTTTGTATAAGGACGAAATGTGTAGGGCCAGCAACTCTTTCTTATATTGCTTTTATGAACTTTTATTTGTATACCTCCTGATTTTATAAGTGAATAAATCGCCTTTGAAGTATTCCTTTGGCTGCAATTTGTGGATCACCTTGCTGACCTGGATACCCTATTGGCTATCACTCGAGGAGGGATAATTAAAGGAAAACAACCCCCCATTTACATCGAGGGGAGGCACCCATAATACGCTTTACTTTTTGGAATATGTGAGTGCATATTAATCACCAGATGTTTTATAGTGTCTAGCAATATTTGCTTGTTATGTTTTGTCCTCTATTGTAGGTACACTAGCAGAATCCCAAAACATCCTATCAATTATACAGTCTTGTTATATGGTTATCAGCTGGGAAATAACCTGGGGAAGCAGTGTACCAATCAGTTAAGTTTTTGTGTTTTATCACTTTCTCTCACGGGTGTCCGTGTGTCTTTGTTATTATATATATTTGTATAATGTTATTATATATTTGTACAATGTTATTATATATTTGTATAATGTTATTAAATATTTGTCTAATGTTATATATTTGTATAATGTTATTCAATATTTGTATGTTATTAAATATTTGTCTTATGTTATATATTTGTACAATGCTATTAAATATTTGTATAATGTTATTATATATTTGTACAATGTTATTAAATATTTGTCTAATGTTATATATTTGTACAATGTTATTATATATTTGTATAAAGTTACTAAATATTTGTCTAATGTTATATATTTGTATAATGTTATTATATATTTGTATAAAGTTACTAAATATTTGTCTAATGTTATATATTTGTATAATGTTATTATATATTTGTATAATGTTATTAAATATTTGTCTAATGTTATATATTTGTATAATGTTATTATATATTTGTATAATGTTATTAAATATTTGTACGTTATTATATATTTATATAATGTTATTTTTTTCTCCTAAATACTTATATCCAAAGTAATAGAAAGTCAGATTTTCTTGTTCCGATACTAGCAGTTATGCGATAAGCACAGGTTTGAGAATTATGAATTAGGATATTTCTAGCGAAGTTCTAAGTGCAGTGACAGGTTTCGTGGCTATATAATATAATGATAAAAACAATGTATACATGACATGACGTAATGTCAGAAGGAAGTCTGCAAATCGCTGCTAGTGCTCAGCTTTCTTATTCCCGGTCTCATTAGTGCCGAGGAAGACCAGCAGCATCTATAAAAATATCTCATGATTCATCTTTTACCTGCAGTAACTAAATAACAGAATTCATTAAGCATCATGTAATATCTGGGTGGATGGACTCCCCAACACAATGAAGATTTGTCACAAAGGCTGGTGAGCTGCAAATTAGTCCCATGCCACACAGAACTGGTTTTAAACATATATAACCCCTCCCCCCCCCCAAAAAAAAAACCCAAAACATACACTAAACCCTCAATGAATAATATTCTAGCAACCTAGTTTTCTACTCCACCCTTCCCTTTTGTGTCACTATACCCCACTCTCTCTAGCATGTAAGCTCATTGAGCAGGGCCCACAATCCCTTTGTTACCGTGTGTCCAACTTGTCTGGTTTTAACTATGTGTCTGTCAGTCCATCCATTGTACAGCGCTACAAAAGCTGTTGGCGCTTTATAATTATTAATAATAATAATAATAATAACATGTACTATGAAATTTAATTTGTTTAAAGAGGTGACTTTTTCATGGGTCGGCTTGGGAACATGTAGTGAGCACTTAGACTCTTAGTCTTAGAAAATGTAAGGAAGAAACAGGGTGGAGTGCACAGAGAGGGTGCAGGGTAGAGTGCACAGAGAGGGTGCAGGCAGGGCCGCCACCAGAAATTTTGAGGCCCCTAACTCAGCTCAGGATCTGGGCCCCCAGGGCCCCGCCTCCAAATACCGCTCACTGGGTCCGCCTCCAAATACCGCCCACAGGAATACACACACAGACACAAACACACACACTGATACAAACATACATAGACATACATACATGCATGCATGCATCCAGACATACATACAGGCATACAGACATACACATACATACATACATACATACAGACATACATGCATATATACAGACCTACTGGCAGACATACATGCATACAGACATCCATACACACATGCAGGGTAGAGTGCACTCAGAGGGTGCAGGGTAGAGTGAACTCAGAGAGTGCTGGGTAGAGCTCCCTCAGAGACTGCAGGGTAGAGCTCACTCAGAGGGTGCAGGGTAGAGTGCACTCAGAGGGTGCATAGAAAGGGTGTAGGAAAGACACAGTGTAGAGGTCACTCAGGAGAGGCCAGAAAGAGAGCACTCAGAGTATACAGAGTTGGCGCCAAGTCCCCCTTTGTATTTCCCATAGCAGTATACTAGACAGAGGGGTACTAGATGGAGGGGTACTAAATGAATTGGTACTAGACGTAGGGTTACTAGACGGATGCGTACTAGACGTAGGGTTACTAGATGGATTGGTACTAGATGGGGTACGGGACGGAGGGTTACCAGGTGGCGGGGTACTAGGTAGAGGTGTTCAAGGCCGAGGGGTACTAGACATAGGGGTACTAGACATAGGGGTACCAGGTGGCAGGGTACAAGGTGGTGGGGTACAAGGTGGAGGTGTTCAAGGCGGAGGTGTTCAAGGTGGAGGGGTACTAGACATAGGGGTACTAGACAGAGGGGTACCAGGTGGCGGGGTACTAGACAGAGGGGTACCAGGTGTCAGGGTACAAGGTGGAGGTGTTCAAGGCGGAGGAGTACTAGACATAGGGGTACTAGACAGAGGGGTACCAGGTGGCGGGGTACTAGGTGGAGGTGTTCAAGGCAGAGGGGTACTAGACTGAGGGATAGAACTCGGACCAACCCTCCATAAATCCATCCCTGCTGTTTGAACTCAAAAAAAAATGGAAGTGTTAATTCCACACACAGCTGTCATAGTGAATAAAACACACACAATACTCAACTCCAGAAATAGATCCAATAATATTTCTCTAAGCATCACAATCTCTGCCATTAACACACAGAGAAGATGGGGTCACCCCTTTACTAATCTCGGCTCCGTCAAAATGCACAAAGTCAGAAAATATAGTGATCTGGAAAGCAAGGCTCTCGCAGATTGGATTTAATGACAAATTAACTGAATGCAAATTAAGAAAGCGGATGAAACCCTTTGTACGATGTAAATGTGTGTCGTCAATAGAAAATCTGTTTTGACAGCGAGTTCGCTAGGCTTTGTTTATGCAGAGTATTATAAAAACAGCTGTCTGGTAAATCATGTCTCTGTGCTCAATGTTTTGTCATTTTGCGTTGGAGCCATTTAAAGTTTATGCATTGTCCCTAAATATTTCAGTCCCCATGTATAGGATCAGCCAGCCATCGCTGTTGTGCAGTACGGGAAGCTCTGTGTGTGTAGGTGTAGCTCCAAACTCGCACAGATGGCTCTATCGGAGGAGGTAGTTATGGACAGACAGATATGATTCATACTCTGTAAAAATCAACAACACCGCCTTAGGTTACTTCCAAACGTATCTTCACTGACAATCCAGGGAAACTTTAAAACCAAAGAGAGGTTATTTGGGATTCTCACTAAAAAAGTACATTGACAACACAGCTTAGGTATAAATAGTGATCTTGGAAATGTTGGCTTAAATTTTGCCATCTGGACTTTCATTCACAGGGTCACTTACTAAATCAGAAATTCGGAGGAAAGGCAAATGGCAAATTTAGGCCAAACTTTTAAAACTCTTCTATAGATTTAAGGTTTGCTATTTCCGATGTGTGTGCACTGTTCCTTAATCTGTAGTTTGGATATTTTTGGGGGTCTTTACAGAAGCTTCACTACATGTTCCAGGTGTGCCCCAAATTCCCTTTTTTCGGTGTATATGTGAAGCACAGGTGTGTAGAGGGAAGACGGAGGCTATGCTTTTACTTCTTTATTTAAATTTTATTATTCTTTATCTTTGTAATGCTGTAAAAATATTGGCCGTTTTACTGGTATGTCCCTTTAAGAAAAGGATGGCGCTGGTTATTCCAGTGTTTGCTCCAGTATCTGCTCCTGTGTATTTTCTGGTGTCTTCCAGTGTCTGCTCCGGTATCTGTTCCACTATCTTTTCCAATGTCTGTTCCGTTTTTTTCCAGTCTTTGTTCCAGTGTCTTTTCTAGTGTCTGTTCCTGTGTCTTCCAGTCTCTGTTCCAGTGTCTGTTCCGGTGTCTTCCAGTGTTTGTTCTGGTGTCTTTTCTGGTATCTTTTCTAGTGTCTGTTCCTGTGTCTTCCAGTGTTTGTTCAGGTGTCTTTTCTAGTGTCTTTCTGGTGTTTTTTCTAGTGTCTGTTCCGGTGTCTTCCAGTGTCTGTTCCGGTGTGTTCCAGTGTCAGTTCCGGTGTCTTTTCTAGTGTCTGTTCTGGTGTCTTATCTATTGTCTGTTCCGGTGTCTTCCAGTGTCTGTTTCACTATCTTTTCCATTTTCTCTTCTGTTTTTTTCCAGTCTTTGTTCAGTGTCTTTTCTAGTGTCTGTTCCACTGTCTTTTCTAGTGTCTGTTCCGGTTTCTTCCAGTCTCTGTTCCAGTGTCTGTAACGGTGTCTTACATTGTTTATTCCAGTGTCTTTTCTGGTGTCTTTTCTAGTGTCTGTTCCTGTGTCTTCCAGTGTTTAGCAGTTTCTGTTCCGATGTCATCCAGTGTCAGTTCCGGTGTCTTTTCTAGTGTCTTATCTAGTGTCTGTTCCTGTGTCTTCCTGTGTCTGTTCTAGCGTCTTATCTAGTGTCTGTTCCTGTTTCTTCCAGTGTCTTTTCTAGTGTCTGTTCCTGTTTCTTCCAGTGTCTTTTCTAGTGTCTGTTCGTGTCTTCCAGTGTTTGTTCCTGTGTCTTCCTACATCTGTTCTTGTGCCTTTTCTAGTGTCTGTTCCTGTGTCTGTTCCGGTGTCTTTTCTAGTGTCTGTTGCAGTGTTTACAGTGACTGCACATCGGCCTCAGCTGCTGGTCCTGATATAAAGCTCTCCGATCTTATCTTGTCCTTTCTCTCAGCGTTTTTAGTTATTTTCCAGGATCAGTCATTCCATTCACTGACGATACAGTGAGGAGTATTGAAACGCCATCCTGGGAATGTCCCCTCTGGTTCACTATCTGCCTATCTGGCTCTCAGAGATGATTATTCCAGAAAGCGAACTGCTTTTCCCGTGAAGGCTGTGACTGCTGACTCAATAAAGATATGGAAGTTGTTGATTTTATGTGAAGGTCAAATCAATACAAATAAATCTTCTCTGATCACTGCCGATGTACCTGTATGAATGAGTGCTGGCTGGCTGAGAATGATGGGAATACTAATCCATGGGAAGTAGGACATGAGAGGCACATTATCCCTGACCTGTCTCGCCCCTCTGGCATGTTTTAATCTCCTTTCCGTGTGTGGTAAAATCCTCATTGCATTAAAGAAATTGAAGCAATCAATAGCAAGCTGTCATGTGGTCAGCGATTACTGTAATAAACCTTGTCCTGCTCACGCTTAAATTGCACGTTGACGTCACTCTTTACCATTACGTGCAATGCTTGGGAATTTTAAGGCAGTCCAGGCTGTAACTACCAGCTACACAGGTTGCCATGGTAACAAGAGGAAGAATGAGGTGTAAATAGGTATCTTAACCCCTTAAGGGCCAAACTTCTGGAATAAAAGGGAATCATGACATGTCACACATGTCGTGTCCTTAAGGGGTTAAGCCAGTACTAAGTGACGGGCCCGCGATAAAGGCACAACAAGGCTGCTCCATTGTATTGTGTTTCTTTTATTTTTTGTTAGTGTGTGTGTATGTGTGGTTTTGGTTTTGTTGTAACCTGTGTAGACTTGGAAAGCGTCAGTGAAATATTAATGCCCAATGTTCCCTACCGGGACTGCTTCGAGAGTCGGCGCCTGACACGTCTTTTATAATACATGATTTATTTGAATTGCTTTATAGATTTTTTTTTTTAACCCTTAATGGTGATTTTTATATTCCACTGGGTGCACTCTGCAGTCAAAAGATTAACCCCTGCGTCATTAAACAAGGCGATATAGGTGATGGCTAATCTGTGCTGACCGGGTGAGGATCATGGGAAATAGCACCCAAAACAGCTTGGGTACCACTGGTCCATCTATAGGTTTGTGTGAATAACATCCATTGCTAAAATGTGGTTTGTTGACTGTGAACACAGTATATTGGAATAAATGAATTTTATGCAAAGATTGTGAATAATTCATATTATTGTTATTGAGGGGAGAATATCAGTCGCCAAAAGTGTGCCAAGGGTAATGTGGTGGCAATATGTGCCAATATTAATGTAGTGGCAAAATATGTCAAGGGGTAATGTGTTGGCAATATGTGCCATGGGGTAATGTGTTGCCAATATGTGCCAAGGGTAATGTGTTGGCAATATGTGCCAAGGGTAATGTGGTGGCAAAATATGTCAAGGGGTAATGTGTTGGCAATATGTGCCATGGGATAATGTGGTGGCAATATGTGCCAAGGGTAATGTGGTGGCAATATGTGGCAATATTAATGTAGTGGCAAAATATGTCAAGGGGTAATGTGTTGGCAATATGTGCCATGGGGTAATGTGTTGGCAATATGTGCCAAGGGTAATGTGGTGGCAAAATATGTCAAGGGGTAATGTGTTGGCAATATGTGCCAAGGGTAATTTGGTGGCAATATGTGCCAAGGGTAATGTGGTGGCAATATGTGCCAAGGGGTAATTTGGTGGCAATATGTGCCAAGGGTAATGTGGTGGCAATATGGGCCAAGGGGTAATTTGGTGGAAATATGTGCCAATAGTAATGTGTTGGCAATATGTGCCAATAGTAATGTGGTGGCAATATGTGCCAAGGGTAATTTGGTGGCAATATGTGCCAAGGGAATGTGGTGGCAATATGTGCCAAGGGGTAATTTGGTGGCAATATGTGCCAAGGGTAATGTGGTGGCAATATGGGCCAAGGGGTAATTTGGTGGAAATATGTGCCAATAGTAATGTGTTGGCAATATGTGCCAATAGTAATGTGGTGGCAATATGTGCCATGGGGTAATGTGTTGGCAATATGTGCCAAGGATAATGTGAGGGCAATGCTCTGTGATTTCTGAATCGAACAGTTTACTATCTATGGGAGAGTGTTGGAATCGGATCGCAGAGTGATTGTTTGAACTGATATCGATTTGTCCAGCAGTTGGAGTCGCGTAGTGTCAGTTGGATCAGTTTGGTCAGATAAGGCTAAAATGGAGACAATGTCCTAATATTCTCCACCCGCCACACCTCACGTGTACCACATACAGTCTGGCGAGACCTGAGCACGTGCGAATGGTTATTTAACTAAAGACGTTTGTGTGAATGTTAGCGCGGCATGAATGGTGGAATCATTAAGGAACATTGGTGTTTATAGACTCACTGATACAATGTGTCCTCTAGTTTTCTCAAACAACGGAGGGGGAAAACACAATGGCTGCACAGATAAATTACATTTGCTTTGCCAGGTTAAAAGCTTTTATAGAAAATGATAATCTTTTTCTTTTTTTTCCCCGCAACTTTCAAATGAAGCCAGCTCTGGTTGCCACAGTAACCGCACTTGTTAACAAAATGATTAAGAAATACAACTGCGCTTTGGCTCACGGTGAGTCACATACTCAACCACTACTGAGAGCGGGATGAAGATTGAACTTAAAGGCAGAACTGCAGCAGTGAAGGAGTTAAGTAAATTAGATCTTCATGTGGATTTCTCACAGATAACTCAAAAAACTACTTAGTAATAAATAACAGTAGAATGTTCACTTGCAATGCCTTCTGATAAAGATTTCTGTGATTGCTAATTAAAGGCACCCTGTCATACCTTGTGTCCCGCGCAGTCCCGATCCCGCCGTCCGCCCTCTCCTGTCAGACGGTGTGGATCGTTGTCAGGCGTTGCGCGCGCACACCTCCAGGGGCGCGCGCGCATCTGGGAAAGCGTCCGCAGACGTGCGCGCGTGCACAAGGTAACCGGCAGGGGTAGCGTTTAAACTACTCTTAAAGAGATAGTAGTCAATTGCTACTACCTATTTTATACCTCCCTCAATTCTGTCCCTGCCTATCAGCATTCACTTTACCCTATATTAACCTCTTTCTGACACTTCCTTGCCCTGTCGTGGTTTATTATAGCCCGAGAGTGCGTTCTGAGTAGTTGTCTTTTCTTTGGTTCCTGGCTTGTTTATCGGTTATTCTCATTTCTGGCTCCCTGACCTTGGCTCTGTCTATTCGCTTTCCCGTATCTCTGTATTCCTGACCTTGGCGTCTCTTCTAGGCCCAGCCGGTCTGTATCGGCTCTGCTAGGCCCAGCCTTATTGTATCAGCTCTGCTAGGCCCAGCCGGTCTGTATCAGCTCTGCTAGGCCCAGCCGGTCTGTATCAGCTCTGCTAGGCCCAACCGGTCTGTATCAGCTTTGCTAAGCCCAGCCGGTCTGTATCAGCTCTGCTAGGCCCAGCCGGTCTGTATCAGCTCTGCTAGGCCCAGCATTATTGTATCAGCTAACTGCTAGGCCCAGCCAGTCTGTATCAACTCTGCTAGGCCCATCCGGTCTGTATCAGCTCTGCTAGGCCCAGCCGGTCTATATCAGCTCTGCTAGGCCCAGCCGGTCTATATCAGCTCTCTGCTAGGCCCAGCCGGTTTATATCAGGTCTCTGCTAGGCCCAGCCGATCTATATCAGGTCTCTGCTAGGCCCACCCGGTCTATATCATGTATCTTCTAGGCCCAGCCGGTCTGTATCAGCTCTCTGCTAGGCCCAGCCGGTCTATATCAGCTCTGCTAGGCCCACCCGGTCTATATCAGCTCTCTGCTAGGCCCAGCCAGTCTGTATCAGCTCTCTGCTAGGCCCAGCCGGTCTATATCAGCTCTGCTAGGCCCACCCGGTCTATATCAGCTCTCTGCTAGGCCCAGCCAGTCTGTATCAGCTCTCTGCTAGGCCCAGCCGGTCTATATCATGTATCTTCTAGGCCCAGCCAGTCTGTATCAGGTCTCTGCTAGGCCCACCCGGTCTATATCATGTATCTTCTAGGCCCAGCCGGTCTGTATCAGCTCTCTGCTAGGCTCAGCCGGTCTATATCAGCTCTCTGCTAGGCCCAGACGGTCTGTATCAGCTCTCTGCTAGGCCCAGGTTGTAAGTGGGGATGCAGGTTGTATTAATCAGGAGCTGAAGCTATTTCATCCTCTGTCCATGGTGCTGAAACTGAATCCTGGAAAAATCACTTTAAGAAAACTGTGATCTAGATGTGAAATCTTTCTCTTCACATGAGTACCAAAAGCTGCTTCCCATGGGGGAAAAGGGGAACATGCAGCAATACCTGCAACCAGTATAAGAACTCAATATAAATTAGAAGTAAAAATCCACATAGCTAAACTGGAAACATTCTCCATAAATATCCAACAAAATACATTTCAAAATTAAGGACACTATGTCACCAAAACAACTTTAGCTTAATGAAGCAGTTATGGTGTAAACATCATGCCCCTGCAGTCTCACTGCTCAATTCACTGTCATTTAGGCGTTAAATCCCTTTGTTTCCATTTATGCAGCCCTAGCCACACCTCCCCTGGCTATGATTGACACAGCTTCCATGAAAATAAAAAGGTTTTCATTTGAATCACATCTTAACTTACTTTAGAAGTTTTTATCTCCTGCTCTGGAGATTGCAATTGAATCAAACACAGGAGGCTCCTCTAGGGTCTACCAAGCTATAAACAGTGCAGGAAATAAGAAATTCTAAATTAAACAGACTGCAATAAAATTATTTTAAACATTAGATCTCTCTTTACAGTAGGTGTTTAGGAAGGCTGTGTAAGTCACATGCAGGGAGGTTTGACTAGGGCTGTATAAACAAAGTGATTGGACAGACTAGATGGGCCGAATGGCTCTTATCTGCCCTCACATTCTATGTTTCTATGTGATTTAACCCCTAACAGGCAGAGAATTAACCAATTAGACTACATGGACATGATCTATACACCAAAACTGCTTCATTAAGCTAAAGTTGTTTGGTGACTATACAGTACTGTCACCTGCCTAATATCATGTAGGTCCCCCTCGTGCTGCCAAAACAGCTCACATGCACAAAGGCATGGACTCCATAAGACCTTTGATCATATCCTGTGGTATCTGGCACCAAGACATTAGCAGCAGATCTTTAAGTTGTGAGGTGGGACCTCCATGGATCGGATTTGTTGCTCCAGCATATCGCACAGATGCACAATCAGATTAAGATCTGTGGAATCTGGGGGCCAAGGCAACATCTTAAACCGTTTGTCATGTTCTTCTAACCAATCCTGAACATTTTTTGCAGTGTGGCAGGGTGTATTATCCTGCTGAAAGATGATATCATTAGGGAACACCATTGCCATGAAGGGGTTTGCGTGGTCTGTAATAATCTCTAGGTAGGTGGTACATGTCACAGTATCATCCATATAAATGCCAGGACCCAACGTTTCCCAGCAGAACATTGCCCAGAGTATAACACTGTCAGGGTACCTGAGGCCTCTACCTCTAAGGGAGGTAGAGACTTGGTGGTTTGCCCGTCCAGGCGAGCTGTTTCCTTCGTTCCTCGCGGTTCATCCAGTCACTTAAACACCGGCCGCGAGGAATCCACGTCCTTTTCTAGCAGGACGCTCAATACGTGACGTCATGACGCTATCACGAGCGACCTGTCACTCAAGTGTCCGATATCCAATCGGTACTTGTCAGAGGCGTGCTTACCATCCGGAGCCAGGGTATTTAAGCTTACTTCTCTCTTCAGCTCATTGCCCTGTCGTGGTTCTAGCTTGTCTAGTCACTCAGTGCTCTGGTATTCTAGTTTGCTCTATTTGGTTTTGACTCGGCTTGTTGTACTACCCTGCTTCTCTGTTATCCCTTGACCCGGCTTGTCTCTCGCTTATCTGTCTTCTCGTTCCCTCGACCTCGGCTTGTCTCTGACTATTCTCTATTACTCTCGGTACGTTAGTCCGGCCATTCTAAGGCCCGGTATACATACCTTTCCACTCTTTGTACTCTGCGTGTTGGATCCCTGTCCCGATCCTGACATTACAAAAGGGCCAATGGATCCTGCAGGTACAAACAGTCAGCTTGGTTCTTCGGATCCCAGGTTTGACGCCATGGAGCATAGGATGGATCAGATGGCTTTGGCACTACAGGCACTTTTGTCTCGTGCTAGTAATCCACCTGAGGAGACACGTACTCCTTCTATTTCTCCTGCAGTCTCAGGTCTAGAGGTAGCCACTGTAGGTGCTTCTTCCCGTATTACCCCACCAGTACGTTATGGCGGGTCACCGGAGAGGTGTCGTGGCTTTCTGAACCAGATTAGCATCCATTTCGAATTACAACCCCGCTCTTATCCTACAGATAGAGCGAAGGTTGGATTTGTTATTACTTTACTCATTGAAAAAGCTCTGAGATGGGCCAATCCTTTATGGGAGAATGATAATCCACTAGTCTATAATTATAATGCCTTTGTAGCTGCGTTTAGAAGAACTTTTGACCCTCCTGGTAGAAAGGTCAATGCAGCTAGATTACTGTTGCGCCTTAGACAGGACAATCGAACACTTGTGGATTATGCACTAGAGTTCAGGTCCTTGGCGGCAGAAGTTAAGTGGAACGAACAGGCTTATATAGATGTGTTTCTGAATGGGTTATCAGATGTAATTCTTGACGAGGTCGCTACTAGAGAACTCCCTGAAAATTTGGAGGATTTAATTTCTTTTATATCTCGTATTGATGAACGCTTAAGAGAGAGGCAGAACACTCGAGATAGGACCCGTAGACCCTCCTTTAAACTAGCGCCTACCTTTCAAAATTCTGAGTTCGAGGACTTACGTATTCCTGAACCTATGCAGATAGGCAGTACTCATCTCACAGAGAGGGAGAGACAGTACAGGAGAAGGGAGGGTTTATGTATGTATTGTGGAGTCAGGGGTCATTTACGCCTAAATTGTCCCAATCGTTCGGGAAACGCTCGCACCTAAGTCCCTCTAGAGGACAGGCCTTGGGTGTTTCTACTTTGTCCTCTATTCACAACTACAAAGAGCTCAGGCTTCTGTTACCCGTTTCTTTAAAGTGGGAAAAGGGAGTAGTTAAGACTATGGCACTAATCGATTCTGGAGCTGCTGAGAGCTTTATAGATCAGGGTTTTGCTGCCAAGCATGCTATTCCATCCCAGTTAAAAGAGACACCACTGGCGGTTGAGGCTATCGATGGTAGACCGTTACTTGAGCCTGTTATTTTCCATGAGACCATACCGATTAACTTAACTGTTGGCATCCTACATAGAGAGGACATATCCTTACTGCTCATTTCTTCTCCGTCTATTCCCATAGTCCTGGGGTACTCCTGGTTGAGGAAACATAACCCTATTATTAATTGGGAGTCAGGGGAGATAGTTTCGTGGGGGCAGAATTGTCAAGAGAAATGCTTGCGGAAGGTCTCACCTCTCGGCTTAACCAACACATCGGCTAACTCTGACAATCCTACAGAGACACAAATTCCGTCTCAGTATCTAGATTTAAAGGCTGTATTTGACAAAAAGAAAGCCGATACCTTACCCCCACACAGGTCCTTTGATTGCAAAATTAACCTACTCCCTGGTACCATGCCGCCCAGAGGTCATGTATACCCGTTATCTACGAAAGAGAACTCAGTTCTAGAGGAGTATATTCACGAAAATTTAGACAAGGGATTCATTAGGAGGTCCTCCTCTCCTGCCGGGGCTGGATTTTTTTTTGTTAAAAAGAAGGATGGTTCTTTGAGACCTTGTATTGATTATCGAGGCCTAAATAAGATAACCATTAAAAATGCCTACCCGATTCCCTTGATCACCGAACTCTTCGATCGTTTGAAGGGCTCTACAATTTTCACCAAGTTAGACCTCAGAGGGGCATATAACTTGGTGAGAATCCAGCAGGGACATGAGTGGATGACGGCATTCAATACTCGATATGGCCACTATGAATATACTGTTATGCCTTTTGGGTTATGCAATGCACCAGCTGTATTCCAGGATCTGATAAATGAGGTTCTTAGGGAATTTCAGCAAGATTGCGTCATTGTATACCTAGATGATATACTCATTCATTCTAGTGAGATTGAGACTCATCACAAGCAAGTCAGGAGGGTTTTGCACAAGCTTCTCCAGCATGGCTTGTACTGCAAGTTGGAGAAATGTAGCTTTGATCAAACCCAGGTAACCTTTCTCGGCTATGTGATCTCTGGGGAGGGATTTAAGATGGATCCGGATAAGCTCCAGTCCATTCTAGAGTGGCCTTTACCCAAAGGTCTTAAAGCCGTACAGAGATTTATTGGTTTTTCTAATTATTATAGGCGCTTTATTAAGGGCTATTCTTCCATTATCGCACCTATCACTAATATGACCAAACAGGGGGCTGATACTAAGAATTGGACTACTGAAGCTCTCCTTGCGTTCAAAACTCTCAAGGAGCTTTTCGCTTCCGCTCCAATTTTAGTTCACCCTGACACTTCTCTGCCTTTTCTACTTGAGGTAGACGCATCAGAGACTGGTTTAGGTGCTGTCCTATCTCAAAGGTTGGGTGTTGATAAACCATTACATCCATGTGGATTTTTCTCTAAAAAATTGACCGGTACTGAAAGCAGATATGACATTGGTGACAGAGAATTACTAGCGGTTATCAAGGCTTTGAAAGAGTGGAGACATTTATTGGAAGGTACATTACATCCTGTTACCATTCTAACAGACCACAAAAATTTGTCTTATATCGGAGAGGCCAAGCGTTTGTCCTCCAGGCAGGCTCGTTGGTCGTTGTTTCTTACCCATTTCAATTACGTTCTGACTTACAGACCTGGGTCAAAGAATTCTAAAGCCGATGCGCTATCTCGCCAATATGAGCCTTCTGCTTCAGTTGAACCACTTTTGTCCTCCATTGTACCCAAATGCAATATTATTGCTAATACCAGTCTCAAAATTCATTCTCCGCTACTTGACCAGATCTTGAAGTCACAACATCTAGCTCCCGAAAACACTCCTGAGGGAAGAAACTTTGTTCCTCCTGAACTTCAACTGGAGCTCTTACAATGTTTTCACGAAAGTAAAATAGCTGGTCACCCTGGTATTCGCAAGACATACTCTCTGATATCCAAGGATTTCTGGTGGCCTTCACTTCGAAAAGATATTGAGGAGTTCGTCGCAGCTTGTGAGACTTGTGCCAAGACTAAACTACCTCATGCATCTCCATGTGGCCTGTTACACCCCTTGGACATTCCTGAGAAACCTTGGTCCTGTTTGTCCATAGACTTTATCGTTGATTTGCCTGCTTCCAAGAGACAGACTGTTATTCTCACGGTGGTGGATAGATTTACTAAGATGGCCCATTTCGTGCCATTACCTAAACTTCCGACTTCTCCTGAATTGGCGGAGATTTTTGCGAGAGAGGTTTTTCGCCTACATGGGATTCCTTCGGAGATTGTTTCTGATAGAGGCTCTCAATTTGTCTCACGTTTCTGGAGATCCTTTTGTTCTCAAATGGGTATCAAATTGAACTTCTCCTCTGCCTATCACCCTCAGTCTAACGGAGCTGCTGAACGTACCAATCAAAAGATCGAACAGTATCTGCGTTGCTTTGTTTCCGAACACCAGGACGATTGGCTCGGTCTGATTCCTTGGGCGGAGTTCGCACACAATAACCTTGTTTGCGATTCAACTCGCTCTAGCCCTTTCTTCATGAACTATGGCTTTCATCCTTCGATTTTTCCTTCGGTTTCCTCTTCTCAGGGGATACCGTCGGTTGATGATCATGTCGCCAACCTGAAGAAATTATGGGATCAGACTCGGCAAATTCTGTTACATAGTTCCTCGTTGTTCAAGAAACACGCTGACAAGCATAGAAGAGCGGCTCCTGTTTTTGTTCCTGGGGATAGGGTATGGTTGAGTACTAAGAATATTTGCCTAAAAGTTCCATCTATGAAATTTGCTCCTCGCTACATAGGTCCTTACAGGGTTCTCACTCGTATCAATCCGGTTGCGTATCGCCTTGCTCTGCCACCTGCCTTACGCATTCCTAACTCTTTTCATGTCTCCTTGTTGAAACCTCTTATTTGCAACAAATTCTCCTCTAAGGCCTCCTCGCCTCGTCCTGTTCAGGTGGAGGGTCGGGAGGAGTACGAGGTCAGCTCCATCATTGATTCCAGAATTTCAAGGGGAAAATTGCAATATCTGGTCAACTGGAGGGGATATGGTCCTGAGGAGAGGAGTTGGGTACCTCAAGAGGACGTTCATGCTTCTCGCCTTCGCAGAGCATTTCACCTCCGCTTCCCATCTCGCCCCGGTTCCTTCCGCCCGGTGGGCGTATCTGAGAGGGGGGGTACTGTCAGGGTACCTGAGGCCTCTACCTCTAAGGGAGGTAGAGACTTGGTGGTTTGCCCGTCCAGGCGAGCTGTTTCCTTCGTTCCTCGCGGTTCATCCAGTCACTTAAACACCGGCCGCGAGGAATCCACGTCCTTTTCTAGCAGGACGCTCAATACGTGACGTCATGACGCTATCACGAGCGACCTGTCACTCAAGTGTCCGATATCCAATCGGTACTTGTCAGAGGCGTGCTTACCATCCGGAGCCAGGGTATTTAAGCTTACTTCTCTCTTCAGCTCATTGCCCTGTCGTGGTTCTAGCTTGTCTAGTCACTCAGTGCTCTGGTATTCTAGTTTGCTCTATTTGGTTTTGACTCGGCTTGTTGTACTACCCTGCTTCTCTGTTATCCCTTGACCCGGCTTGTCTCTCGCTTATCTGTCTTCTCGTTCCCTCGACCTCGGCTTGTCTCTGACTATTCTCTATTACTCTCGGTACGTTAGTCCGGCCATTCTAAGGCCCGGTATACGTACCTTTCCACTCTTTGTACTCTGCGTGTTGGATCCCTGTCCCGATCCTGACAAAAACTACCTCGGCCGGCCTGCCTTCTTCCCATAATGCATCCTGCTGCCATCTCGTCCCCAGGTAAACACACACGCACCCAGCCTTCCCCTGATCTAAGAAAATGTGATTCATCAGACCAAGCATCCTCCTTCTACTGCTCCATGGTCGAGTTCTGATGCTTATGTCAGCACTGAAGGCACTTTCGGTGGTAGAGTGGGGTCATCACTCTGACCGGTCTGCACAGCCCCATATGCAGCAAACTGCAATACACTGTGGTTTTGACACCTTTCTAATATGGCCAGCATCAAGTTTTCCAGCAATTTGAGCTACAGTACCTCCTCAATGTGATGCATTAGGCAGTCTAGCCTTCGCTTCCCGTGTACCTCAATGAGCCTTGGGCACCCAGGACCCTGTTCAACAGGTGTGCTTCCTTGCACCACCTTTGGTAGGAACTAAACACTGCATACCAGGAACAGCCCACACGACTAGCTGTTTTGGAGATGCTCTGACCTGGTGGTCAAGCCATCACTATGTGTCCCTTGTCAAAGTCACTCAGATCTTTTTGCCCATTTTTCCTGCTTCCAACACATAAAATTCCAGAACTGACTGTTCACTTGCTGCCTAACATATCCCACCCCTTGACAGGTTCCATTGTAACAATATAATAATGTTTTTTACCTGTTAGAGGTTTTAATGTTGTGGCTGATTAGTGTAGCCTGTAGAATTAGAAAATCAGTCATGGGCCGAACATTAGTAGCGCAGTCGGACTTTAGAGAGCCTTCTTTTGGACCAACGGCAGCAATCCGGGACACATACAGGGTTGAACTCCATGGCACACCATCTGTTGTTGCTTCAAATTACTGTTACTATCAGGGTTAGATATACAATGTGTTGTGTTCTGAAAAGTCATGCAAACACGAAAAAGGGTCGTCAATGAAATGTGCCTGCTGGTTCCAGTGATTTCCACGGTAATTGCCCCACTTTAAATACTTTAGATGACTTTTCAGAGCACACTATTTATATATAACCGGCAGTGTCAGTGTAGAACACAGTTCCGAAGGCTTCTCGCGGCTACAATCTCTGGATGGATTTGCGTAGTGCAGGGCTACCTGTCTCTATGATACATTGTCCCTGACTTTGTCCCATTCAGGACTCAGGACTCAGAGTGCATGTTATTCAACCTGCGTTGTCTGTGGGCGAGTTTTATTCTATAAAACAAAGGTTGAAACTACGTAAGTATTATTTCTGTCTCTCTACTTCACACACATATCATTATAATTTAGTTTGGAGTCTGACGTCTGAGAAACACTGTCACCATTAACAAGAGTCAGGAACGTACAGTGTAAGATTCTTCATATAAATTAAAGGAACCAACATATCTCGCTGTCACATCAGTATTAATTGCCATCTTAGCTAATTAGCTGATTTATTATGGGTTTGGTTCTAACAAAATACAACTATTTGTCAAAATCTGGCCAAAACTGTTATAGTTATTTATTTTCCAAACTGATCATTGAGATCCACAAGGATATCAGGAAATCCGGACTGTCTACGGCACAGATTTCTCTCCGTGCTCCCACCTCTGTTACACAAAGGGATAGCATTCTGTCGATTAATGTCATATCTCGCAATCAATCAATCTCTTGCTCACATTATTTGATAAGGCTAAGGGGTAAAACACTTTGTACAGTATGTTTTGTATTCACGTTGTATTTTTCTGTTACCCCTCTTTACCTTCTATGTATTGATCTGTACACCAATTTTACTTTACTTTAGGGGTGCCCGAAAGGTGGATCCCCAGATTATTTTAAACTACAGCTTCCATGATGCTTTGTCATAAAGCATTCTAAAGGCATGCAAAGCATCATGGGATTTGTAGTCCTACAACATCTGGGGATCTACCCTGCTTTACAGTATGAAGGTATCTAATTTATTAAGTTGTATTTGGGGGGGCGGGGCCTGACAGCCATCATGGCAGGACGTGCTCTTTGAGAGCTCCAGCGAAAAAGGACAGAATCTTGGCAAACCCGGCTACAAAAACGACGCCAGCACCACAAGGGATCCAAAAACGGGTCCAGAACCTTACCGGGAACAGAATGACACCCGACTTGCATCGCTCCGCACTGCAAGCACAAGCTCCGACCATGCGGCCTAAACTGGAGCGGAGCCCGAGGCCTGGGGGAGGCGGCCGATCCCCCGGCCTAGGACCTGCTCCCAAACGCAACCAGACGACTGCCCTGCTGCCCCCCCCTCTGGACCGGCGGGGGATATCCCGGTCCTCGCAGGGGACGATTTCCCCCCCCTCACAGCACCAAAAAGCGACGAAACATGAAGCTACCCGGGAATACAAAGGTCCAATCAAGATGGCGGCCAAAGCACGAGCGGCGCCACAACGCTCCCTCACTAAGCCACCGGAAAGCGTCTGGATATTCCTAGAACGGATCAGCAACCACCTCTGGAGCGAACTCCACATCAGAGGCCGGCACCTCCACTCAGCTATCGGTGCATTGGCGGTATGGATACGGCCAGCAACCCGACGCCAACTTGGCAGTTACTCAAACTCAGCCATTGGAGCGGTCTCAGGTCAGCAAAAGAACCGAGGACCGAAGCGGCGAGTGCGGACGACATCCCACCCCGAAACCGGCAGACGGTCCTGCGACCACCGGACCGGCACAAGCGAACCCACCCGACACACTCCCCACTCAGAGGTACCTGACCCTTCCGACCACCACAGTGCAACCCGGCATATGCAGACCCGCATGGCTGATCGGGGATCAGCACAGCCTCACGCCACCAAATCTGTTCGGCTCCAATTCCCCCCGCGACACCCCATCGAGACCGTTTGGCCACAGCATAATGCCGAGTGGTTTCTTACTGCTGGGCGACGGGCCTCAAGGACTGGCGTAGGCTGAGAGCCTAAGGCGGACTAGCTTCATGTGCCCCACTGGACTGCCGAGGACTCCGTCTCCTTTTCGTAATTAGAATTCAATAGTGTCTAACAACTGACCAAGTAATTCACCCAGTGGTACCCTTAAGCATTTAATCCATAAAGCATGATACACTAATTATCATCATTCTGAGGACACTATCACGAGATTCTTATTGGGCACTATGCCCTTCATGTATAATTTAAGCCTGTTGGATATGCAGTTCTGTTCTCCTAGTACAACTCACGCTAACCACGTTACTTATCTACATTTCTAGCCTACCCTATACGTCTAATAGCACTGATGTTTAGACGTGTTTGTTATGCTTGTTTAATTGAAAAAACACCAACAAAAAAGAGGCAGTCACTCAGGAGATTATGTCATTGTGCATTTTATTGCAATGTTGTTTTGTGATCATTTGTTATAACTCCATCTCTTTTTTCTGTACTATGACTCTTAATGCCTCAAATAAAAGAAAGATTGACAAAAGTTGTATTTGATCCTTCTTGTACTTAAGCGATATTCATTTGGACAGACCATACATATATCAAATGTATTTTTCATGTAATATCAAATAAAGTAAAAAAAAATTATTTACGCTATTGGGTGTGCAGTTGGCATTTATGGCTATTTGTATGTTTGACCACTAGGGGCAGTGGTTAGTGCAACCTCTTATACTCTTCTCATATTAATATTATTATTGCCATTTATATAGTGCCAAATTATTCCGCAACGCTTTATAATATTATAACAGGGGGATATTTAACAACATATAAGACAATTACAAAATGTTACAGGAACAATAGGTTGATGAGGACCCTGTTCAAAAGAGCTTACAGTCCAGAGGAATAGAGTATAAAAACACAGTAGGGCATCACGGGGGAAGGCAAACAAACATTGCACTGGGTTGTATCTAATCATCGTTTGTTTAGGAGCTCTAATAAATTGCTTATGTTAACCTTTGCAGTGCCAGTGGATAGAATAATGACGGCTTGCAAAGTGTTAACTCAGCATTTTGGTATGAAACTTATAACGCACAGCAAATTATGTATTTCTTCTCGTAGGTAAGAGTGTTTGTACACTTTAAGAATTATTAATGCTGACGTAGTTTCTATAGAAACAAACAATATATGTGAGCCAGATTTAGTTAGGGAAAACAGGCTCAACACCTACTCAAAATCTTTAAAGGACTTTAATGCACTCCACAAGAATCAGACAATAGCTCATTGACAATTTACATAACTACCTCATCTTTCCTTTATGTTGAGAAAAGGTTCTGAAAAAAGTCTCAGTATGGACGCAAGACAAATGAGTCACGGTGACTATAGTTCCGCAACTCCTGCTTCTCAATTCAAGAAAATGTCGATAATTTGTCCCAACAAAAGAACACTATAAGGACTGCCTTATCCCTCCCAACTTTCCCATCTTTGTTAATGTGTCTGGCTTTATGATCTACCTGTCCTACTAATTTAACCCTGAAAGCATGGAGCACATTATATTGCCCCTGCTGAGTGCTGTTTTTGAACGCTCTGATGTCATGCCACCGGGAAGTGATGTCCGTATAACAGCACAACCTGTAAACCTACAGACTTGCAAGCCTTGGGACTGTGTTGGATAAAATAAAGTCTGCAGACTGCACTTTACATGCTACACCTCTAGGATCAATGTCTATGACAGCATTAAAGGGACTACCTCGCTTCTTAAATATAGTCTGAGAGTCACCAAGGCATGTTTTCTGTTAAACGAATAATATTGATTTACTCTATAATGCACCACCCATAGTGCAAGCTTTAAACCTTTGCTCAGTTCTGGTTAATGCCGCTCACATTTTATTTTTGGTTAATGTAAGGAGTGCACCTGTCAGGAGTACCGGCTAGGACAATACTACCTGTAGGAGCGTATTGCCAAATTGAGGAAATTAACTGAATAAAACCTATTTGGCTAAATAATATAAGTCAGTGTCAAAATTCTGAATGTGAAGAAGTCACGGTGAAAACCAACAGAAAGTTCCGTCAGAATGGTCAACATTTAGAACTTTGACCGAGATTTGTTATCTAAGATAAATTTAAAAATGGGCAAGATACGTGGGAGTAACTAATGGGAGAATTATATTTAACGACTTATATCAGCTTTGTTACGTTGGGTTCTGATTGCTAAGGATGATGCACAACTCTCTCCTACTCCTACGGTGTTCTGTGTTCTATAGAGAAGATGTGGACGCCCACACATAACAACCCAGGTCTGACATCCGGGGCTGCAATGTTAGAAGCATCATGTAAGCACAGAAGCTGCAGCAAAGATAACTCACACAAACCTAAATACTAGAACTTACTTATCGCTGCTCTTAGCCATCCTTGTTTAGCCGGCTTGCTGGTGGCTGAGCTGCTTGGGGGTTGTAGTCTATAAGTTTGGGTCTTATTGACTTTCAGTGATATTTTGAGCTATGTACTCTTTAGTGTCCTCTCTATGAATGTCTCCAAAAACATAAAAAACATTGATACATTGTCATAAAGTGTTTTGGAAAGCATCGGCCTACACCGCCTATATTTTTGTTTTGCATGCGTTTTGGTTGGTCATGCCAGCCCTTTATACAAAAGGAAGGGTCTAACAAGATTTAATATTGCAGAACTGACACCAGCACAGATGGACCACCAGCAGAAAATGCCGTATCTTAAAATCATCTTACAATGGGATGTTCAAAAGAACAAACCCCAAAACGACTAACGCATGTTAAATCTTGCACTACACTTGGTCTCCTAGACTGACCTTGGGCCCAAATCGCAGGGAAATGTTATTTCTGACAGACGTGAACTAGGAAACGGCCTATATAACTATTAGTTCTTCTTCACCCTTTATCTCGATTAAATACATCATGTTAGAATAGTTTAGCCTTTTAGTAACTAGAAAAGGAAGCCAATGGTTCAGGGTAACACAGATGTGACCATGAAACACTGAATGTTCCTAAGGTGCTTTGTAAAAAACACAGTTTATTAAACGTGCTAACCTTTGGCTAATGCAAGAGAATGTCTTTTGTCCGTGAGAGATTAGAGGCTGTGAAATTACAGATATTCTGGAAATGCTTAGAGTCATTAACTGGCAGGGAATTAATGTGGGAGATAGACTTTCTACGCATCATTACGTTTTCTCATTTTATCAGCATATCAACATTACTTTACTAGACAGCCATGCATTTTGCTGTGAAGATCAGTATATCGTATTGGCGTCCTATACGTTTAATGCTGGTTTCCATAATGTAGGCACTGAGTTTCTTGGGTAAAATATGAAATATGAAAAAAAAAAAAAAGATTTAGCTTTACAAAATCCAATTGACTTTGATGGCGACTTTTGTATATAATTTGAAAAGGTGATCAAAAATATTAAATCGAAACTTATGTCAGGAAGGAATTTAAATATTAGATTGCGATTGCTATCACTAAACAGCACATTATCATGTCATAGCAGAACTGCTATATGAGACTGTAGTCGTTTGTTTTAATTATTATTTTCTTTATTTACAATAATAATTGCCATAAGTTGCCAGTGTAGCTGCACAATACAGATAAAAGTAGACGGATCTGGAACTTGAATATTGCAACTACGTGGACAGCTCGTTACAACACATGATGGAGATGTTGGGTATTAATGATGGAGTTGTTGCTATGTTGGTATTAATGATGGAGTTGTTGCTATGGTGGTATTAATGATGGAGATGTTGCTATGTTGGTATTAATGATGGAGTTGTTGCTATGGTGGTATTAATGATGGAGTTGTTGCTATGTTGGTATTAATGATGGAGTTGTTGCTATGGTGGGGTATTAATGATGGAGTTGTTGCTATGGTGGTATTAATGATGGAGTTGTTGATATGGTGGTATTAATGATGGAGTTGTTGCTATGTTGGTATTAATGATGGAGTTGTTGCTATGTTGGTATTAATGATGGAGTTGTTGCTATGTTGGTATTAATGATGGAGTTGTTGCTATGTTGGTATTAATGATGGAGTTGTTGCTATGGTGGTATCAATGATGGAGTTGTTTCTATGTTGGTATTAATGATGGAGTTGTTGCTATGGTGGTATCAATGATGGAGTTGTTGCTATGGTGGTATTAATGATGGAGTTGTTGCTTTGTTGGTATTAATGATGGAGTTGTTGCTATGTTGGTATTAATGATGGAGTTGTTGCTATGGTGGTATTAATGATGGAGTTGTTGCTATGGTGGTATTAATAATGGAGTTGTTGCTATTTTGGTATTAATGATGGAGTTGTTGCTATGGTGGTATTAATAATGGAGTTGTTGCTATGTTGGTATCAATGATGGAGTTGTTGCTATGTTGGTATTAATGATGGAGATGTTGCTATGTTGGGGTAATATTGATGGAGTGGTTGCTATGTTGGTATTAATGATGGAGATGTTGCTACGCTGGGTATTAATGATGGAGTTGTTGCTATGTTGGTATTAATGATGGAGTTGTTGCTATGGTGGTATTAATGATGGAGTTGTTGCTATGTTGGTATTAATGATGGAGTTGTTGCTATGGTGGGGTATTAATGATGGAGTTGTTGCTATGGTGGTATTAATGATGGAGTTGTTGATATGGTGGTATTAATGATGGAGTTGTTGCTATGTTGGTATTAATGATGGAGTTGTTGCTATGTTGGTATTAATGATGGAGTTGTTGCTATGTTGGTATTAATGATGGAGTTGTTGCTATGTTGGTATTAATGATGGAGTTGTTGCTATGGTGGTATCAATGATGGAGTTGTTTCTATGTTGGTATTAATGATGGAGTTGTTGCTATGGTGGTATCAATGATGGAGTTGTTGCTATGGTGGTATTAATGATGGAGTTGTTGCTTTGTTGGTATTAATGATGGAGTTGTTGCTATGTTGGTATTAATGATGGAGTTGTTGCTATGGTGGTATTAATGATGGAGTTGTTGCTATGGTGGTATTAATAATGGAGTTGTTGCTATTTTGGTATTAATGATGGAGTTGTTGCTATGGTGGTATTAATAATGGAGTTGTTGCTATGTTGGTATCAATGATGGAGTTGTTGCTATGTTGGTATTAATGATGGAGATGTTGCTATGTTGGGGTAATATTGATGGAGTGGTTGCTATGTTGGTATTAATGATGGAGATGTTGCTACGCTGGGTATTAATGATGGAGTTGTTGCTATGTTGGTATTAATGATGGAGTTGTTGCTATGGTGGTATTAATGATGGAGTTGTTGCTATGTTGGTATTAATGATGGAGTTGTTGCTATGTTGGTATTAATGATGGAGTTGTTGCTATGTTGGTATTAATGATGGAGTTGTTGCTATGTTGGTATTAATGATGGAGTTGTTGCTATGGTGGGGTATTAATGATGGAGTTGTTGCTATTGTGGTATTAATGATGGAGATGTTGCTATGGTGGGGTATTAATGATGGAGTTGTTGCTATGTTGGTATTAATGATGGAGTTGTTGCTATGGTGGTATTAATGATGGAGTTGTTGCTATGGTGGTATTAATGATGGAGTTGTTGATATGGTGGTATTAATGATGGAGTTGTTGCTATGTTGGTATTAATGATGGAGTTGTTGCTATTAATGATGGAGTTGTTGCTATGTTGGTATTAATGATGGAGTTGTTGCTATGGTGGTATTAATGATGGAGTTGTTGCTATGTTGGTATTAATGATGGAGTTGTTGCTATGGTGGTATTAATGATGGAGTTGTTGCTATGGTGGTATTAATGATGGAGTTGTTGCTTTGTTGGTATTAATGATGGAGTTGTTGCTATGTTGGTATTAATGATGGAGTTGTTGCTATGTTGGTATTAATGATGGAGATGTTCCTATGTTGGTATTAATGATGGAGATGTTGCTATGTTGGTATTAATGATGGAGATGTTGCTATGGTGGGGTAATATTGATGGAGATGTTGCTATGTTGGTATTAATTATGGAGATGTTGCTATGTTGGTATTAATTATGGAGATGTTGCTATGTTGGTATTAATTATGGAGATGTTGTTATGTTGGTATTAATGATGGAGATGTTGCTATGGTGGGGTAATATTGATGGAGATGTTGCTATGTTGGTATTAATTATGGAGTTGTTGCTATGTTGGTATTAAGGATGGAGTTGTTGCTATGTTGGTATTAATTATGGAGTTGTTGCTATGTTGGTATTAATTATGGAGATGTTGCTATGTTGGTATTAATTATGGAGATGTTGCTATGTTGGTATTAATGATGGAGATGTTGCTATGGTGGGGTAATATTGATGGAGATGTTGCTATGTTGGTATTAATTATGGAGATGTTGCTATGTTGGTATTAATTATGGAGATGTTGGTATTAATTATGGAGATGTTGCTATGGTGGGGTAATATTGATGGAGATGTTGCTATGTTGGTATTAATGATGGAGATGTTGCTATGGTAGTATTAATGATGGAGTTGTTGCTATGTTGGTATTTTTGATGGAGTTGTTGCTATGTTGGTATTAATGATGGAGCTGTTGCTATGGTGGTATTAATGATGGAGTTGTTGCTATGTTGGTATTAATGATGGAGTTGTTGCTATGGTGGTATTAATGATGGAGTTGTTGCTATGGTGGTATTAATGATGGAGTTGTTGCTATGTTGGTATTAATGATGGAGTTGTTGCTATGTTGGTATTATTGATGGAGTTGTTGCTATGTTGGTATTAATGATGGAGTTGTTGCTATGGTGGGGTATTATTGATGGAGTTGTTGCTATGTTGGTATTAATGATGGCGATTTTGCTATGTTGGTATTAATGATGGAGTTGTTGCTATGGTGGTATTAATGATGGAGTTGTTGCTATGGTGGTATTAATGATGGAGTTGTTGCTATGTTGGTATTAATGATGGAGTTGTTGCTATGGTGGTATTAATGATGGAGATGTTGCTATGTTGATATTAATGATGGAGTTGTTGCTATGGTGGTATTAATGATGGAGTTGTTGCTATGGTGGGGTAATATTGATGGAGTTGTTGCTATGTTGGTATTAATGATGGAGTTGTTGCTATGGTGGGGTATTAATGATGGGGTTGTTGCTATGTTGGGGTAATATTGATGGAGTGGTTGCTATAGTGGGGTAATATTTATGGAGTGGTTGCTATGGTG
The DNA here is from genome assembly GCF_036172605.1 of Pelobates fuscus. NCBI lineage: Eukaryota > Metazoa > Chordata > Amphibia > Anura > Pelobatidae > Pelobates > Pelobates fuscus. Next base: position 5,295,302 of record NC_086329.1, read on the forward strand.
GGGTAATATTGATGGAGTGGTTGCTATGGTGGGGTAATATTGATGGAGTGGTTGCTATGGTGGGGTAATATCGATGGAGTGGTTGCTATGGTGGGGTAATATTGATGGAGTGGTTGCTATGGTGGGGTAACATTTATGGAGTGGTTGCTATGGTGGTAATATTGATGGAGTGGTTGCTATATTGGGGTAATATTGATGGAGTGGTTGCTATGTTGGGGTAATATCGATGGAGTGGTTGCTATGGTGGGGTAATATTGATGGAGTGGTTGCTATGGTGGGGTAATATTGATGGAGTGGTTGCCTTGGTGGGGTAATATTGATGGAGTGGTTGCTATGGTGGGGTAATATTGATGGAGTGGTTGCCATGGTGGGGTAATATTGATGGAGTGGTTGCTATGGTGGTAATATTGATGGAGTGGTTGCTATGTGGGGGTAATATTGATGGAGTGGTTGCCATGGTGGGGTAATATTGATGGAGTGGTTGCTATGGTGGTAATATTGATGGGGTGGTTGCTATGTTGGGGTAATATTGATGGAGTGGTTGCCATGGTGGGGTAATATTGATGGAGTGGTTGCTATGGTGGTAATATTGATGGAGTGGTTGCTATGGTGGGGTAATATTGATGGAGTGGTTGCCATGGTGGGGTAATATTGATGGAGTGGTTGCTATGGTGGTAATATTGATGGAGTGGTTGCCATGGTTGGGTAATATTGATGGAGTGGTTGCTATGGTGGTAATATTGATGGAGTGGCTGCTATGGTGGGGTAATATTGATGGAGTGGTTGCTATGGTGGGGTAATATTGATGGAGTGGTTGCTATGGTGGGGTAATATTGATGGAGTGGTTGCCATGGTGGGGTAATATTGATGGAGTGGTTGCCATGGTTGGGTAATATTGATGGAGTGGTTGCTATGGTGGTAATATTGATGGAGTGGTTGCTATGGTGGGGTAATATTAATGGAGTGGTTGCTATGGTGGTAATATTGATGGAGTGGTTGCTATGGTGGGGTAATATTGATGGAGTGGTTGCTATGGTGGTAATATTGATGGAGTGGTTGCTATGGTGGGGTAATATTGATGGAGTGGTTGCTATGGTGGGGTAATATTGATGGAGTGGTTGCTATGGTGGGGTAATATTGATGGAGTGGTTGCTATGGTGGGGTAATATTGATGGAGTGGTTGCTATGGTGGGGTAATATTGATGGAGTGGTTGCTATGGTGGGGTAATATTGATGGAGTGGTTGCTATGGTGGGGTAATATTGATGGAGTGGTTGCTATGGTGGGGTAATATTGATGGAGTGGTTGCTATGGTGGTAATATTGATGGAGTGGTTGCCATGGTGGGGTAATATTGATGGAGTGGTTGCTATGGTGGGGTAATATTGATGGAGTAGTTGCTATGGTGGGGTAATATTGATGGAGTGGTTGCTATGGTGGGGTAATATTGATGGAGTGGTTGCTATGGCTGTTTCTGGTTATATAAAGGGATAATATTAGTTATATGAAGGTGCAGACTGGGTTCTGTAATACACGGTATTGGAGGAGGGGGATGGGAAAGATGGAGGCTGATGGCTGAGACATTATTATTGGGAGGGAGGGAAGGGATGGATGCTGATGCTGTAGCCATGGAAGCTGACTGATGTCACTAAGCCCCGCCCCCAATTTGCCCCTCAGGTTTAACCAACCAATGACAGAGCTGGAAGGGGCAATGTCGTCACTGAGTTCCCGCCCAGGACCCTCCTATTCCTCCAGTGACAGACTGTAAGAGGGAGTATTTCTCCTAGCCCCTGCCCAGGAGCCGCCCCCTCCGCCAATCACAGCCCAGTTGGAAGCCGTCCGCCAGTCACAGCGCTGTTCGGAGCAGTATCCCCGCTCGCCCCGCCCTGTCCCCCGCCCACCGCTCCAATCAGAGCCCAGTCAGTAGCAGTCCCCTCCCCTGTCCCCGCCCCCATCGCCAATCAGAGCCCAGTGTGTAGCATTACCCCGCCCACGCCCCGCCCTCTCCAGCCCCGCAGTGCCGGCCGGCCGGTGGGGGGATTGCAGTCGCTCCATGGCAGAGATGGAGGAAGAGCTGAAGTGCCCGGTGTGCGGCTCTCTGTACCGGGAGCCGATCCTGCTGCCGTGCTCGCACTCGCTGTGCCTGGCCTGCGCCCGCCATATCCTGGTGCAGACCCCGGACTCGGAGCTCCCCCCCGGCCGCCGGGCCTCCGCGCTCTCCGACTATGACTACCTGGACCTGGACAAGCTGAGCCTGTACAGCGAGGCGGACAGCGGCTACGGATCGTACGGCGGGGGCGTGGCCAGCGCTCCCACCACGCCCTGCCAGAAATCCCCCAACGGAGTGCGCGTCTTCCCGGCCCCGCCCCCAGCCCCGCCCCAGGCCACGCCCCCGCGGAACGCCTGCCTCACCTGCCCGCAGTGTCACCGCAGCCTGCTGCTGGACGAGCGGGGGCTCCGCGGCTTCCCCCGGAACCGCGTGCTGGAGGGCGTGATCGAGCGCTTCCAGCAGGGCAAGGCGGCCGCGCTCCGCTGCCAGCTCTGCGAGAAGAACCCCAAGGAGGCGGCCGCCATGTGCGAACAGTGCGACGTCTTCTACTGCGAGCCCTGCCGCCTGCGGTGCCACCCGCCCCGGGGGCCCCTGGCCAAACACCGCCTGCTCCCCCCGGCACAGGGCCGCATCAGCCGCCGGCTCAGCCCCCGCAAGATCGCCACCTGCACCGAGCACGAGCTGGAGAACCACAGCATGTACTGCGTGCAGTGCACCGTGCCCGTCTGCTACCAGTGCCTGGAGGAGGGCAAGCATGCCAGCCACGAGCTCAGGGCGCTGGGGGCCATGTGGAAGCTGCACAAGGTGAGACCTGGGAGGGGGGGGGACTGCACAAGGTGAGACCTGGGGGGGAAACTGCACAAGGTGAGACCTGGGGGGGGGGGGAAACTGCACAAGGTGAGACCTGGGGGGGAAACTGCACAAGGTGAGACCTGGGGGGGAAACTGCACAAGGTGAGACCTGGGGGGGAAACTGCACAAGGTGAGACCTGGGGGGGGGGGGGGGGGACTGCACAAGGTGAGACCTGGGGGGGGGACTGCACAAGGTGAGACCTGCGGGGGGGGGGGAGGAGGATTGCACAAGGTGAGACTGGGGGGGGGGGACTGCACAAGGTGAGACCTGGGGGGGAGGGGGGGACTTCACAAGGTGAGAGGGGGGGGATGGGGGGCCGGGGGGGGAGGAGAACTGCACAAGGTGAGACCTGGGGGGGAGGGGGGGGGACTGCACAAGGTGAGACCTGGGGGGGGGGACTGCACAAGGTGAGACCTGGGGGGGGGGGACTGCACAAGGTGAGACCGGGGGGGGGACTGCACAAGGTGAGACCTAGGGGGGGACTGCACAAGGTGAGACCTGGGGGGATTGCACAAGGTGAGGAATGGGGGGCTGGGGGGACTGCACATGGTGAGACCTGGGGGGGACTGCACAAGGTGAGGAATGAGGGGGAGAGCAGCCTGACACCCCAGTCTAGATCTTCAAGAGATACAGCATTGGGATGGAGTGAGAGCTTGGTCCATATATTTGGGATGGAGTGAGAGCTTGGTCCAGATATTTGGGATGGAGTGAGAGCTTGGTCCAGATATTTGGAAAGGTGTGAGAGCTGGGTCCAGGTACCTGGGATGGAGTGAGAGCTGGGTCCAGGTACCGGTGGGATGGAGTGAGAGCTGGGTCCAGGTACCGGTGGGATGGAGTGAGAGCTGGGTCCAGGTACCGGTGGGATGGAGTGAGAGCTGGGTCCAGGTACCGGTGGGATGGAGTGAGAGCTGGGTCCAGGTACCGGTGGGATGGAGTGAGAGCTGGGTCCAGGTACCAGTGGGATGGAGTGAGAGTTGGGTCCAGGTACTGGTGGGATGGAGTGAGAGCTGGGTCCAGGTACCGGTGGGATAGAGTGAGAGCTGGGTCCAGGTACCGGTGGGATGGAGTAAGAGTTGGGTCCAGGTACCGGTGGGATGGAGTGAGAGCTGGGTCCAGGTACCGGTGGGATGGCAGAGGATGTGAGTGCAGGTCTGGGCAGAATGTTACAGTGTTGTATTATTTGTAACAATCCACTGATATTTTCTGATACTATTTACTGTTTGTACATTATTTATATCTGTGTTTGGATTCCAATCCTGACCACCTCAGGCTGGTTTTGGTCGTTCGTTCCCATCATTCTGGAGATGATAGGTGGTATTGACCAGACATTGCTTGCCCAGCCTTGGCACATGCCACCCACCAGGACCTTCCCTTACTGGCCATCCCATTCTAGATCTTCATGAGACCCAGCACTAGTAAGAGCGGGATCCAGGTGCCGCTGAGATGGGTGAGGGTGTGAGAAGAGTACAGTATTGTAGTATTATTGGTAACAATTCATGGTTGCCCACCCGTGGCATGTTCCATCAGACCCACCAAATAATAAAGTGCCCGCTCGCCATGTATCTCCGTGTAGGTATATTTGCATTTGTTGTGCCAGTTTGTACGTTTGGTATTATACCCCCGTACCCACTGTCTGGTGATCAGTTCCCATATGAGCCTAGCCAGTCACACAGTTATGGTACTTTTCCTGTGACAGATCTGATACACTAACTGTCATGATGGATTCACTAAGGCAGCAAAAATAATCTCTGCTTATCTAAATGTTCGATGATATAATGTCAAACTTTGTATATATCCCTATGATATCACATATACACATGCATGGGATCCTTAATTTTCACATGTTTGGCCATAGCTTCAACAACTGGAAGGCTATTCCAGGTATCTACTACCCTTTCTATATCACTGTTACTGCTCCCACTGGAAGGCTATTCCAGGTATCTACTACCCTTTCTCTATCACTGTTACTGCTTCCACTGGAAGGCTATTCCAGGTATCTACTACCCTTTCTATATCACTGTTACTGCTCCCACTGGGAGGCTATTCCAGGTATCTACTACCCTTTCTATATCACTGTTACTGCTCCCACTGGAAGGCTATTCCAGGTATCTACTACCCTTTCTATATCACTGTTACCGCTCCTACTGGAAGGCTATTCCAGGTATCTACTACCCGTTCTATATCACTGTTACTGCTCCCACTGGAAGGCTATTCCAGGTATCTACTACCCTTTCCATAACTGTTATCCTTTGCAGCTTTCTCTGGAAGGCTGTTCCTTGTATGTACTATCTCTCTATATAGGATGACTATGCAGTGTGAGTAATGTATCACTGAAATATCTGGGTTGGCAAGCCTTGTGTAATTTGGTTTTAGTTTGATGGCTCCTTCTTTCTAGAACACTTTGTTTGGTTCCATGTTGGGTTGATAGTTGCCCATTTTCACATGGAGTGACTGACTGCATTGCAAGGAGATCTCTTACATAATCCGTCATCTTTACATAGCGCGACGCCAATCTGCCGAACATATTCTACATCAGGGACAGAACTGGGAATTTATCTGGACAGGTTTCTGGAGAGAGTCACACGGGAGCTCCGATAGAAACCACACAAGCTGTTTACTTCAAAAACTAATCTAAATCCAACTATAGACAGTTCTGGAGAATTGCTCATTATAGGCCAAACATTGCTGAGATGGAAAAAAATCCTCCAAATTATATATTTTTTCCCCAACTTGATTTATTGTACTTTGTCAATAGTCCACATTAGACGATATAGTAAATAAACCGCCGTGGAATTTTCACATTTCTCAATTAGATGTGTGTTCCAGATGTTATCACAATACAAACAGCACTGGTCATTATCTGGATACCAAATGCATCTCGAAAAATGGAATTGCAAATTTTAGGTCTAAATAGTAAAAATGAAGATTTAACAGTTGGATAAATTCTCCACCTTGGACTAGTCTGCTTCAGGTTTGCAGTTCCCTTGCTGAGTTTACACAATGACCAATGTAGTAAATATTTTGGTTTTTTTTTTTATCAAAACTGTTATTTTTGTGTCTGTTCAATAACCCATGCCATACTCTGCCGAAATGGGGTTTATTTACTAAACTGAGAATTACGGGAGATAGGGAAATTGCACAATTTAGGCCAAACTCCACTGTTTTTCATTTTCAACTATTTTGAGCTAAAATTGCAATCCCTCTGTCATTTTTTTTTTTCACAATTTCCAATTTAGTAATTTGTATCCTTAGATTTCGTACCAATCCCAATAATGCTAGCTGTCCAGGCCGGTGAGTCTGTTAACGCAGAGAGAGCCAGGTCAGCTGAACATTCTGGGCCTGTGACATGGTAATAGTCCTGCCTGAGATATTCGTAGCCGTTTAGGTGAGAGAGTTAAGCTGTGTAAAAGCCACGTGACCCAATGAGCAATAGGCCTGAAGACACACTGTATTTATCATTGTATTTATCACAATCTGCTCTAGGTCTGTAGAAAGCCGTATCGCAATGCAGTGCAATGCAGGCAAAACGCTGAGGTGGTAGGAGGCCTACTAATGTCTGCATCACTCTCTGCTAAGCAGTGGCGCAGTACAGGTTAATATATTAACCCTTTCAGGTCGGAGCATTGATATGCTGCTGATTGCATACCAGATGCTATGTGTATGTTCAGGCAGCTCAGGGGTTACACCTCCCCTGGGGAATTAGACAAAGGAGATTGAATCCTGAGAATGAGAGGGGAGGGATGAGTGACAAAGAGGGTATTTTTTTTGTTTGTTTTTTGTCATACACGGGTCTGGGGGCTCTAACGGCAGGATTGCAGTACTCCCACTCTCTGACAAACCAGCAAGGAAGCAGACATTGTTACTCTTTATAGAGAGCCAATATTGCCTGCCGAGCTGTCACATGTGTTAAAAGGAAACTGTCACTTCTCTGGGAATTACACCTGTGAGTAAAACGTTGAAACTCGTTCTGAGACTTCATTTTTTTTTTTAAATGTATAGTAAAGGTTTAACGGTTGGCATTACAATCCCAATCAGACCTGAAATGGCCAGGAAACACATTCCTTTGTAGGAGATACTGTATAGAAACATTGATTTCTCCGCTTCTCTAAACTGACTGACAGGTGTAAAGGGCGGAGCTTATAACAATGACTGACAGGTGTAAAGGGCGGAGCTTATAACAATGACTGACAGGTGTAAAGGGCAGAGCTTATAACAATGACTGACAAATGTAAAGGGCGGAGCTTATAACAATGACTGCCGGGTGTAAAGGGCGGAGCTTATAACAATGACAGGTGTAAAGGGCGGAGCTTATACCAATGACTGGCAGGTGTAAAGGGCGGAGCTTATAACAATGGGCGAATTAGTAAATACCTCCAATGGTGACATCGCTGCTGGGAGGCCGGTAAATGGTGAGCTCTACTACCTGAACCTGTCCCTTGCGGGCGCGGCCATCTTGATCCGATGGGTCCTTTTCAGAGCCGACCTCACTGCTGTACTCTCGTGCATGCGCAAGAGTACAGCATTGAGGTCTATGGGGGATAACACGAGATCCACCATAGACACAACCCATTCCCCGCAGCCGTCTGTGATGGCTCTTCCCTGAGAGAAGGAGAAATACAGAGACATTGTAATTTAACTCTTTTGTCAGGATTGGAATTTCAGTCACAATGAGTATTTAATAAAGATTCTATATTGATGAAATATTCATTTTTCAGGGGAGAAGGAAATGCTGCTTTACGCGAGGAATCCTAGCCTCACAATGGTTTATACAGGAAACTTGGAATTCTGGAGAAATGACAAGGAAAATGCTCATTTTAGGCCAAAATAAAAAATGTCAGATGTTTTAATTTTTTATTTTATTTCTAAATTGGCTGTTTTGCCCCATATGTTGTAATTTCCATGATGATTCTCTAGAATTTTAAGGTTAGTAAATAATGTCTTTCTGAATGGCTGGCTTCCTAAAGTATTGCATAACAATTGCTTAAATCGCTCCATTCTATGTTTCTATTATTTTAATAACATTTGTGGAATTGGATATATTAAAGGGACACTTGGCACTGTAACTGCTTCATATAATTGAAGTGGTTATAGTGTCTGGAGTCCCCTGACGCTGTTCTTCCATTCAGGATAATCGGTTTTTAATGGATGTTGCAATTGTCCTATGTATCCCGGCGATTTTCTCCCCAAAACGCAGGATACCATAAAATAATGTGGGGCAAGTCTTACAATGGACCGTGTAATAGGAACAGGATGTACCCTCTTGATGTCACTCAGAGACTATAACGGGTGTGAAAGTCTACACCAGCAGCTCCCAGTCCTTAAAGTACACCAACGGTCCAGGATCTGGCGGTATACACAGTGTAACAGAACTGGTAAATACCTATATAATGGACTGTTGGTGTACCCAGGAGCGTAGTGCATCCCAAACCTTGAAGATAGGCCCAGGACTCATTGCCGGGCTGGTTCAGCTGGTCGTTTGACTCTCTCTGTGCACAGAAGTCAGTCCTGGCCGTGGTACCTAACAGGAGATATTGCTGATGGTGAACTCTCGGAGATCAACCTAAAATATTTTATGGCTAGCGGTAGGACTGAGACGGATCCTTTTTTGAACTAATTTACTGTACACATTCTGCTAACTGCCATTTCCTGTTACCCTCACGACCATCAGCCTGTCTCCAGTTTGGCTGAGATTGATGGGAATTATATTCAAGGAACACAGTTTGAAAGCTGTGTTTGTCATGGTACGTTGAGAACGCCACGCCAGTTGTGGCGGTGTATATTGGACATTCTGACCATGTGATAAAGCAGTAATTAATCTAATACCAGGCCTTCCAGCAATAGAATGGTTAATAAAGCACTTTAGAGGCAGTGGCCATTCAGTGAGGTAATGGGGGCGGAAATGATTTAGATGCAGACAGACTGCTGATCCTGGGTAATGTTTACAAAATAAGCAATTTAGGGCCCAGGCTTTGCAAATACTTCACTGTACTGTCTTATCAGACGGGATGAGCTGACTATTGTAGGGTACAGACTTCAATATAGCAACGTAAAGATAATGTGCTGATGGCTAGATTACTTGTAAAATTATACCGCCGTTAGAAAGATTAGCTCCCGTTACAAGGCGTGGGTGAAATAACCAGGTAACCGGGCACTGAGTGACATTACCAGGTAACCGGGCACTGAGTGACATTACCAGGTAACCGGGCACTGAGTGACATTTCCAGGTAACCGGGCACTGAGTGACGTTTCCAGGTAACCGGGCACTGAGTGACGTTTCCAGGTAACCGGGCACTGAGTGACATTACCAGGTAACCGGGCACTGAGTGACATTACCAGGTAACCGGGCACTGAGTGACATTTCCAGGTAACCGGGCACTGAGTGACGTTTCCAGGTAACCGGGCACTGAGTGACATTACCAGGTAACCGGGCACTGAGTGACGTTTCCAGGTAACCGGATACTGAGTGACGTTTCCAGGTAACCGGGCACTGAGTGACATTTCCAGGTTGTCAGGCACTGAGTGACATTACCAGGTAACCGGGCACTGAGTGACATTACCAGGTAACCGGGCACTGAGTGACATTTCCAGGTAACCGGGCACTGAGTGACGTTTCCAGGTAACCGGGCACTGAGTGACGTTTCCAGGTAACCGGGCACTGAGTGACGTTACCAGGTAACCGGGCACTGAGTGACATTTCCAGGTAACCGGGCACTGAGTGACATTTCCAGGTTGTCAGGCACTGAGTGACATTACCAGGTAACCGGGCACTGAGTGACATTACCAGGTAACCGGGCACTGAGTGACATTACCAGGTAACCGGGCACTGAGTGACATTTCCAGGTAACCGGGCACTGAGTGACGTTTCCAGGTAAACGGGCACTGAGTGACGTTACCAGGTAACCGGGCACTGAGTGACATTTCCAGGTAACCGGGCACTGAGTGACATTTCCAGGTAACCGGGCACTGAGTGACATTTCCAGGTAACCGGGCACTGAGTGACGTTTCCAGGTAACCGGATACTGAGTGACGTTTCCAGGTAACCGGGCATTGAGTGACGTTTCCAGGTAACCGGGCACTGAGTGAGGTTTCCAGGTAACCGGGCACTGAGTGAGGTTTCCAGGTAACCGGGCACTGAGTGAGGTAACCGGGCACTGAGTGAGGTTTCCAGGTAACCGGGCACTGAGTGAGGTAACCGGGCACTGAGTGAGGTTTCCAGGTAACCGGGCACTGAGTGAGGTTTCCAGGTAACCGGGCACTGAGTGATGTTACCAGGTAACCGGGCACTGAGTGACGTTTCCAGGTAACTGGATACTGAGTGACGTTTCCAGGTAACCGGGTACTGAGTGATGTTACCAGGTAACCGGGCACTGAGTGATGTTACCAGGTAACCGGGCACTGAGTGACGTTTCCAGGTAACCGGGCACTGAGTGACGTTTCCAGGTAACCGGATACTGAGTGACGTTTCCAGGTAACCGGGCACTGAGTGACGTTTCCAGGTAACCGGGCACTGAGTGACGTTTCCAGGTAACCGGGCACTGAGTGATGTTTCCAGGTAACCGGGCACTGAGTGACGTTTCCAGGTAACCGGGCACTGAGTGACGTTTCCAGGTAACCGGGCACTGAGTGACGTTTCCAGGTAACCGGATACTGAGTGATGTTACCAGGTAACCGGATACTGAGTGAGGTAACCGGGCACTGAGTGAGGTTTCCAGGTAACTGGATACTGAGTGACGTTTCCAGGTAACCGGGTACTGAGTGATGTTACCAGGTAACCGGGCACTGAATGACGTTACCAGGTAACCGGGCACTGAGTGACATTTCCAGGTAACCGGGCACTGAGTGACGTTTCCAGGTAACCGGGCACTGAGTGACGTTTCCAGGTAACCGGGCACTGAGTGACGTTTCCAGGTAACCGGGCACTGAGTGACGTTTCCAGGTAACCGGGTACTGAGTGATGTTACCAGGTAACCGGGCATTGAGTGAGGTTTCCAGGTAACCGGGCACTGAGTGACATTACCAGGTAACCGGGCACTGAGTGACATTACCAGGTAACCGGGCACTGAGTGACATTACCAGGTAACCGGGCACTGAGTGACATTTCCAGGTAACCGGGCACTGAGTGACATTTCCAGGTAACCGGGCACTGAGTGATGTTACCAGGTAACCGGGCACTGAGTGAGGTTTCCAGGTAACTGGGCACTGAGTGACATTACCAGGTAACCGGGCACTGAGTGAGGTTTCCAGGTAACCGGGCACTGAGTGACATTTCCAGGTAACCGGGCACTGAGTGACGTTTCCAGGTAACCGGATACTGAGTGACGTTTCCAGGTAACCGGGCATTGAGTGACGTTTCCAGGTAACCGGGCACTGAGTGAGGTTTCCAGGTAACCGGGCACTGAGTGAGGTTTCGAGGTAACCGGGCACTGAGTGAGGTTTCCAGGTAACCGGGCACTGAGTGAGGTAACCGGGCACTGAGTGAGGTTTCCAGGTAACCGGGCACTGAGTGAGGTAACCGGGCACTGAGTGAGGTTTCCAGGTAACCGGGCACTGAGTGAGGTTTCCAGGTAACCGGGCACTGAGTGATGTTACCAGGTAACCGGGCACTGAGTGACGTTTCCAGGTAACTGGATACTGAGTGACGTTTCCAGGTAACCGGGTACTGAGTGATGTTACCAGGTAACCGGGCACTGAGTGACGTTTCCAGGTAACCGGGTACTGAGTGATGTTACCAGGTAACCGGGCACTGAGTGACGTTTCCAGGTAACCGGATACTGAGTGACGTTACCAGGTAACCGGGCATTGAGTGACATTTCCAGGTAACCGGGCACTGAGTGACGTTTCCAGGTAACCGGGCACTGAGTGACGTTTCCAGGTAACCGGGCACTGAGTGACGTTTCCAGGTAACCGGGCACTGAGTGACGTTTCCAGGTAACCGGGCACTGAGTGACGTTTCCAGGTAACCGGATACTGAGTGATGTTACCAGGTAACCGGATACTGAGTGAGGTAACCGGGCACTGAGTGACGTTTCCAGGTAACCGGGTACTGAGTGATGTTACCAGGTAACCGGGCACTGAGTGACGTTTCCAGGTAACCGGGTACTGAGTGATGTTACCAGGTAACCGGGCACTGAGTGACATTTCCAGGTAACCGGGCACTGAGTGACGTTTCCAGGTAACCGGGCACTGAGTGACGTTTCCAGGTAACCGGGCACTGAGTGACGTTTCCAGGTAACCGGGTACTGAGTGATGTTACCAGGTAACCGGGCATTGAGTGAGGTTTCCAGGTAACTGGATACTGAGTGACGTTTCCAGGTAACCGGGTACTGAGTGATGTTACCAGGTAACCGGGCACTGAGTGACATTTCCAGGTAACCGGGCACTGAGTGACGTTTCCAGGTAACCGGGCACTGAGTGACATTTCCAGGTAACCGGGCACTGAGTGACGTTTCCAGGTAACCGGGCACTGAGTGACGTTTCCAGGTAACCGGGTACTGAGTGATGTTACCAGGTAACCGGGCATTGAGTGAGGTTTCCAGGTAACCGGGCACTGAGTGACATTACCAGGTAACCGGGCACTGAGTGACATTACAAGGTAACCGGGCACTGAGTGACATTACCAGGTAACCGGGCACTGAGTGACATTACCAGGTAACCGGGCACTGAGTGACATTACCAGGTAACCGGGCACTGAGTGACATTTCCAGGTAACCGGGCACTGAGTGATGTTACCAGGTAACCGGGCACTGAGTGAGGTTTCCAGGTAACTGGGCACTGAGTGACATTACCAGGTAACCGGGCACTGAGTGAGGTTTCCAGGTAACCGGGCACTGAGTGAGGTTTCCAGGTAACCGGGCACTGAGTGAGGTTTCCAGGTAACCGGGCACTGAGTGAGGTTTCCAGGTAACCGGGCACTGAGTGAGGATTCCAGGTAACCGGATACTGAGTGAGGTAATCGGGCACTGAGTGAGGTTTCCAGGTAACTGGATACTGAGTGACGTTACCAGGTAACCGGGCATTGAGTGAGGTAACCGGGCACTGAGTGACGTTACCAGGTAACCGGGCACTGAGTGACGTTTCCAGGTAACCGGGCACTGACTGTTGTTACAACAGAAAAAAACTCAAAACGAGAAGAAAAATAGCAGAGTTGTAGAATTTTTCCAGTTTGAATATTTATTTTATAAAATTTGCAAATTCCCTCAAACATTCTCAGCCATTCCCCAGTTAGTGAATACACCCCTGTAGGTTTTTTTTGTTTTTTTTTACCCGTGACTGTGTACATTCCCATAGTGTAGGATGGAATTCATGTAACAGATGCTACCCAGGAATTTGTCCCATTGTTATTTTGCGACATCATATATACAAAGGGCTAAATACACATTCTATCAGACTCACTTTGCATCGTCCTCCCTCTCTCAACCCCCACTGCTTTGTGCCCACGTCTTAACCCCCTCCTATTGTCCTCAGCTGTACATTAATGAGACGCCTCTAATGCTTCACGTTGCCTGCAGACTCCCATTTCTTTGAGCCCATGCTGTGTGCATCAGAGCACAGCGCAGCACTGGACGTATCCCTAAAACGTCCCACAAGAGAAAAGCACAGAGCCCTGCCTTGGAGCCATCATACAACACAATGTGTAATGTCTAATTCAGTTTATCACTTGGTTTTCTAATCACCTCCACCAGCCAGAGCTCCCAGAATAATGTATCAGAACTGGGCTATTCTCAAGGAAGAGATGTGATTGGCCTGGAAAACTTGCATTGTCAATCTATCTTTAAAGGGGTAATATTACTTTTATACCACTCAATAAAACATTGAGCATTACCTATAACTCGTGTTAACCTTTGTTTCCTGAGAGGCTCCATTTTTATTTTATTTTTAAATGTACATTAAAGAATTAGAAATAAATATTGTAATATCGTATCACTTCTGTTCTTATACTTTTCTATCTGGTTTCTGTATGCGGACTGCCTGTCACAATACCTGTCCCCTCTCCAGCCTGCCAGGTGTAAAGGACGGGGCTTATAAAAATAAATGACAGTGCTGCAAAAAAGGGGAGGGCTTGCAATGGCTGCAGATGGCTTGTCTGCAGCTTTTACATCCTCCCCCTCTCCCCGAAACACTCGCAAATACACGTTTCCAATAGATTATAAAAAATAAAGACATTTTCAATTGAGAGTCGCTTTAGGATTATTGTTATTTAAGCTTTTAAGTGCTGGCTACTACAGAGGTTTCTGCATACGTTTTAGTAATATTATTGGGAAAGAATATCTATATGTTTGTTGTGCGTTTTGGTATGTAGCATGTGATACAATATAACTAACTCACTGGGGTATGTTTTGCAATTCAAAGATTATGAAAGATTTCAAAACATAACAGAATAACAGAAAAAAAAAGCACAAAATGTAAAACGGATCAGCTGCACGAGACTCCCATCATGACCTCAAAATACCTTCATCATATAGATTTATTTTCAAGTCATCCTTTTATTACAGGTAATTCATTTATTTTAGTAAACTATTCTTACAGGTGTTTGTGATTACATTGTGAGTCTATAAATCTAATACGTAGCCAACGCACACAAATACATGGGACTCAAATACCTCAAAAATAATTCAAAGGATCACTATAGGATCATGGACACAGACGTGTATTCCTATTAGAAACAATATCTGGCACTGTAAATATAGTAAAAACTCATCTTATTATCAGTGCTGCACGATGCAATCAATTCTCATTATCTCAGCCAAGCAGCCGGGGCTGATGGGGCAGAGCCGAACACCACCCTGGTCACTCAACATCTCCTCATAGAGATTCAATCAATGCATCTCTATAGGTAAGGTTCAGCGCCTCCATGCAGAGTGTGGAGACGGTGAACACCATTGCTGCACACTGGGCAGCACGGATCCAGGAAGCACCTCTGAGTGAATGGCACTAGATTGTTCCTAGGGAGCATTGCAAATATTGCCTTTTCTCTGTAATGGCAGTGTTTCCATTAAAAAGCCTGTAGAAACGGAGTATACTCACCAGAACAACTACATTAAGCTGAATATTATACATTAAGCTGTATACTGTACATTAAGCTGTATATTATACATTATGCTGTATACCGTATATTAAGCTGTATATCGTACATTAAGCTGTATACCGTGCATTAAGCTGTATATTATACATTAAGCTATATACCGTACATTAAGCTATATACCAGACAATAAGCTGTATACCATACATTAAGCTGTATATTCTATATTAAGCTGTATACCGTACATTAAGCTGTATACTGTACATTAAGCTGTATACCATACATTAAGCTGTATACCATACATTAGGCTGTATACCAAACATTAGGCTGTATACCATACATTAAGCTGTATACCGTACATTAGGCTGTATGCCGTACATTAAGCTGTATACTGTACATTAAGCTGTATACCATACCTTAAGCTGTATACCGTACATTAAGCTGTATGCCGTACATTAAGCTGTATACCATACATTAAGCTGTATACCATACATTAGGCTGTATACCGCACATTAAGCTGTATGCCGTACATTAAGCTGTATACCATACATTAGGCTGTATACCAAACATTAGGCTGTATACCGCACATTAAGCTGTATGCCGTACATTAAGCTGTATGCCGTACATTAAGCTGTATACCGTACATTAGGCTGTATACCATACATTAGACTGTATACCGCACATTAAGCTGTATGCCGTACATTAAGCTGTATGCCGTACATTAAGCTGTATACCATACATTAAGCTGTATACCGCACATTAAGCTGTATACCGCACATTAGGCTGTATACCGTACATTAGGCTGTATACCGTACATTAGGCTGTATACCGCACATTAGGCTGTATACCGCACATTAAGCTGTATGCCGTACATTAAGCTGTATGCCGTACATTAAGCTGTATACCGTACATTAGGCTGTATACCGCACATTAAGCTGTATGCCGTACATTAAGCTGTATACTATACATTGAGCTGTATACCGTACATTAAGCTGTATACCGTACATTAAGCTGTATACCGTACATTATGCTGTATACTATACATTAAGCTGTATACTGTACATTAAGCTGTATACCGTACATTAAGCTATATACTATATATTAAGCTGTATACCGTATATTAAGCTGTATACTGTACATTAAGCTGTATACTGTACATTGAGCTGTATACCGTACATTATGCTGTATACTGTACATTAAGCTATATACTGTGCACCCTTCCTTTCAGTCCCGCCTGAAACCGGAACCTGAAATTGAATTTCCAGTACCGGCGGGACTGAAAGGAAGTGTGCACACAATAGTGTGCACACTTCCTTTCAGTCCCGCCGGAAACCGGAACCTGAAATTTTAGTTCCAGTACCGCGGTGCGCGCTGAACACCGGCCCACGCTTCAAGACAGGTAAGTAATTATTGGATATCGGCGTATAACACGCACCCACGATTTTCCCCCTATTTTTAGGGGGAAAAAGTGCGTGTTATACGCCGATAAATACGGTACATTTCACTTTTCTAATCTCTCTGAATGCTCCGTGGCAAAACCAAACCAACAAAATAAAGAGTATTCTATACCATTAGTTTTTCGAGATAACTTTCCTAATTTGAAGCTTAATAGGGTCCATTAGAAAGGGATCGAATTGCACTTGTATGTAGTTAGACCGCGTGAGCTTTTGATTAGACTGGATACGGAAGAGGTTTGGAAAAGCAATAATTCAGTGTTGGTATGGTAATATAATACATGATGCTTTGGGAGTTGAAGCAGTTTTACTTCTATTAAGCTGTGTACGTTTATTTTGTGGTCAGTGGCTTGCGAGGCCTCTTACTCCGGTACATTACTGCAGGAACCTAGTCCTATAATGAAATATTTTACTTAATCCACAAAGGGTTTGTATCGTGAGGCTTCGCTGCTCAGGTCTGGCCGTGTAGATATGGATTCATTACATCGCAACTCGGCATGGGTAAAGCCGACATCGGTAGAGCAAAACAAGACTTTGAGACTTCCTGCAGGACGATGTAATGGAATAACTTATAGATTTCATGGGTATTAGTGCTAGGTAATATGTTGTTTTATGGTTTTACTAATGCATGAGCCCATCTGCCCAACTACTTTAAAATCACATACAATTAATTAACTGTTTCAAAGCCAGAAGGGTGCACCAAGCACTTAGTTTAGAATTCTTATTACTGTTTATTTCAATAAAGAATTTGCAAGTTTGTTACAATTAAAGGAGCACTACAGGGTGAGTTAGGAACACAAACATGCATTTCCCTATAGTGTTAAAAAAATCATCTTGCCCCCCTAAATATATTAATATCTTTTATTCAAGTCTGCTGCTGCTAACTCTGCCCCTGATCTACCTCCTTGGCTGACATCAGAAGTGTTGATCAAATCCAATCACAGTCCTTTCCCATAGTATTGGTTGAGACTGTCAAAGAGGCAGATCAGGGGCAGAGCCAGTGCAAGTCAAACACAGCCCTGGCCAATCAGCATCTCCTCATAGAGATACATTGAATCAATGCAATGCTATGAGGAAAGTTCAGTGTCTGCATGCAGAGGGTGGAGACACTGAATGTCAGTCACACTGTGCATCACTGCCCCAGGAAGGATCTCTAAGAGCCATCTGAGGAGTGGCCAGTAGGGGTATCCGTAGACTGTAATGTAAACACTTCATTTTCTCTGAAACAATCAGTGTTTACTGCAAAAAGCCTGAAGGCAATGATTCTACTCACCAGAACAAATACAATAAGCTGTATACTATACAATAAGCTGTATACCGTACATTAAACCGTATACTATACAATAAGCTGTTATTGTTCTGGTGAGTATAGTGTCCCTTTAAATCTGGAGCCAGGAAATCAGGTAATGAGGAAACATGGCTTCATTCACAATAATAATAAAAAGGTTTGCATGCCTGATCCATAACACCAGATCTCAATGTTAGGCAGCACCTGAAAGACAAATTTATTATAAAAAGCGCCGTTAATGGATCTTTATGAATTCTTGATGTAACGTCACCTGGGATTTTATATATTGTTGTTGTTCTTCAATGTAACGAAACTGAAAGTGGGTCCGAGAAAGTATCAAACACAATTAAAGAACTGGATTAGGAAGAAGAGTAACAGTATGGGGGGTCCATGAGAGCTGCTATGGTTATTATAACCAGAATTACTTAATGTCCACATTTGGGCAACTTCACTGAACATTCCCTCCCACAGAGAGAGGTATTCATTACAGGGTATTTCACTGTTAACGCAGCTACGCTTTCAAATTGGCTACTCTGGCCTTAAATTTTAAAATCTCACTTAATTAAATAATTGGTCAAATGTTGCACAGGTTTTTCCTTCTTTGTCACTCTGAAAATTCCTCTCTGACATGTGCATCATACTAACTCACTTAACTAAACGAGAACAAAAACTGTTACAATCTAGATCTCATTAACTAAAACATTTGTGCTGTTTTACATGTGCCATGAAGTTGTCTTTTTCTACTTTTATTATTGTACTTGCCCATGCTGTCGTGGCTGCGCAAGCTCTTCTGTTATAACATGCACAACAAAAATAAAGAATTAAAAAAAAAATAAAAATAATCTTAATTATTACAATATAGCTGTATAACGGCATACAAGGAAATCTTTTGTATAAATGTTTGGTTTGCACAGTGGAATGTTTTTAGTAAAAGATACTTTTTACTTGGCATTATGGAACTGAAAGTGCACTTAGTAAACATACAAAATTATTTTCTGAAATTAGAATTCATTGTGAAGGCCAGAGTAGCCAAACTGAAAAGAGAGCTGAGAAATGCATTAGTAAATTGGAAATTCACTTTGAATCATCACTTCAGTGAATAATCCTGAAAGTTTGTTACTCCAAGCAAAAAATAAATAAATACTAAAATAGAAAAAAAATAAAATAATTGGTCAAATGTAAATAGATGGTGCCTTGTGTTTAGAGGAAAGTCATGGTCACCTCAACAGGAGAATGGGTTTGGTAAACCGAGGAGTCAAACACGAACGACTACTAAAATGGAAATATCAGTTACCTCAGTTTTGTAAATTTAACAGAAAATGCTAGAGTTATAGCTCTTCTTTTATTCCTTGAAAATTCAAATTCACATACACCCATAGTGTCTCCAAAGTTGATCCTCTCTGGAAGAGTGAGGACAATCGTACAAATCCATTGGTGACGTTTAGATTTTGTTCTGACCCTGTGCACCATCTCAGTGCAGTGAATAGAACTGATATCCTACTGGGTATTTAAACATTTATAAAATGCTGATTAGAAGATAAACCCCCTTTTTTTTAAGTTATACCCATATTTATGCACAAAGTATCGACTCATCTTACATCTAAATAGTCAATGTAGTTTGGAGAAAACCTGTTAATGAATTTTTATGTTTTCCCCAAGGCACTTGGTTTTGTAGCAGGTTTGATAAAAGTGTAATTAAGACCCTGTTAAAATCTTTATAGATCAAAGAGTTGTAACTAATTGCTTGCTCTGGGATTTCCATTGATGGTATTCGAACCATGTTACGTTGGAAGAGTCTTGGGGGGAGAATACACAATGCTCGATGATCCTTCTGTGGGAACTTTGATACTCAGAGCTGTTTAGCGATGATCTATGAGGTTCTAGTTCATTTTAGTCCCATAACGTTTCACAGAATGAAACAAACAAAAAACTCACAAACCTGCAATTTCACTTATTTGTACTGATTAGACAAACTAACAGCTTTGCCTATTTAAGAAGCCATTGGCAAGAATCTTGGATGACACAATAAGGAAAACACAGTATGTTCCTGTGTTCTGAGACTAGTTAGAAACGAGATCTCTCTAGAAGGGTACTGAATCATAGGGGTGGACATGTACCCAGTACCAGCAGTTAGAGGGTGTAGTGAATAATTGGATTCTGGAGTCACCAGGATATCTGGACTGCGTTTGAGTCAACAGCGTCACCAGTTCCTCTAATCTCAATTTATCTCAACAACATTGCAGAACAACCTTATATCCTAAAGGGCTACTCCAACTTCTTAAAGCACTGGCTTTAATTACCGAAACCATTTCTGATGTAATTCTCCCCCTCTAAAAGTTTAGAATTAATAAATACTAAAATTTATATTTGTATCTACATCTGAGTCATAGTACTCCCTGCAGACTGATCCTCCTTGCCTGAAGTCACTCCTTCTCGCTAGAGAGTGAGGTCAGGGCGGGTGGACTGTGGAGAAGACAGGGGCGGTACGAGGATGGGGGCATGACATTATTGGCTGTCTGGTACCATCAGGCTGTGCATTCTGCTGTCAGTTTTGCACAGAATTGACATTAGCCAGCCTGGAACTTTGTCCATTGTGAAACAACTCCAAGCACCATAACCACTTGAAATCACTGTGCTTGGAGAAACCCTTTAAGAGTTCCACGTGATGTGAGAAGCGTGGAATACTTAATGCCTCGTTTATTGTTATCGAGAGTAACACCGTTGTTAATACATAGTTGCAGTGTAACACCCGGAAGGTGTATTTTCACTTTCCTTTTCACTTCTTACAGGGAAATCTCTTACTAATTAAATCTAAATATACTGATAAAACGTGTTAAACTACATTAGCTGTGAATGGATTACAGTATAACGAATCTCTTACTGATTAAAACTAAATATACTGATAAAACGTGTTAAACTAAGCTGTGAGTGTATTACAGTATAACGAATCTCTTACTGCAGCTCACACAGCAGACGCTTTCTGTTTATAAGTAAAGAATATAAACTTTATCCTAAAATGTCAAATGTTGCTAAACTCTCTGACAAATGCCATTGTATGCTTTCTGTGCAATGAAATGTCACTGTGATTTCATTTGAGCTGTCACAGTAATATTGAACGCTCCATGGGCCGCACTGAGAGGGAATTCTGCCAAACACAGCCACTTTGTTATTTTCTCTCTCTAACTAGCAACATCACGGCAATAAAATTAACCCATATCGGGGTTTATTCACTAAACACTGCATTCAGAAATTAAGCCTAACGTGACCAAACTGAGACTATAGCAGAGTTGGAGATATTTTCTAAATCACAGTTTTTGCCTAAACTTTGCAGTTTGTTTTCCAATTTGTACAAAAATGTTAGGAGGGCGATTTCCTCCCAGTCGGTCCCATCGCAGTATCCCCCCAATACGTCACAAGGTCCTAGAGAGGTAATGTATTTTACAGGGTGTGGCTGGAAGTGTGGCCAGGGGTGGGACTATTTCATTGTACGATTACTTCCTGACCTCTGATAGCCATTCAGGGAGCTGAGCAATGCGTTTATTTACACAGACTGCTTTCTAAACACATTTATTGTAGTTTAAAGGGCTATTCCAACCCTTTTTTATAAAATCTTTTTTGTTTTGATTTCTGTAAAATAAAGTATAAACTTACCTGGAACCCAGCCGAAGGCCGAGTTCCCCATGCTGGATTTAACGTACTGTCTGACGTCACAGCCTTTCTCTCCGGGGTCCAATCACGTGCTTCTCGTATAGAAGCATTTTACTGGACCGTTCAACTGACTCAGAGTGATGGCTTCCTCTTGCAGGCGCACTCCCAGTGCTCCCAGTGCTGCTTGTAAATGGAGCATCTTACATCTGTCGCCAGTAAGGAGTGCGTGCACACAAAAAGTGCAAATATCTTTGTATGTGCAGTGTTTCAAAATACACATTCTGCTAAAAACACAAGTGGTAATGTGGTTGGAATAATCCTTTAAAATGACTGGGAGTATTATTGCTGTGGAGCTCTGTGATACACTCAGACACATTACTGGGAGTATTATTGCTGTGGAGCTCTGTTATACACTCAGACACATTACTGGGAGTATTATTACTGTGGAGCTCTGTTATACACTCAGACACATTACTGGGAGTATTATTGCTGTGAAGCTCTGTTATACACGCAGACACATTACTGGGAGTATTATTGCTGCAGAGCTCTGTTATACACTCAGACACATTACTGGGAGTATTATTGCTGTGGAGCTCTATTATACACTCAGACACATTACTGGGAGTATTATTGCTGTGGAGCTCTGTTATACACTCAGACACATTACTGGGAGTATTATTGCTGTGGAGCTCTATTATACACTCAGACACATTACTGGGAGTATTATTGCTGTGGAGCTCTGTTATACACTCAGACACATTACTGGGAGTATTATTGCTGTGGAGCTCTATTATACACTCAGACACATTACTGGGAGTATTATTGCTGTGGAGCTCTGTGATACACTGACTCACCAACAACTCCGAGCTTAGAGCAATGGTGGACTTAGATGATGTAAAGAATAGCGTAATATGAATTGTTAATCTTTCTTTTTTATTTTATATCCTGTATAAAAATATAAAGCCTGCTACCTCTCCCAATTAATAAACTCCATTTATTTGCCACTTCCCGAGTGACCGTATAGTGATTTCTCATCCCCTCCCGTGTTTCCAGTAATAAAGCGTGTCGTACCCGCAGACCGTGTTAGATTAGAAACCGACGCTATTTTTGCTTTAAAATTAAATCATTACTTTAAAGGGACTCTATAGTCACCATATAAAAGCAAGAAAGACAGGTCCCCCAGCCTTCCTTCTTGCTTTTATATGAACTTTCATTCATTAAAAAAAAAAAATCGGTGTTTTTATATTAAAAACTTACCTCCGTTCCAGCGCCGAGCTCCCCGCTAGGCCGCGCCCCCTTTTTCGTCAAAATGACGAAATCGCGGGGCCCAATGGGACGGCTTCGCGCTGGACCAATCGCGTTCTTCATAGAGCGGCATTGAATGCCGCCCTATGAAGAACCTGAGCGCTTTACCGCGCATGTGCGCGGAATGCGCGTTCGCGAGCTGAGCTGTCTGACTGACAGCTCAGCTCGCTTTCTAAAATTATCAATAATAATTTAGGGCCCCCACCCGCCCTGTGCGGCGGGTGGGGGCCCTAAAATTATCAATGAGGGGGGGGACCTACTGTCCCCCCCCCGGCCCCCACCCCTGTGCGGCGGGTGGGGGCCCTAAAATTATCAATGAGGGGGGGACCTACTGTCCCCCCCCGGCCCCCACCCCTGTGCGGCGGGTGGGGGCCCTAAAATTATCAATGAGGGGGGGACCTACTGTCCCCCCCCCCCCGGCCCCCACCCCTGAGCGGCGGGTGGGGGCCCTACAATTATCAATGAGGGGGGGGACCTACTGCCCCCCCCCGGCCCCCACCCCTGAGCGGCGGGTGGGGGCCCTAAAATGATCAGTAAGGGGGGGGACCTACTGTCCCCCCCCGGCCCCCACCCCTGAGCGGCGGGTGGGGGCCCTACAATTATCAATGAGGGGGGGGACCTACTGCCCCCCCCCCGGCCCCCACCCCTGAGCGGCGGGTGGGGGCCCTAAAATGATCAGTAAGGGGGGGGACCTACTGTCCCCCCCCGGCCCCCACCCCTGTGCGGCGGGTGGGGGCCCTAAAATGATCAATAAGGGGGGGGACCTACTATCCCCCCCCCGGCCCCCACCCCTGAGCGGCGGGTGGGGGCCCTAAAATGATCAATAAGGGGGGGGACCTACTGTCCCCCCCCCGGCCCCCACCCCTGAGCGGCGGGTGGGGGCCCTAAAATTATCAATAAGGGGGGGGGACCTACTGTCCCCCCCCCCGGCCCCCACCCCTGAGCGGCGGGTGGGGGCCCTAAAATTATCAATAAGGGGGGGGGACCTATTGTCCCCCCCCCGGCCCCCACCCCTGAGCGGTGGGTGGGGGCCCTAAATACAAAGGGGGGGGGACCCTAGTTAACCCTCCCCCCCCCCAAAAAAATATCTCCCTACCTACCCCCCTCACCCTAAAAATAATGAGGGGGGACCATTAACTAAAAACCTGTAAAAAAATGAGATAAAATCAACTTACCATTCGATGTTTTCTTTCTTCTAAAATCTTCTTTCTTCAGCCCCAAAAAAGGCCAAATAAAAATCCATAATAACCGACGCAATTAAAAAAAAAAAAAAAAAAACCGAGCGCAAAAAAAAATAATCCATCTTCACCCATGGAGGGCTCCGCGCAGACTGAGCTCCGCAGGGCGGGGGAAGGCTTATAAAGCCTTGCCCCGCCCTGCAATTAGGCTAAGAACACTCTGATTGGTGGGTTTAAGCCAATCAGAGTGCTCTTTGTCATTTTACAAGCGTGGGAAAGTTCTTTGGAATTTTCCCACGCTTGTAAAATGACACAGAGCACTGTGATTGGATGGATTTCAAGCCATCCAATCACAGTGCTCTGTGTCATTTTACAAGCGTGGGAAAATTCCAATGAACTTTCCCACGCTTGTAAAATGACAAAGAGCACTGTGATTGGATGGCTTGAAATCCATCCAATCACCGTGCTCTGTGTCATTTTACAAGCGTGGGAAAGTTCTTTGGAATTTTCCCACGCTTGTAAAATGACAAAGAGCACTGTGATTGGATGGATTTCAAGCCATCCAATCACCGTGCTCTGTGTCATTTTACAAGCGTGGGAAAGTTCTTTGGAATTTTCCCACGCTTGTAAAATGACAAAGAGCACTGTGATTGGATGGATTTCAAGCCATCCAATCACAGTGCTCTTTGTCATTTTACAAGCGTGGGAAAATTCCAAAGAACTTTCCCACGCTTGTAAAATGACAAAGAGCACTCTGATTGGCTTAAACCCACCAATCAGAGTGTTCTTAGCCTAATTGCAGGGCGGGGCAAGGCTTTATAAGCCTTCCCCCGCCCTGCGGAGCTCAGTCTGCGCGGAGCCCTCCATGGGTGAAGATGGATTATTTTTTTTTGCGCTCGGGTTTTTTTTTTTTTTTTTTTATTGCGTCGGTTATTATGGATTTTTATTTGGCCTTTTTTGGGGCTGAAGAAAGAAGATTTTAGAAGAAAGAAAACATCGAATGGTAAGTTGTTTTTATCTTATTTTTTTTTTCTTTACAGGTTTTTAGTTAAAGGGTCCCCCCTCATTATTTTTAGGGTGAGGGGGTAGGTAGGGAGATAAGTTTTTTTTTTTTTTGGGGGGGGGGGGGGGGAGAGAGGGTTAACTAGGGTCCCCACCCCCTTTGTATTTAGGGCCCCCACCCACCGCTCAGGGGTGGGGGCCGGGGGGGGACAATAGGTCCCCCCCTATTGATAATTTTAGGGCCCCCACCCACCGCTCAGGGGTGGGGGCCGGGGGGGGGGCAGTAGGTCCCCCCCCCTTATTGTGAATTTTAGGGCCCCCACCCGCCGCACAGGGGTGGGGGCCGGGGGGGGACAGTAGGTCCCCCCCTATTGTGAATTTTAGGGCCCCCACCCACCGCTCAGGGGTGGGGGCCGGGGGGGGGGGCAGTAGGTCCCCCCCCTTATTGTGAATTTTAGGGCCCCCACCCACCGCTCAGGGGTGGGGGCCGGGGGGGGGGCAGTAGGCCCCCCCCCTTATTGTGAATTTTAGGGCCCCCACCCGCCGCTCAGGGGTGGGGGCCGGGGGGGGGCAGTATGTCCCCCCCTTATTTTTTATTTTAAGGCCCCCACCCACCGCACAGGGGTGGGGGCCGGGGGGGGACAATAGGTCCCCCCTTATTGATAATTTTAGTGCCCCCACCCGCCGCACAGGGGTGGGGGCCGGGGGGGCAGTATGTGCCACCCTTATTTTTAGGGCCCCCACTCACCGCTCAGGGGTGGGGGCCGGGGGGGGGGGGAGGAGAGTAGGTCCGTCCCCCCCCTCCCTTCAACCACTATTGTGGCCAGACAGCATCCCTGTGGGTTCGGGCTTCAGCTGTCAGCTGAAGCCACGCCCACAGCAGTGCTGACAGGCTGTCAGCACACAAAGCGCGTTCACAGTGCTTTGTGTGCTGATAGCCCGTCTGATGCATTCACCCAGAATGCATCGGACGAGAGGCCTTTTTAGGGCCTCTGAACTCGGAAGTCCCTCTGGTGGCCGTCTGATTGACTGCAACAAGAGGTGTTCCAAGCTTACAATGTAAACACTGCATTTTCTCAGAAAATACAGTGCTTACAAGAAAAAGGCTCCGGGTAGCTGTAGCACTCACCTAAACAACCTCATTAAGCTGAAGTTGTTCAGGTGACTATAGTGTCCCTTTAAGGTATAAAACAAATATACATTGACTGTGACATGGAAGTGGCTGAAACAGTGTATGAGTCTCCATATTGAAAAGCCATGAACGTGTCACTAAGAACGAGAGCGAAGCATTCTGGGCATCTCCTAGAGCGTCATTGTCTGTTTCCAGTAAACAGGGATAATTATTGCTTTCAGTGCCATTCATTTATGTGTGCTTTGTCAGGAATTCAAAGTTCATTTAAAGTGAATTTCCGGACACAAAAGCCAGATTGGAAGGATTTCACATTGGTTCACTGATTTTAGCATAAAGTGTGAAATTCGCTTTGTATTCACTTTGACAATCTGACCACTCTCGCCTTAATGAATAACCCTGTAGGTCTTTAACTGATCACGACCATCCCTATAAAATTCCCTCAGTAATTAACTAATTATTTATTTCCTCTGGTACCCTGGGAATTCAGTGTACTTCCAAACAGCACAGTCCGTGTACCTCCCAACAGCATGGGAAAGCCAAACTAATGTATACATTAAAAAATATCCCCAGCACCATAACCACTACAACTCGCTGTGGTACGAGTACTGCCTTGGTGTTGTCACAGTGTAAGCTGTCAAAGCGTTTACACAGATTTTATCTGGCTTTGTAGGGTGCACAAGGTCCATGGGGTCTTTCTTGCGATGTTAAAGTGAATGTTCAGTTAGCACACCAAATTTGGATGCATTTTATTGGCTGAGAGCATCAGCCTGCCGCTGTGGTTATGGTGCTTGGATTGCCCTTTTAAAGGAACACTATAGTGACAGAAATACAAACATGTTTTCCTGCCATTATTGCTGTGATAACATAATTTATGTATCTGGCCCCCCGTAACCAATGTAAAACGATTTACTCATCCTTATTACAGCACCGTGCGGGTCTGTTGCAGCTTGCCTCGCCACCATTCCACCTCCTTGGCTGAGATCATCAAAATAGACGATCTCAGCCAAGCCAAAAATATTGAGAGGCTATTGCGCATGCTTTGCAAAACGTCATGCAGCACTGATCGCGTCTGAGTGACTGCCACTAGTCAACAATGTCTTAACTTTACATTAAAATGCCTGCAAAGACAGACTCACCAGAACAACTACAATAAGCTGTATACTATACATTATGCTGTATACTATACATTATGCTGTATACTATACATTGAGCTGTATACAATATATTATGCTGTATATGATACATTATGCTGTATACTGTACATTAAGCTGTATACCATACATTATGCTGTATATGATACATTAAAATGCCTGCAAAGACAGACTCACCAGAACAACTACATTAAGCTGTATACTATACATTATGCTGTATACTATACATTATGCTGTATACCGTACATTAAGCTGTATACTGTACATTAAGCTGTATACCGTACATTAAGCTGTATACTGTACATTAAGCTGTATACCGTACATTAAGCTGTATACTATAAATTAAGCTGTATACTGTACATTAAGCTGTATACCATACATTATGCTGTATACCATACATTATGCTGTATACTGTATATTAAGCTGTATACCATACATTATGCTGTATACTGTACATTAAGCTGTATACCATACATTATGCTGTATACTGTACATTATGCTGTATACTATATATTATGCTGTAGTTGTTCTGGTGACTATAGTGTCCCTTTAAGCTGCAAAGTGTTTTTACTTCTTACCGATTACAAATAATGTGTGAAATGCATGCAATTCCCGTTTTTAGAGTTCTACGATCACTACAACAGCAGCAGTTTAAACAGATTAGATTCAAACAGAATTCTATATCATTAAAGATGACATGATATAAGAGTTCATGTGATGTAAATACCCCGAAGCATTCTGGTGAGAGCGCCCCCTGCAGGCTGCGCATACAATGTATCAAACTGCGAACCTAGCCACAGCGTGTCCTTTCTCTCCATGCAAACAGAACGGCTCAAAGATTTCCTAACTGTATGGTGCGTGGTGTTTAAACCATCTCCGTCTAGAAGTATATTCTGCTATTTGTCTTCCTTTACGATTCAGAGAAAGAAAATGACAAGAGTGTACAAGTTCAGCTGGCAAAGGTTCATGGGATTTGTAGTTCTGGAGCAGTCAGGATCTTACCGTGTGACCAGTCCTGCAAAAAGATTTGATTTATTACATTGCGAAATGTGGTGTATTCAAGTACAAACGTGACAAATTATTGCCAAATAACCGAGTTGACAAAGTTCCAAAGCAGACTATTTTACCCTACGTTTTGAAGATTTAGTTTCAGCTCACTGTTTAGTAGATAACCCCCCCCCCCCCTCAGGAAGAAGGTGGGGGGGAAATCGCACGCCAAATATAAATGTCAATTTTGCAACTGGATAGAAATCAATGCCAGTTAATGATGGGTGCAGCGCAGATTAATAAGTCTATAGGTAATATTATTTATTACGTGACCTCCATATTGATTACCAAAACGCCAAGAACTGAGACATTACGTGTATTGAGTTTCAGAGAGCTGGGGAAATAGGAGCTAAATGTTCTCTCTCCCCTGTGGCACAAAAACTGTTAAACAAATTATCTGAAAATGAGTGAGAAGCACTATGCACTTACAGACCGAGTTATGTTTTATTAGACGGTCCTACATCTAGGTCAATCACAGGCCAACAAGCGTCACGGGTGTGGCACATATTTTGCTTTGTAAATCACAGAGGAAAAGTTAAATGTGCCAGATCATAGGAATAAACAGCTCTGCAGCTCCTGTTAGCACAGTGATGGCTTATGTTGGTAAATTAAATGAAACATGATCTAGTAGCTGTCTGTCCATTCCACATTATGGAGATCCATCAATAATGCTGCCCCGCAGTATGAAGAATTCACATTCTGCTAGGGGTAATCAATATATTCTGATCAATGAGGGTATTATGGGATTCCTTCTGTCATTAAGTAGCTTTCTGGCTGAGAACTATGAGAAATTATACTTCTTACAACTTTGGAAGCCGAGATTTGCGATCACTGGTCTGGATAGATTGGGCTAACTCCAATTGATCCATACTCACAATACGATTAGTCTTTGATATCTTGTATTTGCACACAACAAGCAAACCGCAGTTCATGAATGTATGTACTTATCCCCTTGTTCATACTTGTCAACATTTACAAGCATGAAGCCAAGACAGGTGGGGTTCCGCAGGGGTGGGGCCAGCATTGGAGGGTGCCAGTAATGCAAACCAATGACACCAGACTTAGAGGGCTGGTGGTCTGGCTAGCAAGCAAGACAGGGGTGCCCAGATTCGGACTGCGATGAATCACCAGCATCTGGGCTGAAATGTCCTGGAGTTCCCTAGTCCAGCAGCAAGTACAGTTACACATGCACTCGTCTCCCCAAAAATGGACAGGGTCATTAATGGCCTTTTGGTCGCCTAACTGACGCTGGATGACCTCACGCTTTGCATGAGGACATCCAGTGTCATCCAAAATCTCATAGGAAAGCATTGATTCAATGACCCAGCGCCGAGGGATATGATGGAAGTGATAAAAAGGGCTTTTTAACGCTTTATGCGCTGCGGAGGTGGGGAGGGCGCACAAGCAAGGTGGGCAATATAGGGTACTATATGCTAGGAATACAACGTTGTATTCCTAGCCTGCAGTTTCTCTTTACATTTATCTCATCTTCTGTGGGAAAATAAATGTTAGGGAAATCATATATCTGTAACCAGTGCTATTGAGAGATTTCTGCAGATTTTAATCAGTTTTGGGTTTAAAAAGATTAGAGGTTGTTTTTCCAGGTTGGCTTTTTGTTGTCTAAACTTGCCTAAAATGTAAACATTTATTGTCATTAGACACCAGTGTTATGTGCAATAGTTTATGAAATCGAATGCTTAATTATGAAAAAAATATATTTTAATGCTCTTTGTGATAGAATCTCCATTAAATGTTTTAATTCAGTTAAAAAAAGGTTTTTAGTACAAAAAAAAAAAACAGCACAATTACAAGTGTTTAAATCTCACTTTTAAGTTGGAATCCATGGTAACCAGAACCCGCCTATCTAAGGCTATATATAGACCCTAATTATATTGAGAACAGGCGTAGGTGCTAAGCGCAATTTTCTCTGTGGGAGCAACGAGCAGGCGCCCCAGATTCACATTGTGATTGATTAATTTATTGACATTGTGAGAGCCGCTTCTTAAAACGGGGATTATTCGTTAAACTGTGAATTGTGGAGAATTGAGCTCGGAATTGGGTTTTCGCTGACTGTTACAACACACAGAACACGTTCTTTTTCAGTTTGTTTCAGCAAATTACAAACCATTTTATTTAACTACTCTAGATTTCTAACTACTCTAAGTTAAATATTTACTTGGAAAATCGGATGCATAGGTAGGACCAAGGATAGAAACAGCGTTTTCATGCACTTGCTGTTCAGGGACACCTAAACAATTAAAGGAACTCTAAGCATTAGGAATCCAAACCTGCCTGTCATCAAAAAGTTACTCAATATAGTATCCCTTAAATATTCTGAAATATTAGCATTGAAGCACAACTACTGGCCTCAGATGAGAAGCAGAACTCCTCCCTTTTAACTTGTGATGTCATGTAAAGAAATGGCACTTCCTTATTCCATATTGCAGTGTTTGTATGACTTGCAATGTGTATCTCAAAGCATTATATAGGACAAGGTACTTTGCTCCCTTTGTCAACCTCCCAGAACAAACACTGTCAGAGGAGATGTACTATGTCTGATTAAACATCATGTATTATTCATTTTACATAGTTTGTTAGGTTTCTCCAGGTTTAGCGAGTTTTTATTTAACAGAATCCCTAATTTATAGCTGGAGAGTAACTGCTCACAGCTTTTATAAAGGGAAATCCCCATGATAGTGAATTCAGAGCTTGATATGTGATGAATATGTTTAACTACCAAACAGAAAATTGCCAAATGAGCCACCAAATTACAAATAACACAGTAACTGGTTTTATTTATTTTAATGCAATTTGTTTATTCCAGAGTAGTGTTTACAAATTATAAAATTAAGGTTTATAGAATGTACCGGTAAAAGGTTTTGTTTTTTTAATGGAATAGATTTACAGAGGCGCCGATATTAACATTTCTTATATTATATCAATAAAGCCAGTTCCCAAAGTGCTAACAAATGAAATGTATTTTTGCCTTTACTTTTATACCGTTAAAAACGTCCAATATGGCGCCCAATGTAGGAGGTGGCTCTGCTCCCATATTGGAATAAAGGGTAATGTTCAGTTAACAATAATTTGTTTTCACAGATATGATTCAGACACTGAATAAACCTCTATACTTTTGATATTGCTTTATTCATTGATTGCGTAGTGTGTGTCCCTTTACATGGACACGCTGTGCATCATAATCATTACAGCTCATTGTATTTCTACAGCTCATTGTATTTCTGCTACTCATTTTATTTCTACAGCTCATTCTACAACTTCAGCTCATTGTATTTATGCAGCTCATTCTACAACAACAGCTCATTGTATTTCTGCTACTCATTCTATAACATCAGCTCATTGTATTTCTACAGCTCATTCTATAACTACAGCTCATTGTATTTCTACAGCTCAATCTATAACTACAGCTCATTGTATTTCTGCAGCTCATTGTATTTCTGCAGCTCATTCTATAACTACAGCTCATTGTATTTCTACAGCTCATTCTATAACTACAGCTCATTGTATTTCTACAGCTCAATCTATAACTACAGCTCATTGTATTTCTACAGCTCATTGTATTTCTGCAGCTCATTCTATAACTACAGCTCATTGTATTTCTGCTACTCATTATATAACTACAGCTCATTGTATTTCTACAGTTTATTCTATAACTACAGCTCATTGTATTTCTACAGCTCATTCTATAACTACAGCTCATTGTATTTCTACAGCTCATTCTATAACTACAGCTCATTGTATTTCTACAGTTTATTCTATAACTACAGCGCATTGTATTTCTGCAGCTCATTGAATTTCTACAGCTCATTCAAAAATGTCAGCTCATTTACAGCTGATTGTAATGTTTATGATGTTATAAATCGCGGGGGGCACATCCCCCAATTTAAAAAAAAAAAAACAACTAAACAGTATTTAGTTTTTTACAACGCCATGACTCCCGGTGGCGCCCATAAGCCACACTGACAATGCAGAATTTCACAATACCAGTTTTGTCTCATGAATGATGGCGCTGTGCCAGCACGGGAAAGTAACACAAATATTTAGTAAAATTGTTTATTGATATTGTTCAGTGACCTGGATCATAACTCCGCAGAGATGCAGTCAAGGCCTCGGGGGATTTACAATGTTTTGTTTTACAAGAGCAATCATGTGTTCACCACGAGTCTTAGAAAAGGGTTTCGATATATTATTACTAGGTAGACAAATCAATAAAAGGCGATATATCGAGAGGAGAAGGAAATAGCGGCTTCGTTGTTTTGGTATTTTGCCTGAAATACCCCAATTCTCTATAAATGGCCTTATTTAGACACTGTGTTTGTGTGTGAATTAATATGTTGTGTATTTCATGTCAGCCTGTCATTCTTTTTGTAATATCATTGAATAGATAAAGCTATCATCCAAAGGCAAAAACATCACAGAGAGACCACCAATCACACGCTGAGCTCCCCTCCCCTCCCCAGCCATTACCCCCATAACCAGACATATATTACCCCTGTACTATTCAGGAGGTGCGAGAGCACGATGTTTTGGAGAGTTTGCCCTGAGTTGAACTGATGAGTCCCAAGTTCTGATTAAACATTGCACGCACGGTTACATGGTGTTGGTTAATGAGCTCTCAATATGCAGACCCGGGCTGTGTAGAATCTCTTTTCTGTTCGAGGCTTGGATAAGTGAGGCTGTGGGGAGCTAAAACTAGCCTGCAGGGCACCGTAGGGGGTAAACGTGCCATATCGATACAGTAAGTGATTCCGCCCCCGGTTGGTTTTACATTAACCCGGTTTACGGTTTCTTTTCATCTTCTTGGTGATATTTGGTTGATCCTGGTTACCCTAAGGATGGGTAATGCGATCAGAGAAGGTTTAAGATACCACAGAGCCCCAGGCACGTTACCAATCTGGGGCCCCATCTACACTCTTCGTTTAGGGATGGTGAATGGGACCACGCTTGGCCAAGTATCTCCATTGCTCTTGGCTCTGGTCTAATCCCCAGGCGGCCCCTTTTGTCACATTATGGTTAGTCCTGCAATGATTTCGATGAGTAATATGATACAAGCCTTCTATCTGTTCAGTTGTTCCTGGGAAGAGACTCACCTGTATTTAGCGAGTTTTTTCTGATTGATCCATGACAGTTTTCCAAGACCCTGCGGAGGTCAGTGACAGCCGTCCTCTCCTATAATCACAAATCTCCTCACACCATCTTTATTTTTCAGCCTTCCATTCGTCTTTAAGCAGCCCGATTTATTCAGCAGCTGCGTACGCTGTCCCAGCTCGACTAATTCCATTCCCGTACACAATCTGATGAATCTCCGGGAGAAAGCAGACAACTAATTACATTTCCAGAGCCCCACAGAGACATGCAATATTAATTCCAATTGCCCGAGTCTTGAAGGTCATTTAGGGAAGATTGCAGC
Organism: Pelobates fuscus; assembly: GCF_036172605.1. Taxonomy (NCBI): domain Eukaryota; kingdom Metazoa; phylum Chordata; class Amphibia; order Anura; family Pelobatidae; genus Pelobates; species Pelobates fuscus. The sequence continues at coordinate 5,328,854 of NC_086329.1, forward strand.
AGATGATAGAAAACATTGCTATTTATTTATAGCGGTCTGACTGATCTGTGGTCTGCACGTTTACCACTCAAACAGTTCATATTTAATAACAAAGTAAGAAAGTGATTTTTATTTAAAAGTGTGTTTTAAATAAAAAAATGAGGTGACTAATTGTTCTTGTTTAATATATGTGTTTACAGATACAGCAGCCGAGTTATTTTTCTACCTTCTAAGGACACTATAGTCATAACTCTATCTTAATGAGGCAGTTTCTGAGTATAGGGCATGCCCCTGCAGTCTCGCTGCTCAATTCTCTGCCATTTAGAGGTTAAATCACGTTTGTATCTGTTTATGCAGCCCTAGCCACACCTCCCCTGGCTGTGACTGACACAGTCTGCATGGAAAAAAAACACTTCATTTTTCAATCAATCAAGGTTCTAAAGTCGAGCATTCTATTGGTTTCCATGGTGATTACTCCTTTCAAAATGTTACCCCAGAATGACTATTTATCCATATTCCGTTGTTGCCAGGATATTATGGGAGAGTCTGATAGAGAAAGCTGGACTTGTGGATGAATAGTTAATAAAATGGACCGAGCTCGACTCCAAACGAATGTAAACATTTCTGTTCATTTCCTCCTGTTTGCAGATCAGTCCCTCCCCCAATATATCCCTTGCGATTGCACGTTTTGGTCTGTCCCTCCATTGTGTTTTTAAGTGACCCGTTCGTGTTTGTTTTTGCAGAGTCAACTTTCCCAGGCCCTGAGTGGGTTGTCAGACAGAGCGAAGGAGGCCAAAGAATTCCTTGTACAACTGCGGAATATGGTCCAGCAAATCCAGGTACATTCATCCACTGACAACAAGGCAAGGAGACAGAATAATCAGTTACTCCCCACTCCATTCATGTCATTTACATCATTCTGCTTCCTGACGTTGGCAGACAAGACACTAGAACAGTCGGATAGAAGTTCATCCATGCATTTGCTGCCATGCATTGACATTTCTAGGATCACAAAGCCGTGGGGGTTACAGTGAGCTGTGTCTGTACAATGGGTTTAGAATTAACAGTTACACTTTTTTATTCTGTTTGTAATATTATTTGTGTCTATTGCGTCATGAAGGACTAACAGAGTCGTGTATAAAGATACACAAATTACCTAAACAGTAGGCCTTGAAAATCTTTATATCTGGAAAAAGCTCAACCAGGATACCCTATAAAGTGTAATAGTTTATTAAAGAAAATATATAAACTAATATAAAACCGTCTCCTCCTCCCCCCATCAAGGTGGCTACTTACAAAGTGCCGATACACCAGCACTGAAGAATTTGCACGTTATATGAATAGAACATCTCCGAGTTCTCATTGTCAACTTTCTCCGATTAAAAATATTGTCATGCACACAGTAGTTCAATATGCACTATTCTCCAAAATAGTGTCAGACAGGGTTCCCAAAACATACAGCATGGGTATCGTGTTAATCCTACGTGTTTCGTAGGTTTGCACCTACTTCTTCAGGGCTATAGTACGATCACCCACCCTCCACGCTATTTTAAATGTTCTGAAGTTAGCGGTTTAGCTCCCCTCTGCTCCTAAACCGAGCTACATCAAACTGAATTCAATACATTATATTCAAAACAATAAATACATATTAACTAAGAGTAGCACGTAGTTTGTTAAATATCGTCTCAATACATTATAACAAACTATATATATATTGTTGCAACTTTAATGATTAGCTGCATAGAAAATTTTTTTATATCTTTATATATATATATATATATATATATATATATATATATATATATATATATATAAACACCAAAGGAATATGAAATCCAGGACATGTCACTTGATCCTGAGGAAGGTCCCTGCGTGGACTGAAACGTTGATCTCTTTCACTTAATGGAATAAAGAATTTTTCATTGCAAAGACCGTGAGTGCAGCCCTGGATTTCATATTCCTTTGGTGTTTATCTACATCCCCATTAGGACTGGCACCCGGCAAGTACACTAAATGCTTTAATGCATAAGAATTTTGAGCGTGAGTGCAAGGATTTGTATATTTTTATATTGATATATATATATATATATATACTCATTGTACAGCGCTACGGAATTTTCTGGCGCTATATATGTAAAATAATAGTACATACTAGATATTTCATAAATGCAAGTCTTAACATGTTTGTTGTCTATTTTCAGTGTAAATCCATTAAATAAAACAAATACCATTAAATCAATTAAAAATACATAACTTTATACAATTGTTTGCAAATAAATAATCCGAATAATTAAAAAGCTTGTATTTAAACCTCCGATTATAAAATGTAGCCAATTTAAAATCCCAGTACAGTTCTGTGGGTCTTAAAATGTTAAATCTACCTCCTTCTCTTTGGGTGGGTGCAATTATTTACAAACGTTTTACTCCAAGACCCCAATGTTTTAATCATTTTATCCTGAGCAATAATAGGCCAGTGTTTCCATAGGGTATTTTTAACTTGTTAGCTGCAGTGTTCATTTTGTCGACTAACAATTTTAGTCGACAATTTCTTTTAGGTTTAGTCGACTACAACTGGATTATTGCCAAAATTAACACTGGTTAGCTGCTGCATTAAAAGTGATTAAATTGGTTCTGTCCAAAAACATTGTCTTGTCTCCTGTCATTCTTAGTATCACTATGTGTGAACGTAGTTCTGTCCATTCGCATAATCTCTTCTTGATTATGATTTAGCCGATAAGAACTATAGTGTTTGGATATAAATCTCGCAGTGAGTTAATTAATTTCCTCCTTCAATTCTTGAGGTCTACTACGTTGACTTTGTATTGACTTTTTGGAATATTTCGGATCCATTTTGAATGGTGTCCACTGTGAGTAGTAAGAAAGACATTTCAATCTTTTGAATGTCTATGGGTGTCTGTGGTTTCCCTTCTTCAAAAATCTTCATATATCCGGGGAGATAAATTCCTGCGAATTTCAGACCCGTTTTATTGCTGTTTGTATATTGTATAAATTGTTCTAGATTTTCCTAATTACCCTGCTATATTAGTAGGATATAATGTATACATTTAGACATTATAAAAGAGTATATTGTCACAAAATGGATTGTTTTTCCAAATATAATATGTTTCCCACAATTCCATAGTAAAGTAGCATAGCCTGGTGCTAACTTTGTCCCCATGGCTGTTCCCATAATTTGTAAATAAAACAGATTATTTAATTTAAGATAAATATGTTAGAAGACGAAGGTAGCACAATTAAGAATAAACTCTTGATGTTTAAGGGTCAATGTGTTCTTTTTAAAAAAAAATCTCAATACCTCTCTTCCAATATGGTGGGCTATATTTATGTATAAGGCTGTGACATCCAAACTCCGTAATAGTTATCCTTTAGAGCCATTTATATCAGGTGTAAGGCTCAACAGATGGGATGTGTCTCATAGATGCAACCGAATAACCATAGGCTGTAGAAAACAATCTAAATAAGTTGAGACATTACTAGTAAGTTAGTTTATACTGGATATGATTAGGGGCCCAGGGGGGTTAATCATACTTTTGCACATTTTGGGTAAGTGATAAAAGATAGGGATACTGGGAAATTAGGCAATAGAAATAGATATTCCTTCTTTATTTGAGAAATCCTTCGTCTTAGCTAAATCTAATAATCCCTTCAGTTCTTTGGAGTGTTGAATCTCTGTAATTTAATGCATGTTTGTTCATGATCCAAAAGTCTATAAGCCTCCCTAGTATAATCCTGTCTGTTCTGTATAACAATTGCACCCCCTTTATCAGCTCTCTAATTTGAGTTCGATCATTATTTTGTAAATTTGTAAGGGACATCCTCTCTTTTTGAGTGAGGTTATTGTCATTTGTTCACACATGTCCTTAATGTCTTGCAAAACTAATTCTCAAATATCCCCCTTGGCTGCGGTAAAAACTATGCTTTTAAACTGAATGAGAAGAATTTAGAATCCACTATGTTATATACTTATGCACATAATGTAATATTATATTCTACTAATTAAATGTAATTATTTACCACTGAGCACAGTCTAAAGAGACCTTTAAACTGCGTAAGGTTTGTGGGGAGCTGATGTGTGAGAATTGGGGTGAGCGAACCTAAGGCATAAGAGCTGCACGTGGTATATGGGAATTAATAGGGGCAAGGGGCTTGGAAACAGCTGATGCAAAAGGACTGAGAAGGGAGGTAACCCCTCGAGGTATTAGGGACTATGGATCTATGGGGATCAAACGGTGGAGCTATTACTGAGGTCACAGAGATCACAGGGTCACTGTTCTAATACACTTTGACACTACGATGCATTCCAATACATTTTACCTGAATCAATAAAAAAGGGCCTCTTAGCTTACGTTAAATAGTATAACTTAACTGATCACAATACTTCCGAAGAAGAATTATCAAAACTTTAAAATACGCATCTGACACTGCACAAATTCAACAGCAAAAAGGACTCATTGCTCCCACCTGTCTATCCTCCCTTATACACAAGTATGTCCCGTCTAGGCCCTTACGCTCTGCTGAAGATTCCTCCCTTGCAACTGTCACTAGTCTAATACTATCCTTACCTTGTTGTGTCATTTTACCCTATTCCCTCTAGCATGTAAGCTCATTGAGCAGGGCCCTCAACCCCTCTGTTACTGTGTGTCCAACTTGTCTGGTTACAACTACATGTCTGTTCATCCACCCACTGTAAAGCGCTGCGGAATTTGATGGTGCTATATAAATATCATAATAACAATCATCATCTCCAAACGTGTCTGTGTTTGGCAATGAGCAAAACAAAATACCACAAACATCTCTGCCGAGTCAATGGCAAGTAAAAGCAACCTTAACTATTGCGCACCAATGAAAGGAAATAAAGTACAAATAAGCACTGTAACAATGTAATAACATAGCATAATAATAACAACAAATAGGTGTACTGGACATTATACCCAACACAGCTGTAAAACCGGGTCAGACAGACAAACCAGATCTTTCATAGACATCCATTTTGTTTGGCGTTAAAGGGACACTATAGTCACCAAAACAACTTTCGCTTAATGAGGCAGTTTTGATGTATAGATCATGCCCCTGCAGCCTCACTGCTCAATTCTCTGCCATTTAGGAGTTAAATAGCTTTTTTTAAATGCAGCCGTAGTCACACCTCCCTGCATGTGACTTACACAGCCTTCCAAACACTTCCTGCAAAGAGTCATCTAATGTTTACACTTCCTGTATGGAAAATACTGTTTAATTTAGAATTATTTATCTCCTGCTCTGTTAATAGCTTTCTAAACCCTGCAGGTATGCAATTAAAGTTCAATTTACAGAGCAGGAAATAAAAATTTTACAGTACGTTACATCTGATTTAAAGTGAAACCATTTATTTTCATGCAGACTGTGTGAGTCACAGTCAGTGGAGGTGAGGCTATGCCGGCATAAAAAGAAACAAAAATGATATAACTCCTAAATGGTGGAGAATTGGGCAGTCAGACTTCAGGGACATGATCTATACACCAAAACTGCCTCATTAAGCTTGCAATCTCAATGTATCAATTTCGAGATTGTGAAATTTACAAAGGTGACTGAAGTTTTAAGTGAATGACAATTTCTTACTTTAGCCACATTACTGTTAGAAAACGGTTCTAACTTTTTTGGATTGTAATCGCAATACCATCAAAAGTCAAAAAAGTTACCTGTTCTGTCACTGGATTGTGATTTACTGCTTAGCTAGTTATTCTGTGTTTTTTTTTAGTTTTTTTTTTCATTGATTGTTATTACCTCTTGATTTTGATCAGTGAGTAATTATAACAATAATAATTAATAAGTAATGAATAATCAACTTATAGATAAGTTATAGAGAGACTGGCCACTTAGAATCCTCCCTGTTCTATGTTCCCTGTCTCACGGTGTAGGATATTTACAACATTCCATTTAGAATCCCCTGTGTTTGTACAGGGTGGTCCCTTGTTCAGTTGTGTATTTCTCTAGATTTTACTATTTTAAAAATGATTTTAAAAGCTTATCTAAAAATATTACAATCAATGCCATTATTTGCCTGCAGAGCTTACCATCTAACATCTCTGCTTCCATATTCCTTATTGGGTCATTGTATAGATCAGGCATAGGCAACCTTCAACACTCCAGATGTTTTGGACTACACCTCCCATGATGCTTTATCAGCATTATGGCGGATGTAGTTCACAACATCTGGAGTGCCGAAGGTTGCCTATCCCTGGTATAGATCCTGCACTGTATCGAGGGCTGGAGAGTTTTGTCATTGCTGATACATCGAATTGTTAAAGGGCATTCTACATGGTATCTGGAATTGCAGTATTAACTCTGTTTAGAGAAGGACCCCTTTAATATCGCTGACCCGTTGTAGTGTGCAGTGTAACAGTGATGTATCATTTATCCTATTGGTCTGTGTATACTGCAGGAGAATAGCGTGGAGTTTGAAGCCTGTCTGGTCGCCCAGTGTGACGCTCTGATTGACGCGCTGAACAGGAGAAAGGTTCAGCTTCTCGCTAGGGTTAACAAGGAGCACGAGCACAAGCTGAAGGTACGCGGCGTCTGATGGAATTAATGTCTTCGTTCATAACGTATGAAATAAACAATATTTATATCTTAAAGCAGATGTTAATTTATATTATAATAACTTATGTCATGTTTTCGTTCTAGAAGTCAGTAAATGGTTCACAATCCTTTAATCTTAAAGGGACAATCCAAGCACCATAACCACCGAGGTGTACGTCTTATTACATATCATGCAGCGTATCGTACAGATTACCGTACAGCACATTGTATTGCATTCATACAGGGTATTCAATTCTAAGCACCATAACCACCGAGGTGTACGTCTTATTACATATCATGCAGCGTATCGTACAGATTACCGTACAGCACATTGTATTGCATTCATACAGGGTATTCAATTCTAAGCACCATAACCACTAAAGCGCACTGGCTGTAAGGGGGGGGGGGATTACGACCCCTCAAATCCGCTAAACAATGGTTTGACAGAGAAGTAAATTTGGGGTCAAAATAACAGATTTGGAAAAAGTCATCAACTCAACTCACTGTTTGCGTATTTTTTCTGTTTAGTTTCAGTTGAAATGAGTGCTCAAACCTTAAAGGACCACTATAGTGCCAGGAAAACATACTCATTTTCCTGGCACTATAGTGCCCTGAGGGTGCCCCCACCCTCAGGGCCCCCCTCCCGCCCGGCTCTGGAAAGGGGAAAAGGGGTAAAACTTACCTTTTTCCAGTGCTGGGCGCGGAGCTCTCTGCCTCCGATCCTCCTCCGTTCCGCCCCGTCGGCTGAATGCGCACGCGCGGCCAGAGCTGCGCGCACATACAGCCGGTCGCATAGGAAAGCATTTACAATGCTTTCCTATGGACGCTTGCGTGCTCTCACTGTGATTTTCACAGTGAGAATCACGCAAGCGCCTCTAGCGGCTGTCAATGAGACGGCCACTAGAGGATTTGGGGGAAGGCTTAACCCATTTATAAACATAGCAGTTTCTCTGAAACTGCTATGTTTATAAAAACAATGGGTTAACCCTAGCTGGACCTGGCACCCAGACCACTTCATTAAGCTGAAGTGGTCTGGGTGCCTAGAGTGGTCCTTTAATGTTTACTGTGTTGCCTCTATTAACAAACTGGTTTTGTTTCTGTAATAAATTATCACAGTGTGCGTCTCTCTTGCCTGTGATCAGTGCAGTTGTGGAATGAATCTGTGTTTCTCACAGAAATCTTAAATTATTTTATGAGACGTGGAGAATTGCCAAAGGCAATCACAGACGAATCTAAAATTAAATTTAAAAGCAATTACAGCTTTTCTTTTCTCCACTGGCATGTTCTCATAAAAAGGCCCTAGGTGACTGTTTGACTGTTCTTTGTGACCTGTCGGTAAATTGATTCCCCCCTCACCCTCCGCCCCGAACCCAGCTGCCAACCTGCTAAATGGACAGAGAGGGAAAGATAAATTATAGAGAAACTGGCCACGTAGAATCCTCCACGTTCCCCGTCTCATGGTGTATCTGTTGATATTTGCAACATTCTGTTTAGAATTCCTTGTGTTTGTTAAAGGAATACTCCAACCGAAAAGCAGTATGTTCATAAAACATTGGTTTTGATTAGTATATTCTTTTTTGTGGTGGTCCTCCCCCCCATGCAAAAAAAAAAACCAAAAAGGTTCCTGGACTGATGTCACTTCCCCCATGGGAGGGTAGGTTGACGGGAGGACATGGCCATGGGGGAGGATGCCACCATGCGATGTCTGGTGCCAGCTTGATGTTCATTCTGGTGTTAGATGCCAAATTTGCACCTAGTTCACATTAGCCAGCCTGGAACAGCCTGGTTCCCATCTGGCTAATGACGCCCCAATGTCGTGGCCAGAGTTCGAGTTTTATAGGAGTACCTTGGGCAGCAGAGGGATTCATTTCCTTCTGTGCAATTTATAGCGAAATTCTGCACAAAACATAAACTGTAGTGGTGATGGTGCTTGGAGTAACTCTTTAAAGTAACGAGTCACTGATTTCCTTCTTTAGGAGTTACAGACGGTCATGTGTTACTGGATCACTTTCTCTCCAGATAACATAAAAGGCCCCTCCATAATGTCCTGTTTAGTGCACGAATATTTAAATTGAATAGTTCATTTTCTGCCCTCACTCCATCCCTGCTATACCATTATATAACGCAGGTAACAACGTAAGCTGATAATGCCTTTTAATGGCAGTGTATGTAAAGGATACCTCGTCCAGGGCATCGTTGGATTAATCCATCACATGTTATGGTTTATCTAATCCCTCAGTCAGTTTGCAGATTATTTTGATCCATTGGAGGTCAAATTTCCTATAAATGGGATGGGCTATAACAAGATCCAGTATGAAGGCAAGAGTTATAATATGGCAGTAAAGATGATTTACATCCCATATCTACATCCACACCCTTTCCAACGGGGTAATACTACATCGTGAAACAGATTGACAGAGGATACTGGACAAACATAGAATTATATTCTGAACAGATATCTTTAGGTAGTAACAGTATTTTATCCTGATCACCGAATGAGGTATTATAGTTACATCGGCTAGAAACATCACTAAATATGAATATTCTGCAAATATTAAGTTAGTAAACTCTGCCCCCTACTGATTGGATATGAGTTTACATTTGTTCTTTTGGGTTTATATTTTTAGATAAATTGTTTTATTTTTCGATGTTTATACTTATTAACCGTAATATGGTTTAATATCTACTGCGTCCGGTCTAGGTTGTGCGCGATCAGATCTCTCACTGCACTGTGAAACTGCGCCAGACCACAGGATTGATGGAATATTGCCTCGAAGTTATCAAAGAAAATGACCCCAGTGGCTTTCTGCAGGTGAGCGCATGTTCCCATCGTCTCGGACGTGTGTGGGAGATGTATCAAGGCAAAAGAGGGGCAATTCTGGGTTTCCATGGTGACTGCTCCGTATTTAGCGCATCACTCAGAATAGCATCTGTTTGTGTCTTAATAAATCTTCCCCACTGAATGTTTAATGAGTTTCATGCTCATGTAAAACCCACAATAAGAGTATATTTATTACCTCGGATGGAATGTTTTAACATTGAATATTTTTATCGTATGTGGAAGAATTTGTTGATAAACTAGCATTATGTATTGTGAGCCATTCTGGGGACTGTACCTTAAAGGGTTAATTTTATTTAAAACATTAACTGGAGTATCCGTTCCTTTAACTAAAGTGTACTTAGTGCTTGACATTTTGCTACTGTAAAGAAAGTAATCAGAAATGGCGAGAGCATTGTTTAGAAGATCAGTGTATAATAGTCTGTGGGGTGAATCATGTACAAACAATGTTATAATGTATCAGTTACACCATAATCAGTACCAGACGGACCGAGGAGACCACAAATTTTGAAACAGATTAAATTTCCAGCAAGTTTTATTCCAGCTCGCTTATTTTGGCGTAAAATTCCCCTTTTAGTGAATTTTCAGCGGACAGTACTAAGACCCAGTATCTTTGTGAATCCTGGTTACATTGCAGATCACAGTGCTACCATTAGACGTGACGCAGACAGGCCGTGTGTTCCTTTGACTAGACATAGTTCAGGCAATATAGTGACCATTTCCAGTGACTGTCACAGTCATGCCTTGCTTCCACAATGTCTGAGAAATATTGAAATATTAAAATGAGCATAGCTACAAGTGTTGTATTTAATAAGTCCCAAAACTAACCTCAAATTAATTTCTTCATCCATCAACCTGTTTCACACATTTATCCCTCTCTCTCAATTCTCAATCTAGCTCTCTAGATCTCTCGATATCTTTCTTAGACTGTCACTCTATAAATCTCGCTCTCCCATTTTGTCTTTCTGTCTCTCTCATTCTGTCTGTCATCTTGACATGTCGATTATTATTAACCAGGATATTTTTACCTTTTTTTTTTTTTTTTTTTTTTTAAATAAACATAAACTGCTTTTATTAATGGTTTTTAAAGTAGGATAAAAAAAGATTCTGTTCAGAATAGTAGAGCGATGTGGGACACATTGTCACACTATGAGGAGGTAAATATCCCAGGGCCGGACGTAGCTGTCACTTATCGATGGAAATGTAGCGGCTGGGTCGATGTTTGAATATTAATACTTAAAACCTTGTGCCAGGCAACAAATGGCTTATCTTATGGAATTAGCATATATTGTAATAGATTTCATTTGGAAAACCGCAGAGTAACTTTGCCAGCAAGGAATTCATCATCTTATAGTAAAATCTCTATATATATCTAAATGGATTTATCTTACATTAGATTTCAGACGCCCTTATACGACGAGTGCACCTCACCGAGGACCAATGGGGAAAGGGAACGCTTACTCCGAGAATGACAACGGATTTCGACCTAAATCTCGACAGCGCGCCTCTCCTCCAGTCAATTCACCAGCTGGATTTTGTGCAGATGAAAGGTAAGTACAAATAGCACCGTTCGTAATGTATGTATGTAGACAGAATGCTAGACTTTAGGGGTTTGTCTGAAATGTGAGATGTGATGAATGAACAATGAAATTAAAACGATTGCCCTTAATAAACAGCCATGACAATGTGTGCAATTGGAGAATTTTTTCAGTGTGAATATTTTGGTTTAAATCCTAGAATAAAGGAAAGAGGAAGGGCCAAAACTAAGCCCAAATGGAGAGTAATGGGGGAGGGAAGTCCCTACCTTTTAATGATCCTAAAGGAAAACACAAAATATATAAAATAGATAGGCAGGGCGCATAGCGAGCAGCTGTCTTAGTATTATCCCCCCAGGCTTGGTCCAGTATTACTCCCCTGCCTATCTATTTTATATATTTTGTGTTTTCCTTTAGGATCATTAAAAGGTAGGGACTTCCCTCCCCCATTACTCTCCATTTGGGCTTAGTTTTGGCCCTTCCTCTTTCCTTTATTCTACTATTATCTAAGGGTTATTCCCTATGTTGGGAGAGTAATTTTTTGAAGGCCTCTGGCACTGACTCATTGGCCACTTTATCTGACCTCTGAATCGGCGCCGTTATTACTTTATTGGTTTAAATCCTGCATTCACCTTAATTTCCAGTTTATTAAATAAATCCCCTAGTTTCTATAATGCCGTCAAGATAACGGTCTGAACACGTGTACCCATTCAGTGCTACCTTTAACATCTGCTTTCTTTGTGAGATCTACAAATAGACCACTGTGGTCAAACTAACAACTCTATAAGCTGATCAGCCGCAACATTAAACCCACTAACAGGTGAAGTGAATTACTTTGATTATTGATTTGTTTGCTGCGTATGGGGCTGCGTAGCTGCAGACCAATCAGAGTTCCCAAAATGCCCCTGTTCATTGCTGAAAGCACCTTCAAAGAGGACGTGAGCATCAATTGCACCATGGATCAATGGAAGAAGGTTGCCTAGTCTGATGGCCAAAGTGCGAGTGCATTGTTTACCTGTGGAACAGATGGCAACAGGATGCACTATGGGAAGAAATCAGGTCGGCAAAAGGGGGCAGCGTTATGCTCTGGGCAAACCTTGGGCGCTGGGAAACCTTGGGTCCTGGCATTCATGTGGATGTTACTTTGACACGTACTACCTACCCAGAAATTGTTGCAGACCACGTACACCCCTTCATGGCAATGGTGTTCCCTGATGTCAGCAGGATAATGTACCCTGCCACACTGCAAACCTTGTTCAAGAATGGTTTGAGGAACAGGATAAAAATTTCAAGGTGTTGCCTCGGCCTCCAAATTCCTCAGATCAGATTGAGCATCTGTGGGATGTGCTGGAACTACAAACACGATCCACGGAAGCCTGACTTCGCAACATGCAGGACATAAAGGATCTGCTGCTGACGTCTTGGTGCCAAAAACCACAGGACACGATCAGAGGTCTTGTGGAGTCCATGTCTCAATGCATTGAAGCCGTTTTGGCAGCAAGAGGGGAACCTGCACGACATTAGGTGGTGCTAATGCTGTGGCTGATCAGTGTAATACTTCACTAATCTTTGGCAGAGAATTATGGGAGTTGTAGTTAAGGTGAGGTGGCGGGTTGCTAGGCAGAGACAGATGTATCAAGATGAGATGCAGTCAGTAGTTTCTATCTGAACAGTAAGGGAATGGTGTCTGTGAAATGGATAAAATTGGAACAGAGGGGGCATGATTTTGCGTATGTGCTGCTTGGGAAATGTGGGAGCTGTGTGGGTACCGTGAGTGATTGCTGCTGCGTAGGCAATGTTTCTGAGTGTGCAATCATAATGTCACTCACAGATCCTTGCATTCCTGCCAGTAAGGCATTGGAAGAATTTGTATTTAATTATTTCTAATTAGAGTGTAATGTGCAGGCCGAGCATCGAAGCCTTGCTGTCTGGAGAAATCACATCTGGATCTGTCCTGTACGGAGACACGTTTTATTTCTACTGCTAATATTTAATGTAATTTAAACATGAGCACAAGAGAGTCATTGCCCATCATAAATACATGCTTACATTTGCACATTTTGTTTTTCTTTTTTTAAATGACTAGTTGAATCTTCTTGGTGTTACGTTGTATTTTATAATGTTGAAGTTCTGCCTTAAATTGCAGTGTGAATGGTGTATACATGGATAATGAAATACTGAACGTGAAGGTTATTAAGAAAAGACTGTCCTGTCTACTTTCCATATCTTTTTCCTTCGTGATGCTGGCATGCTTTACTGAACGTTACTGTCAGCAGAGAGATACGTGAGGCCCACATACAATAACTGTACTTAATATCAAACTGGACTAGAGAGAAATCCTTAAATAACCTCATATGTCTAAAGCCTTTGGGTTCAGTTACAGTCCTCAAGATCGTGCCTATATATGGTTATCAGACCACGGGACAGCCAGTGACATCAAATGCATTGTCAGTAAAAAAATAATATTGGATTAGAAAAATCTCTCGGTGACATCACAGAATGGCTGGGTCTGTTGCATTATGGAACTCCTTCTGTGACATCAAATATTACCTGGGGTTATAGAATTCCTTCTGTGACTTCATAAAATGCCTGGGTAATGGGGTTATAGAATTATTCTGTGACATCACAAAATGCCTGGGTAATGCGGTTATAGAATTATTCTGTGACATCATAAAATGCCTGGGTAATGCGGTTATAGAATTATTCTGTGACATCGTAGAATGTCTGGGTAATGAGGTTATAGAATTATTCTGTGACATCATAGAATGCCTGGGTAATGGGGTTATAGAATTATTCTGTGACATCATAGAATGCCTGGGTAATGCGGTTATAGAATTATTCTGTGACATCACAAAATGCCTGGGTAATGCGGTTATAGAATTATTCTGTGACATCATAAAATGTCTGGGTAATGAGGTTATAGAATTATTCTGTGACATCATAGAATGCCTGGGTAATATGTTTATAGAATTATTCTGTGACATCATAGAATGTCTGGGTAATGAGGTTTTAGAATTATTCTGTGACATCATAGAATGCCTGGGTAATGCGGTTATATAATTATTCTGTGACATCATAGAATGTCTGGGTAATGCGGTTATAGAATTATTCTGTGACATCATAGAATGTCTGGGTAATGTGGTTATAGAATTATTCTGTGACATCATAGAATGTCTGGGTAATGAGGTTATAGAATTATTCTGTGACATCATAGAATGCCTGGGTAATATGTTTATAGAATTATTCTGTGACATCATAGAACTTCTGGGTAATGAGGTTATAGAATTATTCTGTGACATCATAAAATGCCTGGGTAATGAGGTTATATAATTATTCTGTGACATCATAGAATGTCTGGGTAATGCGGTTATAGAATTATTCTGTGACATCATAGAATGTCTGGGTAATGAGGTTATAGAATTATTCTGTGACATCATAGAATGCCTGGGTAATATGTTTATAGAATTATTCTGTGACATCACAGAATGTCTGGGTAATGAGGTTATAGAATTATTCTGTGACATCATAGAATGCCTCGGTAATGGGGTTATAGAATTATTCTGTGACATCATAGAATGCCTGGGTAATATGTTTATATAATTATTCTGTGACATCATAGAACTTCTGGGTAATGAGGTTATAGAATTATTCTGTGACATCATAAAATGCCTGGGTAATGAGGTTATATAATTATTCTGTGACATCATAGAATGTCTGGGTAATGCGGTTATAGAATTACTCTGTGACATCATAGAATGTCTGGGTAATGCGGTTATAGAATTACTCTGTGACATCATAGAATGTCTGGGTAATGAGGTTATAGAATTATTCTGTGACATCATAGAATGTCTGGGTAATGAGGTTATAGAATTATTCTGTGACATCATAGAATGCCTGGGTAATATGTTTATAGAATTATTCTGTGACATCACAGAATGTCTGGGTAATGAGGTTATAGAATTATTCTGTGACATCATAGAATGCCTCGGTAATGGGGTTATAGAATTATTCTGTGACATCATAGAATGCCTGGGTAATATGTTTATAGAATTATTCTGTGACATCATAAAATGCCTGGGTAACGAGGTTATAGAATTTGTCTGTGACATCACAAAATGCCTGGGTAATGCGGTTATAGAATTATTCTGTGACATCATGAAATGCCTGGGTTTTATGGGCTTAATGGAATCTCAGTTATGTCATAGAATGCTGGATTTTATGGGGTTATTGGAATCTCAGTGATGTCACAGAATGCTGGGTTTTATGGTGTTATTGGAATCTCAGTGATGTCATAGAATGCTGGGTTTTATGGGCTTGTTGGAATCTCAGTGATGTCATAGAATGCTGGGTTTTATGGGTTTATTGGAATCTCAGTGATGTCATAGAATGCTGGGTTTTATGGGTTTATTGGAATCTCAGTGATGTCATAGAATGCTGGGCTTTATGGAATCTCAGTGATGTCATAGGATGCTGGGTTTTATGGGGTTATTGGAATCTCAGTGATGTCATAGAATGCTGGGTTTTATGGGATTATTGGAATCTCAGTGATGTCATAGGATGCTGGGTTTTATGGGGTTATTAGAATCTCAGTGATGTCATAGAATGCTGGGTTTTATGGGCTTGTTGGAATCCCAGTGATGTGATAGAATGCTGGATTTTATGGGGTTATTGGAATCTCAGTGATGTCATATAATGCTGGATTTTATGGGGTTATTGGAATCTCAGTGATGTCATATAATGCTGGGTTTTATGGGCTTGTTGGAATCTCAGTGATGTCATAGAATGCTGGGTTTTATGGGGTTATTGGAATCTCAGTGATGTCATAGAATGCTGGGTTTTATGGGGTTATTGGAATTCCAGTGACGTCATAGAATGCCGGGTTTTATGGGGTTATTGGAATCTCAGTGATGTCATAGAATGCTGGGTTTTATGGGGTTATTGGAATTCCAGTGATGTAATAGAATGCTGGGTTTTATGGGGTTATTGGAATCTCAGTGATGTCATATAATGCTGGATTTTATGGGGTTATTGGAATCTCAGTGATGTCATATAATGCTGGGTTTTATGGGCTTGTTGGAATCTCAGTGATGTCATAGAATGCTGGGTTTTATGGGGTTATTGGAATCTCAGTGATGTCATAGAATGCTGGGTTTTATGGGGTTATTGGAATTCCAGTGACGTCATATAATGCTGGGTTTTATGGGGTTATTGGAATCTCAGTGATGTCATAGAATGCTGGGTTTTATGGGGTTATTGGAATCTCAGTGATGTCATAGAATGCTGGGTTTTATGGGGTTATTGGAATTTCAGTGATGTCATAGAATGAGGGGTTTTATGGGATTATTGGAATCTCAGTGATGTCATAGAATGCTGGGCTTTATGGGATTATTGGAATCTCAGTGATGTCATAGAATGCTGGGTTTTATGGGGTTATTGGAATCTCAGTGATGTCATAGAATGCTGGATTTTATGGGGTTATTGGAATCTCAGTGATGTCATAGAATGCTGGGCTTTATGGGATTATTGGAATCTCAGTGATGTCATAGAATGCTGGGTTTTATGGTGTTATTGGAATCTCAGTGATGCCATAGAATGCTGGGTTTTATGGGGTTATTGGAATCTCAGTGATGTCATAGAATGCTGGGTTTTATGGGGTTATTGGAATCTCAGTGATGCCATAGAATGCTGGGTTTTATGGGGTTATTGGAATCTCAGTGATGTCATAGAATGCTGGGTTTTATGGGGTTATTGGAATCTCAGTGATGTTATAGAATGCTGTGTTTTATGGGGTTATTGGAATCTCAGTGATGTCATAGAATGCTGTGTTTTATGGGGTTATTGGAATCTCAGTGATGTAATAGAATGCTGGGTTTTATGGGGTTATTGGAATCTCAGTGATGTAATAGAATGCTGGGTTTTATGGGCTTGTTGGAATCCCAGTGATGTCATAGAATGCTGAATTTTATGGGGTTATTGGAATCTCAGTGATGTCATAGAATGCTGGGCTTTATGGGATTATTGGAATCTCAGTGATGTCATAGAATGCTGGGTTTTATGGGGTTATTAGAATCTCAGTGATGTCATAGAATGCTGGGTTTTATGGGGTTATTGGAATCTCAGTGATGTCATAGAATGAGGGGTTTTATTGGGTTATTGAAATCTCAGTGATGTCATAGAATGCTGGGTTTTATGGGATTATTGGAATCTCAGTGATGTCATAGGATGCTTGGTTTTATGGGGTTATTGGAATCTCAGTGATGCCATAGAATGCTGGGTTTTATGGGGTTATTGGAATCTCAGTGATGTCATAGAATGCTGGGTTTTATGGGGTTATTGGAATCTCAGTGATGTTATAGAATGCTGTGTTTTATGGGGTTATTGGAATCTCAGTGATGTCATAGAATGCTGTGTTTTATGGGGTTATTGGAATCTCAGTGATGTAATAGAATGCTGGGTTTTATGGGGTTATTGGAATCTCAGTGATGTAATAGAATGCTGGGTTTTATGGGCTTGTTGGAATCCCAGTGATGTCATAGAATGCTGGGTTTTATGGGGTTATTAGAATCTCAGTGATGTCATAGAATGCTGAATTTTATGGGGTTATTGGAATCTCAGTGATGTCATAGAATGCTGGGTTTTATGGGGTTATTAGAATCTCAGTGATGTCATAGAATGCTGGGTTTTATGGGGTTATTGGAATCTCAGTGATGTCATAGAATGAGGGGTTTTATTGGGTTATTGAAATCTCAGTGATGTCATAGAATGCTGGGTTTTATGGGATTATTGGAATCTCAGTGATGTCATAGGATGCTTGGTTTTATGGGGTTATTGGAATCTCAGTGATGTTATAGAATGCTGTGTTTTATGGGGTTATTGGAATCTCAGTGATGTCATAGAATGCTGTTTTTTTGGGGGGGTTTGAAATCTCAGTGATGTCAGAATGAGGGGTTTTATGGGGCTATTGGAATCTCAGTGATGTCATAGAATTCTGGGTTTTATGGGGTCATTGGAATTTCAGTGATGTCATAGGGTGCCTAGGTCCATGATATCGTAGAAATCTCACAATGGGTGCTGCCACGTTTATATTATATGTTATATAATATCCCCAGGGTGAAACATGTAATACATAGCTTGCAGATCACAAGTAGGAAGCTAGGGGGCGCTGCCTGGCCTGAGACCGGAGTACTGTAAATACCAGCCGGGAATAAACTATTTGCTGATTTTAATCTTGGCAAATTCCGTGTCCAACTCTCACCCTAGTAACAGTCTTCATCGCTGAGAGTTTATGCAAGGACAGACATTGTTCTTACTTTCTGCCGTGTCATTCACAAGTAGGCATAAATCTCAGCTATTACATTAACTCCCAACAATCTCAGCCGTTAAATTAAATCCCATCAATCTCAGCTTTTACATTAACTCCCAACAATCTCAGCCGTTAAATTAAATCCCATCAACCTCAGCCTTTCAATGAAATCCCATCAATCTCAGCCAGCTATAGGTTTTCCGTTTATGGTTTTATTTAAGCACCAGAAAAAACAGGATGTCTCTGTAAACCCTTTATAACTATTTAATGGTAAATAGAAAATCTAAAGTTTTATAATAAACATCGCTCCCTAGCGTATGTAGGACTACAACTCCCAGAATTCTCTGTCAGCGAATTTGGATTCTTTGTTCTACGTGCGGAATGTTATGCCATGCTGTGTAAAGCTATGCGTGAGTCTGCAGTGGTCTCACATTTGAGTAAATATCCAGATACAGAGGGTCGTATTCACTAAAAGCAAAATATTAGAGATTTGACAAAGGAGTTGGAGATTTTAGGCCAAAAAATCTAAATTATGGGAAATACGAAAAATCTCCAATACTGTTTTACCAGCCTGGAGTTTTTCACCTGTCATTTGCAATTCTTCTCAAATCTTCCGAATTCCCAAATTAGTAAATAATCCCCAATGTGATATAGAATATTTATCCGAGGCGGCTCATTAATCCCCCATCGCTCGCACTGCGCAGTATTGCAGTGTACGAGCAGAAACAATAAACTTGTAGTTATTTACAGAAGGGGTGTGTAAATTAATTAAATATTGACTTAAAATACAGTTAAGCTGGTTACACCCCTGATATCAGTAATAATTATCGCTGGCACGGCTCCTGTTTATAAACTGCGGATCGCGTTGTGTTTGGCCCGTATACCAGAATAGAAAGCCATTTTGATGAAGCATTAGCTATTCTATAAAGCCCCTGGTATTACTAACGACATTTATCGTGGGCTCGCTTTCCCGTTGCACACCTTTGCTGAACACATCACAACATGCCTGAATCAGTTACATAGTCCCTGCGTTGCCATCCTTGGTTAGTACCCTAGTGTCGCGCTTATTAAAAGGTTAAATATCCACTTAACACGGTTCCTATTGGGTTATAAAATCCTTCTCTTTCTCAGTGTTTGGTTATTGTACAGGTATGTTAAATGTGTCGGACTTCCTACGGGACCAACACCACTGTGTGTCATCTAACCATTTCCAGAAGTGTTTATTTTTTTTAATTGCTCTCAATGTGTTATTTTTACGTTCCACGGGATATGATAAACGCTCTAAGATGGATGAAGAACATTAACTAAGCAACAAAAACATTGGCCTACTCGCAAGTTTTGTAAATAAATAAGTGTGTATGTGTGCATATATATTTAAAAAAAACATAAAAAGAAAAAGTGATCTGTCTGCTTGTTTTTGATTGTTATTGGTTTCAGTACCATGTTAACGAAGCAGTCCTGTACCTAGAGTTTAGGAGTTATTTATAGTGGGCTTTTTTCGTGGTGGAGACTCATGTTCCTTCGTTCCCGAACTCACATTATGTTTTATTCAGTTCCCTGTCTAGTACCAGCACCCCCAATTCTGCAGATGGAGGAATGTTGCACCCACAATAACAGTGCCACCTTGTCGTGGAAGCAGCCGCCGCTGTCCGTGGTACAGGCCGAGGGATACATTCTGGAGCTGGATGATGGCAATGGCGGACAGTTCAGGGTAAGAGACCATTTACGTGGTGTGTAACTAAGTATGTGGGGGGTACGTTTTACTTTAATTATCTGGTGAATCCCTCACACTGACTAATGCAATGTAAATGTGTTACTACGGTCGCTCTGGTATAGACATCATTAGTCTTTAGATTAGTTTAGAGTGCTCGGATTTACCATCTGTCAGGATTACAGTTGATCCAGCATGCAGAATAGTATCGCACCGAGGACTAAAGGGAACGTCTAACCAGACCTTAGAATGTCTGGACTTAACGTACCAGAGAATAGTCGAAATACTAGCTGAGGTCAGGAACACAGAAAGAAACACAGTTGCAAGGAATAGCCAATAGTCAGGGATACCAGAAATCAGGAAAGTCAGAACAAAACCAAAGTCAATAACCAAAGAAACACAGATAGAACAAAAGACGGCGTTTAGAGAACATGTATAAATGTAGGCTTTGTTAAATTTGCTTATTTTTACTTTAAATTGGTCACATCTATATTTTCCATTCTTTAAGGACCTAATATTAGTTTACTCTTTTGTTACCAGAAGAATAAAAAGTCAGAACTTTGCAACATGTCTGTCTATTTTATCTGGAAAAGCTACGAAAAGCTATTTTACATTAAATCCTTCCCAGTCTACAAATGCTAAACGAAAGCCTAGCTAAGTGTCCAGGGGACAATTCAATCAATGAATATGGTGAAAAGCAGCCTTGGGAATCATCAGAACGCCAACTGGGTTCCCAATTATTTTCGAGTTGGTCTAGGGATGCTCTAAGGGCACAAAGTAACAATAACAATAATAATATTAATTTAAAAAATGCTTTGCCATTGTTGATCATCCTCCTCCATCATCTGTACTTTGCCAATGGTGTCATTAACATCAGGTCCAAGATGAACAATTTTCCCCCTTCTCCCTGTCCATGATTTTATCCTTATTTTATCATCACCCCTTTTTCTGCACTCTCGTTATCTATTGGATAAGGCAAACCCAAGCAGTCCCATGAATGCATTGTATCGATGTCCAACGTTCAGTCCAAGTTCTAACAGAGATCCTTTCTGCCACAGGAGGTGTTTGTTGGGAAAGAAACCATGTGTACCGTGGACGGCCTTCATTTCAACAGCACGTACAACGCTCGCGTCAAAGCCTTTAACAAGGCCGGGGTCAGTCAGTACAGTAAGACTCTGGTTCTGCAGACCTCGGAAGGTAAGGACGTGACTACATTAACATCTAGAATCTCTTCACCATTATAGAAAAATAATTATAAAAGAAAAACGTCACGCTGCACTATTTTGTGTAAAAAAAAAAAAAGTTTGTAGATCATAGATTTTGGTAAAGGGACATTAGATATTATAATTGCGTTATCATATATTTCAATAGTGTCTGTAAAGAGGCAATCACAATTTTTTATATAAAATAGTTTTCATTGTAGGAAAAGTGCACATTAAAGGCCATATTTACACTGCAAAGACATAAATAGTGCTAACCAGGGGCGGACTGAGAACCCTCAGGGCCCCCGGGCAAAATAAATCAAGGGCCCCCTTACAGGCCCCACCCATACTCCGCAGCAAGCGCCACCCATGTCCCGCCTCCATGCACCGCCTCCAGCCACACCCTACACAATCTTTAGACACAAGGAACAAAAGTGCAATAATCCCTTCAAGGCCCCAGTAGAGACTACAATTGAGGGCTAATGGGCCATGGAGGGGGGTCTTTCTAGCAGAGGCTATCTCAGTGTCCTTTAGAGAGTGTGTTAGAAAGAATCCCCTCCAGGCCCTATTAGAGACTACAATGGAGTCTAACAGGCTTGGAAGGGGGTCTTTCTAACAGAGGCCATCTCAGTGTCCCTGCTGGAAACAGTCGCCTCCAGGCCCCAGTAGAGACTACAATTGAGGGCTAATGGGCCATGGAGGGGGGGAGCATTCTAGCAGAGGCTATCTCAGTGTCCTTTAGAGAGTGTGTTAGAAAGAATTTCCTCCAGGTCCCATTAGAGACTACAATGGAGTCTAATGGGGCCTGGAGGGGGGTCTCTCCAACACTCTGGTTCCTATTCACAATATAGCAACACAACATAGCTGATACCTAGGCCAAGTTGGCTCCTCTTACCTTAATTACTGTTGCTGGCTGGCAGTCTGTGGGCTTGCTGGAAGGCTGTGGGCTTACTGGCTGCGGCTGGCAGGCTGTGGGCTTGCTGGCAGGCTGTGGGCTTGCTGGCTACTGCCGGCAGGCTGTGGGCTTGCTGGCTGCGGCTGGCAGGCTGTGGGCTTGCTGGAAGGCTGTGGGCTTACTGGCTGCGGCTGGCAGGCTGTGGGCTTGCTGGCAGGCTGTGGGCTTACTGGCTACTGCCGGCAGGCTGTGGGCTTGCTGGCTGCGGCTGGCAGGCTGTGGGCTTGCTGGCTGCGGCTGGCAGGCTGTGGCTTGCTGGCTGGCAGGCTGTGGCTTGCTGGCTGCGGTTGGCAGGCTGTGGGGTTGCTGGCTTTAAGCCTAACTGGTGGCCTGTAGGCTGGCTGGCTGTCTACTGGCCAGCCTGTGGGCTGGCTGGCCTGTGGGTTGGCTGGCTTGCTGGCTACTGGGGCACTCGTAGATTATTTAAAGAAATAATCCATGCACAATAACCACTACTACTCTGTGTAGTCGTTATGGTGCCAGGAGGGCCGGGCCCCCCTCCCAGAGTAAGTAGTCAAACCGTTTAAGAACAGTTTGACAACTTACCTGGGGTCTGCTGGGATATGAGGCTGTAGTAGGGTATAGGAGCAGTGGTGCAATGTGTAAGGGGTGCAGTCTGTGTGACAGGTTCAGTGTGTGTGAGGGGGTGTAGTGTGTGAATGTGTAGGGTGTGTGGGGCAATGTGTGTACGACGGGGCTGTGTATGTGTGTGGCAATGTTAGTATGGGGGGCTGTGTGTGTATGGGTGGGCAGTGTATGTGTGTGTGAGGCAATGTGTGTAAATGTGTATGGTGTGTGTGGGGGCAGTGTGTGTGTATGGTGTGTGTGTGGGCAGTGTGTGTGTATGGTGTGTGTGGGGGCAGTGTGTGTGTATGGGGGGCAGTGTGTGAATGTGTATGGTGTGGGGGCAGTGTGTTTATGGGGCTAAAGTTCACTCTCACCACTGCGACCACCTTACTCCCCCTTCTTACTCTCCCCATCTTCTTACTCCCCCTCCCCCTCTTCTTACTCCCACCTCTTCTTACTCCTCCCTCTTCTTACCCCCTCCCCCCTCTTCTTACCCCCTCCCCCCTCTTCTTACTCCCCCTTCCTCTTTTTACTCCACCCTCCCCTCTTCTTACCCCCTTTACTCCCCCCTCTCTTCTTAATCTCCCCTCTTCTTACTCTCCCCTCCCCCTCTTCTTACTCCCCCCTTCCTCTTTTACTCCCCCCTCCCTTCTTACCCCCTCTCCCTCTTCTTACCCCCTCCCTCTTCTTACCCCCCTCTCTTCTTACCCCCTCCCTCTCTCTTCTTACCCCCCTCCCTCTCTCTTTTTACCCCCCTCCCTCTCTCTTTTTACCCCCCCTCTCTTTTAACCCCCCCTCCCTCTCTCTTTTAACCCCCCTCCCTCTCTCTTTTAACCCCCCTCCCTCTCTCTTTTAACCCCCTCCCTCTCTCGTTTAACCCCCCTCCCTCTCTCTTTTAACCCCCCCTCCCTCTCTCTTTTAACCCCCCCTCCCTCTCTCTTTTAACCCCCCCTCCCTCTCTCTTTTAACCCCCCTCCCTCTCTCTTTTAACCCCCCTCCCTCTCTCTTTTAAACCCCCCTCCCTCTCTCTTTTAACCCCCCCCTCTCTCTTTTAATCCCCCCTCCCTCTCTCTTTTAACCCCCCCCTCTCTCTTTTAACCCCCCCTCTCTCTTTTAATCCCCCCTCCCTCTCTCTTTTAACCCCCCCTCCCTCTCTCTTTTAACCCCCCCTCCCTCTCTCTTTTAACCCCCCCTCCCTCTCTCTTTTAACCCCCCCCCTCCCTCTTTCTTTTAACCCCCCCTCCCTCTTTCTTTTAACCCCCCCCTCCCTCTTTCTTTTAACCCCCCCCCCCTCCCTCTTTCTTTTAACCCCCCCCCTCCCTCTTTCTTTTAACCCCCCCTCCCTCTCTCTTTTAACCCCCCTCCCTCTCTCTTTTAACCCCCCCTCCCTCTCTCTTTTAACCCCCCCCCCCCCCTCCCTCTCTCTTTTAACCCCCCCCCCCCCTCTCTCTCTCTTTTTACCCCCTCCCGTAGCGTGGCCGAGAGGCTCTGCGTCCGCGGTGCCGACCGGATTGATAGGAAGGTGCGCGGAACAGGAGTTTCTGTTTCCTGTACCCGGCCGGACTGACAGGAAGGTGCACACTCAGTGTGTGTGCACCTTCCTATAACTCCGGCCGGCACCGCGGACGCAGAGCAGCTCGGCCACGCTACGGGGAGGGGAGGTGAGAAGCTGCAGCCGCCTGAGCGCTCTTAAGAGAGCGCTCAGGCGGCTGCAGTATTTAAAGGGGCGGCCGGGCCCCCTGATGGCGGGCCCCCCTCCCGGCCGGGCCCTCGGACCATGTCCGAAGTGCCCGACCGGTCAGTCCGCCCCTGGTGCTAACTAGGTACTAATACGCTCAGCTCCAGAAATCGTAGGTTCTGATTGATTTTAGCACATGACCTAGTCTGTGTTTGTCATTATTGATAACTGTTAGTGAGGGTGTCAGAATTATGATTAATTGGAAGCTCACTGCCTCCACCCTGAAAAAGTGTCATTCTTAAATCGTTTTTATAGGTAAATCTACTGTTGGTTGATTAGTCGCGAATATAGTTTTAAATATGTTTTTTTTTTTTAAAGAACATTTCAAGAGGTTGATGCTTTAAAGGGATACTATAGTGCCAAGGAAACAAAGCTGCAGTGCCCCCCTCCCTCGCTCACCCCCCCATCTGTGTCACTTACCTGAATCCAACACCGATGTCCCTCGGCGCTGGGTCAGGCTTCGATATGATATATGATATGCTTTCCTATGGGGATTTGATTGACACTGGCTGTCCTCATGCACAGTGTGAGGAAGTCCAGCATCATTTGGCGACTTTTCGTGGCCTAACCACAAGGAAGTACCGCTAGTGGCTGTATAGAGTTTCTCAGAAACTGCAGTAATAACCACTTTACGGTTAAGGGACATGGGGCATTGCTCCCAGACCACTCCAATAGGCTGAAGGGGCCTGGGTGCCTATAGAGTCCCCTTTGAATTGCAAAATAAGTTATTATTACAGGCACGATGAGAGTATTACGTGCGCACTGAGATTTTTACATGCACGTTTAGAGTATTACAGGCACACTGAGATTACTACATGCACGATGAGAGTATTACACGCAAGATGAGAATATTACATGCACGATGAAAGTATTACATGCAGGATGAGATTATTACATACACAAAGATTATTACATACATAAAGAGATTATTACATGCACAGTGAGTTTATTACATGCACAATGAGATTATTACATGCGCAATAAAAGTATTACATGCACAGTGAGATTATTACATGCATGATGAGATTATGACATGCACAATGACAATATTACATGCGCGATGAGATTATTACATGCGCAGTGAGATGATTGCATGCACAGTGAGATTATTACATGCACAATGAGATGAGATTATTACATGCACAATGAGATTATTACATGCACAATGAGATTATTACATGCACAGTGAGATTATTACACGCACAGTGAGATTATTACACGCACAGTGAGATTATTACATGCACAGTGAGTTTATTACATACACAAAGAGATTATTACATGCACAATGAGTTTTACATACACAAAGAGATTATTACATGCACAATGAGTTTATTACATACACAAAGAGATTATTACATGCACAGTGAGATTATTACACGCACAGTGAGATTAATACATGCACAGTGAGATTATTACACGCACAGTGAGATTATTACATGCACAGTGAGTTTATTACATACACAAAGAGATTATAACATGCACAATGAGTTTATTACATACACAAAGAGATTATTACATGCACAGTGAGATTATTACATGCACAATGAGTTTATTACATACACAAAGAGATTATTACATGCACAATGAGATTATTACATGCACAATGAGATTATTACATCGACAGTGAGAGATTATTACATGCACAGTGATATTATTACATACACAAAGAGATTATTACATGCACGGTGAGATTATTTACAGGGCTCCACACACATAGTTACGTGGTAACAATGGCGAAAAATCCTTTAACCCCTTAAGGACACATGACATGTGTGACATGTCATGATTCCCTTTTATTCCAGAAGTTCAGTCCTTAAGGGGTTAAACAGATTATGCACTTTATCACTATAACTTGCTCACATTTCTTTGTGATGTTTACATAGCTTTCTGTTCATTACTCCTGAACTTTCAATCCCAAAATGTATTATTTGCCATCCTTGTTACTAATCATTACACAATGCTTATCCCAATAACATGTACATCACAAATCTAGACCATTGCATTTTTTTTTTAATTTATCATTGTTATAGGTGTTTTCATTTGTCACTCTATTTGGTTTCAGACAGTTGTAACTGTGACTGTATTTATTACGTGTTATCGCTGGCAAACATTTGTAATCAACAATAATAGAATTAATGATGTTGTATATAAAAATCGTTAGGTCTGTTGCCATTTTGTGTTTAGTCTCAGTATGGACTTGTTGAGAGATAAAGAGGAGTTGGAGCCCAGAAATGGGCCCAGTGAAGCCAGGCTTGGCAATATGACATTGCGAGCTGCGACATCACATACATAGATTGACAATTCATTTCCCCAGGCAGGAGGCACGTGGAATAAGGAAGCTGTCCCCCGATATTGCTCAGTCTCTTTACAGAACCGCCATGCTGTGTAGGTTCTCTTGGACACACAGCAGCACCTAAACTGGGGGATTTTCTTTCTTGACCCCCCAACCATTGTATCACAAAGCATTATGGGAAATATGAGCAATAATTATTTGGAGACCTAAACCGGGACTAACCAAAGTGCAAGCTATCTCTAAGTTTCTCTAAGCTTTAGCCCATTCTCATATACTCTCTTTTTGTTACAATGCTTGGACTCTACCCAAGTTTAAAGGGTAATCTAGACGTGGACCCCGTGCTCACTGTGCCTAGAGGGGTATCAGCTACACTTCGCTGACGAGGCGCAAAGAAGGCCGAAACAATTGTCTGGGGTTGCTGTATCTCTCATGCAGAGAGAACTTGCTGGCATTTCGGTTATTGATTGCCCTTATCAGTGGGATGAGTCTGATAATGATATAAGTTCTCTCTGTAATGAGCAAAAACATTGAGACCTGAGCGTGGACTAACCGAAGGGCAAGCTATGGAGTTTCTCTAAGCTTTTGCCTGTTTTCAGAGTTCTAGCAATAGCGGAGGGAAGGGATAGGGTTCATCTGCCATGTTTTATATCGTTACAAGTGGTAGGAATGTAATGTGTGTATGTATATCTCTCTTTGTTGTTATATTTATTTGTGTGCGTACATTGCTGTGATCATTCATTATTTGTAGTCATCGGTAAACACATTGCAATAATCTATTGGCTTTTCTAAAGTATTTGGAAAGTCAGACTGAGATAACGGCGCAAATAAAACATTCATAGATTAGAAAATTATGGGAAATGTAGTTGTCCTAATAAACACACGTTATTTGAGTCTCTCAGCCCGGGCTGTATAGGCTGAGAAGCATCATTGGGGGCTATAATTCTACGACAGCAGGGGTCCACCTGGGTCCAATCCTGCTTTATCCTGTGAGCTGGATTGTTCGAGAAGAAGGGTACCGCTGCCCTTCAATGGAGTGGATGCTTTCTGACTTAATACATTATGAATTATCTGGCGCTGTCTGAACATCGTATTGGCAGTGTCTGTCGTCTATCTATACACCGCATGGAATCGGCTGGTAGTTTTAGCACTTATTGGGCCCCACTGCATCCACTGGGGCACTCTAGGGAGGTGTCACGTTTGTGACTGTACGTGTTGGATAATATAAAGCGGCTGAGGTCATTCGTGCGTCCTCTGGCGTATCGACGCTGTTTGTGACTGTACGCGTTGGATAATATAAAGCGGCCGAGGTCATTCGTGCGTCCTCTGGCGTATCAACGCTGTTTGTGACTGTACGCGTTGGATAATATAAAGCGGCCGAGGTCATTCGTGCGTCCTCTTGCGTATCGACGCTGTTTGTGTTTCTGTCACCATTTTGCGTTTTGTTGTAAAGTGAATCTGTCACCACAGTAAATCTCTGCGTTAATCAATACATCACAAAAGCTGTCTATATGTTGTGTTACATGTTTGTTATTTAACTGTTCAGCTGTAAAGATCTTTTACTTTTGTATGAATTATTTTATACTAAGCAGAACTAAGACACGTTTAAAAGTAACAATGTAAATATTACAGGTTCTCTGTGATTTGCTGCTAGAAACTTCGCATCTTCAAAAAAAGAAGAAAAAATTAACCCCTAGATGAACGAGAGAATTGAGATAACGGATTGCAAGCTTTTTCAACCTATTAAAATGCAGCTAGAATAAGAAATCATTATGTTCTATGTGAACAAAAAACTACCAATGGCCAACCCAAATCTGCTATAAAATGATTAACTCAATGGGATAAAAGGGCATACATTCAATAACCTGTACATATACCGCTAGTCCAATTGGCTGCATCCTCCTTCTGCTTCCTTATTGGCTGACTGTAATGTGTGTTTTATATACACAATATGAAGGGAAAAGAAGGGGAGTTGGGGGGCACACCCCGGCAGGGCCGGACTGGCCCACCGGGATACCGGGAAATTTCCCGGTGGGCCGCAGCAAGCTGGGGCCGGGCAGACTGCAGAGAGACCTGTCAGTCTCCCTGCACAGGGAAAATCAATTTCGCAGACATGCCCCGCCCCCACAAGCCACGCCTCCTGCCCTGAAGCTCCGCCCCGCACGCAAGCCCCGCCCCCACGCACATTGTTGATGCTGGAAAGCTGCTCACCGGACCAGCAGCAAAGGTATTTATATTTACCTTTTAACAGCTTCCCCTAGCCACCTTACAGCCCCCTACTGCCCACTTACCCACCTCACAGCCCCCCTACCCACCTCACAGCCCCCCTACCCACCTCACAGCCCCCTTACCCACCTCACAGGCCCCTTTACTGCCCCCTTACCCACCTCACAGGCCCCTTTACTGCCCCCTTACCCACCTCACAGGCCCCTTTACTGCCCCCTTACCCACCTCACAGGCCCCTTTACTGCCCCCTTACCCACCTCACAGCCCCCCTACCCACCTCACAGCCCCCTTACCCACCTCACAGGCCCTCTACCCCCCTCAAAGCCCCCTTACCCACCTCACAGGCCCCCTTACAGCCCCCTTACCCACCTCACAGGCCCCTACCCACCTCACAGCCCCCTTACCCACCTCACAGGCCCTCTACCCCCCTCAAAGCCCCCTTACCCACCTCACAGGCCCCCTTACAGCCCCCTTACCCACCTCACAGGCCCCTACCCACCTTACAGCCCTCTTACCCACCTCACAGGCCCCTACCCACCTTACAGCCCCCTTACCCACCTCACAGGCCCCCTTACAGCCCCCCTACCCACCTCACAGGCCCCCTTACCCACCTCAGGGGCCCCCTTACAGCCCCCATACCCACCTCACAGCCCCCTTACCCACCTCACAGGCCCCCTACCCACCAAACAGGCCACCTACCCACCTCACAGCCCCCTTTAAGCCCCCTTACCCACCCACAGGCCCCCTACCCACTCACATGCCCCCTACCCACCTCACAGCCCCCTTTAAGCCCCCTTACCCACCTCACAGGCCCCCTACCCACCTCACAGCCCCCTTTAAGTCTCCTTACCCACCTCACAGGCCCCCTTTAAGCCCCCTTACCCACACCACAGGCCTCCTTCCCACCTCACAACCCCCTTTAAGCCTCCTTACCCACCTCACAGGCCCCCTTACCCACCCCACAAGCCACAGGCCCCCTACCCACCTTACAGCCCCCTTACTCACCTCACAGGCTCCCTACCCACCTCACAGGCCACCTAACCAACCCCACAGGCCCCTTACCCACCTCACAGACCACCTTATCAACACCACAGGCCCCCTACCCATCTCACAGCCCCCTTTAAGCCCCCTTACCCACCTCACAGGCCCCCTACCCACCTCACAACCCCCTTTAAGCCCCCTTACCCACCTCAAAGGCCACCTTACCCACCCCACAAGCCACAGGCCCCCTACCCACCATACAGAACCCCTACCCACTCACAGCCCCCCTACAGCTACCCTATCCACTATACAGAACTCCTAAACACCTCACAGTCCCCCTACCCACCATATTAGAAAAATAAATATATATCAATAATATGTAAGGCCCCCTTACCCACCTCACAGGCCCCCTACCCACCAAACAGGCCACCTACCCACCTCACAGCCCCCTTTAAGCCCCCTTACCCACCCACAGGCCCCCTACCCACTCACATGCCCCCTACCCACCTCACAGCCCCCTTTAAGCCCCCTTACCCACCTCACAGGCCCCCTACCCACCTCACAGCCCCCTTTAAGTCTCCTTACCCACCTCACAGGCCCCCTTTAAGCCCCCTTACCCACACCACAGGCCTCCTTCCCACCTCACAACCCCCTTTAAGCCTCCTTACCCACCTCACAGGCCCCCTTACCCACCCCACAAGCCACAGGCCCCCTACCCACCTTACAGCCCCCTTACTCACCTCACAGGCTCCCTACCCACCTCACAGGCCACCTAACCAACCCCACAGGCCCCTTACCCACCTCACAGACCACCTTATCAACACCACAGGCCCCCTACCCATCTCACAGCCCCCTTTAAGCCCCCTTACCCACCTCACAGGCCCCCTACCCACCTCACAACCCCCTTTAAGCCCCCTTACCCACCTCAAAGGCCACCTTACCCACCCCACAAGCCACAGGCCCCCTACCCACCATACAGAACCCCTACCCACTCACAGCCCCCCTACAGCTACCCTATCCACTATACAGAACTCCTAAACACCTCACAGTCCCCCTACCCACCATATTAGAAAAATAAATATATATCAATAATATGTAAGGCCCCCTTACCCACCTCACAGGCCCCCTACCCACCAAACAGGCCACCTACCCACCTCACAGCCCCCTTTAAGCCCCCTTACCCACCCACAGGCCCCCTACCCACTCACATGCCCCCTACCCA
This sequence comes from Pelobates fuscus, assembly GCF_036172605.1. NCBI lineage: Eukaryota > Metazoa > Chordata > Amphibia > Anura > Pelobatidae > Pelobates > Pelobates fuscus. The sequence goes on from NC_086329.1 coordinate 5,359,978, forward strand.
CCTCACAGCCCCCTTTAAGCCCCCTTACCCACCTCACAGGCCCCCTATCCACCTCACAGCCCCCTTTAAGTCTCCTTACCCACCTCACAGGCCCCCTTTAAGCCCCCTTACCCACACCACAGGCCTCCTTCCCACCTCACAACCCCCTTTAAGCCTCCTTACCCACCTCACAGGCCCCCTTACCCACCCCACAAGCCACAGGCCCCCTACCCACCTTACAGCCCCCTTACTCACCTCACAGGCTCCCTACCCACCTCACAGGCCACCTAACCAACCCCACAGGCCCCTTACCCACCTCACAGACCACCTTATCAACACCACAGGCCCCCTACCCATCTCACAGCCCCCTTTAAGCCCCCTTACCCACCTCACAGGACCCCTTACCCACCCCACAGGCCCCCTACCCACCTCACATCCCCCTTTAAGCCCCCTTACCCACTTCACAGGCCCCCTTACCCACCCCACAGGCCCCCTACCCACCTCACAGCCCCCTTTAAGCCCCCTTACCCACCTCACAGGCCACCTTACCAACCCCACAGGCCCCATACCCACCTCACAGGCCCCCTACCCACCTCACAGCCCCCTTTAAGCCCCCTTACCCACCCCACAGGCCCCCTTACCCACCTCACAGGCCCCCTACCCACCAAACAGGCCACCTACCCACCTCACAGCCCCCTTTAAGCCCCCTTACCCACCCACAGGCCCCCTACCCACTCACATGCCCCCTACCCACCTCACAGCCCCCTTTAAGCCCCCTTACCCACCTCACAGGCCCCCTACCCACCTCACAACCCCCTTTAAGCCCCCTTACCCACCTCAAAGGCCACCTTACCCACCCCACAAGCCACAGGCCCCCTACCCACCATACAGAACCCCTACCCACTCACAGCCCCCCTACAGCTACCCTATCCACTATACAGAACTCCTAAACACCTCACAGTCCCCCTACCCACCATATTAGAAAAATAAATATATATCAATAATATGTAAGGCCCCCTTACCCACCTCACAGGCCCCCTACCCACCAAACAGGCCACCTACCCACCTCACAGCCCCCTTTAAGCCCCCTTACCCACCCACAGGCCCCCTACCCACTCACATGCCCCCTACCCACCTCACAGCCCCCTTTAAGCCCCCTTACCCACCTCACAGGCCCCCTACCCACCTCACAGCCCCCTTTAAGTCTCCTTACCCACCTCACAGCCCCCTTTAAGCCCCCTTACCCACCTCACAGGCCACCTTACCAACCCCACAGGCCCCATACCCACCTCACAGGCCCCCTACCCACCTCACAGCCCCCTTTAAGCCCCCTTACCCACCCCACAGGCCCCCTTACCCACCTCACAGGCCCCCTACCCACCAAACAGGCCACCTACCCACCTCACAGCCCCCTTTAAGCCCCCTTACCCACCCACAGGCCCCCTACCCACTCACATGCCCCCTACCCACCTCACAGCCCCCTTTAAGCCCCCTTACCCACCTCACAGGCCCCCTACCCACCTCACAACCCCCTTTAAGCCCCCTTACCCACCTCAAAGGCCACCTTACCCACCCCACAAGCCACAGGCCCCCTACCCACCATACAGAACCCCTACCCACTCACAGCCCCCCTACAGCTACCCTATCCACTATACAGAACTCCTAAACACCTCACAGTCCCCCTACCCACCATATTAGAAAAATAAATATATATCAATAATATGTAAGGCGTATATGTATGCATGTCTTGCCACCCCAGATGACTGAGTAATCTATAACACACACACACACACACATATATATATATATATATATATATATATATATATATATATATATATATATATATATATATATATATATATATATATATATATATAATGTGTTTATATATTACTCAATCATCTAGGGTGGCAACACATAGCCATACGTATTACATGTGACAATACATGGCGCAGTGACTTATGGGGCTGGCATAGATTTTTTCCAGGGCTGCTTTGTATCCCCAGTCCGGCCCTGCACCCCGGAACATGAATTTCTCGGTATTGTGCAAGTGGTGCTGCCGTAACGACCAAAGTATATACATATGTATGTTTTATTATATATATTTGTTGATGTTTAACTTGGTTCTAGAACTGGGGCAGGACACAGAAGAGAGAATTCAATTCCAGAGAGAAGGGAGGCTACTTAGCTTGTCTGCCACAGATGTCTCGAGAATAATGAGTCCTGTGCCAGGTAGGCTCGGATTTAATATTAAAATACCGTATTACTGAACAGTTTTATATGAGATGTTATCTCGGCAGCTTTTATTTCTGTATTGGTGAATGTAAAGTGTTTCTTAATGTGACAGATTCACTTTTACCCCTTAAGGACACATGACATGTGTGACATGTCATGATTCCCTTTTAATCCAGAAGTTTGGTCCTTAAGGGGTTAATAAGCTGGTCGGACAGCTTACTATTTCAAGGTGACATAATAATAGAGGTGTCCACAAATTCTAGGCTTTTTTGTAACCGTTTTAGAGGTATTTGAGAGACAGTCTTAACACGTCGAAACATTGGCATAGTGTGTAGAGGGATCTTGCCCATGATCCCCTGACAAGTATTTTACCACTGGAAAGGTGATAACATGCAAGGGGGACTGAAAATTGGTCATTCCCGCCTCACTCACGTGTTTACGGAGCCGCCAGTCAGGGAAAGCCATGCAAAACATCCTCCAGAAGAGATCTTGCAATGGCTTTACACAAGTGTGAGAACATTAAAATGATGTGCTTTCTGTTGTTCCAAGAACAAACTGTCCCACCAGATCCAGAGGTCTTGGGAAGTATTGTTTTTTTTTTTACATTTTGCCGAAGATTCTAAATTAATTTTCATACAAGTAAACTTTCTTCCAGAAGTAGTTTTTTTTATAGAATTTCATAGACACTGTGTTCTCAAGAGAGAGACAAAGGGCTGAAAATGTTTTTTTTTTTTTGTTTGGATCACCTAAAATCCATGGACACGTGTGTAGCTTTAACTGTGTCCTTGGTTATTCGCAAGCTGTGAATTTGGATTGCACAGACACACTAACAGTGTTTACATGCATGTCTTTCCTTGCCCCAGGTCCTTATCCTCGAATGTCAACTACACTTGCAGCTCGACTGCAACTCAACTCCATCCCCTCTCCACTCGAATTCCTTCAACACCCAGAACAGGAATCATGTGTTTCCCCAGGTAAAAGCCTTGTTCAAAGCTCGTTACTCCAGGACAAAGCAGAATGCAATGTCTGCTAGCTCCGTGATTCCAGAACAGAATTTTACATATAAATTGTTCACAAACTCTTCCCAGTTAGCCTTTATTATTTGTAACAATTTCTCTTGGTTATAAAATAAATGAGAATAACATTTATTTGAAATTTGAGATGTGTTGCGAACACATAATCTTATGACAAAATAGTAAATTGGTGTTTATATTGCTGTGCCTAGACTTAGAGAGAGACTGAAAGTATTCCCTCATCCGTAGCAGAAATATTGGGGGATATAATGTACTGGGTATTATACAAATATGATAGGTTTATAACCACTGGGAGTTGATCTACTTATTGTATTCTTGTATGTGTAGATACGTGGAGAGAGCACCCATGGGTCTGGGTCAAAGGTAAATTCAACCTCATCCATTTATTCCACAGCAGACAGCACATGGGTTAGGTGTAAACTAAAATAGATTGTGCCTAGATCACATTATAAACATAAATCCATAAAAAAAAGGAATGAAAACCAACCAAAGGGAAGCAGAATTCTTAGCTGATCATACACATGTTCCAGTGGTAAAATACCCCGTTTATAACTTTATCAAAACTTACAAATTATTCAAGGACAGACTGAATCTAAGATAGATTACCATAAAAGGGTATTGTCACATATTCTAACCACCATTTAGTAATAGAGTAATAACAGGAGATTGTCTTCTTCCCATTTACTTCCTTAGAGTCTAATGTGCCAATGGTGTAGATCCAGAATAGATCTCTATGTAATAGAAGATCCCACACTGTTCCTATAGTTTGAGGGCACTGAGTACGTAACTATAACATATAGCGGAGGAGATCGTTACAGTCTTTTATTATATATGGAGGAATCATATGATATAAATTGGCTACTCACATGTTTTAGAGCCACTCCATGCTCAGAAATGACAGCTTGAATAGTGAGCGATAAATGATGCTCCTACCATAGCAGAGAATAGAATCAGCTCAGGTAATCAATATTAAATAACCATAGCTGAAAAATGTATATATAACATGACATGCTGCCGGCTTTTTATTCCTAAAGCTTATGCCAACAACAAATATACATGTCATCCTTAATGCCAGTGCTAGACGGAGAGCATAATGTTAGTAGTTACCTACTGCACTCACATTTTACAGAGCAGAGCCATGTGACATTGAAAGATGCTGGGAATCTCCAGGACCCTTATTATCCATATCAGAGAAGAAGCATAGCCACTACTTTTTTTCTTTATTTGTGACGGAATCAAAGATATTCAATACAATGAAAAATAACTGCTCTTTGATAACATCCTGTACAGACATTATAAATGACTAGTAACAAAGTCAAATTAGTGAACAGAAGTAAATTAAAAATAGAAAGTGAGATGAAGGATGTGATCTGCTCTGGGTACCAGCCTAAAGACAGCCATGGGATCCAGTAATGTAACACCTACAGGAAACATTAAAATACATTGTCTCCAAGCAAGCGCAACACATGGGGGGCCGGCAGCAAGCGCTTACTTACCTTTCCAGCAGTTCCTGCAGCTCCCCTGTCTAAATCTCGCGAGTCCCGCAGCCGTCAGAGCGTTGCCACGAGTTACCATGGCAATGCTCCGCACGGCACGCAGGCCGTGAGATTTACACAGGGGAGCTGCAGGAACTGCTGGAAAGGTAAGTAAGCGCTTGCTGCCGGCTCCCACTGCACACCCATAGCCCCCCTTCCTTGGCCAGGTAACAAGCAGGGAGGAGGGCCAAAAAATTAAAATTAAAAATGCCTTTCTCCCCCCCATTTTACACAAATCACAACCCTTCAGGAACACACACTACACACGCTGTATATAATGTAGTGTGTGTAAATAATGTAGTGTGTGTAGTAGTGTATGTAAATAATGTAGTGTGTGTATATAATGTAGTGTGTGTGTAGTGTGTGTGTGTGTATAATGCAGAGTGTGTAGTGTGTGTAAATAATGTAGTGTGTGTGTGTATATAATGAACACACTACACACTCTGCATCATATACACACACACACACACACTGTATTCATTATATACACACACACTATACAAACACACTGCATTCACTATACACACACTGCATTCACTATACACACACATTATACACACTGCGTTCGCTGTACACACTACATTCACTATACACACACTACACAGTCACTGCATTAACTATACACACTACAGTCACTGCATTAACTATACACACTACAGTCACTGCATTAACTATACACACTACACAGTCACTGCATTCATTATATACACACTACACAAACACACACAGCTCCCCTGTCTAAACACACTGCATCCACTACACGTGGCATGTATATTTTGTGCATTTACCTTTAGAAATAGTTTATTTTTTCAAAATGGTAAATGCACAGAATATCGTCAAGTTATCGGCTATCGGCCTGAAAGTTCACAGATTATCGGTATCGGCTCTAAAAAATCAATATTCGTCGATCCCTACTTTTAACCTTTCCTGGTAAGTTTTATCCTGCAATCCATGAACCAGTTTAGTAGCCCTTCTCTGAACTCTCTCTAAGGTATCAATATCCTTCTGAAGATACGGTCTCCAGTACTGCGTACAATACTCCAAGTGAGGTCTCACCAGTGTTCTGTACAATGGCATGAGCACGTCCCTCTTTCTACTGCTAATACCTGCTAAATGTATTGAATCATGTGGAAAACATGAAATCACCATCTCCATGCGCACGTTTATGTTTGTTTCTACTCTTTCGCTGACATGTCTGCATTCACGCAGAGATGGGGTCTGACAAGCAGCTCTCACACCTTGAAATCTCACTATTTAGGGATTTCCTGTTCAGAATATTGATACATTCCATTCTGGCGGCTTCCGGACCCTTCTGGTTAGAACTGATTTGAAGTAAGCATAACCTTTGGCGTGTCCGCTGTGGACTGCTTTTCCCATTAAATCCTAGCTAGATGAATCTAGGATATAGGAATGTGCTCTTGGCCCGTTGAGTTTTTGACACCTGTATACCACGTTAGTTATTACAAATACAGTAACATGGTTGGATTGGGAATGGGAGGACATTACCAGCCCGTGGGGGCTCCTACTCTTGTGCAAGGGATTCACTAGAGAATATTATTGGACATTTCCCACAATACTTTAAACGAGAGCAATGCACCTGATCCTTTTCCCACAATACTTTAAACGAGAGCAATGCACCTGATCCTTTTCCCACAATACTTTAAACGAGAGCCAAATAAGCGGAACAATGACATTTTAGAGTAAGTTGAACAGACAAAGCCTTGGTCAAACAATCAGCCATTCAGGACAGAGCTAAACACAGCCCATCCAGTTTAGAGAAGACAGAAATTCCCTGGAGGTCCTGTAACTCTGTATTACAACCTGTGCATGTTTGTGGAAGTCCCAGGCGTGGTGAGGGAACCCAACGCATTCTGGGAATCTGACTCTCATGTAACAGATGATTCAATAGAAAGGGTTTTCCTTTTTATTATTTTATATTAGACACCGAAACATAATGATCTTTTTTTATAAAATTCACAATGCCGGACTGTTTTATCAGCACAAAGCCTCGTATTTTACTGGGAGCAATCCCTACTATTAAATCAATGTGGGTTGTGAATTGGACCCTAAGCAGCCTATAAATTCTAGTATCCCTTATTGTTATTATTATGGATCCCTGTTAACCAAATCACCAGTATTTAAAGTGAAACCAATATTAACCTCTCTCATGTGTAAGGTGTACCTAGTGCAAACATAAAAGACCTCTCTGACAGTCTGCCAGGATAACTGATGACACGCTCGATATTCTCTGACACGCTCGGTCTGATGTGCTTCTGAATTTAGACCCTTAGCCGTTTCCATGGTAGCAGAAAGCGATGGAGAGAGATACAGAATATAGATTTGTCAGATGGAATGATAATTTTGGTTCTGTAATAATTCCCCAGATCTTTAAAATAAGGAGTTAGTGTGAGACTTGTGATCCCTATTACAGACAGAGTGTATTATTTTTATAGTTTATTACTAAAGTTTGTAGAGAATCGGTAATCGTGGGGTGCAGAATGTATCTACTGCGAGAGAATGCAACGTATGATGAGTCAGGATTTCACAAATCCAATCCAGCTCGGAACTCCGTAATCTAACGAGTTAACCAAAAGCTTACAAAACAATATCACATTTGTATTCGCCAGTTATACGTGTCAAGAAAAGATCTCTTGCGCAAATAAAATCTACTTCCGTTCCTCAAAAAAGCAGTCACGCCCTAATGGGAATGTAGAGAGTCTGTGTTTGCATCCACGTAGAATATCTGATTATTAGGAATCTTCATTATACTGAGAATGACCAATCGTGGGGAAAATAGCTGAATTGCAGAAATTCTTCAAGTCAGCTTTTTTGATCTAAATGTTGTCATTTCATGTTTAATTCTTGGTTTACCGGAGGGATCTCAAGCTCTGGCCCCCTAGATGTGATTGCGTACAACTCCCAGAATTCATTATATGGAATAGATGTGCAGAGGATCATGGGAGTTGTAGTTTTGAATGATCTGAATTGCTGTGAGATCTGATAATACGATAATATTTAACTCACTCCTAGACAATCCCAAGTGTTTCCACAATCAGCATGCAATCAATTAACCTGCTGATTAGAAAGCACTCATTACGCTAGTTTCCATGGCGACTGCAGGTCCTTAAATCGTTAGTAGAGTTCTTTATACGTGTTTACAATATGTCTCTTTAGGCAAATCAGCTTGTTGAGGTGCTTTAGGAGATAGTGTCCCTGCAGCCTTATATCAAGAGAAATCGCCATTTTAAAGCCCCTCTGGGTAACACCCCGGCTGTCAGACAGCCATGAGGGCACCCTTCTCACTGTCCTGGAGTGCTTTCTTCAGGTAGTGAGGGCTTCTCTCAGAAGAGTATTGGTATCACTGTGTCTATAAACATCGCCTGCACAGCACACCCATCATCCCAATGTGATGGAGGATGCTATTGGATAGTGTAGTTGCAGGCTCACAAGGCTACGCTCCATAATATAAAAAATTAAAATAAAAAATGAAGTTAGCTGCAGCACTGCACAGTATGCCGATGGAGATAGTGGACACGGCAACGTTTCAACACACTCGGGGTCTTTGGCTGCAGACTGCAGAAAGTACGTACTTTCTCCTGATTTATAGATAAGTACCCACTGTTAAATTAAAGGAACCCTCTATTGGGAGAGAAATGGATTTGGATTTTTCCCTTTATCACCGGAGTTTGATATACATCTATAGAGAGATTGCTCCAAAGCTCTTCCAGAAAAATATTCTTAAACTCGACTGATGGCTGCACTTCTACGTGATATCAAACAACAGATTATAAAACTTGAAAAATATGAAACCTCTTTTTCTGACTCTTTTCCAGTTTATTCAATAACTATCTGCTAGCGGTTTTCCACCACGGGAAATAAAATATTACAGTTCTTTATCCCCTCGTAATCTTTTATTCTGTCTTTACATGTTGTCTAAATCAGGAATTTAAAAAGAAAACGCGGATACATTAAAATGCCTATTTGATAGTTTCTTTTCTGTAAAAGAAAAATGTCCACATTGTTGAAAGTGGTCTTCTCGGAGAGGCCGACTCCTAGCAAGTTACATTTTAGAGAGAAGGCAGGTTTTTTAGGATTATTCCGTCGTACCAATTCACTGTTTTTCCCCCCACGCTATGCACTGGATGTCTAACAGTTGATATAAAGAAACTGGTGGCAGGTACGGATCCTATTTAGATTTTAATGCATGTGAAAGAAATGGTTAAAATGCCTTGTGTGTTGCTCTCAGCATTAATACATTAAAATTATCATTGACTGCTGTTTGTTTGGCTGATACTCATTGCATGGCAGCTTAAATGGTTAAACAGGTTAAACAGTACAATGATTGGAAATCCTAAAACATGTTTAACCATGGACTGCTATGTAACTCACATCACACCTATCTGCAACTTAGTATTTAGTAGAGAAATTTCTGGTCTATGTTTTCCTCCTGAAATTTAAGAGAAGGACACTTTCATTTACAGGTTGTGGCCAGGGGTAGACTTATTCTAAAAGCAAATACACCAAAAAAATGTTTCATCAATTATATATGATAGAATGCTACAAATAACAAAGCATTCATTTTAAAAAAATGAGGCAAAACTTGCTTTAGCACCGTTTCATTTTTAAATAAATCCTAGCGGAAATACTAACGCCGTCTCAACATGATTTGCCAACATGCTTTGGGGATAGATTCTACGTACACTCTCAAAAGATCGACTGTATCCAACAGGTTCCTGGCAACGCCTAAATGTCTTACCATATTGTCAATGCCAAACATGGAGTTTAGTTTTGTAAATGGTGAATTGCATTGTCAAAATTATAGGTAAAAACAAATAAATAATTTTTTCCTTTTCATCTGATCTCTTTCGGTTGAAATGTCACGACTCGGTTGACATTTAACCACCCTTCATGGTTTTGTGAATAGGTTGCTGTTGGTTGGAGAGTCTAACAGAGAATAACGAAGTGGTATATTAAGGAATGCATTTGGGAAATGATGTGTAGAACTACATAGAGGCACCGCACACCTCTACACAAACCCTCACTCTTTTGGTCACTGCCAATAAACTTGTGTTAGGAATTTTGAGCCATATATGGAGCATCTTTTGACGTTTTATTATTTTTCTGATTTCTTTTTAAGTCTAATGAGCATGGCTAAATCATCCTCCAAGCTTAAAGTGAATTTCTTGTTTACATTATATGTCTTTCCTATGCTGGTTGCTTCACAGTCACACTGATATCTAAAACCATTTCAAATTTCTGTTCTTTAGTTGCCTGGTTCGCCTTTGATCCCAGCTCAGCGCACTCAGACATTATCTTCTCCAATGACAATCTGACCGTCACATGCAACAGCTATGATGACAGGGTAGTGCTCGGAAAAACAGGCTTCTCTAAGGGGCTTCACTACTGGGAGCTGACCATCGACCGGTATGATAATCACCCAGACCCAGCCTTTGGCGTGGCCCGTATTGAGGTGTTGAAAGATGTCATGCTGGGAAAAGACGACAAGGCTTGGGCGATGTATGTGGACAATAACCGCAGCTGGTTCATGCATAACAATTCCCACACCAACAGGTATTACCTTCATGTTTTAAGAGTATTATTGTCTGTACACGAACGTGGCACACATTGAGGTTCTTAAAGGGATACTATAATGCATACAATTAATTGTCCCTTATTTACTGTTGTGGTTTCAGAATTCTGTCCTTTGACATTTAATATACAATAATTTGACTGTAGCATTCCCTAGAATCGCTTGAGTTCCATGACACTTAACTCCATTATTCATGTAAGAATGCCAAATTAAATACATTTCTTCAGAATTTGCCACAGGCTACAACATACTTAGGCTAATCCTTGATGGATAATGACTGACTTGGAGCTAAGATGGAGTCGCCCAGTGTAGAGGTAGAAAGTCTCGGACAGATCATGGACATCTGTAAAAGCTCAGCCATAAAGTATCATAAAACTTGAAAAAAAAATAAAGTTGAAATCATTTAGCATAAAGTCACAAAAACTGTACTTTTTAAAATCTCAGCACACTAATAAAAAAAAACAAAAAAAACCTCTTGCACGGCAATCAAAAAATACAAACAAAAAACATGTTTTCTTCTCCGTGATAGTGTTCCTTTAATGATCGGTGAAAGCAGTTCTGACAGCTGCCACCCGGGAACACAACGATCTAGGAAGAATCCAAAGGCTCTGTCAGTAGGAAGCCTGAGACTTCATTCTGCATCTTTCAAATCCAACTTTTCTAAAACCATCATCGCCCGATACCCATCAATGGATTTCATCCCATTTAGAGGGTGGGTTGAAAGAACATGCATGATGAACCCACAGCCTGGCACAGTGTTGTAGTGACAGTATTGAGTATTGTCCAGCTGTCCTTAATGTGTTAGGACCATCTTTGGAAGGGGACCTTCTAATAAGATATTGACTGAATCATGTGACATCCTTTCATTAACATTTAACATGACTTTTGCTAACAGGACTGAAGGTGGAATCACGAAGGGAGCGACCGTTGGGGTTCTGCTGGACTTTAACAGAAGAACTTTGACATTCTCCATCAATGAAGAACAGCAGGGACCAGTTGCATTTGAAAACATGGAGGGATTATTCTTTCCTGCCGTGAGCTTGAATAGAAATGTTCAGGTACTGACGCATTTCACATAACATTTCAAGATTTCTAAAAATGGAGCAATCACCTTGGAAACTGCTCTGTTTCTGTGATGACTGACATTACTAAAATCATCATCATCATCGCTCAATTACTTATCAATAATGGCATAGGCCATTAGAAATTATGCAATAAATGCACCAGACTACTTTAAATCCAAGTTTATAGAAATTTATAATAATCAAATAGTTTATGGAATCATTTCAAGAATAAAAATTTTGAATCCTTAAATGACCAATTCTAATTGCGCAGTAGATTAGTGTATAAATATAAATAAAAAAATTAATTTGTAACTAGAATAGTATAAATCGTTGATGTAAGTTTGTAAGTAAGCAGTCCTTAAATTTTAATGAATTCTTAAAACCAAGGCTTGAAATGTCTTGTGGAGGAGGGATGTTTCGGAGCACAACACAGGGCTTCTTTGCAGGCTGAATTAGCAACCTGCAAATCCCTGTTTGTATCTGTGGTTGGTATGAGCTAAGTACGTTTTTTATTTCCCCACTGTGTGTGGACAATAAGTCCAAATACAGACATTATTTGTATCATTTAATTGCATTTTTTTAGTAAGCTGCTTACAGTAGGTACATCCACATTTATACCAATACTTTATTATAAAATAAAAATAGTAATGTATTAGTCTTTAACACTTTTTATTTAGCAATTAAAAAAAAAATTTTAAAGTATTTTTAAAATGCAAAACGCGTCAGTGGAGGTAAGTCGAAACTTGGATATGGAGTGGTTTTTTGTTTGGAAGCGGGAGGTGGAAATGGGTGTCCATATAACTCACTGGATTTTCCTTTGTTTTAGGTAACACTTCATACTGGTTTGCCGATTCCAGAGTTCTATAGCTCCAGAGCGTCTATACAGCCTTAAAACAGGCAGTGGGGTGGGAACATACTTTTCTCTGCCACCCTTTACCTTGAACCCTCATAAGCAGCAAACAAGCATTTAACCATTTGAAAGCCAGAAAAATGAAAACAAAATGGCAACTTGGACATCGGATATCCAGAAGGATATAAGGATACGGGGAAGTAGTAGCAGGTCTCTGCGTACAGAGCAACGTGTTCTTTCAATGTGAATTTATGCTTTAGTGTATTTCTCCCCTGACCTACAGATTATTCTAGATAGCCTGAATTGTTAGGTCTGGTTTATTTTTGGTTGTGCGATACATTATTATTATTATACATATTTTTTTTTTAATGTACAGAAATACATGCTGTTGTCATTGAAAACAAACAAAAAATATATGTTGATTCAGTGGAGTGCCAGAGAGACTTGGAATTAGTTTTTTTTTTTAAAGAAACTACAAAGCAGGATGCTAATGTTACCAGCAAGAAGATACGTCCACACCTCAGACGTGAATCAAGAACAGGTTGTAATTGTCAGGGTTTGACTAAATGTGAAATGCCAGTGTTGCACACAAATGGTTGTTTCCTGATATTTTGTTACAATTAATAATAGGACATTCATTGCTCTTATCATAATATCCATCAGATCCACTGAATTATGGGAAGAAACTCTTGTGTCTGTACTCTAATCCTCGATGGACAATGACTGACTTGGAGCCAAGATGGAGGCGCCCAGTTGTAGGCTAAAGGAGTGCAGTTTTCTACATTTTGAATTACATTTTTTACACATTTGTTTCATGTAGGGATAAGTAATCATAACATTAAATAACCTGGGAAGGGACAGTCCCCCTTTAAAGGGACAGTACTGCCCAGCATGAGCTCATATAGTATGTTCTGTTTAAAGGGACAGTAATTCTGTCCGTGTCAGTGCTGGTTATATTATTCAGGGAGTGACATTTCATAGCTTTGAATAATAGTCATCAATCTATCAGAATTCACAAAATCATAGTTTACAGCAATCCAGCTGCCATTGGAACCATCTACAGCAGTGAAAATCCCAATAATTCTTATCTAAATTTACAAAACCGTTGACATCTCCACATTGAGAATTATACAATTAAAGTGACGCTTGAGCCTTAACTCCACTCCCTTTGATTCCACGAAGGTCCGTGCCTGTAGGTGCCTCCATTACATTCCGCTGTATCATTGTTTAGTGAATGGAAGGAAGCGGCGGTCATTACATAACCAGCAATACGGAAGAATTTGTAACAACGCAGAAAACAAATTGAAAAGATGTCACATCAGTATTTCAGAGATAGATGAATGAATGTAAATAGGTGATTTTGCCGTTTGTGTTAAATATACATTATATAGAAAGACGACCGTTGCTAATTTATTTTAACGGGTGCTATTGTGTCCACTTTACTGTATATCCATTAGCTAATCTTAGCTACAGAAGAACTCTGTTGCCGGACAACGCTGACGCGGTTTATTTTCCAGAAGAGACCCGATGGCTGGGCCACTGAGGGTTTAATGACACCCCTCTTAGGAATCCTCTATACCCTAACAAAGCTTTTAGAATCCTAGTGACTTGTATCATGTATTCCCAATTGTACGTGTAGCTATCGCTCCCCACAGCCTCTGTATGAAGGAAGAGAAATTATGTTTGCCGTTCCAATAAATACATTTTATGAATGATTCTAGGCGTTGTATAGCGTTTCATTCATATAGCAACCAGATTATTATAATTTTGTTTTATAGCAAAACCTGCTAAACGCAGTTCTGCAAGGTTTTATTTAAAGGAGCACTATAGGGTCAGGAACACAAACATGTATTCCTGACCCTATAGGGTCAAAACCACCATCTAGCCACCCTGGTCCCCTCATGCCTCCATAAATATAGTAAAATCGTACTTGTATTCAAGCCTGAAGCTGTAACTCTGCATGCTGTTTGCCTCAGAAAAGCAGTCTTCTGACATCAGAAGTGGTAGCCTGATCCAATCACATTGCTTCCCCATAGGATTGGCTGAGACTGACAAAGAGGCAGAGCCAGCACAATTCAAACCCAGCCCTGGCCAATCAGTATCTCCTCAGAGAGATGAATTGAATCAATGAATCTCTATGAGGAAAGTTCAGTGTCTGCATGCAGAGGGAGGAGATACTGAATGTTTGGATGCATTTTAGGCAGCCATGACCCAGGAAGGATCTCTAACAGCCATCTGAGGAGTGGCCAGTGAAGTTATCACTAGGCTGTAATGTAAACACTGCATTTTCTCTGAAAAGACCGTGTTTACAGCAAAAAGCCTGAAGGGAATGATTCTACTCACCAGAACAAATTCAGTAATAGTTGTTCTGGTGACTATAGTGTCCCTTTAAGTAAAGAAAAAACTTTGCTAAAAAGCCATCAATGAGACGGTCCTGAGAATGTATGCAGGGTGGTAACAACACGGCAAAGTAACGGTGGGGGTGGGGGGGTCGGAGAGTTCATAGGAGCTACATCTTGAGGATTTAACTTACAGATATCAATTTTAAAAATATGTATATTTTGGGGGGGGGCGTGGCCAACAGAGATCTATCTGTTGGGCTCTGTAAAGGCCTAACACAAAATAGACACGAGCCGCATTTATCCCAGTTTTTGGAGCCAGACAACTAACCCCCTTCACATCCAGAAGTCATGGGACGAAAAAACAAAAAGAATAACCGCCCAGAAGCTCCCCGTCTGCCGGACATACAGCTTTCTTTTGAGAGCGCAACATCTCAGCAGCGACCAGAGATGGCGCCTGAGGCCCAGTGCGACTCCAAGGCCTCACAAGAGGATGAGGAAGCTCTTCTTACTTCCCCACAATCCGGAGACACATTTCCCACATGAGAGTCGGAGGAAGACTCGTTCCCATCAACGAAAGGGGACATAAAGAAACTCCTCACGGAGCTGCGGCAGGTTTGGAAAGAGGACCTCCAGGTGGTCCAGACTGAAATAGGGGTAGTCCACCAGAAAGTGCAGGAGATAGAGGCAGGAGAAACCTCCAGAGACAAAAAAATCCAAAAGACACCTACAGACCGATTGAAGGCCTTACCGCTCAGGTGTAAAGGTTGAACCACACTGTCACCACACTGGAGATGCGTCAAAATCTAAGTCTCAGAGGAGTCCCATAGACGGTGGGAGGAGAGGTACTCCTGCAATATGTCCACAACCTCCTATCCTCTGTAGGCCTTAAGAGAGACCTTGACCCTCCCCAGATCACCTCGGCATTTTGTGTATGTAAGCCAGCTTCGGCGCCCGAAAGAGTACCCAGAGATACTATTGCCATAGCCCGAGACATAGCAGTGAGGACTGCGATCATGACCTGTTTGCGGGCACTGGGGTCGATACACCACGGGGGGTCACACAGTGACTATATATGCCGATCTCCCATTTACAGTTCTCACAGAAAAACAGAAGCTGGCACCGGTAGCCAGAAGGCTCAGAGATAGCTCCATCAAATACCGCTGGGGAACGGAGGCACCCTTCTGGTCAACAGGGGGGGAGAGAGCCTCACGCTGACCTCGTCGGACGACTCAAAAGCCTTCCTAAACACCTTGGAACTGGTCGAACCCTATGCAGACGGATGCCTGCACTTTGTCCCAAATGAACAAGAATGAACATAGACCCAATAAAATAAAGAAGAGTGCTGTCAAGTAGCAGAGACCTTTGTCCAGAACCGCTGTCTTAACGCAGGTCAAGCTGCACACACAGCCCAACGCTACGTGTTATTTTATCATGGTTTCTTTTATTTTCCCCTATTCTCTTCTCCTTTTACTATTGGCCACATATACCCAGGGACACGACACCAGCAGCTATAAAAGTTCTAATACTAGAGCCTGATGTACTGCACCTGGCTTTCATATCTCCCACCCCTGAATATTGTCAATGTTCCTAAGTTCATGTATATTTTGCTTTTATGTATACTGGAAAAGTCGCGTTCAGCATATACAAACCCAATAAATTGCAAATTAAAAAAAAAATGTTTATATATATATTTTGTTTAATTTTCAGAATGAATGTTTATTTAAACCAAAAGACTATAAACCCTTACCCTACACTGTGTACCCTGTGCCTGCATTTAGTAATTGGAATTATGCGTCATATCTTGGAGTTTAGTGAATAATCTGGATACATTTGAAAACTGCTTTATTTGGCTGGGACTGACGTCAGTGCTAATAGACCCCAAATTTAATCCCTCTTGGCATATATAGGTAAATTACACTCACCATATTAAATAAACTTTACCTGAGGGAAAACGTGACACACAGACAGATCATGCTACACGTTGCTTCCTGAAGCCCTCGTTATGGGTTTGCGATGGATTTTGGATTACATTTTCAGATTATTTCAGGACAGGTTTATGTATGAACACACCTCGTAAAGGCCACAAGGTAAATTTAGGAAGTTATTTTCTATATAATCTATTAAAGGACCACTCTAGGCACCCAGACCACTTCAGCTTAATGAAGTGGTCTGGGTGCCAGGTCCAGCTAGGGTTAACTAATTTTTTTTATAAACATAGCAGTTTCAGAGAAACTGCTATGTTTATCAATTAGTTAAGCCTTCCCCCTAATTCTCTAGTGGCTGTCTCACTGACAGCCGCTAGAGGGGCTTGCGTGATTCTCACTGTGAAAATCACAGTGAGAGCACGCAAGCGTCCATAGGAAAGCATTATGAATGCTTTCCTATGTGACCGGCTGAATGCGCGCGCAGCTCTTGCCGCGCGTGCGCATTCAGCCGACGGGGAGGAACGGAGGCGGAGAGGAGGAGGAGAGCTCCCCGCCCAGCGCTGGAAAAAGGTAAGTTTTTACCCCTTTCCAGAGCCGGGTGGGAGGGGGTCCCTGAGGGTGGGGGCACTCTAGTGCCAGGAAAACGAGTATGCTTTCCTGGCACTAGAGTGGTCCTTTAAGATAAGTTTGCTACTTTTAGTCAATATAGACGTAGGGGAAAAACCATTGCTCTGCGGAATTGCCCTAACCCCCAAGTAATTAAATTATTATCACACCATAATTCACTACTTATTGAATCAAAGCATATCACGGCAGCCGAGCCGGACGTTAGGTTAGTCAGCTCTAAGTGGAGATAATGGATTTGGTTTTCAATAGGTTTTATTGAATGATAAGGACAGATGTGGTCAGATTCAAGAAATCAAATGAAACTAACCGCATCTCTGGAAATAACTATAGCGGCAGTGTCTAGGATTATAATGCTGGCTGTCGGTAACAGGTGTAGCTGTGAACCGCTAAGGGTGTCACTATAGACCCATGAGCAGAAAAAATGCTACTAAATACCAAAATGAAGTATATACAAAAAGTGACTGCTAAATGCAAAAAATAAATAAAGTATATACAGTGGTACTAGGATTCCACGCCTGTCAATAGAAGGATATGTATAGGTAGGGATATAATGAGCCAAATGGCAACAGCAACTCACCCCTAATTATCAGCTTTAATATAGTGCACTATAAGGAGATGAGAAAAATCCCCAAGTCCCAACCATAAATACCTCCTATAGAGATAGTAGTAGATACAAGGTAAACAGAGGCTCCAAATGAGGCTAGTACAGGGGTGAAGGGAGATTGAGGAGGGTATGCAGTGTTAATAGCAGTCAAATTCGGACTGCTAGTTTTAAATTTAAACAACCTCTCTCCCTGTAAATCCTGTACAAAAAGGATTATAGGTCCCCAAATCACAACCATAAATACCTCTTACAAAAAAATACTAATGATAGGTAACAGGTGTAGCTGTGAACCGCTAAGGGTGTCACTATAGACCCATGAGCAGAAAAAATGCTACTAAATACCAAAATGAAGTATATACAAAAAGTGACTGCTAAATGCAAAAAATAAATAAAGTATATACAGTGGTACTAGGATTCCACGCCTGTCAATAGAAGGATATGTATAGGTAGGGATATAATGAGCCAAATGGCAACAGCAACTCACCCCTAATTATCAGCTTTAATATAGTGCACTATAAGGAGATGAGAAAAATCCCCAAGTCCCAACCATAAATACCTCCTATAGAGATAGTAGTAGATACAGGGTAAACAGAGGCTCCAAATGAGGCTAGTACAGGGGTGAAGGGAGATTGAGGAGGGTATGCAGTGTTAATAGCAGTCAAATTCGGACTGCTAGTTTTAAATTTAAACAACCTCTCTCCCTGTAAATCCTGTAGGAAAAAACAAATTGGGCAATTTGTTTTTTCCTCATATCACGGATATGAGCACTGGGCACTGGTGGTTTTAGCACCATGTTAATCACTTAATGTATATTTGATTTACTCTTTTTCTATGCCTGTCTAGCTAGATTAACAGGGAGAGAGGCTTTATAAATTAAACCAGCAGTCCGAATTTGACTGTTATTATGACTGTCTACCGTCCTCAATCTCCCTTTACCTCTGTACTAGCTCCAATTGGAGCCTCTGTCTACTCTGTATCTATCATTAGTATTTTTTTGTAAGAGGTATTTATGGTTGTGATTTGGGGACCTATAATCCTTTTTGTACAGGATTTACAGGGAGAGAGGTTGTTTAAATTTAAAACTAGCAGTCCGAATTTGACTGCTATTAACACTGCATACCCTCCTCAATCTCCCTTCACCCCTGTACTAGCCTCATTTGGAGCCTCTGTTTACCCTGTATCTACTACTATCTCTATAGGAGGTATTTATGGTTGGGACTTGGGGATTTTTCTCATCTCCTTATAGTGCACTATATTAAAGCTGATAATTAGGGGTGAGTTGCTGTTGCCACTTGGCTCATTATATCCCTACCTATACATATCCTTCTATTGACAGGCGTGGAATCCTAGTACCACTGTATATACTTTATTTATTTTTTGCATTTAGCAGTCACTTTTTGTATATACTTCATTTTGGTATTTAGTAGCATTTTTCTGCTCATGGGTCTATAGTGACACCCTTAGCGGTTCACAGCTACACCTGTTACCTATCATTAGTATTTTTTTGTAAGAGGTATTTATGGTTGTGATTTGGGGACCTATAATCCTTTTTGTACAGGATTTACAGGGAGAGAGGTTGTTTAAATTTAAAACTAGCAGTCCGAATTTGACTGCTATTAACACTGCATACCCTCCTCAATCTCCCTTCACCCCTGTACTAGCCTCATTTGGAGCCTCTGTTTACCTTGTATCTACTACTATCTCTATAGGAGGTATTTATGGTTGGGACTTGGGGATTTTTCTCATCTCCTTATAGTGCACTATATTAAAGCTGATAATTAGGGGTGAGTTGCTGTTGCCATTTGGCTCATTATATCCCTACCTATACATATCCTTCTATTGACAGGCGTGGAATCCTAGTACCACTGTATATACTTTATTTATTTTTTGCATTTAGCAGTCACTTTTTGTATATACTTTGTTTTGGTATTTAGTAGCATTTTTTCTGCTCATGGGTCTATAGTGACACCCTTAGCGGTTCACAGCTACACCTGTTACCGACAGCCAGCATTATAATCCTAGACACTGCCGCTATAGTTATTTCCAGAGATGCGGTTAGTTTCATTTGATTTCTTGAATCTGACCACATCTGTCCTTTTTGTTGTTTGATTTTGTATATATGGGGTTATGCCCCTTCTTGAGACATCTGGAGTCTCTAATTGGTACACCAGTCTCTGAGTAGACACTCGGCATTACTTCCTCGGGTTATCCGGGGTTGTTGGCACAGGTGTACACCCAGAGACACTGAACTTTTTGTTCTCTGTTTTCCTGTTTATTGAATGATAATAGAAATATTCTAAAAAAAAGTTCTCAACTATTTACTACTATTCACCGTTTATTAAATTACACAATAAATTATTGATATCTCCATTTAAAGACCGCTGGGGGGGTGGCATAGCAGGCAGATAAAGATTAGCAGGGTTATTCAATAAAGGGAGAATTTGAAGTGGGTTTTAAGTTTAATGTTAAGTTATGTGTCCAGATTGGTTACTTTGGATTCAAATTTGAAATTCATTTTATCATCTAGTTATCTATTTAGATTTGCATTTTGTTTCTCGAACAGATCAGTGTTCTGCAAGAGTAACGCTACGTGTGACAGGACAGGGATTTAGCTTTGATTACACGGAGGTATGCAAACCATTTAAAATGAAATCTGTACATAAATCTGCATAAATTACAGCTCTACGCAAAATAATTCATCTTCACTGGAAAAAATAAAAACTACACGGGAAGCAAAATGTACTTTATCAGGTGTGAAATCGCTGCACAGTGTCACTAAAATGGGAAATTGTAGAGAACTGTCAACCAGACTGCAAAATATACAATACAATAGTAGAGTAGAAAAGAATTAGCTAGTAATGGGATTTTCCCCAATTAGGTTATTTTTAGCCTAATTTTTGCAAGGCCAGATTCTTTGTAGGGGAAGCATCATTTTAATGGGAGTGTTTGGCAGACTGGACAATAGGTGGAGCTGTTTCATGTGTATGTAGTTATAAAAAGTAACGTTTTTCACGATTCTCTGAGTCTATCTCTAAAGACATGTATTCATGACATGCTTCTATTTATTGGTAAAGTTTAACGTCCTGCATCCATATGAATCCTGCTAAGTTTATTTCAGCAGCCTTTTCCTGGTAATCTTGGTGTGATAATGGATTGATAACGAGTAAAAAAACTGCAACCAAATATCTATTCACTACATGTGGCTCAGAGCACTTCCAATACAGGACGTAGGAAGTTATCAGATCTGTCACATACGTTACATTGCCATGCGTATGTGTTTGTTCAGTTTATGATGCATTCTTGCACAATTTCATACCTCTCAAGAGTCCCTATTTTGAAAGGACAGTCCTTATTTTGGGCATTAGTCCCTCTGTCCCTCTTTCCTATCCTAAACTTCCTCTTTTCTAGGAGCTCCATATTGTAGGTGTGTTTGAGTGTATAACAGAGCTCCACGGCAATTATACGCCTAAATTACATTTTAGCATCAACAAAATGTTATTAGCAAATCACTTTGAATTTCTCAGAAAACACCCGCCCATGGCTGCACCCCTCACATTAAGATGTCCCTCTATCCATCTGAAATGTTGGGAGGTGAGCAATTTTCATTACGGTCCCAGAGAGGTAAGCGGGCTGGTTCTCAAAGCAAGGGCCAGCCTACCACACACAGGACAGGTTTGTATAATTGATAATTATGGATAAAATAATTAGCAATTTCCAATTGGTAAATTCAGCTCTGAGTTTTCTCAGGAGCAGCTAACGCTGGGTAATTTAATACACAAAAACAAGTCCTGTGCTCAAACTCCCATCACTGCTGGGTGGCAGCAATGACCACAGTACACATCATCCCCAATACATACAGTAAAAACCAAAGAAAGAAAAGTTACCTATGCACTTCCCAAATCCCTGTGTATATTTATATAAATTGAGGTTTTTAGTTCCCCTCCAATAGCCACTAGATGTAAGCCCATCTGCCACATTAAGGCAAACCTCTTACGTGGGTTCTACACTAACAATTTACCTTGCTTCTTCCAGCTTAAGGTTAGTTTCAAGTGATCCTCTTAACAAAACGCATGGATGAGTAGGTCTGATTCTGGTCATTTGTCTTATTCATTCATTACGCAAGTGGAATCATCTACAAGGGAGATACTTTCTAGACCAGCAGTAGGCAACCTTCGGCACTCCAGATATTGTGGACTATATCTCCCATAATGCCCTTAGACCCATAACACTAGCAAAGCATCAAAGGCAACTTCCCACAATGCCTTACTGCATGTGCTTTAACCTGTTTAAAGTTGTAAAGGCTACATTTCACCTATATTAGCAATATATTTGCAAACAATGGCGCCATGATATTTGGACCCTTTAAAATCCAAAGAGCAATTTAAACAATTAATGCAGTATATTAATTTCCATGGCCGTTAGGCCGCATATCGCTTCGACTGCCAACGCAAAGCCCCAGGTAAATAGTGAGGCACACCCATACGTTGTTATACAGGGAGGACCTGGCTGTGTGCCGCTGAGCAGCTGCATAGTATTAATAATCAGTCTCAGATAAAAAACATCTGAAATGTCAGGTTCACTCATGCATAACCTTAATCTGTGTGGAACTATGAACTAACCCACTTATAGAAACATTTATTTATTTTTTACCAAAGGAATGCTCAAGGCACCATAACAACTTTATCAGAATGAAATTGTTATGATTCCAGTTGGTCCCTGGTACAGGCTTACCTTAAGGGGTTGAACCGATAACAAAAGGTTTAAAAAGTCTTCTCTCTGGCTTTGTTCAGCTCTGACCCCTCCACATCTCTCGAGTCCGAGGCTTGAACCAGGAAAGCTTGGACTGGAGTCTAAATAATAGAAAAAAATGTCTGAATCAAAAGGCGCTAATTAAAAAGAAAATAAGGTAAAAAAAAAAATTGGTGAATTACAAAGTAAAAGCTGCTATCACTATGTGTGGGTGCTTCCCGAACACAACACTCCGAACGCTAGTGTCCAGTGAAATATGTAGGTACGTAGTGAAAAACAAAATCACACAAACTGGAAGCGCCAAGTGTCAGCGGTAACAGCACAAACCCTTTCCAATGTAAAAATGCAACTATCACTCAAAACCATAGAAAAGAAATATACACGTAGTGCAACGTAATTCAGTGGGTAAATAAACAGAGCATGAGGGTGTACGAACGAGCATTCACATAGACAGAGCCTCATACAAATGCACAAACAAATCTGCTGTTTTGACCTAAATTTGATTTTCAATGTTTAGTGAATATACCCCTATAGAGGTTTTGCTTGTTCCCCATCAATAAACAAAAGTAACTTTGTATTTATAGTGATATCCATGTGTACAGTGCCCACTAGTGGTGACAAAGAATAACAAAATATGAGTCACCGTTTTTGTTTTTTTAACAACTTTGAACCCTTTCAGTACCACTCACTCCAAAGGGACACTGTAAATACCCAGACCACTTCAGTTAATTGAAGTGGTGTGGGTGCTGCCTGTGACCCTTTTGCACTTAGTGCTGCAATGTAAAACATTGCAGTTCCAGAGAATGTTTACATTGCAGCTCTAAGTCTGACCTCTGTGACTGTCTAAAAGAATGTCTAACAGAAAGCAGCTGGGTGCGCTACCGGTATCCAAACGGAAGGTCCGTTATCTAATGCTGGACGTCCTCATGGACCTCCAGCGTCAGATTTTCCCATAGGAAAGCATTAAATAATGCTTTCCTATGGGGAGGTCTAATGCGCATACGCATTAGGTCTCCCACGCCGGCTGACGGCGGGGGAGGAGCCTGACCCAGCGCCGAGAAACATGGCGCTGGATTTAGGTAAGTGGCTGAAGGGGTATTAACCCCATTCAGCCCCGCATGAGGGGGGCCCCCGAGGGAGGGGGGCACTCCTGGAGTCTATAGTGCCAAGAAAACGGGTTTGTTTTCCTGGCACTATAGGATCCCTTTAAAAGCAAAGCTGGTTTAACCATAAGGTGACCACCTAGAATCCAATACCATAAAGATACACGTCCAAGCTTCACCCTATTTACCATCTTTATACTCAGAGTGAGGAACCTGCCCGGGCCCTGTGGGGCCCTTAATCCTTCTGAGCTTTAGAGGGACACTATAGGCACACAGACCACTTCACTTCCTGGGTGCAGTGTCCACGGCCCACTTAGTCCTGCAATGTAAATCATTGCAGTTTAGAGAAACTGTAATAATCATTTATATTGCAGGACTGAGACTGCCTTCAGGGAATGCTGGACAGTTTGTTTTCTGTGGTGGCTACTAAGCCTAAAAGACAAACATACCAACTTATAAAAAAAATTACGTCAACATCTTATTTTAGCCCTTGTATTTTGTGACCTGTAACTTTCAAAATAAGCTGAAATCCTATACATGTGATGTACTCTATAAATCAAGACACACACATGAATTTCTTTTGAATTACTTTTTCTAAGCTGAGCATATTATGCACACACTATTATTGGCAAAACTGTAGGAAAAATTTGTTTTGTTTTTCCATTTTTTGGCATTTTTTTTTATAATTAATGAGAATTTATCTATGTATATGTGACATAAAATTAAAGCCATGTTTGTGCTCTCAAAAAACGGTATATAATATGTGTTGGTGCAATAAAAGACAGAGATGCAAATTGCTTTTGAACACAATCAGCAAATAATGCAAAAATGGCTTGTGTCCTTAAGGGTAAGACAAGCTTTTGAAGCGGTGTCCTTAATGGGTTAATAAGAATTCTATTAATTATAATGTTTTCTGGCCGGGACCTGTGACTGATTGTGGCCACCTCGGCCGATCCAAAGTATAAATCATGATAGGGTCGTAGTGAAAAACGATAATTCACTAAAATAGTTATTTCTCTATAGAACATGCATTGCTTTCATGTTAAGATTTTGCACAGTCACAAACACACTGCATGATCCCTTTTTTAGAATTTGGCGATGTTTGTATATTTACTCACTGTGCACTCCGCGCCTGCGGTTAAATGATTTAGAATGAAATACCACGCAAAGATAACATTGTCCTAAACAGCTTAGCAGAGAACTGAGCTCCTCAATTCAATATCAAAGTACTAGATACTCCACAGTAATATAGATTACAGGAGAAACTGTGACAGAGTGAATCACAGAGCTCCACAGCAATAAAACTCACAGTAATGTGCAGGGTGTAAGAATGCATCACAGAGCTCCACAGCTATAAAACTCACAGTAATGTGCAGTATATATGAATATATCACAGAGCTCCACAGCTATAAAACTCACAGTAATGTGCAGTGTATATGAATATATCACAGAGCTCCACAGCTATAAAACTCACAGTAATGTGCAGGGTGTAAGAACGCATCACAGAGCTCCACAGCAATAAAACTCACAGTAACGTGCAGGGTGTAAGAATGCATCACAGAGCTCCACAGCTATACAACTCACAGTAATGGACAGTGTATATGAATGTATCACAGAGCTCCACAGGTATACAACTCACAGTAATGTGCAGGGTGTAAGAATGCATCACAGAGCTCCACAGCTATAAAACTCACAGTAATCTGCAGTATATATGAGTGTGTTACAGAGCTCCACAGCAATAAACCTCACAGTAATGTGCAGTGTATATGAATGTATCAGAGCTCCACAGCTATAAAACTCACAGTAATGTGCAGTGTATATGAATGTATCACAGAGCTCCACAGCTATAAAACTCACAGTAATGTGCAGTGTATATGAATGTATCACAGAGCTCCACAGCTATAAAACTCACAGTAATCTGCAGTATATATGAGTGTGTTACAGAGCTCCACAGCAATAAACCTCACAGTAATGTGCAGTGTATATGAATGTCAGAGCTCCACAGCTATAAAACTCACAGTAATGTGCAGTGTATATGAATGTATCACAGAGCTCCACAGCTATAAAACTCACAGTAACGTGCAGTGTGTATGAGTGTATCACAGAGCCCCAAAATAATAAAACTCACAGTAATGTGCAGTGTATATGAATGTATCACAGAGCTCCACAGCTATAAAACTCACAGTAATCTGCAGTATATATGAGTGTGTTACAGAGCTCCACAGCAATAAACCTCACAGTAATGTGCAGTGTATATGAATGTATCAGAGCTCCACAGCTATAAAACTCACAGTAACGTGCAGTGTGTATGAGTGTATCACAGAGCCCCAAAATAATAAAACTCACAGTAATGTGCAGTGTATATGAATGTATCACAGAGCTCCACAGCTATAAAACTCACAGTAATCTGCAGTATATATGAGTGTGTTACAGAGCTCCACAGCAATAAACCTCACAGTAATGTGCAGTGTATATGAATGTATCAGAGCTCCACAGCTATAAAACTCACAGTAATGTACAGTGTATATGAATGTATCACAGAGCTCCACAGCTATAAAACTCACAGTAATGTGCAGTGTGTATGAGTGTATCACAGAGCCCCAAAATAATAAAACTCAGTGCTGACCCACTGCACTTCCTCTGTTATTCCATTGGTTGAGGGTTTATAATTCCTTTTTCGGCTACGTTCCCATCTCTCTTCACATGTTTAATAGTTGTAGAGTTAAATAATAATAATAATAATAATAAGAGAACGGGGAGCAGACGGGGGCACATTGACACCCATCAGTCAGCAGGTTGGCCAAGGTTAATCCTATTCCCACACCCAATGTGCTGAGCTGCACGTTGCCCCATATAGATATATCACGATGCCAAGTCATAGTGCCGAGGCTGTGTTTGAGCTAAAGAAAAAACCCGGGACCAGCGGTCTGTGCCCAAACATGTCTTAAAACTGAACAAACTAATGTCCCAAATATAACCCTGGCGCACAGCTAACAAGCTCAGGGATTAAATCCGTGCATTATGGAACAAACACATTGGGAAACAGATCTGGATCTAAATAAGCGGGAGTGACAGGGGGGTGATGGTGGCATTGTGCTGCCCCTCAGTGTATTCCAATCCATCTCCCTGACCAGCCACTTCTTCCTGCTGGACACACAGACCAGATCTCGGAATTCTATGGTGGGGATGGCAAGGTTATAATGTCACCTCCAGGCAGTCTGCCTCGTGTCACAGCCATGATTTCACTACACTTCACTAAATGGTTACATGATCTTTATAAAAGAGAACCTACTTCTGTCTTATATTGGGTGAAATACCTCGCACTGGATGAGAATATGATATAATAGGCATAACGGAAACATCGTGGGATGAGACACATGACTGGGCAGTTAACTTAAATAGGTACACGTTATTTAGGAAGGATAGGAAAAACAGGAAGGATGGTGGGGTATGTTTGTATGTCAACCATGAGTTAAAGTCAAATCGTAGGCATGTGGAGTGTGACGAGGAAAATGAGGAAGCTTTATGGGTAGATATCTGCTTGGGGCAAACAAAGGGAAATCAATTATTGGTTGGGATATGTTATAAACCACCTAATGTAAATATTAATGAGGAAGAACTGCTGTTAGAGCAAATTGGGAAAGCTGCAAATCGGGGTAACACATTAATTATTGGAGATTTAAATTACCCGGACATAAATTGGGATAGAGGGACTAGTACTTCAGCTAGGGGAAATCAGGTTTTTGAATGCGTTAAGTGACACCTTTATGTCACAACTGGTACAAGCACCAACTAGAAAGGATGCTTGTCTGGATCTCATTATAACAAACAATTTTGATCTTTTGACCAACATTCAATTAGGGGAGCATTTGGGAAATAGTGATCACAATATGGTAATTTTTTAAATAAACTCAAAAAAGCAAAAAGCATGTGGGGTATACTAAAATGTATATTTAAAAAAAAAAAGCCAATTTCAATAAGATTAGGGAAGCTCTACAACATATCGACTGGCATATATGAGGATCCTATGGCAAGAGATATGCAAATGATTGCTGCAAACACCTTGCAGATAACTTGTGATTGGATGACTCGAGACAAGGTGCTACAGCTGTTAAAGAAAATTAATGTAAATAAAGCTCCGGGGCCTGACGTTATTCACCCACGAGTACTTAAGGAGCTAAGTGGGGAAATAAGTGAACCTCTGTATTTAATTTTTCAAGATTCTTTTGTTTCAGGTATTGTACCGGAGGATTGGAGGAAGGCAGATGTTGTTAATATATTTTAAAAGGGTTGAAAATCCTTGCCTGGAAATTATAGACCTGTGAGCTTAACTTCTGTGACTGGGAAAATATTTTAAGAACGATTATAGAAGGGATAATATTCAGGAATTCATTGGGAAGAACTTTGTTATTAGCAATAACCAGCATGGTTTTATGAAACATAGGTCATGTGAAACTAACCTAATTGCATTCTACGAAGAAGTAAGTAGATTTATAGATCAGGGTGTTGCAGTGGATGTGATCTACTTGGATTTTGCCAAGTCATTTGATACGGTTCCTCACAATAGGTCTTCAAACTAAAATAAATTGGTCTAGATGAATATTCTTTTTCTTGGGTAGAACATTGGCTTAAGGATAGAGTACAACGCGTCATTAATGGTAAATTTTCAGGCTGGACAAAATTTGTAAGTGGTGTCCCTCAGGGTTCTGTTTTGGGACCGCTTCTATTTAACATATTTATAAATGATCTTGAAATAGGAATTGAAAGCCATGTATCAGTGTTTGCAGATGACAAAACTCTGTAAAGTCATAAAATGTGAGCAGGATATTGCTTTGCTGCAGAGGGATTTGGATAGATTGGGGACTGGGCACTAAAATGGCAGATGAAATTTAACGTAGAGAAATGCAAAGTTATGCACTTCGGGGTCATGAATGCACAAGCAACTTACACTCTAAATGGTAGTGAATTAGGGATAACCACACACAAGAAGGATTTGGGAATTGTTATAGACAACAAATTAGGCAGCAATATGCAATGTCAATCTGCAATTGCTAAGGCCAGTAAGGTTTTGTCATGTATAAATAGGGGCATAAATTCTCGGGATGAAAATATAATTTTGCTTCTTTATAAATCGCTGGTAAGACCACACCTTAAATATGCCGTGCAATTTTGGGCACCTGTTCTAAAGAAGGATATCATGGCACTAGAAAAAGTGCAGAGATGAGCTACAAATTGATAAAAGGAATGGAGCATTTTAGTTACGAAGAAAGGTTAAAACAAACTGAATCTCTTTAGTTTGGAAAAACGGCGCTATTCGGGGCCAGTACAAACCATTATATGGAAATCTATTCATAAACAGGGCTATACATAGGACACAAGGTCACACATTTAGGCTGGAAGAAAGGAGATTTCATCTAAGGCAAAGAAAAGGGTTTTTTTACAGTAAGAGCAATAAGGATATGGAATTCTCTGCCTGAAGAGGTGGTTTTATCAGAGTCCATACAGATATTTAAACTGCAATTGGATAAATACTTACAAAAACATAACATACAGGGATATAATTTCTAATTAGTGGGGTAATAGCTGCTTGATCCAAGGAGACATCTGACTGCTACTTTGGGGTCAAGAAGGAATTTTTTCCTAGTTTGTTGCAAAATTTGAAGCGCTGCAGACTGGGTTTTTTGCCTTCTTTTGGATCAACAGCAAAAACATATGTGAGGAAGGCTGAACTTGATGGACGCAAGTCTCTTTTCAGCTATGGAACTATGTAACTATGTAAGAATTCAGGAAAAATAACAGGATATTTTTAGTAACAGCCCACACTAACACATGACATAATAAAACATTTTCATCATACAAAGTGTGTGTGTAATTATCATGCAATATGCGGGATATTGGATTGCTGCAAGGTGGGGGCGCAGTGTAAAGAGGGGGGGATGCATGTTATTTTGCCTTCAATCTATTAAGACATGGCTCACCCTTAGCTAGACACCGAAACGCTGAGTGAGGATGTGTTAGCGAACATTGTGATGTTATTCCATACCTTTACACATAAATTCACAAACACTATAACGTTTTTGACGTGCCCTTAATTGCATGAACCCAGTTTGATTTAATTATGTCTTTGATTCCAAGTGAGGAATGTGATTTGACAGCCGGTAGGAGCTGGTGAAGGTATTGTGTTTTATCTATACCCCAATAATTAATAACAAAAAGAAAAAAGAACAAAAAAAAACAAGACCTACGACACACATTCTTTAAGCCATTTGACCATAAAGTTCATTGAATTTTATTTAAATGCAGCAATTAACACATAAAGTGGTTTATTCATAAAACTGCTTATTGTTGGGCATTCAAAGAGAATTTCAAATTTGTGTCCACCTTTCTCCCAGAATGCCATGCTGGGTATGCAAATAATCACAGGGCCATCACTTCTTCAGATTCCATTCGCAATGATGCGTGGTTATACGATATGACCATTCGTGGAGGACACACAGTATGGAGCTTATCTGGTTCTGTGATCACAGTATATCTGGCAATGCCATCTGCTTTAAGAGTCACTGCCTGTCACTGGGTGACAGATTTTCAAATATAATAATATAGATCTGGGGTTTATTCAATAAACATTTACACATTTTAATTCCCTTTTCAGTCAATATAATCCTTATTGCTGGAGATCAGCAGGGGATGGTGTAGCAGAGCTGAAATCCTAAAATACAAGATCTCCGCTGGAATCCTCGGGAGCTGGAAGGAAACGCTGTTCAGTCGGTATTGTTGGTATTTATATCGCGCCAGCTTATTCGGCAGCGATTTACAATAAAAGGGGAAGGTTATAGCTCATTCCCCCAGTAACTGGACGACACACAGTTCTGGGCGTCAACTGAACTTTATTAGCCCACATAAGGCTTTTTATGCACAGCCCCATAGTATGGGGTCTCTACAGCAAGTTTACAGGGGTTTTTCCCAAGAGTCTCTGTTTCTGAGTGATCATTGAGCTGGGAAACATGATAACTCAATTATCTCGTAGTTACAGAAACTAACATAAAATATCACAAAACATAATTAAACATTACAGGAACCCCACAATTCTGAAATCCCTGAATAGCCTGTGTCTGAGTGCCCAACATATCTGAAAAACACTCAGATCGGTTCGGTGAAACAGGATCGCTATTCAGAAGAAGTTTTGACTGGCAGGCCGCAAGATGATGCCCCAAAAGAATTCCAGAGAATCCAGCGCACCGGTCGGTCTTCGTTCGGGAGTTTGTGCACGAACACTGACGAACACTCCCCCTGGCGTTTAGGTAGCAAATGCTCCCCACTAATCGGTAGATCCTATCTCCCGAACATGGCTTGTCTAGTTGGTCGGGAAAGTGTATAGGCAGCAGAACCATCTTAAACGGGGTTCGCGAGTATGTGTAGCTGAACACACACTCAACGACCAAGTACCGCTGCCTGTGTTCAGGAGACAAACTTGACCACGTGCGTTCTGTTATACGAACGGTGGCAACCCAGGGATATCATTGAAATTAATCCTTTAATGTTGGTGAACAGCCAGGGGTGGTCGGTGTTCTAAGTCAATAAAGAGGGGGATCACACAAATTCTGTACGGGTCTGTTCAGCAGAACTAAATATAGGTTCGGGCAACCTTAGGGAATGATACCAGGTCTGCCACACATGGGTTAACTGTGGGTGGATTATCTCAGCACTCTCAGCGTACCATCGATGTCCAGGATTAGATGGAGTCTCAGAAGTATAGTTTCTGCATCATTGGTGCATTGTAGGAGGTGGGGGAGGGTCAGTGCAGGGATTTATTTTCAAGTCACTTCAAACTGGTTCGACAGAAAGCCAATGAACATCACCCATAGACTTGTATCTCCTTAGACACTACAATTATCTGTAATAATATTTTGAGCTGCAGTGGTTATGGTACTTTGATGCAACTTTAATGCATTTGGTCTCATTACTATGCTGTATTTTTTTTTGTATGCTCAAGTTTTATAGTTTTTGAGAAAGAGAACCAACCTTTAGCAGAATGCTGCACAATAAGCCGGCCTCCTTCGTCACACTGCCTCACTCAAAGGAAAAGACTTCCTTATCAGTGTACGTACACAGTCTCAATGCCTGACAGCTGCTTTTAATTCACAGCCAGGCTGCAGACAGTCAGAGAAACCATAAACAGCTAGTGATATCCTTACTGTACGTCTCCCCGGGTGTCCCCTCCTTCTACCACAGGTTGTTTGTAGTTCAGATCACTCAATGCTGACGGCGATCGGAGAGCTTTGCCGCTCCGTGATGTCACTGGCATGGACATGCCCACACGGGCATCAGGCAGAGAAATTGTGCACGCCAGTGTTCATTTTGCTGCAAATTTCAATCTAGTTTTAGTCAGAGTTTTCTTTTGCCAAAAAGCCATTTTAGTTTTAGTCGTATTTCAGTCATCTGAATTTTTTTTCGTCTTAGTCGACTAAATTCTGAGTAAAATTGTTAGTGACCAAATTAACATTGGTGCACACACCGAGTGCATGCGCTGTGTGTATGGCACTGCGAGAGTTAACTCATTTACATACTTTGCCAGGTCTTGGCTGATAACGGATTTAGGTGAGATTATAAAAAGAACAGGATTTTATTTACTTTAGTTAGTTAGCTCTGTGGTTGTGCAAAATGAAGGAAGTGGCATTTCTTCTTTGAATGCCACATTTCAGCCCATATGCAGATGGTTCTCCTGCTTAGCCTTGTCAGTCAACAGCTGTCACAGAGGGCATGAATCTCAACAAATACCTTCACGGAAAATAAATACAATTCTCATGGCCTAGAACAATGTATACATTCATTTTTATTTGACGTAAATCACTTTTTTTTTCTAGAAATATTTTTATTTAATGTAAATTCTTTACTATAAACACTTACATTAAAGTAAAATGTATCTTTCCTGAATACATTGATATCAAGATTATGACAATCTTCATTATTGTATATAAACCGCCTGCAGGTGCAGACAGATACTTTGTAATAATAGTTAGCTTGACTATAGGACTGCCCTCACTGTGGCACTCACAGGGTTAATTTACCCTGCACTCTATCATAGCCAGATATCTGATACCGAATACAGGGGCAATTTAAACACACATACCCGGGAAATGCACAGATAGCTCTGCAGGTGGTAATTTGGGGGCAATGCACAGATTAGGGCAGGGGGGTAATTTGGGGGCAATGCACAGATTAGGGCAGGGGGTAATTTGGGGACAATGCACAGATTAGGGCAGGGGGTAATTTGGGGACAATGCACAGATTAGGGCAGGGGGTAATTTGAGGGCAATGCACAGATTAGGGCAGGGGGTAATTTGAGGGCAATGCACAGATTAGGGCAGGCGGGTAATTTGAGGGCAATGCACAGATTAGGGCAGGGGGGTAATTTGAGTGCAATGCACAGATTTGAGGGCAATGCACAGATTAGGGCAGGGGGTAATTTGAGGGCAATGCACAGATTAGGGCAGGGGGTAATTTGAGGGCAATGCACAGATTAGGGCAGGGGGTAATCTGGGGGCAATGCACAGATTAGGGCAGGCGGGTAATTTGAGGGCAATGCACAGATTAGGGCAGGGGGTAATCTGGGGGCAATGCACAGATTAGGGCAGGCGGGTAATTTGAGTGCAATGCACAGATTAGGGCAGGGGGTAATCTGGGGGCAATGCACAGATTAGGGCAGGGGGTAATTTGAGGGCAATGCACAGATTAGGGCAGGGGGTAATTTGAGGGCAATGCACAGATTAGGGCAGGGGGTAATTTGAGGGCAATGCACAGATTAGGGCAGGGGGTAATTTGGGGGCAATGCACAGATTAGGGCAGGGGGTAATCTGGGGGCAATGCACAGATTAGGGCAGGGGGTAATTTGAGGGCAATGCACAGATTAGGGCAGGGGGTAATTTGAGGGCAATGCACAGATTAGGGCAGGGGGTAATTTGAGGGCAATGCACAGATTAGGGCAGGGGGTAATTTGGGGGCAATGCACAGATTAGGGCAGGGGGTAATTTGAGGGCAATGCACAGATTAGGGCAGGCGGGTAATCTGGGGGCAATGCACAGATTAGGGCAGGGGTAATTTGAGGGCAATGCACAGATTAGGGCAGGGGGTAATTTGAGGGCAATGCACAGATTAGGGCAGGGGAGTAATTTGGGGGCAATGCACAGATTAGGGCAGGGGGGTAATTTGGGGGCAATGCACAGATTAGGGCAGGGGGTAATTTGAGGGCAATGCACAGATTAGGGCAGGGGGTAATTTGAGGGCAATGCACAGATTAGGGCAGGGGGTAATTTGGGGCCAATGCACAGATTAGGGCAGGGGGTAATTTGGGGCCAATGCACAGATTAGGGCAGGGGGGTAATTTGGGGGCAATGCACAGATTAGGGCAGGGGGTAATTTGGGGGCAATGCACAGATTAGGGCAGGGGGTAATTTGAGGGCAATGCACAGATTAGGGCAGGGGGTAATTTGAGGGCAATGCACAGATTAGGGCAGGGGGTAATTTGAGGGCAATGCACAGATTAGGGCAGCGGGTAATTTGGGGGCAATGCACAGATTAGGGCAGGGGGTAATTTGGGGGCAATGCACAGATTAGGGCAGGGGGTAATTTGGGGGCAATGCACAGATTAGGGCAGGGGGGTAATTTGGGGCCAATGCACAGATTAGGGCAGGGGGTAATTTGAGGGCAATGCACAGATTAGGGCAGGGGGTAATTTGGGGCAATGCACAGATTAGGGCAGGGGGGTAATTTGAGGGCAATGCACAGATTAGGGCAGGGGGTAATTTGAGGGCAATGCACAGATTAGGGCAGGGGGAAATTTGGGGGCAATGCACAGATTAGGGCAGGGGGTAATTTGAGGGCAATGCACAGATTAGGGCAGGGGGGGTAATTTGAGGGCAATGCACAGATTAGGGCAGGGGGGTAATTTGAGGGCAATGCACAGATTAGGGCAGGGGGTAATTTGAGGGCAATGCACAGATTAGGGCAGGGGGGTAATTTGAGGGCAATGCACAGATTAGGGCAGGGGGGTAATTTGGGGACAATGCACAGATTAGGGCAGGGGGGTAATTTGGGGACAATGCACAGATTAGGGCAGGGGGGTAATTTGAGGGCAATGCACAGATTAGGGCAGGGGGTAATTTGGGGACAATGCACAGATTAGGGCAGGGGGGTAATTTGAGGGCAATGCACAGATTAGGGCAGGGGGTAATTTTGGGCCAATGCACAGATTAGGGCAGGCGGGTAATTTGGGGCCAATGCACAGATTAGGGCAGGGGGGTAATCTGGGGGCAATGCACAGATTAGGGCAGGGGGTAATTTGAGGGCAATGCACAGATTAGGGCAGGGGGTAATTTGAGGGCAATGCACAGATTAGGGCAGGGGGTAATTTGAGGGCAATGCACAGATTAGGGCAGGGGGTAATTTTGGGCCAATGCACAGATTAGGGCAGGCGGGTAATTTGGGGCCAATGCACAGATTAGGGCAGGGGGGTAATCTGGGGGCAATGCACAGATTAGGGCAGGGGGTAATTTGAGGGCAATGCACAGATTAGGGCAGGGGGGTAATTTGGGGAAAATGCACAGATTAGGGCAGGGGGTAATTTGGGCCAATGCACAGATTAGGGCAGGCGGGTAATTTGGGGCCAATGCACAGATTAGGGCAGGGGGTAATTTGAGGGCAATGCACAGATTAGGGCAGGGGGGTAATTTGGGGCAAATGCACAGATTAGGGCAGGGGGGTAATTTTGGGACAATGCACAGATTAGGGCAGGGGGAAATTTGGGGGCAATGCACAGATTAGGGCAGGGGGAAATTTGGGGGCAATGCACAGATTAGGGCAGGGGGTAATTTGAGGGCAATGCACAGATTAGGGCAGGGGGTAATTTGAGGGCAATGCACAGATTAGGGCAGGGGAGTAATTTGGGGGCAATGCACAGATTAGGGCAGGGGGTAATGTGAGGGCAATGCACAGATTAGGGCAGGGGGTAATGTGAGGGCAATGCACAGATTAGGGCAGGGGGGTAATTTGGGGACAATGCACAGATTAGGGCAGGGGGTAATTTGGGGGCAATGCACAGATTAGGGCAGGGGGTAATTTGGGGCCAATGCACAGATTAGGGCAGGGGGGTAATTTGGGGACAATGCACAGATTAGGGCAGGGGGTAATTTGGGGGCAATGCACAGATTAGGGCAGGGGGGTAATTTGAGGGCAATGCACAGATTAGGGCAGGGGGGTAATTTAGGGCCAATGCACAGATTAGGGCAGGGGGTAATTTGGGGGCAATGCACAGATTAGGGCAGGGGGGTAATTTGAGGGCAATGCACAGATTAGGGCAGGGGGGTAATTTGGGGCCAATGCACAGATTAGGGCAGGGGGTAATTTGGGGGCAATGCACAGATTAGGGCAGGGGGGTAATTTGAGGGCAATGCACAGATTAGGGCAGGGGGGGTAATTTGGGGGCAATGCACAGATTAGGGCAGGGGGTAATTTGAGGGCAATGCACAGATTAGGGCAGGGGGGTAATTTGAGGGCAATGCACAGATTAGGGCAGGGGGGTAATTTGGGGGCAATGCACAGATTAGGGCAGGGGGTAATTTGGGGGCAATGCACAGATTAGGGCAGGGGGGTAATTTGGGGGCAATGCACAGATTAGGGCAGGGGGTAATTTGGGGGCAATGCACAGATTAGGGCAGGGGGTAATGTGAGGGCAATGCACAGATTAGGGCAGGGGGTAATTTGGGGGCAATGCACAGATTAGGGCAGGGGGTAATGTGAGGGCAATGCACAGATTAGGGCAGGGGGGTAATTTGGGGACAATGCACAGATTAGGGCAGGGGGTAATTTGGGGGCAATGCACAGATTAGGGCAGGGGGTAATTTGGGGCCAATGCACAGATTAGGGCAGGCGGTAATTTGGGGCCAATGCACAGATTAGGGCAGGGGGTAATTTGGGGCCAATGCACAGATTAGGGCAGGGGGTAATTTGAGGGCAATGCACAGATTAGGGCAGGGGGTAATTTGGGGGCAATGCACAGATTAGGGCAGGGGGTAATTTGAGGGCAATGCACAGATTAGGGCAGGGGGGTAATTTGGGGACAATGCACAGATTAGGGCAGGGGGTAATTTGGGGACAATGCACAGATTAGGGCAGGCGGTAATTTGGGGCCAATGCACAGATTAGGGCAGGGGGTAATTTGAGGGCAATGCACAGATTAGGGCAGGGGGTAATTTGGGGGCAATGCACAGATTAGGGCAGGGGGTAATTTGAGGGCAATGCACAGATTAGGGCAGGGGGGTAATTTGGGGACAATGCACAGATTAGGGCAGGGGGTAATTTGGGGGCAATGCACAGATTAGGGCAGGGGGTAATTTGAGGGCAATGCACAGATTAGGGCAGGGGGGTAATTTGGGGCCAATGCACAGATTAGGGCAGGGGGTAATTTGGGGGCAATGCACAGATTAGGGCAAGGGGTAATTTGGGGGCAATGCACAGATTAGGGCAGGGGGTAATTTGGGGGCAATGCACAGATTAGGGCAGGGGGGTAATTTGGGGGCAATGCACAGATTAGGGCAGGGGGTAATTTGGGGGCAATGCACAGATTAGGGCAGGGGGTAATTTGGGGACAATGCACAGATTAGGGCAGGGGGTAATTTGGGGACAATGCACAGATTAGGGCAGGGGGTAATTTGGGGGCAATGCACAGATTAGGGCAGGGGGTAATTTGAGGGCAATGCACAGATTAGGGCAGGGGGTAATTTGGGGGCAATGCACAGATTAGGGCAGGGGGTAATTTGGGGGCAATGCACAGATTAGGGCAGGGGGTAATTTGGGGACAATGCACAGATTAGGGCAGGGGGTAATTTGGGGACAATGCACAGATTAGGGCAGGGGGTAATTTGGGGGCAATGCACAGATTAGGGCAGGGGGTAATTTGAGGGCAATGCACAGATTAGGGCAGGGGGTAATTTGGGGGCAATGCACAGATTAGGGCAGGGGGTAATTTGGGGGCAATGCACAGATTAGGGCAGGGGGTAATTTGAGGGCAATGCACAGATTAGGGCAGGGGGGGTAATTTGAGGGCAATGCACAGATTAGGGCAGGGGGGGTAATTTGAGGGCAATGCACAGATTAGGGCAGGGGGTAATTTGAGGGCAATGCACAGATTAGGGCAGGGGGTAATTTGGGGGCAATGCACACATACCTCCACTGACAGAGCTGCAGTTTAGGCTTTTGTGAACGCCTTCAGCTGCCTCATCCCAATAGGCTGGTGTGGGGGGGGGAGGAGGAGACAGGGCAGGGGGAGCTGCACTTTCAGTTGATCATTACTTAAAAACTGCAGCTCAGAGTTCGTCCCAGCACTCCCCTCCTCACTCAGGGCAGATCTGACAGACCCTCATTCCAGCTCCCCCACCCAGTGCAGATCCTCATTTCATCTCCCCCATTTAGGGCAGATCTGACTGCCCCCTCCAACTCCCATCATGTCCAGACCCCTGTCTGACCAGGAGAAGAGGAAGCAGATAAGTATTAGGGGCATTGTTGGGGTAGAGAATGTGACTGAGCTGAAGAAAGGATTTAACAGACACCTTCACTTCACCCTGGTCAAAGACAGGAATGTGGCCACCACCAGGGACTACTACTTCGCCCTGGCCCACACTGTGCGGGACCACCTGGTGGGCAGGTGGATCAGGACCCAACAGTACTACTATGAGAAGGACCCCAAGGTAACCCCAGTCTGTGAATGCTTTGCTGTCCCTTTAAATCCTATCAGCACCAGAGTGGTTTAACCCCCACTGGCACTGAAAAGGTTAAACAAATTTGCATGTTTGCCCGTTTATGTTTTAGCTAGGTGGGGCTGCTAAACATGTCACATTAAGGGTTAACTTGAACCAAATGCATGCTGCTGGCCTGGCTGCAGGTCAATGCACCAACTACTACTTTACTTAAAAAGCCCATGCAGTTAAAGCAGGGGGTCTGGCTTACCTGAGTGACAATTCCCAGAGTAAGTCCAGCTATCTGCTCATTGCTGGCTGATTATTGGCAGTGACAGGGTTAATCTGATTGCTCCATTGTTGGGTATTATTTCTCTTCCTGTTTGCTGCTGCAGGGACTGGCTGTGTTCACACATTACTTTCCTCCCCAATTGATTTAATTAAATCGCCCCAAGCCTTGGGCAATTACTCCCTTAATCAGACCTGCTCCAGGCTGTAACCTGGCCAGTGGGACTGACTCACTAAACAGTGACTGGAGTTAGAACTTTTCCAATTCACCACTTTATTATTCTTATTGCATTTAACAAACTGTGAATTGCAGATAATGTAACAGGAAACCCCAGCATATACTGCAGCTGCTGTAATGTATACTGGCATTGGGGAATTTATCTTGGCTCAGCTATTTCTGTCTAAACTTCACCTGGATTTCAATTCCCTACAATTTGGTGTTTAGTGAATAAGCCCCATGTGTGGCCCCATAGTGACTGGCTGCTGGGTTTATTAGGGCCTATAAGTGTATGGTGGTGGTTGTTTATAATTTTTGTTCAGTTTTGTCTACCCTGAGCTTTGCAGCTTAATTTGTTTATTTAGGGTGTGTCTGCCTGAAATGCACGGTTCATTCTCTGGGCATTGGTTCAGCCTTCAAACTTGGCTCTCTGACATTTTGTTTAAAAATAAATAAATACAATTTTCAGACCTTTTTTTTTATTTTGCAATTGAAACAGATTTATTCAGTATCTGGTTTACCATTCAGAGTGTAGCAAGATCCTCCCACCCCCAGGTGTCTGTAGCAAGATCCTCCCACCCCCAGGTGTCTGTAGCAAGATCCTCCCACCCCCAGGTGTCTGTAGCAAGATCCTCCCACCCCCAGGTGTCTGTAGCAAGATCCTCCCACCCCCAGGTGTCTGTAGCAAGATCCTCCCACCCCCAGGTGTCTGTAGCAAGATCCTCCCACCCCCAGGTGTCTGTAGCAAGATCCTCCCACCCCCAGGTGTCTGTAGCAAGATCCTCCCACCCCCAGGTGTCTGTAGCAAGATCCTCCCACCCCCAGGTGTCTGTAGCAAGATCCTCCCACCCCCAGGTGTCTGTAGCAAGATCCTCCCACCCCCAGGTGTCTGTAGCAAGATCCTCCCACCCCCAGGTGTCTGTAGCAAGATCCTCCCACCCCCAGGTGTCTGTAGCAAGATCCTCCCACCCCCAGGTGTCTGTAGCAAGATCCTCCCACCCCCAGGTGTCTGTAGCAAGATCCTCCCACCCCCAGGTGTCTGTAGCAAGATCCTCCCACCCCCAGGTGTCTGGAACAGTAACACTTTCCTGTCTGGTGTAAACTGCCCAGAGTTACCCGAGAATCTCTCACTTTGTTTCCAGGTCCGCTATTCTGGCCTGAAGTTCTCCTAATCAGTGGTTTCCAGTTTGACTATTCCGGTTTTATATTCCTCGCTCCCCGCTGCATTCCTGACCATTCACAGTGTAGTGAATGGCTGAGCGTGATGTGAGCAGACCTGCAGAGTGATTTACTAAAACCAAAGGAAACTCACATTTGTAGGACAGTAATCTCTCCAATTCACCTAATTTGGTCTAAAATGTACAGTCCCCGGCTAATTCTAGACTTTGAGAATAAACCCACTGCAGCTTTACTTATTTTACATTATTTTTAAACCTAAATTGAGCAAGTTGTCGTTAAACGCCATGAAGTGAATAACCGCCTTGTGTGATATTCCAGGGGTGCTGCTACCTGGGTGACAGGCGAGGTAGAGATTTTGTAATTTTGGCCTCGGTATGTAGACACTGCTGACACTGCAGTTCCCTGGAGGAGGTCAATTAGTACATGGGGTGGTCCTTTAACCCCTGCACGGCTGCGTGTGCTTTATAAGTAACTATTATTTTACAGTCTGTTGGTAATGGTCTATAACACAGCCCAGCTGATTAGGACTGCAAATCCTATGACCCTTTTTTCAGGAATCTGTAACCGCTTGGTGACTGTGTGACTGTGCGGGGCTTGGCTGAGTGTAATGTGTGGAGTTGTCTGAAAGTGATTTTTGTTTGTGTAATCTTAAGAAAAATATCAATAATCAGTGAGCCAGGGCCGAGAGGGAGAACTTAATTCTATGGTTATGAACTAAATAGACAATTGGCAACAGAGCCCCAACAGTAAGAACCGGGCCTGGTCACAATAATGACAGTTGTACCCCTGATAATTCCATGACTGCCCACACCCCTCCCCCCAAAAAATACACTTCTAGTGTGCTATTCAATAATCTGGGAACAGGGGAGAGCCGGCGATAGCATTGCAAATATTTAGCACAAAGTGATTCTGGTGGGATGAAGAGGTTCAGTCCTAAAACTGGCCAGTTTACCGCAATTCCTGGCTCTGTGACTAGCACCGTCTATCGGATAACGTGGCTGCAGTAACAGCTTGGCTATAATGTTTTTAATTGCGTGATTTCTCGCATACCAGTAAAAGAGATCACGTACCGCACTTCTATTCCATTCTACACGATGACAGTCGAGCAGTCACTGGGCAGTATACGGTGAAACATGTTTTTAGTTGTAATACCTATTTCAGAATGGAGTGACCGTATGTTCGTTACAGTTGTGTTAAATCTGTGTCCCTGTGATCCATAAAATGAGCTTTTATTATTATTATTATTTTTTTTTTGCAGAGAACCTACTATCTGTCTCTGGAATTCTACATGGGTCGCACCCTGCAGAATACGATGATTAACCTGGGCCTGCAGAATGCGTGCGATGAAGCAATCTACCAGGTAGCCATCCCCCCTGCACACTATGGTACCGGTAAACTGGTTTTATTTCTTGATTTAGCTCCAGTCCCTTTACTGCATCCCAACAAATCTCCTGTTTCCATAACACTATTGGCAATATACGAGTTTATGTCCTATAGCCGCGCTGCCGCCTGTTTACGTCTATAGCCGTTACCTGCGGGCGCTGCGGCCTGTTTACGTCTATAGCCGTTACCTGCGGGCGCTGCGGCCTGTTTACGTCTATAGCCGTTACCTGCGGGCGCTGCGGCCTGTTTACGTCTATAGCCGTTACCTGCGGGCGCTGCGGCCTGTTTACGTCTATAGCCGTTACCTGCCGGCGCCGCGGCCTGTTTACGTCTATAGCCGTTACCTGCCGGCGCCGCGGCCTGTTTACGTCTATAGCCGTTACCTGCCGGCGCCGCGGCCTGTTTACGTCTATAGCCGTTACCTGCCGGCGCCGCGGCCTGTTTACGTCTATAGCCGTTACCTGCCGGCGCCGCGGCCTGTTTACGTCTATAGCCGTTACCTGCCGGCGCCGCGGCCTGTTTACGTCTATAGCCGTTACCTGCCGGCGCCGCGGCCTGTTTACGTCTATAGCCGTTACCTGCCGGCGCCGCGGCCTGTTTACGTCTATAGCCGTTACCTGCGGGCGCTGCGGCCTGTTTACGTCTATAGCCGTTACCTGCGGGCGCTGCGGCCTGTTTACGTCTATAGCCGTTACCTGCGGGCGCTGCGGCCTGTTTACGTCTATAGCCGTTACCTGCGGGCGCTGCGGCCTGTTTACGTCTATAGCCGTTACCTGCGGGCGCCGCGGCCTGTTTACGTCTATAGCCGTTACCTGCCGGCGCCGCGGCCTGTTTACGTCTATAGCCGTTACCTGCCGGCGCCGCGGCCTGTTTACGTCTATAGCCGTTACCTGCCGGCGCCGCGGCCTGTTTACGTCTATAGCCGTTACCTGCCGGCGCCGCGGCCTGTTTACGTCTATAGCCGTTACCTGCCGGCGCTGCGGCCTGTTTACGTCTATAGCCGTTACCTGCTCTGACTGTTTTCTAGCTGTTACTAACAGGTCCCACTATGTAAATCTGAAATGGTGGCACTAAGGCATCTGTCAGGGACTAATCTCAGCCACCGATAGATTGTCCTTTCTTGCAAGTTACTCAGTACTTCAGGCTTGCCAGGCCTTGCCTTATGTAATCGCCCTGTTTATTGACTCAATGAGCCGTCTGTGGGCACGTGGGGGGGGGAGGAGGGGTGCGGGGGGGCATGTGGGGAGTCGGACAGACTGTTCTTGGTATGCAGGAGGAATACCAGAGCACATTTCAGGAAATGCTCTGCCGCCAGTTTGCCATATCAACAGATTATCCTTCATTTATGTGGAAAGGAACAAAACTTGCCCTGGGCTAACGTCGATCCTGCCTTGGCTCAGGATATATAAACTCTTCTTGCATTGTCCAAAAAAGCAAACAAAAAAATATTAAATCTTATTAAATAGCCGGGCTATTTACTACAGTGAGAATTGTTTGTCATTCAAATAGAATAGAAAAGGCCCAAATACCCGATTTTTTTTTTATTTTTTTTTTTTTTTTTTTTTTTAGAAATTCTCCCAGCCCGTTCTGTGTTTGGTTTGGCTATTTTGGCCTTCTGTTTGAAATTCTCACTTTTAGTAAATCCGTCTGTAAACGTGGATCGCCAAGGATCCTGCTTCCTGTATTATCACCCGGAGGGCTGTAGCTGGACACAGAGGGTTAATGTAGGCTGGGTGCTATTACAATATGACTAAATGGAGCAAATATGTTGCCGTTCTGTAAAGGATGTTCCTGATGGCTAAGAGTGATGGGAGTCCTAGCTGTCCACTAACAGAGGAGCAAACAACTGCATTTATTAATAATTATGTATAATAAGATATTGGGGGCATATCCCACCTTCTAAATTTAAGAATAGAACGGACCACCACTAAACGTTTACATTGACGCTGTCATGAAACAAGTGATTGGTTTAATTTTATAGGAAGAGATGGGAGCCTCTGATCTCTACATTGTGCTGGACAGCTGCGTAGACTCTCTGGTGGCTTTTGGTTTTAAATATCTCCCATAGCGAG
Source organism: Pelobates fuscus (assembly GCF_036172605.1). NCBI lineage: Eukaryota > Metazoa > Chordata > Amphibia > Anura > Pelobatidae > Pelobates > Pelobates fuscus. The sequence goes on from NC_086329.1 coordinate 5,403,486, forward strand.
GCCTCTGGACCTCCAGCAATGAATTGACTATCTCTTATACTCCTCCATCTACCAGCTTAATGTCCTCTTCAGCAGCCAGGTTGTTAAAGGTCTAGATTGTCACTAATGGGGCAGTGTACCCATGGTGTATTGCAAGCGGACATGGAGGATGCAATGACCGGACTACACGCACCTGCTGACATGTGGTAATCTTCACGCAACTATACACAGAAGGGTTGTGTTGTATATGTTTGTTTTTTCTGTTTTTGGAAGGGCAGGTGCTAACCTCATGCTTTGTTTACCCGAATCTTCTTCATGCAGCTTGGCCTTGACATTGAGGAGTTGGAGGAGATGGAAGAAGATGCGGGTCTAGGGAACGGGGGTCTTGGACGTCTGGCAGGTACGTGACTTGTTTGGGTTCCAAATACTCAGCACAAGGAACCTGTGACCTGACGTACATGCCATTACTGTTACATATTATATTGTAATCCAGACTCTCTAGGATGTCTGGATTAAATGTGGGTCCTAGAAAAAATAAATAAAAGTCCTACTGAAACCCACCTGTTATCTCCATGTTTCTGAAGTTCGTTTAGGAAATTCCTGTAATGGTGACTTTGTTTTGCGATGTTTGTGGAGATCATTTACCTGGTCTTTAGTAACCAGTTTCACTAATGACCATTTACGTTTTTTCTTTTAATCAGCCTGTTTTTTGGATTCTATGGCCACCCTTGGACTTGCTGCGTATGGTTACGGGATCCGATACGAATACGGTATTTTTAATCAGAAAATCCGAGATGGATGGCAGGTAGGTGTCTGCAGCAGTTATTTGGACCATTTTTACTAACTTAGTTTTTAACGTGTGACTGACTGTGGGCACAGTGTTCAGCTATTCATTTACGTAATCGTTTCTGTTCTAAACAAGCTCTGTCTCCCCCACGTTGAGGTATAGTGGTATCCATGTGTCTGTACCAATAATGGTTTCCTCTTAGTCTTAGTTTTTTATTATGAGGAAACCTGTTGCGTTATAGGAGCATGCCTGTTGGTGTTGAGAAACTGTAGGTTTTGTAAAACTTTCCACTCTCTCTATAGTTGCCCAAGATTGCTTCCTTTAAATATTGCCAAAAAAGAGCTCCTTGTTTCATACAATAACTGAGCGGGGAGGGGGTTATGTAATCTGAATTTCTTTGTTTATATTTGGTGAAGACTATTTTCTCCTGATAAACTGACACTTGTCTCTTTATTTACCTTCCAATATTCTCCTTAATACAGTGTCTGTGCAGAGACCGTGACACACGCATCTCGTCTGTAATTGCAATTCGATTTCGCCCCTTTCAAACAAAGTCACATTTTTATTTTATTTTTTTATTTTATTTTATTTTTTTTATTTTTATTTTATTTTTATTTTTTTATGGTGGGATTTATCATTTCAAAACTCCCCCTGGAACACCATTTAAAGAGAAAGCAACTCTGCGTTTTGTTAAATGAAATTTCTGATCTTTGCTTGATTTTAAAAACCTTTTTTCTCACAGCACGTTGTTCCAGTTTTACATAGTTTAGTTAATTACTAAAGTGAATTTAAGATGAAAACAGTGGAACCGGAGGAATTCTCCAAGTCCGATATACTTGCAGTTTGGCTACTCTGGCCTTCAATTTGAATTCTGACAGTGACATTGTTCTCTTTGGAGTGTCAATATGTAAATTAAATAAATAAAACCTACAGGAATGTACGGTTCCCTAATAGGCAAACAAAGTGACCCGTTATGGGGTACACAGGAATTCGTACCATGCCACCCAAAACATGATCTTTCTTTTCGCAGATAGAGGAAGCAGATGATTGGCTGAGACATGGAAACCCGTGGGAAAAGGCACGTCCGGAGTACATGCTTCCCGTCCACTTCTATGGGAGAGTGGAAAACACGAAAACTGGGGTCAAATGGGTTGATACGCAGGTAGGTCACTCTTTGTATTTGTGTCCTGAGGATTTGTGGAGAATAATAGAGGTGGTAGTAACTAATACTGCAAAGTATGACTAATATCACAATTCTTTTATTTACTATGCACACCAATAAGGACCCTACCTCCTGCCAAGCGCACTTCATCTTTCAGATTTAAACAGGTACTCTTTAATTATGGGCACCCCCATGATGGACATACCTCACATTTGCAAGGAACTGATGGGAATCACCTGGAATCCAGAGTTTTTCCGGGAGATTAGTAAATCCTAGAAGAGAAACCCTTCTCAAACCCCGACGCAGTGTGTCAAACTCTGACGCAGTATAAGGGTAGCTGTAGAGATTAAGTAATGACTTTTTTTAATTTTTTTTAATTGTCCAGTTAGAAACCTAGAATGTGACGGCAGATAAGAACCATTCGGCCCATCTAGTCTGCCCAGTTTTCTAAATACTTTCATTAGTCCCTGGCCTTATCTTATAGTTAGGATAGCCTTATGCCTATCCCACGCATGGTTAAACTCCCTCACTGTGTTAACCTCTACCACTTCAGATGGAAGGCTATTCCATGCATCCACCCTCTCAGTAAAGTAATACTTCCTGATATTATTTTTAAACCTTTGCCCCTCTAATTTAAGACTCTGTCCTCTTGTTGTGGTAGTTTTTCTTCTTTTAAATCTAGTCTCCTCCTTTACTGTGTTGATTCCCTTTATGTATTTAAATGTTTCTATCATCTCCCCCCTGTCTCGTCTTTCCTCCAAGCTATACATGTTAAGATCCTTTAACCTTTCCTGGTAAGTTTTATCCTGCAATCCATGAACCAGTTTAGTAGGCCTTCTTTGAACTCTCTCTAAGGTATCAATATCCTTCTGAAGATACGGCCTCCAGTACTGCGTACAATACTCCAAGTGAGGTCTCACCAGTGTTCTGTACAATGGCATGAGCACTTCCCTCTTTCTACTGCTAATACCTCTCCCTATACAACCAAGCATTCTGCTAGCATTTCCTGCTGCTCTATTACATTGTCTGCCTACCTTTAAGCCATCAGAAATAATCACCCCTAAATCCCTTTCCTCAGATGTTGAGGTTAGGACTCTATGAAATATTCTGTACTCTGCCCTTGGGTTTTTACATCCAAGATGCATTATCTTGCACTTATCCACATTAAATGTCAGTTGCCACAACTCTGACCATTTTTCTAGTTTACCTAAATCATTTTCCATTTGGCTTATCCCTCCTGGAACATCAACCCTGTTACATATCTTAGTATCATCCGCAAAAAGACATACCTTACCATCAAGACCTTCTGCAATATCACTAATGAAAATATTAAAGAGAATGGGTCCAAGTACAGATCCCTGAGGTACCTCACTGATGACGAGCCCAAGCTTCGAATATACTCCATTGACTACAACCCTCTGTTGCCTGTCACTCAGCCACTGCCTTACCCATTCAACAATATTGGAATCCAAACTCAAAGATTGCAGTTTATTGATGAGCCTTCTATGTGCAACAGTGTCAAAAGCCTTACTGAAATCTAGGTAAACAATGTCTACTGCACCACCCTGATCTATAATTTTAGTTACCCAATCAAAAAAATCAATAAGATTAGTTTGGCATGATCTCCCTGAAGTAAACCCATGTTGTCTCTGATCTTGAAATCCATGTGTTTTTAGATGTTCAACAATCCTATCCTTTAACATGGTTTCCATCACTTTCCCCACTACTGAAGTAAGGCTTACTGGCCTATAGTTGCCCGACTCCTCCCTATTACCTTTCTTGTGAATGGGCACAACATTTGCTAACTTCCAATCTTCTGGGACTACTCCTGTTATCAATGATTGGTTAAATAAATCTGTTAATGGTTTTGCTAGTACACCACTAAGCTCTTTTAATAGCTTTGGGTGTATTCCATCAGGTCCCATTGCCTTATTTGTCTTTACTTTTGACAGTTGAAATAGAACCTCTTCCTCTGTAAACTCACGTGTAATAAATAACTCCTTTATCCTTTTTCTTAACTGAGGGCCCTTTCCTTCATTTTCATCTGTAAATACCGAACAAAAATATTCATTGAGGCAGTCGGCTTGACCTTTATCCTCTTCTACATACCTTCCTTCTTTTGTTTTTAATCTAACTAATCCTTGTTTTACTTTTCTTTTCTCATTTATGTATCTAAAAAAAGTTTGGTCCCCCTTTTTTACTGACTGTGCTATTTTCTCTTCTGTGTGTGATTTGGAAGCTCTTATAACTTGCTTAGCCTCTTTATGCCTAATCTTATAGGTCATTCTGTCTTCCTCACTCTGTTTTTTTTTTTTTTTTTTTTTTTTTTCTTGGACACCATCTTTGTACAGACCAGGGACAATGCAAATTCCAGATCTTTGTTTGTCAGTTGGCTCCTTGCTTAATACTTGCACAATTCTCCAACCTGAAGTAAAATAATTGTGGAAACCAATCTTTCAGATCTTCTGATGAAAGTTTGCATACTTCGATGATCTAGCTGTATCTCACCTGGGTCCTTCCTGCTTGTCCTTTTTACCAGGTTGTCCTCGCCATGCCGTACGATACGCCTGTTCCTGGATATATGAATAACACCGTAAATACCATGCGACTATGGTCTGCTCGAGCTCCTAACGACTTCAACCTCAAAGACTGTAAGTTTGGGCAGTGGAGGCTGTTACTGTGATAGTTGATGGATATTTTATTTTGACTGCAGGTATAGTAAATGAAAGAATCTGCTTGGACTAAATGCACGGATATTAGAGATCTTTGCGGCTGGGTGTAGAAAAGTCAGTTTTTGTTGTGCTGGCTGCATGGCCTCTCTCTGTCCTTTTTCACCATGCATAATTAACGTGCAACCATCCTGAATGTCAAAATCTTAATCCTTTTTCATTTCTAGTTGTGTGTGTGTGTGTGTGTGTGTGTTGTACATTTTACTGCAATAGTAAATCTGTGTGTGACTCTCCTAATGTATAGCTTTATCGGCCCTGTTCTAGCAATCTATGAAAGCGCTTGAGACTCTGCATGGCTACTCCTGCATTAATTCATTGTGCAAATTGGTTTTATGACCAAAACAACTTAAGTTGTGGCTTTATTTATTTTTCTGTAATCCTTCTTTGTTTCCTCTTTTCCCCAGTTAATGTTGGAGATTACATCCAGGCTGTTTTGGATCGAAACCTGGCTGAGAACATATCTCGCGTCCTGTACCCAAATGATAATGTGAGTCTGCGTCACGCTGCTCTATATAACAACCTGTGTTGGCATACTGTACAGGGAGGTCCAGTGGCTTCCGACCTGTGTGTTAGTTGCCTGTTAGAAACCAACCAAGCCCAGGTGTTCTGACACTTGGGTTGACTCCTTGTTGTATATTCTGTCCAGTAAACTTTTTATTTTTTTTCTTTCTTTATTTTTTTCTTTCTCTCCAGTTTTTCGAAGGCAAAGAGCTGCGTCTGAAGCAGGAGTACTTTGTAGTGGCCGCTTCCTTGCAGGATATCATCCGTCGATTTAAAGCCGCTAGGTTTGGCTGTCGGGATACCATCCGGACTGGATTCGATGCTTTTCCTGATAAGGTACTGCATCACCCTTTAATGTTGGGTAAGCAGTCCATCAACTGACTATATGATATAATCAGAGGGAGGGGAGGAACACACTCAAACTTGCTCAGTGGCCATGGTGTTGCAATGTGCTGAGCTGACTTGCTTGCGGTTTTGTCCTCTAGTAAGCAAGCATTTCTTGGTAAATTTAATGACAGCCAAAGTTGGGAGCGATATTCCCGTCCTGTATGCCTCCAAACATGGAATCTGTCATACGGCTGTTTATGGAGGATGTAATGCAGAATAAACGAGTTAAAATGCTATTTTCTGTAGCAATCGGAATAGAAGTGGACGTTTGTGACGTCTGCCCTCCAGCTGCTGTAAGAGGATTCTGGGAAATGTAATCCTATGGGTGTTGCATAGGGAATCCCTGTTCTAAAAGATGCATGTTGCCTATATTTTCTGTTGTGTGGAGCTTAAATGTTACATGTTTTAAATCTTAAACCCAATAACTGAACAGGTGGCCATCCAGCTGAATGACACCCACCCGGCACTGGGGATTCCAGAACTCATGAGAGTCTTCCTGGACATCGAAAAACTCCCCTGGGACAAGGTAACAAACTCTAACCGATGTGACCATTTATATCTTCATAACGAGACCAATACCAATTGTTGGTACATATGCTGGCTGGGCTTCATGGCAATCTTCACAAACGCCGTGCCAACATTCCCCATGACTGCCTGAGGGTAACCGCAATCCTCTTACCAGTTGCTGTGCTGCCATGATGGGTGTTGGAGCGTGTCTCCAGCAAAACTTTTTTTCTTTTTTAGATGTCTGGCCAAAGGCTGTGTTTGTTTTAGAGTTTCTGTGCATTTTGTGAAGAGCAGGGAACATTCTTGATACACTCTCTGCAGTAACGATATGTTTAGTCTGACTTTTTTTACAGTAGAATATTTATTTTTTTCTTTTTATGAACACCCATAAACCGGGTGACAGGTGCAGCACACAATCCCCTCACCTGTACTTGCTTTGTTTTTTTTGCTTCTGACCTATATTCTCTGTGTGCATGTTCCTCAGGTCACTTGGACACAGACTGCAGTGCTTTGGGTAGAAGCCGGTGACCTGCAGTGTGGAAAAACTAGAATTCATGCAGTGATGTGACATTTTGAATGATTCCTTTTTTTTTTTTTTTTTTTTTTGGGGGGGGGGGTTCACTCTGTTAGGGCAGCAAAAGGTGGATGTAGGGGGGGTGTTGATGAATATTTGGAATAAAACATTGGGGACAGAGGAATAAATTGCAAGCTGAGGATTTTCATATAAACTTGTAGAATGAAATGGACATGAAATTGACAGGAGATGGAGCGAGGTTATGAAATTCTAGTTCTTCTTATCGGTCTTTCCTTTGTAAGATTAAGGAGTTGCTACAGAAACCAATGAGGAACTGTCTGTGTTGTGAAAAAGCCAATTCTATCCAGTGTGTGTGTGTGTGTGTGTATTTTTAATGCCTATTTATTTCTTACAGCATATAAACATTCTGTCTAATTTCATTCAGAATTGTAAACAATAATGTGTGTGTGTGTGTGTGTATATTTCCTCTAATTTGCCACGATTGTGACTGATATCATTACATTTTAATAATCCTCATCCAGGCCTGGGAAATAACCAAGAAAACCTTTGCCTACACAAATCACACGGTGTTACCGGAAGCACTGGAACGTTGGCCGGTGGAATTGTTTGAGAAGCTCCTGCCCAGACACCTGCAGATAATCTACGAGATCAACCAGAGACATTTGGATGTAAGGCTGGTAACCTCCTTGAGTAGGGAATTTGTCTACAGAATCTGTAATTCGCAAGTTGGTTTATTTATTTTTCTCTTGAAATCTCCCGTAATGCGCTGTCTGCTTACAGGAGGTTGTGTGTTAATTGGGCTGATGGATGAACAGTTACTGGCTGGAGACCAACCTCTACTAAATCTGAAAATGGTTGTGTGTGTGTTTTTAAATATTTGCCTCTTAGATGATAAAAGGCAGAATGAATCCTCTTAAATGTATGAACAATCTAATTCCCGTGATTATTGTACAGGTTTGTGTTTTTGCCCTCAATCTGTCGCCAACTTCCAACCCTGTCACGAGGGTACATCCAAAGCACCACATGTTGGCATAATTCATTAAAAATAATCGTGCGCTCGGCCCACTTGTTCACTTTCCAGCCTTATTAATTATGGCCCAAGGAAATAAAATGGCTGTTACGTGATTGACACACTAATTATATAATTTACCTACTAATCGTCTGATTACTGCAATGTGGTGCTTCCGTCAATTTATCTCTCCCCCCGCCCTGGTGATCTCTTCTATTTATATGTTTATCTTTTTTCCATTCTTCGGGAACATTAGAGAATCTCTGCCCTCTTCCCTGGAGATATGGACAGACTGAGGAGAATGTCTTTAATTGAGGAGGATGGTGGTAAAAGGGTTAACATGGCCCATCTGTGCATCGTGGGGTCGCATGCTGTGAATGGCGTGGCCAGGATCCATTCTGAAATTGTCCGGGACAAAGTGTAAGAATGACCGTTGCTATGAGATGTAAAGAAAATGTTTAATGTGCTGTATTGACATATTCTTCCTGTTTAAAGCACTCGTGTCCACTGGTTTCGCTACATCTGTAAGTGTTCCCAATTTTTCACTCTAGGATGTGCTGCACTTGTGCAATCGGTGCAGGATCACTACAGGTTATCAAGAAGTAATTTGCAATCGTGTTTGTGATGTGCACTTTGGCTGTAGTACTCCACTGTATTCTCGCATAGAACAAAGAATGTGACAGCAGATAAGAACCATTCGGCCCATCTAGTCTGCCCAAGGGAACATGTATAGATCCAGGAAATGAGGGGGTTAATGAGGGGGGCCATTGAGTTAATTAATGACTTGTTGCCATGTCCCCTTGAAATCAGTAATGATTGTATTTAATGCATTCTAGAACTTTATGACAATAATTCAGGATATGTATCTTAAAATTACAGCACTTGCTTGGTGTGTGTGTTTGTGGGTTTTTTGTACATTTTGCAGTCTTTATGGATTACTTAAGAGGTTACCATTCCAGGGCCACAAGTACAGAATCTCACAACGCCAGCCCTCTGAATGACTTGTGTTTTTTGTAGGTTTAAAGATTTCAGTGAAATGGAGCCAGAAAAATTCCAGAACAAGACCAATGGTATCACACCCCGACGATGGCTTCTCCTGTGCAACCCAGGGCTTGCTGAGCTAATAGCAGAGGTAAGTAGTCATCCTGGATGAACATGCTGTTCTTTCTCCCACACAGACCATGTTCTGATTGGTTCAGAGAGAGCCGTGGCTCCGGGGGATGATGACCAGAGACTATTGCCAGTGTAAGCACTAAGCTGTAATAACACCTCCGGCTGTGGAAGTCACGTTCATTTTAGAGCCGATATATAAAAGGTCTCCTCTAAAGTGCTCGCTCTGTCTTATGACTGGTACACTAGCGGTGATACAAAGTGTATTTTACTTTTAGAAAATAGGTGAAAATTATGTGAATGACCTGAGCTTGCTGACCAAACTCAACAAATTTGTGGATGATCCTGGATTTATTCGAGATATTTCCAAGGTGAAAGAGGTAAGTTCTCACTCTCTGATCAGTTCTATTTATTTTATTTTGGTTTCTGTTGTCGAGACTAGAGTTGAATCTGTACATGGTATCTAATGGTGCTCATCCTACCAACTAGGAGAACAAGCTGAAGTTTGCCCAGTACCTGGAGAAGGAGTACAAGGTGAAGATAAACCCAGCTTCCATGTTTGATGTCCAAGTGAAGAGAATCCATGAGTATAAGAGACAACTCCTCAACTGTCTCCACGTGATCACCATGTACAATCGTAGGTCTCCCACCATATCTTATATCCACTAAATATTAAAGAAACCAAGTGATCTCTTTATAAAAGGCCCCACAATCCCTTCTCCTTCCCTTCCAGCCCATGGTTATTCTCTGCTATATGTGAGTAAAGGTTTGCTTTACCCCCTAACATAATGTGAATAACCGAAAAAAATGCAACCTTTTAATTTATAAAATTGACTATTCATCTATTTATATATTATGTTTACCTATCTCCTAGTCATGTAGTCTATAAACCACTCCCAATATGTAGCCTGATTACTGGTGAAGCATCATGGGGGATGTAGTTCTACAGCATGTGGGACACTGCTTAATATATATATCTTTACCTCTTGCATTCAGGTATCAAGGCGAATCCTACAAAGGATTTTGTTCCAAGAACCGTTCTAATTGGAGGAAAGGTATGTCATGGTCTTACTTTCCACCCTTTTGCTTCTTAAGATTGACTCTTAACGTAGTCTGAAATTCCTTGAGTCCTTCTGTAAGATGCGGACCGCAGAGTCTGTACTGACTTGTCCAATGACTGCTACTCTTTGAACAATATATTAAAACGTAATCCCCCTCCTCTACACCTCGCAGGAGGTAATTATATTGTAGTGGAAGGGAGCTGCAAAAGCAATCTTAATCAAACTTTATCCCAGCTCTAAAACCGTAGTATTTTCCAAAAATATCTTGACCGATCTTTCTTCCTACAAATTGCTAATGGTCACTTTTTTTTTTATGAAACCTCGTCAAGGCTGCCCCCGGATACCACATGGCAAAGTTGATCATAAAACTTATAACGGCTGTTGGAGAAATCGTGAATAATGACCCAGCAGTGGGTAACAAGCTGAAGGTCATTTATTTGGAGAATTACAGAGTCTCGCTTGCTGAGAAAGGTAAGGGCTTTCTGCGTTTAATAAGATTTCTCACAAGATAGAAATAGAACATCCTCGTCAGCAACTGCTCAAACTCTTAAAAAATGGACCATGACACCCACTCAGAGACTGCTCCGTAAATTCTATCCATCATATAAATAGTCACTTTTTTTTCTTTTTTTTGACAGTGTTTTTTTTTCCTACAAATGTTAATGGTGACTTTTTTTTTTTATATGAGATGGTTGTCCTTTAACCCCTTAAGGACCAAACTTCTGGAATAAAAGGGAATCATGACATGTCACACATGTCATGTGTCCTTAAGGGGTTAAACGTTTATGATAAGACAAGTATAAACATGTAGGAGGGGGCAAATCCGACATTAATGGAATGTGGCCTACATTTTCAGCTTTTATCGTCTCCTGAGTGTGTTGGTAACCAGAATGCATTCTCTTGGCAGTGATCCCGGCAACGGACTTGTCTGAACAGATTTCCACCGCAGGCACTGAAGCATCTGGGACGGGAAACATGAAATTCATGCTGAATGGCGCTCTGACCATTGGCACAATGGATGGCGCCAACGTGGAGATGGCGGAAGAGGCAGGAGAAGAGAATTTGTTTATTTTTGGCATGAGAATAAAAGATGTTGAAGAAATGGACAATAAAGGGTATTTTTATTTTAATATATTAATATAATTGGTCTAAAATTATAAAACTCTGTCCTGAAAAATTCTTTTCACATTCCCCAAAAAAGTAATTAATTACTTAATATTTATATGAAGGCAAAACCATTTTAACCCTTCAAGAAGCAGAATACCTTGCTAGTTGTTGTTGCTGTAGATCACCTTGTGCATACAGTCCTGTCATTTTGTCTCAATCTGCAGGTACAACGCTCTGGAATTCTATGAAAAAATCCCAGAACTAAAAAAGTGTATCGATCAGTTACAAAGCGGCTTCTTCTCCCCGATGCATCCTGACCAGTTTAAGGATGTGGTGAATATGCTTTTCTACCATGACAGGTGAGTCTAGTGCAGAATGGACCCTCAAGCAATCAGTCCAAAATGTAGTCTATTTTCTCCTTGTCTTGGGGTAAGTTCCCTTTTATAACTCTGACCGTAATAGTAAGCGTTTTCCCTGCCATAAAATTTTGTTTTTTTATACCGGAGTCTATCTCTTTGGGCAGGATCTCCCACAGCATAGGCTGGGATATAATATAGGCTTGGGGAAATACAGATACAATAAAAAATATATATTTTAATGTTTTATTTCTTAAAAAGGTTCAAAGTCTTTGCAGATTATGAAGCCTATGTGAAGTGTCAAGAAAAAGTCAGTGAGTTATACAAGGTAAGCTATTTTAAGATAAGCAGCGATCTTACTTTGGTTTCTGATGTCTCCCACCCCCCCCCCCCCCCCATCACCCCAGACGTAGTTTGTATAGAATATTGCGCCCTACTCCTCCTCAAATGCATCCCATAATTCATGTTCGTTATAGATCTTTGCATTCTGTGTTTACCCCAACTCATACCCCCCACAGCCACTTGCCTCTCCACTCACATACCATCACCACTGCCCTGTAGATCACCATGCCTCGTCCAACTTCAGCTGCCACTTACCTTGATGAAGACCTAAGACTAGCTGGGTAGCTGTAATATAGGCTATAAAGACATAGACCCTGCACATCCCAACCCCCTCCCCCCTTTCAACTACACATAATGTTAAGCCAGATTTGTTTTAAACCTTCTGGGATTTGTAGTTTTATACCCGCTGTAGGGTCTGTACATGGGAACAGTACAAAGTTATCTGAATACGTTTTCTATTAACGGTTAGTATCCTGAAATCCATCTTATTTAAAAATTTAAAATTTTATTTTTGATTTCCTTCTGCAGACTCCAAAGCAATGGACAAAAGTTGTTATAAAAAACATTGCAGCCTCTGGGAAGTTCTCCAGCGATCGGACCATCAAAGAGTACGCCAGGGATATCTGGGGCGTTGAACCCTCTGATTTGAAAATCCCACCACCCAATGAACCGCGGGATGCCCTTGATGAAGTGGTCGCTTGTGCCCAAAAAGCTAAAGCCTGATCTGAGCACAACTTTAAGACCAGAGTGCCTGTTCTGATGTTCTAGAACACTCGGCCTTTAATCTAGTGTAACTGAGAGAAACTCTGCCCAACCAAAATCTCACGTAAAACTTCAGCTTTCTCATTTACATAGCCTGCTTTGTGGTTTCATGCCTGTCGGAGACTGGAATCTGCATTTTGCTCGGCATATTCTCAACCCACCCCATTTCTTCGTAGTTTTGTCTTGGAATGATGGTTAATCCGTTCACAACCTGAAACCGTTGCTTTTTTTACACTTTTTGTATCAGCCGAAGAGTGTTTGCTAGGAATCAGATGTTTTCTACAAAAAACATCTGCCATTTTGTAAACTATTCTGCACAAATTAATAATAAAAAAATACAAAAAATGTTGCATTAATTTGATTTTGTTGATTTCATTCTGCAGATATTTGGTTAAATGACAATCTTGCTCTAAATTTTGTTTTGCCAAAAATCTTCTACTTCTCCAGACAGGAGCAAATTCATATATTTCAATCAAACTTGCCTTGTGTGTTGTGCTGCTAAAATGGAGGTTGGAAACAGAATTACAATATTTAGGTCATAGTAGACCTGTATATTTTATATATTCAAACGTTAAACAATAACCGCGAACCACTGTGGATCGCCTCTATTGCTGTAACAGAAGTCACGATCAATCCATGTTCTTGTAGAAAGCTTTCCTCTTCATGTTCTGTCTTGGGCCACGTGCAGATCTGGTTTTATCCAATAATGTTCTGCTTGTTGTGAAAATACATCCCCCATGATGCCTTTCTCAGCGTGCAGGCTGGTGGTACTGAACTCCTATGATGCCTTGCTAGTCTATATGCTGGTAATATACCAAGGGAGTTATATAGTTGCATAGTCCTGTCAAACTGTAATTCCTGGATCACTGCCCCAGGGCTACCTCTTAGTCATTGGGGGTGAGCGGACCCATCTAGGGGTGTAGATGGTGGTAGATATTATGGGATGTGAAGTGTACCAAGCATGTGAATGTCTGGATCATGAAATGTGTTCTAACAAGTCTTAGACCAGGAACTTTTATTTCTTAAATGTTTGGTGCCTTAACGTTTGCTTTCTACCTCTGTATCCAGAAATCGCATGTTTCTGATGAGAAATGGGATTTCTTTGCTTGTTTTTGCCTGGATAAGTCAGTTACTCTCAGATCTAGTTTGTTTTACCAAAGCTTTGGAAATTCATCACACCGCTCGAGGTGAATAAACAAAATGTGTATTTATTGAGACATCTGCAAACATGGACTGTGTCTGGCTGCGGCCCAGTATATTTCCAGGTACAAGTTCCACGATTTAGATGGAGTTCAGGAAATTCCTACACAAAGCACAAACCCGCGTTAATGGAGGTCTTTCTGCTTGGCCGTCCTGGATAACATAACCTGCTACACTCCATTCTAGAACCTGCATTACAGCGTTTCGCTGGGATACTGTTCAGCTACATACAGGGCTGTTAATCCAGCTCGGCCTACATAACCATGATGGGGAGAAACTTAATTTAAGTTACCCTACCCTCACCTACCTGTTGTTGCAGTGTATACTGGGTCACCAAGACTATCACCACTCTTCTGACTCCACATAGAGGGCTATCTTCCATCCTCTACAGCTATTTCACAGGCACATTAAAGACCTTCCCATAACATCCAAAAATGTCTAATCTAGCGTTCTATTAATACGTCCGTCTAAAACCTCATCAATATCGGATTTAAAACAAAGTATAAACCTGACCATGGTTTTTATAACGTACACCACGCACTAACACAATAGAACAAACCATTCCTTACCATATTATGCCGGGCAGTTTGGGGTCTTTATAAATAAACTTGTGTTTATAGCCAAGAGCCGCAGGGAATAAAACCAGTTTAACCTGCCGGGAATGGGGAGCCATCAGGGCTGTTTCATGGAGCTGTGGAGAATAATGTCCATTGGTAAATATGTCAAATTAAAATGACTCTCATGCTTTGTGTTAAATCACCCATATAGACCGGTTACTAAATGTCTACTGGGACCTACATGAGACAAGCAGATTTAGGACTAGTTAATATGCAAAATATCTCTATGGACTCCAACAACTAAGCCCTGTTTTAATTTTATTTCCTTCTCTGCCTATACAGAAGATTGATGGTTAGAGAGCCAAAATGAGAAAAAAATAAAAAACTTTATTGGAAGTAAATCTTAACAGCTCAATAAAGCTGCTGTTCTCTTGTCTGCAACCTTTCCAAGCCCTCCCCTTCTAACCCCGCCCAGACTGTCTGTGGCTGTCCAATCACAGGCTTCCCAATGCCGCTCAATGAGGAGTCTTTGCAGGGCAGGTGCTCTGGGCAATTGCTGCCTCTTGAGTTTATCTCCACTGAGCTAACCAAACCAGGAAGTAACAGGACCGTGTGTCTGATTTGCAGTCAGGGGGTGTAACAAGTTTATTTATACATTTTCCAATTTCTTTAGAAATTTAGCATTTTTTTTTCTAAAATGAAAACAAATAGGATAAACTTCACAAATAAAGCACTTCAGAAAGCGACGCTGATTTACATGTTCAAATGTTGGGCCAAAATAACAAAAAAACAGCATACGCCAGTCGTGAGAGGCAATATTTGTGACACCTGCTGAAGGTAAAAAATCCCAAAACCTTTCAAGGTCCCTGTGTGTAGTGATTCATGTTTTAAAACATTTTCTGATAAACTGGGGAAAAAAAAAAAAAAACAGAACAAATACGAGCATGTTTCTAAAAAGTAAATTACCTTTTTGGCCAGTGACGAAGGAACTACTTGGTCATCTTCTGCGTGCAGTATTAAGAGAGGACTGGAGAGAACTTTAACACTACAAGAAGGGGAAAATCTCATTCCATTAGCGCTTTGTTCTTAAATCCTTTATATAAAACTGCGAGCTGAGACATGTCTTTACAGTAAGCACAGGCCCTGCTAATATATATTCCAGAGCCCCCTGTGGTTCCCTATTCTCACAGACCCCCAGGTGCCATAATACCTGTGATCCCCATTGTTAATGCCCCATTTAATGACTACAAGCATAGCACCCTCTGTATAGAATGGCAGTCAATAAGGATGGAATACTTACTTTTCGTCGTTGGGGAAGACATTATTGCTCAAAGCAAATGTATCCAGGAAGAAATATTGAAACCCGGGGAACATGTGGTAAATCTAGGAAACAAACATGCAGACATAATCCTTGTTAGTGTTTGAGGTTTCCATTCCAGAACTCTCCTGGAGCTAGCGTTGGATGCTGGCCTTGCTGCGTTCCAGACTGCCATGCCATTTACACACTACACGGGGCATTTTCTCGAAACCATTACACGTTTAGTAAATAAACTCCAGATTCGGAAGCAACGTAAGATTCATAGATGCAGCAAAGTATTTCCTTACTTTCCCAAAAGGATGATAAGCACCAGCTTCCCGTATGTTAGTATACGGCGCTTCTAGAATAACCGCATCCGGTGCGTCCCCTGAAATGGAAAATCCAGAATTATCAGGAGAGGAAGTATAGGAGCATTTCAATCCATGGCCAATTCTCCCCCAAATCCCAGCTGGGAGAATAGAAATACTGCAGGGGTAGTACCGCCCATTACTCACCCCTTTCTTGGAGCCTTTTGGCTGCGTTCGTTGCTATTCTGGAAAATAAAAAGAGGAAATAGAATGTCCAAATAACGACAGATCATTGCTTCAACGGCAGATCTACTAAAGCAGCACCAGCTAACCCGAACTACAATGTTAGGGCTTACTGAGCATTGTGGCATGTGTGATTCAACAAAGCACAGGATTACAGAGCATTAACCTAATCTAGAGACATTTAGATACAACTATTTATCCAGATATTTACTAATACTTCTATCTATAGAGTTATCCTTTACTGCTCCCACTGGAAGGCTATTCCAGGTATCTACTACCCTTTCTATATCGCTGTTTCTGCTCCCACTGGAAGGCTATTGCAGGTATCCACTACCCTTTTCTATATCGCTGTTACTGCTTCCACTGGAAGACTATTCCAGGTATCTACTACCCTTTCTATATCACTGTTACTGCTCCCACTGGAAGGCTATTCCAGGTATCTACTACCCTTTCTATATCACTGTTACTGCTCCCACTGGAAGGCTATTCCAGGTATCTACTACCCTTTCTATATCACTGTTACTGCTCCCACTGGAAGGCTATTCCAGGTATCTACTACCCTTTCTATATCACTGTTACTGCTCCCACTGGAAGGCTATTCCAGGTATCTACTACCCTTTCTATATCACTGATACTGTTCCCACTGGAAGTCTATTCCAGGTATCTACTACCCTTTCTATATCACTGTTACTGCTCCAACTGGAAGGCTCTTCCAGGTATCTACTACCCTTTCTATATCACTGTTACTGCTCCCACTGGCAGGCTATTCTAGGTATCTACTACCCTTTCTATATCACTGTTACTGCTCCTACTGGAAGGCTATTCCAGGTATCTACTACCCTTTCTAAATCACTGTTACTGCTCCCACTGGAAGGCTATTCCAGGTATCTACTACCCTTTCTATATTACTGTTACTGCTCCTACTGAAAGGCTATTCCAGGTATCTGCTACCCTTTCTAAATCACTGTTACTGCTCCCACTGGAAGGCTATTCCAGGTATCTACTACCCTTTCTATATTACTGTTACTGCTTCCACTGGAAGGCTATTCCAGGTATCTACTACCCTTTCTAAATCACTGTTACTGCTCCCACTGAAAGGCTATTCCAGGTATCTACTACCCTTTCTATATCACTGTTACTGCTCCCACTGGAAGGCTATTCCAGGTATCTACTACCCTTTCTATATCACTGTTACTGCTCCCACTGGAAGGCTATTCCAGGTATCTACTACCCTTTCTATATCACTGTTACTGCTCCCACTGGAAGGCTATTCCAGGTATCTACTACCCTTTCTATATCACTGTTACTGCTCCCACTGGAAGGCTATTCCAGGTATCTACTACCCTTTCTATATCACTGTTACTGCTCCTACTGGAAGGCTATTCCAGGTATCTACTACCCTTTCTAAATCACTGTTACTGCTCCCACTGGAAGGCTATTCCAGGTATCTACTACCCTTTCTATATTACTGTTACTGCTCCTACTGAAAGGCTATTCCAGGTATCTGCTACCCTTTCTAAATCACTGTTACTGCTCCCACTGGAAGGCTATTCCAGGTATCTACTACCCTTTCTATATTACTGTTACTGCTTCCACTGGAAGGCTATTCCAGGTATCTACTACCCTTTCTAAATCACTGTTACTGCTCCCACTGAAAGGCTATTCCAGGTATCTACTACCATTTCTATATCACTGTTACTGCTTCCACTGGAAGACTATTCCAGGTATCTACTACCCTTTCTAAATCACTGTTACTGCTCCCACTGGAAGGCTATTCCAGGTATCTACTACCCTTTCTATATTACTGTTACTGCTCCTACTGAAAGGCTATTCCAGGTATCTACTACCCTTTCTATATCACTGTTACCGCTACCACTGGAAGGCTATTCCAGGTATCTACTACCCTTTCTATATCACTGTTACTGCTTCCACTGGAAGGCTATTCCATGTATCTACTACCCTTTCTATATCACTGTTACTGCTCCCACGGGAAGGCTATTCCAGGTATCTACTACCATTTCTATATCACTGTTACTGCTTCCACTGGAAGGCTATTCCAGGTATCTACTACCCTTTCTATATCACTGTTACTGCTCCCTCTGGAAGGCTATTCCAGGTATCTACTACCCTTTCTATATCACTGTTACTGCTCCCACTGGAAGGCTATTACAGGTATCTACTACCCTTTTTATATCACTGTTACTGCTCCCACTGGAAGGTTATTCCAGGTATCTACTACCCTTTCTATATCACTGTTACCGCTCCCACTGGAAGGCTATTCCAGGTATCTACTACCCTTTCTATATCACTGTTACTGCTCCCACAGGAAGGCTATTACAGGTATCTACTACACTTTCTATATCACTGTTACTGCTCCCACTGGAAGGCTATTCCCGGTATCTACTACCCTTTCTATATCACTGTTACTGCTCCCACTGGAAGGCTATCCAGGTATCTACTACCCTTTTTATATCACTGTTACTGCTTCCACTGGAAGGCTATTCCAGGTATCTACTACCCTTTCTATATCACTGTTACTGCTCCCTCTGGAAGGCTATTCCAGGTATCTACTACCCTTTCTATATCACTGTTACTGCTCCCACAGGAAGGCTATTCCAGGTATCTACTGCCCTTTCTGTATCACTGTTACTGCTCCCACTGGAAGGCTATTCCAGGTATCTACTACCCTTTCTATATCACTGTTACTGCTCCCACTGGAAGGCTATTCCATGTATCTACTACCCTTTCTATATCACTGTTACTGCTCCCACTGGAAGGCTATTCCAGGTATCTACTACCCTTTTTATATCACTGTTACTGCTCCCACTGGAAGGCTATTCCAGGTATCTACTACCCTTTCTATATCACTGTTACTGCTCCCACAGGAAGGCTATTACAGGTATCTACTACCCTTTTTATATCACTGTTACTGCTCCCACTGGAAGGCTATTCCAGGTATCTACTACCCTTTCTATATCACTGTTACTGCTCCCACTGGAAGGCTATTCCAGGTATCTACTACCCTTTCTATATCACTGTTACTGCTCCCACTGGAAGGCTATTCCAGGTATCTACTACCCTTTCTATATCACTGTTACTGCTTCCACTGGAAGGCTATTCCAGGTATCTACTACCCGTTCTATATCACTGTTACTGCTCCCACTGGGAGTCTATTCCAGGTATCTACTACCCTTTCTATATCACTGTTACTGCTCCCACTGGGAGGCTATTCCAGGTATCTACTACCCTTTCTATATCACTGTTTTCACTACTATTTCAAGTAGCTAATGAGTATTGGTGATGACATATATTTTAAAGAGTTTGGGTAGAACACCCTCTAATAAGTAAAGGTTTTACTTTAAAAATGTCCCAGTAAAACGGAGTGTTTAACAAGTCCTAACTCGTGTTTATTCTGTATGGGTTGATATATTTACATTTGTCGTTATTTCTAGATCTATTTAATTTGCTACAAACTACATGCATTGTGATCCATACCCGGTGCCCAGGGAATGCCCCCACAAACAGACAGGGCTCCCGCGGCTCCGAGCCTTCACCCATTGGTATAAATACACAGAGTCCTCCGTCACGCCCTCCTCACTCGGTTCTCCGGTGGAATCGGCAAAACCTGGGAAGAGAAGAGGAAGAGATGGACTCCAGGATAGACAACGGGCACGGGGACTCTTAATATAGAATTTAATCAACCAGGGGTAACGGAAGAAACATTAGCAATTCAAGGACAAAGGGCGAAATACTAAAAAAAACATTGAAACCTTTGTTTCCATGGGGACTGTTGGTTATTTAGTATTTTTTCGCAGAGCCCCTATTTTTGCCTCGCTAAGAATGGCGCATGGGGCATTAAAACACTCTTTCCTCTCACTGGATGAGGCCTACTCGGGCGGTGAACGGGGCGGACGGCCGCTGCCCCGCTATCCTGCACAGTGGTATAAAGCTGGACTCACCTAACCGTATGTACCAGGCACCGTTTCCCCGCCCCCCCTTTGGGCCGGCGGGGGTGATCCCGGCCAACGCCCTGTGGCCGCTACCGAGGAGGAGATCGTGGGACCCCACAGAACTGCCAACCCACAGCCCAGGCCGCAAGCCATGTCTAAAATGGCGGCAGCCAGACACTCACCAACTCGCACTAAGGAAACTGCTAGCTGCTACACTTTGAGGGATACAACTACCACAAATCCCAGGTGGGCCCTAAATACATGCAGAGGGCAACCAGACCGACGGGAACACAAATACTCACCGCATTGCCACCAGCCCGACTAATGTTCCCGAAAAGCCCGGGGCAACAAAATGGATGCCGGGGAGGAGGTGAGCAGCCGCAAACAGCTTTGATCCAGCTCACACTAACCGGACCCAGCAGATATACCTTCAGGTTGGTCCAGGCTGCAGGCAACCGGTGCACAGCAACGCTCCCTCTCCTAAAATCTGACTGGCAGCACGTTCATTGCGGCACCGCAGGGAATGACGGCTAAATCGCAAAAAGACAATCCTAACAGTTGGAGGATATTGGATGAGGCAAACATTATGCCAAATGGGAACTCTCCAGCCTTCTGCCTCCATAACATGGACTCTATGTAGTACCTTCAGCCTTATTACATGTGAAACGCATTACACATCAATTGGGATACTGGTAGTGAACCACATTTTCTAGCAGCACCCTCAGCCTTATTACATGTGAAACGCATTAAACATCAATTGGGATATTGGTAGTTAACCACCTGCGGTGGGGGTCCTGGGGCGTTCGCACACAATAAGCAAAAATTCATTCATAGCATCTAAGCATTTATACTATCGTACTGCCTAAGCTAGACATATACCCTCAACCCGTGAAGCGCAACACATAGTTAGAAATGTTTTATCTTGTTTAAATCGGCTACTCAGCGACATTTGTTTTTTCTGCATGTATAATCTTACTTGTACACCATACAAAAAAAAAACGCACAACATCGTGACCTTTTCAGCATATACCTGTGATTATACTTCTTGTTAAATGCCTATGTCATATTTTGAGCTTGTACTTAACATTGCGCTTCCAAAAATAAAGAATAAAAAACAAAACCACTCTTTCCAAACGATTCTATACTGGTGGAAAAAGTTTAATGTCATCATTAACGCCTATGGGAGCGTTTGTGGATAAATTATTTAAATAATTTGTAAAGATGATTAAATTGAGGCCAATGTCAGCGATAACAAGAAATTCTAAGACACATCGGAGAGACAAGTATCTAACCCAGGTTTCCCCAAACTACGGCCCTCCAGATGTTGCTGAACTACAACTCCCATGATTCTCAACCTATCTATTTCATTCATTGAATCATGGGAGTTGTAGTTCAGCAACATCTGGAGGGCCGGAGTTTGGGGAAGCCTGATCTAAACTTTTAAATATGTTTGTAACAGAGAGCCCCTAGTGTCACATGTGTGGTACTGCAGGTTAGGAACAGAAACACACTGCGATGTTTTAACCTAACCCTCTTAAGCTAATTCCTCCTAAAATGGCCTACCAATCTAAC
This sequence comes from Pelobates fuscus, assembly GCF_036172605.1. NCBI lineage: Eukaryota > Metazoa > Chordata > Amphibia > Anura > Pelobatidae > Pelobates > Pelobates fuscus. The sequence continues at coordinate 5,424,947 of NC_086329.1, forward strand.
TGTCCTAAATGTTCACTAAATTGCTCTATTAAACCGCACTTGGCCGACATGCACCAGAAACGGCTGCCTCGTCTCAGGGGTACGTACAGCACAGGTATATGTTTTCCATCTATAAGACATAAGCACCTCTCCATCATATTATATCATGCTAGATCCAAACCTGATATTATATCAGGAACTTAGACCACACATGTCGCTAAAAACATATATTAGCCAGTACCGAAACAGACTCAATACACCACAAGCATGTTCTACAAGCGTTTTAACTTTTACTGTTTAACTTGTATTGTAAATGGCGGTTACACGGGCTAGCAGATTAACGCTAGACCTTAACTCTATAAGCTCTACTACTTGGCAATAATTTAATGCAGTTAAGTGACCGTCACCTGTTCACTCTAAGGCAAGCGTGCCCTGAACCTAAACTCACTCAGTGATTAAACAATGTTTATTTCTTGTCGATATATATAACCCTTGCTATTTGCACCTATCTTCAGGCGCATAAGCATGTTATCACAAAAGCAAATTAGTGCAGTACATTCCGAATTTACCCGTCTATATACTGTTCGAGCGCATCTTGCCAACTACTCTACTGCCAGCGCCTAACATGTATTGTTGTTAAGGATATGCCCGTTAAGACGTAATCGCCATAATATACCTTGTTTTATTATTATTATCATTCATAGGCAATGTACTGCTTTCTCGCTAAAAATGTCACGGAGACTTGCCAATCGTTTCATAATTACTTAATGATTAGCGTTGAATCTTATGTTGTTTCTTTTAACTAAAAATGTGCCAGACTATTGATGACCACAACCTGTAAAGCAAATGTTTATACCTACACTCTGATGTCGCTATTGTGGCGCACCAGTGCTTACTGTTTTCCTTATGCACAACCAAAATAAAGAATAAAAAAAAAAAAAAAAAGAAACACACTGCGAGTACATTTTCTGTAAATTACAGCAGAATTTCAGGGGGTATTTCCCCTTTCACCATCCTCAGCCCTTTAGCTTCACCCCGTCTGATTAACCCACACCCTGGGAGTCTTGATTGGTTTTTCCTACCTCTGTAGTCGATAGCCAAGACGTGAAAGCCGGAAGCACTGAGAACCTGAAACAGAATCTACCATGAGATACAGAAATGTAACACAACAATATCACAACAATATCACACTGACCGCGTAACTCACAACAATATCACACTGACCGCGTAACTCACAACAATATCACACTCACCGCGTAACTCACAACAATATCACACTGACCGCGTAACTCACAACAATATCACACTGACCGGGTAACTCACAACAATATCACACTCACCGCGTAACTCACAACAATATCACACTGACCGCGCAACTCACAACAATATCACACTGACCGCGTAACTCACAACAATATCACACTGACCGCGTAACTCACAACAATATCACACTGACCGGGTAACTCACAACAATATCACACTGACCGCGTAACTCACAACAATATCACACTGACCGCGTAACTCACAACAATATCACACTGACCGGGTAACTCACAACAATATCACACTGACCGCGTAACTCACAACAATATCACACTGACCGCGTAACTCACAACAATATCACACTGACCGCGTAACTCACAACAATATCACACTGACCGCGCAACTCACAACAATATCACACTGCCCGCGTAACTCACAACAATATCACACTGACCGGGTAACTCACAACAATATCACACTCACCGCGTAACTCACAACAATATCACACTGACCGCGCAACTCACAACAATATCACACTGACCGCGTAACTCACAACAATATCACACTGACCGCGTAACTCACAACAATATCACACTGACCGGGTAACTCACAACAATATCACACTGACCGCGTAACTCACAACAATATCACACTGACCGCGTAACTCACAACAATATCACACTGACCGGGTAACTCACAACAATATCACACTGACCGCGTAACTCACAACAATATCACACTGACCGCGTAACTCACAACAATATCACACTGACCGCGTAACTCACAACAATATCACACTGACCGCGCAACTCACAACAATATCACACTGACCGCGTAACTCACAACAATATCACACTGACCGCGTAACTCACAACAATATCACACTGACCGCGTAACTCAAAACAATATCACACACTGACCGCGAACTCACAACAATATCACACTGACCGCGTAACCCACAACAATATCACACTCACCGGGTAACTCACAACAATATCACACTGACCGAGTAACTCACAACAATATCACACTGACCGAGTAACTCACAACAATATCACACACTGACCGCGAACTCACAACAATATCACACTGACCGCGTAACCCACAACAATATCACACTCACCGGGTAACTCACAACAATATCACACTGACCGCGTAACTCACAACAATATCACACTGACCGCGTAACTCACAACAATATCACACTGACCGCGTAACTCACAACAATATCACACTGACCGCGTAACTCACAACAATATCACACTGACCGCGTAACTCACAACAATATCACACTGACCGCGTAACTCACAACAATATCATACTGACCGTGTAACTCACAACAATATCACACTCACCGAGTAACTCACAACAATATCACACTGACCGCGTAACTCACAACAATATCACACTGACCGCGTAACTCACAACAATATCACACTGACCGAGTAACTCACAACAATATCACACTGACCGCGCAACTCACAACAATATCACACTGACCGCGTAACTCACAACAATATCACACTGACCGCGTAACTCACAACAATATCACACTGACCGCGTAACTCAAAACAATATCACACACTGACCGCGTAACCCACAACAATATCACACTCACCGGGTAACTCACAACAATATCACACTGACCGAGTAACTCACAACAATATCACAGTGACCGCGTAACTCACAACAATATCACACTGACCGCGTAACTCACAACAATATCACACTCACCGAGTAACTCACAACAATATCACACTGACCGCGTAACTCAGAACAATATCACACTGACCGAGTAACTCACAACAATATCACACACTGACCGCGAACTCACAACAATATCACACTGACCGCGTAACCCACAACAATATCACACTCACCGGGTAACTCACAACAATATCACACTGACCGCGTAACTCACAACAATATCACACTGACCGCGTAACTCACAACAATATCACACTGACCGCGTAACTCACAACAATATCACACTGACCGCGTAACTCACAACAATATCACACTGACCGCGTAACTCACAACAATATCACACTGACCGCGTAACTCACAACAATATCATACTGACCGTGTAACTCACAACAATATCACACTCACCGAGTAACTCACAACAATATCACACTGACCGCGTAACTCACAACAATATCACACTGACCGCGTAACTCACAACAATATCACACTGACCGAGTAACTCACAACAATATCACACTGACCGCGCAACTCACAACAATATCACACTGACCGCGTAACTCACAACAATATCACACTGACCGCGTAACTCACAACAATATCACACTGACCGCGTAACTCAAAACAATATCACACACTGACCGCGTAACCCACAACAATATCACACTCACCGGGTAACTCACAACAATATCACACTGACCGAGTAACTCACAACAATATCACAGTGACCGCGTAACTCACAACAATATCACACTGACCGCGTAACTCACAACAATATCACACTCACCGAGTAACTCACAACAATATCACACTGACCGCGTAACTCAGAACAATATCACACTGACCGCGTAACTCAGAACAATATCACACTGACCGCGTAACTCACAACAATATCACACTGACCGGGTAATTCACAACAATATCATACTGACCGCGTAACTCACAACAATATCACACACTGACCGAGTAACTCACAACAATATCACACTGACCGAGTAACTCACAACAATATCACAGTGACCGCGTAACTCACAACAATATCACACTGACCGCGTAACTCACAACAATATCACACTCACCGCGTAACTCACAACAATATCACACTGACCGAGTAACTCACAACAATATCACACTGACCGAGTAACTCACAACAATATCACACTGACCGCGTAACTCACAACAATATCACACTGACCGCGTAACTCACAACAATATCACACTGACCGCGTAACTCACAACAATATCACACTGACCGCGTAACTCACAACAATATCACACTGACCGGGTAACTCACAACAATATCACACTGACCGCGTAACTCACAACAATATCACACTGACCGCGTAACTCACAACAATATCACACTGACCGAGTAACTCACAACAATATCACACTGACCGCATAACACAACAATATCACACTGACCGCGTAACTCACAACAATATCATACTGACCGTGTAACTCACAACAATATCACACTGACCGCGTAACTCACAACAATATCACACTCACCGCGTAACTCACAACAATATCACACTGACCGCGTAACTCACAACAATATCACACTGACCGCGTAACTCACAACAATATCACACTGACCGCGTAACTCACAACAATATCACACTGACCGCGTAACTCACAACAATATCACACTGACCGGGTAACTGAGAGTCCGGGTGGTTTCTGCATTTTTTGTATTTGTTGCATTACATTGGGGCAAGTGGCAGATGTATAATTAGGGCTGTGAACGGAGGGGCTAAACACAGCCGACCAATCAAAGTAAGAGTATGGAACTCATGTTAAGGAAGGACGAAAGGCCAAGTTCAGAAAGATGGAAATTAAATATGTGGCAAATGGAGCTTGGCAAATGGAGCTGTATCCACTGAGCTATCTCACCAGCATTTACCTTCAGATCCTCTTTATTTCATTGTTTGATTTATGTATTTGCTGATGGATAGCAATTTTGATTAACATATATATATATATGCACACTTGAATTGCTTGAATTAATTAGCAGGGGTTCTAGATGGGAAGCGATATTACAACGCCCCACATAACGACGCCATTTTAAATTCTATCACTATGGTTAGTGGCAGTTAGATTTTAGGGGGCTCAGGTTTAGGGGTGCTTGGGATTAGGGGGTACCGCATTCAAGATTCATTATATTATAAATCCTATCAGTAAAGGATGCAGTGTACAGTATCTGGAATGTCTACACTGTGATTGGTAAAATGTAGCGCTGATATAAACTATTTTTAATGTGAATCCTTTATTTTAGCTTTATAACTGAGGTTTCTTTTTCCACCTACATACGACTAAATGCCGGAACCAAAATGCATTAGTCCTATTTCACATAGTAAAAAAATACAATTTGGTTATAAATAGACCTGATGGATAAAAATGAACGTATTCGTAATTTTTCAATAAATTGTTTTAAAGTGGAAAGAATACGTTGACTGTGGCTATAAATATTTTATTAAAAGGTTGGTAGAAACAAAGAGCATTTTAACATCTTCCACACAGACCTGTGAGCTAATTTTTCTTAGGCAATTCTATAAAAAACACAATTCAGCATAATATAACAGCTATTATATATTATTGATTATATTATAGATTAGAACAGCTATTATATATTATTGATTATATTATAGATTAGAACAGCTATTATATATTATTGATTATATTATAGATTAGAACAGCTATTATATATTATTGATTATATTATAGATTAGAACAGCTATTATATATTATAGATTATAATAGCTATTATATATTATTGATTATATTATAGATTAGAACAGCTATTATATATATTATTGATTATATTATAGATTAGAACAGCTATTATATATTACAGATTATAACAGCTATTATATATTATTAATTATATTATAGATTATAACAGCTATTATATATTATTGATTATATTACAGATTATAACAGCTATTATATATTATTGATTCTATTACAGATTAGAACAGCTATTATATATTATTGATTATATTATAGATTAGAACAGCTATTATATATATTATTGATTATATTATAGATTAGAACAGCTATTATATATTATTGATTATATTATAGATTAGAACAGCTATTATATATTCTAGATTATAACAGCTATTATATATTATTGATTATATTATATATTAGAACAGCTATTATATATTATTGATTATATCATAGATTAGAACAGCTATTATATATTATAGATTAGAACAGCTATTATATATTATAGATTATAACAGCTATTATATATTATTGATTATATTATATATTAGAACAGCTATTATATATTATTGATTATATTATAGATTATAACAGCTATTATATATTATAGATTATAACAGCTATTATATATATTATTGATTATATTATATATTATAACAGCTATTATATATTATTGATTATATTATAGATTAGAACAGCTATTATATATTATAGATTATAACAGCTATTATATATTATTGATTGATAATATATATTATAACAGCTATTATATATTATTGATTATATTATAGATTAGAACAGCTATTATATATTATAGATTATAACAGCTATTATATATTATAGATTAGAACAGCTATTATATATTATTGATTATAACAGCTATTATATATTATTGATTATATTATAGATTAGAACAGCTATTATATATTATAGATTATAACAGCTATTATATATTACAGATTATAACAGCTATTATATATTATTAATTATATTACAGATTATAACAGCTATTATATATTATTGATTATATTACAGATTATAACAGCTATTATATATTATTGATTATATTATATATTAGAACAGCTATTATATATATTATTGATTATATTATATATTATAACAGCTATTATATATTATTGATTATATTATAGATTAGAACAGCTATTATATATTATTGATTATATTATAGATTAGAACAGCTATTATATATTATAGATTAGAACAGCTATAATATATTATTGATTATATTATATATTATAACAGCTATTATATATTATTGATTATATTATAGATTAGAACAGCTATTATATATTATAGATTATAACAGCTATTATATATTATAGATTATAACAGCTATTATATATTATTGATTATATTATATATTAGAACAGCTATTATATATTATTGATTATATTATAGATTAGAACAGCTATTATATATTATAGATTATAACAGCTATTATATATTACAAATTATAACAGCTATTATATATTACAGATTATAACCGCTATTATATATATTATTGATTATATTATATATTATAACAGCTATTATATATATTATTGATTATATTATAGATTAGAACAGCTATTATATATATTATTGATTATATTATAGATTAGAACAGCTATTATATATTATTGATTATATTATAGATTAGAACAGCTATTATATATATTATTGATTATATTATACATTAGAACAGCTATTATATATTATTGATTATATTATAGATTAGAACAGCTATTATATATTATTGATTACATTATATATTATAACAGCTATTATATATTATTGATTATATTATAGATTAGAACAGTATTCACCTTCATAAGCTGCACTCGGTGGTCTACAGCCCTGTAAACGAAATGAAAAGAGAGAATTATTTCCAACCCATTGAAATCTCTGGACACGCTCCGTAACGGACCTTTAGCTGCCCATTTACTAAACAGGGAGTTTGATAATCAACTCGTTCAGAAAATCTGTGAAAACAGAACCCCAGTTCAGCAGAATTGATAGTTAGATAGAGCTACCTCTCCTGGGATGATGTCAGGGATCCCAGGCTGAGGAGGCAGATGGCATTAGGAAGCTGATTGCAATTTATTAGAATAACCAGCCCTCTGTAATCAGCAATGTGCTATTTGCTATGGTCTCGCCATGCGGATGTCTAGGGCTGTTCTCATTGGCTGAGGACGTTAGCTGAGCACTCTCGCGAGCGCAGCCCTATGTCGGACCTCCTTAGCTCAGTGATGACATTGAGGTTCTGGCTAGTTCTCGTTTTTGCTGTCTCTCCATTACCCTGACCTCGGCTTGTATTTCGACTACGCTTTAACTCTGTCTAACGTTTAGTCCGAACACTCTAGGGCCCGGTAAGACGTTTATATTTCCTTTGTCCGTATCCTAAACTCTGCGTGTTAGGGTTATACTCCGAGACAGCTAGGTCCTCTATATGTGCAGATGACCCCCATATTATTTAATATTGCCCCCCATATTATTTAATATTGCCCCCCATATTATTTAATATTGCCCCCCATATTATTTAATATTGTCCCCCATATTATTTAATATTGCCCCCCATATTATTTAATATTGTCCCCCATATTATTTAATATTGCCTCCCATATTATTTAATATTGTCCCCCATATTATTTAATATTGCCCCCCATATTATTTAATATTGCCCCCCATATTATTTAAGTATCATGTGCTGGGTCCTCTATGTGTACAGCTGACAGATCCACAGAACACTTGAAACAAGCTATGAGGAGAGACATACGAGTGCTGCCCTGCAGTATGATGAATTTAGAAGTTGTCACAGGGACATCTCCCCAATAATTAAGGAACGTTCTTTGGGATTCCTCTTTAATTGGCAGTAACAGGCAGAACTTTTAATGTCCCACCAATAGAAGGGCAACAGTGGATCTGGCAGATTCAGTGTCATGGAACAGACAACAAGCAGCCTGTCCAAGGAGGGCCGCCTAGGGGCCAACACACATAAATAACATTAACAATGCTTTATAGCTGTGTTGTCCTCCTTTCCCAATTCTTTATTCATCTCTGGGTAAAATTATATATACACTGCTCAAAAGAATAAAGGGAACACTTAAACAACACAATGTAACTCCAAGTCAGTCACACTTCTGTGAAATCAAACTGTCCACTTAGGAAGCAACACTGAGTGACAATCAATGTCACATGCTGTTGTACAAATGGGATAGACAACAGGTGGAAATTATAGGCAATTAGCAAGACACCCCCCAATAAAGGAGTGGTTCTGCAGGTGGTGACCACAGACCACTTCTCAGTTCCTATGCTTCCTGGCTGATGTTTTGGTCACTTTTAAATGCTGGCGGTGCTTTCACTCTAGTGGTAGCATGAGACAGAGTCTACAACCCACACAAGTGGCTCAGGTAGTGCAGCTCATCCAGGATGGCACATCAATGCGAGCTGTGGCAAGAAAGTTTGCTGTGTCTGTCAGCGTAGTGTCCAGAGCATGGAGGCGCTACCAGGAGACAGGCCAGTACATCAGGAGACGTGGAGGAGGCCGTAGGAGGGCAACAACCCAGCAGCAGGACCGCTACCTCCGCCTTTGTGCAAGGAGGAACAGGAGGAGCACTGCCAGAGCCCTGCCAAATGACCTCCAGCAGGCCACAAATGTGCACGTGTCTGCTCAAACGGTCAGAAACAGACTCCATGAGGGTGGTATGAGGGGCCGCACAGCCCTCCATGTGCTCGCCAGAGGTAGCCGGACTGCCATTAGGTACCGAGATGAGATCCTCAGACCCCTTGTGAGACCATATGCTGGTGCGGTTGGCCCTGGGTTCCTCCTAATGCAAGACAATGCTAGACCTCATATGGCTGGAGTGTGTCAGCAGTTCCTGCAAGATGAAAGCATTGATGCTATGGACTGACCTGCCTTTTCCCCAGACCTGAATCCAATTGAGCACATCTGGGACATCATGTCTCGCTCCATCCACCAACGTCACATTGCACCACAGACAGGGGAGGGCTGGCAGCCTTTGGCCTGGGGGGCAAATCCAGTCAAGTGGCCCATTGCACCAAGAGGAGAGTAAAAACACCTTTCCCATGTGATTGAAAGGGGGGGCGGGGGGAGCAGTCACCTAAACAGACACTCAATGACAAGCACACACACACTTGCTGATTTGGCGCACACTAAAAAACACAAACTCACTGACAGGCACACGCACACACTCACTGACAGGCACACAGACACACACAGAAAGACACACTGTTACAGGCATACTGACTCAGACAGACAGACAGACATACTGACACACACACACACACACACAGGCATACTGGCTGACATACACACACACAAACTGGCACAAACTGAGACATACTGGCGCACGCACACACACAGACATACTGGCGCACGCACACACACAGACTTTACACTTTTAAAACCAGTAGACAGTGGCTGAGTATAGGGACAGGGCTGTAGTGGGGGGACAGGGGCTGTAGTGGAGGGTATAAACTGTAATTGGGGGGTTTAGGAAATGTAGGTGGGGATAGGGGCTTAAGTAGGTTGATGGCTACAATTTGGGAAAGGGGTTGTGGTGTGGGTGATATGGGTTGCAATTGGGGGAAGAGGAGCTGTAGTGGGGATGTTATAGGGCTGTAGTGGGAGGCATGGGGCTGAGAAAGGGGGCAGGAGCTGAGGGGGAAAAAAGGAGCAGGGAAAGGGTGGGACAGAGCCTTACTAAGGGACCAGAGCCTGACTAAGGGACAGGGGATGGCTGAGGAGGGGGTCAGGGATTTAGGAGGGGGGGGAAGGGGCTGAGGAGGGGGACAGGGGCTGAGGAGGGGGAGGGGCAGGGCTGAGGAGGGGACAGGGGCTGAGGAGGGGGGGCAGGGCTGAGGAGGGGACAGGGGCGAGGAGGGGACAGGGGCTGAGGAGGGGGGGCAGGGCTGGGGAGGGGGGAAGAGAGGGGGCAGGGCTGAGGAGGGGAAAAGGGGCTGAGGAGGGGGGAAGAGAGGGGGCAGGGCTGAGGAGGGGACAGGGGCTGAGGAGGGGGCAGGGCTGAGGAGGGGGGAAGAGAGGGGGAAGGGCTGAGGAGGGGGCAGGGGCTGAGGTGGGGGGAAGAGAGGGGGAAGGGCTGAGGAGGGGGCAGGGGCTGAGGTGGGGGGAAGAGAGGGGGCAGGGCTGAGGAGGGGGCAGGCTCTGAGGAGGGGGGAGGTAGGGCTGAGGAGGGGGAGAGGGGGGAGGTAGGGCTGAGGAGGGGGGAAGGGGGGCAGGGCTGAGGAGGGGAATAAAAAAAAAAACCTAAAGTGTATTTCCCCCTCCCTGAGTCTTACCTTAAGCCAGGGAGGGGTGGGCAGCAGCCAGCATTCAGCAACAGTCAGTGAAGTCTGTAGCCTGCAGTCAGTGGAGTCGGCTGGCCTCTCCTGATGATGTCAGGAGGAGGGGGCGTGGCTTCCTCTGCTCTTCTCCCAGACTCCCCAGCGGTCCTGGGAGAAGAGCAGTGAAAGTCACGCCCCCTCCTCCTGACATCATCAGGAGAGGCCGGCCGACTCCACTGACTGCAGGCTACAAGAAGAGTGAGGTAAGTTGAAAAATCTGAGTCCTCAGCCAGAGGCAGGGGATTCAGATTTTCCTTTTTTTGGTGGATGTGGGCAGCCCTGGCCCCTGGGTTTAGGGCGGCCTGGGGGGCAATTGCCTCCCTGCCCCCCTTCCCAGCCCGCCCCTGACCACAGACTGTCCAGGAGTTGGCAGATGCTTTAGTCCAGGTCTGGGAGGAGATCCCTCAGGAGACCATCCGCCACCTCATCAGGAGCATGCACAGGGCATATACAGGCGGGTGGAGGCCACACACACTACTGAGCCTCATTTTGACTTGTTTTAAGGACATTACATCAAAGTTGGATCAGCCTGTAGTGTGTTTTTCCACTTTAATTTTGAGTGTGACTCCAAATCCAGACCTCCATGGGTTGAAAAATTTGATTTCCATTTTTTTTTTTGGTGTGATTTTGTTGTCAGCACATTAAACTATGTAAAGAACAAAGTATTTCAGAAGAATATTGAATTCATTCAGATCTAGGATGTGTGATTTTAGTGTTCCCTTTATTTTTTTGAGCAGTGTATATTGTTTTAGAAATACTATTCTACCAGGAAACAGGAGCCATTACCATGGCATTTCATTAAATAAAGTCATTTCTGTGAGGGGAATGTTAACCAGTAATATAATGAGAGATTAAAACTGCCCACGTTCCTTGTTATCATAATCACCTGGTCCCCCCGTTTCCGTGGAGATAGATTATGACCGGGTTCTCATCTGACAGAGCAGCTTCGTACCAGCTCTGATCCTTGCCTTTCGCCTCTTCTCCCCTGCTGGTGGGCACAGTATGCCTATGGGGGGAAAATACACAATTAATAAATGTACCCCAGCCAACTCAGCAAGACGATGAGTCATTAGATCTGTTATCATCCCGGACCCTCCAATGGGATATATATCACTAACCAAATATACAGTGTAATATAGAAATATCAGTCTTTCCTTCCACAGTCTTTTCCTTCCACACAGAGACCCAGCAATACCCACCAACTCCACTAGAGGCTCTGAAGTACCCACTTTCACCACTAGACCCAGCAATACCCACTGTCACCACTACAGACCCAGCAATACCCGCTGTCACCACTACAGATTCAGCAATACCCACTGTCACCACTACAGACCCAGCAATACCCGCTGTCACCACTACAGATCCAGCAATACCCGCAGTCACCACTAGACACCCAGCAATACCCACTGTCACCACTAGAGACCCAGCAATACCCACTGTCACAACTAGAGACCCAGCAATGCCCACTGTCACTACTACAGACCCAGCAATACCCGCTGTCACCACTAGAGACCCAGCAATACCCACTGTCACCACTAGAGACCCAGCAATACCCACTGTCACCACTACAGAACCAGTAATACTCACTGTCACCACTACAGACTCAGCAATACTCACTGTCACCACTACAGACTCAGCAATACCCACTGTCACCACTACAGACCCAGCAATACCCGCTGTCACCACTACAGATCCAGCAATACCCGCTGTCACCACTACAGACCCAGCAATACCCACTGTCACCACTACAGATCCAGCAATACCCACTGTCACCACTACAGAACCAGCAATACCCACTGTCACCACTACAGACCCAGCAATACCCGCTGTCACCACTACAGACCCAGCAATACCCACTGTCACCACTACAGATCCAGCAATACCTACTGTCACCACTACAGACACAGCAATACCCACTGTCACCACTACAGATCCAGCAATACCCACTGTCACCACTACAGAACCAGCAATACTCACTGTCACCACTACAGACTCAGCAATACCCACTGTCACCACTACAGACCCAGCAATAACGCTGTCACCACTACAGATCCAGCAATACCCACTGTCACCACTACAGAACCAGCAATACCCACTGTCACCACTACAGAACCAGCAATACCCGCTGTCACCACTACAGAACCAGCAATACCCACTGTCACCACTCCAGATCCAGCAATACCCACTGTCACCACTACAGAACCAGCAATACCCATTGTCACCACTACAGAACCAGCAATACCCGCTGTCACCACTGCAGACCCAGCAATACCCACTGTCACCACTACAGAACCAGTAATACTCACTGTCACCACTACAGACTCAGCAATACCCACTGTCACCACTACAGATCCAACAATACCCGCTGTCACCACTACAGATCCAGAAATACCCGCTGTCACCACTACAGACCCAGCAATATCCACTGTCACCACTACAGATCCAGCAATACCCACTGTCACCACTACAGAACCAGCAATACCCACTGTCACCACTACAGACCCAGCAATACCCGCTGTCACCACTACAGACCCAGCAATACCCACTGTCACCACTACAGATCCAGCAATACCTACTGTCACCACTACAGACCCAGCAATACCCACTGTCACCACTACAGATCCAGCAATACCCACTGTCACCACTACAGATCCAGCAATACCCACTGTCACCACTAGAGACCCAGCAATACCCACTGTCACCACTACAGACCCAGCAATAACGCTGTCACCACTACAGATCCAGCAATACCCACTGTCACCACTACAGATCCAGCAATACCCACTGTCACCACTACAGATCCAGCAATACCCACTGTCACCACTAGAGACCCAGCAATACCCACTGTCACCACTACAGACCCAGCAATACCCACTGTCACCACTACAGATCCAGCAATACCCACTGTCACCACTACAGACCCAGCAATACCCACTGTCACCACTACAGATACAGCAATGCATTTGTTCTTTATTGTTTACATCTTCAAGTTAGTTTAGATAAGTTCTTTCAAACCCATCAGCAGCCACGATGGAGTGTGAGTTATTAGTTATTACTAGTTTTATCAATCATGTCAGTTGACGTCGATGTCTCTTACCAGACGCCCACAGTGATCCCTTCTTCGGGTGCGAGGTAGAAACTGGTGGTGTGATTCAGGATCTCTCCGGGCTGCCTTGTATCAACAAAAAATGGGACCTTCACTGAAAGATAATAAAAGCAGAGCTGTCACTCAGAATGCACCATGGACATAGCACAACTCAGAACACAAATAGATAATCAGACACGCCGTCCAACTATTAGTAGACATTGGCATCTGTATGAGGGAGAGGGGCAACACAGGGCAATCATAGACGGGTCTTGATTAATAGAGCTCTGAGTCAACAAGAGAGTCAACATAGAGCTCTGAGACAGAGAGAGATAGAGACTGCCAGGGGCCCTCAAACAGTCCTTGCACCCAAGGGGTACTCATCAAATTATTTAACTTTTTGTAACAATTTACGCACAACATAGATATTGTTTTGTTACATTTCTGCAAACTCTGGAAAAAGTGGGGTGTCCCTAATTAGAAGGTACCCCTGGTAGGCCACAGAGTACTAGAGCTGTCCATAGGGATCCCATGGTTATGGCTCTAAAATAAAAAATAAAACAGTTAAATAACTTAGTTTTATTCTTCAGCGTGAAAAATCCTTAACCTGAGATATACAGAGACTTGATAATAAAATTATAAGTGTGATCACTCTGCAAGAACTATTCATTGTTTAAACTTGCTCCGTTTACCCCATTAACCAGCTGGAGGCAAATGCTCTTTAAATGACTCTTCATCCTGGGAAGACAGATCCATGTCTGCTAACAGGCCTAATGCAATCTAGACTACTACAACCAAACGTCTATCACATACATAATTCTCAGCATTCCCCGGGTCCTACCTCCAAACTAAGATATATTCAGGATAATACACATAACAATCAACATAACAGAATCAGGACAATGACAGAGACAGAATTATAACAATAATAATAACAACAGTATCATGACAATAATAATAACAACAAAATCATAACAATATTAAGAACAGAATCGTGACAGTAACAGTAATGGAATTATGATAATAATAATAACAGCAACATAACAATAATAATAACAAAATCATAACAATGAAAATAACAGAATCAGGACAATGACAGTAACAGAATCATGATGAAGTATGATATCTTAAAAAAACAAATGTTTTGATTGTGGCTAAATAATAAAAAAATACATATATCCACAATATTTTAATCTTTGTATTTTGTCCACATAAAACTGCCATCGTAAGATCTCAAGAAGATTAAAAAGCCGAAAGCAGTTTCTGTTTGCCAATAATTAAAACCCAATAATTATTTGAAAAGCAAATGTACACTTTACTTATAGTAAATATATTGAGAGCCTGGCCCTTCACTCGATATGCCCGCATGCAAACAGTCACATTGCACAAGGCTGCGGGGAGTCACTCCATCGCTAAGTTTTGCTTGTATCGCTCAAATACATTACGAGACAGAACTAGCCTGACAACAAAAGCTTATATTGAAATAAGAATCTACAGTTTATTAGCTAGACTTCCATATACAAAAAAGTGCAAAGTATTTTCTAATACAATGTTTTATTGCTATGTCTTGTACATGATTCTTATGCACTACCTAAAAAAAAGAATAAAATAAATAAATAAATATTGAGAGCTAACGTAGAGTTATCAATAAAATGGAATATAATTAAAGGATCACTATAGGGTCAGGAACACATGTATAGGGTCAGGAACACATGTATTCCTGACCCTATAGTGTTAACACCACCATCTAGCCCCTTAGGCCCCTCATGCCTCCATAAATATAGCAAATTCTTACTGTGCGGTTTGCCTCAGAAAAACAAGCAGTCTGCTGACATCAGCAGAAGTGGTGGCCTGATCTAATCAAAATGCTTCTCCATCGGATTGGCTGAGACTGACAAAGAGGCAGATCAGGGGCAGAGCCAGCATGATTCAAACACAGCCCTGGCCAATCAGCATCTCCTCATAGAGTTGAATTGAAACAATGAATCTCTATGAGGAAAGTTCAGTGTCTGCATGCAGAGGGAGGAGATACTGAATGTTTGGATGCATTTTAGGCAGCCATCACCCAGGAAGGATCTCTAACAGCCATCTGAGGAGTGGCCAGTGAAGTTATCACTATGCTGTAATGTAAACACTGCATTTTCTCTGAAAAGAAAAAAGCCTGAAGGGAATGATTCTACAAAAAGCCTAAATGGAATGATTCTACTCACCAGAACAAATTCAATAAGCTGTAGTTGTTCTGGTGACAGGGCCTGCGCTTCCATATTTCGGCACAAGCAGCCGCCTTAGGGCGCACCGGCCCGGGGACGCAATCCTCGGATGACCGGCAGGAGGAGAGCACACTGCATAGTGCTCCCCTCCTGACGGTCATTGCATGTAGAGTTGCCGAGCGGGCGGGCCGCTGCAACAAACTGTCAGACTGGGACAGGAAACGGGATCCTCTACCACGTACCGCCCGCTCAACCACGCAACATGGAGAGAGAAGAAGGGGGCACAATGAAAGGTAGGAGGGGAGTGGGGGACAATAAAAGTTACAGGAGGGAGGGCAAGAAGAGTTACAGGAGGGGGGACAATAAAAGTTACAGGAGGGGGGACAATAAAAGTTACAGGAGGGAAGGCAAGAAGAGTTACAGGAGGGGGGACATTAAAAGTTACAGGAGGGGGGACAATAAAAGTTACAGGAGGGAGGGCAAGAAGAGTTACAGGAGGGTGGGTAATAAAAGTTACAGGAGGGGCGGACAATAAAAGTTACAGGAGAGAGGGCAAGGAGAGTTACAGGAGGGGGGACAATAAAAGTTACAGGAGGGGGGACAATAAAAGTTACAGGAGGGAAGGCAAGAAGAGTTATAGGAGGGGGGACAATAAAAGTTACAGGAGGGGGGACAATAAAAGTTACAGGAGGGAGGGCAAGAAGAGTTACAGGAGGGTGGGTAATAAAAGTTACAGGAGGGGCGGACAATAAAAGTTACAGGAGAGAGGGCAAGGAGAGTTACAGGAGGGGGGACAATAAAAGTTACAGGAGGGGGGACAATAAAAGTTACAGGAGGGGGGGACAATAAAAGTTACAGGAGGGGGGGACAATAAAAGTTACAGGAGGGAGGACAAGAAGAGTTACAGGAGGGGGGACAATAAAAGTTACAGGAGGGGAGGGACAATAAGAGTTACAGTAGGGGATGGGGACAAGAAGAGTTACAGGAGGGGAGGTGGGCAATAAGAGTTACAGGAGGAAATGGAGGGGCAATAGGAGTTACAGGAGGGGAGGGAGGTACTATAAGAGTTACAGGAGGGAGGGGGGGCAATAAAAGGTACAGGAGGGGAGGGGGATAATAAAAGGTTCAGGGGAGTAAATAAAAGGTGGGGGACATTTAAAGGCACATGAGAGGAGGTGGGACAATGAAAGGTATAGGGGGAGGAGGGCATTGAAAAGCACAGGAATGCTGGGGGGCACAAAGAGAAACTCATAGAGGCTGAATGCACATGGGGGGGGGGCAAAGAGACACACAGAGGGGCTGAGGGAGGACACATAGACAGACAGAAGGGTTGTGGGGAGAAAGAGACGTACAAAGGGACTGTGGGGGAGAAAGGGGCAGACAAGGGGGCTGGAGTAAGTAAAAAATACACAAATGAGAAACACGAGGAGATAAAACACAGCAAAGCGGGTGTAAGACACACAAAGGAGAAAAAGGGAGTAAGATATTCGAATGATAGGATATAAAACACTGAAGGGGGTAAGAAATTTAAAAAGGGGGGGTTACATGACACACAGGTGAAGATGCATTTTTTGGGGGGGAGGAGGGGCGGCAAAACGCATCTTCGTCTGTGTAGTCAAAAATCATTTCACCGGCCCTGTCTGGTGACTATAGTGTCCCTTTAATGTCGTTTCTCATGTGTGAAGGGAGATTACAGGTATCCCATTCCTAATCAGTGATTTGTGTAAATAGATATAATGTCAGCATTAATGTAATACGTCCCATTTTTTCTGTTGGCACAAAAGGAGAATCACAGGTTTAAAGAAATATCTAAACGGTTTGAGTTTTCCTGTAAACCCTGCCTGTTGTTCATTGCTATAGGATGTTCTCAAGTCATTAAATACTTACCCATGTTTAAATAAACTACCTTGGCGAGCAATACTGGGAACAGCCTAATGATGAATGGGACGGTAATGTAGACCACAAGAAGACATAACCCAAAGATTTTCAAGCCGGTAAGCCACCAGGACGAAGATCTAGGAGAGAATAAATATTGTTTTACGACTCGCAAACACACAGATAGACTGAGGGCCTTAACGTATTCTGCGGTGCCCTAAAACAGAACTGGAATATGACATCATATACCAGCGCTTACATCATCATTTTATGGACAGTGCCAAGGAGATGAGAATATTTATTAAAATATATTTTGAAATAAATTGTATATGTAACTCTTGGATACTTGATGTTTTCACCCAATAAGAATTCTGATGGAATTTAACTCATGGTTAGAGATCAGAAAATGGTCAAAACTAATGGTCGCCTCCGATTGGCTACACAATGGAGAGTTCTTTAAGGACTAAAAATAAAACATATATTTCTTAAGTTAAATATTCAGCATTCTCTAAATGTGTTCTCCTGTAGAACAAAACTGATGGAACATGCATACTTTAACTTTTTTGTCCAGGAATGCTGCATTTTAGAAAACACAGGGGGTGGCCATTACTTTATCCTCGTCTGATCATTTTCTGGTCACTGACGATGATCTGAATTCTATCTGGAGTTTGATTTGCTGAAAACACTCAGCAGTTATCTAATCTCAGCTCCCTCTAGCTCCTATTTATTTTTTCTAGTTGTAGGTGAAACCTGTGCGTCGGGTGGGGGGCGGGGGGTTATATAAAAAATATCACATGATTCCCTTCAAAAAGTTGCAAATGTGACTTCCTTTGCTGTAGAATGTCTACTGCACTTAACCTCCAGGTCTGCAATTAATTCAAACATTAACACAATGAAATTAGCAAAAACAAACTGAACTCAGATTTTTAACCAGCCAGGGATGTGATATATTCTCAATCAGAAGGAAAGGAGGAACAGGATGTGAAAACTGTCCTAACAAAACATTTTAATAATGTCACAGAAATCACATGAGAAAAGAGTCACCTGACATGGTTACCACAATAAGGGTTTCTTTCTGTTAACTGTTTCATTACCATATAGAGCGGCTCAAAATGATATGTTTGTGCAAAATAATGAAATAAAAGTAATATTAGATCTGCACATTATAATTAAATAGTATCTTATCGTATTATTGGAAAATAACGAAATATTAAATGAACGCGTTTCGTCAAGGGTAAAATGGGAAATGGAAAAAATAACATTAAGTGAAATGTCTTTTCTGAAAAACACCCAAATTTTAAAATCAAATTTATATCAACAATTAAAACATATAAACACCCATGTACCACAGATAGCATTCTGGGAAATATTTAGCCAATACAGTGAATGTCATAAAAAGTTATAGAGAGGCTAACCCCCAGGAGCGAATAGGGAGGGGGGAGCATGGCTGCCCTGAGGGTTTGGCATAGCAACCAAAAGGATACAGTTGCTTTTACAGTTGAAAGCATGGAATTCTGGGGAAAATTACCAGACTACTGGTGAACAACGCTGAGGGAGCCTGTCAGTGTCTTTCCCCACCCTCCCCAACTGTTCTGTTCTGGAATTGTTGTTTTGTGTTGTGTTTTCTCTGTTTTTTATTTTGTCACAGCTGCGGGTTTCCTGCGCCAGCAAGTTTGGTAAATGAATAATGCCCGAACGGGCTTGGGGAGTCGCAACCTGAATTTGGTTGATGACGAAGGACAGGCTGAAGAGGCTCTGGAAGAAGTTTAAAGTGTACCTGTCTGCTGGGTAAAACCAGCCGCTGACAGTATTTGGTTATGCTGGTTTAAATAAAGCTGTGGCCGTTGCCCTTACCCACTTAACATGGTGTTGCGTTACTTATTGGGAATGGAAGGGTAACGGGATTTGGTGATCGAAGGAGTCAGCAGTCATGGGAGGGAAATTGTAAAAAGATTTACAGTTAATTATATCACAATCTTGTTATCCCCAACAAAAAGGTACATTTATTCACAGATGGATTAAATATATTTAAAGCCGAAAAAAGATGAAATTGAAAATGTTATTGAGTTCAGCTATTTTGGCCTAATTCTCCAGAATTGTTTAGTAAATATAGTGTCCACGTTTCGCCATTCAGTTTGAATACGGCATATTTACAGACATGTTCACATCACGCACAATCGGTGTAACTCCTCACAGAATACGTTATGAGGTGTATTTACTAACCTGAGTACCCTGCACAGCTGACAAGGGAAGTGCAAATATTGGGGGAGAATAACGGAATAAGAATGTTGTTCAATTCGGCTATTTCCCCAGATTGTCTGCAATGGTCTAAATAAAATTTGCAATTCCCTCATTCATTTTGGTAATTCCCAATTCAGTAAATAAACCGCTATTGCTAATTGTATTTTAGACTGAAAATGTGTACATGACCCTCATGGACAATGAGATATGTTTACATTTATTTATAGAGCTTAAAAACAATCATTCATGCACTGGTGCAGAATAATGAAACATGTCTATATCACGAGTGAAAAAAAGAGTTTCCAATAATTTGTGTTTACACTTTAATATCAGGGTCCGATCTTTAAACTCACAAAGTCCACGCGTACAATCAGCAAAGTAGGACAGCGAATACATTCACAGTTAGCGCGCATGTGACAGTCATCAACGAATGTTCTGTAGAATTTAGAGCGAAGTAGCGGAAATGGGAAAAAGACCGATATTGATTTTTTCCCCCAGTTTGGATATTTCAGGCTATAATTTTCTATTTGTCTCTCAGCCTGCCATAATTCGCTGTCTCGTGAATAAGTGTTTTTGTGATGTTGGAATGTAAATAAAAATCATTTTACCTTTTCTTATTTTTTGAGAAATGCGGCTGCTTTGTCGGGGATTTTGTCTCCGAGCCTCTGCCATGTAATGGTCTCCCAGTGGCCCCTTTATTTGGAGGATCCCGCCGTTTCATGTCTGTGTCCCTGCTTGGCTCTCGAATAATGAATGTACAAACTCAAATAGGTCAAAGGAGAGAAGAGATCCTTACTTCCTCTATATTTATTGCTTCATCTTCAATAAGAACACAGCTCGCTTTTATGGCAGTTCTGGGAGGTTCTTAGTGATCTGAAATAAAAGGACAAAATACATTAATATTATGATCGTTATTATTATATTTAGTAATATATCGCCAACATATTCTGCAGTGCTGTACTATGGGCAAATATATCCCAGGGAGGAAAATAAAGGGTTATTCATAGGAAATGCTATTTCCTACTGTGATTGGTGTAGTTGCAATGCATTGCTCTCAGCTGAGGTTGTAGGGACAAAAAAAATGGCACAAGGAATGTAACTGTGATAAAAACAGAATCTACTAAAAACAGGAACTTGAAGGAAAAGAATAGCTGAATTAAAGATAATGCAATAAAATAGCAATTCAGCCGTTTTAAAAATGTTTCTATGTATTTTGACAGAGGGTAAAAGAAATGTCTGCAAAATTATTCTTAAGGGGTTAATGTGGGTGTGGGAGGGCATGTAAGTAAAAAAACACCTTATAGACTAGCATCGACTCTGATGTAAGATATATTCTTTTATAAATGGACTCCAATAAAGATACATTTAGTATCCCAGATTTCATCACACAAGATTTTCCAAGTATTTATAATCAATCCAGATCACACCTAGCTGGAAATGAAGGGGTTAAAATATTAGCCTGCTTTTTTTTTTCTTCACTGATCACACAAAACACCAATGTCCAAAGTCTAGATAATTCATTGACAGTATAAGGGACAACACTGTGAACTTTATCCCATTTGCCTTTCAACGCAGTTTTTAATTTAAATATGTCTATCGGAAGCCAGATTGTAAAGTTGTGTTTTTTCTTAAAAGGTTTCTTTAACCCCTTAAGGACTAAAACTTCTGCAATAAAAGGTAATCATGACATGTCACACATGTCATGTGTCCTTAAGGGGTTAAGGACCATAACCGCTGCATGCATTATTATTATTATTGCAATTTATATAGCGCCAACAGATTCCATAGCGCATGCATGATTTGCGCCATACATTAGTGACTGGGTAAAATGACAGACACAGCGGTAATCTGTCGTCAAATTGCAGAACACTAAGAGCAGACACCAATAACGCTCAGTAATGAGTCATGGCTAGAACGTCAGGGAGGATAAGCTACGTATCCCATAAACCTTTTGCTAGATAGAGATATATGGGATAAGATCAGACCCCAGAGACCAGGAAAAGAAACATTACATGTAATAGTTGATATAACACAATATGAATAAATTTGAAATAAATATTTGAGGCTTTAAAATCTTTAAAGAGATTGATTGTAAAATATGAATTTGCATCCAATGAAAGCACGGGATACAGAGTCATTTAGCTAAGAGAGCAGAATTAAAAATATTTTCACATAGATTTATAAATCTGCTGACTCTGCTCGTGGTAATATCAAAGGAACAAACCTGAATAATTAATGCATGATCCTACAGTGTATGAATGCTACATACCTGTGTGGATCTGATGGCTGGTAACCGAGGCTATTCACAGCTTTACTCAGTATTTGACACTGTCTCCCCCGAACCCCTGTTATCATGGGAGTCTCCCCTAAACCCCTGTTATTACTCTAAAGGCATGTTTTGTTGATAAACTACTTTATTTTATTTAAATCTCATGGACTGGCAGTTAAAGGGGTACAGCCCCAAATTGTGGGATTGTGGGAGTTGTAGTGTAAATATTAGATGTAGGGCAGACCATGAGAGATCTTGGTTTTGAATGGACTACATTTCCCATAATCCTCTGCCCATTGTTTCCACAAAATTTAAACATTGTAAAATAAAGCCGCTTTATATTTAGGGGGTGTGGGAAGGACCTCGGTTATTCCTGGATATTTAAGGTGACTTCATGACCTACTGATAATCATTAATGGAACAGTAATATATTTTAGAAATAAATATTTTATTTAAAACATTTATTGTAGTTTGAAGACACATTACTGGGAGTATTATTGCTGTGGAGCTCTGTTATACACTAAGACACATTACTGGGAGTATTATTGCTGTGGAGCTCTGTTATACACTCAGACACATTACTGGGAGTATTATTACTGTGGGGCTCTGTTATACACTCACACAAATTACTGGGAGTATTATTGCTGTGGAGCTCTGTTATACACTGTCACATTACTGGGAGTATTATCGCTGTGGAGCTCTGTTATACACTCAGACTCATTACTGGGAGTATTATTGCTGTGGAGCTCTGTTATACACTCAGACATATTACTGGGAGTATTATTGCTGCGAAGCTCTGTTATACATTCAGACACATTACTGGGAGTATTATTGCTGTGGGGCTCTGTTATACACTCAGACACATTACTGGGAGTATTATTGCTGTGGAGCTCTGTTATACACTCAGACATACCAACAATATGGAGCTCCTAGAAAAGAGGGACTGAGGGATTTGGGCCCGAAATAGAGACTGTCCCTCCTAAATAGGGACACTTGGGAGGTATTGGTTTTTAGCCCTAATACTCTTATTTAGATCCTGGATTTAACATACAGGGCTCCCTGGTTCATATAACAAAAAGCACAACGTTTTTTGATGGGTTGAAATATTGCTCTAATCCATTTACTGCCAGGGAGAATGTCCGCTTTTTATCCAGTGATAATGCAATCTCCCATAATAAAGAACTCTTCGTATTAAAGGAATAATAAAAGGATTATATTGTGCTCTAATCCTTCTATCTCCGAGCTCCCACCAAGGAATGATCCGCTCCCATCTTCTTCCTGTATAACAATGAGATGTGATTCTTCCTCTGTGAGACAGCTGATTAACACTCTATTCTCATCCAGAAAACGGACGCTAATAGCAATCATCATCGCAAGGGGCGTCAGCTTGACGTTTGGTTCAGAAATTATGATTAAAATAAAAAAGATCATTCTCAAGCTTTGATTTCAAGGGTTCTCACATCCTTCCAAGGATGCTTATCAAAAATACTTAGACATTTATGGAATTGTCAGGAATTCAGAGTGAATTTAAATCTTGTCTCCAGGTGAACCTTAACATTGCTGATGGTTTTTGATTTTTCCTAATCCAGATGTATCGAAGTCACTTTGAATTCCCGGCCCTTAATAACACTTTATTGAATTCCACGGATAGTACAGGGCATCGCTTTGGATTTATAATTATTATTTTTACAATTTGGTTATAGTTTACCATTTAGTAATAAACAGGGTTATTTACTAAAGAGAGAATCGAAAGTGAATTCAAATTACAAAGAAATTCCAGGCGAATAATATATTCACTCGCAATCAGGATCAGCAACACTTTCCAGACACAATCACCCGATAAAGGAATTGTCAAACAGGAATGTATAATTGGATGCAAAGCAACGTCTCCACTGATTAATAAATACATTTTATTTCGATGTAGAATGCATTATTTGAATTTAGGAATCACACATTGTTTTACCAGCGCTCACTTTATATTATCGGTCACCTACGAATTGTAAAGCATCGGGGAATATACGGATATCAAATGGCTAATAATTCTAATATTTTTCCAATGTGTGATTTTATTGTCCATGTAGAGTTTCAGGTGACATGTATGTATGTTCAGCTACCACCAGGTGGCAGTATAGAGCTATTAAAGATCGCATACATCTCCCTGCGCAGTGCACACACCACAAACCTTGATTTATTCTGATTACAAGTTCTGTGCGACTTCAGCTATTATCTCGCTCTTAGAGTATTCACAACATCATTTGTTCAGCTCATGGAAACAATAATGATACAAGGTCATACTTATAAGGTTCACACCAGTGTTTCTGACTTTTAAAGAGACACTCCAAGCACCATAACCACTGCAGCTTATCATATTACTACAGCTCAATGTATTATTACAGCTTGTTGTACTGGCTGTAGCATATGGAGACAATATGGGTCAATTTGGTGGCATTGAATGACCCAGCGGTAATTTTGTCCACCCGTGAAAGTTTGAGTGATTTGGCGGGGCTGAATCCAGCTGTTCATACATGTGTGATCACGCCACTTTAAAACGTTGTGATGATACAATAAACTGTAATAATACAATAAGCTGTAATGATACAAGGAGCTGTAACTATGCGATACATTGCAATAAAACAATAAGCTGTAATGATACAAGGAGCGGTAACTATGCGATACATTGCAATAATACAATAAGCTGTAATGATACAAGGAGCTGTAACTATGCGATACATTGCAATAATACAATAAGCTGTAATGATACAAGGAGCTGTAACTATGCGATACATTGCAATAATACAATAAGCTGTAATGATACAAGGAGCTGTAAGCATACCATAAATTGCGATAATACAATAAGCTGTAATGATACAAGGAGCTGTAAGCATACCATAAATTGCGATTAAATGAGATTCCAATCTAATGATAAATTAACTTGTAATAATAAAAGATGAAGAAATAACACAATAAATTGTAATAACACAATGTGATATGAGCTATTTATTGTGCTCGCAGAGTCCCCCTCGGTGATCCCTGCAAATATTAGAATTAAAGGGACAATACTCTAAGTACCAAAACAACTTTAGCTTAATGAAGTAGTTTTGGTGTATAGATTATGCTCCTAAAGTCTCACTGCTCAATTCGTCCATTTAGGAGTTAAATCAATGTTTGGGGTATTAACAATTTCCTAATAATATCACGGAATTGTCTACTTATTTAGTGAATATAATCAATGGTAAAATTCTCAAGAAAAAAAAGATTAAGAAAAAAAAAATTCCCAAAAAAGTACGTAGCTGAAAGATTTTGTGAAACTGAAACTGAATCCAGCATTTGTTACACGTAACCCCCTATGTGCACATGGTGGGATTTCAATGTAATAACAGCTGCATGGCGAGTGTCGCTCAGCCCACCCTGATATCAAGGCACAAAAATCACACAGACCCCCGTGCAGAATGGAAGCAGCGGAGGGATTTGCAAGACAGGATAAAAACGTAACCTAATGACTGCAATGAGAAAATCCCGGCAGACGTCATGTGTTCATAATCTGCTTTTGACCTTGATTTGAGCCACTACCCTGTCTGTCTTCACATTTTCTAAATCAGGAGAACATTCATACAGCGACAGACAACCTGTGGTAAAGGATACCTGCTGGGCAGGGCATGCACTAGGCATTCACTAACCAATCACAAGACTGCAAAAATATCCGAGCTACAAAAACACATGATCAGGCAAATCTTTTAAAAACGAAGACTTTATGTCTAAATTTCGCAGTAAACATGCGCAACATGAGCAATCACCATGGAAGCCAGTAGAACGCATTTACTAATTCTGTTGGTATCCATGGAGACTGCTCCAGTTTTAGAAATTTGCACTATTTCCTGTTAGTGGCTGCCAGGTCTCTCGGATGTTTTCAGCAATCAGAATGGCCTTCCGCATGGATTTAGACATCTCTTCCAGACACAAAGTATATTTTACGATCTTCAATATTTTTTCTGGCCCAACCCTGGCTTTAAGAAAGTGTCAGTATGGCACCAAATCAATGGATACATCAGATCATTAGCGGTTTGTGATATCCACGTTCTGTGCTGGGTCCGCCATGTAGCCCTTGCTCTGTCCGTATGTCACCAAATCAGTGGATACATCAGATCATTAGCGGTTTGTGATATCCACGTCCCGTGCTGGGTCCGCCATGTAGCCCTTGCTGTGTCCGTATGGCACCAAATCAATGGATACATCAGATCCTTAGCGGTTTATGATATCCACGTCCTGTGCTGGGTCCGCCATGTAGCCCTTGCTGTGTCCGTATGGCACCAAATCATTGGATACATCAGATCATTAGTGGTTTGTGATATCCACGTCCCGTGCTGGGTCCGCCATGTAGCCCTTGCTGTGTCCGTATGGCACCAAATCAATGGATACATCAGATCATTAGCGGTTTATGATATCCACGTCCTGTGCTGGGTCCGCCGTGTAGCCCTTGCTGTGTCCGTATGGCACCAAATCAGTGGATACATCAGATCCTTAGCGGTTTGTGATATCCACGTCCTGTGCTGGGTCCGCCATGTAGCCCTTGCTGTGTCCGTATGGCACCAAATCATTGGATACATCAGATCATTAGCGGTTTGTGATATCCACGTTCTGTGCTGGGTCCGCCATGTAGCCCTTGCTGTGTCCGTATGGCACCAAATCATTGGATACATCAGATCATTAGCGGTTTGTGATATCCACGTCCCGTGCTGGGTCCGCCATGTAGCCCTTGCTGTGTCCGTATGGCACCAAATCAATGGATACATCAGATCCTTAGCGGTTTATGATATCCACGTCCTGTGCTGGGTCCGCCATGTAGCCCTTGCTGTGTCCGTATGGCACCAAATCATTGGATACATCAGATCATTAGTGGTTTGTGATATCCACGTCCCGTGCTGGGTCCGCCATGTAGCCCTTGCTGTGTCCGTATGGCACCAAATCAATGGATACATCAGATCATTAGCGGTTTATGATATCCACGTCCTGTGCTGGGTCCGCCATGTAGCCCTTGCTGTGTCCGTATGGCACCAAATCAGTGGATACATCAGATCCTTAGCGGTTTGTGATATCCACGTCCCGTGCTGGGTCCGCCATGTAGCCCTTGCTGTGTCCGTATGGCACCAAATCATTGGATACATCAGATCATTAGCGGTTTGTGATATCCACCTCCCGTGCTGGGTCCGCCATGTAGCCATTGCTGTGTCCGTATGGCACCAAATCAATGGATACATCAGATCATTAGCGGTTTGTGATATCCACGTCCCGTGCTGGGTCCGCCATGTAGCCCTTGCTGTGTCCGTATGGCACCAAATCAGTGGATACATCAGATCCTTAGCGGTTTGTGATATCCACGTCCCGTGCTGGGTCCGCCATGTAGCCCTTGCTGTGTCCGTATGGCACCAAATCATTGGATACATCAGATCATTAGCGGTTTGTGATATCCACGTTCTGTGCTGGGTCCGCCATGTAGCCCTTGCTGTGTCCGTATGGCACCAAATCATTGGATACATCAGATCATTAGCGGTTTGTGATATCCACGTCCCGTGCTGGGTCCGCCATGTAGCCCTTGCTGTGTCCGTATGGCACCAAATCATTGGATACATCAGATCATTAGCGGTTTGTGATATCCACGTTCTGTGCTGGGTCTGCCATGTAGCCCTTGCTGTGTCCGTATGGCACCAAATCATTGGATACATCAGATCATTAGCGGTTTGTGATATCCACGTCCCGTGCTGGGTCCGCCATGTAGCCCTTGCTGTGTCCGTATGGCACCAAATCAATGGATACATCAGATCCTTAGCGGTTTATGATATCCACGTCCTGTGCTGGGTCCGCCATGTAGCCCTTGCTGTGTCCGTATGGCACCAAATCATTGGATACATCAGATCATTTGTGGTTTGTGATATCCACGTCCCGTGCTGGGTCCGCCATGTAGCCCTTGCTGTGTCCGTATGGCACCAAATCAATGGATACATCAGATCATTAGCGGTTTATGATATCCACGTCCTGTGCTGGGTCCGCCATGTAGCCCTTGCTGTGTCCGTATGGCACCAAATCAGTGGATACATCAGATCCTTAGCGGTTTGTGATATCCACGTCCCGTGCTGGGTCCGCCATGTAGCCCTTGCTGTGTCCGTATGGCACCAAATCATTGGATACATCAGATCATTAGCGGTTTGTGATATCCACGTCCCGTGCTGGGTCCGCCATGTAGCCATTGCTGTGTCCGTATGGCACCAAATCAATGGATACATCAGATCATTAGCGGTTTGTGATATCCACGTCCCGTGCTGGGTCCGCCATGTAGCCCTTGCTGTGTCCGTATGGCACCAAATCAGTGGATACATCAGATCATTAGCGGTTTGTGATATCCACGTCCCGTGCTGGGTCCGCCATGTAGCCCTTGCTGTGTCCGTATGGCACCAAATCAGTGGATACATCAGATCCTTAGCGGTTTGTGATATCCACGTCCTGTGCTGGGTGCGCCATGTAGCCCTTGCTGTGTCCGTATGGCACCAAATCAATGGATACATCAGATCATTAGCGGTTTGTGATATCCACGTCCTGTGCTGGGTCCGCCATGTCTCCCTTGCTGTGTCCGTATGGCACCAAATCAGTGGATACATCAGATCCTTAGCGGTTTGTGATATCCACGTCCTGTGCTGGGTGCGCCATGTAGCCCTTGCTGTGTCCGTATGGTGGTGTCTAAATGCTATAAAAGTTTGATAGGACAGTTATATAGACGACAAGTTACATCGACAGATCAGGATCTGTGCAGATATGACTTTTGTCGATTAAGCGAAGACTAGCAGAGGGTGTAAGAGTAAAAGAGGAGGTAACGACAATACCAAAACATGATCACTGACCCCTCTGCAGTCGTGTAATAATGTTGCGGTTTCCTGTCAGCACTATAAAGATTTCAATTCAGGAGACGCCCACATATTCACTAAGGAAGGGGTACTATGCCCGGAGCTTTGTGTGGTTCATGGATGCTAAAATATTAAAAGGTGCCTTACCAGTTAACCCAGCTTGTCGCCAGTGCTATGATTGTATCCAAGATGCAGCAATGCCTTCGTAAAAAAATGCAAAAAATAAATAAAAAATGTAATTGGAAATCTGGCAAACTCAGGCAAAAATAACTGATCTTGAAAAATTATCCAGTGGTTCTAATTATATTAAAGAAAAGTCTGAAGCTACCCAAATAATGTAATTAGCTCGTTATCACCCAAATACTGGGGAAAAGCTTGAATACCATCATTATCGAATGTTGGGGGTGGTCATTGATTTAAACCCTAATGTGTAACAAGATGAACGATAGTCTGCAAAATGCAGGCCAAAATATCCAAATAAGATATCGGCCGACTCTCCTGAACAGTGTCACCGCTCGGCTCTTTTAGAGAAGAATGTAGAGTGTCACAGCTCGGCATTTTAGAGTAGAATGTAGAGTGTCACCGCTCGGCTCTTTTAGAGAAGAATGTAGAGTGTCACAGCTCAGCATTTTAGAGTAGAATGTAGAGTGTCACCGCTCGGCATTTTAGAGTAGAATATAAAGTGTCACAGCTCAAAATTTTAGAGTAGATGTAGAGTGTCACAGATCGGCATTTTAGAATAGAATGTAGAGTGTCACAGCTCAGAATTTTAGAATAGAATGTAGAGTGTCACAGCTCAGTATTTTAGAATAGAATGTAGAGTGTCACAGCTCAGAATTTTAGAATAGAATGTAGAGTGTCACAGCTCGGAATTTTAGAATAGAATGTAGAGTGTCACAGCTCGGCATTTTAGAGTAGAATTTAGTGTCACAGCTCAGAATTTTAGAGTAGAATGTAGAGTGTCACAGCTCAGAATTTTAGAATAGAATGTAGAGTGTCACAGCTCAGTATTTTAGAATAGAATGTAGAGTGTCACAGCTCCGTATTTTAGAATAGAATGTAGAGTGTCACAGCTCCGTATTTTAGAATAGAATGTAGAGTGTCACAGCTTGGCGTTTTAGAGTAGAATGTAGAGTGTCAGAGCTCAGTATTTTAGATTAGAATGTAGAGTGTCACAGTTCGGAATTTTAGAATAGAATGTAGAGTGTCACAGCTCGGAATTTTAGAATAGAATGTAGAGTGTCACAGCTCAGAATTTTAGAATAGAATATAGAGTGTAACAGCTCGGAATTTTAGAATAGAATGTAGAGTGTCACAGCTCGGAATTTTAGAATAGAATGTAGAGTGTCACAGCTCAGTATTTTAGAATAGAATGTAGAGTGTCACAGCTCGGAATTTTAGAGTAGAATATAGAGTGTCACAGATCGGCATTTTAGAATAGAATATAGAGTGTCACAGCTCGGAATTTTAGAATAGAATGTAGAGTGTCAGAGCTCAGTATTTTAGATTAGAATGTAGAGTGTCACAGCTCAGAATTTTAGAGTAGAATGTAGAGTGTCACAGCTCAGTATTTTAGAATAGAATGTAGAGTGTCACAGCTCAGTATTTTAGAATAGAATGTAGAGTGTCACAGCTCAGTATTTTAGAATAGAATGTAGAGTGTCACAGCTCGGAATTTTAGAGTAGAATATAGAGTGTCACAGATCTGCATTTTAGAATAGAATATAGAGTGTCACAGCTCGGAATTTTAGAATAGAATGTAGAGTGTCAGAGCTCAGTATTTTAGATTAGAATGTAGAGTGTCACAGCTCAGAATTTTAGAGTAGAATATAGAGTGTCACAGCTCGGCATTTTAGAGTAGAATGTAGTGTCACAGCTCGGAATTTTAGAATAGAATGTAGAGTGTCACAGCTCGGAATTTTAGAATAGAATGTAGAGTGTCACAGCTCAGTATTTTAGAATAGAATGTAGAGTGTCACAGCTTGGAATTTTAGAGTAGAATGTAGAGTGTCACAGCTCAGAATTTTAGAATAGAATATAGAGTGTCACAGCTCAGAATTTTAGAATAGAATGTAGAGTGTCACAGCTCAGTATTTTAGAATAGAATGTAGAGTGTCACAGCTCCGTATTTTAGAATAGAATGTAGAGTGTCACAGCTCCGTATTTTAGAGTAGAATGTAGAGTGTCACAGCTCGGAATTTTAGAATAGAATGTAGAGTGTCACAGCTTGGCGTTTTAGAGTAGAATGTAGAGTGTCAGAGCTCAGTATTTTAGATTAGAATGTAGAGTGTCACAGCTCAGAATTTTAGAATAGAATGTAGAGTGTCACAGCTCGGAATTTTAGAATAGAATGTAGAGTGTCACAGCTCAGTATTTTAGAATAGAATGTAGAGTGTCACAGCTCAGTATTTTAGAATAGAATGTAGAGTGTCACAGCTCGGAATTTTAGAGTAGAATATAGAGTGTCACAGCTCGGAATTTTAGAATAGAATGTAGAGTGTCAGAGCTCAGTATTTTAGATTAGAATGTAGAGTGTCACAGCTCAGAATTTTAGAGTAGAATGTAGAGTGTCACAGCTCGGAATTTTAGAATAGAATGTAGAGTGTCACAGCTCAGAATTTTAGAGTAGAATGTAGAGTGTCACAGCTCGGAATTTTAGAATAGAATGTAGAGTGTCACAGCTCAGTATTTTAGAATAGAATATAGAGTGTCACAGCTCGGAATTTTAGAGTAGAATATAGAGTGTCACAGATCGGCATTTTAGAATAGAATGTAGAGTGTCACAGCTCGGAATTTTAGAATAGAATGTAGAGTGTCAGAGCTCAGTATTTTAGAATAGAATGTAGAGTGTCACAGCTCAGTATTTTAGAATAGAATGTAGAGTGTCACAGATCGGCATTTTAGAATAGAATGTAGAGTGTCACAGCTCAGTATTTTAGATTAGAATGTAGAGTGTCACAGCTCAGTATTTTAGAATAGAATGTAGAGTGTCACAGCTCGGAATTTTAGAGTAGAATGTAGAGTGTCACAGCTCGGAATTTTAGAATAGAATGTAGAGTGTCACAGCTCAGTATTTTAGAATAGAATGTAGAGTGTCACAGATCGGCATTTTAGAATAGAATGTAGAGTGTCAGAGCTCAGTATTTTAGAATAGAATGTAGAGTGTCACAGCTCAGTATTTTAGAATAGAATGTAGAGTGTCACAGATCGGCATTTTAGAATAGAATGTAGAGTGTCACAGCTCAGTATTTTAGATTAGAATGTAGAGTGTCACAGCTCAGTATTTTAGAATAGAATGTAGAGTGTCACAGCTCAGAATTTTAGAATAGAATGTAGAGTGTCACAGCTCAGTATTTTAGATTAGAATGTAGAGTGTCACAGCTCAGAATTTTAGAATAGAATGTAGAGTGTCACAGCTCAGTATTTTAGAATAGAATGTAGAGTGTCACAGCTCAGTATTTTAGAATAGAATGTAGAGTGTCACAGCTCGGAATTTTAGAATAGAATGTAGAGTGTCACAGCTCAGAATTTTAGAATAGAATGTAGAGTGTCACAGATCGGCATTTTAGAGTAGAATGTAGAGTGTCACAGCTCAGAATTTTAGAATAGAATGTAGTGTCACAGCTTGGCATTTCAGAGTTTGAATTTCACAGTTGACCTGGTTCTGCATTTTTAGTGATTCTAGAAAATACATTCAGCTTGTGAAGTTTACAATTTAGGTCAAACTGTTTCCATTTAGACCTTAAATGTGAAAATTACGGAATTCACTGACAGGTTCATTTGTTAAACTCTGCATTTAAATCAGAACGGCAAAATCTAGGCTGAAATAGACGATTTAAAAATACAGCTCGGCTATTCTAGCCTGGATTTCCATTTGGATATACAGCTCGGCTATTCTAGCCTGGATTTCCATTTGGAGTCACAGCTCGGCTATTCTAGCCTGGATTTCCATTTGGATATACAGTTAGGCTATTCCAGCCTGGATTTACTATTATTTATTACTAATATTGTGTTATATTATTATTATTATCATTGTGTTATCATATGATTATTCTATCTCTGTTATTGTTACAATGTTTTGAGTATCAGTCTATGTTGTTACATTGTATCCTCCTCTAGCCGGAGCCCCTCCCCCAGCCCTGCTAGCTGTGTGTGAGAGAGTGGCAGAGTAGTAGATGCATGTGTCTGCCTCTGGGGGGAGTGTGTGGCCCTTGGCTCCCTGTCTGGGTGTCTCCTCCTCCTGGCCGGTGGCTTGGCGGCTCATTGCTGAGGAGCCCGGGCTCTGGTACTTACCGCACAGCTAGCCAGGATGCAGTAAGGGCCCAGCTCAGGACCCGGGGCCCATAGGGTGAGTGTATAACGGTTTGAGGATTCTGGGGAGGGGGACCCTATGTACTAAGCATCGCTACGACGCCAGACCGGAGAGAGCGGGATATATAGTAAGTACAGAGCCGGGGGTGGTATATGGGGGGAGGGGGGTGATGTAATATGTTAACCCCATGGCTTGTGCAGGGCCCAGGCAGGAAATGGGGTGGCATTGCAGGGGTTAATGCCCAGGGGGGGGCCTTCATGCTGTGTGTCAGTCAGGGCTCTGGGTTATGGGGAAGAGATTTGGGTTTGTTGGCAGCATTTATACATAATGGCACTTTCTCTTGTAGTTCATTTGTGACATTTCACTAGTTAATAGTTACTGTTTGATATCTCCCTCCCACCCACCCCCCAGCTGGGCATTCAGGGGTTAAATAGAAAATACATGATTGGGGTCCGTGTGTTGTATATTGTGTTCCTGTTTCATTGTGCTGTATTATATCCTGCCTGTTTGCAGTGTCAATGTGGCATTGTCATACATATTGCTTGCTGTGGCATTGTGATGTGGTGTGTGTTACTGTGTTTTTGTGATGTGGTGTGTGGTGTGTGTTACTGTGGCATTGTGATGTGGTGATGTGTGTGTGTGTGTGTCTGTGTCTTTGTGATGTTACAGATGGAGATACATTCACTTCCGATTTGTTTCCATTGGTTACTTTGTTGCTGATTCTCTTAGGAGGTTAAATGGTTAATCTAGATTATCTTTATATGTGATTAACACTTTTAACCCATGTTGTTCTGGTTTTCTAGGACTGCTCAGTGGCTAGTGCTTTGATTTCTGTAGCCAGCCCAGATCACCCCATGATTTAACAGAGCTGGGTGCTGACATTGATTGAGCTCCATAACTCTGGTAGATATTAACCCCCTAACAACCATGCCATCTGTCATAATATCAGTTTGCCTCACCTTGGTTATCAAGAGGTTAACCGGTGCCGTGTATGCCTAGTCAGTCTCCCATGTGATGACAGAGCCTGGGGGGTCTCTAACTTCACCCTAGCTTGTGTTTGACTTGTGCTCCTGGCTGCCTGGGCATGTGGAGGCTCTGTTCCTGTGTTTAAATGAATCCCTCTCTGTATAACACCCATCAATGCCTTATTGTGCTCTGGGTAAAAAGCAAGTTCTGTCTGGGTTTGGTGCACCATAAAACATGTATGTACCTCTTATTCTGGGATACCAGGTCTTGTAAAGAATACTCTGTCTGCTGTTAAAGTGATCACGTTTAACCATCTGACAAAGTGCGACAGTACTGATATGCAATGCATTGTGCGTACCTTTTGGCCCTCAAAGGGTTAATGACCCCTTAGGTCTGCGATTACCAATAAGTAGTTTCACACTGTTGTACTCTAACTCCCATGATGCTTTGCCAACTCATTTGAATTGTTTCTTTAAGCTAAGGACAATCTTTTTGTGTGGCACTTAATGGGGTTAATACAGTCTCTGCTCATGCATTTTTACTCTTAGTGATCATCATAACCATCCACCTTTTTTGTTAAGAAATATTTGGCAGGAGTAGGTTTGTGTGATGGGGGGGAGGGGGGGGGGGTGACTACCCTTCCTCCTTTTTAAAGGGGTTTGGACACTTATTGTAAATGCATGCTACAGGGCTGTCTTAATGGCAATGCTAATATTAAGAATGTTTTCCTTGTGATCAGATTTGTGCCATTCCTGAATTCCAGAACCACTGGGACGCTATCCGCTGCCGTTCATCCCAGTAAAAGGAGTTTGGTTTTTTCAATGGCTGTGTATTTTATTTGTTTAGATTTTTTTTTTTTGGACAATTTAGTTTTCACTTTAATAAAATACATTGTTTAGTCATTTAATATAAACAAATAAAGTGAATAAACTCCTAGCTGGTTCAGAACAACATACTGAATTGTAGGCTATTGGCAAGTAAGTTTTAGGACGAAACTGAGAAGAATGTTCCCTTTCAGGCTGTGGAGGGTTAAGCTGTGTGTCAGGCTGTGGAGGGTTAAGCTGTGTGTCAGGCTGTGGAGGGTTAAGCTGTGTGTCAGGCTGTGGAGGGTTAAGCTGTGTGTCAGGCTGTGGAGGGTTAAGCTGTGTGTCAGGCTGTGGAGGGTTAAGCTGTGTGTCAGGCTGTGGAGGGTTAAGCTGTGTGTCAGGCTGTGGAGGGTTAAGCTGTGTGTCAGGCTGTGGAGGGTTAAGCTGTGTGTCAGGCTGTGGAGGGTTAAGCTGTGTGTCAGGCTGTGGAGGGTTAAGCTGTGTGTCAGGCTGTGTAAGGGTTAAGCTGTGTGTCAGGCTGTGTAAGGGTTAAGCTGTGTGTCAGGCTGTGTAAGGGTTAAGCTGTGTGTCAGGCTGTGTAAGGGTTAAGCTGTGTGTCAGGCTGTGTAAGGGTTAAGCTGTGTGTCAGGCTGTGTAAGGGTTAAGCTGTGTGTCAGGCTGTGTAAGGGTTAAGCTGTGTGTCAGGCTGTGTAAGGGTTAAGCTGTGTGTCAGGCTGTGGAGGGTTAAGCTGTGTGTCAGGCTGTGGAGGGTTAAGCTGTGTGTCAGGCTGTGGAGGGTTAAGCTGTGTGTCAGGCTGTGGAGGGTTAAGCTGTGTGTCAGGCTGTGGAGGGTTAAGCTGTGTGTCAGGCTGTGGAGGGTTAAGCTGTGTGTCAGGCTGTGGAGGGTTAAGCTGTGTGTCAGGCTGTGTAAGGGTTAAGCTGTGTGTCAGGCTGTGTAAGGGTTAAGCTGTGTGTCAGGCTGTGTAAGGGTTAAGCTGTGTGTCAGGCTGTGTAAGGGTTAAGCTGTGTGTCAGGCTGTGTAAGGGTTAAGCTGTGTGTCAGGCTGTGTAAGGGTTAAGCTGTGTGTCAGGCTGTGTAAGGGTTAAGCTGTGTGTCAGGCTGTGTAAGGGTTAAGCTGTGTGTCAGGCTGTGTAAGGGTTAAGCTGTGTGTCAGGCTGTGTAAGGGTTAAGCTGTGTGTCAGGCTGTGTAAGGGTTAAGCTGTGTGTCAGGCTGTGTAAGGGTTAAGCTGTGTGTCAGGCTGTGTAAGGGTTAAGCTGTGTGTCAGGCTGTGTAAGGGTTAAGCTGTGTGTCAGGCTGTGTAAGGGT
This sequence comes from Pelobates fuscus, assembly GCF_036172605.1. Taxonomy (NCBI): domain Eukaryota; kingdom Metazoa; phylum Chordata; class Amphibia; order Anura; family Pelobatidae; genus Pelobates; species Pelobates fuscus. The sequence continues at coordinate 5,461,974 of NC_086329.1, forward strand.
TAAGCTGTGTGTCAGGCTGTGTAAGGGTTAAGCTGTGTGTCAGGCTGTGTAAGGGTTAAGCTGTGTGTCAGGCTGTGTAAGGGTTAAGCTGTGTGTCAGGCTGTGTAAGGGTTAAGCTGTGTGTCAGGCTGTGTAAGGGTTAAGCTGTGTGTCAGGCTGTGTAAGGGTTAAGCTGTGTGTTTGTGCCAGGCTGTGTGTTTGTGCCAGGCTGTGTAAGGGTTAAGCTGTGTGTTTGTGCCAGGCTGGGGGCAGGGTGTGAGATGTTTGTTTAGTTGGAGAGACTTGTTGTGTCTCTGAAGGTGTCTCAGTTGCTAGGCAGGCAGGTGATGCTTTGCCATTGTTTACGTTTCAGCCCTGGCCATCCAAGGCTAGTCTCAGTGTCTCACATCCCCAGAGCACTGAATATCCAGGCTACCGTGCCAATGTGGCAGATAACTGGTTAAAAGCCTTATCATCTTCTCTGGGCCACATCCAGCCTTGCAAACTGAGCACAATACACAGCGCCCCTCTCCCCCATTGACTGGCTCTGCCAAATGACTGCATTCAAAAATGACATTAAAAAAATGTTTCCAGGCCCAGCAGGAAAGCATTGAGCCGTTAGCTGGATCTAACGTACTCGCTAAACAAAGCGCAGCCCATCACCGCGCTGTCACAGTTTGAAAGGAGCAGGTAACAGATTAATTATGGTCAGAAACATGAAATAACCTTGAATTTTTCCTACATCGCTCTGTGGCAGAAAACCTTATAACAATACGGCTGGCCCAGTAGTGTGAGGTTCTGCCGTAAATATTGCGGATTGTAAAGTACTATAAAAGCACTGTATGTGGAAGGCCCAAATCTCCTATTTTATTATTATCCTTTATAACACACCTATTATTGGGCTGAATTACAAGAAACGCTGTTAACGTTTATAAGCGGCTCTGTTTAAAGGACCCATATGACCGTCCCTTCACTCAGTCCCTGTTTTATGGTGTATGTGCCTTTAAGCTATTCTGCAAGTTGTATTCTTTATAAGCCACTCTAACAGAGCAGGGTGATCTATCGCACCCCATACAGTCCTTGTTTGTAGTGATCGTAGCCCTTTCATTGGGAGTATCTTGAATTATGATTTTATTGCTGAATTTAAAGTTTTTTTTGCAATTTATGTAATTCTGTTTTGTTTCACATTTACTCATTTTTCAAAGTGTTCATTACTTTACTTTACACCTGTGCAAACGCAGGAATATAAAGAAACAATTGCCATTTTTGGTCTCTCGGGGATCGCTCTTTAAAAACCAGGGACAAAAGACTCAATTCATTACTATTTGAAAGCGGTGAAAAGCTTGGTCTCTGTCCGGCCCCTTTAAATAATGAATGGTGGTGAATGGAGGGGCCTGCCGTGGCGCTGGCGGGATGGTGGACACTTTGAGTTTAACACCTGTTAGAAATGACGAATAGCTAGGATAACGACAGGATTCGTTTCTGTGGAATTCACTTCTGGGTCTGACTGTACGTCCAGAATCCAAACATCTGCCACATGGGAATTGTCAGGAACTCAATGTGAATTTCATGTTTAGGCCCAAAATATCTGAATTAAAACCAGAGCTGGCTTGAGAAATGTATCCCCTTCACGCATTGTGGCCTGAAATTTTAATTTCCAGCAGTTTATACTTTAGTAAATAACCCTGTTAGATTTTGTTTTTTTTTTTACCATGGCACACTTATTATATCCCTTCTAGGGGCCCACGGAATGATTAATATTTGTGAGCCCCCCCATGTTGGCGTCTCTGCTTTTTACCCCATTTTACTGGGGTGTTGCTGGCGACTTTTCTTGCACGGTCCGATGTGATATCTCGACTATCTCTCACAGAGCGCCCCCTAGAGAGGTACAGGTCCTTGGCACAAGATAAACCTGCTGATCTCCAGGGCCCGTTACATTTCAATAATTGTAGCAGTATCCTTCGGCATGAGTTTCAGTTTTGGGGGAAACCTGGCAAAATCAGGAGTAACATTCCATTGGTTTCCATGGTGATTGATCCACGTTCTAAACCCTGCACCAACAATGTTCAGCGCTACATAGCCTGTTTTCTTTATTCTCTCATTGTGGTAGCCAAGTTGACTAGTTAAAGCCTATGACCACCTAAAGCCTTCCTTGGGATTACACTGACACCGTATATTTTTGAATGGCTCATTGAAACCCATGTTTAAGGATAGCCGTCCCTTTGCAAATATAGTATACGGTATATATATTTTTGGATCTGCGCAGTTTACACTTTTCATTTTTACTCTGGTTAATGTCTTTATCATCCCGTTTCACTACCATTATATAAAGCTTGTTTGGGAACGTTGCGGAGTATCACCAGGGGTTTGTATTTGTGTCACTTCACTATGACAATATTTAACTTTAACTCATTCACAATTCAAATATTTTGTCAGAGAACGAAGCATTTTGATGTTTTTATATTTCTGGCTAATTGATCGTATAGTTTTACCCTTTGATTAAGTTGTAATTATTGTCTTATAAATATTCAAGCAGTTTGTTTGATTATATTTTCCCCTCCCCTAATCCAATATTCATATTCTGAGTGTTGAATATTCAGACATTTCTTTTAATTCAAAGCTATTAGCCAACATTTACAGCTGTTTACTGCTTTCTTGCCAGGGGGAAAGAGGTCGAACCACCGTACTAATAAATTCCTTTTGTTTCTTAAACACTTTAGATAATTTATCTTTAAACACAAGAGCTCATTTGCTACTTAAAGCTCTTTTAACTGAAATGCAACAAACATTTTGGGTCTGTATGCTTAAAAATAAACATACAGCCTCTCACTACGATTGGCCAAGCTGGTTCAAAATTAGAGTAATTGTTTTTCTAAAAGCCGATTTTTCCAATTATCCCTTTTACACGTTTTATATTTACTACGTAGTTATTGTTATTTATCTTCCTCCTTGGTTTGAGAGACATAAAGCGAAGTCAAACAAGACAAATCCAACTGAAAGGAACACGGTATTGAGGGCCTTGGTCAAAGAGCTTCCAATCTAAAGAAAATGGCGTCATAATGCAAAGCTGGATTGCCTAGTTTATTAATAACCTAACACTGTAAAACTTGATATGAATTAATTAGAGGAGAAGGGAATTGAAACAAAAATGATTTCTGGCAGCTGAGAGAATTGAACTGAGTAGATACCCCAGTTTCTAATGTTTTGTAGATGACAGACTACGAGAGTCTGATCAGGAAGTGATGCAGCCCTAGATAGGACTTGCAGTTTAAATTCAGTTCTAAGTTAAATGGCCATCGTGCCACAGATAATCTGTCCATCGTGCAAGCAGTAATGACTTGCTATTGCTCCGTCACTGAACGAGCTGTAAGAGATGCTGATATATCAATATTTAGGCGATTTATTGTGTAAACTGTTTTGGAGAATTAGAGACTTCTTGGGGCATCTCCTATTTGTTGATACGTCTACACATAGCATAAAGAACTCCTATGCCCACAACCCTGAGTCAGTTTGTTCCGTTTAGGAGCCGTCCTTTTGTCTCTGCAGTCAGATAAGATGTTTTTTATAAAGAGCTAAAAAAAAAACCCAAAGGTTAGAACTTGTATCAGAAAGTTATTGGTCTGAACAATATTCGTCCAGCACCTGATGTAAGCTCCATAATAAGTTTTGGCCGGTGAAAATGTAAAGGGTTGTGTCGGTACCCATCAAATTCCTCCAGATTATTATTTTTTTTTTTGGTCAGTATGTTTCTGGGAAACTGGCCTGAGATGAGCGATGACATTACCAGCAAAATGCTACTTTTACACCGATCAGTGGCAGCCGGTGCACACTCGGTGGCATATAACAGGTCTGACACCTAAGCCTACGCTACCTGTATGTGGTTCAGGGGTCTGCCTCTAGTGCAACCTACCTTTCAATTTGTAGATTTTAATTTCTACTAATCAAAAATATTGGGACCCGAAAGGTGCCCCAATATAGGTTTAATGGGCCATCCTGGATTGGGTTTTGTACTTACTAATACCATTATATCCATTTAATATCATATTAATACACCCTGACACAACAGGCAATGGGTTATATAAAGAATCCCAGACTTCATACATTAAAGGGACACTATAGTCACCAGAACAACTACAGCTTATTGAATTTGTTCTGGTGAGTAGAATCATTCCCTCCAGGCTTTTTGCTGTAAACACTGTCTTTTCAGAGAAAATGCAGTGTTTACATTACAGCCTAGTGATAACTTCACTGGCCACTCCTGAGATGGCTGTTAGAGATCCTTCCTGGGTCATGGCTGCCTAAAATGTATCCAAACATTCAGTATCTCCTCCCTCTGCATGCAGACACTGAACTTTCCTCATAGAGATTCATTGATTCAATTCATCTCTATGAGGAGATGCTGATTGGCCAGGGCTGTGTTTGAATTGTGCTGGCTCTGCTCCTGATCTGCCTCTTTGTCCGTCTCAGCCAATCCTATGGGGAAGCATTGTGAGTGGATCTGGCTACCACATCTGATGATGTCAGCAGGCAGTGGGCAGGTCTAAAGCAAACCGGAACAAAGCATGCAGCTGCAGACTTGAATACAAGTAAGATTTTACTATACTTGGGGAGGCATGAGGGGACCAGGGTGATTAAATGCTTCTCTATGAGGAGATGCTGATTGGCACAGCGTGTCGTCTTGCTGCGCATGTGCAATAGCCTCCCAATCCTTTCTTATGGGAAAGCACTGGATTGGCTGAGATCATCCAACTTGGATGATATTGATGATATTGAATCCTTCTTAATATAATATTAAAAGAGATGCCCAGAATATTTTATTAAGGATTTAATATTAAGTACACCTTTGCCTTTGCACCTTATTTTTACATATATACTCTATAAAAGTTTAATGGGAATTGTGTTTTTTTTTCTTTTGTTTAATTTCCATGTAAATTCATTGTCTGTTTGGGCGCACAGCTGCAATATAAAACGTGTGGTGTCACGCAGTGTGGGAATGCTACTAACCTTCTATTTTTATGAATAATTCATACTACAAAAGCAAATCAAATTCACAGTCACTTATGGCTGAATCTCGAACATTATTTTAGTTTCCCAGTCATTAGAAATGTGACCCCCTCCTGGGGATTGCAGCATCATGTTTTTAAAATGACATTTTAAATCACCAACCCATCAGTTGCTACATTAATAAAACTTTATTACCAGCCGTAAAAGCTGATTTGGTGAGATGTATCGTGTTTCCATGAGTTATCCTCTGTATATACATTCATTCACACCTTATATTTGCTGGGGAAGATCTCATCACATGTAGACAGTCGTTACATCGTCCCCGAAGCTAGGAACATTGGCCTAAATATGTCTCAATTTGGTAGTAACCACCCGAAATCAGCTGAGTATAGTAAACCCCCTCCCCCTCTCTCTCCTTAATGTCTTTCTCTTCATTCAAGTCACATCCTTAACTGCAACACCCTCCTGTTTGCTCCTAATCTTCAGAAATGTTGTTTATCTAGAGAATTGCTACCCTATGAAATGTTGATGCTGCAGGCCACAGAATTGCTTGTCATTTTTTTTATTTACCTAAAATAAAATTAACACACATTTATAATTTGCCATAGTGTGTAACACAATAATTGTGCAGGTCTAGACATGTACAAAAAAAGAAAAAGCTAGGGGTAGCGCCACAATTTTGATATGTACAGTGATATATACAGTATGTATTATATAATAGATAAACAAATCTATAGTTGAAAGTCCAAAATGGTAAAAAAAAAAAAAAAAAAAGTTCAAGATATAATGTTGATATCAGAAGTATTTTTCTACCAAGGGTCTGGGTAATTCCTCAATGGGCGTAGTAGGGTGGGGTCAGCAGTGGAGTCCATATGAAACAACAGAAAGGAGTAATAGGGTAGTATGGGGAAAATAAAAATAAAACCATATAGTCCTACTCACGTTTTATGGAGCTGTAACTAGCTCCAGTATGAATGGCATACAGTTGTACAATCGCCACTTGCAAAGATACGTGAGAATGAAGTCTTTGTAGTAGGTGGACCATAAAAATAAAAAGAAACAACAATAGTGCTCACTGAATAAAATGCCAGGAGTAAGGATAATTGGAAACGTGCTCACATTTGCCAGAGCAGATGGGCTGCTCTATGGATCAGGCGAGGGTTGTATAATTCCCACCAAGGATGTCTTTGGAGTAGTACTCATTGGAGATAAAAATCAGGTGCCAGGCAGTGTGCTGTAAAATAAAATAAAATCTTGATCATAACATACTACCCTATTATTTCATACGGACTCCACTGCTGAACCCTCCCTGCTACGCCCATTGAGGAATTACCCAGACACTTGGTAGAAAAAATACTTCTGATAATTGCATATCAACATTATCTCTTGGACTTGTTTTACCATTTTGAACTTTCAACTATAGATTTATCTATTATAGAATACATACTGTACATATCAAAACTGTGGCGCAACCCTTAGCTCTTTTTTTCCGATAGTAGGAAAAGAGGGATCCCTACTCTTGGGGTTAGCTGCCAGCCTTTTCACTCCCTCTAGTTAGATATCTAAAGCGCTGGTCCATTCCTCCCATTTCTAGACCTGTACAGCTCTATTGTTCGAACTTGAGAACGCCTTATGTGGGAGACTTTGAAGAACCCAAAGCAAGTTGGGCTTTATCGTTATAAAATTGGAGGCCAGGATGAATGCTCTGTTTGAGGCCTATGAATGCTGAGCAAATTGGTGTGTGTTCCTGAACTAGGGGGTGCAAAAAGCTGTGAATGCAAACAAGATGCATGTTTTTTTCAGAACATCTCATATGACTGATGTTTTCCTGAAGGCTTGATGGCTGGTAAACTTGCTCACTGTTGATGTGATAGTTTAGTGGTCAATGCTTCACTTGTATCATATCTAGGAAATGTTCAAACTGCAGTTTCATTTCTTGGCAAAGTCAACCCAGGCCTTTCTCCTTCAAATGTTGATAGAATGAGTATCATTAAAGGAATTGTAATGAGTCTCTGGTTTTTAATGCATTCTAGATAAAGCCCTAGAGAGGGACACCATAATCACAAAAACAACTGAAGCAGTTTTGGTGCCCCTGCAGTCTCGCTGCTCAATTCTCTGCTATTTAGGAGTTAAATCCCTTTGTTTATGAACCCTAGTCACACCTCCTTGCATGTGACTGACACAGCCTTCTTAAACACTTACTGTAAAGTCATCTAATGTTTACACTTCCTTTATTGCAATTTTTTTTACATCTAGAATTTCTTATCTCTGTTCTAATAGTAGCTTGCCCTGCAGTAGCCTCCTGTATGTGATTAAAGTAAAATTTACAGAGCAACAGATAAAAAAACAAAAAAACTTCTAAATCAAGTTAACATCTGCCTGAAAATGAAACCATTTTTTTTCATGCAGGCTGCGTCAGTCACAGCCAGTGGAGGTGTGGCCAGAACGTTATAAACAGAAACAAGAGTAATTTAACTCCTAAATGGCCTATAATTGAGCAGTGAGACTACAGGGGCATGTTCTATACACCAAAACTGCTTCATTAAACTAACGTTGTCTTGTCTTTAGTGTCTCTTTAAGAATGATGCAAATAATAAATAGAAGAGGAAAAAAAAAAACATTTTACTAGGATGAGTCTCCACCAATCAGTCTCTTATCTCATTGACACCCATCCAGCAGGAGTCTGAGAAGTAATTTCTCCCCAGCTGCTGTTGTGCTTGTCATATATTTTTATTCTGATTTGATTCTATCAGCTTGTCAGTTAGTGGTTAAAATAGAAGAACCTTTGACCCCAGTCTCCCTCACAAATATTTCTGTTGCAGGGGTAGGTAACATTTGGCACTCCAGATGATGATCTCACATAATGCTCTTACAGCTATTATCATCGTGGGAGATGTAGTCCAAAACCATCTGGAGGGCCAAACATTGCCTACCCCTTTAGTGCATTGTGTTAATCTGTGTGTGATACTTTACTCCAGCACCACTAAGGTAGTGCTATGCTATCCACCTCTTTATCTGTAGAATAGATTAGCTATTGTGCCTTTATTGTGGTGGTGGTGGTGGTACTCTACACCCATTATTCCTGTCTACTCAGTTGGACCACGCAGTGTGTCTTATCGGAGTGCTGACAGTACCCCATCATGGCTGCCCTGGGTCCTCGGCATTCATATTATGCTCACAGCATTTTTAGGGGGCTATGGGTACCTGCAGGCACCTGACATGGAAATGCTGCCCTGAACATTGGCACCAATAACAACAAGGAGGGGTGATGGGCATCATTGAGTTTTTGAGTCTCGTAACAATCAGCCCGACTTCTAAAGGATACCGGACTGGCTACAAAATTCACAAATATTTGTTTATCCTCTGTCATATGCAAATCTGAATTGTAAGTATTTAAACCTCCTGCTTTAAAGTTAATATTAATCCATTCGTCCTTCCGATTCTCTGATATTGTACTGCATGAGCAGTTTCCTGGCAAACGTCTATTTAAAAAATAAAATAAAAAAATAATTAAAACAATTCAGATAAACCTCACTCAGCCTCCAAAAAAAAAAAAAAAGATTTAACAATTTACAAAACCAACAAAAAGAAACCAAACAAACAATCCAACACAGACAAAATAAACTCCGTGTTTTCTCGTGAGTTCAATATGTTGAAAGATAAAAGACAAAGCTAGAAGTATTTAAGTAAAATGGCTTAATCATGATTGCTAATTACAATGCATTTGCTGGCAGTTGTTCAGTTTTTCCTGGCAGGGAGTTGGTATATGCAAACATAATGTAATTAGAGAGATCAGAAAGAACCAGCAGAATCCTTGATCAGTTCATATGGGGATGGTACATTTAAAGGGACAGTACCAGATAAAATGGCCTTGTCTTTCTGTGTGTTGAAATGCTTTGTAGTAGGTGATGGTCAATGATTGTTTACCTTCTAGTCCTTCCTCTTTTTGCCGTCAGTAACTACTTCCTATGTTGTATGTTTTGAAATCAGACATTTACATTCTTTATAATGTAATAAATAGAATGTCATGCGTGGTCTCTATAAAGGGACCATAGTATGTATCATAGGAATAAACCTAGCACTGCATCTTGATACGTTGTACGGACTGTAGTCCTTTGTCTTCAATAAAACCGGGAGTAAATGCATTAATTCCTGACTTCAGTATTTAGCAATAAGAAACATTGGAGCATTAAACCTGATGTAAGATTAAATAGTCTGTGACTGTGTGTATGTCTATAACATTATAATAATAACCTTTTAATATGCACGAACGCAAGCTTTTAATCACATGGACACTTGACCAGATTTGCGAAGTAGTGAATGTTAGTGATGCCATTATAGTTGGCTCAGATTGGAGTGGTGGTTGTCTTTTGTTTCCACGTCATTACATGTTGCTAAGAGGGATCATTTTGGATAATCTATAAAAGGTTTGGATTTTCCTGGTGTAAAACAAATGAAGATTGTTTGTTAGTAACCCTACTTGGCTAATTTTGAATTAATATTATATATAAAGGATAAAGGATTAATTTTATATATGATATATCCTCTCTACTACTGGCTGCTGCGTATAAAAATCTTGTTACCAATTCCAACTGAGGCTCCAATAATTACTGTCATCCACTTATCCAATCTATTGTCCATTTACATATAATTGTTCTTGACCATACTCCTTGGGACTTATCTTGGAGTATCTACATGTATCTGGAGATAATAACCAGTTATCTTGTCTAATCCGCTTCTTTTGAATCCTCAGACTGAATTTATGTGCTTGTTCGTCAGGATGACCATAAGCATAAACCAAGCATTCTTCAATGTCCTCACTGCCATGGCCTTGTGCACGTACCAAGCATTCTCTTGTGTAATCTTTAAAGTCAATTCAGTGCTCTTCTTAAAGTGTTTAAAACAGATAATATATTGGATTTGAAGTCCTTTCGCATTAATTACAAGGTATAGAATTACATAAAAATACTACATATTTCATAACATTCCCCTTTCTCATGGGGTGAGTACAGAGTCCTCTGAGATCCTATACCGGATTTTGCCAATCTATGGCACAAGTATCAATCATGGCAAATGGGGTGCCCGACAAAGGCACAGGAGGCTGCTATACCCAAATGGGCCAGCTAGTGGTGCCTCTGAACATTTTGAAGGATTGTAGGTTACAACAGCCTCATGAGCTTCCCACAAATATCACCCAAAACCATAAACAGCCCATATAAGCACACAGCATCACATGCAACCTCTCCATATACAAACAACCCTACAAGCAACCCTCCACACACACACAACACACAGAATAGCACAAACTGCTCACATACAATCCACAAAGCAGCCACTACACTCCAGGCAGAATTCTGGAACAAACGCACTTTAATAAAAATAAAAAATAGGGCCAACAGGACAAGGGACGTCATGGTGTTACCTTGGCACTGCTTAAAGGTTACCTGGGCAGTACTAGTGATAGGGTGCTTCATGAGGTCACTGTTAAACCAGCTGTAATGGATAATGTGTGAGATGTCTGCACTATGCAAGTTCTAGACTAGCTAGGATTGTACAGTGCCTTGTATATAACTGGTAGAATCCCCAACTGTCCTATGCACTGTGCTCATCAAAAGCTGTGTTGGGATCAACCGGTACAACCGCTATAAAGCATTCTTATTGAGGTCATGGAATGGGGGTCTGGCAATGGGCTACAGTCTCATTTTATCCCCTCAAACATGAATGATTTGAGACCCTGTGATAAGGAAAAATGTATATCTGAATGCTTAGAATTTATCTTACTCTTGGCAATTTGCTACAATAATAGGCCATATCCTGCTGCTTTTAAAATTGAAGTTCTGCCTGGTCACGAAAATCCCTTTTGATAGGGGGAAAAGATTCTGACTGTACGTGTATATCTAAACGCGCAGCAATTCTCTGCTACGGCGAGTTCTAATTTTTATCAAAAATAGTATTTCTTTAGAAAAATCCCTCTGATTCTAAGAACACTGCTTTCCTGATCGAGCAATTATTTGTAGAATATATCAAAAATATATATTTGGGGGGGGGGGGGGAATTGCTGGTAAAGGTTTTACGGCTGAATGCTTTTTTTTTTTGTTAAAGTCTTATTTCTGCTTTGTGGATTAATGTCAGTCCTGCTGCAGCTGAAATTTGCCATTGAACACCGTATATGTGCAGAACACATTGTGTAATTATTACATTTAATTGTGTGCCTGCGATGGTGTGATCATAATTCAACAGGTGGATTTATTCAGCAGTTTGGGAGAAATAAAGTCGTGGCTTGGTGTATATAGAGACTGCCTTTGTTTATAAGTAAATCAGATGTTCTCTCTAAATTAGAGCGTCAGTATTGCTCCGTTACTTAATTGTAATTTAATACATTAATTTTAAAGTTAACACATAGCCACTCCATTTTATTTCTCCACTAAGTCTGCATATAGACAAAAAGTGGCTGCCACCATTTATTCTTCATATGGGCATCTTATGGCCACTGACCAAGGTTTGACTTCTAACTGTATTGTGATTGGCTGTTCAGTTTTATCCAATCAGAATACAGATTTGATGTCCATCGGTTGGATATGTTCGATTTCCTGTCTCTCCTAGCTCTTTATATTTCAGCTTTGTAGACCCGCAGGATTCTTGGAGCAGCTGAATGAAGGTTTGATAAATCCCATAACTATTGAATGTATATGTGACGTTGTATCTGGACCCACGTCAATTCTGGTTAGATTTTAGTTTAGTTTCTTTTTAAAAGAACAGTTTCATATGTTTTATTACATTGCAGTCACCTTAAAGGATAGTCCTTTTTCTTTGGGAATTTTTCTTCTTTGTGTATTCTCTGTCTTTAAACAATGACTGGTCTATACAGTCTGGGTATTCCTTTCAGGGAATGAATAAAGTGAAACTGTCACTTTATGGGGAAATACCCACCATTGAATAAAACTTTGAAAATGACCTACAACTTGTGTTAAACTTTTTATTTTTTCCATGAGAGAGTTTTGTTTTGTTTTGTAACAATTTTATTAAAGATTCAGCAAATTACATCATAATCCAGTCAATACAGAGTAAAGCCAAATGATGGAACTTAAGAGGAGTTGCAGAAACGTTCGAGGATATTTAAGTGTTTCGGAAAAGTGACTCAAATTCTGTCAATTTGATTGTGTTTATTTAAACACTTCTGCATAGTAAATTCACAGATTCTGTAATGTTTTATTACATTGCCAACAAGTGGTAGGAAAAAAAACAACAACAAAAACGCTAGTGAAGAGTCACTGAAAATGGGATAAATCCGATGCATTGCTGAAAATGTTTTTTCAACATTAAAAATGGTTAGGAGACAAAAGAAGCAACAGAGGAACAAATCCTGAAAGATATAATAAACTGCCAAAAAAAGAGACCTAAAACTGTTAGTGACACATTGATAAATTTACCCCAGTGTTTGATTTCTCCTCTTCTCTGTATGTTCTGTGTGCTCTCTCCATGCTGACTGCCAGGTGTAAAGGGCGGAGCTTATAACAATGACTGACAGGGAGCTATGATGGAGGCGGCTCTCTCCATGCTGACTGCCAGGTGTAAAGGGCGGAGCTTATAACAATGATTGACAGGGAGCTAAGATGGAGGTGGCTCTCTCTATACTGACTGCCAGGTGTAAAGGGCGGAGCTTATAACAATGACTGACAGGGAGCTAAGATGGAGGTGGCTCTCTCTATACTGACTGCCAGGTGTAAAGGGCGGAGCTTATAACAATGATTGACAGGGAGCTAAGATGGAGGTGGCTCTCTCTATACTGACTGCCAGGTGTAAAGGGCGGAGCTTATAACAATGATTGACAGGGAGCTAAGATGGAGGTGGCTCTCTCTATACTGACTGCCAGGTGTAAAGGGCGGAGCTTATAACAATGATTGACAGGGAGCTAAGATGGAGGTGGCTCTCTCTATACTGACTGCCAGGTGTAAAGGGCGGAGCTTATAACAATGATTGACAGGGAGCTAAGATGGAGGTGGCTCTCTCTATACTGACTGCCAGGTGTAAAGGGCGGAGCTTATAACAATGACTGACAGGGAGCTAAGATGGAGGCGGCTCTTTCTATGCTGACTGCCAGGTGTAAAGGGCGGAGCTTATAACAATGATTGACAGGGAGCTAAGATGGAGGTGGCTCTCTCTATACTGACTGCCAGGTGTAAAGGGCGGAGCTTATAACAATGACAGGGAGCTAAGATGGAGGTGGCTCTCTCTATACTGACTGCCAGGTGTAAAGGGCGGAGCTTATAACAATGATTGACAGGGAGCTAAGATGGAGGTGGCTCTCTCTATACTGACTGCCAGGTGTAAAGGGCGGAGCTTATAACAATGACTGACAGGGAGCTAAGATGGAGGTGGCTCTCTCTATACTGACTGCCAGGTGTAAAGGGCAGAGCTAATAACAATGATTGACAGGGAGCTAAGATGCAGGTGGCTCTCTCTATACTGACTGCCAGGTGTAAAGGGCGGAGCTTATAACAATGATTGACAGGGAGATAAGATGGAGGTGGCTCTCTCTATACTGACTGCCAGGTGTAATGGGCGGAGCTTATAACAATGATTGACAGGGAGCTAAGATGGAGGTGGCTCTCTCCATGCTGACTGCCAGGTGTAAAGGGCGGAGCTTATAACAATGATTGACAGGGAGCTAAGATGGAGGCGGCTCTCTCTATACTGACTGCCAGGTGTAAAGGGCGGAGCTTATAACAATGATTGACAGGGAGCTAAGATGGAGCTGGCTCTCTCTATACTGACTGCCAGGTGTAAAGGGCGGAGCTTATAACAATGATTGACAGGGAGCTAAGATGGAGGTGGCTCTCTCTATACTGACTGCCAGGTGTAAAGGCGGAGCTTATAACAATGATTGACAGGGAGCTAAGATGGAGGTGGCTCTCTCTATACTGACTGCCAGGTGTAAAGGGCGGAGCTTATAACAATGATTGACAGGGAGCTAAGATGGAGGTGGCTCTCTCTATACGGACTGCCAGGTGTAAAGGACATACCAATGACTGTCAGGGAGCTAAGATGGAGACGCCCAGTCGCAGGATAAAGCGGAGGAGGAGTAGTATATATTTCTATATTTTATTTTTCAGATTTCTTACATTTCTTACATTTAGGAGACAGGTTGACATAATATAAAAATAATCCTGTGAAATCTATTCCCTTTTAAACTAAAATGAACACAGTCCAAAAGAATAATCACGTGTTATTGTGTGTTGCTTTGTTGTCCTTTGTTCTACATTTTCTATATGTGTGTGTGTGATTGTCGGATGTAAACAAATTAATATTTGTATCTGGAAGGAAGTTACTTGTTTGCAAAGTAACATATTTGTTCATTTTGAAATTACATTATACACTGTAAATTTTTGTAAACGGATGATTTTCTCAATGGCACCATTATAAAAATGCAGGAAACCCCTTTTCAACCCTTCCGATGTCCTCACAAATTACTGTTTTTCGCTGCAACTTATAAGGAATTGGAGTTGTTTTATTATCGTGCAATGTATAAGGGATGGGTCCGCCTGTAGCAATCTGTGAAGGATGTAATTTGTGTTCCTTTGGTGCAATGTGTCATGGATGGAAATGGTGTCCTCCGGAAGCAGTATGTCATGGATGGGAGTTGGGTCCTCTCATAGCAATGTGTCTTGAATGGGAGTTGGGTCCTCTTGTAGCAAGGTGTCAAGGATGGGAGTTGGGTCCCCCCCCCTATAGCAATGTGTCAAGGCTGGGAGTTGGGTCTTCTCATAGAAATGTCGTTTATGGGAGTTGGGTTCTCCTGTAGCAAGGTGTCATGGATGGGAGTTGGGTCCTCTCGCAGCAATGTGTAATGGATAGGAGTTGGGTCCCCTTGTGTCAAGGATAGGAGTCCGCTCCTCCTGTAGCAAGGTGTCAAGGATGGGAGTTGGGTCCTCCCTTAGCAATGTGTAATGCATGAAAGATGGGTTCTAAAATTGCAATGTGTCATGGATGGTAGTTGGGTCCTCCAGTATCAAGATTTTAGGGATGAAAGATGGATTTTTCTGGTGAAACCTAGGAAGGAATAAAATTATACTGGAAATTAAGCACTACTGACTATATTCTCTTTTTTCTGCAGATTGTAGTCGGCTATGGGATGGAGCAAGACCAGTATGAAGCTCGGCTTAAAGAGCTCTTTGACAGTTTTGACACCACAGGCACCGGGTCTCTGGGACAGGAAGAGCTGACAGACCTTTGCCTTGCTCTCCAGCTGGAGGATGTTGCTTCATCTCTTCAACAGGCTTTACTTCAAGACAACCCCCATGGCCGAGTAAGCAATCCTAGCCCATGATCATAACCACGGGTGATGTGTTAGGGGGCGGGGAAAGAAAATAAGGAGACGTGAGATACATGGTGGTGCAATATTCTCTAGTCTAATAGTCACGCTCAAAGGATAAACTGACGTCACACATTTTTGAGTTTGAATTTTTAAATCTGTCATATTTACCAAGGCAAAGCAGGAGATAATCAGGGGAGATGTGATAAATAAGGAGACCAATCTCTCAATACTAACTTTTTCAAAGAATAGCACTTTTTTTGTTGTTGTAATAGTGGTTCGAGGTGCAATATCTTAACTTTTCGATTCTCCTAAATAAAACTATAATTGACAAAAAAAAATATTTCTTTATACATGTATCTTTCAGTAGATTCCCACATGATCGTTTGCCAACACTATCTGTATAAAATAGTTATATAATATATATACACACACACACACACACACACACTCTAGCGGTTTATTCACTCGGAATTGTAATGAATTGAACGCGGGAGCGTGAAAGCTGAATGACGACATTTATTGAGCAAGACCTGGATTTTCCAAAAAGTGGATATTTATTTTTAAATTTGCTCTAAATATAAACACACTTCCAATCCTAGCCATCCAGTTATTCTCAATAGGAGTGCTAATCATATTTGTTAAGGTCTTGCTAAGCGTAACGTATTGCATTTATAGTTTATCATCTGGCAGCAATTCCATCATTCAGAAACCATGAATGGAACTACCACCAAATAGATCTATCTGTCCTGGGTCTGAGGATCAGGTGAAACATGACCAGAGATGATCTTGCACCGTAACCTGGGAGCACACATTAACATGTTATTTGGAGTCCTTTTAACCCATGACTTGAATGTTGAAACGCAAAAAATATATAGATCTGAAAAACAGGTTCTCTGCTATTGCTGTATAATGTCCGTTACTCTCTGCACAATTGCCTCTTGTATTAACCAAACGAGATTGTAGGGATAATTTATTGATGGCTCTGTGATGTCCTACCCTTCCCTTTGGGTTCTATTAGATATAGTCTGTGTAAAACTGGTTCACGAGCCTAGACGTTGCACCATCTGTCTTTTACACAGCTGTTTGGCTCGGCAGCGAAACGCGGATTACAGGAGACGAATGACTCTGCGTCCCGCATTGTTTGTCTTGCTGTTTTCATTCTTTTACATTTTTTTTCCTCTTTCAACGCATTTTGTAAACAATAGGACTTTTTGTTTCTTGGTAAAGACAACTGCTTTCACATTTCAGTTTTAAATCAATGTCCGATAGCTCTACTTTATCCTAATGATGGAGAAATGGCCATAACTCTGCTACAAAGCTCTGTAACTATAACTATAGGAGAAAACAAGGGGCAGGCTGCACTCACCTAAACATACTTAAATGGGGTGCTGCTGGGAGCCAATAAGAACAGTAAAAATGAAAATCCAGCGCACTCACTTATCTACTAAACAGTTATTTTAGTGCTGAACAATTTTGTTAGTTTTATTAAAAACACCTAATCTAGGCAAAAAATAATGGGGGTTTAGTTACATTGCATAAGCCTGCCACAACGCCAATGTACCCTATCTTTGGCAGGTCCTACTCTGCTAAATGAGCTCTGTAACTATAACGAGTGCTCTTATTACTCCATGCACAATCTCTAGAAACCTTGTGGATTGTGTGTGTGTGTGTGTATATATATATATTTTTTTCTTTTTTCTATTTCCCCTTTCTCTCCTCTACTTCAATTCATATTTAATGACCTGATAGCATTGTGTGTTGCCTTTGTTATAGAAGCAGAATTTTACATCTTGTATTTACATAGCCGAGTGCCCCAGTGTATTCGAGAAAGAGAGACGTTTGGCAATCTGGCACTTTGCACTTTCCTAAGTAAATGCAAAACTAAAATATCAGCATTGTTTCTGCCGATCAACACAATGTTCAGCCTATCAGTATGTGCCATTTGTGTCACATGACTGTCAGTTACAATTAAAGGGCCGGCTCCAATACGCCCACCCGTGACTTTATTCGTGAAGCAATCATGATTTGCTTCACTGCACGCGAGTTATGATGTTTGGAGTTGTTTCTTGGCGATGCACCTTGTAATTATTAAGTGATCTTCCAATGGTGCATAGAATGAACATTTACTATCTGACTGTTTGGAAACTGTGTCTGTGCGGTTTATTCATTAAACTTCTGACTTTTGGTGAATTGATATCGGAGTTGCAAAATACAGGCAAACACTGCCGATAAAGAATAAATTACCAATTGGATGTATTCACAACCTTTTTTTTTTCTTTTTTCTTTTTATTTTGCAATTCAGAATTCAAATTGCTACTATTTGGAGTTTAGGGAATAATCTACTCTCATATATTCTCAAAATTTCTCATCATAAATCCTTCAAGATATACCAAATTTGGGAAACAAATCCATACATAAACAAAAATATTATATATGTTTTTGAAATTGCGAGTAATGCTGTTTTTTTTTTTTTTAAATGTTTGAAATGAATCCTTCATAGAGAATAAATGACTGGCAGTAATTGCAATTGTATATCCCTTATTTAATATATATATATATATGATCCTAAAGGCATTCTGATTTATTCTACAGGTTCACTTCGACCAGTTTAAAGAAGCTCTGATAGATGTGTTGTCCAGCCGGCTATCAGACAAAGACAGCTTTGAAGAACAAGGTAAATCACATTTCTTTTTATTTGGTAATCTATAACCTAACTTGTACAGCACACCTAATTAATACTAAACCCACCCAGTAGAACTGTTGCCTAACCTACAGAGTGCACCTAACGTGTGTGGGAGCCCGGAGTGTCCCTTTAATAATATAAACCCACCCAGTATACCTAACTGTAACCTAACCTACACAGTGCACCTAACGTGTGTGGGAGCCCGGAGTGTCCCTTTAATAATATAAACCCACCCAGTATAACTGTAACCTAACCTACACAGTGCATCTAACGTGTGTGGGAGCCTGGATTGTCCCTTTAATAATATAAACCCACCCAGTATAACTAACTGTAACCTAACCTACACAGTGCATCTAACGTGTGTGGGAGCCTGGAGTGTCCCTTTAATAATATAAACCCACCCAGTATAACTAACTGTAACCTAACCTACACAGTGTACCTAACGTGTGTGGGAGCCTGGAGTGTCCCTTTAATAATATAAACCCACCCAGTATAACTAACTCTAACTTAACCTACACAGTACATCTAACGTGTGTGGGAGCCTGGAGTGTCCCTTTAATAATATAATCCCACCCAATATAAATAACTGTAACCTAACCTACACAGTGCATCTAACGTGGTGGGAGCCTGGAGTGTCCCTTTAATAATATAAACCCACCCAGTATAACTAACTGTAACCTAACCTACACAGTGCATCTAACGTGTGTGGGAGCCTGGAGTGTCCCTTTAATAATATAAACCCACCCAGTATAACTAACTGTAACCTAACCTACACAGTGCATCTAACGTGTGTGGGAGCCTGGAGTGTCCCTTTAATAATATAAACCCACCCAGTATAACTGTAACCTAACCTACACAGTGCATCTAACGTGTGTGGGAGCCTGGAGTGTCCCTTTAATAATATAAACCCACCCAGTATAACTGTAACCTAACCTACACAGTGCATCTAACGTGTGTGGGAGCCTGGAGTGTCCCTTTAATAATATAAACCCACCCAGTATAACTGTAACCTAACCTACACAGTGCACCTAACGTGTGTGGGAGCCTGGAGTGTCCCTTTAATAATATAAACCCACCCAGTATAACTGTAACCTAACCTACACAGTGCACCTAACGTGTGTGGGAGCCTGGAGTGTCCCTTTAATAATATAAACCCACCCAGTATAACTGTAACCTAACCTACACAGTGCATCTAACATGTGTGGGAGCCTGGAGTGTCCCTTTAATAATATAAACCCACCCAGTATAACTAACTGTAACCTAACCTACACAGTGCACCTAACGTGTGTGGGAGCCTGGAGTGTCCCTTTATTAATATAAACCCACCCAGTATAACTAACTGTAACCTAACCTACACAGTGCATCTAACGTGTGTGGGAGCCTGGAGTGTCCCTTTATTAATATAAACCCACCCAGTATAACTATAGTATATCTGGTGACAAAAGGGAATTTATGATGTACCATTACATCATTGTACCATTACATCATAGTGCTATAACATATAAAAGTTTGCTGTATTTAAAGTTTACCTGTCATACCTATAACAATGAATACTCTTTTACAGGACAAAACATTTAATCTATACATTGTGCAGATTTGGAAGAAAAACCTATTTAAAAAAAATAATTAATAATAATTTTTTTTTTTTTTATAATTTTTTTTATTTATTTTTTTCTTCTCCCATCTGTCCGTCAAATCTACAGCATGGACTCTATAAATAAGAACGACTGATCAGGGACAGCAGTAAAACCCTCGTACAGGCGGTAGTTCTGCTCTCCACACATAGCAACCACAGTGCATGCGCAGTGGTTGCTATGGTATAAAGAGTTTCATAACGTTAACGTTCATTCAGTATTTAACGTTAATCACACAGTAGTCAGATTTACCCACGTCCCACTGGGACGTAATATATTTATATTCTATATACGCTGACACCATGAGTGTTGTGGAATAGTCATGTGACCTACAAAGGATTGTGATTCGTGAAATAGAGTAACCTCTCAAACTGTTACTGAGGAATTACTTTTTCATTTTTTTCAGAAAATTGCCCAGTTTAAAAAAATAAAAAAATAAAAATGGAAGCATGTTTTTCAGCCAGCAATCTATCTAGCATACCCCACCCCTAGAACTTCAGGATTTGTTGATTTCCTTGTTAGTGTTTCCTTCGTACAATTCCTGACTCAGATTTCCTGTCTGCCCGAGCTCGTTGTTACGTTGTTACAGGCCTCTGTCTGTGCGCCTTCTCTGGATCCTTATTTGATTTGTCACTTTGAGTTGGCTTTGCTTTCGCTGTTGATATTTTGTCCCTTGTTCTTGACATACATTTGTTGCCTAGTGACTGAGTGACTCTCTTTTCCATTACAACATATAGAAAAAAAATCCTGACCGTATGTTATTCCAAACAGCTCCCTCTTTGTTCTCAGAACTTCATGGTAAAACTGAGTCTTTTGACTGTTGGATTTATCAGTTTATAATTGGAGGCACGAGGAGAAATAGCAAATTATGTTCTGCTAAAGTCTGATTTCCGTTCCTTATTTCCATATTTGTTTCTGTTCAGTAAACACTGTGGATGTTATTTTTTATATTTTATTTTTTTGTCTGGAATAAATCAAACGTATGTATGTGTACACGCACATTGATTTGTCTGAATGTAGCGATCTAGATAGCTGCCTGGTTATCTACATCACAAAATCAATGTAAGGTAGATATTAGAAGTCTTGAATGATTTAAAAATAAATAACATTAAAAAAATGAAAATAAAAAAAAACTGAGCTTGGCCAGTGTTATCTAAAACTAGGGCCCAGAATCCTCTGAGAGTAAGTCCTCTATAGAGTAAGTCATATCCCGTCCTGTATAACTGCCTTCTTCCTGAAGAAAGCTATTACAGATGTTTAATGAGGGAGACTGTATCTTTATGTGTAAAGGGAGGGATGCATTCTCCATATTGATATACGTATGATGCTTCATATAGTGGATAAGGAATCTCCTGTCCTGGGAAGGCCCCTGATGTAGGCTGTTTAGGATTAAGTCCCCCTCCCCCCCCCCCCGCCGCCCCCCAAATTGAAGAACAAAGTTCCATTAATGCAGAGCTGTATCTTTTCCTGAAAAAAACATTCATCACGCTGCTCAGCGGCTCCCAATTACTCTCCGTACCAGCTCCTACAGCAACTGACCTTTCATTTGGTTTAATGAATCATTCGCTGCGACCCAGATTAAATCCTGGATTAATGAAACCCCCTTGTTCCGACCTCGCAGGGTGGGTTCCTGCGTTCTTTGTTAAATGAGCCGTTCGTTTCCTCTGCTTCGTTATATTTTGTTGTTTTCTCCTAAATGGCGCAGGAATAAGCTTCTTTTTAGGAGCCGATTAATGCTTTTTCCGTAGGAGCAACATTCAATTACTCGAGTTTATTAGATGCCACTCCTGGTAAAAAAAATAAATAAATAAATAAACAAAAACACACAAATGGCGAGTTTTGTACGCAATCCATTAAACAGCCCGGTTCTAAAATGTTCTTATTCGACAAAGTTCTGTTTTATAGAAAAGTACAGCGCGCTTTCTGTGCCCGAATAAGGATTTTCATAGAAGATCCACCATGTGCGGTAGCAGCTACATGCATTATTAATGTATATACACTATGAGTTAATATCTGATAACCCTGATTAACATCTTATTTAAAAAGGATGGGGTTATGGGTGGAGTGCTACAAAGAGAGCCTACAATATTCAATTAACGGTTCCAGCTAGTGTTCAATACTCACGTTGTATTTTGGGTATTACTTGTACCCTTTTGGTTTATTAATAGAATTACACTTATGTCCATTTGCTTTGTTTCCCTTCCGTGTCACTGGTAAGACTACACACTTCTTAAAGAAAGAGGGGAGCGTGCTGAAATGTAAGGAGTTGTGTTTGATCGTACAGAGGCAGGATATAGAAGTCCAAGCGGAGCACACATTTTAAACAAAGTAATTATCCTCAGTCAGTGGCTTACGTAAACAGGAACAGACTCCTTTAGTAAAACGAGAAACAAAACTTTGGGCAAAATGGCTGCATAACGAGAGAGAGGAAGTGAGACAAGATAAGTAATTAACATTCTTCCTTCATAGCGTCATAGAGACTTGCTTTTTTTGCATGCTTTAATATTTCCAGTTTTTTCCGTAAATAAACCCATATTTTGTTTTGCAAAATGTTATGCCATAAGCCTGCCTCATTAGCCACGCCCCCCCCCCCACTCCAGAAAAAGTCTTCCATATGAAATGTACGTACACAGCTCAGCCACTAAACTGAACTACAAAACAACCTGCATTAATAGGAGAGGTCACCCAGGCTGGCATTTAGTAAGGATATCACTACCCGTTTGTTGTTTCTCTGACTATCTGCAGACAGGTTGTTAATTAAAAGCCGCTCGCTCAATGCTGTTGGGCCTAAAAATGTGTGGGTACAGTAAGTCTTTCGGACATTAGGGTTGTGGCTAATGAGACGGGCTTGTGGTGCAACATTCTGTAAAACATTGATTATTTTTGTGCAAAAATGAAAGATTTAAACAAAAAAAAAAATACATCCTATTAATGAGGCCAAAATCTATCCAAAGCATTAAAGTAGTACTGGTTCCCGGTGTCCCTGTAAAACAAGCTTTTAACAATCTTTTTGATACCTTTTGACCTGTGTTTGAATGTTTGTTTCGGTCTCTCTCAAGACTTCTTATGGAGACCATGACTGTCTTCCTCTCACCCCCTCACTCCTCCCCCCATCGTTTTCATATAACCTCTATTAATTTGGAGAGGAACACGGTGTAGAGGCCCTAGGCCATGCTCAACCCTAACTGGTTACCCTGACATTGCTTTGCCCTGTAGTCACCACACTAACACTATAAATACATAAACAGATGTATCTGAAAGTGTAAAGTAGTTAAGAGAAACTCTATCTCTAATTTCTCTTCAGTGGCTGCGAGTTGTTGCTTTTATGAGACCGATTATTAAAACCTGTGATTGTGTGAATTGCGGCTGCAGTGTGTTATACTGTGGAATAGGCTCTGTTTTTTTTCTTGTTGGCTTTATTCATTTATTTGGCCGGTAAATAAACCAGTCTGCGGCTATGTGACAGCCTAGGATTCATCAAACAGGCAATCACTAAAGTGATTTAAAGCAGCCATTGAGATACTGATCATGGTCGCGGTGCGTAATGCGAGCAAATTACCTTTCCTGGTTTTCTGTGTGGATTTATAGATTTTTCAGCACCAGATACCTGATTGCAGATACAAATTGCAATCAACTATATCCTAATAATAAAACCTTAACGGATCTCCCACTGTCCTGTACATCTCACTGTATTGCACCTGGGGTTCTGCTATATTATATATGCATTATGACATCTACATGTGTATCTTATCCACGAGGATTGGTCACTGCTCAGAAAAAAATTCTACCCTTAAGTAAAACAATGAAAATAATGTAAAACTTTAGTTAACCTTCTTCTTTTTTTTTATTTTTTTATTATTTTACTACTAGATGCTTTGTTTACTAAATTTATATTAAAGATCTAGTCATTGACATCAAAATCAGGTTCAGTCCTGGCACAGCCAAGGCACACGTTGCAAATGAGGAGGAGAATTGAAAAGTTCCATTTCCTTATGGCTAGCAGGTGCAAAGGGCGGAGCTTAAAACAATGACTGACAGGGAGCCAAGATGGAGGCGCCCAGTTACAGGATAAAACAAATCTAGTGATATGGATTTCTAAATTTTTATTTAGACCGTGCACACAAACACTTATGAAACATGGGTAATATGTAAACATACTATTAAAAATCCTGAGAAGTGACAGAACCCATTTAATCCGTATTTCCACATATCGCCAGGGTTAGCGATACGCCTGGTACACATTAAGTCTTGCACCTGCAGGCTTCGTGATAATCTAAAACAGCTTGCCGTAATTATACAGGAAAAATAAAATAAACCGAAATCTCCTATTGCCAAGTAAATAATGAACTACTGTGGATACGTTGGATGTTTTGTTAATTTGACAAGGCTGATGGATTGCAAATCTATCATAAGATCATTCAAATTGCACTTTTTCTTTATTTTATGCACGTTTTAATTTTTTTTTTTTCCTGTTCTCTCCTCTTCATCCTCTCTCTCTCTGTGTGCACTTTGTACGTGGGGCATAATTTTCTGCATTTCACAAGTGTATTCAATTAAAGTACCATGTGTTTTGGCAATAACGTTGAAAATAATTTTATGTTCCAACAACAAGTTTCTTTTTAAGAAGCGTCTCTTTGATTCACACCGCGCAATACCTTGCCCCCTGCTGCTGTCAAATTTATTGCAACAAAAACTAGGTTTTGGCTCTGCATATTAAATAATTTATTTGCAGTTCTCCCCCAGGGAATCTGCTTCGTTCTCTGTGCTCACTTTTAACACAATCCATCTCCACGAGAGCATTTGATTCATGTGTTTGAAGTGCAGAGCTCAAAAGATAATACCAGACTCAGTCTTGTTGTCCATTTGATATGAAAACACCTAAAGACGTCCTCTCTAATCACAAGAATGTCATCATCCAACTCCTGCTTGATCCAGATTTCATTACTTCTATGCTTTTTTTGTTTTATTTTCCTCCACACTTTTAACAAATATACATTCTCATTTGAAATGTAACCGTGTTTTTACAATATTTTATTACACAATATATAATATTGATGTATTCATTGGGAGGTCAAAATATCCCCCCTCTCCTTGTTGTTGTAGAAATAGCATATTGTCAGCTTTAAAGTTGAAATCTTCATTTTAATTTAATTTTTGTACATGATGCCAACCAACTCTCTTGGATTGTTCTGTTGGTCAGTCCTTTGTACGGTCTGTGATATCTCTCAGGATCCTTTTACTTGTCCCCCTCCACCTTCTGAGATGTCTAGACCAGATCCGAAGCTCCATAAATTACTATATATTATTCAGATTCTTGTGTCAATATCCCAATATTTCCATGAATTATTAAGCAATGTGATTTATGTACACATTTCCCCTCCACACAGGCTCTAGCCCCTTAAATAGAATTTGGACCACTGTGTTCTTATTTTAGTGTGTACTTAAACGCCGACCCACCAGGTATGAATCAGACACTTGAAGTGAAACCATGATAAAGGGCAGGTAGGTAGACTCTACGCAGGCCATCCACAAGATGTATAGACGGGTGGATTTATAAAATCTGTACTGTTAAGACCTGCAGTGGTTATGGTACTGCGGTCTTCTATGCCTTTTCCAACAGATGAGCCTAAGATGAGCTACAGCAGGGAGTAGAGGAATAGTAGAGATGAATACAGCTTCCAAGACGATTCTTCCCAGCAAATAGAATATTCCCCCAAACATGAGCCCCAGACTTCATGAAGGGTGTAACAGAACTGACCTTTATTGAAACAGGCTGGCTTTTATGAGAAATCCTCTTGCAAGAGGACCTCCCACAGCAAACAAATACATTAACCAATCATTACACAGTATTTCACTAATACACGCCTTCCCTCTGCCTGGGAGATATTGAGATAAGTTAAGGAATAAATTAATTATCTCCAGGCAAAGGGCACACATTTTCCCCAAAAGTTAGAACACCGGTATCCCCACAAAATACATATCCCCTGATAGCCCCGATCTGGGGGAGAAACCTATCCGAATTTCACCCAGATCGGTTCAGGGGTTCTAGAAAAGTGTGGAAGTCATGTTTTACCGACCACACACGAGGCTCCTGCCCAAAACAGTTCCACAAATTCAGCGTGTGCGGTCGGTCAATTGGGAAAAAGGTGAAAAGCGAGCAAAATACCGAATAGATGCTCCTGGCTCATAGCAGCAATTGTTCCCATTGTCTGCACGAACATAACTACCGAATGCCGCTCTTCTGGCTAATCGGTAAGTGGGAGAAGCTGGTGTTCGGTAGTTTTCAGCGGTGGTTCGTGAGGTTGAGTGTCTGATTTTTAGTTCCAGACACTCGACAACCAAGTCCCGCTGACTCCCCTCGTGCGAACAAGATGGCCGCCGTTTTCTTTTCCACGTGGCGTTCGGCTATACGAACAGCGGCCACCCAGGGAACACTTAATCGACGGTACTTTTGAACTTAACAAGCCAGGAGGGTGGTCGGTGTTCGGTAGTTTCATACTGCCGAACTAATAACCAATATTTATACAGAAAATGGAGAAAACACACGAATACAGAAGTGTCGAAAATAAAGTCAATTTTCTTCACATGTACAATGACTGATAGAGTTTAGAGTGATGTAGAGACACTGTAGCTAGGTCAATTGCATTTTTATATTTCACTTATTTACAAAAAAAAAAATGCGTTTACTTGTATTATTTCTACAGAATTCCATTACCCATAACAGATTATGGCTGCTTTCTGAAATACTTATTTGCATCAATGTGTTGGGTAAAATTAATAAGTAACCCGAGGACATGCGGGAAAGTAGAAAAATCAAAATGTATCCTTTGATATTGTTAAAATGTCTTCTGCACAGATTGCTCTCCTGAAGTCCAGCCAAAATACATCAAAGATGGCAAGAAGTACGGCAGGCGGTCTGTGCCGGAGCTGCAGGACTCTCTTGAAGAGTTTGATGAAGAAACGGTAATTGAAGCTGAGGACGAAGTAACAAGATCTTCGCAGGTCAGCTCCAGAAATTGCGAGGAGGTAAGATGAATGGAATTAATAGCCAGAGGGGCTTCGCACACTGATTGGGAGCTTGTTTTGCACCCTTAACAGCTATAATGATTACCTTGATCAAGCAATCTGCATCCGTACCCATTAGCGATAAAACGTAGGATGCATCCTCGTGTCCTTGTAAATGTATCCTTCGTAGGCTAGCTTGTGAATCATTTCTATGAGGGATTAACGTCCCGAGCCATCAAAGGTGATGGTTTAATACTGCGTATACATTTTTAATAAACCATTCAAGTATCGGTTTCATTTGATCTGATGGAAATGAGGGGGACACCGTGCATTGCTCACTGTTGTACTAGCTGTAATTTCCTGTATCTTGCAAAAGTCTGGCATGGGAAAAATATAAGTGTAGATCTCTTTATGCCATGACTCCATGCAGTTAGTTTAAAAACAAAAGAGGTTCAAAGCAACTGGTAGGGTGGTGTGATAAATATTCACAGAAAAATGCTCTACACGGAAATAATGGCAATTTGATATGCAAAGCTTTAATGAGCCCCAACGCCTGGTGACTTTAGGGGTAAATTACGGCAGATTGGTGTAATGTGATGGATTCTTACCGGGTACAGCAATGGCATGCTGGGATTAAACAAATGCTTGAACCATTGACGTTACTAAATTGTCTTTTTAACCCTTTGAGGGCCAGAGCAGTAATTTTTCAACTTTGTTTCCTTTCACTTGAACTTTGTATTCTTACAAAATGGACAATTTTCCCAGAAAAATCTAAATATTGTTCTTGAGAGACCGCTCTATATTTCTTTGATGCCATACTTCTATCCATAGCACATCATTTAGTATGGGGAATAAATGCAGACTCTATCTAGACCAACACTCATCCATTTCCAATGGTTAGTTTACTCGAACACCAACACTAAAACGAATCCTTTACCGAGGGCTGGCTATTCCTAACCCTAATCCCAACACTTACGCTAAACCTAATTTAGGCTGACACTAGGACCGGGTTAGAGATTTTGAAGAGTTTGGAGGAGAAGGAGTTTTAAAATGATAGCCATTCTATCAAAACACTGGAATCCTAAGTGGCCACCTAAGTGATGATGCAGTCTTTGGGGTTCTGAAGACCTTTATAAACCACTCAGTTATTAGTCTTGTTTCATTATGATTTCTCTAGATTCCATTGATGGCTTTTTCCCATCATACACTGCTTACCACTATGTGTCCATACATATATAAACTATTCACTCTTTATTAAAAAAAAAAAAAAACCCACACAGAAAAAACTAAGAGAATATCTAAAATCCCCTTTCCACACAGCAACTCCAGCCGGGGAGAACAGACAGGTGCCGAAACCTGCTCGGAATATTGATTGGCTGTGTCTTCCGAAGACACGGTTGAGTTAAGACATGGAAACCTGCGCATCTCGCTGTCTATTTCTCAAGTAACGGCGTTCGCCTGGCACAGCTGTTCTTCACAATATGTTTAATTAGGTTTCAAATCCCAGTCCTCTTGGTCCCTGGATTGTAGTTCACGGTAACGAACATGGGTGTTTTTTTTTGTTTTTTTTTCACGAAGCAGGCTGCAAGGTGCACACGTTCCTCCAGATTCAAATTATGCACAAGATGTTTAATAACTTCCATTCCCGAGCAGTAAATTACATTTTTGGCATGTGTTCGTTAATGCTTCTTCATTGATGTTATGCTACGCGAAGTGTCTCCGGCTACAGGGGAACTTAATTCTGACATTAATTTGGTTTGTGAATCATTAATAATTTAACTCGCATGAAAAATATGGAATGTGCAAATCATAGATTTTCTGTACACGGAATTTTTTTGATGTGTTAAAAGGAAGACAGGAAGAAAAGCCATTAGACCTTTTCTTTAAAATAGCTGGCAAACAGGCAAATCTTCATACTAATTTCTTAAAAAAACAATTATCAATGTAAATGTCGTGACTAGGCCAGTTTTATCCAGGTGGCAGTATGGCTTCAGCTTATGGCATCGAAAAGCAGGCTATAGTCCTTTCCAATTATTCGTAGATACAAAGGGGAAAAGTTAAATAAGATTGTCATTTTGGTGGAGATGTAACAGTGGCATACGAACTGCCCCCCCCCACCCAAATCCTCTTTATTTGACTACGTAAATAAGGTAGGGGTAGACCATAGGCCTGTTTTATATTGGTGCGTATGTAAAACGTGTATCTTGTGTAACTGCAGTTGTTTTCAGAACGGTCATCAAAGGAGAGGGAGAAGGGAATCAAAAAATGGCAAGCTTTCAAACCTGCAAAGTGTACATATTTGGTAGACCTGTGCGTTCGGGATTTGGCGTGGTCAAACATTCTGAGCCTCGCCCATGGTACAAAAAATAAAGATGATTGATGGCTGGGGCCAAGAGATGTAAAAATGTTAAATCGTGAAAAGGGAAAAAAAACCTATATAAAATTAATGTATGAATTGAGACTTAAACATTTTTTTTTTTAGTTTTTTTTTTTTTTCATGATCTGTGAACAAAATAGTGGGAAAATGCTCCTATCAGGGCACTGCAAAATGCACCGTAATATTTATATATTTTATATATCGGCCATTTTTTAGTTTTCTGAATGTTTCTTCAAATAGCTCACAGTAATGAAACGACCAGTAATGTGTCTTTAAACTGCAATAAATGTGTCACATAAATGAATATCAGTAGGTCCTCAATACACTAAATATATTTTGCTATATCCCACCTCTGGTTAAACGTCCAGTCATATCACCTACATTTGAAGGGAACTTCCAGGCACCATGTCAACTTCATCTGAAAAATGATGGTGGTGAGAGGTCCATTACGCCAGCTAAACTTTAGGGTTTAAAATGTTAACGGATGGTTTAACCCCAGTCTTGAATCCAGTGCTGTTTAGCTCCGCCCCCTCCACTTCAGTTTCTTTTCGATTCTCTGACAGGGGAGCGGATAGGTCAATCCGTAGCCCCCATTCACAAAGCGGCTTAAGAAAAAGCGCTGTTTTTGAATTGAGAGGTTCTGATTGGCTGAATTGAGCGATACTGATTGGCTGAAGTCAATCTATGGTGCCGCTGTCCAAGTCTTCCTGTTATGAGAAGCAGATGAGGAGGGGGCACTGGATTTGAGACTTTTGGGTTCAACCGTTCATTAAAGATTTAATCATTAAACTTAAATTGGCACCAGGGACCTCCTGGCACCATGACCACTTTATTCAGAGGAAGTTATTGTGCCTGGAGTGTTCCTTTAAATTCTTTCTTTTTGGCTGCTGCTAATATTGGGACGTATGCCCCCAATTCTCCAGATTATTGTCTATTTGCAGTATTCTTATTTATTTTCAATCTGTTTATTCCAAAACACAAACAAGCAAAACCAATTTCAGATCTGAGATTGATTTAGTGGGATATCTAAGAAACCCTTAACATTTATATATAATACCAGTAACGAAATTACATATTTCTAATCCAAACATGTTAAATTGAGAAAGAGAAGAACATGCATGCAATCCTGTTAGGGAATGTGCCCCTGTGTGTGGCAATAGTGATATCTAATACTGATAACCGTTATCAGTGATTCCAATTTTGCTCTACCTTCATGCTTAGTACATAATCTCCCTGGAAAACAGATAAGGGCTCTCATTGGTCCCAATAATCCAGAAATTACTTTCATTAATTCAGGACAATCCTGTATTTAGCTTTTTTGATTATTTTTTTTTTTTATTACATTTTTTTTTTACCATGGAATTTTGTAAAATGTTATGGCATAAAATATATGCCAAACAACTTTTTTAATTTTTTTTATTAAATGGTAGAGCTCAAGAAAAATTTAATTATCAAATATCTATTTGATCCTTGACTAGAAATTGGTTTGGCAGTAATAAAATGCTGTCCGATGTAGTCTGACACGAGAGCCTTGTTTCAATGAGTTATCTAGGTTAGAATTATGTAAAAAGTAATGTATATGATTGCATGCTTTATAAAGCAATCCAATTCCCTTGTGCAGTTTTTGTCCCAATTAAACCCATGGCACGTGCAGCTATGTTAAGCTGAGCCTTCACCTGCAGGCCGTTAACATCGCATTCACCCAGCTCTGTAACAAATTATGCTCTACCTGATTCCAAAGGTAATTAAACATTGTTGAATCTGTGTCCGGTATCTGTTCTTTACCAGCTGTAGTTTAGTTACCAGCTCCCCCGTGGGTACCGAGGGGAAAAAATGAGACTGGCTGGATAATGAATGTGTGCTGGGTCCCTCTGATTAAATAAGAGTGGGACAATATTAAAATTAATCAGCTGGCTCCAGTTTTGCCCCCAGGAGGATGGATTGTAACTAACAGTATGTGTGGCTGAGATGTATCCTCGAACCAGCAGATGAACATCCAGGGTCGGATTTACCTTCTCTGTTGTAGCAAGGCCAGTCTCCTCAATGCTCCCTTTTTCATTTATATCTATATCTATCTTGCCAGTCATCGATGAGCAAAGAATATTACATTTTACAAACTGGTTGGTTTTAAGATTAATAAAACCTCTTGTTCCTGGAAGATGAACTGGTTACCAGGATGATTTTGTTTAGTCGTTCGTAATGAGCCATAGAAGGAAAATAGATCGTTTGTATGCCTCGGTCAAACACATAACGAGTGTGAAATTACTAACATGACCAAGCTGGCAGGGCCAGGGCGTCTAGGCTTCAACAGATTGAAACTGGGAAACTGGAGAATTTACTGTGGCTGGCTTGTCTCATCCGAGGAGGCCATTTTTTTTCTTTTTTTTGATCTTGAAATAGATGAATAGCCTGCTCGCTCCATGCCTCAGTAGTTCTCTAAATTAGACCTCTCTTCTGGAGGGGGAGCAAACGCCTATCTCCAGGAGCAGATGGGAGAGTGGGGTATGTTGCTAGGTTATTGTTGACACTCAATGAGTACACTGAAGTAGCTGCAGATGCTGTAATGGGTCCTGGGCTAGTGACGGAGGCCTCTGACCATCTGCTTTTAAGCCCCTACAAAGCGCGTGAGAATTTTAACAATACAGTCACTCATGTCTCTTCTTTCTGGGTTGTAATAGGTGTGACCCACCAAATACAGCTGTAACACGGGGCAGATCTGTGTGACAATAGCTCCCCACAACACTGACACATGCTCTATGGCAACAATTCAAAGCTATCTTTTATACCACAGCACACTGTAGGAGCCATTTTCTGAACGGCTTTGGCCTGTGACCTTTTTAACCTCCTTTAGGCTAAATGAACGATTCGGTGGTGGGCTGCTGTGGGTTCTGTTGAGTGACGCAATGAATGCAGTAGAGATTGATAATGGGGGAGTGGGCAGCGATGGGCTGGGAGTGCGCACAGCTGATGAGATTAAGATTACTAGAGGGACAAATCGCACTCGAGTGAACAGGTGTCACTGACTTGTCTCAGTCGCTCATAAAACACATTTATTAACTACTTACTACCCAGAAGGCTCCAGTGTCCCACATTCTGTGTGTTTTATAAAGACGTATTAGATGATCTATTATGGACACATGGTATCATTATAAACACAGAGGGATAATATAAACATGTTATTATGCTTATTGAGATGTTTTTGTTTAGTTTTTTTTTTTTTTTTTTTTTACTTATTAAAATATTGGTGTGTATAGATGTCAATGGCCAATTCACTATCTGGGTGCATTCAAAGTCAATTGCAAATTAAGGGCCAAAGTCCCTGAACTGAACGCGTATTTTTTTATTTTTTTTTTATTAATGTAGAAATATTTTGTCTTTTGTTGCAGCTTTGGAAGAGTGTAGATGGAGAAGAATATGAAGCAGAAGGTAAGCAAAGTCATGGAAGAATTAAATACGTAGTAAAGACTGTAAACGCGGCACATTCTCTGGTGTCCGAGAAATAAAAGGTTAAGTAGATCCCATAACTCGTGGACAAGCTATTGTGAACTTCGTAAAACATGGCGAGTGATTACATTGTAGTTATACCAGATCCAGCATATATACTTCAGGGTTACAGGTTTATTGCTGCAGAACTTTCAAACTGATTTTCTGAATCGTATGTCTATAAATGCAGCTGTGATCTCACCGCTGAGACCAGGTAGCATTACTGACAAATAGTCTCCAAACACAGTTCTTCTGAGTTACTGTAGGCAAGGAAGCCAATGTGTTTGGATTGCACAAGGCTGATGGGTAGGGCTGGAAAATTCCACTGGGGTTTATCTAGAAAAGCAGATTAACGCGTAAGGTTGGGACTGGACATCCCACATCACGTTCAGCTGAACTCGCCTGCATCCTTGCAGTGCTAACCAGCCCGACACAACATATAAATTGAATACAGGATTCCTTTTACAAAAAAAATCCCACTACTTATCTGAGCCATGGGTGGCTGTTATTAAAGATGTCTGCCAATGGTTTGTAAAGCCACATGCTTCCATTTGCTTTCCTATCGGTTATTTTTGTATTCCAACCTAGCTCAATCCAATGGCACCACACTTTGAAGCATTTCATGTATTTTTGTAGAAATTCATCCTCCCCCTCCCCCTTTCTTTTAAGACTGATTTCCCTTTTTATGCTTTTTATTTTGTGAGTAAAAATTGAAAATATATTTTAAAGGAAAAACAAAAATTATGCTAGTCTAGAAAATGAAGTCAGTTGTGCTGGTGAAAATCCAGATAGCAAGTGGTAAAGATTTTGTTTTTGCCTTCCCTCCTGTGTCTTTTCGGGCCGGTGGAGACACATTAAGTAATAGACTGGTTAAATCTAATGTGTAAGGTGTAATAATTCCTTAATAAAATAGACGGCATCCAGCCAGCAGCCATTGACTGTGTCCGTTAGAGGAGCATAATACAGGCAGGGATCAGTCTCCATGCAGCGCTGGTTATTTTGTTACAATAATACTATAAGGAGATTAACTTTTCAAGTGTGCTCTGTTTGTAAGTGTCGTGTGTTGCCTGGATATAAAAGTAATTACCTGGGCAGACTCGCTCTCTCTGTGACTTGTGGGATATCAATTGCTAACTGAATATAGAATACAAAAAATTTCATCCTGATAATCCGGACTTTATGGCAAGTACATGTGTTGGTGTTTATTCTCTAAATCAAAAAATATTTAAATTTGACGATAGATTTGTACATTTTTGTCTAAAAACAGAAAAATAGTGAACAGGGGTCTTATTTCAATCTCCGACATTTTGGTCTAAAATCTGCAATTCACTTGTCAGTTGTGTATATTTCCCAGTTCAGTGAATTATCCTGCCAGGGTTATTTACTATGTGAGAATTCAAAGTGTAGGCCCAAATAGCCAGATTGAGCATAGAATTGACATAGAGCATTTTTTGGCCTAACGTTTGAAATCCACTTTGAATTCCCCGAAGATATCACTTGAGTGAATAAGCTGGTGTATGAACAAGACTTCACTAGAAGCTTAGGGACATTATGGAACATTATTTACAAATCTATACATTCAGTACTGAACTATAGACCACTGGACGCGGCGGCAGCTTTCGTTCGAACACTTTTGTGTTGTTTACTGTAACTTTGCTTTGCTTGTTTGTTTGTTGTGCACTTCTAAGTGATATGCATGTGTTTTTCATCAGGTCAGTTACGGTTCTGGAACCCCGATGACCTCAATGCCTCGCAGAATGTCCTGTCTCCAGCGCAAGACTGGGTGGAGGAGAAGTTGCAGTTGGTCTGTGAAGACCTTGGGATTAGCAGAGATGGTCACTTAAACCGCAAGAAGCTCGTCTCTATTTGTGAGCAGTATGGCTTCCAGAATATAGATAAAGAGGTAACATGGCCAAACAAAGCTCTCTGTAACACAGCTCATATGTAGCTTCGAGAGTTATCTAGAAATATTCTAGAGTATAAAGTAAATTCATCAGAACTGCGATCTGCTCTCTGTAGTCCCTTGTTTTTTAATACAATGTGCTTGTTGTTCATTATCTAGCTCTTCACAAGACTACCAAATCTTGGGTTTAGTTTATATTTGGCAGAGTTATTGCATGGTAGAGGTAGGAACAGTCCCTCCAACAGAAATTTCCCCTGTTCCCCCAAGTCATGGAAGACTAAATATAATGGTAAAGATGAGTTGGCAAAAGGCAGGTATGTTGATGCAAAATTAAAGGATTTTTATAGTTCTGCAGGAATTCAGCTGATGGTTTAAGGGTTTTTAAACCAGATATAAAAGCATTTCAATGTTTTGAATATCAAAAAACAAAACAAAAAAACCCACCTTTTTGCAATGGGTAAGTTACAGGACTATAACAATGAAAGAAGTGGTCGTGTTGCCCCGTTCTAAAACCTCCTCTGGCTTTAGCCGATATCAAAACGTGATAACCATTACCTCAAAACTGCGTCTCATGCCAGTCCTCAATACCATCCTTTAACCCCTGCTGTAATATATCCTTCACCTCGGTCCTAACATTTTATTCCACCCTACTCCACCTTGTGTCTCTCCCCATTTTCCTGATAAGACCCCTTTCATCTCTCTCTGCCTATCTCCCTAAACCTTCTTTGTCTCTCTCCTCATCTCCCCTAAGCCCTAATACTAATTACCCATCCGTACTGTTGTTGATAGGAACGTGCTTAAGTGACGCGGTTTTGATTAATATAAGATGATGAAAACAACAGTATTCCATCGTGGGATAAAAAAACTCTACATCTGGGGCTTCAGCTCCTAAAGCCAACCCCTAATAACACCTATATACATGAGATTCTTTTAATGGCAAGGTGGATTTTATACTCCATTTAAACACGGTTGATGTAAAGTCATGCATGGAGTTTAGTTTTTAGAGCGCTTTTTGTCCAGGCAAATTATTTGATCTTTATGCCACAAAGTGCTTTGAACATGTAAAAATAATCTTGGGCATTACCTGATATAAGGATGTATTGATCTTTTCATATGGAATTTCCATTACAAAGAATGACTGTTCTATCTAAGAATTAGTAAGGTTAGTGGTGCATGGTATATTATGGTGATTACTGAATTACAGTGTAGCATTATCTAGCATTGTATGATGTCTGCATATTCTTTTTTGTTTATTGCTCACCTCCGCCCCCTAGTGAGGAGACCTTTCCTTGTAGATAATCTTTTGTTGGGAACAGAATTGAATTTGTTTGGGCTTAACAGGGTTACATTGAAATTTCGCATAAATTCTAAAATATTTCTAACCAAGTACCCTTATATCCGCAAACAAATATGCAGTTTCTACAAGCTTTCCCAATTTAAGGACAATGTTAACCCTGATTTTTTTTTTTTTTTTATATATAACTGTATTCCACTGTAAGAGGGTCAATTCCTAGACTCTTTCTCCACCTGTTGTGCAACTTCCATTTCAGTGGCATTCTAAAAAAAAGTTGTTCCTTCTAATGTAATGTTACAGGCCCTAGAAGATGTCTTTCAAAACATAGACCAGGATGACACCATGAGCCTCCAGGAGTTTATCAGCAAAGTGTGCAAAAATACCAAAACTTTAACCCCTTCTTCCTCTACCCCATACCGACACTTGAAGAGGCACCTATCAATGCCGGTAAGGTATAAAGATACTTATGAGCTAACCATTATTGTTAAATCCATGGAATTTATTATTTCTGTTGAAATTTGGTGCTGAATCTAGAATGTGTTTAGGGCATTCCATATTACTTCATACAGTAACGGGTGCACTGGGAAACCAGGTTCTCTGCATATTTAATTTAATCTACCAAATCAGTAAAACCATATAATTCAAACACTTGGCACATTAGTTGCTACCATTATATTTGTTTAAAAAGTGGGGTTCTTAGACCCTTAAATGCAATTCAATGTGCCGTATGTATTTATTACTTTGAATTCATTTTGATAATAGAAAATTTAATTTGTGAAATTTTCCTTGAAAGGACCCTATTGGTGAAGGTCCGTCGTTATCTGTTTTTGTCTGTAATTTTTATTCTTGCTATTTTTATATGCGTTGAGTAAATTTAGTCAAAAAGCACTCCATATTCTTGTTCTTTGTAAACTATGTGGTATAATCCAACAATAAGAGAGTATCTGATTATTTATCTTTGAAATGTAGTATTTTCTCTGTTTAATTTAAGTCCTATGATGAAAGTGGAAGGCGAACTCTTACACCCTCGGCCATGACTGGATCAATTGGTTTCCGCCTGTTCTCCAAGCTTGATGATGGGACTGGGTATGGCTCAGTGGAAGATATTATCGATCTGTGGCATGAAGATGGTGTGGAGAACAGCCACGCAATCCTCAAGGTACAGTGCCTGTATATGTTCATCCAATTATAGACTGTATCTTGTCCTCTGAGACCACTCTTTTAATGCTCATTTTTGGAAATGATCATTTATAGTGTTCTGATCAAATTATCATCTGACATTAAGGACAGTGGGTGCCATGTCCACATTGGATGCTAAAATAATCCCATCCTACTGAAACTGACAAAGGCATTGCTCCTTTAGTCTCTTCTTCCATATTTGCTCTGAAACGTTCAGCTAATTTTGTGATTACCGTATATACTCGAGTATAAGCCGACCCGAATATAAGCCGAGGCCCCTAATTTTACCCCAAAAAACTGGGAAAACTTATTGACTCGAGTATAAGACTAGGGTGGGAAATGCAGCAGCTGCTGGTAAATTTCTAAATAAAATTAGATCCTTAAAAAATTATATTAATTGAATATTTATTTACAGTGTGTGTATATAATGAATGCAGTGTGTGTATGAGAATGCAGTGTGTGTGTATGAGAATGCAGTGTGTGTGTATGAGAATGCAGTGTGTATATGAGTGCAGTGTGTGTATATGAATGCAGTGTGTGTGTATGAGAATGCTGTGTGTATGAGAATGCTGTGTGTATGAGAATGCTGTGTGTATGAGAATGCTGTGTGTATGAGAATGCTGTGTGTATGAGTGCAGTGTGTGTGTATGAGAATGCTGTGTATGAGTGCAGTGTGTGTATGAGTGCAGTGTGTGTATGAATGCTGTGTGTGTGTGTATGAATGCTGTGTGTGTGTGTATGAATGCTGTGTGTGTGTATGAATGCTGTGTGTGTGTATGAATGCTGTGTGTGTGTATGAATGCTGTGTGTATGAGTGCAGTGTGTGTGTATGAGTGCAGTGTGTGTGTATGAATGCAGTGTGTGTGTATGAGTGCAGTGTGTGTATGTGTGTGTGTAATGCAGAGTGTGATGCAGAGCCTTGGTGGGGGGTGGGCATTTTTTATTTTTTAATTATTATTTTAATATTTTTTTGTTTGTTTCATTACATTTTTTTATTTTATTATTTTTATTTTATTCTTTTTTTATTTTTATTTTTTTATTATTATTAATATATATATATTTTTTGTCCCCCCTCCCTGCTTGCTAGCTGGCCAGGGAGGGGGGCTCTCCTTCCCTGGTGGTCCAGTGGATGGGCACTGTGTAGAAGGGGGCTGTGGGGGCTGCAGAGAGATGTTACTTACCTTTCCTGCAGCTCCTGTCAGCTCTCTCCTCCTCCGCCGGTCCGTTCAGCACCTCGGTCAGCTCGCGAGATTTACACTGTGAGCTGACAGAAGAGCTGAACGGACCGGCGGAGGAGGAGAGAGCTGACAGGAGCTGCAGGAAAGGTAAGTAACATCTCTCTGCAGCCCCCACAGCCCCCATTGTCTGTATTATGGCAATGCAAATTGCCATAATACAGACTGACTCGAGTATAAGCCGAGTTGGGGTTTTTCAGCACAAAAAATGTGCTGAAAAACTCTGCTTATACTCGAGTATATACGGTATATTGATAATTAATACAGAAATTGCACACCTGGGCATAAAAATAAAAAATAAATAATAGAACGTTTATATTAGGGGGAAAAATGTCCAATGCAGGTTTTCTGAAGTGGTGTCTATAAAATGCCACTTAATATGTAGATTTTATTGTACCATTAATCCTTGCTTGATTCCATACAATATTATCAGAATCCTGCTGTGTCCTCCTGGGTAAAAATGCACTAAGCTCAGATTTGGAGGTGGAATCTCTCATGTGGAACGTGTAGAGAATAACACCGTGCATGGTAATCACCAGCTTGATTTTGCTACATGCACGAATAATTCTATATTCATGACAAGAAGCAATGATGAGCCCCATTAGCATATGGCACCGCCATTAATCTCTCTGTGCGTCAGAAGCATAAAGTCATAAAAGCAATTTCATAATCTTTCATTTATAAAGTGTTAATTCTACCTTAACGAATCTACAGTATGTTAATGAAACTGAATAATGTACTCTAGGAAAGCATGTACGGTAATTGTTTTTTGAAATATGCACAAATTCGTTCGTCCAATAGTTTGAGATGCGAAAAGCCTCTTCTGTATGTATGTTACACAGAGATAAGCAGGTGTACACCTAAGTACCAATCTCTCTGTTGTTTTTTCACTATTATGCTTGATTTTGGTATGTTCTAATGAAAATAATTACATAGATGGCTGCACATGTGCAGTTTCCTTTTTTTTTTTTTTTTTTTTAATGTTCTAATATTCACCATGTTGGAGCCACATCCTAGCTTGGCGCCTGACCTGGGTGTTCAATTCTGTTGTAATGTCCTCTGTGCATAGTTCAATGTTTGAGTTTTCTCTTAAGTAGATCTGGTGGATGCAATCAATTGTTGTTGTCACTTATTCTGCCTCTCACATGCACCCTGTCTTGCAGGCTCTGGACTTTAATTTGGAAGGGAAAATCAATCTCACTGAGCTAACTATGACTCTGGAAAATGAGCTTCTGATGACCAAGAATGAGGTGTACCAGGCAGCCTTGACCAGCTTCCGTTCTGAGATCCGCCACCTGCTGTAAGCCCATGTCCTGTTCTATTTGTTCTAAGCCGGGGGTACGAAATTTATGGCAGTCCAGATCCTCTAACAGCCAACTCCTGGACGAGCCACTAGTTTTACCAGTCTTTATAGTTGGGTCATCTACAAAAAGTTGGCGGTCATTTAGTGATCAACTCTGGTATATACTATATTTTGATGGAGAACAGAAATTGAATCCAAACATCTTAAGCCACTTTATATTGTAATTTCTTATTAATCCAGGATTTTCCATCTCTGCACCTCTCCTCTCACCTTTAATTTTTGTTTCAACCAATTCAATTAATCACCTTTGGTTTGTGAGCCCACAGGCAAAGCCTTTATAAGCTCTTAGAATAAATGAAGGTCCACAAAACGTTTTGATATTCTTGGGCATCCACATGATGGGACAAGAAGAGGTGCTTGGATCATTTTACTCAATTTTATTAATTCAACAGTTCTGAGAGTCTGTTCCTCAACGAATGTTCCCATAGCTCATTGGTTTGTTTGAGACCCACCAATCATGTTGTCCTATAAAATGCAAACGTTGCCTCTAGCTAGAAATAGCGATACACATATACTTTCAATACTGTTCGATATGTAAGAATACTCTCAGGGAGCGCATTATGTTTATGTAGTGTATAGTGTGTAAGAAATCAAACTGGGATGAGATGTTTATTTGTATTCAAATACTTTGTTATAGATTCCGTGCAGGGAATGTTTTTCCAAGTAAACATGTAATATAGGTTTACATTAAATATACCTCACTTTGTTATCCACCTATTTACATTCCTTCCTCAATAGGGAAAGTGCGGAACAAGCTGCCAGAGAAAAAGAAAAGTTGCGTTCAGATTTGGAGAGAAATGAAAGGTTTAAAAGCCTGATGGCATCGGAGGTAGATGATCATCATGCGGCAATCGAGCGTCGAAATGAATACAATCTTCGGTAGGTTCAGTAGTTTACAAGATGGAACTTTATCGTTGTTTGTGACATTCCATGGTAAGACCGACACTGGTAACTTTTGGTCCCACATCCATTGTGGACTACATATAATATAATAATCAGCCATATTCTATGGCTTCCATTTGGTTTAACTGTTGAGAAGGGCTGATTTTTATTCCTTGATTTACTGCGGGAAAGCTTGAGTGTTGGGGTGCAGTATTCCTTAGACACTTCTGGCCAGGGTAAAGTTTAATTTGTTGAAAGATCGGCTCTGACATTTTATCCAATCTTGCTGAAAATCACTTCACTAATT
Organism: Pelobates fuscus; assembly: GCF_036172605.1. NCBI lineage: Eukaryota > Metazoa > Chordata > Amphibia > Anura > Pelobatidae > Pelobates > Pelobates fuscus. The sequence goes on from NC_086329.1 coordinate 5,502,617, forward strand.
TTATTATTGTATTACCAAGTAACACACGTTCATAGATTTTGAAAAGTGCAATAAAAACTAGCACTAGCAAATAACAGCATTTTGGCCAATATTTGTATTCTGAGTTACTAAAACGGAGGATCTCTTCTCCTATAGCCACTCTATAATATTCATTAAATTAGCCATAAACTGTGTTAATTCCTAATATTTTAGGCCATGATCAGCTGAACTGAAAAATTAACAGACCTGGAATATTGTTGGTAATTTAACCTAAAAAATGTAATTCACTTTGAACTCCTGTCAATTGATATTTTCTTGAATAACTCTGAACATAAATGTAATGTTGTGTTCATTTAAATTCCAATTACTTTAAAATTCACAGTATGTATTTGAAATTATTGGGATATGAATAGTTTTAGTGGTCCATGTTCTATCAATATGTTCCCCCAAAACAACTGTTCAACTCCTAAACTTGCTGTTGCTGCTCTGACCATGGCATGGAGGGAGGTCCTCTGAGTGGTGACGGTTGAGTTTATCCTCCTAACTATCTATTGGCTGTGTCCACTTTGCTCTTAATAGTAAGCTTGATGACGAATATAAGGAGAGAACCTCCGTCTTGAGAAATGAACTGAGAAAGGAGAGAGAGCAAATCCTCCAGCAAACCAGCCGGCAGCGACAGGAACTGGAGCAAGAACTAGACAAGGTGAAAACCGAAGAGAATATCCTTCGAGATCGTCTGATGTTATCTTTAAAGGTGAGTGAGTAGAAGAAGTTGTACTGGGGTGGGGGAGAGGTGGGATGGGAATAGCATATACATTTATTATAACCTGTAAGATCCCTTTGTAGTGGTGTATCTCTTATGCCTATATAATATTTCCTTTGCTTCCCTTTTTTATTTTGTTTTTATTTTAATGTTATTTGTTTTTTCTTGCTGTTACTTTCTTGCTTTTATTCCTGAATAATAATTTTTGGGTCACAATATTGTCTTCCTCCTTCCCCCCCCTTGTCTGTCCCTTCTTATTTTTTAGTGTGAACACTAAAGGGTGGCACACTAAATCACTTTTTTTTTTTCTGTTCCATTTAAAAGTGGTTGTCGTGTGGTTGTAACTGGTGGTTAGGTGGCATCTTGGGTAGAACTAAATCATGCTGCGGCACTTGGTCTAGACTTGGTTAGCATGGTCAGTACTGAGCCCTGACGGATTATGGAAAGCCTGATGCTAGACCTACTGTACTTGCCAGATCTTGCATTTTGAACTCTTGTCAATAAACCGTTTTCAGGAGAGCAGCCGCTTAGAGAATGAATTGCTGGAAACCTCAGAGAAGCTACTTGAATATGAAACTCTTACGTGTAAACTTCAGAAAAGCCTGGATAATATACTGCGGGAAAAGGTTGGTGGAAAAGTTTGTACCCTAGTGTAAGCAACTTTTAGAAAGGCTGAACTTGAAGGACATACGTCTTTTATTTTTACATTTTTTTTAACCAATATGTGTAACCTTTACTTCTCCAATGCGCGTTCGTAAAATTGTCAAATTTTGAGAATTTTTACAAAATCTTCTGTAGTAAGTGTGATAATGTGAATACTGTGCAAAGCTGGAATCTGACATAGCATGTTGGCACCAGATAGCCAGTGGCAATCCAACCTCCCATGTCCTCCCCTTAATCTGCCCTCTCTCCCCCTCCGACGGGGGAATAATGTCAATGGGGGAAACTGGAATGGAGGTTTGTTTTAGCGGTTCTCTTTATATTTTTAAAGTTTCTTTAACAAATGTGTAGAGCTGTAAACGCAAAATAAGAAAGACATTTTATATTGGCATAGATGACCAGATTTTGGTGCTAATGGGGTTATATATAGGAATATATATATATATATATATATATATATATATATATATATATATATATATATATATATATATATATATATATATAATTTCCTTTGTCTCTAAGCCTAAACATTGCATCTGTTGGGCAGACTAGATGGGCCGAATGGTTCTTACCTGCCGTCACATTCTGTTTCTCTGTTACAGTTTGGTGACCTGGACCCAAGTTGTATTGAGTTCTTTCGCCAAGAAGAGAAATTGTCACAAATGAGGAATGAGTTTGAACGGCAGCGCAGGGTGAGTGAAATGCGTGACATTCTGACTCTTAATCTTATCCATGGGAATTTTTTTTTTGTATTTTTTTAATTTTTATTTTTCTTTCAGGAGCTGCAAGATCGTATTGATGAACTGCAACTGGAGCTTGAAGAGTATCGATTGCAGGGTGTTAGAGGATTCCGGTCGTCCTTAAAGAATTCCTTGTCTTTCGAAATGGACAGCAAAAATGTTGTGGAGTGTGACCAAGGTAACAAGTTATTACAGTGAAAAAACACATTGTTATTGTCTCCCATCTACTGTGTGTCAGCCTCCTTAAACTGGCATGTTAACCTGACCAAAAGATTTATTATCATTATATTTATTTAAAGGGCAATAAATATTTATGGAGATTATGTGAAAAATTTTTAAACTTGTTACCATCAAGAGAATGTTTGCAAACTTGGCGTTACTTAAAATCTGTATAGCAGGGCTCAAAATGTCCACTAGCCCACTAGCCATTAACCTTAGAGAGTAAAAAGCTAGCCCCGATGAGTGGAAATTCAACCCTCGGAAATGTTGACCCACTCCCACTACTTTTCAGGATCCTATGGGTTGTTTGATAACAGCAGCTTACTGTAACAGTTTATGTAAATTCTCTGTGACTAGATTTTACATTTGGTACTAAAGGATTAGATTTTCATCCAGAACTGGAAATGTATATTTTCTGACTTCCATAGCTGTAAAAACAACTAATATGGATTCCACAAGTAGCTGTGTAAGGCACGTTCACCTCTAGTGAGTACTCGCATACTACAATAGTTTGAAATGGCAAGAGATCCCGTTACAGAACGTTTGCCGCAGCAAGCTACTTTAAGTCTGGGCTAGGAATGTTGTGAGACCCTTTGTATAGGATTGTGATGATCCTAAGCAGACAATAAAATATATAAATTATTAATCAGACCAGTTTTAATCTCAAACAGTAATTTGCATAAAAAGTCTAAATGTCTGCGATAATTAAAAAGTAAAGCAAGGAATTCTTTTATCTGAACCACAAATTCGATAGTGGCTGTAGGACATTTCCATAGTCCTGTCCCTACAATCTCTTCTGTCCTGCAAAGCTAGTGTACTGGCTTCTGGTGGGTGACCTCGCTCCTAAAGCTTGTCCTCTTTTCTCACCTAGGCATTGGCGCAGAGGAGTGTCCACCTTTAAACATGAGCATAGAGGCGGAAATGGCAATTGAACAGATGCGGGAGCAACATCAAAGAGAAGTGGAGAACCTCACCATGGAACTGGAATCCAAAGTAAGAACTGCATGTTTCTGTCATAAAAGCCACTGCACATTTACCTACAGAACTATAAAAAAAAATTGGGTAATAAACATTGCATTAAAAAAAATAACAAAAAAACCCAAAAGATATGCAAAGTATCAAACCGTAACAAAGGTGGTGAATGAAAGAAACTTTGAATACAAAATGAAACCAATACCAGCTCCTGCCTAAAAGACATTCAAATCTTTAATGGCCATGCAGCCATATTTTTGTTATTTTATATACTTTTGAAATGTCCTGCAGCCATGGTGCCAAACTCTGGTTGTAAGATACTCCCTTACCATAACATGGCAGAATTCTCTCCAATGTTCCACTATAACTAATCTGGAAACTGGATGGATCAATCGACTTATTTGAATTGCTAGTGCGATAGGAGTGGGTTTAAAGAAATGTTATGCAGGTTTTTGGCCACAGCCATCATGAATGGCATTCTCCTCTGTTACGAAGGGAAATACACATTGTTCCACTTCAGTCATTGTCTGCTACAATCTATGTATTCCTCCAGGTAACATCTAGAGATAATTTTCTATATATTCTCCTTGAAGTACACCAGCAGTTATGTATTGCAGTTTGAGAACATTTTGACCCATTGTGCAGTGAAAAGACTTTCCCAAATCCGGTTTCTAGTTTTCTGTGAAATATATTTTATTTCGTCATAAAACCTGTTATTGTATTGCCCACTCCATTCATTCACTTTTATAGAACTTCTTAACTTGGGCGTATTACAAAGTTTAGTTATTAATGACAGGTAGCATTTAAGCTGAAGGATATTTTATTACACAAACTAGCCTCCTCAAGAATCTACTCTTTCATAACTACATACCCCTCACCACAGCCGCTATATTCTAGCTTTACATGGGGTCGGTGTGTGTGTTGATATTTATAATGCACTGTTTTTTTTCAGGTGATCCACTATGAAGAGCAAGTGAAAGAAATTAAATGTTCATATGAGAGAGAAAAAGAAATTGTTCAACAAAAATACCAAAAAGAGGCTCAAATAACTGAAGAGCAAATAAGACTCCTTAAATCGAGACACGTAGAGCTAGAAGCGGACATAGTCAAATTAAAAGAAGAGAAGCAAATGGCAATATCTAAACACAAGCAGGAGCTTAGCCATATTGAAACAGACTTTAATAACCAAAGGGTCCAACTAGTCGAGCGGGAGACAGTCCTTCAAGTGCAGCTCGAAGAGGTCCAAAGGGCTTTCTACAAAGAAAAAGAGACTTTGGTACAAAAAGCATTGGAACTAGAAAGGAATTTGGAAATGAAGATGGCGGAAATGGTGAGAAATTTTGAGAAGGAGAAGGATCATCTGGAGCACACATTTAAGGAGCAAATATCCAGTTATCAAGAAAGACTTGACCTTGAAAAAAATGACCTCAAGACAAAGCTGTTGGAAGAACATCAGATGGAACTTCAGGAAGAAAGGTAAGTGATCACAGAGGAGTCAATAGATGGCCTATGTAATATGTGGCCCAATATATTAAACTCACTTAATGATTCAATGCTTGTCTGTATGAGAGATGAGGGAATTACTATGCAACTGATTTTTGTACATGTGAGCAATATCCATTGAAAGTTATTCACTACATTTAATTCAGGAATTATTCTTCTAAGCTCAAAAGATAAAAATTGAGAATTTCTCAATTTAGGAGACATTTGCTGTGAGTCTTTACACCCCCCTCCCTCCTTGCAAGTTTATGCTTCCAAACTTCTCTTGGAAGTTAATAAGAAAGTCACTCGATAACTCTCTGACAACAGTAAATTCACCAAACACTCAATCTTACAAGCTATGATATCTAGATAACTGGAGGAAAAAGGGTACCATGCGACCCGGTGTGTGATAATGATTTCTCATATTCCGTGTTACAAATTTTATGCATAAATTAAACCTGGTCTGGTTATGTTTATACATTTAATAATATAATTTTGGTTTATTTAAAAACAAAAAAAGGCTGTCCAACAAAATCTGAATACATTTTTCAAGTTCCCCAACTAGAACATGTATAACTGACATCTCATATTCACAAATCCCAATGTAACTATACTAATTATAACCGGCGACCCACAAAACCATTCTAGATTTATTGAAGGAGACAAAAAATTCTTCCAGATACAAGCTGCTACTTATACATGTTACGTTAAGCTGTTCCCCTTCTATCCACAGTTGTAACTTCAGCTGGTTAATAGCAGCTAATCAATTGCTAATTTTCACCATTTTATGCCTTGTGCTATTTTACATTATTGTCACGAACTGCAGCATTATCTTCACATTTGTAGCCACTTCGCAGTTATCCTCCTCACGTTCATCCGCGTTTTTTTACCAAACGTTGGCCTTTAATACTAGTCCGGTTTATCCCGTGATTTATTAGAACATTTATTAGATGACAGTGGTGTCACTGAATCAAAGTGACAATTCAGCATTTTGTATTGGTTCTATTTGTGTTTTGTGTAATTTTATACAACAAAACATTTTAAATTGTTTTGCTTGTATATATGTAAGACAGAAAAAATGTAAAATTTCACAAAAGAAAAAGAAATGGAAGGGGAATGAAAACTATGGTGTTTTGTAGACTTCTCCTCCTCTGTGCATTTTCTGTTCAATGAATGTGATTGTAATGCCTGTTGCTTTCTGATTGAGTGAACACTGCACAAAGACAATCAAATTAAAGCTTCGTGCTCAAATATAAAAATAGTAAATGGAAATATACCGTGTCTTGAGTAGAATCTCCTACTTCTGGGTCTCTCTATGGCAAATTTAAAAATGTTTTAATTTTATTTTTTAAATCAAGACCTCCTGCAGTGTTACAGTAACTGAAGTTAAGTGATCTTATTCTTAACAACATTTTTTTTAAGACTTTCTAGAGTAACAAGATACGTCATACAATCTTGATTAATACAAAAATAAATTCATATACAACTACAAATTACAAGTTGTGCAAATCATAACTCGTGAACACACTAATTTGAAATGCTGTATCTTGTCAGAAATGAATTTTTCACAGAAGGAAGTCTGGTCAGGTCTTTCTCTGGTTGATTGAAAAAGATTACTTAACAGAAGCTACTGTGGTGTCACTGAGTCTTTTGTAACCTATTGATTTCGAATGAACGTTTCCCTCCCACCCCCCCCCCTGTTTATTTGCCAGTCACATTACCCGCTTGTGTCATTGGAACTTAGTCTTAAAATAGACCGTCTTTTTGCTGTGGCTCAAATTAAAGTGATTTGTGTTTTTTTTGTTTGTTTTAAATGGAAATAATTAGCATGGCAACATTTTTGCCTGTTCTTAATTATAGACCTACTGGAAATGCTTTGACTAATACATATTTAGAACTGTGGAATAAGTTGACACTTTATCAATCAAATCATTTGAATTGTATGCCCTTTAAAGCCAATACTCAAGTATTTGTGTGATTGTACTAGACTAGAGTGCCCTTAAGTCATCTCAACACATTACAGACAAGTCAGAAATTAAGTTTACCTACAGTCTACGGATTTGGCCTGCACCTACACATTCTGTAAGGGGGTAAAGTTAAGCCTTTAATGAGTAGCTGTTTATTCTCCCTAATCACTTTACATATGCCCCTTTCCAAAAATTATTTTCACAAATTCTTGTAAAATTTGTATTCACTTTAAACTGCTCACTAATTGTATCATTCACAGGTCACTTCAATATCAACATCCTAAGCTTCAGGGTAGACCGTGTATTTTACATACTACATGGTGCTTCTCTGGAATGTAGTTTTCTTCTAAAATGCAGTATTGACTTTGAATATCCGACAGTGCAGGGTTTGAGGCGTTATAATTTTAATTACCATAATTGCTATTGTGTTTAATAATTGAAGGTATTGTACAGTTACGGCATTTCCAGAAAATCTATTTTAAGAGCAGAGCAATATTTAAATGCTAATTCTGTCTCTTTGTAATCTATAATATGATTCAAAGTATCTGCTTTATGATTCCTGCTTATAGAATGTTCATGTTGAAAGATTTTAGTAATTTAATATATTCGCCATGTTTAGGGAAAAAATGGAAATGGAGTATAATAGAAGACTAGTAGAAAAGGAAGATCGGTTTGGCATGGCGTGTGAGGCTGCGGCTAGAAAGCACAAGGAAGCTTTGGCAAGCCTTGAAAAAAAGTTTCAAAATAATCTTCAAGAGCTTGTGAGCCAACACACAGAAGAAAAAGCCAAGTGGCAACTGGAAAAGGAAGAGCTTATTCAAGAGGATGAGAAGGTACAAAGTGGGCTACAGAAAATACTGGAGGAGAAGTCCACGGTGTGTTCTACCCTTGCAGAAGAAAAATACCTTCTAGAGAAGAACTATATGGAGACGTTAAATAAATTAATTGCAGAAAGAGATGACCTACATAAAGCACTGGAAAAATGTGAACTTACTGCAAAAAAAGAAAAGCAAGCACTAACTGGGAAAATCACACAGCTAGAAAATGACTTGAAGGAAGAGGTGACCGAGAAGGATGAACAAATATGTTATTTGGAGAAAAATGTTCAGGTTTTAGAAGAAACTGTTGAAAAACTGGAACAAAAACTCAAAACAGAGAAAAAGGAGCTTGAGTCCAAACTCCTAGAGTCAGAAATAAGTTATAGAGAAGTTCGTGAGCTTGAAGACGGCAAGAAAAAAAAAATGGTTCTAGAAGTATCCGCACTCCAAAGCACCATCAGTGGACTACAAAATGAGATTTCTAATTTATCAAAACGTAAGGAAGATTTAAAGTTGTTGGAGAAGGAAAACACGGACTTAAAAGTAGTCCTGTCTCGGCTTCAGGATAATTTGGTACACCTTGAAGAGGAAAGGATTGTCTTAAGGAACCTGCAAAATATATACGAGCACACGGTTAAGGAAAATGTGAGACTTAATGCAGAGATTTCTAGATTACAGAATAAACTGGACATGATGGAGCAAGACATTAGCAAAGCGATTGAGACAGCGGGAAATCAAATTGCAGAAGCACTGTCTGAGGAAGAGAGCCACGGTTTGAAGTCCTTATTGGAAGAGAGAGCTGAGCTATTGTGTCAGTCCGAGAGAAATGTTCAGAATTTGCGTGACACCATTGAAAAACTAGAACAAAAACATAAAACAGAGAAAGAAGAACTTAATTCTAGACTCGTAAAGTCAGAAATACTTTATAGAGAACTTTGTGAGGCTGAAAATAGTAAGAAGAATGAGATGCTTTGTGAAATATCCACACTACAAAGCACTGTCGGTGACCTACAAAATGAGATCGCTACATTGACAAAACTTCAGGGAGATTTAAATTTGTTGGCGAAAGAAAATGCAGACTTGAGAGTTGTTGTATCTCAGCTTCAAAATAATTCTGTTTGTCAAATGGAGGAAAGAGCTGTTCTAATGAACCAGCAAAACGGGCATGAGCAAACGGTCAAAGAAAACCTGGAACTTATTGCTGAGATTTCTAGATTTAAGAAGAAATTGGAAATCATGGAATGTGACACTAGCAAAGCCAGTGAGACAGAGGGATGCCTAGAACGGGATCATGTAGAAGGTAGAGATTTGAAGGTCTTGTTGACTGAGAGGGCAGAATTATTAATTCAGTCAGAGAGAACTGTTCAGATGTTAAAGGAAACCATTGAAAAACTGGAACAAAGACATCAAACCGAAAAAGAGGAGCTTAATTCCAGACTGGTGAAGTCAGAAATCCTTTATAAAGAAGTCTATGAATTGGAAAAAAACAAGAAGGAAGAGATGGTTACTGAAATATCCATTCTTCAAAGCACCATCAGTGGACTGCAAAATGAGATTTCTTCATTGTCAAAACTTCAGGGAGATTTAAAGTCATTACAGAAGGAAAATTCAGACTTAAAAGCTGTTGTATCTCAGCTTCGGGTAAATACTGACCTCTCTCAAGAAGAAAAAAATGTTCTAAGAAACCTGCAAAATACACATGAGCAGACAGTCAAAGAAAACGTGAGACTTAATGCTGAAATATCTAGATTACAAAAAAATCTACACATGATGGAACACAGTCTCAACAAAGCCAGTGAATCAAAGGGAAACCTAATGGTAAACGTTTTGTCTGATGGAATGAGCAATATCGAACATCCGATGAATGAGCAAAATGTGGAAACTTTGGAAGATGCAAACCTGAGGCTTCACTTCAAAACAAAAGAGCACAAATGCACTATGGATATATTTAAAGACCTGGAAAAATGTTACGAAGATACCAAAACAGAGAATGGACATCTCAGGGCCCAAGTTCTGCTTCTTCAAGAAGACCTAAATCATTTGTCCCTGGAATATGATCTTATTAAGAAAATGATGAACTCTTCAGATTTTGAATTCCCAGAGCTCGAAGAAATGCACGTCACAATTCCTGGGCTAAATATGTTGTTGTCTGTTGCTAAAAAAGAAAATGTGCATCTTCTAGAAAACCTAAAGGTGATGGAAAGTAAAAATAAGGAAGCTGTGGAAAACAATAGGGAGCTTTCTTCTGAAGTTTCTTGGCTGCAGAACGAAATACAGAATATGGAGGAGATGGCTGAAGCTTCCCTTAAGCTTGAAAACCTGTATGAAGACACTAAAAATGAAAACCATGAGCTTAAAGTGCTTGTTACTAAGCTTCAGGAAAAGATCCATGATTTTAAAAGAAAACCAGTCATGAAGTCCGTATTGGATAAAGAAATCCAAACGCATGATTTAACCCCTCAATTCAGTTTAGAGCACTATGCTAAGAATGCCGAAATGCATTCCCTGACAACTTTAAGCCCTCCGACAGTGTCTCAGTCATTTAATGTCCAAAATTGTTTGCCGCATCAACAGCATGAGAGGCCAAAAGACAACTTTCCAATCCCGAAACAAGTCGGACAAGAAGAGGGCATAACTCAAACTTCAGAGATCTTTAAAAGTGGCCGAATGGATTTAGCCGAGGAGTCTGGATTGATGGGAGGAGCACATGAGCAACTTGTATGTCATAGATGTTTGCAGAAGGAGAAGGAGCAAGATATTGTAGATCCTGAACAAATCAGTGAGATGATGAAGACCATTGACGTTCTGAGGTAATGTCCATATGTAGCCATCTGTTGGCATGAAACTCATCAAGAATCTATCTATATCGCTGTTTGTTTCCTCTGCCTCTAGAACTAACATCCTATACTGACTGGAGGAGAATCCCAATGTAACAATTAACCTTAAACTTTTCTACAATGGCTTTATTTCTTGTCTTGGTATCTTGGATCTTTTTACACCGCTCCTAACCCGTTGAGGCACTTTCCTTTTCAGTTATTTCCTAGAATCCTTTAAATGAAAACCATAACCTCTTGGTGTTTGCTATATCGTTCCTCGTGAGCCTTTATTCCTCTATAGCTCTGTTTTAACGTTTCTGCTCTTTCCAAGCTGCACAAACCTTCACCTGCTTTTATTGCTTGACTAATAATTCACCAATGATTCAAAAATCAGAAATGATCACTGTACTAATCACTGTTGATAGGGAGAGGATTTAAATTGTGTATTGATATCAGAAACTGATCTGCAATATATAATTTAGTGAGTCACGATTAACAAGTGTTATGATATGCAAATTGGCCGTAGTGTAAATCCGTTGATTAAAGTGTAACAATTGACCAATAAACCATTCGCTGACCCATCAGAATATTTATAAATCGTATATATTATCAATCTAACCTTGTATGCAAGTTAATTCCAATATATCACTGTTTATTAGCATATGAGGGACTGTATATCCCACAAAGTGCGTATGGTCACATAATTCGTAATGATTTGTAATCTTCATTACGAACTGTATATTTCTGTCTTCAGTCTTAACCGTGCAGTGTGAACATTGCAGTTCCTCTAAAATTGCGATGTTTTTACATTGCAGGGTTAAGGGGATTGGGACACTGCAGCCAGACCAATTTAATTAGATGAAGTAGTCTGGGTGCCTATATTTTGTCAATTTAAGAAGATAAATTGTTAATGTCTGTGCAAACCTCGTGGGAGAATAGCAATCTTGTAGAATTCAGTATACATGACGAATTTCACGTAATACAATGTGTGTACATATAGCAAGAGCTTGGGCCTTCAGCTAACCAGCAGTGACTGCGAAAGGTCTATTGGTGCCTTTTGCAGCTCCTGCGATTTGTGAAAGCTATGTTTCTAAAGTAATGGATAGACCACAACCATCAAGATTATCTCCAGTCAATTACCGGTACATAAAAAAATATGGCTGTGATAGTGTTCCAAACCCTTCGTCTTTCTGAAAAGATATATGTAAATGTTAAGTTTTGCTTCAAAATCTTCTTTCGCTAATCATTACGGATTCTTCTTTCAAGATGTGAGAACAACGAACTGAAAGAGGAAAGATCTGCATTAAAATATGAAATAGCCACCTTGGAAGAAGAATGTGACATCCATAATCAGAAAATGACAGCACTACAGGAAGCTTGTGAAGAAATGTGGTAAATGGATCATTAACATTCTATTATGTCATTTTTTTGTTTACTCCACCGATGGCCATATCCTGTGCTTTCCATTTTAAAGGGATATTCCAGTGCCAGGAAAAAAATATTTGTTTTCCTGGCACTGCAGGACCCTACAGCGCCCCTCCATTGGGCAGAAGTGGTCTGAGTGCCTGGCGTGTCCCTTTAAACACGGTCATTTTTCTATTTATTTCTTAAATTGTAAAACTGCAGAGAAAGGCACAGGGGGATGGAGGCAGAGACACAAATGAGAGTTCCTGGTTTATTTTTTATGTTTTTTGTTAAAACCCATATCTAGATGTTTCCACTTCTTCTGCTTAAAAAAATCCCCCCCCCCCCCCCCCCCCAAACTATATCTAGCATGTGTCTGCACAGAAACCGTTAAGCCCATAGAGACTGCTGTTTCCGAACCCTGTCTGACTCAAGGTGTATGTATATGGCTGGAGGATCCTGCTACGAAATAGAATTTTTATCATTTGTTTTTACATTAAAATAAAAAAAAAATCTATTTCCTTTCAATACTCGATGAAATGATTCTTATTATAAAATATTTTAGAGGTGACCATTGTCCTTTAACCCCTTAAGGACACATGACGTGTCTGACATGTCATGATTCCCTTCTATTCCAGAAGTTTGGTCCTTAAGGGGTTAAGGTAGTTCTGCAGAAATAAATGTGGGATAACATTGCCGGACAGTGGTGAAACCTTGAGACCTTAAACCAGACGTCGAGGTCAGAATGTTGCTCACTTGTAACATTGTGTGTACATACTGGTAATCTTTTTAGTATTTTAGTGCTTTCTCAAACGCATTCTTGTATTTTTGTCTCTTAGGGTAAACTTGGAGACTGTTCAAAATGAGAAAATCGCAGTCCAGAATTTGGTCGAAACTTTAACCAAACAGGTGGGTTCTTCTTCAAGATTAGTACATTCTATATAGCATTCTCATGAGTGTCTGCTTTTGGAAAATTCATGAAAGGACTCCAGAAATGGACAACCTGGGATCCAAATAACACCATCAAAAAGCTATATGTAAAATTATAAATGTTTTATGCTTTTTTTCACATTTTTTTTCTTTATTGATTGGGTTGGTTTATGTGTACGGTGGTTTGCTTAGGGTGCTCTATTCTCGTCCCTTTACTGACTTGCAGGGTCTCATTTCTCACGGTTAGGTTAGATGTTTAAATATTCCTGCGGTATGTAAGCACACTATGCTTAAAATGAAATACCATGCGGCACAAAACACGCTGGACGGCTGCCTTTTTTCTTATACATCAAGTTTGCTATGTCACTATTTTTTTTTTTTTATAAATACATTTTTAAATAAACATTGTGTTTTAGTGAATTAATGAACTATGGATAATTTTCCTTAAGAACACTTTTGCACCATGAATGTTAGCGGGCGTATCTACCCTTGTGCTTTATCCCTTTGGTAAAGAAAACGGACTTATTCCACTTTAGAAAGAATTTATCGCAACAAACCTTTGGTCTTTTTATCTCCAGTGCAGTTAAACATATATTACTCTGTCTAGTCTTATATATATAGTCCCAGGTGATACCTTCAAGAAGGTTTGCGATCTGTATATCTGTATGTGTATGTATATATATATGTGTGTATGTATATATATGTATGTATATGTATATATATGTATGTATATATGTATATATATATATATATATATATATATATATATATATATATATATATATATATATATATAATATTGACTATCAAGAAACCAGTCTAAGACTACATAATGGACAGTCTAAGTGATCCATTTATTTCAGATTTATCCTCGCAATCTGTTTCATGTTGGAAAAAAATATACCTTTTCATTAATGTAACTGTACATGGCTGGGTTCTTTTTCATTTGTATCTCTTAAACTATGTTTTAGTTGTGTGTTTTTTTTTTGTTTTTTTTTAGTTGTTTTTTTTACTAATTCATTGATGCATCATTTTTAACCTGTGTTTTAGATGATAAAATAGTATTTATTTTCTAGGTATCCGAACTAAAAAGCAAGAATCAGCAGCTGGATTCCCAAAATTCTGAACTCTACATTAAGAATACAAAGAATCAATCGGATATTCATGATCTGAATAACAGACTGAGGGCTCTTCTCAAACACAAAGACAAGAGGGAGGCCAGGAGCAACGAAGAATGGCAGAGAGAGAAGAATTGTCTGATAGATGAGATTGAAGGCTACAGGTCAAAGGTGGGATTCACGTGCCATTTGGTCACTAACTGGCAGATCTATCTGTCTATACAGTATCTATCTATCTGTCTATACAGTATCTATCGATCTACCTATCTATCTATCGATCTATCTATCTATCGATCTATCGATCTATCTATCTATCGATCTATCTGTCTACCGATCTATCTGTCTATCTATCTATACAGTATCTATCTATCGATGTATCTGTCTATACAGTATCTATCTATCGATGTATCTGTCTATACAGTATCTATCTATCGATGTATCTGTCTATACAGTATCTATCTATCGATGTATCTGTCTATACAGTATCTATCTATCGATGTATCTGTCTATACAGTATCTATCTATCGATGTATCTGTCTATACAGTATCTATCGATCGATGTATCTGTCTATACAGTATCTATCGATCGATGTATCTGTCTATACAGTATCTATCGATCTATCTATCTATCGATCTATCTGTCTATCTATCTATACAGTATCTATCTATCGATGTATCTGTCTATACAGTATCTATCTATCGATGTATCTGTCTATACAGTATCTATCTATCGATGTATCTGTCTATACAGTATCTATCTATCTATCTATCGATGTATCTGTCTATACAGTATCTATCTATCGATGTATCTGTCTATACAGTATCTATCTATCGATGTATCTGTCTATACAGTATCTATCTATCGATGTATCTGTCTATACAGTATCTATCTATCGATGTATCTGTCTATACAGTATCTATCTATCGATGTATCTGTCTATACAGTATCTATCTATCGATGTATCTGTCTATACAGTATCTATCTATCGATGTATCTGTCTATACAGTATCTATCTATCGATGTATCTGTCTATACAGTATCTATCTATCGATGTATCTGTCTATACAGTATCTATCTATCATGTATCTGTCTATACAGTATCTATCTATCGATGTATCTGTCTATACAGTATCTATCTATCTATCTCACAGCCACATGCTCCTGTAATAAAAATAACTGAAATAATTTTCTTTTAATCCAAGGTGTCGGATTCAGAAAAAGAACTGTCGAAAGTCCAGTCACATAATCACATTTTGGAGCAAGAAATTATCCATCTTAAGCAAGAGGTCGATGCTAAACAGGTATAAGATATCTGAAATTTCTTGGTTGGTTTGTCAATGTCCGTTGTATATAAAACGTTTCCAGGTCACAACCAATGTATCATTTTAACTTTGGGTGCTTTCATTGCCGATTTGGTGCTAGTCCCCGCATCTTGTCCAAGTCTCCAACCTTAGGGGTGCTTTGTAAATCTAGCTGCTGAGTAGGATTATAGTCCTAAAGTGCAGCGAAGTAGCAGTATAATCCACGGTATCTCCGCTGGTAGTCAGGATACAGCAGGTAAAACACAGGCAGCGTAATAATAATCCCTCTTCCCCAAGGACTAGACGCCACACAGTCTGGGAGCCAACGGTCATTTTATTCCACAGTCACAGTATTTATGCAAGACCCCATGCAAGGGGTTTCCTGAATGACATTGCAGGGGTTTTACTACAGAGGACTGTGTGGGGAACTTAGCCTGCAAGGCTGTTTCCCAGCATGCCTTGCTGTACAGGAGAGATAATTGTGCAAGAATGTACTGTCAATCACATTATCTCTCTGTACACCAAAATATACAGTTTTACATTAAAAAAAACATAACTGATATAATATTCAGAGGAATGCTGCACACTGCATATAAAACGAGCATAGCAACAGTTAACGAAATATTCACCCTAAGTGGCTAAGTTTGCCACATAAAGTCTTGGTGTCGTATGAACAGGGTTATTCACTAAAGTAAGAATTCCAAGTAAATTGCAAATTGAAGGTCAAAATTGGAAGAATTTTAATCTAAAAATCAAGAGATTGCTTTTCTATCCTGCTGAAGTCTCATATATTGTGTTTTTGTTTAATTTTGGTTTTCTTGGCTGTTTTTGCAGCGCTCGAAGTCCTCTGAATTTGCTGAATTCAAGAAAGAGATTTCACGGTTAACAACTAAAACAGAGAATTTGTTGAAAGAAAAAGAAACTCTCAACGAGGAGCTGAATCGATGTGTAGAGAAGGTAAAATGCAAAAACTGTGATATTTGCTGGTGAAAGCCCGACTGAAATCTCTGCTGCAAGACTATGTGAACTTAACATTAAATATCTTGATCACCTAGCCACAAGGCCTTCCCTTTCAGAGCAAAGCTATATATATTTCCCAGTGAGAGAGGTGGAGGTTTATTCCCGGATAGGCGCACCCATGTATAGAAAATTTAGCATTCAGGTGCATTACCTCGAGTGTTTCCCTTTCTAATCTTTTCTGCCACCAGTAAGATCTTTATACATTTGTTCCCATGATGTTCAAACTTTCTTTTGTTTAAATGTGTCCGAGATTCTATGTGTCCTCCCTTAACATATATAGGTGGCATTCAAGGACTCCAGTACCAAGGACAGGGATGGCAGGGTGAGAGATTCCTGCGGCAGTGCATAACTTGGCAGCTTTTATAATGTGTATAATAGTAATGGTTTGTAAGAGTTTTAGGGAACATTCTGAATAGGAACCTTTCAGACTCCATCGGTAGATTTATATTAGCGACTGGATAAGGGAATTATTTTGCTTCTAGAACAGTCTAAGATTCTGGCACCTCTACAAGACATGCGACATAGATCCCGCAACAGTATGGATTCGCCAACACTGCGGCCATTTCTGGGGAAACATATCTGCCACTCTCTGCGATACTAGATACCACCTCACAAGGCATGTTTCAGTGAGTCCCCCAGGGGTTAATATTTTTGGGGCTCCCACTTCAACATATAGAGCGGCTTGGGCAGTGTGGGTATTTGTGCCAGGGAAGAGTAACACGTGGCCAGCAGTTTGGTACAGCCCTTTGTGTCCAGACACATTTTATGCATGGGTCTGGATCAGTCAGGGTCTTGTAATGGCTTTTTCTGGGTAAGTAGGATATGCTTGACCGTAATGTCCGTGAATATCTCCATGGGAGGGGAGCTGTGTTTGGAGTTCTGTGAATTGCTTCATCCTAGAATTCCATAGAAGTTGGTAGACCTGCTTTTGACCTGAAAATCACATATATCCGCATTTTACCTCTGCACAGTTTGGTTTAATCTGCTTCTGACCACTGCGTTTGGTGGACATCTAGTGAGTAGTAATGGGGTCAGCATTAGTCTTTGCATGGGAGTTATTAGTTGGTCTACCAGCTATGTCATATAGTGAAAAATTTGTGGTTTACAGATAATGCTGGGATGAGGTATACTTGGTCGAGCCCACAGCAATTGATGTATGGTGAATGCACTAAGAATTGAGTCTTCTAAGGTCAGCCACAGTGGTTGTCTCTGAGTGAGGAAAGTAGCAATTACCTGGGATATCACAGTGACTCTATACTAAACTCTAATGCCTGGGACTCTCAAACCCAGCCCTGTAATGAGTGTTTGTTTTTTCTAACTGATGAATATTGATAATTTTTTTTTCTTTTGGAGAAAGTTTCACTTTTGTATCTGTATTAGCAGCTATGCTGGGATTCTACTGTTATCTGACCTTATGCTGCTGAACCTAACTTGCTGCTGCTACATTTACACACCGCACTCCGAGCAGCAGCAGGTTAGGTTGTGCAGCTGTTGGTCAGATGACAGAGTCTAACCCTACATGCAATGCTCAGTAAGATAGTAAAAAAATAAATAAAAAAAATCTCAAAAAACAAAATGAGAAAAATGCATAATTTAAAAACAATAACTTTCATTAAATATAATAAACTATAAAACAAAGCCGGAAGAAGTAAACATTTGATGACTGTTGTCTTTTTAAGGCTGACTGACCATCATAAAATAGTAGTTTATATACTCCTCCTTACAAAAACCCTGAACGAACGTGACATTATTGCCTCCATATTGGAGAGATATTTATTGAACAGGGTTGTTTCGTAAATCGCACCATCTGGAAGTCTTATTGAAAGACTTTAGCAAAATCCCGCAAATTGTATGCAAATTGCTACAGTGTTTCGCTGCACAGTGTAATTGATTCACAGTCTCTATCCAAAACAAATTAATTCTGTTCCAGCAAACAAGCAATTTATTAGTATATTTGAATGTCCTGTAATTTAGGTTGTTGTACATACAGACTAATTATGATCTGTGTCAAATAGTCTGAGCAGTTTTCCAAATCCCTACAACCCTATAACACCAGTTGGCTTGTCACTGGTTTTAAGATATTCATTTTCTGTTACCCTTTAATTGTATAATTATCATCCTTAGTTTGTCAATTGTCTAAAACAGAAATAAAAATAGATTTAAAGCAGAATGGGAATTCTGTGTATTGTTTACAGATACAAAAAAAGGTTTATTCCTTTAACTCCAAAAGTGAAAATGTTAGGAATGAATGGCTGATTTGGAATAAAATTCTTTAACTCCACTATAGTCACAATTTTTGGAAGGTCCCCTTAATGTGGTGTATAGAGTTATGTCATTATAGCGGTCCTCTTTTCTAAAAACAAACACCCCCCTCCACAAATCTTTATATTTATCTGTAAAATATTAAGAAAATTACACTATAAAAAAAAAAAAAAAAACCTTTCTGCTTTAATAATCTGATCTTGGAAGAAAAAGCAAAATAATTGGTGATTGTTCCTTCATATTTCTCATTTCACACTTTAATTGCCAATTATCAAAATAATGCATCTGTTTAAGAGAGTGTGAATGCCATGTTAAACACGTGTTCAGCCAGACTGCGCTATAAAAAACCAAAAACCCCCATGATATGTTCTCTAACTAGCTCACATTTTGGGTAATGCTAGAACAGTATCCATTACTTGTTAATGACTATTTCTGGAAGCTCAGTAACACATTCCCCATGATATCAAGTCTATTATTATTATTTTTATTTATTTATTTATTTTTTTTGAATGCCAAATTTAGAAATGATATAGGTGTTATTTCTCTCTATTGTATAATTAACTTCTGCTAACTGTTTATCCGCAGTGTGCTAAAGTCGGTTTTCTGGAGAACAAGATCGCAAGTCTGAAGCAGGAACAGAATTCTCTGGAACAACAATCTCAGGGGCTGAAATGCCAGCTCACTGTTTCTCAGGAAAAGGTAAGAGGGGTAGACAGGTAT
Organism: Pelobates fuscus; assembly: GCF_036172605.1. NCBI lineage: Eukaryota > Metazoa > Chordata > Amphibia > Anura > Pelobatidae > Pelobates > Pelobates fuscus. The sequence goes on from NC_086329.1 coordinate 5,521,792, forward strand.
ACAGGGGCAGAAAGATAAGTCCTGCGCTCACTCCCATCACTGGGCGGCTGCAAATGACTACAGTACACATCAGCCCCAATATATAGTAAAAACCAAAGAAAAACAAGTTACCTGCGCTCTCTCCTTAATCCCTATGTATTTTTAAACAAATTGAGGTCTTTTAGTGACCTCCAATGGCCATGAGAGGATGAGCCCACCTGCCAACGACAATGCAGACCCCCCTAGGTGGGTCCTAACTCTAACCATTCACCTTGCTTCCTTGAGCCTCTGGCAAAAATCTCTTCTGAGACAGAAAGGGGTATGTTTTTATATACACCCCTATACATTATTAACCCTTAATAGGGAACACAGGTATACAGGGGTTCACTGCCAGCCTAGACTCTAGACAACTCTGTAGCATCATATCTCGCCATTTCTGGTGCCAGCAAAAAGTTCTTTGACAAACTAAACTCAACGTGACAGTCCGTGCTATATCCACTGTAAAAGCACATTCTGTGATTGCATTTAGAGATCTGAAATATATTTTAATTCAGCTATTTAAAGATTATAGCAGGTGCATCTCTTGAAATAGATGATGTACATTAGAGGATTTAAAATGATGTTAAATTCAGTGTATTGCAGAGAACATTCTATTTTGTGTCAAATAAAACGTGCCAGAACGAGGCACTCCTACTGTATAACTGGTCGAACCCAGAAATGGAAGTAATTCATCTTTACATTAACATGTTTAAAGGTCCCTCTCAGTCTTTCTGTACTGTAGTGGTAATGTGTTTTGTGTGTCTGTCAATATTCGTGTCTATGAATGTATGTCACTGCAGAGTATGTTGTAGGGAGGCACAAACAGAGACTTTAGATAAATTATGACTTTAACAGTCGTTGGTTAATTAAAACTCTGTGTAATCTAAATAAAAGCTATATGGAGGAGATTCGAGAAGACCATATTGCACAGTCTTGCATATGGATCTCCATAAAAATAAACGAACCCGCTAGAGTTGAGCATTTTTTGTTGATGAAATAAAGTTTGCCTTTCAATACAACACATTGACTGCTCTTCCCTTCCCTTTACAGATTCAGAGTCTAGAAGAAAGCCTACACACTGTGAACATCCAGTTGTCACGGATCAAGTCTGACCTGCGGGTGGCATGGCAGGAGAAAGAGGCTTTAAAACAAGAAGTCATGTCATTGCACAAGCAGCTGCAAAATGCCAATGCCAAGGTAACACTGTAACCCATCTTAGCGATTCTGTTTGAAAAGTGAATAAGCATCTTAAAAATGATCAGACTCGATCAACGTTGGCACGGTCTGTGAGCACATTCCTCTTTCAGGTAACATAAGTTCATCAATGTTTATTTGCCACATTCTAGAACCAAGTCCTTGAGATGGCAATGCACTCCTCAGGATTACAAAACAATCAGAAGAAACTCTACTGGGATGATCTAGAACAGTTGATGGAACAAGAGCAAAAGCTTTTAAGACAAGAAAATGAAAGACTTCAGAGAGAGATTCAGAATACAAAGACGGATCTGATCCAATCCAGAGAGAAGGTAGCTTCATTAATGGACCCCTTTGAGACTCCTTGATTATTTTATCAGAATATTGCATTGACCTATTTTTGGCGCAATGTAATATTTATGTCCAGTATATCTTAGTACATTGGACTGTGTGCTTATTAACAATTTTATAGCTGTACAAGAAATGAATTCCGCCAATACAGAAAAATAAACCATCTTCATTAAAATGTCTTCTTGGTGTAGGTTCGGCAGCTGGAGTCTACGGTACTTTCACTGAAACAGCAAAAGCAGCAGAGCCAGTCCAGCATGGTGAAAGTTTTGGAGCAGGAAAAATTAAGCTTAAAAAGAGAATGTGACCAGCTGCAGAAAGAGCTCACCGCTGCAAACAGGAAGGTTGGCACAACGTGATTTTAATGGGATGGCTCTAAACTAGGTTTAATGGGAGGTAAAGCGGTTAAAATTGCAAAACTATACTGACATTAAAAACAAACAATGGCTCTGTTGATTGGGTGTTTATTTGGTCACAGTACACCTCAAGGCATGTTACAGAAATGTAGTAAGTACATTTTTCACTGTGCTTTTTATTTTATTTTTGTATCAGATAAGCCAGTTGGCCTCAGTTGGTCGGGAAACAGACACGATTATGATGGAAAATGAAGGTTTTAGATCGAACGTAGGGAAATTCGATGAACATCGTTTTGAGGTTAGTGCTGTTCATTCTGATTCGTTCAATCCAATACCCTGGGAGAAACAGTTTTTCTGTGTTGTTGCAATTCCAGTAGTTTACCCTTTATTTTCAATGTGTGTGGCAGAAGACTATGGAAGAACAGAAAACACTGTGAGCAGACAAAAAAATGTTACAGCTTTCCCTACAGTTATTCCCAGTTATATCTCAGGCAAAAGATGATAAAACAAAGAGTCAACCTCTTTAAACTAAATACAACTCGATACATATTTTATTAAAAGTAAACCATGAGTCTAGTTCCAATGAGATCATCCAATGGCAACGGTTTCTTACCAAATATCATTAGGCTTTAAAAATAAACAAGTATTTACATTCCTCCCGGGGAATGCAGAACACAGGACGAGAAGCGGATTACCCACAATAGCACCATGATACACCCATGGGGGACGGTCGTAGTGTTTCCACCATATTGGCTTGCCTCTCGGGAACAGATAGATTAATCTACTCTAATATACTAATTTAAATGTTACATTTTTTTTCTCTTTTCTCTTCTGTGTCTTTTGCAAAAAACAAACAAACTATACCTTTTAACCTCTAACCAGTTGACCCCTGTTTCCCTCCTGCGTCTATTGTGTCTCTAGACCTCAGGGACGGGAATGGTCAGAGATGGGTCCAGTTCTCATTCTGAGATAGATGGTAAAGGTAGACTGATACTTTGATCTATTCAATGCATGCCAGTAAAACATTTCCTTCATTGTGTCCACTATCGCCAAGGAATGATTTGTAAAACGTTCCATCTGTTTGCATGCTACGAATTCAAATTATCGCCCCATGAGGATAGAATTTTTGTTACTTTTTTTATTTTTTTTATTCTTTATTTTTCTTGTGCATAGATTGACATTAAGCGTGAAGAGTCACAATAGCATCAACAAGCTTGACCATAACATTACAGATTGTGACAGATTAGCTGGCACTTTTTTTTTTTTGTACATGAAAATATCAAACGAGTAGGCATCAAATAAACACACATTGTACTTTTTTATTAATGCTAGGTTGGCAGCTAGAGCCTACGGCATTTCACTTTTGGCATTTTGCTATTTTGGGGTTTTTTATAGTACTTAGCTTTGTTGTAATTCTAAAAATATATATATTTTGTGATATTTACAAAATCTTAACATAAATCTTCACATTGTGAAAATAAAGTGAGTCAGCAAGATGTATTTCGGTGATTTTTATATAAGCTAGCGAGCTTTAACATATGTTAAGCATTCTACTGAGCCAATAAGAGTCTTTGTACGTCTACATTCTCACATTCTCATTGGTTGCGATCCGTGTTGTAATGTACGATTCACAGGAGCCAAATTAGTTCTATTCTATTGTAAAATGTACAGTAACCAAATACATTTAGATACATTTTCTATTTCTATTTTGTTTTTTCTTTTTAGCATGTTTAATTTCTGTACTTCTAAATTATTTTTTCCCATCATGCATTGATTGTGTCGTGAGTGAAATATCTATATCTGTCTATTGCCCTCATGGTGTCTTTGCCATATGTTCATTCTTCCCAATCTCTCTGCCAGAGGTGGCACATTCGTAAACCTCTAGTAGAGACTATAAACCTACTGTGGCCATAAAGTTCTTTTTTGAGATAAAGTTAATTTCTAACACTAAATACGCCCTTATTATATTTCTGAAGATGCTTTAAGTTATAGTTTTTGAATACATGGTTCTATTCATGCAGGCCCTGCACTCCGCTTCCAGTGTAGCACTTAGTCACCCACCTCTCCAGCAGCAAGCCAGTGTCACCGTGCCGGTGGATCAATACCTACAATGCCAGCCACAACTACAGCAGGCAGACCGGAGAAACCAGCAACTTCATGCAACGAGTCGGAGCTCCGAAACCAACAGTCCACAGGTCAGTGTGGTGTGCCGGCAACCGTATGATTCATTTCCTATTTTCATCCTTTTACAACTTTCTCTTTTTCTGCTGATTTTAGGCTTTTACTACACTTGGCTTTCTAAACGAAAGTCACTACTCTGGTTCGCTGTCATTTTCTTGCATCCAAATGGACCTGTTGTATAATCAGAGCTTGATTGACCTATTGGTCTTCTGCACCCTTGTTTAAGGCATACCATAAGGCACGTAGGTCTGGCTAAATAGCATACTTTACAGTTTATATCACTTAACCAGTCCTACCTGGCGAGATGCCTCCTATAACTTTTTTTTATTTTTTTCCTGTGAGGGGAGGGGAAAGGGTGTGTTCTAGACTTCAGCATTTTGACCTGTACCTATGCAGAAAACACCATTTAGAAGCATTTCTAACAGAAGTAGGCAGCTTGACCTCTGCTGTGTTGTGGCACAGGGAATGGGAATCTGGTCCTATGTATTCAACAGTGCAGGATCCCCAAGAATCTATTCTACAGGGTGGGTCTCGAATTTCTGCACAGGTATTCTCCTTGAGCTGCTCGAGTGCAGCTACTTCCTGTGAGGACACCTAAGGGGCTACTTTACGTACACCTGCCCCTTAGATGTCCTCACAGGAAGTAATTGAGAGCTGAAAGGTCGGACGAAATTGCCGGCCAATTAATCTGGGAATTTCTTGAAATTATCCGCTTGCTGAACAGTTGTCTCAGTTTCGCACCATTTATACTCGTTCCTTGATGAATCACCCAAGACTATAGTATGTACCTGCAACAAAAATAAATAATTAAATAACTATTAACAAGTTATTTATCTGTCAAAACCCACCCTGGCCCACCCTGTAGAAGTCTTTTCTCTATCTCCAATGCTTCCTTTTGATCAATGGTCTCCTAGAAGAAACCTTTGCATGAAGCTCCATTCTTTTAGCTTGTGCAATTTATTGGATCATTAATGGTAGATTTGCTATTTTTATTGTTTGCTTCTTAATTAAATTTTCTTAAAGGAGCCATGATTATGATGACACAATTTTGTAATCAAAAAGGATTTCGTAGGTGAACATCTTTTGTCGTGCAGGCGAAATTACTAAAAAACAAAACAAAATGCACACGAGAAAATATTTCAGCTTACACAAAACCTCGAGAAATTTGTGCTATGTATGGGTTTTCCTTTAACATGTATCTGAAGCAGACTTTCCCATCTGCTATACCGACCTCACCATTAACTTTTAAAATGTGACACACGTACGGCACAGGCATATTAAAGGCCAATCCCAACATGTCCCTATACTTTATCTGAAAAGGTGTGATCGACCGTATGCTTTTGCAAATCTTTCGATTATAGACTACACGTTGCCTTGAAAGATTGGTAAGGCCAATATAATAAGATTGAAACAATACTTGTAATACCATTCTGTTTATTTCTTTCATCTTCATCAAGAGACCTTTTTCTGATAAATATGGAGGTTTTTCCTCCACAATTCGCTCATCTCCTTTCATTCTTTTTGGAACATTTAGCAATTTCCTATATTTGGTTTAGTTCAATATTACCTGCATCTAACCAGCCAATTTAATTGGTTTGCATGTGCTCCAGTGCATTAATTAATTAAGCTTTTTGTCCATTTGTTTGGCTTTTGTACACTAATTAGGCTTCCTGTAAATTAATACTCCAGCTAACAGCTCTAGCAATAATTTGTGATGCTCTTTGTCAAAATGTCTGTCATTGTACTTTCCCCGTGTGCCCTTTTCTGTATTTGTGAAATGTAAAATGTTAATTTTAATTGGGTTTTCATATAGGGAGATGTCACTAAATACAAAAATGGACTTACTTTATGGGGGGGGGGGGGGGAATTACGTTGTGTTAACTTTGTGTAAAATACTGGAGTCAACAAATTTAATATATAGTATATTTACATGAAAACTTTCACTTCCCAGCCTTTTTAATATTATGTTTACTTATTCCTATTTGAACAATTATCTGTTTGATATGAAAACTAAAATTAAATGTAGAAATTCCCAACTCTTTATCCTACAACTGAGCGCCTCCATCTTAGCTCCCTGTCAATCATTGTTATAAGCTCCGCCCTTTACACCTGGCAGTCAGTATAGAGAGAGCCACCTCCATCTTGGCTCCATGTCAATCATTGCTATAAGCTCCGCCCTTTACGCCTGTCAGAGTAGATTTGGCATACAGAGAAGAGGAGAAATGAAACAATGTTTTTATTTATTTTTCTCATTAGCAATGTGTGCCTTGTCTGAACCAGATTATGTAATTTGCTAAATATTAATATACATTTTAAAAGGGAAAAACAGCTTCTCTCTCATAAAAAAAGGTTAAAACAAGTTATAGGTAATGTTTTATTATGGGTACCAATTCTAGATTAGTTCCAGTTCCCCTTTAACAAACTGAACCTAAACCTCTTCCTAACTGGGTCCTTATTTGGTTAAATAAAAAATAACAAACTTTCATTTTTGACCAAAGTATCAAAGTAACGCTGAAATACTGAAGTTAACACAACATTCTCTACATTTTTACTGGGCCTTTTTTCGAAGGTCCTTTTACAAAACAAAAAAGAAATCACCATAATTCTTCTAATTGGCAAAAGTCATTGACTTTTTTCTTTGGCTTAACCGTAAAGTTAAATTGCTCCCTAATTTTTCCTTTTTTTATTACTGTGAGGTCTGTAGTTACGTTATGTCTTTGCATGTTCTAGCATGTCTGTCTGTTTGCCGCAAGTTGCAAGTAGTGTAATACTTAGTGTGAATGCTTCCAATTGCATTTTTTCATAGGGCTTGCTTCCGGAGCAGCGAACACTGCATGCAGACTCCTATCGACGGATTGGTCGCCTCTGAAATGTGACTCGTAACGAGAACCCTTAACTAACCTCCTCTAACAAACTCTGCTGGCATAACATGAGAACTCTAGAAGTCTGGAGCACATTTGCTTTGCTTTTTTAACCTTTAACTGTGCAGTATTACCTCCATTGTAATTATCGGTGTAGGAATATTTCCTGTAAAATACCTTATTTTTAAAAAAAAAACAAAAAAATCCACCAATCTGTTTTGTTGGACACCATATGTATTTATGCTATTTATTAGAAAGCAATTCATTCCTCACCCTCCCCCTTGAAAATATTTTTTTTTCTTTTGTAACTGTACTTTTTTTTTTTTTAGAAAATCGTGTTTTATACAATGCTATTAAAATTTTGTTTATGATCTATTTATACAGGATTTTGTCTATGATTGTAACATAATTTTGAACAGAATTTGATTGGGCCAGAAAATAAAATTCTTTTAATTATATCATATTTTGTGCCTTTTCTTTATCCAGGTTGCTTTTGGAGAATCTTTTAATGATAGATATATGAAAACAATTTATATATTTTTTTCTTCTTTTTACACCTTACTTAATAAAGAGTTTTTTTGTGTGAAAATGTGTAGCCACCATTGATTTCACTAGGTGGCTGTACTACAAAGCCAAAGACTTTTTTTATTTTTTTTATTTGATTTTAAAGATTCATATTATGACAGAATTAATTATAAACTTTAATTTAGAACTATGTATTGCCAGTAAAAATGCATATTTACTTATAGAATAAGTATCAACTTTGCAAGTACCAGGAGTGACTCCGTCACAATCAAATAGTCTAGTGTTTACCGAGGCTCTACAGATGATTGGTAACGTTACTAAAAGGATTTTTAATATTGATTGCTAAAACCAATCTGTGAGCATTCCTTTGACAGATTGAAACATAATCTAAGCATACTGCAAATTAAAATAATTTTGATGTTTCACTTGTTCAGGAATTGGAATATGCTGGCGTAACAATTAAACATTTCATTTTAAGGAAGGGAAAATAACATTTAACCCATTTTCAAGTCAAGGAAAATGCTGCAAAATTTCGTAACCACAAGACTTGCTACTAGTGAGCTACATGTGGTTTCCTTAGTACATATCACCTAAGTTTGATGGCTATAAATGATGTAAAATCCAAGATAAATTGGATCATACAAAGATCCACCATGGTGTGCTCGCAATATTATTACTCTGACTATTGTTTATGTAAAAAGCTGAAGATTTCTACTGAAATGAAACAGAATGATTATAGAAGACGCTAAACATTATCTAAAGGTAATTATGCCTAAACCTATGCTTTCTAGCGCTTTCAAACTTGGTAATATTGTATCATATCTGGATCTGGATTGATTATTCTAAATAAAATGTTCCTTTTCTGTCTGGATAAGTGACATAGGTAAAAGTAAATAAACAAGTTGAGGGGGTCAGAATGATTGGAAAAGATTTTGGACTGTTGTCGATGATGGCACGTATAATATAATTAATATAGTTGGCTTGTTTAAAAAGGAAGGTGACTACAATAAAACAACATTCTGCTAGTTTTTGTATTTCCAGAGACTGACTGCAAAATTAAAACCTAGGGGACTGGTAAAAGTTTTTTGTTTGTTTATTTGCTAGAAAAGAGGTGTTTTCAAAGGAAGATAAAACAGTTCTACATTTATCATGCTGTATAATTCAGCTCAGATCAGTTTATTTTCATCTTGGACTGGAATAATCTTTTATACATGGGATTTGGGGCACAGTATTTAGTTTTTGTTCTACCCATCGAGCCACTGACAATTTTCAAAAACTAGTATCATTTACTTTGAAATAGTTGACGTTTTCAAAGTCTTTCTGCTCACAGCAGATAGCAGTTTAGAGAACAGACTCCAACGTTCTCCTATTCTAGTGTCTGCCTTGCCCCTCTCGCTATAACGCAATTCTGCATGTCTTCTATAGAGTGATCAGGAACAGCTACTGCGAAGAATGGAGACGCGCATGACAGAAGTTGAACAAAAACTCAGAATTGTGAAGATGCTCCTACAGGAGAAGGTGAACCAACTGAAAGAACAGGTAATGAGTTCTGCTAGGTGACAGAAACCTGGTAACTGAAGTGATAGCAGATCCCACTGCATGGGAGAAATAGAGAAAAAAATTATATTTTATTACGATCACCGATATAACACAAACTAAAATGTAATGAATAATCACTTAATATTTATCACAACACATGTCCTCTGTGTTTTACAACAGATAAAACAGTAGTCTGGTTATCATTTATACAATTATTATATCTAAACAAAAATGTATAATGCCACAGTGTGGGCCAGTTAAAAGCTAAATATGGAATTCCAAACACCAAAACCACTACAGCTCCGTGTACTCGCTATGGTGGAATGAGGTGAAGGTGTCTGTCCACAGGATATTTTGGCAAACCAATTTAAAGAAACCAGTGGTTTTCCCCAGCAGATATGGCCCGCTCCTCTTCAGCTGTATTGATAATGCAGTGCCCTACTCACAGGACTCACAGCCAATAAATGCCATCATTATGGATAACGGCAACATGAAAGGGTCAATTATGCACTAGTCCGTCAGGTTTGGAAGGTGCAAACTCTGGGTGCTGGGAAAAGCCCTGAATTTTGGCCAATTTTTCCCAAACAATATGACAACATAAAGTGTAACAGTACCTTTTAAAACCATAATCACTACAGAGAGCTGTAATAACAATGAACTGTAGTGGCTATGGTGCTTAGACTGCCTTTAAAACACATGCAAGACCACATAGAGAAGCTTTTGGGGTGCCCTAGCCTTTCACTGAAATGCGTTTTTTGAGGGTGTTTACGTGTTAAGTGATCTCTAAACGGTGCCAAACCAGTCTATATTAAAGGTGAAAAAACATAATGGTCTATGAAATCTTATCTAACATTAATTATCTACATTAGATTTGTCACTGACTTTTTAGAAATAAAATCTGTCAGATGGAAATGAACTATTTTATAAAATGAACACTTATTTTTACTTTTAAATTTAGAGTGGAATAGAAAGAAATGTATTGTATATCAATATATTGTGACTTTGTTACTGTTAAATAACATTTTAGAAACCTTTTCTACATAGGTTACATTTGAAAGGTTGTATAAATGTCAAGATGTGTCATTGTGACAATATTGTATTTTCGATAGCACGAGGTGACCTGATTTGGCTAATAAACAGTTTGACTTATTGGTTTGTGAGATCCTACAAATCCGACAGACTCTGTGACATTGTATTTCAGAGATGCTGTCATGATACAGCTATTATTATTTATTTTTTTTGTTGATTTTTAATGTCCTTCTGTAATGAAACTGCTCCTTTTCCAGGTTGCCAGAAACATGAAGACTGATGCCAAGTTGAAGGATTTATATGTGGATAATTCCCAGCTGCTTAGGGCTTTGGCCATGAGTGAAGAGCGACACCAGACTGCTGCCAAAAAGAACTATTTGTTAGAAGAAAAGATTTCAGGACTCAATAAAATAGTGAGGGACTTGGCTCCATCTGCTCTGACTCCGGGAAACAGTCCAAGGAGATTCTCTCAACTAAAATATGAAGACAAACCTCAAAGTCCGAGCACTCCTACGAGGAAACATGCACTGACACCAAATCTCTCTCCAACGCCATCTCTCCATGATCCAAAAAGGAGATCCCAGAGCTAAACTAGTCGTTTTAATTCACCTCGTAACTGCCACTGAGCCCTCAAATACATCAATGTGAAAATCTGGAAAACATGTTATTTTCACTAATGTGACATGTTATTTTTAGTGTTCATTGTATCTCTTTCTGCTCTAAGGAAAGATCAGCCAGATTTTACATTGCAATCTATGCAAGTTAAGGGGTTTTGTGATGATCTACTTGTCAACTTATACGAGGTTGAGAAGTCATGTCGACAAATTAGACTTTACTCCAAATCCAGGGTTAGATCAGTGTTTCTCAATGTCACGTCAGGTTTTGCTATACCCCCATTGTAACAGAAATTCGTAATTTCTAAATCCTGATCGATTGTGGCTTTGATTATTGATTATAGGTGAGTAGGATTTAGTCTTGGCATGTAGCGAATGGATGGGATATGCACAAAATTGAGAAACTGGTGGTCTTACACCATGTTGCTCCACTAAGAGGACCAAACACTGCCCGGGCATGTCGTAATATTGAAAATGGTTATTATTATATGCATATTTATTAAACCCAGATCTCTGTATTAATGTTAACACTGCCAGACTGATCTCCCACTGCCATAGGATATACAGTGATCTACGGTGCATTCCCTTCAATGTGATAATTCCTCTCATTCAGATATGGAAATCTGCCATTATTGTGTCCATATTTATCGCTCCTTTGCTATCGTGTTCCCCCGTCAACTTCCGAAATCAGGTAGTTAATCCCTAGCTCATCTGGTACAATGCAGTTAGTCATTTGGCAGGTAGGTTACAGCTATTGACTGTTGCAAGCTACAGCAGTAGACAGAGGGAAGAGCAAGTGGTGAAGCCAAGAGCCAGTAAGTAGATGTTGGTGATAATTAATATGTATCAATCCCTTAAAGCAGGAGTAGGCAACCTTCGACACTCCCGATGTTGGGTACTATATAGTCAATAAGGCTCTGACTGCCATAAAGGTGGAAAAGCATCAGGGGAGATGTAGTCCACAACATCTGGAGTACAGAAGGTTCCCTACCTCTGCCATAATGGGTTCTGTGCCCTCTGCTCTCCATCTAAACATGCCATCTAAAAACTCTCTGTCGACGGATTGATTGCAATGGGCTGAACTCCAGGTTGTAAAACCTAGAACTTGAATATTTACATTTATTTTCCATTTTCTAATTTATTGAAAAAGTCCAGTGGCTGTGTAAGGGGAGATACCAAGCACTGCCATAAAAGAGCTTTAGTACGGGGTTTATTTAAAATGCTGAATAATTGTCACTGTCTTTACTATTACAGTTTCTTCACTGCCAGTTCATAATGAAGTTAAAATGTATGAAATGCAAGGAAAATTGTACCAATTCTGCTATTTTAATATTTTTTTTATATAAATATTTCAGCGATGTGCATTAAGAGTCAATAATATGTATTGTACACGACTCAAAATTATTAATTGACCAAAGTTACCAATGGAAAAAACATCTTCTAAAAGAAATGGATGCTTAAATCTGTGTGTATTTTTGTCTTGCTGTCTCATTCTTTGTGCCACTCTCCTCTTTTACATATATTTGCCATTTAGTTTATTTTAATATCTTTTTAAAGTAATGGGAATTTATATCTTATATATACTATATCATTTCTCTTTAATCAAATCCAAAGCCATGACACCGAAGAGATCTGTGCTTCCAAAGAACAGCGGAAGAGGTTTAGTTTCCTGAAAAGTGTCTTTTATCTAATAAAGTTTTGATTTTTCTGATATATATATATATATATCTGAGGAAAGACTGTGAATCTTGAAGAAATAAAAAAAGCTTGTTCGAGGTGTCAAAAAAAGAGACGTGAAACCGAAAACACTTGCCAGAGGAGAAAAAGGTGAAGGACAACTGCTTAATCCATTGCTTCTCCAAAAAAAATGATGTATATTCAAAAACTATGGTTAGGGCACAAAACAAGCAACACATTAAAAGCCAATAAACTGTCAAAAAAGGCTGAAAAATCTCCCCCACTGTTTATAGAATGTTTTCTAATTGATAAAGGTGGGTTATGGGTTATTTGGCACACCATGCCACACTCATCTTGTCCAAGATGGATTTTAATTTTGCCTCTTGGTCGATGTAGTTGATCGTTTGCATCACAGATTTAGTTTAGTAAATACTCACAGTTAAGTACTAATTTGTTGTGAATTCAAACTGAGAATAGAATTGACTTGGAGTATGCTTTTAATAGTCTATTTGTGTCTGTATTTTTATCACTCTAGGCATCCAGGCCACTTCTTCTGAATAAAGTGGTTCAGGTGTAGTGACCATGTAGAGTTTGACCTGCCATGTATAACATTACCCTTTGGTTAAATTGCAGGAATCAACATACCTCTAGTGTGTCTCTTCCTGACACTAGAGTGAGCTTTCACTGCTAAAATAGTCACACTAAGATCTTCAATCAATACTTTTCTTTGATTAAGAGGGGATCAGCATTTTGCTTCCACAGCCAGCAGGAAATACCATTACCATGAAGGGGTGTACGTGGTCTGCAATAATCTCTAGGTAGGTAGCATGTGTCAAAGTAACATCCACCTGAATGCCAGGACCCAAGGTTTCCCAACAGAGCACTTCAAAGAGCATAACCCTGGCTCAATTGTTTTTTTTTTTCCATAGTGCATCCTGCTGCCATTTCTTCCCCAGGTAAAATATGCACATGTACCTGGCCATTCACCTAATCTAAAAGAAAATATGATTCGTCAGACCAAGCAACCTTCTTCCAAATGCTCCATGGTCTCGTTCTGACTCCATTGAAGGCACTTTTGGCTGTGGAATGGGGCTATCTTGGTCACTCTGACCGGTCTGCGGTTACACAGTAGGGATGTGCATGGGCATAAAATTTGGTTTGGTAATTCGGGTTAGTAAGAAAAAGAGGAAAGGAAAAAGAAAATGTAAAAAAATTAAAAAGGGGAAAGGGGAGGAGAGATATAGGAAAAGATCTTATCCCCCTAAACGGGCAGACAAAAAACAAAACAGAAGTACAAAATAAGGACATGATACTAGATATAAGTGATTCTCACTCTCTCCAGGAGAAAGAAGGAAAGGAAAAGGATAAAGGGAAAATTAAATTGAAAAATAGCACAAGGATAAAGTAAAATAGATAAATAAGTACATACAATAACAGTAAACTAGGGATGGATGGGGGGGAGGGTGTTATGAGACTCGGGAGGGTTTTCGGGGAAATAAGATAACACAAAATATTTATGACGACGAGTACCACGACCTGAAATATAGAAGCACTAGCAAAACTATATAAGGCAGGTACATGTCTGAAATTAAAAAACTAATCACTGCAGTAAAGTCACAGTGCAGCAGAGAGAGACACTGTGGCAATCAGACTACCTGGCTTGCACAGCCACACACCCTCTCACCCAAACCCCCCTTCAAAAACAAAAATCAGAAGAAGAAAAAAAAAACACACACACACACACACACACACACACACACACACACACACACACACACACACACACACACACACACACACACACACACACACACACACACACACACACACACACACACACACACACACACACACACACACACACACACACACACACACACACACACACACACACACACACACACACACACACACACACACACACACACACACACACACACACACACTCTCTCTCTCTCTCTCTCTCTCTGCGCAACAAGTAAATCTCTCTCTGCAACAAGTAAAGTACAAACATATTTTATCTCTGTCAGTCTCTTGTGCCATCTCAACTTGTCTGGTCACATGAATGCAAGCCAACACCCTGACAGCCTGATTTATATACTATCCCACCTCAATGACTCGGTGTGCCTTCATTGGCCAAGTGTCAGTGACAAAATCACCATTAATTGGCTGTCTTCTAACATCAATCACAAAAATTTGCTCATTTAATTGGACAGGGAATAGTGAAACCGGATTGAACAACCAAGCATTACATTGCACAAAAGGAATTTGCTTATTGGTCAAGAGTCCTCTCACTTGTTTTGACATTTTTCAGTAATTCAAATCACTTTGGCGCTTTGGCACTTCCGAACAACCGGACTTCGGAACTTCGGACATTCGTAAGCATCCGAATGGCATGAAATTCATACAAATGTACATTCAGAACTAAATGAATTGCACATGTCTACTACACAGCCCCATACACAGCAAACTGTGATGCATTGTGTGTTCTGACACCTTTCTATCATGGCCAGCATTACGTTTCTCAGCAATTTGAGCTACAGTAGATCTTCTGTGAGATCAGACCAGATTGGCTAGCCTCGCTCCCCACATGGATCAACAAGCCTTGGGCACCCATAAGCCTGATGCCGGTTCACTGGTTGTCCTTCCTCGCACCACTTTTGGTAGGCACTAACCACTGCACACCGGGAACACCCCCCGCAAGACTTGTCTTTTTGGAGATGGTCTAACCCAGTCGTCTCGCCATCACTATGTGGCACTTGTCAAAGTCACTCAGATCTTTTTGCCCATTTTTCCTGCTTCCAACACATGAAATTCAAGAACTGACTGTTCACTTGCTGCCGAATATATCCCACCCCTTGACAGGTGCCATTGTAACAATATAATCAATGGTATTCACTTCACCTGTCCGTGGTTTTAATGTTGTGACTGATTAGTGTATTTAACAAATGTGGATTTCTGCATTTAATTTTATTTTTCATACCACATAAATACATATCTGTTTAACCTGCAAATGGGCTCCCTGTCAATTATTGTAATAAGCTCTACACCTGGCAGTCAGCATAGAGAGAGCATACAGAGAAGAGGAGAAATAACACTATGTTTGAATTTCTTTTCTTCATTTGCATTGTGTGCCCAGACTGTGCCTTGTCTGAAATGGATTATGATGTAACTTGCTAAATA
This sequence comes from Pelobates fuscus, assembly GCF_036172605.1. Classification (NCBI taxonomy): domain Eukaryota; kingdom Metazoa; phylum Chordata; class Amphibia; order Anura; family Pelobatidae; genus Pelobates; species Pelobates fuscus. The sequence continues at coordinate 5,537,317 of NC_086329.1, forward strand.
TTTAATATAAATTTAACTTTCAGAGAAGTGCCATTTCCACCTTTTAATAACCTTCTAACTGGTAATTTATTCAGCTTCCACAAAGTCTCTAAACAATAACATTTCATTTTCTGCAAACCTGCAAATCATGTCCTGCAGAAATACCTGATTATTCTATTAAAACGATTCATTTCAGTAGGAATGCAGTGGGATGCACTATGACATGTTTTCAGTGGTGAAGACACTGTCGAGCTATAAAACATTTGTTAACCATTAAACTTATCTGACGAAGCCAGACCTCTGACTCTGCAGAGTAAGATCCCAGAGGCAGGAGCCGAGCATGGACGTAACTATAGACGTGTAGACATTTATTTGGAATTATTACATTAAACATTGTGACGACATGGCTCAGCGCAGGATCTTCGCACTGCTTGCATTATGTATTGCTCAAATTCACAGTCAAAAAATCCTCTCGGAAAAGAAAAAATGTGGCGATCCTCAATGTGAAAGTAAGTGTTTGGCCTGACTATGTTCTAATGTCTAACCTTAGCACTGCAAATGTTTGCGAACTACATTACCCACAATGCATAGCCAGGCCCAACACAGCGGCTCTGGTTCTATTGAGTTCCTGTATTTTGCCCAAAATAATCAAGTTGGTTTTAGAATGTTTTTGTTTTTCCAAGTATTATCAATATGCAGAGTTTCATTGTTACCTTTATTTAAAGGTTAATACGTTACATTTAATGCAAGTTTCATATAAATTACTTTTATTCATGTTTATTTTGTTTTTTTGTTTATTTGTTCATGAATTTACTTAAAGCACGGCTGGGCTGGAGGTAAATACAAGTCACAGCCTTATCACACGGCAGGGCAAAGTTCGCTGGCCATAGTTAGATAAAATACTGCTGCACACTCACTCACATTCTATCAGCCTCTCGACAAAGAATTATGTGGGAACTATTACACCTGAAACAAGATCATTTTTGCATCCAGCAGCTACTGCTCTTCTTTTTTTTTTTTTTTTTTTTTTATTCCTGTATATATGGTTCGGTATTTTGTAAATAATGTATTTATTGCAAACATAGCCATGGGCGTGCAAATGCAGCTGGACTGCTGGCTGCTGAACAAGCCACCAGGGAGTTAAAAAGGTGTCCTTGAACTATGCTATCCACTACCCCACCCCCGCCTGGCCGCCCACCCAGAAGCCACTGATCCGAGGGGGAGGAGGGAGAACTTGACACACACCTCATACAGTGCCAACACTTACAGCCAACCTACACATCCACTCAACATTTTAATACATTTCCTAGTTTGTTGCAAAATTGTAAAGCGCTTAAAACTTTTTTTTTTCACCGAAGTGGTTATGGTGCGTTGGGTAAGTGTTTAATGGACATTGAGTATTCAAGTGCTTACAGCATCATAATTTATTGAAGTTTAGCAATTCATTGATCACTTGTTTATCCCAAGCAAGGTAATACTCAAAACAAGCTCTTATGCCTTTCTTTATACTTGGTGTCTATGTGGATACTGGCTCAATGTATTAAGGAGAGCATGGTGTTTAGCTCTCACAGTGTTCAACAGATTTATCACTCATTGTTTAACCTATTTTCATCTACTCCAAACCTGTCTTAACCCTGGGAATCTCAAGACTTTATGTTTCTAGAAAATGATTAAAGAAACAATAATCTTCAACATACCTTCTGTTTATAGAAAAGTTAAAGGTTTATCCGACCATTAGCCCGCTGTAGTGCTTATGATGGTAGCAGTAGTCTGACCCCATACCCCGGTCCCCGGTAATCATGCAATCTGGCTTGCCCTTTTACCTGATTGTGGCGGGGCATCGAGGGTTCTCTTTAGGCAAGTCTACAATATCTGGCTTCTTCAATGGCCGGGTGCTGATCCTGTCACTCATTCATTGGCTGAGAGTGTCATTGCTGAACAGACCTGACACTAACCAGTCTGGAACTCTTGTTCTGGGCTGACTAATTACGCCCTCGTTAAGTGCCTATTGAGGAATTCAGCTTTCTAAGTCATTATCATGTTTATTTAAGGTTTGATGATCAGAGCACAAGCTAATCAAGACTATGTAGGACCTGACTGCAGATATCTCAGCTTCAAGATGGGAGCGGAAGTCAATGTGTATTATAAACTATCTGGGAAAAGAGAAGACCTGTGGCAAGGAAGTGTAAGTAACCATCAGACCGTACCTAGGAACATCAGTGGGTTTCTGGCCCTGTAACCTCCTCCATACTCTTCCAAAGCCAAAACAAATAGAAGCAGGAGAAACATACTTCCATATTGGTCAGATAGTGGGACCATACTTCCATACTGGTTTGGCAGTGGGACCATACCTCCTTATTGGTCAGGGAGTATGACCATACCTCCAGATTGGTCAGAGAACAGGATCATACTTCCATACTGGTCAAACACTAGGACCAGTAGAGAGAGCGACTATGAAAAGGACACAGATCTTCTCTTCATTTTAAAGGGATCACGCATGACTTAGAGCCTATTTGCAACTGCAAATTTCACAAACCCTACACTGTTGTAGACCAATGATCAAATTTTTTTTTTAACTAATAATCAATTCAATAACTCAGTATGCTAGCATTTCCCAATAAACCTCACTCCATGCTGGCAGTGCCCAATAAACCTCACTCCATGCTGGCAGTGCCCAATAAACCTCACTCCAGGCTGGCAGCACTCAATATAATTATTATTTATAAAGTGCCAACAAGTTTCGCAGTGCTGTATAATGGATAAAATAACAGACACATTTTCGTAACCAGATGAGTTGGACACACAGGAACAGAGGGATTGAGGCCTCTGCTCAATGAGCTTACATGCTAGAGTGAGTGGGGGATAGTGACACAAAAGGTAAGGGTAGGGTAGAAAAGTATGTTGCTAGGAAAGTATTCACTGAGGGCTTAGTGTTTTGATTTGATGACAGTTACAGGAGAGGAATCAGGGTGCGGGGAGAGAAAGCTGTTCACTGTTAAATTGATACGCTTCCTGAAGAAGTACTTTTTCAAAGATTTTTTTGAAGGAGTGGAGACTAGGTGAAAGTCTAACAGAGAGGGAAGGGCATTCCATAGGAATAGTGCAGCCCTAGAGAAGTCTTTAAGGCGAGCATCAGAGGTAGTAGTACGCACAGAGGTTACATTTAAATCTTTACTGGGCATAGTTGTATCTTAGTGAGAATAAGAAGGTCGGACCAATATTGTGTAGAGATTTGTAAGCAAGTACCAGGATATTAAATTAAGTCCTGTATCTTACGGGAAGCCAGTGTAGGGACTGACAAAGGTGGGAAATGTGGGAGGTGTGGGCGGACAGTAAGGTGAGCCTCGCCGCCGCATTCATTATAGACTGTAACGGAGCAAGTTGGGAACACGTAAGACCACTGAGAAGAGGATTACAGTAGTCAAGGCGAGAGAGGACAGCGGCATGGACAAGCAACATAGCTATATCAGGCGTTAAATAGGAGCGGTTACGTGCTGTGTTTTTTAGATGGAAGTGGCTGGATTTGGCGATTGATTGATTGATTGGCAGCACCTATAAATCTCACTTCCTCTCTTACAGACCGGAAAGGCATATGGATTGTTTTCAAAAGATGCTGTGAACATCGAAGAGATTTACATAACAGAGGAATATGAGGTCCCGGCACAGGTAAGGCGGTTTTATTTATTGGTTTAATTAGTATTGTCAAGATGTATGTCTTAGAAGAATGAATGAAACGGTCATAGGGTGGGTGGTAGTGTGATACCAGGGAGAAATAAAATGGAAGAATGAAAGAAGGTGGGTGTGTGGGGGATAAGGACTAAACGGGTAGTGGGAATTCGCAGAGCCACGGGTCCCATATTTTGTTGAAGTATTTAGTGGTTTTGTGGTTAGGGCCGAAAGCTTATCCATTTTCTTTTCGTCCTCTACCTTACGTATCACCATGTTCAGTGGTGGGACATTGGGTCTACCCATGTTCTCTGAGATTACTCGTCTTGTGACTAGTGCGATCTTAGCAATTAATTTGTTTTGACACCTGGGAGTATTCTGTGTGGTTTCAAGAGGAGCCAGATCCACGGCCTAGTGGTATGTCTGTTTGGAGTATCCTTGATACAAATTTTGTACTTGGAGCCATAATTTGGCAATTTGTGTGCATTCCAACAAGAAGTTGTGCCTTTAGTACCGCAACCCTTTCAGTACAGGTCAGAATCTGATTTGCTTTAGCCTGAGAGGGGTGAGGTACCATCGCATTAGAGTTTTGTAGGCTTGTTCCTTATGGTTTACAGATAGTTATTGTGGCTGTGGGCTCCCAAATATTTCCCCATTCTGTTTGGTATTCTGGTGGTCTGACGTCCCTCTCCCAACCTGACATGCATGACAGTGATCCTTCATAGCAGGATTTGATTATGAGTGAATATAGTATGGAGATTTGTTCTGGTCATGTGCAAAAACTATTTTCTAAGTACTGATAATTTGTTAAAAAAATATATTTTTTCAGTTACTTTTCAAGCCATCTAGGTGTTGAATTTGCCAAGTCTCTCGTGGTTCCATTAAAGTTCTAATAACTGTTCTTTGGATGGATTTTAATGGGCAAAACATGAGTGCTTAATGTACATTATAGGTCCATATTTCTCTGATTCGATAATGGGCAAAATATTTACAAAAGCATTGAAATAGGTAAATTGCGATTCAAAATCGTTAACAGGATACAGGCAGATGTTAACGTGAAGATAAATATTGGACATTAGACTGTCCAATTCAATAATAAATTGCCATTTAATAATTTGTCTGCTAATATGTTCCAGAGTAAACCATATTCACAAATTATATCATTATATATTTTCAGGAAATTGATTTTGTTTGTCTAAACGGGGGCGAATATATTTTTGAAAATGAAGATAGTGTTCTGCATAAAAACAGAGAAAATGAATATATGGAAATAAATTTTGATCTGAATGAAACCGAAGATGGGATCAAAACACATTCAGGTAATTTTTGGATAGAAACGAACAAAAATAAATATAAAACTAAAAACTCACTGTGTTCTAAGGCTGGTGACATTTATAGATTTTTTTCACTGACATTTACAGGATGTCCTGTTGAGTAGCAGGAGATTTAAATTTTTTTCGCCTGAGATATCAGCACCTGTGAATATTATCAAAATCCTCTATTACAGCCAAAGTAAATGTTTATATTATTTATTCTGCATATCAGGCAACCTACCATTCTCTTTCATCGTATGTAACTATGGGAGCAATACACCCACAAAAAAACAATAGTTTTTGATGGTGTCTAACAGTGGGTATATAAGTATAAAATGATATGGATAATTCCTTTTTATTATCTTCCAAAATACTCTTCATTTTCCTAATAAGATTCACATATGTATTTTCCTTTTGTGTCTCTCTTGAGTTGTTCCCAATTCTACCATCTATTTCATCTAAATGAATGTACAATTCTGTACTCCATGTCCTCAGTGACGACTATCATTCTGCAAAAATTGATCATATGATACTGTCTTCTCGTGGGTTCGATATCCTTTTCAGACATAACGTAGTATTAACTTTGCTTTCCAAGTTAATACCTGACATTCTGCAGTTTTTCTAAGAGGGGAGTCGTTGTTATCTTTAAATACTTCAACGAATTTAGAAACATAGAATGTAACGGCAGATAAGAACCATTCGGCCCATCTAGTCTGTCCAATTTTCTAAATACTTTCATTAGTCCCTGGCCTTATCTTATAGTTAGGATAGCCTTATGCCTATCCCATGCATGCTTAAACTCCTTTACTGTGTTAAAAGGTACAACATTCTCATACAGTACATGCTACTTATAATTTACCAACTGTTATACGCCAATTTCTGCCTTTGAGCCTTTTCTGCCATTTTCTTAACAATTCCCTATTTTATCAATGTGAAAAAAGCAAATATCACTCAAAAACATACATTCTTTTTTTTTCCTGTTTTTTTTTCTTTTACAGATGATCACGTTAATAGAGATCAAGAAGTAGATCCCAGTCTACAGACATCTGATCAAGAGCCAGAGGCAGTAGTTCCTGCAGAAAAACAGTCCTGGGGTCCTTCAGGTTTTGCAAGGTGGCTCGGTTTTAAAAAGGATCAAGAAACGGTAAAGGAAACTATGCAAATGGACACAGAACCAAGAGAAGATGACACATTTCGCACAAGAAGAATTGCGGCTTCTGAAGAGCAGGATGTTAAAGGATTAGATGATGCACAGACAGAAAAGTCTGGCTGGTTTAGTGGAAGAATAAGACGTTTCCTGCCTTTTGGACAAAAAGATAGCAATTCTGGTGAAAGTAGCACCACAGATGAGGTTAACGATATGAAGCAAGATGATAATGTGGCCGATACCGAAATGGGTGATGAGGAGAAACAAATCGAAACTAGTGAACCTCACGAAACTCCGTCCAAATGGCTTAATTTTGGATTTGACAATGTTCTAGGATTTGAGGAAAAAAAATATGCAATGAAACCAGAAGCTGAACAAAAAATAGATGACTCCACAAAGAATGAGTCACCAGAAGTTTTAAATCAAGATGACTCATCCAGGCCTACTCACAGTATGCAAGGTGAGAGCACAGATAATCTTGTGATAAATGAGATACAGAAAGACCCTTCCAAGATCAACAATGATTTGACACAAGTGGATATTCCTAAAACACTGGAAGACTATGTTGATCTGGATGCTTCCATTGGTGGGGTCAATCCAATAGAAGAAACTGAATTGTTGACTGGCCATTCTGACAAACAAACAGTTAGCAACAAATTAGAAACTCCCAATGACTTTCAAGGTAAGAGTGCACAGATGGGAGGAGGGATCTTTCATTGGATGGATACGGTGCGATAAATTACATCTTTCACAAACAGATACATGTTTCAAATTCAGGCATCGGATCTATATATTCTTACAACACCAAGGAATCCTATAGGATATCATTCACTATACATAGAGCTATGGAACTGGACTTGATAATGAAAACATTAGGCCAAAATAATGAAATTGCCATAACATCTCTAACTCAAATTAAATGAGAGAATAAGAGATTAGAGAGATTATATTTTGCTATGTTTTATCTCATACATTACGTTATTCATATTTTTTTCTGTTGTAGATGAAAAGATTACAAAACTGCACCAAGAAGACACAGGAATTGGGGAAGCCGATGCGTCTATGCTAAATTTGAACCTTTTAAAGGAAAACACACTTTTTCAGGAGCAGAAATCTGATACTGATACAGATGAACCATCTGATGTTGGATTCTTTTCATTTTCTGGTAGATATGAGATTATTTTATAACAACGATTAATAATGGGAAGATTAGCACACACATTTATGAAGGACAAAAAATAGGTTAATTAAAGTCACTTAATTTCTGATTCACCCATCTTAAAACCTGGAAACATTTTAAATAAGCAGGTATTGTACCGCCCAAACTATTAGCTAGAAGTATCAACTTATTGTGCTAATCAAATGGTCCCAATTCTGGTTCTCATATAATACCTTAATTACCCCAACTCAAAGTTATCCACAATTCAGACAAAATATTTACTCATTATTTTATATGTTATCTATTATTAATACATTAACTAACTTGGAGGCTGATGAGGATAACATTAGCAGGAAAAACTACCATCATATTGTATTATTTCAAATAAAAATTATTTGTAGTATATTCTCCAAAAATCTTTTTTAATGCATATATGATGTCTTACCCTAGATCTTTGGGGACAGACATTGTTAAGTCCTCTTTAGTCAGAAACGGTTTCGAGATCCTCGTAACTTGCACATGACATCAAGACTTGTGAATGTGCTAGAGACCCCGAGAACCTGTTCTTTGACAATAAGGCTAGAATGAAACTATTAGTCTCAGCTTAAACTCATCTGTTTGTAAAATGTGCATTGATGGATCTCCTGGTATTGTTAATTTGGACCTATTCAAATATCTTTATATATGGCGTACATTTTGAATTTGCTATTCTTTTATCTTTAAACACACAGATGGCATTCGGCTGTGGGACATGGCTTACTCAAACCTTCTTGAAATCCACTCAAGCTACGTGAGTCCTGCCTTGTCAGTGATGACAGATTCGGTTGACAAGGTACATTGATGATTACAATGTATTTATATTTGATTCCCTTTCCTGACTGTGAATCCATTGTGTCATTGAAGAGAGAATGTAATTAGAAGGCCAGTTTTAGTAAAAGTATAATGGACACCTGGTTATATGACCTCTTTCTGTATGACGGCAGCAGGCATTTGTTGTTCAATGAAACACGTTTGGTGTCCAGCACTCTGTCTCCTAATGCACATCTATCTTTTGACAGGTGTCAGTGTATATGGAGTGAAAATGCCATGCAGTGCCACCATGTTGTTCATATGACAGCTTGATTGATGTGTGATTGGCACCAAAAAAATAAATATACAGTTTATGAGGTTGAAGTGATAGGATATCTATAAAGAAATGTTGTGTTATTTCATTAAACTGTGGGTAAATCACAACATGGTCATTTCAATTTTGAAAGCATAAAAACCGAACCGAAAAAATAGCCTTAATAAAAATGTTTTATAATTCAGCAACTTCGGCATAAAATGTTCAATTTTCTAATCACTACCATGTTGCACTATTTGGTGCGTCCCATTATGTGGTTAAGTTAAGAAAGTTCTGAATAAGAAGTAATAGAATACATAGAATAACACAAGAGATATCAGTTGCTTGTCATGAATCCACCTGTGTCACCCCCACCATTGCACAAATGTCAAAGCCGGATCACCTTACAGGAGAGCCACAAGCCCAGCCAGATCACACACACTGCTTCTACCAACGACTGTTTGCTGATTAGCTCCCTGCCATATCTATTAGATTCGGAATAAAATAATTCATTTGTATGAGGAATGGAAAGTTTAGAAGGTGCAGATGGGGTAAGTTGTGAGACATGGATTAGATTCTAATTGAGTTTACATGAGTTAGTGTACCAGACTCTCATATCTCTCAAAACTCCGTACTATGGAATGTTATTGGTGTTTGTATGTAGAAATAATGGTGATAGAAAAGTTAATTAGAAAATATCTTCATCGAATATGCCTTCGAGACCATATGCCTACGGGTCTGATAACCCAGTTGTACGCTCACCTCTGCTCTGTGTCCACGGTTGAGGGCGACATGGCCTATATTGATCAGTGGGAAAGGGACTTAGGGGAGCACCTAGAGGGGGTGGAATGGCAGGAGATCTGGGAAGCCAATCATAGCTCTTCTGTGTGCGTAACGATACAGGAGCAAGCAGTCAAGACGATGCTTCGCTGGTATACAACCCCTGTAAAGCTATGCCACATGAAAAAGTGCCCTACAGATTTCTGCTGGAGAGGCTGTGGGATGAAAGGGACCTATATCCACATGTGGTGGGAATGCCCCCTGATGGCTCGCTTTTGGCAACAGGTTAGAGATATGATGGCACAGGTATTTTCCAGACCCCCTCCCCTGGACCCGTGGCTTTACCTGCTCGGTAGAACGGTAGAAGGGTGGACGAGACGCGAACAAAAACTCATCCATAAATTTACGCTGGCAGCCAGGAGAGCAGTGGCAGCTGACTGGCTTAAACAGACCACGCCGGCCATAGCAGGGGTAATTAATAGAATACGAGAGGTATACGTGATGGATGACCTGACGGCACGGGTCAGAGGAACACAGATACAATTCCAAAAAATCTGGGCGCCCTGGGAAAATAGCCCCTTGTGTTAGGACTAGCAGCGATACCGAGAAACTGATACTTATGTAGACGGACGGATGAGGGTCCCTGATGACCCCCTCCCCACCACGCCCCCCGCCCCCCCCCCCCCCCCCCCCCCCCCCTACCCCTGTCTCTCTGATTTCTCTCTTTTCTCTCTTTCTTGGCCTTTTTCTTCTTTCTCTCTTTAATTTTTGTAACTATGGCTAGCATATATTTGCCAGAGGCTGTTGGGAGCGAGCTCCCGAGAGATGTAGCCACTACAGGTGTGCCCGCAGGCTAGACCCTATAGAGAGCCCCGCTTACCACAGGGACCTCCTCGCTGGGGGAGGTCACGCGCTACTGCTGCTCTTATGCCCATATGCACTGTAGATACATGACATACCTCAGACTTCAGGTAGCGCCCTGATTACCTCTGCTAAACCGCGGACACCGAGCCGACTAACGGCTACTGGCATCACCAACCAGTTCTCGGGAGATCACTACAACGGCCTCAAATACGAGAATGGGTTGTCATTGACCACCGTTATTACTCATGGTTACAGATCTAGTTATGTTAATGTTACCTGTGTATGCTAGGGGAGATGCCCTTGGCCTGCCGATACGAAACGCTAACTGCATAAATAAATAAAGGGGCAGGTCGACCAGGAAGACTCAATTACAGAAGGTCATTCTTACCCGCTGTATATGCTTTTTCTTTTACCAAAATTTAAAATTGTGCAATATGTTTTCTATGCCATGTATACATTGTTTTGACTGTTACCGCCTATGTCAACCGTCGTGGCTGCGTAGGCTCGTTGTTATGTCATGCACAACTAAAAATAAAGAATTTAAAAAAAAAAAAAAGAAAATATCTTCATAATAATCGATTAGGAAAGCACACTGAAGGATTCATTTTTCAGTAATAAAATATTGGAAATAAAACATGCTGTATTCCATGTCAGCACCGTTGACATTTCATTGATCTAAGTAAACACGTTGTAGCGTGATGTAAAGTCCTTTTATAATCTCTCTGTTGATCTACTTAGGGCTGATTGCCTGAATGGTGGGTTTTGGCAGAATAACAAGTGAATTGCAAGTTATAGAATAATTCTACATTTCATACTAAACGTACCATGTACCATTTGACAAACCATGCATTCTGATTGCGGTAATCTCCTATACCGTCTGTGCTGATTGCGGTAATCTTCTATACCGTCTGTGCTGATTGCGGTAATCTTCTATACCGTCTGTGCTGATTGCGGTAATCTCCTATACCGTCTGTTCTGATTGCGGTAATCTCCTATACCGTCTGTTCTGATTGCGGTAATCTCCTATACTGTCTGTGCTGATTGCGGTAATCTCCTATACTGTCTGTTCTGATTGCGGTAATCTCCTATACCGTCTGTTCTGATTGCGGTAATCTCCTATACCGTCTGTTCTGATTGCGGTAATCTCCTATACTGTCTGTGCTGATTGCGGTAATCTCCTATACTGTCTGTTCTGATTGCGGTAATCTCCTATACTGTCTGTGCTGATTGCGGTAATCTCCTATACAGTCTGTTCTGATTGCGGTAATCTCCTATACAGTCTGTTCTGATTGCTGTAATCTCCTATACTGTCTGTTCTGATTGCTGTAATCTCCTATACTGTCTGTTCTGATTGCTGTAATCTCCTATACAGTCTGTTCTGATTGCGGTAATCTCCTATACAGTCTGTTCTGATTGCTGTAATCTCCTATACTGTCTGTTCTGATTGCGGTAATCTCCTATACCGTCTGTTCTGATTGCTGTAATCTCCTATACTGTCTGTTCTGATTGCGGTAATCTCCTATACCGTCTGTTCTGATTGCGGTAATCTCCTATACCGTCTGTTCTGATTGCGGTAATCTCCTATACTGTCTGTTCTGATTGTCGTAATCTCCTATACCGTCTGTTCTGATTGCGGTAATCTCCTATACCGTCTGTTCTGATTGCGGTAATCTCCTATACCGTCTGTTCTGATTGCGGTAATCTCCTATACAGTCTGTTCTGATTGCGGTAATCTCCTATACAGTCTGTTCTGATTGCGGTAATCTCCTATACCGTCTGTTCTGATTGCGGTAATCTCCTATACAGTCTGTTCTGATTGCGGTAATCTCCTATACCGTCTGTTCTGATTGCGGTAATCTCCTATACTGTCTGTTCTGATTGCCGTAATCTCCTATACTGTCTGTTCTGAATGCGGTAATCTCCTATACTGTCTGTTCTGATTGCTGTAATCTCCTATACCGTCTGTTCTGATTGCGGTAATCTCCTATACTGTCTGTTCTGATTGCGGTAATCTCCTATACTGTCTGTTCTGATTGCGGTAATCTCCTATACTGTCTGTTCTGATTGCGGTAATCTCCTATACCGTCTGTTCTGATTGCGGTAATCTCCTATACCGTCTGTTCTGATTGCGGTAATCTCCTATACCGTCTGTTCTGATTGCGGTAATCTCCTATACTGTCTGTTCTGATTGCGGTAATCTCCTATACTGTCTGTTCTGATTGCTGTAATCTCCTATACTGTCTGTTCTGATTGCGGTAATCTCCTATACTGTCTGTGCTGATTGAGGTAATCTCCTATACCGTCTGTGCTGATTGCGGTAATCTCCTATACCGTCTGTGCTGATTGCGGTAATCTCCTATACCGTCTGTTCTGATTGTCGTAATCTCCTATACCGTCTGTTCTGATTGCGGTAATCTCCTATACCGTCTGTTCTGATTGCGGTAATCTCCTATACTGTCTGTTCTGATTGTCGTAATCTCCTATACCGTCTGTTCTGATTGCGGTAATCTCCTATACCGTCTGTTCTGATTGCGGTAATCTCCTATACCGTCTGTTCTGATTGCGGTAATCTCCTATACAGTCTGTTCTGATTGCGGTAATCTCCTATACAGTCTGTTCTGATTGCGGTAATCTCCTATACCGTCTGTTCTGATTGCGGTAATCTCCTATACAGTCTGTTCTGATTGCGGTAATCTCCTATACCGTCTGTTCTGATTGCGGTAATCTCCTATACTGTCTGTTCTGATTGCCGTAATCTCCTATACTGTCTGTTCTGAATGCGGTAATCTCCTATACTGTCTGTTCTGATTGCTGTAATCTCCTATACCGTCTGTTCTGATTGCGGTAATCTCCTATACTGTCTGTTCTGATTGCGGTAATCTCCTATACTGTCTGTTCTGATTGCGGTAATCTCCTATACTGTCTGTTCTGATTGCGGTAATCTCCTATACCGTCTGTTCTGATTGCGGTAATCTCCTATACCGTCTGTTCTGATTGCGGTAATCTCCTATACCGTCTGTTCTGATTGCGGTAATCTCCTATACTGTCTGTTCTGATTGCGGTAATCTCCTATACTGTCTGTTCTGATTGCTGTAATCTCCTATACTGTCTGTTCTGATTGCGGTAATCTCCTATACTGTCTGTGCTGATTGAGGTAATCTCCTATACCGTCTGTGCTGATTGCGGTAATCTCCTATACCGTCTGTGCTGATTGCGGTAATCTCCTATACCGTCTGTTCTGATTGCGGTAATCTCCTATACTGTCTGTTCTGATTGCTGTAATCTCCTATACTGTCTGTTCTGATTGCCGTAATCTCCTATACCGTCTGTTCTGATTGCGGTAATCTCTTATACTGTCTGTTCTGATTGCGGTAATCTCCTATACCGTCTGTTCTGATTGCCGTAATCTCCTATACTGTCTGTTCTGATTGCGGTAATCTCTTATACTGTCTGTTCTGATTGCGGTAATCTCCTATACTGTCTGTTCTGATTGCGGTAATCTCTTATACTGTCTGTTCTGATTGCTGTAATCTCCTATACCGTCTGTTCTGATTGCGGTAATCTCCTATAGTACCATCTGTTCTGATTGCTGTAATCTCCTATACCGTCTGTTCTGATTGCGGTAATCTCCTATACTGTCTGTTCTGATTGCGATAATCTCCTATACCATCTGTTCTGATTGCGGTAATCTCCTATACCGTCTGTGCTGATTGCGGTAATCTCCTATACCGTCTGTTCTGATTGCGGTAATCTCCTATACCGTCTGTTCTGATTGCGGTAATCTCCTATAACGTCTGTTCTGATTGCGGTAATCTCCTATACCGTCTGTGCTGATTGCGGTAATCTCCTATACCGTCTGTTCTGATTGCGGTAATCTCCTGTACCGTCTGTTCTGATTGCGGTAATCTCCTATACCGTCTGTTCTGATTGCGGTAATCTCCTATACCGTCTGTTCTGATTGCGGTAATCTCCTATACCGTCTGTTCTGATTGCGGTAATCTCCTATACAGTCTGTTCTGATTGCGGTAATCTCCTATACTGTCTGTTCTGATTGCGGTAATCTCTTTTACTGTCTGTTCTGATTGCTGTAATCTCCTATACCGTCTGTTCTGATTGCGGTAATCTCCTATAGTACCATCTGTTCTGATTGCTGTAATCTCCTATACCGTCTGTTCTGATTGCGGTAATCTCCTATACAGTCTGTTCTGATTGCGGTAATCTCCTATACTGTCTGTTCTGATTGCGGTAATCTCTTATACTGTCTGTTCTGATTGCTGTAATCTCCAATACCGTCTGTTCTGATTGCGGTAATCTCCTATAGTACCATCTGTTCTGATTGCTGTAATCTCCTATACCGTCTGTTCTGATTGCGGTAATCTCCTATACTGTCTGTTCTGATTGCGGTAATCTCCTATACCGTCTGTTTTGATTGCGGTAATCTCCTATACGTCTGTTCTGATTGCGGTAATCTCCTATAACGTCTGTTCTGATTGCGGTAATCTCCTATACCGTCTGTTCTGATTGCGGTAATCTCCTATACCGTCTGTTCTGATTGCGGTAATCTCCTATACTGTCTGTTCTGATTGCGGTAATCTCCTATACCGTCTGTGCTGATTGCGGTAATCTCCTACACCGTCTGTGCTGATTGCGGTAATCTCCTATACCGTCTGTTCTGATTGCAATATTCTCCTATACTGTCTGTTCTGATTGCGGTAATCTCCTATACCGTCTGTTCTGATTGCGGTAATCTCCTATACCGTCTGTTCTGATTGCGGTAATCTCCTATACTGTCTGTTCTGATTGCGGTAATCTCCTATACTGTCTGTGCTGATTGCGGTAATCTCCTATACTGTCTGTGCTGATTGCGGTAATCTCCTATACCGTCTGTTCTGATTGCGGTAATCTCCTATACTGTCTGTTCTGATTGCGGTAATCTCCTATACTGTCTGTGCTGATTGCGGTAATCTCCTATACTGTCTGTGCTGATTGCGGTAATATCCTATACTGTCTGTTCTGATTGCGGTAATCTCCTATACTGTCTGTTCTGATTGCGGTAATCTCCTATACTGTCTGTGCTGATTGCGGTAATCTCTTACACTGTCTGTGCTGATTGCAATATTCTCCTATACTGTCTGTTCTGATTGCGGTAATCTCCTATACTGTCTGTGCTGATTGCGGTAATCTCCTATACTGTCTGTGCTGATTGCGGTAATCTCCTATACTGTCTGTGCTGATTGCGGTAATCTCTTACACTGTCTGTTCTGATTGCGGTAATCTCCTATACTGTCTGTTCTGATTGCGGTAATCTCCTATACTGTCTGTGCTGATTGCGGTAATCTCCTATACTGTCTGTGCTGATTGCGGTAATCTCCTATACTGTCTGTGCTGATTGCGGTAATCTCCTATACCGTCTGTTCTGATTG
The DNA here is from genome assembly GCF_036172605.1 of Pelobates fuscus. Classification (NCBI taxonomy): domain Eukaryota; kingdom Metazoa; phylum Chordata; class Amphibia; order Anura; family Pelobatidae; genus Pelobates; species Pelobates fuscus. The sequence continues at coordinate 5,552,750 of NC_086329.1, forward strand.
CGGTAATCTCCTATACTGTCTGTTCTGATTGTCGTAATCTCCTATACCGTCTGTGCTGATTGCGGTAATCTCCTATACCGTCTGTTCTGATTGCGGTAATCTCCTATACTGTCTGTTCTGATTGTCGTAATCTCCTATACCGTCTGTTCTGATTGCGGTAATCTCCTATACCGTCTGTTCTGATTGCGGTAATCTCCTATACCGTCTGTTCTGATTGCGGTAATCTCCTATACAGTCTGTTCTGATTGCGGTAATCTCCTATACAGTCTGTTCTGATTGCGGTAATCTCCTATACCGTCTGTTCTGATTGCGGTAATCTCCTATACAGTCTGTTCTGATTGCGGTAATCTCCTATACCGTCTGTTCTGATTGCGGTAATCTCCTATACTGTCTGTTCTGATTGCCGTAATCTCCTATACTGTCTGTTCTGAATGCGGTAATCTCCTATACTGTCTGTTCTGATTGCTGTAATCTCCTATACCGTCTGTTCTGATTGCGGTAATCTCCTATACTGTCTGTTCTGATTGCGGTAATCTCCTATACTGTCTGTTCTGATTGCGGTAATCTCCTATACTGTCTGTTCTGATTGCGGTAATCTCCTATACCGTCTGTGCTGATTGCGGTAATCTCCTATACCGTCTGTTCTGATTGCGGTAATCTCCTATACCGTCTGTTCTGATTGCGGTAATCTCCTATAACGTCTGTTCTGATTGCGGTAATCTCCTATACCGTCTGTGCTGTTTGCGGTAATCTCCTATACCGTCTGTTCTGATTGCGGTAATCTCCTGTACCGTCTGTTCTGATTGCGGTAATCTCCTATACCGTCTGTTCTGATTGCGGTAATCTCCTATACCGTCTGTTCTGATTGCGGTAATCTCCTATACCGTCTGTTCTGATTGCGGTAATCTCCTATACAGTCTGTTCTGATTGCGGTAATCTCCTATACTGTCTGTTCTGATTGCGGTAATCTCTTTTACTGTCTGTTCTGATTGCTGTAATCTCCTATACCGTCTGTTCTGATTGCGGTAATCTCCTATAGTACCATCTGTTCTGATTGCTGTAATCTCCTATACCGTCTGTTCTGATTGCGGTAATCTCCTATACAGTCTGTTCTGATTGCGGTAATCTCCTATACTGTCTGTTCTGATTGCGGTAATCTCTTATACTGTCTGTTCTGATTGCTGTAATCTCCAATACCGTCTGTTCTGATTGCGGTAATCTCCTATAGTACCATCTGTTCTGATTGCTGTAATCTCCTATACCGTCTGTTCTGATTGCGGTAATCTCCTATACTGTCTGTTCTGATTGCGGTAATCTCCTATACCGTCTGTTTTGATTGCGGTAATCTCCTATACGTCTGTTCTGATTGCGGTAATCTCCTATAACGTCTGTTCTGATTGCGGTAATCTCCTATACCGTCTGTTCTGATTGCGGTAATCTCCTATACCGTCTGTTCTGATTGCGGTAATCTCCTATACTGTCTGTTCTGATTGCGGTAATCTCCTATACCGTCTGTGCTGATTGCGGTAATCTCCTACACCGTCTGTGCTGATTGCGGTAATCTCCTATACCGTCTGTTCTGATTGCAATATTTTCCTATACTGTCTGTTCTGATTGCGGTAATCTCCTATACCGTCTGTTCTGATTGCGGTAATCTCCTATACCGTCTGTTCTGATTGCGGTAATCTCCTATACTGTCTGTTCTGATTGCGGTAATCTCCTATACTGTCTGTGCTGATTGCGGTAATCTCCTATACTGTCTGTGCTGATTGCGGTAATCTCCTATACCGTCTGTTCTGATTGCGGTAATCTCCTATACTGTCTGTTCTGATTGCGGTAATCTCCTATACTGTCTGTGCTGATTGCGGTAATCTCCTATACTGTCTGTGCTGATTGCGGTAATATCCTATACTGTCTGTTCTGATTGCGGTAATCTCCTATACTGTCTGTTCTGATTGCGGTAATCTCCTATACTGTCTGTGCTGATTGCGGTAATCTCTTACACTGTCTGTGCTGATTGCAATATTCTCCTATACTGTCTGTTCTGATTGCGGTAATCTCCTATACTGTCTGTGCTGATTGCGGTAATCTCCTATACTGTCTGTGCTGATTGCGGTAATCTCCTATACTGTCTGTGCTGATTGCGGTAATCTCTTACACTGTCTGTTCTGATTGCGGTAATCTCCTATACTGTCTGTTCTGATTGCTGTAATCTCCTATACTGTCTGTTCTGATTGCGGTAATCTCCTATACTGTCTGTGCTGATTGAGGTAATCTCCTATACCGTCTGTGCTGATTGCGGTAATCTCCTATACCGTCTGTGCTGATTGCGGTAATCTCCTATACCGTCTGTTCTGATTGTCGTAATCTCCTATACCGTCTGTTCTGATTGCGGTAATCTCCTATACCGTCTGTTCTGATTGCGGTAATCTCCTATACTGTCTGTTCTGATTGTCGTAATCTCCTATACCGTCTGTTCTGATTGCGGTAATCTCCTATACCGTCTGTTCTGATTGCGGTAATCTCCTATACCGTCTGTTCTGATTGCGGTAATCTCCTATACAGTCTGTTCTGATTGCGGTAATCTCCTATACAGTCTGTTCTGATTGCGGTAATCTCCTATACCGTCTGTTCTGATTGCGGTAATCTCCTATACAGTCTGTTCTGATTGCGGTAATCTCCTATACCGTCTGTTCTGATTGCGGTAATCTCCTATACTGTCTGTTCTGATTGCCGTAATCTCCTATACTGTCTGTTCTGAATGCGGTAATCTCCTATACTGTCTGTTCTGATTGCTGTAATCTCCTATACCGTCTGTTCTGATTGCGGTAATCTCCTATACTGTCTGTTCTGATTGCGGTAATCTCCTATACTGTCTGTTCTGATTGCGGTAATCTCCTATACTGTCTGTTCTGATTGCGGTAATCTCCTATACCGTCTGTTCTGATTGCGGTAATCTCCTATACCGTCTGTTCTGATTGCGGTAATCTCCTATACCGTCTGTTCTGATTGCGGTAATCTCCTATACTGTCTGTTCTGATTGCGGTAATCTCCTATACTGTCTGTTCTGATTGCTGTAATCTCCTATACTGTCTGTTCTGATTGCGGTAATCTCCTATACTGTCTGTGCTGATTGAGGTAATCTCCTATACCGTCTGTGCTGATTGCGGTAATCTCCTATACCGTCTGTGCTGATTGCGGTAATCTCCTATACCGTCTGTTCTGATTGCGGTAATCTCCTATACTGTCTGTTCTGATTGCTGTAATCTCCTATACTGTCTGTTCTGATTGCCGTAATCTCCTATACCGTCTGTTCTGATTGCGGTAATCTCTTATACTGTCTGTTCTGATTGCGGTAATCTCCTATACCGTCTGTTCTGATTGCCGTAATCTCCTATACTGTCTGTTCTGATTGCGGTAATCTCTTATACTGTCTGTTCTGATTGCGGTAATCTCCTATACTGTCTGTTCTGATTGCGGTAATCTCTTATACTGTCTGTTCTGATTGCTGTAATCTCCTATACCGTCTGTTCTGATTGCGGTAATCTCCTATAGTACCATCTGTTCTGATTGCTGTAATCTCCTATACCGTCTGTTCTGATTGCGGTAATCTCCTATACTGTCTGTTCTGATTGCGATAATCTCCTATACCATCTGTTCTGATTGCGGTAATCTCCTATACCGTCTGTGCTGATTGCGGTAATCTCCTATACCGTCTGTTCTGATTGCGGTAATCTCCTATACCGTCTGTTCTGATTGCGGTAATCTCCTATAACGTCTGTTCTGATTGCGGTAATCTCCTATACCGTCTGTGCTGATTGCGGTAATCTCCTATACCGTCTGTTCTGATTGCGGTAATCTCCTGTACCGTCTGTTCTGATTGCGGTAATCTCCTATACCGTCTGTTCTGATTGCGGTAATCTCCTATACCGTCTGTTCTGATTGCGGTAATCTCCTATACCGTCTGTTCTGATTGCGGTAATCTCCTATACAGTCTGTTCTGATTGCGGTAATCTCCTATACTGTCTGTTCTGATTGCGGTAATCTCTTTTACTGTCTGTTCTGATTGCTGTAATCTCCTATACCGTCTGTTCTGATTGCGGTAATCTCCTATAGTACCATCTGTTCTGATTGCTGTAATCTCCTATACCGTCTGTTCTGATTGCGGTAATCTCCTATACAGTCTGTTCTGATTGCGGTAATCTCCTATACTGTCTGTTCTGATTGCGGTAATCTCTTATACTGTCTGTTCTGATTGCTGTAATCTCCAATACCGTCTGTTCTGATTGCGGTAATCTCCTATAGTACCATCTGTTCTGATTGCTGTAATCTCCTATACCGTCTGTTCTGATTGCGGTAATCTCCTATACTGTCTGTTCTGATTGCGGTAATCTCCTATACCGTCTGTTTTGATTGCGGTAATCTCCTATACGTCTGTTCTGATTGCGGTAATCTCCTATAACGTCTGTTCTGATTGCGGTAATCTCCTATACCGTCTGTTCTGATTGCGGTAATCTCCTATACCGTCTGTTCTGATTGCGGTAATCTCCTATACTGTCTGTTCTGATTGCGGTAATCTCCTATACCGTCTGTGCTGATTGCGGTAATCTCCTACACCGTCTGTGCTGATTGCGGTAATCTCCTATACCGTCTGTTCTGATTGCAATATTCTCCTATACTGTCTGTTCTGATTGCGGTAATCTCCTATACCGTCTGTTCTGATTGCGGTAATCTCCTATACCGTCTGTTCTGATTGCGGTAATCTCCTATACTGTCTGTTCTGATTGCGGTAATCTCCTATACTGTCTGTGCTGATTGCGGTAATCTCCTATACTGTCTGTGCTGATTGCGGTAATCTCCTATACCGTCTGTTCTGATTGCGGTAATCTCCTATACTGTCTGTTCTGATTGCGGTAATCTCCTATACTGTCTGTGCTGATTGCGGTAATCTCCTATACTGTCTGTGCTGATTGCGGTAATATCCTATACTGTCTGTTCTGATTGCGGTAATCTCCTATACTGTCTGTTCTGATTGCGGTAATCTCCTATACTGTCTGTGCTGATTGCGGTAATCTCTTACACTGTCTGTGCTGATTGCAATATTCTCCTATACTGTCTGTTCTGATTGCGGTAATCTCCTATACTGTCTGTGCTGATTGCGGTAATCTCCTATACTGTCTGTGCTGATTGCGGTAATCTCCTATACTGTCTGTGCTGATTGCGGTAATCTCTTACACTGTCTGTTCTGATTGCGGTAATCTCCTATACTGTCTGTTCTGATTGCGGTAATCTCCTATACTGTCTGTGCTGATTGCGGTAATCTCCTATACCGTCTGTGCTGATTGCGGTAATCTCCTATACTGTCTGTGCTGATTGCGGTAATCTCCTATACTGTCTGTTCTGATTGCGGTAATCTCCTATACTGTCTGTGCTGATTGCGGTAATCTCCTATACCGTCTGTGCTGATTGCGGTAATCTCCTATACCGTCTGTGCTGATTGCGGTAATCTCCTATACCGTCTGTGCTGATTGCGGTAATCTCCTATACTGTCTGTTCTGATTGCGGTAATCTCCTATACTGTCTGTGCTGATTGCGGTAATCTCCTATACTGTCTGTGCTGATTGCGGTAATCTCCTATACTGTCTGTGCTGATTGCGGTAATCTCCTATACTGTCTGTTCTGATTGCGGTAATCTCCTATACTGTCTGTTCTGATTGCGGTAATCTCCTATACTGTCTGTTCTGATTGCGGTAATCTCCTATACTGTCTGTGCTGATTGCGGTAATCTCCTATACTGTCTGTTCTGATTGCGGTAATCTCCTATACTGTCTGTGCTGATTGCGGTAATCTCCTATACTGTCTGTTCTGATTGCGGTAATCTCCTATACCGTCTGTGCTGATTGCGGTAATCTCCTATACTGTCTGTGCTGATTGCGGTAATCTCCTATACTGTCTGTGCTGATTGCGGTAATCTCCTATACTGTCTGTTCTGATTGCGGTAATCTCCTATACTGTCTGTTCTGATTGCGGTAATCTCCTATACCGTCTGTGCTGATTGCGGTAATCTCCTATACTGTCTGTGCTGATTGCAATATTCTCCTATACTGTCTGTTTTGATTGCGGTAATCGCCTATACTGTCTGTGCTGATTGCGGTAATCTCCTATACTGTCTGTTCTGATTGCGGTAATCTCCTATACCGTCTGTTCTGATTGCGGTAATCTCCTATACTGTCTGTGCTGATTGCGGTAATCGCCTATACCGTCTGTTCTGATTGCGGTAATCTCCTATACCGTCTGTTCTGATTGCGGTAATCTCCTATACTGTCTGTGCTGATTGCGGTAATCTCCTATACTGTCTGTTCTGATTGCGGTAATCTCCTATACCGTCTGTTCTGATTGCGGTAATCTCCTATACCGTCTGTGCTGATTGCGGTAATCTCCTATACTGTCTGTTCTGATTGCGGTAATCTCCTATACAGTCTGTGCTGATTGCGGTAATCTCCTATACCGTCTGTGCTGATTGCGGTAATCTCCTATACCGTCTGTTCTGATTGCGGTAATCTCCTATACCGTCTGTGCTGATTGCGGTAATCTCCTATACTGTCTGTTCTGATTGCGGTAATCTCCTATACCGTCTGTTCTGATTGCGGTAATCTCCTACACCGCCTGTTCTGATTGCTGTAATCTCCTATACCGTCTGTTCTGATTGCGGTAATCTCCTATACTGTCTGTTCTGATTGCGGTAATCTCCTATACTGTCTGTTCTGATTGCGGTAATCTCCTACACCGCCTGTTCTGATTGCGGTAATCTCCTATACTGTCTGTTCTGATTGCGGTAATCTCCTATACCGTCTGTTCTGATTGCGGTAATCTCCTATACCGTCTGTGCTGATTGCGGTAATCTCCTATACTGTCTGTTCTGATTGCGGTAATCTCCTATACAGTCTGTGCTGATTGCGGTAATCTCCTATACCGTCTGTTCTGATTGCGGTAATCTCCTATACTGTCTGTTCTGATTGCGGTAATCTCCTATACTGTCTGTTCTGATTGCGGTAACTCCTATACTGTCTGTTCTGATTGCGGTAATCTCCTATACAGTCTGTGCTGATTGCGGTAATCTCCTATACCGTCTGTGCTGATTGCGGTAATCTCCTATACCGTCTGTTCTGATTGCGGTAATCTCCTATACCGTCTGTGCTGATTGCGGTAATCTCCTATACTGTCTGTTCTGATTGCGGTAATCTCCTATACCGTCTGTTCTGATTGCGGTAATCTCCTACACCGCCTGTTCTGATTGCTGTAATCTCCTATACCGTCTGTTCTGATTGCGGTAATCTCCTATACAGTCTGTTCTGATTGCGGTAATCTCCTATATGAATTCTACATAGTGAGGGCCGTCAGAGTAACTTGCTGCCCATTTACAGATATTTTGATATGTGACCATAAAACATGGGGGATTTGGTAACCATGGTTACAACCAGACAGGTTTCTGGGCCTCAGTGACCTGAGACACTGTCTGACTAAAACCCCCACAACTCCCAGCCAGGCTGAGGGCCAGTGTTGGAGAGCTCTGACAGGAAAGCAGGCAGAGGCTCCCATTATAAACACTCTGTCAGTGACGTCAACGCCAAACTGCCGAGCGCTACACTCTAGAGACTAATTCACCATGTACCATTAAACTCATTGGAGGAGCATTAAACGAGCTGCAGATCTATACCAGCCTCGTAATGTATTTGCTACCCGCTGTTTAATTTGATTTTAATGCAATCTGACAGATCTGAGTAACGGTTATCTGCGGCCGCCCTTTTCTCGGAGACCAAATCTGCGCGTGTTATGGACTCCAGCAAAATGTCTCCAGGAACACGGTAGCACTGTTGCCATCGCCTTCTTTCTCTAGTGTTTGGAACTCTGCGCAGGCTCTCTGCTGTTAGGCGAAACCAAACGTGACAGCGGATGGGGGGAGTCAGTTTTATTATTGTTGGATGGAATAACTCCTGTGCCGGTATTATATGATTAAACCTTCACAGATATGACAGGTTTCTCCAGACATTCCGCCTGACACAGTGTCCCCCGCCTGGCTCGCTGTGGGACCTGCCCCCTCCCCCCCATATCCCTCGGTGACATGGTACGCTCCGGCCGGTAGCTCAGCTGGGGCTCCTGGGGGATCGGGGGCTCCAAAGACATGGCAGGGCACGGAGATGGGCTCCTGGGTCCGGGGCCCCTAGGGGCCACAGAGCTATACTATGCAGTGATGAAGGAGAAGCTGCAGTGGGTGAGTGGACTATTACTGGGATTCCTGATACAATGGACTACATCTCCCATCATGCACAGCCACAGCTTACTCCATTACTGTGAGACTGTTATTATCAGCCCCTGCAGGGCCTGGCTGGGCATCATGGGGGTTGTAGTCCTCAGCAGCTGGTGTGCCATAGTGTATTCTTTTATTGTAATACCTGCTTCTAGCCTGGCTGGGCATCATGGGAGATGTAGTCCCCAGCAGCTGGTGTACCATAGTGTATTCCTTTACTGTAATACCTGCTTCTAGCCTGGCTGCTCATCGTGGGGGTTGTAGTCTTCAGCAGCTGGTGTGTCATAGTGTATTCCTTTACTGTAATACCTACTTCTAGCCTGGCTGGGCATCATGGGAGTTGTAGTCCTCAGCAGCTAGTGTGCCATTGTGTATTCCTTTACTGTAATAACTACTTCTAGCCTGGCTGGGCATCATGGCAGTTGTAGTCATTAGCAGCTGGTGTGCCATAGTGTATTCCTTTACTGTAATGCCTGTTTCTAGCCTGGCTGGGGATCATGGGAGATGTAGTCCTCCGCAGCTGGTGTGCCATAGTGTATTCCTTTACTGTAATACCTGCTTCTAGCCTGACTGGGCATCATGGGAGATGTAGTCCTCAGCAGCTGGTGTGCCATAGTGTGGTCCTTTACTGTAATACCTGCTTCTAGCCTGGCTGGGCATCATGGGAGATGTAGTCCCCAGCAGCTGGTGTACCATAGTGTATTCCTTTACTGTAATACCTGCTTCTAGCCTGGCTGGGCATCATGGGAGATGTAGTCCTCAGCAGCTGGTGTGTCATAGTGTGTTCCTTTACTGTAATACCTGCTTCTAGCCTGGTTGGGCATCATGGGAGTTGTAGTCCTCAGCAGCTAGTGTGCCATTGTGTATTCCTTTACTGTAATAACTGCTTCTAGCCTGGCTGGGCATCATGGCAGTTGTAGTCATTAGCAGCTGGTGTGCCATAGTGTATTCCTTTACTGTAATGCCTGTTTCTAGCCTGGCTGCGGATCATGGGAGATGTAGTCCTCAGCAGCTGGTGTGCCATAGTGTGGTCCTTTACTGTAATGCCTGCTTCTAGCCTGGCTGGGCATCATGGGAGATGTAGTCCTCAGCAGCTGGTGTGCCATAGTGTGGTCCTTTACTGTAATGCCTGCTTCTAGCCTGGCTGGGCATCATGGGAGTTGTAGTCATCAGCAGCTGGTGTGTCATAGTGTATTCCTTTACTGTAATGCCTGTTTCTAGCCTGGCTGGGAATCATGGGAGTTGTAGTCCCAAACAGTTGGTGTTTGCCCATCACTGCCATATTTGCCAACATTATCTGTCATTGTGTGCAGCCAGGACCTGGGTCACTTGGTCACATCTGGGCTGCTGGCTATATAGCAATTGGCCCCTACAGTGGGTTCAGTTATATGTACCGGTATTTATACATTATTGAAACTGTTTGTTATCTAAAGGGTTTAAAGGAAACTCACCGCTGCATCTCCTATAAGTTAATAATAATAATAATAACTAGTATTTGTATAGCGCCTTCCTCCCAGTGGGACTCAAAGCGTTTTTCAGCACACGCTCTCATAATTAACCAAATTGGCAGCTGAATAATAATACATGTTATTATTGGTGGTCCTGGACACTGTCTTAAAGGAACATTACAGACACCATACCCACTACTGTGCATTGAAGAGGCTGTGTTATCAGGGGTGCACCTTCCATTGTAACGAGTCAAAACATTTTAGAATGGCTTCAGTACCCGACCCCTTCAGTATCTCAGAGAAAGAGGAAAGACTGGATGGGGTGCGGAAAGCATCTTGGGTGTTAAACCATTCAAAAATGGTGCCCAGCGGGACTTCATTCTGTCTGTCTGTCTAAATGTGTTACAGCAGAAATAAGCGATGAAATGACAGCATACATATTTCTTGATTTCCTAGTAGCTAAAGGTTAGCGTGGCTCGTAGTTAATAATGCAGCGTTACCTATTTATTACCTGTGACCTTGAGGTAGACCCGAACGGGTCGAAACGTTGATCAGATGGATGTAAATTATTTGATGAATTAAAATACCAGTTTATTTTACAAAGACCACAGAGTGCATCTCTACTTTCACATATATATATATAATTTTTTTATTTTTTTTTTTTATTTAATGAAGAAAAAAAACAGAGAAATTGTGAAATTTGAAATGATGAACAATCTAATCCGAATGAAATATTTCTAAAATACAATTTGTGTTTTCGTAGGTTGTCTCTTCTCTCCCAGATGATCTCCAGCCTGGCTCGGATTTCTATGGCTGCTCCTGGGAAGTGGTGATCTCTACGGCCGTGCTGGGATTTCTTTCACTGTTAATGTTTACATGCAGAACCGTGCGCTCTGTAAGTAACGATAAGGTGTACGTGTGCCTACGTTCTTTATCTCCTGTGTAAAGACTTTGTCCTGCGTTTCTTCCTCAGCGTTTTACCTTGTAGGGAGTCACGGCCAGTGACTGTACATCACGTATGTCAATATATCAAAATGGAGAGTAACAATCTTTCTTCAGAAACTGCTATTGCACCCTTACGTGGGGTGAGGTATGTTTAAACACTTACCTTCACTGTAGGAAAGTGCACAAAGGGCATGTTCTCCCATAAGTTCCTGGATGTTTGGACGTGGCTGGGAATCATGGGACATTATAAATTTGCATTGGATGCCAGGCACAGCTTTACATTCAATACAAATTCAGATTGATACAAGTGCTTTGTGTGCACACAGTAGCAGGTGGATTTAAAAGCCCCAATGATGTCAATGCATTATAAATGTGGCGATGGCTGCAGCTATTGTAGACTAAATTCTCATGATCCTCAGCCATCCTTTATCTGGTAAAGATTAGCCATTCCTGGCAGAGCACGTTCTCTTTATTTAAGCTGTTTAGGGTAACGTCTCTTCAACGAATGGTTCTTCTTTGATGTACAGGAAATCCTGTTCAGCCTCCCCGCACTTTTGCAAGTTGTGTTGATTGTGTTACAGCTGATCTGTTTAAAGTGGCGATGAAGAGGGAAATAAATACAATCCTTCTAATGTCACAGCTCTTATTGACTTTCAATTCGACATTTTTCTTTTTTTTTTCTGTTTGTTATTAGATGCTTTTATAAGTAAACACAACTCCATTAATGCTTGTTCGTTTACGTCTGTAAGTGTTACAAAGCTTGTGTTGATAAGGTCTTGGTACATAAGAGTTGTAAAAAATATATATACTTCAAACTGAGCTCAGAAGGAAGCGGCCATAGCTGGATAAGTGCAGTGTTGGAAGGAGGCCATCTCCCCCCCCCCCCCTCCCTCCAGGGATATCACACTATATATGCTGGTGGCAATAACGTCTTGTTCACTAAAGTCAGAGTGGGAGAGATATCACAAGGGGATAGAAGATTTTAGGATGACGGTGAAAGGAGTACCACAGACATGACATGGTTCATATAACCGGCCTCTTTATCCAGATAAAGTGTTATACTGCGTAACGTGGGGTTTAAGGAATCATGTTAATGTTCAATAAAAGATTATCTTGGTGTTTTGTTTAAAAGCAAGGTGATCTATCTATTTTTATTCTTCTTTATGTTGCCATCTAACCATTTTCTTATATTTTTTTCCAGGTTAAAAGCAGATGCTATTACAGTAAGTCCGCTCTGATTCATGCCCCCTCTTGGTCGCTATTTTCTACAGTTTCTGATTCCATGATTCTCCATCAGTCTAGGGGCTTTAGTGCCTCCTAACCAGGAGGAACCTTCTTACTGCTGGGAGTTGTATGTGAAATAATTAGCTCAAGAACCAGTGCAAATCAAATCAAAAACCAAAACAAAAAACACCAGTGCAACAAATACAAGAAACTAGAATGGGCAGCTAGGATCTGAGTGTATATTGTCCATGTCACAACGCCCTGATATAGAGATGGTCATTGTGTATAAACCACCTCGGTCATAGTGACACGTGCAGGGTGGGGATTTAACCTGCGTGTTCGAGAGACAGCATGGAGATTCCCAAACCATGCCCATGAACTCAGGCATTCTGATTGGCTGTTTGAGTTAATGCAGTGGAGGGATACATTTATGGCAGCCTGCACTCTTATTAAACGCACAACATTAACACATTATAGCATAAAAGGGAATTGTTTGACTACTCAGAGTTTAGGTCAAACTGTTATGTATGTTTAATATTTCTATCACAATGTATGGATTAACGGTATGCTGATGATATATGCTGGTGGAAGCTGCCATCTTATGCTGTGTGTGCCCATGCCAACCAGTTTGTAGGATACTGACTGGCATAAGAGGGGAGTGTGGGACCAGATCCCTCAAAATGGCGGGGCCCAGGTTTTCGGTTTGTTTGGCAGAAGTAGATTCCTCCCCCCCCCCCCCCCACTGACCTGCACTACATATTTCACTCCAGGAAACAATACAATAGTGTCTGCTGAGAACATGTTACAAACTCCATTACATCACTTCTCCTTTTTTACAGCTGCAGAAGTTCAGGACTTTCACTTTGTAGCATTTCAAGGCCTAACTGTGGCTTTTTGACGGCCTTGTAAAGTTATTTTATTGGCACATTTAACCCTTTCTATATATTTTCATATTTAAACCTCGCACAGGGACATCGTGTCTCAGAGTTATTTACTGGTGTGTGAATAGTTTGGAATTCAAAGTGAACTTCACATTTTCGATTTAAATAGCTGAATTTGGCAAATTTCTTCCAATCCATATTTGGTTTGTTTTCTGTTTGCCATTCATTGTTGTGTAACATTTACGGTGTCTTTTAAAGATTCCCGAATGATTGCGGCCAGTTTGAATTCATGTTGTATTTTGCCTTCTAGGTAGAGAACACAAACTTGGCGATAAGATTGTGGAGGCGCTGAAGGAGAAAAGTGAGGTGTTGGAGAAACTCAGCGTTGTTCAGAAACAGGTAACACAACAAATTATTTTGTTTATTTTTTCTTGGTTCTAGTTTCTGAGAATTATCCAAGTAGCACAGTGACACAGGGCATTTATTGCATCTATAGTGTGTGTGTTGGTTTGGTTTGCTTAATTGTCGGCTGAACTCCACTAGTTAGCTAAATTAATATTCTCTAACCGTTTTATTCACTAAGGTGAAAATTGTCAGAATTTCAATTTTTTTTTTTTTTTAAATTCTTTATTTTTCACGTGCAAAGGGTTACAGACAAGCTTGAAACGCCACGATAGCTGTATCAAGCGCATACAATCGGCATAAAACAGTTACATGGCTTTATATAGGTTGCACATTTTATATTTAGTTAATATGAGAATCGTAGATAGTCAAACTTAAGTTATGAAATAGAGGATAAGTTAACTTAGTCCTTGCATTTTTTTTTTTATATTAAGTCATGCTAAGGGTAGACATATTGATGAAGCATTTTGGCAAGGTCTAGGTAAGCTCTGACAATTCAACATCATTAGAGGGACTAAAGTAGCTTAAACATATATCAGGTTGTTGATTATATGTTGAGTAACATGCTAGACAATTTCTAATACCCAATCTGCTCTAGCTAAAGTATGCAAGGTGTGAGTACAGTGTGCTAGACTGGTGAAGTGTACATATACTGATAAACTAATAAACATGAAATGAAACAATACTGTGCATTGTTAGTAACAAATGACAGGTAGCCTCTCCGTTCGCCATTCATCCAACACTGCATGCTGGCTGTGATAGAGAGTTCTCAGTGTCGGCAGTTAAGCAGCCTCTTGTCATCTCTGGGTACCGCTGGGAGCAAGAATTGGTCGGGTGTCGCGTGAGTTCTCTCAGGCAGTGCTGGGGCCGCTCCGATCTCCGTGCCCAGTTTGGGACGGGAGTCCCTTCCCTGTGTCCATGGGTCCCGCTGAGTAAGATCTTCCGGTGTCTATTAGCTGGGCTGTGCAGCTGGAGCAGGTTCCCTCTCGATGTGGTGTGCACCCGAGGAGGCCCTGGCTTCTCCAGTCCCTTCCGCTTTGCTGCTTTGCATGGGTGAGGTAAGTACTGAGCTCTCTGCCTCCATCTTCTATCTCTGTTCGTTGCCGGAGCTGTAGGTTGTTGAGAGGAGAGCGGAGGCTGTCTAGATGAGTGGTCATCCGCTATTTGTAGTGCCCCATGTTGCTGCTTGTGCGTAAGGGGGGAGCGATGTGGGGGGAACCCCGGGGTGAGCCCCTGTTTAGGCTTCAGGCGACTCACCCGTCGAGAGTTGAGGTGATTAGGCTTGCGACGGGTCTCCAGAAACTCTAGCCAGTGCTGGCATTTCCACAAGCTGCGATGTGTGCAGTCCGCTCTGTGTACTGTTTCTGTGGAGAGGTAGCTTGTGAGGGTTCCGGCCCCAATGCCATCCCGCATGGCCTCCGCCATTTTGGTGACACTGCCTGGGGCGTGGGTCTTAGCGGTCCTGCTGCTTCGTCCGTTTCACTTGTAGGCGATAGGGTCTCGAGGGTGTAGACCGGGATAACCCCCCCCGGTCCAGAGGGGGGGGAACGGGGCCGGTATCCCCGCGGGTCCGACTCTACGCCCCGAGCAGTAAGCGGCAGGGCAGCGGCCGTCCGCCCCGCTCGCCTCCGGAGTAGGCCTTGAAAAAGTCGGGTAGGATTCCTCCTCCAGGGGACTGTAGCCTGTCGGGCCAGCCTCACCCTGGATCTCAGGGCTCTCTGCCCGGCGGGGGCCACCGTTGCCGGCAAGTTTTGTGCCAAAATTCGTGGATATATAGCTGTTTCTAATTTTAGGCTGCAGGAGCTGGTCTCACATGCGACCAGCCAGCTCGGCGTTCCGGCCCCGCCCCAGAATTTCAAATTTAAGGTTAAATTAAACTGTGCTTCTAGTTTGGTTTACATTGGCCTTAAATTTGCATTGAAACCCCTGACAATTCTCACTTTTTAGTGAATAACTCTGTGACTGTTTAAAGGGACACTGTAGGCACCCAGACCACTTCAGCTCATTGAAGTGATCTGGGTGCCAACTCCCACCACCCTTAACCCTGCAATTATTACCTTGCAGGGTAAGTCCTCCTCTAGTGGCTGTCTACCAGACAACCACTAGAAGGACTTCCAGGATCTTAGATGACTTTTGGTTGTCTAAATGATGCTGGACGTCCTCACGCTATGCGCATTAGGTCTTCCCCGCTGGTGGACGTCGGCTGGGGAAGAGCATGGGCGGAGTCTGACCCAGCGCCGAGGGACATTTGCGCTGGATTTAGGTAAGCGGTTGAAGGGGTTTTAACCCCTTCAGCAATGTGGGATGGGGGGGGGGGGGCGTGAGGGAGGAGGGCACTCCAGGATTCACTATAGGATCCCTTTAACCTGATGGAAGTCTCTTCTTAAAAGCAATAGAGGACACGGGGGAATTGTAATGTTAACTAAAAAGAACCATTTGGTTTGACAGAAGCTTCTTAACGTTTTAGAGTAAGTTCGTATATTTGGATTTAGTTCTGGAGTATTTTGGATCTGCTAGTCATTATTGCATACAGATGGTATAGGAAGTAGTTTGCTCCATAATGGCATTGAACTTACTGGGTGCGTATCTTTACTTATATTCTAACCATTTTCTGTCTGTCAATCCCTTGTAGTACGAGGAGATCCAGGAATCTTTACAAGACCCTAGCCAACAAAAGTTAATCACCGAGATATCTGATCAAAAGGTACGTTTTATTTCATACGACCATTCTCCACAATTCTCAATTTACTAAATAATACAGGCTCTGCCTGTAATGTGTCAAACAGTAACTGTCTTATAGAGCGTATTTGTACAAATCTAGTTTTTAACAATATTTATTTGTAATTACCCACATTGATCATGTTCAGGTATTGGTGGAAACGCTTCAGGATTCGAACTCTGCTCTGGAGGAGAATCTCAGTAAAATTGAAGAAGAGCTGGAAAAGGAGAAAAGACTGGGCTCAGAGCTTCAGGATGCGGTAATGATCGCTCCTCTGGGTGGCAAGTGCTGCGCAGTCCGTACATTCTCCAAATATATTGAAGAAGTGAATCTGGGATCAAATGGAAAAGGATAAATAGAAATGTTAACGTACCGATAAGTGATCCGATGGGATACGTTTTCTTTCCCACCCTCCCATGATCCCCGGAGCCCCTGTATGCAGAGTCTGAATTGTCTGAGACATCTCCCATTCTCTGCATATTAGGGGTATATATATATATTAATATTCTCTCTATTACTAAAGATGGGGGTGGTGGAGGGTCTTTCAGCCTCTGATATCCCTTGTAACCTCTAGTTTTTTTTTAATGGAATTCAGTGTCACAACCTGTTACTGCGGAGTTGGTGACTGCATCCTTTTTGTTTTACCAGTTTAATAAAAATATAATGCGGGTCTCAGTTTTAAGAAGATTCACTTCTGGAATGCTTGAAAAAAAAGATGCATTCTGACATGTACACCGTTTGCACTTACAGGTTTCTGAATTAAATGAGAAAATCAGAGATTTGGAAGAGAAATTTAAGAAGGAGAAATCGCAGAAGGAAGAAGTAAGTCTCTTTTGTTCAAGATTGGCACCTGTTTGTGTGTTTCTACATAGATTATAAAGATATAACTCTGAACGGCAGTGTCCATACTGTACCCAACAATTGAGGGAAATTTTAAGAAACCATCTCTAACTTTAGCTTTAAACTACCTAAAGGCAAAATGTGAGATAGATATTCGGCCAGAGACTGTTGGTGCAAATTGATTTTGTGAATTAAAGCCCACCATACTCAGACTGCAGGGATGATCATAATAAAAATGTTATGTTAATATTTTCCTAAAAATCAAATGGCAAATTAAAAATATCAAAGGATCACTATAGCGTCAGAAAAACAAAGCAGTTTTCCTGACACTATAGCGCCCTAAGGGTTCCCCTCTGGTGGCGCTGAAGGGGTTAAAATTCATGGACAATGGCTCTTACAAACAGCTAATTTGGTTGGGAACCTTTTTAATGCCCTTATCCTGTGTTTTTTATTTTGTGTAATGTATTATCTATATGCATTGTGGTTAGTTGGGTCACCTTTAATCCATAGTTTCTCTATCTGTTGATCATTTTATGGTCTTAGAAGGCTTTTCACTTTTTGTTTTCACGTTTGATAAAAAGAGAGAAATTGCTGTTGTTGCAGTCTGTTGTGTCTGGTTATTATTTCAGTAATATTGGCTATTGGCTCCTTATGGAAGTTTAACTCTGTGTAATGGGAATATTTATGTTTTTTTGCAGATACGCACAACTCTGAAAGTATTTGAGATCAATCAGGGAAGGCTTGAAACATCTCTCCAAGACTCTCTGGAGGAGAAATCTCACCTACAAGAAAGCATTAAACAGGTATGTGATATTCTGTGAGTGTGGAATAACCACTTCACATGGATTTCCTTCTCATTTTATGCAGACAAAACATTGTTTTCTTGTCAATTATTTGATTAATCTACAGGATTTTACAGATATGTAAATAGACAAAATTAAATATCCTTTCTGTTTATATATTTCAGGTGTCCATTCATTTTGTGCTGTATTTTTATATTTCTTACTGAATCACGAAACCTGGGCGCTAGTTTGAAGTAGAAAATATAAGGAAATAAGGAAAAACATCCAGCACACTGTGGATGTACTTGTAATATAATGTAAAAACAGTGTCCTGCAACCTTTTAGCACCCGAGGCCCGGCAAAAAGAGGAGAAATATTTTCTGTGTGTGTGCGTGTGTGCGTGTGTGTGTGTGGGGGGGGGGCAGTGTGTGTGTGTGTGTGTATGGGGTGGCAGTGTGTGTCAAAGTTCCGAGCTCGCGAGAGGAGAACCTGGCGAAACGGCAAGTTAGAGCTCCCCTCTCCCTCCCCTGCCGGCTGCCGCATTGCACTGCTAGCAGGCCGGAGATCTCTGATCTCCCCTCCGATCCTTCAGGCACAGTTTGCGGTCAACTTATTGCCAGTCCGCGAAAGCTTTCACCCAACGGTATAGTCGGGTGAAAGCTTTTGCGAACTGGCAATAAATTCTTGCGGACCGGCTTTAGAAGACCTCTTTGACTATGAAAGCACCATAAGTGCCTAGTTTGTTTGTGCTGCACTAAATTTTTTTTAAGCATACTTCCCTATGAACTCAAAGTATGATCTTTACCAATGGTGAATATGAACCTTCTATGTGCTTGTGTTTTCAGCTGTCCAAAGAAGCCGAAGGATGGGAAGAACGTTTTAGCGAGCTTTCAGAGAATTCACGCATGCTGACCTCTTCCGTAGAGGTTATGCAGCAAGACCTGAGCAACAAACAGAGTCAGATCAAGGTATGCGTTGGTCAAACCTTTTCACCAGCATATGGATCGTGTTTCATACCTCGGATTACCGGGATCACGGTCTGATTCTTTACAAAAATGTGTGGAATGCAAAGAAATCCTGCATAGAAGACATAAAATAACGAAGGCAGGATTGCTCCATAACCTTAAAGGACCACTCTAGTGCCAGGAAAACATACTCGTTTTCCTGGCACTAGAGTACCCTGAGGGTGCCCCCACCCTCAGGGACCCCCTCCCGCCGGGCTCTGGAGAGAGGAAGGGGTTAAACTTACCTCTTTTTCCAGCGCCGGGCGGGGAGCTTTCCTCCTCCTCTCCATCTTGATCGCAACGTCATCGGCTGAATGCGCATGCGCGGCAGGAGCCACGCTCCCCTCAGCCGGTCGCATAGGAAAGCATTTACAATGCTTTCCTATGGACGCTTGCGTGCTCTCACTGTGATTTTCACAGTGAGAAGCACGCAAGCGCCTCTAGCGGCTGTCAGTGAGACAGCCACTAGAGGATTTGGAGACTGGATTAACCCTCAGTATAAACATAGCAGTTTCTCTGAAACTGCTATGTTTATAAAAAAAAGGGTTAATCCTAGAGGGACCTGGCACCCAGACCACTTCATTAAGCTGAAGTCGTCTGGGTGCCTAGAGTGGTCCTTTAATTAAGAAATTAGGATATTCAATATGTCCACAAACGTTTACACCATAGATGGTTTTGCACTTCATTTCCATTATATGTCTGCTAACCTGCAGAGTAAAAGCGTCTGGTGTGCCAGGTTTAGAATGGCAGCAGATTTGGGACAATATAGGAACCACTTGGCAACACAATGGAGTTTATTCAATCATTACCAAATCGAAAACCGAATGTAGGTCAAATTATCCATGTCTAACTGTAGTGGAGTTTCTCAAAATTCTTTTTTTTTTTTCATTTTGCTTCGATTTGGTGTTTAGTGAACAAACCTGTATACCTTTTTGTTTGTCCATGGGTTGGTTTTGATTGGCAGCAGAGATGTATGCGTGAAACGAAACCTCTTCTTCTGTAATGCAGTCTCTCTTGCTCTTCACTTAACATAAGCTGGTATTGGCAATTAAAGAACTTCTAACATATAGAAGCTCATGGGCAGGACCCTCTACCTGTTGTATCGGTCTGTTCTTATTTTGTTGTCTTTCCCAATTTACAGCGCTGTGGAATATGTTGGCGCTTTATAAATGTCAGTAGTAAATAAATATATGTAACCGCTTGGATGATTTGGAGTGTAGCATGGGGCATACTAAGTGTTTTTTTGGAGATTGGTTTTAAGTCAGAATCCTTCAACCCCCACCTTTTGCAATGTTGTTTGAGGTGGTAATGCACTTCTCAAAATGTATTTTATTTTTTTGTTTCTTTTTAGTCGTTAATTGATAGTTTGTTAAAGATGAAGGACTGGAGCTCTGAGGTGGATGACGCAAATGAGGCAGATGATAACTCAGCCCTTGATATCAAGTGGGACTTTGAAAATGGGGAGCCCTTAGGTATGTAAAAAGACTGCAAAATACAAAATAAAATAATGAAGCTAAAAAAAACTTCTATTTAAAGTTAATTAATCTGCTAGATTTCTATATTAAAAAGGAAAGGGCTGCCATCAGTGGAATGTATAGTATGTTTCTAATTCTCATTAAACCACAACGTTGATTAAGGCATTTTACAGACGAAACGTTGTCGTTTTATTGAGATTTGAATAATACTATACATTTCACTGATTTCTGGCAGTCTGTTCCTTTTCATTTATTGTATTGACTGAGGGGTGAGCGGTCCCCTTGGGATTTGGATCCCGTGTGCGACATTCTTTGTTATACTGGATTTCTATCGTTTGCGGTCAGCTGTCTCTAAACCAGGAAGCTGCTCAGCCAATCAAAAGGCTCTCGCTCTTTTTAACGGAGCCTGGAGTCGTCCTATGAACCCCAGTTTAGGATGTAGTTAGCATGGTGTTCACGGCTGGAATCGCAGCTGCTATTGGCTGTGCTGATTTTTCCTTCACAGACATATTGGATGTGACGTGGTTCAGGGTCCTTTAACCCCTTAAGGACACATGACATGTCTGACACGTCATAATTCCCTTTTATTCCAGAAGTTTGGTCCTTAAGGGGTTAATGTGAGCTTTTTGGGAGCTGATCACTAGGGGTGGGAATTTGTACAATACATGTATTACAAAATGTTGCATTGTACATCATAAGCATACATTAATACGGTGTTTGGAGAGTCTATGTAAACAGTGGTGAGGTTTTAACAGTGGTGAGGTTATATATATATCATTTTTTTTTTTTTTTTTTCATTTTATCCAGGAGACCCTCAGAAGCGAACCATACAGAAGCTGATCCACGCTGCCATGGTATGACGAAACACATAAAGAGCCCTCCGCTTGTTTGTAATAACTGCACCAACAGGTTGGAATGTAGTAGAAGCTACAATATTAGCAGCTTTAATATTAGATTGCTGGCCCTTGGGGCAAATCCTGCTTCAGATGAAGAGGACATTAAATTATTTAACAAAGAGAGGTGCAGAAACGGGAAACACCTTAATAAACTTTCTATATGCTGAATATAGATCAATATTTGCTATTTTGTAGAGTTGTAAAATAGTTTGGTTATTTTCCTCCCCTCCGCTGTGAGTATTCTACAGACGGCAGGTAACTTCCAGTGAAGTTGTTATGGTCCCCAGAGAGTCCCATTAATGCAGCCCAGCCGGTGATTTAGTTAGACATGAATCAATGACTTGGGAGGGTTATTGTATTAATTCTGTAACCGGGATACTTCGTTACCTTCTCCAACTACTTTCACTTCTGTTTACGTAGCTAAATGCATCGTTAAGAAGTGTTGAATCTGAAAAGCAGCAGATTTACGAAAACCTCTCCGATGAAGTGAAAGCAAAAGAACAGCTACAGGGTAAGTGAGCGTGCCAAACTGGTTTATTGGTTTATTAGCTGGCAGTAACGATTAGTCAGTTATATATATATATATATATATATATATATATATATATATATATAATTTTCTTTTAATTAATTTGCATTTGGGACGTTCCATCTTCGCCTTCTAGTTCTAAAACCGCATGCGACTATATGACATCACACATCCTGCTGTCTCCGTAGGGGCTGTCTTAAACTAATGTTATCAATAGAACGCATCAGTGTAGTGCCTGCAGCTAAAAGTTAGAGTGCACTCAAAAAAACCCCTATTTTTGGGGGGAGGAGGAATGGAACAATGATTTGCACTGTGCACACAGTCTACTACTATCTGAATGTATTTATCATAAGAAAAAAGTTTCACACACGAAGGTCAAGGTGGTCCAGTGGATTCCAGGCTTTGGTTCTCAGTGTCCTTCAGCTTCTGTGCCATGACATACACACAGTCTGCTAAGGGGGGACCATACTTACTAATTCTGTTTCTTTTCACAGAATGCATTAATAATCTCCAAAACTCCAAGCAAACTCTGTCCACTGACAACAAGTGCCTTGAAAGCGAGATGGAGATGCTGAAGCAGAAAATTAGCGTAATGTCTGAGATGTATCAAGAAAATGAAACCAAGCTTCACAGGTATGGCTGATCACCATACTAACGGTAAGGAAGTGGGAGAATGAAAGACATTACTTCTTGGTGGGTTATTTGTAGGGAACAAATCTAAAGGAAAGTTCTAACAGTGGAGCAATTAACAGGAAAATTCCACTGGTTTCCTTTGTGACTGCATCACTAGATCTCCCATGATGCACAGAAATTAAGGACATTTGACTGGCTGAGCATCATGAGATTGCTACTGTAGGTCACGAACATGGCACAAAGTGCGTATTCAATACTACACACAAGCCATAAAATAATTCTAGGTTTCCTTTTCTATTTAATGTCTCACTGCAGTGTTTTGATACGACTGAATTCATTTAGCATTAACATTTTCCATCTCCTTTCAGAAAACTAACAGTGCAAGAAAACGAGCGAATGCAGAAAGAGGAGAAACTGTCCAAAATGGATGAAAAAGTTAATTTAGCTGCTGGAGAACTTCTCCACGTCAAGTAATTCTTTTTATCCATTCAGACAAAAATAACGGTCACTTTTTGGAGAACTAGAATTGCTAATTTTCTCCCCCTTGATTGCAGGACTCGCGTAAAAGAACTGGAAGAGGAGATTGAAAAGACGGTCTGCTCCTACCAAAGCCAGGTTAGTTGTGGTAAATACAGACAGACTGCTCCTACCAAAGCCAGGTTAGTTGTGGTAATTACAGACGGTCTGCTCCTATCAAAGCCAGGTTAGTTGTGGTAAATACAGACCGTCTGCTCCTACCAAAGCCAGGTTAGTTGTGGTAAATACAGACCGTCTGCTCCTACCAAAGCCAGGTTAGTTGTGGTAAATACAGACGGTCTGCTCCTACCAAAGCCAGGTTAGTTGTGGTGAATACAGACGGTCTGCTCTTACCAAAGCCAGGTTAGTTGTGGTGAATACAGACGGTCTGCTCTTACCAAAGCCAGGTTAGTTGTGGTGAATGCAGACGGTCTGCTCTTACCAAAGCCAGGTTAGTTGTGGTGATTACAGACGGTCTGCCTCTACCAAAGCCAGGTTAGTTTTGGTGATTACAGACGGTCTGCTCCTACCAAAGCCAGGTTAGTTGTGGTGATTACAGACGGTCTGCCTCTACCAAAGCCAGGTTAGTTTTGGTGATTACAGACGGTCTGCTCTTACCAAAGCCAGGTTAGTTGTGGTGAATACAGACGGTCTGCTCCTACCAAAGCCAGGTTAGTTTTGGTGATTACAGACGGTCTGCTCCTACCAAAGCCAGGTTAGTTGTGGTGAATACAGACGGTCTGCTCCTACCAAAGCCAGGTTAGTTGTGGTGATTACGGACGGTCTGCTCCTACCAAAGCCAGGTTAGTTTTGGTGATTACAGACGGTCTGCTCCTACCAAAGCCAGGTTAGTTGTGGTGATTACGGACGGTCTGCTCCTACCAAAGCCAGGTTAGTTGTGGTGAATACAGACGGTCTGCTCCTACCAAAGCCAGGTTAGTTGTGGTGAATACAGACAGACTGCGAAAAGGACCAAAAGAGTCAAAGTCATTGAGAACAGCAGCCAATAAACCATAAAATGAAAATTTAGTCTCAAAACTAGCAGGTTCTGCAGATTACACAAAGATGTTTGGAACCAGATTTTAAAATTGGACAATTTGTATTTTCTACAATAAAAGAACAAATTGGATGGGGAGAAGGATACAGAAGGAAAGAAGTGGGGGGAGTGGGGAGGGGTCCAGAAGATACTTAAGTATTATATCGTTCATAGATTGTAAGCTCACGGGCCATCTAGCCAAGCACTTTGTATAAAAGAGCTCCAATGGCTAGATATCAGCTTACGGGCAGGGCTCTCTCTACCTCTTGTATTTGTCTGTGTATATTGTACGTTTCTCCACTAATTGTACAGCGCTGCGGAATCTGTTGGCGCTTTTATAAATAGCAGTTATAAATAAATAAATAAATAAATTATGTACTTTTCCAAGAACAAGTATACAATGTTAATTAGATTCCACTTCAAGATGAAATATGACTACCTATGTGAAAAACACAGTGCAGCTATTGTCTCTACACAGTCCTCCTTAGATCTTACAGTGGTACAGTAGGGTCACTCTGTGTTTTCAGTAGAGTGGACAGGGATGGGCGTTGTTGAGATGGCTGTCAACAAGACATGGTATATAAGTTTCTGTTTAAATTTAGGGATGCCTTCAGGGAGAAGCATTGCTAAGTAGATGAGTGGGCGGAAGGGCAAAGATTTTGCAGTTAGTTCTGCCAGTAGGTTCCGGACATTGTGCAAAAATGGTTTGATTCCTGTGCATTGCCACCAAATGTGGAGAACCGTCCCCTCTTCTAGGCTACATCTCCAACAGTTCTAAGAGCTGTCTAGGTATAAGTTATGAATGTGTGTTGGTACCATGTACCATCTATATATTATATTCCAGAAGGGTAGCGGACTTAATGAGCTGTTGATTAGTGTTGAACAATGAGTTCCACTGTTGTTGGGAGATTTCAGATTCTAAATCCGTGTCCCAATGTTGTGCAGGCATAGATTTTGGAAATGGGTGGTAATCTAGCAGCATTCTGTAACACATGGTTTACAGGTTGGCCGCAATTGCCTATTGATACAAATCTGTTCCCAGATAGTGATATCCTGCCAGTGGTGAGCATTGAAGGGTCGGTTGGTTGTCCCTGAGTTTAAAAGGATTTCAATTGCATATGGGAGAATTGTGAGGCCTGTGGTAGCCCTTAGAAGTCTATCAGCTTTCCTTGGGAATGGAGGTGATATTCGTGCGTCAGATTCTTGTCGTGCCACGGTCTAGTGTGACTACAATATGGGAGGGCCATAATAGATGTGGCTTGAGGAGCTTAGTATGGATCTGTGGGTATCCCAAACATCTATGCTCCACGTTATCTGTGCTGGCGCTGTGTTTAGGGATGGTCTGAGTGATTTCGGGAAGATCAAAAGGTTGTAGCAAATTACGTCTCATTGCCAGCCATTGAGGTAGGGGGCCTTTGAGAAAATGAGGCAAGACTGAAGCCAGTATGAAGGCATGATATGTTTTAACATCCGGAACTGCTAAACCCCCTGCTTTAGATTATTGCCTTCATGGCCATTCTAGGTCTAGTGCCTGCCCATATCTAGTAATGTCCTTTTGGACATGTTTGGGAACCAGATTTTAAAGTAAATTTGTCCTCCACAAAATGTGTATTACAGGATAATCTCTGCGTTTTGCCAGCATAATTACCTGAAAGTGTTTGTTTTAGATTAAAGGTGACATTCATCTGGAGTTTGAGTCCACTCTCTGCAGTTGGTGTACATGCATCATTTGAAAATCGAGAGGCACAAACTCTGTCCTTTACACGACAGTATATACACGATCTTATAGCCAATGCTGTACACGAAGACGGTAATAAATGCTTACAAAAAATAATCTGCTTAAATGAATAGCCTTATGTACTGGAAACGCGTGGCGTACATAACTTTAATACAATAACAACTACTAGAAAAAAGGAAAAACATGCACTTTGTACCAAAGACCACATTTTCATAAATTAAACTCAACATGAAAGCGATAATCTGAAATAGATAACTCTACAAATCCATAATACATGGAGGAAACCGCCACGTATAACTTTCTTTTAGAAGATCACCAGGATAGCCAGGGTTAGGGTCACATGGATGTGAATGGATAAAAGGAGATTTTAAGAAATTTATTTATTTTTTTTCCTTCAGGTTTCGTCTTACGAAAAGAAATCCCATGACAACTGGGTAAGTTATAATTTTATATACCGGATTACATAATTACATAGAGAAAAGAGACTTGCGTCCATCAAGTTCAGCCTTCCTCACATATGTTTTTGCTGTTGATCCAAAAGAAGGCAAAAAACCCAGTCTGTAGCGCTTCCAATTTTGCAACAAACTAGGAAAAAATTCCTTCTTGACCCCAAAATAGCAGTCAGATGTCTCCTTGGACCAAGCAGCTATTACCCTACTAATTAGAAATTATATCCCTGTATGTTATGTTTTTGTAAGTATTTATCCAATTGCAGTTTAAACATCTGTATGGACTCTGATAAAACCACCTCTTCAGGCAGAGAATTCCATATCCTTATTGCTCTTACTGTAAAAAAAACCTTTTCTTTGCCTTAGATGAAATCTCCTTTCTTTCAGCCTAAATGTGTGAGCTTGTGTCCTATGTATAGCCATGTTTATGAATAGATTTCCAGATAATGGTTTGTACTGGCCCCGAATATATTTGTATAATGTTATCATATCCCCTCTGCGGTGCTGTTTTTCCAAACTAAACAGATTTAATTTTTTTAAAGGACCACTATAGTGCCAGGAAAACATACTCGTTTTCCTGGCACTATAGTGCCCTGAGGGTGCCCCCACCCTCAGGGACCCCCTCCCGCCGGGCTGGATTGAGAGGAAGGGGTTAAACTTACATCTTTTTCCAGCGCTGGGCGGGGAGCTCTCTTCCTCCACTCCTCCACTCCTCCTCTTCGGCTGAATGCGCATGCGCGGCATGAGCCGCGCGCGCATTCAGCCAGTCTCATAGGAAAGCATTTACAATGCTTTCCTATGGACGCTGGCGTCTTCTCACTGTGATTTTCACAGTGAGAAGCACGCAAGCCCTCTAGCGGCTGTCAATGAGACAGCCACTAGAGGCTGGATTAACCCATTTATAAACATTTCTCTGAAACTGCTGTTTATAGAAAAAAGGGTTAACCCTAGCTGGACCAGGCACCCAGACCACTTCATTAAGCTGAAGTGGTCTGGGTGCCTATAGTGGTCCTTTAACCTTTCTTCATAACTAAAATGCTCTATTCCTTTTATCAATTTTGTAGCTCGTCTTTGCACTTTTTCTAGTGCCATAATATCTTTCTTTAGAACAGGCGCCCAAAATTGCACAGCTTATTCAAGGTGTGGTCTTAACAGCGATTTACCATTGCGATGTAGAATGATACAGTTTGTTAAATCATTATTTCTATTCAGTTAAGTTCTGCTTAATGAGAATCTGTATGTTTAACATGCTTTGTAATTTGAAGCTCACAGCCAGAGAGGCGGAGAGACATCTCAGTGACCTTAAAAAGGAAACGGCGCACCTTCGCCAAAAGTAAGTTGTTCATGTTGTAGTATATGTTATACCTGAATGGAGCTTGCTAAAGCTTTTCACAAAAACTCATACTATGTGAATAAACAATATAAATAATCTTAATGTGTCTGTGGTGGGATTCATATATTGCCTGCTGAGCTCCCTAATGTAACATGGGGATTAGGGGAGGGGAATAATGACTCCGCTCCCTCCCCATGTGCATTTAATATATAAATCGATTTGGAACTCTAATATACAGTCTATAGAGAAATAGGCTCAGCTGATAGTATGTTATACAATACATGGCACGGCCGACTGTTACATTGGATCCTGCCAGAACGCTGTGATAAATCCAGTGATTCTCAGACATGGTATGGGAAGTCCACTCATCCTCTACAGAGCAGGTATTCATAGTCTGGCTTTGCTTTCTGATCCAGGAAAAATACTACAATTCTCATGATCTTTAGATTTTATGGGTATTGGTTGGGAATCTATGTTTCTTTTACGGAGAACTAACCGTACACTAAAACATTGCGTAAATGTCTGCTCTTATTTAATTAAAGCTATCTCTATTCATTATCTCTGCCTCCGACTTCTCAGGTTAACTGAAGCTGAGTACAAGGTGGAACTTATTGAAAGAGATCCCAGTGCCTTGGATGTCTTCCATACAATTGGCAGAGGTACGATTTACTATATTATTATTTCTTGCTTTCTCTCATTCAGGAAAATGTAGGATATCTTCATTATTATTATTATTATTTTTTTTACATCTATGCAGTCATGTCATTATCTGCCATACAACCTTTTATGTAATCACACCGTATACACTTCCATTGAAGATAGTTTATACATATTTAAAGGAGCACTAAAGGGTCAGGAACACAAACATGTATTCCTGACCCTGTAGGGTTAAAACCTCCATCTAGCCACCCTGGTCCTCTCTTGCCTCCCTAAAAATAGTAAACTCTTACTTGTATTCAAGTCTGGCGCTGCACGCTTTGTCTCTGTTTCGTGTAGACCTGCCCACTGCCTGCTGACCTCAGCAGAAGTGGTAGCCTGATTCAATCACAATGCTTCCCCATAGGATTGGCTGAGACTGAGAAGGAGGCAGATCAGGGGCCCAGCCAGCACAATTCAAACACAGCCCTGGCCAATCAGCATCTCCTCATAGAGATGAATTGAATCAATGAATCTCTATGAGGAAAGTTCAGTGTCTGCATGCAGAGGGAGGAGATACTGAATGTTTGGATGCATTTTAGGCAGCCATGACCCAGGAAGGATCTCTAACAGCTATCTGAGGAGTGGCCAGTGAAGTTATCACTAGGCTGTAATGTAAACACGGCATTTTCTATGAAAAGACAGTGTTTACAGCAAAAAGCCTGGAGGGAATGATTCTACTCACCAGAACAAATTCAATAAGCTGTCGTTGTCCTGGTGACTATAGTGTCCATTTAACAACAACAACAACAACAAAAAAAGTGTATGTGTGTGTATATATATGTGTATGTGTATGTGTGTGTATATATATATGTGTATATACACACACACACACACACACTTTTTGTTGTTGTTGTTGTTGTTAAATGGACACTATAGTCACCAGAACAACGAAACATATCCAAATAGGTTGTGGTGGGGAAAAATTGTGATTGAAAACCCCTTCCACCTGAAGTATGTGGATAGTTAATACAATGTTAAACAAAAATCTGCACACCAGTTAAGCCATAAGACTTGCTTTTCCCACAGAAATCCCAAATCTGCAGTGATGTTACAACCGCAAAGGATTCTGGGTGGCCATGTGCAAATTAGTTCAACAAAGAATCACATTTTTGCCTCATTCCATTTTAAACATGGATTCCTTTTAATTTGTGTTTGCTATATACAACTGCTTGGAACACAATTTAGGAAAAGATGCATCATAGAAACATCATCACTGGTTTTGCATCTTATCCTAAATGGTGTTCCAAGCAGTTGTATATAGCAAACACAAATTAAAAGGAATCCATGTTTAAAATGGAATGAGGCAAAAATGTGATTCTTTGTTAAACTAATTTGCATATGCCCACCCAGAATCCTTTGTGGTTGTAACATCACTGCAGATTTGGGATTTCTGTGGGAAAAGCAAGTCTTATGGCTTGACTGGTGTGCAGATTTTTGTTTAGCATTGTATTAACTATATATTATTATTATTTTTTTTGGGAGTTCCTGGATAAGATGGGTATAAGGGTATGCATTTTTTTTTAATACTTGCCTTTATCTTTCATTTCCTGATATAAATATTCCTTTACATTGAAACTATATATGTATGTCCAAGGGATGAAGGAAAGGGGAATCTAGGTTTGTATAGCAATTGAAACTTTAATTAAATGAACCTTTTAAATGTACAGTCTCCGGTCTAACCAGATCTTTAAATAGAGCTGATTTGCAGTAAAACATGATTATACCCTCTGTGTATTGGTGTAATAATCCTGTCTGCCCACGAAGGCTGGGGTTGGCTGGGGTTGGATTATAGATGGATGTGGCGGTATATCTGCTTTATTGAATGGCCCTGTAAATACTAACATGTTCTGGGAGACCATAAACTCTCTCTTCTGTTTTCTCCCAATAGCATATGCAGATGTTTATATGAACCACCAAGGTATTAATGTTCATATTCATAGAATAAATGCCATCACATACACTACATTCATTCCTAACATTGTTTGTCCTGTAAATGGTCTTTACATGGAACATATCCCACCTTTCATTTTGTGCTGAATATAAATGTGTGTATATGGTATGAACGTGCTTTAAGGAATCTGATATATTTTTTTTTTATTATTTATTTTATTATGATGTATGCCAAAGGTGCTTTTGTTTAACCCCTTAAGGACACATGACATGTGTGACATGTCATGATTCCCTTTTATTCCAGAAGTTTGGTCCTTAAGGGGTTAAATAGAATTTTGGTAAAGATTAATGTTAATATTTTATTTCCATTTTTGCCTTAAAATAGCACAGATTGGGCAAGTCATGCAACTTCAAAATGTTCCAATGAGTCTGTAATGACGGTCATTTATTTATTTTTTTTAACTTCAAAAGGACTCAATGTTGCCATAAAATAGGTTTATGAACAAAGTGAGGGAAGGAGGATAAAATATCACCTTTTGTATTCTAATGAATACCCCTATGCCCAGTCTGCATGCTTCATCACACTACAAATATTAGCAAACGTTCCCATGTTTTGTAATGAGTTTTGGGAATAATCTAATTTTCTTTGTTGTTCCTAACATGGTCTGTCTGAATCTTTTTAGAGAGCTCTCCGTACGGACATTCCTACTTTAGCCGATTGCATGAAAGCAGAACCTTTCTGTCTCCCCCCACGCTATTAGAAGGCCCCTTGAGAATTTCACCCATGCTTCCTGGAGCGGACAGAGGTAACTGAGCAAAACCCGTTGTCTACAACTTCTCCTTTCAATACCAAAGAAAGAGAGCGGAGCTTTGCAAGGACCCTCGATGGTGGCTTCATTGCTTGCAGTGCGATGGCCCGGGGGTGCAGGGGAAGATTTTATCTTTCTCAAATACTCCTCTTCTTTTGGTGAAGGGGTTGTTTTGTGTTGGCTGCATGAAATATATTTTATTGTAATTTATTTAAAGGTACACCAATGCACCATAACCATTACAGCAGAGATGGTAGTTTGCCACTCTGTAGTAGTTATGGTGCTTGGACGTCCTTCAAGTAAGGAAAAGCATCAACCCCATTACAGCTTATTGATGTGGTTATGGTGCTATACAAACTACTCTTAAGAAAGATATATGCTTTATTTTATTCTATAAATGACAATCAAGCATATTGCATCAAGTGCCTAAATAGTCCTTTGAAGTCACCCCAAGATCTCATTTTTGCCAGGTTCGAGGTCACCAGGATATTACCCAGCATTCCATAGCCGAGAGCAGAGAGATGTAAATGCTGAAAGAAAAGCAGATCACCAACGGACTCTTTCAGATGCTGGTTCGTTGTCGCCTCCATGGGACCGCGAGCAGAAAGCCAGCCTCCCCCCACCAGGTAACGTGGCAGGAACAAGACATGAATTGTGATGCTGGGAGTCCGGAGGCCCTTTTTTGACCTCTGATTGGCCAGCTGTTTGATTACATGAAATTCCATGGTCGTCTCTAGGTCTGTCAACTAAATCAGGATAAAACCATTGACTCTCAGCTGGCCTTTTCAGGAAAGATTTATTGCATTGTTCTGAAAAAAAAATTCCTTTTCATGAAATGGTTTTAAAAAATGGTCTAAAATGTTGGCTTTGCCTGCCTAAATCCCACTATTGTACAAAAGAGTGACACCGAATGCTTTCCTGGTTGAAGAAATGATGGAACGATTGCATTCATTGATAGTTAGAGGACGACATAGGAAGAAGAAAAAAAATCCAACAGATTTAACCCATTGTGCAGGAAAGGGGTCAACCAAAACCTTAACAGAATGGCTGCAGATAGTTTGGCACTTTGATAAATTCCCCCCTTGGGGGCTAGTTATTTGCATGTCTATTGGCTGTTGAAGACCTGCCTTTTCTGAGATTTTCCTGAAGATATAATTGTATGATAAAACTGTCTATGCATTGTGTGTTGGTATTTCTTTGAAGTTTAAATGCAATTAAGAGGAATAGATTGACTTGACTACGTATGCCAGTGAGTGGCTGTTCTTGTGCGTGTGATGCGAGATGATAATCTATGAGTAATTGAATAAAACTATGGCTTATAATAAGTGGAATACTTAGATTTTACTTTATTTTTACTTAATCATGTTTCCTTAAATCCAGAACCACTTTTCCAACATCGAAGACCGGAGCGATTGTATCATTATCCTGCACCTTCTGGAAGATTCTCCGGTCCCGCAGAACTCACCAGAAACCAGGGAAAACCATTCCACGACTCAACAGGCAAGTTATTCTGGTTACCCTATGGCTCTTTACAGAATGTTTATTTGGTGTCAGTTTGCTGGTGAGTTAATATGTTCCTAGAATAAAGGTTTCCTAAGTCGGCTCCAGAGAGGTGGACACAAAATTCACAAAGACATAGACAAACAGCATTCTGTGCTAGGTGTGTGTTAGCAATATGGCCAGCACAAGTGGCTTTCCCGCTGATGCTAATATACTTTTTCTGTGTTGTGCTTAGATGGACAATCTTCTCCAGAATATAAATCCAGCAGGAATGGATCTGAAGAGAATGAGGTATGTAGTAATAATATGAATAGGAAGAAAAGGACATAGAATGTTTGTTTATTTTCTGCTATAGATCAATATTAATAGGGATTTCTGCTCAGGGATGGATTTTTCTTGACTGGTACGATTGTATCTAGGACATGTGCTAGCCAGTGTATAATGAGAGAGATTTTTTTTTTTTTTTAAAAACCTCCTACAGTCACCTAATGTCTGAATAAGCTGCCTTGTAGGAACGGTGGGTGTTTAATTTTAGTCTCTATTTGCCCCAAGCTGGAATCGATATTGCGATCAGCAAACGTGAAGATCATATTTACTTTTTATAAATTCATCAGCTCTGCTGAAATCAGTCGGCATCTTGCATAATCACTATCACATCCTACTAGAACCTGTAACAACATTTTAACTTCTCCTGTAGAACCTGCGTGCTTTGCCAAGACCACCGATGGAAGGAGAAGCAATGGAGATGACACATGGTGTCTACACGGGCCATCCGCCTCTTATGAGGATGCCTCTGTTACCAATGGATCCTAGGGGGGCTTTTTTCAGAAGACCGTTCCCTATGCCGCCGCCCCCTCCAATGGAGATGTTTGGACCACCCCCTTATCATGGCATGTCGCCAATACCACCACTCCATGCTGCAAGTAAGCAAAATACTAATACTAGAGTACTGCGTACGATTAGGGGTGAAGAACACTAGTAAAGGTACAAAATACTTATTGGGGAGAAAATATCTAATTTACCCAAAAATGAATTCATGTTAAGAGTCCTTCATTCTGAGGGGCACTGCTAATTTAGTTAATTACATGTCATATAACAGAATGTTTCTTATGAGCAATACAAGTCACCATTAAGATGAGAGGGGCAGTCAAGACAACATTTTCATTAAAGGAACATTCTGGGCACCATAACAACTTAATCTCAATTATATTGTTATTGTACCAGTAGGTTATAGGAGCCGTCATACCTTATTAAAACCGTTTAACCCACAGTTGAGACGGAACCAGTCTGGTCTCTTTACAATTCCTGTTATTGTAAATGAATGGAACACTGTTTCACTGTAGTAGTTATAGTGCTTGAAGAGCCAGAAGCTCTCTCTGAGCGAAGTATCGTAGTGCTTAGCTCATAGACCAAGTCTCGGCTCTCTCTCATTCGCAGTGCAGACAGGGGTGAAAGACCCCACGTAAGAAGCCACTTACAACAAGAGGGTGCGCTTATTTTAACTCCATTATAAACATTATTTCCTTTTGTTTCTTATTTCAGTGAGGAGCCCCATGCCAGTGCCGCATTACCCACACTTCCCAGTGCACGGAGATCAGCCATTCCATCCGCAACATGTGCGGCCAGTCTCCAGAAGTGACCTCCCTCCAGCCAACGCTGCTGCTGTTCCTGTACCTCCCGCCAGTGAATCCGTGCCTGAACCTTTACCGGAAAATAAAACTTGACATTGCCTGAAGATTTAATGACTCCAACCCTTTAAATAATTAACTTTAATATAAACATCTTCAGTAGCAGATTTCAGGAAAGTGATTTGTACAAATTTGACAATTGTGAATAACTGGGATGTACATGAAGATTTGTGTTTTTTTTCCCCTTAATTTAAGATAATAGTCAAGAATTGTAGATACATTTTTTTTTTTTATAGAATTAGCTTATTTCTTAAAGCAGAGCTGCCTAACTCATGAACCTCAGCCAGAAGCTGATCCAAACCTATTGTAAATACTGAAGCAGAAAATATTGGTATGGGAGGAGGGAGGATAATTAAAGTGTTTTTTTTTTTTTTTTTACATTATAAAATTAAAAGAGCAGAGCTATTCTGCTGTTTTACTACAGGCTTTTTTTTTTTTTTTTTTTTTTTTTTTTTAACCTTCAAATGATGAAATAATTGTAACAGATAAGAAAACTGTGACTTTCCGTCCTGGCTCAGAAATCCGGATCATGCAGATCAATGAGATGCTTTGTATGTGACCATATTATTCTTTGAGTGAGTATTGGAAAGGTCTGTGAGCTAATTTATCATGCTATACAAGTAGATGAGCTGGCGTTAGTGCTCCCGTTTCAAATTAAACTGTTTTTATGATAGGAATTGGTGTAGGTTTTTATTTTTCCATTCAGTATTGCCAGCAGTGTTATTAGAATATAGACTAGTCCAGAGTAGCTATCGCCTGCTGCGTAATGTAAGTAGGGCAAAGTGCAATAATAATCACCCAGCTTACTGCTGTTTGCCAGCTATTTTCTGATCACGTTCAGAGCCGGGTTATGCACAGCATTCTAAGGTAGATAAATGGAGTTTAATGAATTAACTGGACATCGGACACAATCCTTACAAAACCATACATATGGAGCTGTCAAATTGTAATGTCTCTGCTTGTAATGTATCGTGTTTGCATCTGTGAGTGTATAGAGCTGTGTGAATGGATGTAGGGTTAAATGTTAGAAGTGGTTAGGCTAAGGGGGGTGCAGTTTAGAAAGGGTTAATGTCAGACTTAGAATACATGGGGTGTTAAGAGTATTAACCCCTTAAGGACCAAACTTATGGAATAAAAGGGAATCATGACATGTCATGTGTCCTTAAGGGGTTAAAGGACCACTATAGGCACTCAGACCACTTCAGCTCAATGAAGTGGTCTGGGTGCCAGGTCCCCCTAGTTTTAATCATGCAGCTGTAAACATAGCAGTTTTAAAGAAACTGCTATGTTTACATTGAGTGTTAATCCAGCCTCTAGTGGCTGTCTCCCCGACAGCCACTAGAGTCCGCTTCAGCAGTTCTCAGTGTGAAAATCGCATTGAACTCACGTTCGATGTCCATAGGAAAGCATTGAGTAATGAATTCCTATGGGCGATTTGAATGCGCACGCATGTGCATTTGGAGCAGACGTCGGCGCTGGTGACCTCTCCTCCCCCTGCCCAGGTTGCCAGGAGCTGGATTAAGGTAAGTGGCTGAAGGGGTCCAGCAGGAGGAGGGATTATAGTCGTGGTATAAGTGGATTTTAGAATTATAGTGATTGAGTATTGCAGTACATGGGGTGTTCATTAATTTTTTAACAGTAGTTAAACCCAGGATTAAAGGGAAAGACACAGAGAGCTGGGACTGCACTGAGTTTTACAACCTCTATAACTGTTCCTGCCGCTCTGATATCAAACACAGGAGGCTGACTGGTCTACAGAGGATGCTGGCCAAGGCTCCTGGCACTTATCTCCCCATCAACCCACCAAAGCTGTAAATCGGGCCAGTTGACTACTCTGCCTAATGCTCATGTTTTACCGTAATTGCCAACTTTGCCCCGTGACCTATATTCCCAGTCTCCAAGCTAAGCAGGATAGGAATTGTCCTGAACCCTCCAGGACAAGGTTGGATATCGGTTGCACTGGAGCTGGTTAGACATAGTATGGGCAAGATTTTGATCACAGGAATTGCAATATCCAAACATCCTTACATTACCCACTACGAGTCACTGTACAGAGCTTTAGCTTACCCTCTAATCATTTTACCTTCATGAAATATGCGTTTTTATCCTCTACCTTATTCTGTGACCACATCATTCACAAATGTCACGTTCTGCGGAAAGACAAAGGTCAGTATTTTATTTGTCTGGGGGTCTTATTGATGCTGCATTCAGGCTGCCTTCGCTGTAGCACTGCCATGAGCAATAAAACCAAAAAATAAACTTACACATCTGAAACTCCACATCCTGGTACATTCAGAGGATGAGGCTTATGCTACCAAAATAATATATACAGGGACTGCATCATTCTGCTAACATGCAATACTTTAAAGTAAGAAAAATAGGGAGCTTCTTTCCTCTTTCCATTTAGGAGAATGTGCCAGTAACTATAATTTCAGTCAGCTCTGGTTTAAAACCTACTGAGATTAAGGCAGGAGTCACCGAGTAGATCCATAGAGCTGGAAAAGATAACAGAAGTGTAGCTTTATAATATTTCAGGATCTCTCTTTAGGCCGCCCAGGGACTGATTTACCTGGAGACATACAGAACTCTTCATAATAACAGATTTCTTTACCTTTAAATTAGTAGTGCCATCATGAGCAGCTGGTAGAACATGCAGTTGTGATGGAGACAATGTTGTTGGTAATTTTATAGCCATCAATGGGTACCAAGCCAACAGTCTCTCTGGGGTATTTGGCAAACATAGCTTAATATCTGCCCATGAAGTCCAGCACTTTACAATGCACTGTACGGCATGCATTATAGCTAGAACACATTTATTATTTATAAAATATTTTACCAGGAAACATACATTGAGATTTCTCTCGGTTTCAAGTATATCCTGGGTACACATATTGAGCTATTGTACAGCACAGAGGCATGTGGCGTTACTTTACCAAAGATACAAGCTACTCGTATATCTTATAGTCACAGGACTACAAGATAAACAACGGGATACTCTAGCACCAAAACAACTACAGCTTAGCGAAACATTTAGGTGTGTAGATGATGCCCCTGCAATCTCACTGCTCAAGTCTCTGCCATTTAGTTAAATGACTTTGTTTATGCAGCCCTAGCAAGACCTTTCCTGGCAGAGGCTCACATAGCCAACAGGGAAAGAACATTTAAAAAAAAAAAAAATTCCATCAGACCTTCCTTGACTTCGAAATTATGTCCTGCACAGTTAATTAAAAACACACACACACGAGGCTGCTGCAGACTCTAGTGAGCCATTAGATTATGAAATAAGGAATTATAAATTAAGACACTGAATAAGGGAAACTAAAAAAATATAAACTAAAATTTAGACTCCTATTCACAAAGTGTGTAGGGAGATGCAAGTCACATGCACAAAAGTGGCTTCATTAAGATAAAGTTATTTTGGTGCTTAGTGTCCCTTTAAGGCCCATGACCGGATAGGTGTCAAAACAATACTGATGAACAGCACCTTCAGGACACTTTTTTGATTGAGTAAATGTATTTTAGTAAAATCTCACTAGCTACTACTATAAAACTTCAAAATGGCAATCAAAAATACAATAAAGGGGAAAATTATAGAAAGCTAAAATTAAAATGCATAAAAATCTCATCACTTTGCTAAATAATGAATAATCCACTGAGTGGCAAGACACGTGGTATCCCCCGAGAGGAAACCGCTAGAATAATGCGAACCAGCTACAAGTGATGGGAGCAATAGAAGCGTTTGCTTACAACAAGAATACCAACCTTCTATAGACAAAGGGAAAAAAAGCCGACTCACCAGTACGGCCGTGCTGTGGTCGAGTAAAGGATAATCACTAAACAGACTGTTGGCACACAATAGAAAGAATCCTGGACATATAGATCCTGCTGACTCTGGGAGGGACCGGTGACATTAACTGATGTAAAGTTATGCTCCTGTAACGTCTCAATGACCTCTTCAGGGAAAAGTGCTGACAGTCAATAAAGTCACATAGTAGCATCAGCACATTACAACTCTAATTGCACTTAAAATATAAATAAAATATTGGATTTTAAATAACCCATACATTTACGTAACCTAATATAGCACGTTTAAAATTTTTATAATAAAAAATAAGTAATGTTTAAATTAAATCTACTACAGAATTTGAAAGGGTTACTCCAAGGACCATGACCACTTGAGTGATTTGAGCTGGTCATGGTGTTTGGAGTCTGACTGTGTAATGTTTCAGTAAGAAACACGGCGCACGTAGACTGGGATTACTTTACGACAGAGGTTACAGAGTTATGCAAGCTCTAGGCTGGGTAATGTTAAATCTGTGCATAAAATGGCATCGTTCATCAGTACGCACAGCATGCTAGAGAGATAACCAGTGGCAGCACCCCCCGCCCCACGTCCAAGTCCTCCCCCCCATCCAGGACTTCAGGGCGCTTCTTCCTCCATTGAAGGGAAAACGTGGCCTTGTGGGATCGCAGGTAGGTTTGCCCTTGTTTGAACCATGCCTACAAGCGTTTTCTACATTCAGAATGACTGCTTTAAACCGCAATGGGCTAGTGTCTTGAAATAACAGAGAGAAGGCAGTAACAGTCTTTTTAATGCTTTATTCATTGATTAAAAGATTAAACATTTAACATAAACCAAACAGTCATTTCAAACATTTCGGCTGGTTTCCTCATATTTGTCAGTTCTGTTTCCCCCCCTACCCCATTTTATCCGATCGCATTTCTAAGATAAAATATCACCACATCTGGCGTGTTAATCCCCACGCACTGTGCCGGTGGATCCTCTATACTGATGTACATATAAAATCTGCATGGTATGTGCTCACTGGAGACAAAACAGCGCACACCTGTCAAAGGTCATATTTTAAATATAAGATGGTAAAACCATTTGTAAAACACATATAAACTATTTTTTTTCCATAAATAGAATCATATCCGGACATCTGTTGCATAAATGGATTTCCAAAGCGTACAGTGGAGTAGCCAGGTCTCAGCACTGCTGGGCACCCGTGATGGCCACTAGCTTGTTATTATTGCAGACTGTCCTTTTTTTTTATCATTAAATGCACAACATTCGTACCACTTAAAACTGGGTTCAGATGGAAGTCTCACAGAGACCACGTCCGTACCGCGGTTGCCCTGAAACAGTTAAATCGGCTTTTAAAGCCGCTCAGATATAACAAGGTATTAAAACAAACGTCATGGAATGTTTTATCATTGCATTCTAGCAGCTTCCACCAGTGATCGAACAAGCTTGTATATCGTTCTCTCTCTTTACATTCTCTAGTCACAGTGAAACAGGTGCATGTTAGTGTAGGTTCTGAGGTTGTGACAGAGTCACAGCACAGCTGCGTACTGCAGGTTATATTCCAACCTTTTGTGGTTTTTTTTTTTCCTTTTTCAAATTACAATCTAGCAGCGCTCTTGCCGGTCTGGTGGTGACCGGGCCCTGCCAGGATGTGGGCACTTCATTCATTATTTTAATCTATTCTTTGGCAGCTGAAACAGGTGCTGACAGAGAAAATCCAGTGACTCAATTGCCAGGGATCTCATGACTAAAAGAAGACTGAAACAAAAAAACAAAAGGAAAGGAAAAAAAAAAAAAAAGGATAAGGAAAAGTTTGCTTACACATGTATCAATACTTAGCTCTGGTAAGTTTGCTCCCCAAAAGTGAAGTCTCTTTTCTCTTTTATAAGAAGAAAGCCAAGACAACCTAAATCTATTTCAGGGAGCGGAAACAAAAAAACGTCATGCTCTGGAAGTTGAGTTGAAGGGAAAAAATAAGAAGATTGGAGTGCCACAGAGTTGCACATAGAGAGGCTAATTATTCACACGAAGACCTTAAAGTTGTAACAATACAAAGAATCAAAGTACTTGATTGGAATTCTAGTTTTCCGCCGAGTTGCCTTTTTAGTCATATTTGTCCTCAGAAATCTGCAACGTTTTCTTCTTTACCAAGTAAAAAGCAAGTCTGTAAAATACATAACTGTGCATTGTATACATACCCACAGGGATACAGATATTTAAAAAAATAATGATTTGGATCCTGAGCAAAAGCACTCAACACGTACAGATAAAAAGCACACGAATGCATATTTACTTGGTAAAAAAAAAAAAAAATGCACGTACGAAGGGTATTTCGCAACCTGAGAAAAAAAAAAAACAACTTTGTATGTTCTCCTAAGCATCTGATAACGGACCATTCTCCACGTGCAGGCCTTATGAACGCCTGCAAAACATTTTGTTTTCAGTGAAGAAGGGCCCAAGAAGTCTCCATGGGCGCAACATAATTCTCATTATCTTTGCACCATATATATATATATATATATTTATATATATATAAAAAAAAAACAAAAAAAAACTAAACACTCAACCTCTCTGTTTTTTTCAAGTATCCTCAATTTAGAGACCGAACACATTTCAAGAGTCCCTGCACATTATAGGTTTCTCTTGGATAAAACCTATTTATTGGTCTCCAGAAAGGCAACGCAACTTATAGCACGTAGACAATAAAATGAATAAATCCTTTAGGTAAGTGCTCTCAATCTTAGCTGCACCATTTTCGGGTGCAGCTTATCCATACAGGCTTCCAGAGTAGAAGAACGGATGCTCTATACCACAGGCTGCTGCGTTAGGGCGCCCACGAGAAATACTTCAAACTGCGAAAGCCCCAAAAAGATGGCAGACGCTTCCCAACTTCTAAACCAATACCCAACTTTTTCCTAGTTTGTTTTGATCAAGAAGTAGATACACACAATTTTATATAGCTAATACTGATTAAACACAGCACAAAAAGGTTAATTCACACTACTAAGAAAAAACAAAAAAAAAAAAAACCTGAAAAATAACCCTATTTGCATATGTAACCACAGGAAAAATTGCTAGGAAGAAAAAAAAAAAAACATTTAAAAAAATTAAAAAAAAAAAAAAAAAAGGAAAAAGAAAAGGGGAAAAAAAAAAAAAAAAAAAAAGGAAAAAGTTGGGGAAATAGCTAAATGCCTTCGCTGAAGTTTTGCATCTCTCTGTAAAAGTGGCGGGCAGGTTCTGTGAATACGCTAAGCAGCTCGATGTCCATCACGGCACGCCATGGTCGAGCAAGTCCAATTGACACCTGCTCTATGAGATTATGCACCGGATCCACATCTTGATCAGCGAGCTCACTTTGGTCAAAGTCTATGCTTTCTTCTGTCACTTCCAGCATCTTGAGATCAGGCCCTCGCAGGCGAGCAATTGCTATTAGGTTGTGCGCCCAAACCGTATAACCTGAATAATGAGAAGAAAAAAAAAAAAACAAAGGTTTGTCAGGGCAGAAAAAGTCGGTGCCAAACAGGTTATTAACCCCTTAAAGACCAAACTTCTGGAATAAAAGGGAATTATGACGTGTCACACACGTCATGTGTCCTTAAGGGGTTAAAGCAATGCAAGGCATTTAGATTTCTGCTGCGATTAGGACAAGTGATGTTTAAAGCAGCAACACCTAACATGATGAAAGTGAAAAACACAAATCCTGAAGATCCAACGTATAGTTTGGGAACATTTTCATTTAAGTTTTAGTGGATCATTTCAAACTATTTCACTGATTAAAGTTATGAAAGTCAAAATGTTAAGCCCTAAGTACTAGCCAAGCTTTAGAAGTCACTTGCCATTTCAAAGCTAGAGAGTACATGGAGCACTCATGAAGGGTGAACTTCTATTCTATAGGTCCACATTTTTATTTGCCAATTGCTAGTGGCAAATGGAAATATTAAAGCCCTGATCTAGCCACTATATGGGTTAAATCCGCTATGTATCTTATTCATACGTTTAACAAAATGTAATAAACAAAGCCTTGCCCTGAGACTAATTTTATTACTTAAAGTAGCTTGTTGGATTTTGTCATTGGAGGCTTCAAATAGACATACTTTAAAGGGACACTAACAAAAATCCGGAATAAGTCTCCGCACACAAGGGCTCAACGTTTGGCAGTTTTATTGGATCTCCGTTTATAACAGCAATGTGTCGACATTGAGGACCTCAGTGTGAGGTCGAAAAGTTGCTGTTGCACACAAAGATCCAATAAAACTGCCGTACATTGAGCACTTGTGTGCTGGGATTTCTCTGGGATCAGACAGTCTCACTGCTGATTGGCTTAGAGTGTCAGCTCCCCATTCAAATACGGCTTAAGAAAAACTAAGCATGTTTCTCAAGCGGTTTCTTCAATGTGACTGGTTTAAAGCGTTATTTGAGACTCTAAGACAATCAGCAGGGCCTCTGTCCAAGGTTTCCCATTTTCAAAAGAACAGAAAAGTGGATGTGGAGGGTGCAGAGCTAAAACGGCACTAGAGAGAGGATTTGGGGTTAAACTGTTTGTTAATGGTTTAACTCCTAATGATACGCTGGCAGACATCCTGAAGTGGTTATGGTGCATGGAGTTTCGCTTTAAAGGGACACTATAGTCACCCAGACCACTTCAGCTCAATGAAGTGGTCTGGGTGCCAGTTCCCTCAGGTTTTAACCCTTCAGATACAAACATAGCAGTTTCAGAGAAACTACTATGTTTACATTTGGGGTTAATCCAGCCTCTAGTGGTTGTCTTCCTGACAGCCACTAGAGGCGCATCTGCAACACTGGAGGAATATTATGCCTCCATCGCGCAGAACGTCCATAGGAAAGCATTGATAAATACTTTCCTATGGACACTTTGATCGCGTGTGCGGCACTTGCTGCGCATGCGCATTCGGCTCCGCTGACGTCGGCGGGGGAGTAGAGGTCACCAGGGCCGAGGGAGCCCGGTGCTGGAATAAGGTAAGCTGCTGAAGGGGTTTTTATCCCCAAGTCCATGGAGCAAGCATAGGGAACCAACAGTTCCTGGTATCGGTTTACACAGACAATGTACTCCTCACATTGACCAACCTGGCACCATGCAGGCCCCAATTCCACTCCTCACCTCTTTCGTGGCCATATCAGGCTACACGGTGAACATGAGCAAATCCAGCGCTCTCCCCATAGTTCTCTCGGCGGCGGACATGGCGCAAATAGAAAGCTCCTATCACATCTAAACTTCATACACATCCATTACCGTATATACTCGAGTATAAGCAGAGTTTTTCAGCACATTTTTTGTGCTGAAAACC
This sequence comes from Pelobates fuscus, assembly GCF_036172605.1. NCBI lineage: Eukaryota > Metazoa > Chordata > Amphibia > Anura > Pelobatidae > Pelobates > Pelobates fuscus. The sequence goes on from NC_086329.1 coordinate 5,595,608, forward strand.
CCCAACTAGGCTTATACTCGAGTCAATAGTCTGTATTATGGCTATTTGCATTGCCATAATACAGACTGGGGCTGTGGGGGCTGCAGAGCTCTTACTTACCTCTCCTGCAGCTCCTGTCAGCATTATCCTCCTCCGTGCCGTCCGTTCAGCACCTCGGTCAGCTCCCAGTGTAAATCTCGCGAGAGCCGCGGCTCTCGTGAGACTTACAGTGTGAGCTGACAGAAGAGCTGAACGGACGGCGCGGAGGAGGAGAGAGCTGACAGGAGCTGCAGGAGAGGTAAGTAACATCTCTGCAGCCCCCCTCCCCCCCCCACTGAACTACCAATCCCACTGGACCACCAGGGAAGGAGCCCCCCTCCCTGGCACGCTAGCAAGCAGGGAGGGGGGACAAAAAAAATTTATCATAGTAATAAAAATAAATTAATTAATAATATAAAAAAAAAAAATAAATATACAATAATAAAAATAGTAATAAAAAAAATTATTTAACAAAAAAAATTAAAATAATAATAATATAATAATAAAAAAAAAAAATATATAACAAAAAAATTAAAATAATAATAATAAAAAAATATATTAAAATGCCTACCCCCCACCAAGGCTCTGCATCACACACACACACACTGCATTCATATACACACTGCATTCACACACACACACTGCACTCACACTGCATTCATATACACACTGCATTCACACTCTGCACCCATACACACACTCTGCACCCATACACACACTCTGCACCCATACACACACTCTGCACCCATACACACACTCCAATCCTGCTCAACTTCATCAATTGGACTACACACCCATGATAAACACATTGATCTCCGATATGGAGACTTGGGCAGACAAACCTCTATCCTGGACAGGCAGAATTCACTCCATCAGGATGAACATTCTCCCTTGAATACTTTTCCTCTTTCAGGCTCTACCTCTCCCTATATAAAATCATGACCTAGCCCCCCTTCCAGAAAGCAATAGGCAGTTTCATATGCCACGACAAAAGACAGAGTCTCTGGCAACACACTCTATAGGCCAAAAACCAGAGGGGCATTTGGTCTACCCCACCTCCACTTTAACTACCTATTGGCCCAACTGATGCAAATAACCCTCTGGCACTCCCCCCTGACAGCAGGCGATAGGTAGATCTGGAATCCCTATTGATGGGATCAGACCTTCCTCAATTCTCTTGTGAACAGACTGTCCATCCGTAACCAACTTTATCCAGATTTTGGATAAATTGGTACATAAATTCGGGCTGATCTCCCCTTCACCGCTTACCCCTATATACCGCAACAGGGCCTTTGTCCCAGCCATGAGGGCCAGAGACTTTAGAGGCATGGAAAATGCGGGGCTGCAGAGATTATATCACCTATACCACAGCGGAGCCATAGTGACTTTCTCAGAACTGCATTGCAGAACTACCCTGACTCCAGCTGACTTCTTTAGATATCTCCAAATTCGTAACTTTGCAGGCCAATCCGCCGTTAGAACAGCAGCACAAGCCCAAACATATGGAATGCTGAAATCTAACAAAAAGGCATGATCACTCGACTCTACTCCCACCTCTGCTCCAATGCTAAAGCCTGGGGTGACCTTCACTATGTCTATGTTGGAGAGACTGCGGGTCTAAGGGAACCTATACACATGTAGTGGAGCTGCCTGAAAGTCTCTAAATTTTGACTGGAGGCACTCATATCCCAAATTTTCCCTAAACATATAGACCTGAACCAATGGGCTTTCCTGCTCACTAAGCCACTTAACAACTGGACCAGGGTGGAGCAGCAACTTAACAAAATTACGCTAGCCGCTAGGTGGGCCTTCGCTCAAGACTGGCTGAAATCCACTACCCCTCCCATGAATACAGTTATTCTTAAAATTAAAGAACAATTCATCATGGACAAACTAATGGCCCGGGTCCGAGGGTCCATGAAGACCTTCACTAAAGTCTAGGAACCCTGGGAAAGCTATGTGAATGTCTGATGGGAAACACCCCCTGCGCTCACCTCCTCCCCTAGAGGACCTATAGATACTCCACTGTACGGCACTGTCCAGAGACTCCTCCCACCTGTCTTATCTCCCCCTTTCTCCTTGACTCTCTCACATCCCTCCTCTTGGTATTTTCCCATTACTTCCAAAACCCTCGAAAGACAGGGACAGATTGTTACTCATATTGTTATCTCAATCTTGGCATGTATACATACCTGGTAAAATCTCCTATACTATGAGTTGTGCTCTGTATCGCCATCTTTAGCTACCTAGACCATACACCGCTCCCCCACCAAGGGCAACTTGGAAGCTTTATAGCCGCTAAAAACTTGTGACATAGATGGTCAATGTATACCCCCCTCCGATGTCTGATACCTTACACTTTGTTTTATTATTACCCAACTCTGTATTTTTATTGTGTATGCCAATATGTACATCCTTTGTAATGTCTTCCGTGTTTCTTTTGGAGACAAAATAAAATTAAAAATAAATAAATAAATAAAAAAGACTGAAAAGTTTTGCAGATATTTACTTACCATGAATTGCCAGAAGGGAGAGCCGCATGCACCTCCAAGCCAAGAGAACCAAAGGATCTTCATTTCTATTTTCACTGAGGTCCGGAAATCCAGACATATCGTTGACATCGTTCATCAAGATGAAGTGAGTTAGGAATGTATCATATTGTCTGGTTATGAGATCAACAACTGCTCCAGATACGTAGGTCAGGTAGCTATCAAAGTGAATTCTCTCCAGTGGTATACTAGGCTTCAGGATTCTAAGCATATCATCGCTCTTGACATCGAATGCCATCATGTAGACACGGAGATTGGCGCTATTTCGAGTGAGGGCCTTCCAATCCTCGTCTTCAGGCATTTTGTTCAAGGTCTTAGTCTTCAGTGAAGTGTGGTGGACCAGAAGAGATAGTCTATGCAAAGGCACATGGTTATTGTTGGCCAACACTCTCGCCATTTCTGCTGTAAAGTCACAAAAGTCTAATGCAAGGGAACGCAGATGAACAAAGCGCTCCAATTCAATGGCGGTTATTAAGGTGGTGCTCGCAGGACTGTGATTATCCAGTAAACTTAGATGTTCAATGGTGTTTGCCACTGGATTGGTTAGTGAAGACAAAGAGGTCGGTGTGACTATCTCCAACATGAACCCACAGGAAAGCCACTTTAATTGTCTACTGTTTGCCAGTATCTCCACAAAAAGCTGCTGAATCCTAATAAACAAAAGAAAAAAAAAGTAAGAAATTAATTTTCAATATATATGAGCCAGTCCATCTCAAGTGTTCAAATAATTGTAAAATTGGTTACTTGACCATATTTAATTGACTTTTTTGCATGCTTACCTCTATGTATTGGTATTGCCAGATCCCATGTTTATTACTTTTCCTAGCTAATCATGGCAGCATATATAAACTGTTGTGTTTGTATATGCTGCCACGATTAATAGCCAGGAAAAGAAAACTACGGTAAGTATGAATACATTTGTCCATTTTATTTTACTTGGTTTAACTACGACGGCGATCTTTGTGTCCTGGTGAATGAAACATTTTGGTTATACAGTTGCAGACTAGCTCCTTGGGCCAAACACGGATCTTTAAATATGTACATATAGCTTGTATTGTGCTCTAGACATTTTGCACATTTTTGTTCCTTGGACTTCGAAAATGTAATGCTCAAGATCACAGAGTTTAACTTTTAGAGTCAATTTATAAGAGAAGGCTTTGAGTCTCAATTCTAAATTTGCTTTACTGGGTACCTAGGCAAGTACAGTGTGCATGCAGGACACTTCAGCCTGGAGATTTTTAATATTTTTTTAATGGGGCAAGTAAGTGCAATTTCCCCTCACTTTCAGGTTGAATATGCTGGTGGGGACCAGATAGGATCCTGACAATTTCACAGATATAAGTCCTCTATGGCGGCATTCTGCTGGTTAGAGTGCCAGGGCCAATAGAAATCAGGGAGAAGCTACTTTATTAATTCATGCAGTTGGCAAACGAACAGATAGAATGTAACAAAAACGATAAATATTTTATAGTAATTAAATCCATGATTAACATACAATAGTGTGTACTTGTAATGGAGGTCTAAAATGTTAGTGCATCTGATAAGGGCAATGGTGAAGTGTGATTTATCATGATATGAATAGATTTTAATACGTATTGCGAGCGCTTTTCTATTTTCTAGTGTCAATGTAACACAGAAAAGACAAAGTTATTAGAATTGCCAACACACACCCAATTATTGGGAGAGCACGCAGTGACTGTATGGAGATAGAGTTACACTATGCCTTACACCATACCAAGGATCGAGTGCAGTTATTGGCAGAGAACGCAGTGACTGTTCGGAGATAGAGTTACACTATGCCTTACACCATACTAGGGATCGAGTGCAGTTATTGGCAGAGAACGCAGTGACTGTTTGGAGATAGAGTTACACTATGCCTTACACCATACCAGGGATCGAGTGCAGTTATTGGCAGAGAACGCAGTGACTGCATGGAGATAGAGTTACACTATGCCTTACACCATACCAGGGATCGAGTGCAGTTATTGGCAGAGAACGCAGTGACTGTTTGGAGATAGAGTTACACTATGCCTTACACCATACCAGGGATCGAGTGCAGTTATTGGCAGAGAACGCAGTGACTGTTTGGAGATAGAGTTACACTCTGCCTTACACCATACCAGGGATCGAGTGCAGTTATTGGCAGAGAACGCAGTGACTGTTTGGAGATAGAGTTACACTCTGCCTTACACCATACCAGGGATCGAGTGCAGTTATTGGCAGAGAACGCAGTGACTGTTTGGAGATAGAGTTACACTCTGCCTTACACCATACCAGGGATCGAGTGCAGTTATTGGCAGAGAACGCAGTGACTGCATGGAGATAGAGTTACACTCTGCCTTACACCATACCAGGGATCGAGTGCAGTTATTGGCAGAGAACGCAGTGACTGTTTGGAGATAGAGTTACACTATGCCTTACACCATACCAGGGATCGAGTGCAGTTATTGGCAGAGAACGCAGTGACTGTTTGGAGATAGAGTTACACTCTGCCTTACACCATACCAGGGATCGAGTGCAGTTATTGGCAGAGAACGCAGTGACTGCATGGAGATAGAGTTACACTCTGCCTTACACCATACCAGGGATCAAGTGCAGTTATTGGCAGAGAACGCAGTGACTGCATGGAGATAGTTACACTTTGCCTTACACCATACCAAGGATCGAGTGCAGTTATTGGCAGAGAACGCAGTGACTGCATGGAGATAGAGTTACACTTTGCCTTACACCATACCAGGGGTCAAGTGCAGTTATTGGCAGAGAATGCAGTGACTCTCAGACTATTTCTGCGGTTTTGGTGTCTAGCAGTATATGTGGTTACTATGGCAGTTAATGTGTGATTGTATGTGGGATTCCTCTCTTGCAACTGTCATTAGTCTAATACTATCCTTACCTTTTGTGTCACTATACCCCACTCCCTCTAGCATGTAAACTCACTGAGCAGGGCCTTCAAATCCTCTGTTACTGTGTCACTATACCCCACTCCCTCTAGCATGTAAACTCACTGAGCAGGGCCCTCAATTCCTCTGTTACTGTGTCACTATACCCCACTCCCTTTAGCATGTAAACTCACTGAGCAGGGCCCTCAATCCCTCTGTTACTGTGTCACTATACCCCACTCCCTCTAGCATGTAAACTCACTGAGCAGGGCCCTCAATCCCTCTGTTACTGCGTCACTATACCCCACTCCCTCTAACATGTAAGCTCACCGAGCAGGCCCTAAATCCCTCTGTTACTGTGTCACTATACCCCACTCACTCTACCATGTAAGCTCACCGAGCAGGGCCTCAATCCCTCTGTTACTGTGTCACTATACCCCACTCTCTCTAGCATTTAAACTCACTGAGCAAGGCCCTTAATCCCTCTGTAACCGTCACTATACCCCACTCTCTCAAACATGTAAACTCACTGAGCAGGGCCCTCAATCCCTCTGTTACTGTCACTATACCCCACTCCCTCTAGCATGTAAACTCACTGAGCAGGGCCCTCAATTCCTCTGTTACTGTCACTATACCCCACCCCCTCTAACATGTAAACTCACCGAGCAGGGCCTCAATCCCTCTGTTACTGTGTCACTATACCCCACTCCCTCTAACTTGTAAACTCAATGAGCAGGCCCTCGATCCCTCTGTTACTGTGTCACTATACCCCACTCCCTCTAGCATGTAAACTCACTGAGCAGGGCCCTCAACCACTCTGTTCCTGTTTGTCCAACTTGTCTGGTTACAACTACATGTCTGTTCGTCCACCCACTGTAAAGCGCTGCGGAATTTGTTGGCGCTATATAAATAATAATAAGCCTGTCTGTGCATGGGGGATGTCTGGCAGTGTGTTTCAGTGTCTGTGTATCCCATGAACGTATCTGGAATGTATATCTCTGTCTGTCTGTCTGTCATCAGTTAAACATTTCCTGCATATTTGTTGTTTGTTTGGGGTGAACATCTGCATTGTTTTGTCAATAAACACCAAGCATTTTTTTTTGTAAGAGAAATTCCAGGTAAAATATTTTATGAAATAGTTAAGAAGTTTGTGATTTATATCACATGATTCAAAATGTACACTGGAAAACATGTTTTTGTCAATAATTTAGCATGTGCTGAATATATAAAGGTTTTTAACGGGAAACTACAGAGTTGCTGAAGGAATAAGTGGTGTGCAGTAGAGATGTTCTAGAGATTGAACATGTTTCCTATACTCTAGCGTTGTCCTATGATGAAATGCGTGTGTGCGCGCATGTTCAGGACACCTTGTGATTTGCATCGTGTGCTGCACTGTGCCATTAATGCCTAACAAAGGGCTTGACACATTTGCATTGAATCTAGGAGACAGTTTTTTTCAACAACAAAAATACAATTCTTAAAGGAACACTACAGTCACCAGAACCACTACAGCTTAATATATATATGTATATATATATTAAGCTGTATTTATTTGATACACTTCGACAGAGACACACACAGTCAAATACACACTCTCAAAGAAATAAAAATAAAATCTTTTGGACGTAGGAGGGTGTCTTTCCTGGGGTCTAGCAACCAGTTCCTGCGCAGCCTCTGCGCCGGGAGGAAGTGATTACAGTTCCCTCCACTTCCTCCCAGCGCACCGGCAGACAGAGAGCTGCACGGGGATTGAGACAGGAGGAGAATGGAATGGGCTGACCCATCGTACACGCCAGGACAAAATTGTGAGTCGCCATGGCAACATGGGATTTGTCAAATCCTGGCCCAACACAGGGTTAGGAAACCTTTTGAAGCTCTGTGCATTTAAGAATTACCCATCTTCATTACTGTGACACCCATATTGCTAGGATATAAGCATTTCTCTACTAGCGATTTCAACTTTGGGCTTTAAAAAAAGAAACCATTGAAGGGAAACTATAGTGCCAGAAACCAAGGCCCCCTCCCGCGGCGCTGAAGGGTTTAATAAACCCTTCAGTCACTTACCTGGATCCAGCGCCGATGTCCCTCGGCGCTGGCTCAGCTCCGCCCCACCGACGGGTGAGAACTAATGCGCATGCGTGGCAATGGCTACATTCGCATTAGGATCTCCCCATAGGAAAGCATTACTCAGTGAGTGGTAACCACATCAGTCCATCCTTGCAAGCACACTGTCTTGGCGTTATAATTGATTCTGACGCTACCAAGAAGCTTGTCCATGCTCTAGTAATTTTTCGCATGGATTATTGTAACTCTTTCCTAAGTGGTCTTCCCAAAAGTTGTATTGCCCCACTACAATCTGTAATCAATGCTGCCGCCAGACTGATTTTCCTCTCTAGTCGGTCCTCTCACAACTCACCCCTCTGTCAGTCCTTGCATTGGCTTCCTGTACCCTATAGGAGTCAATTCAAAGTGCTAATAAATACCTATAAAGCATTGACCAATTCTAGCCCGTCCTATATCTCTTCACAGATCCATAGGTATGCCCCTTCTCGGTCTCTCCGCTCTGCCGTGACCTTCTCCTGTCCACTGCTCGCACCCGTACGGCCAACTCACGCTTGCAGGACGTCTCGTGGGCGGCTTCTTCCTATGGAATAGCCTGCCTACCGCCATCAGACTCTCCCCTAGTCTTCAACCCTTTAAGAAGTGCCTTAAAACCCATCTCCTTAAGAAAGCTTATGGCCTCCCAGAGTAACCTCTACCTCACATACATGTCCCTTGCTCTCTCTTAAAGGGCAGCACTTTACTCTCTCCTCCAACTCTGCTTCACTCCCACCTTATTTGATTGCTATCTCCTGTCCTGTTGTGTTTTATACCCCACCTCCAATAGACTGTAAGCTCGTTTGAGCAGTCCTCTTTAATCTATCGTTCCTGTAAGTTTTTGTAATTGTCTCATTTATTGTTAAATCCCCCCTCTCATAATATTGTAAATCGCTACGGGCTATGCTGGCGCTATATAAATACCAATAATAATAATAATAATAATAATAAAGATAATATTAATGTAAAGGAAGCCACCATACTTACTGCCTGATTTTCTTGCCACCTGGATCCACCTTGTTTAGGTAGGCTTTTGTAATAGTGCCGTTTTGTTGCAAAATACTGATGTCGCCAAAAAGACTAAGTTTCTGAAGATTCCTATAAAATAAAGCAAATTGTGTAATTAGCAAAACGCAGCTCCCCAGGTAAAACACATTGTAGAAATTCACGACATGCCTTCTTTGCAAGGTTGGACAGATTCACTTGAACGGATGTGCGAGGTGAGGAAGTCCCTACAGGGAGCAGCTAGATGAGAGCTGGCATGGAGTACTCCAAAACCATTTAAAGGAACACTATAGTCACCTAAATTACTTTAGCTAAATAAAGCAGTTTTAGTGTATAGATCATTCCCCTGCAATTTCACTGCTCAATTCACTGTCATTTAGGAGTTAAATCACTTTGTTTCTGTTTATGCAGCCCTAGCCACACCTCCCCTGGCTATGATTGACAGAGCCTGCATGAAAAAAAAACTGGTTTCACTTTCAAACAGATGTAATTTACCTTAAATAATTGTATCTCAATCTCTAAATTGAACTTTAATCACATACAGGAGGCTCTTGCAGGGTCTAGCAAGCTATTAACATAGCAGGGGATAAGAAAATCTTAATTAAACAGAACTTGCAATAAGGAAAGCCTAAATAGGGCTCTCTTTACAGGAAGTGTTTATGGAAGGCTGTGCAAGTCACATGCAGGGAGGTGTGACTAGGGTTCATAAACAAAGGGATTTAACTCCTAAATGGCAGAGGATAGAGCAGTGAGGCTGCAGGGGCATGTTCTATACACCAAAACTGCTTCATTAAGCTAAAGTTGTTCAGGTGACTATAGTGTCCCTTTAACAGGAAACTGGAAAATGTCTACCGTAGACTCATGGTACCATAAGAACTACATTGAGTAGTTATAATACATTAAGCTGTAGGGACTATGGGGTGTAGAGTGTACCTTATCGTTTAAAAGAGTATTATTCGATAACATATCAAAGTTTTCCTGTGTTACAATTTCTTACTATCCAGTAATAGAGGTAAGTACCCCTGTGGCCCCGGTTAGTAATAGCGGTAGGTATCCCTGTGGCCCCGGTTAGTAATAGCGGTAGGTACCCCTGTGGCCCCGGTTAGTAATAGCGGTAGGTACCCCTGTGGCCCCGGTTAGTAATAGCGGTAGGTACCCCCTGTGGCCCTCACCCGTTGTTCCTGTTACCCAGCAGGTTAGTAATAGCAGTAAGTACCCCTGTGGCCCAGTAATAGCGGTAGGTACCCCCGAGGCCCCTCACCTGTTGTTCCTGTTACCCAGCAGGTTAGTAATAGCGGCAGGTACCCCTGTAGCCCTGGTTAGTTAGAGGTAGGTACCCCCTGTGGACCAGTAATAACAGCAGGTACCCCTGTGGCCCCTCACCTGTTCCTGTTACCCAGCAGGTTAGTAATAGCGGTAGGTACCCCTGTGGCTCCGGTCTGTTAGAGGTAGGTACCCCTGTTATAGCGGTAGGTACCCCTGTGGCCCCGGTTATTAATAGCGGTAGGTACCCCCGTGGCCCCCCTCACCTGTTGCCCAGGTTATAGCGGCAAGTACCCCCGTGGCCCCCCCTCACCTGTGGCCCCGGTTATAGCGGTAAGTATCCCCTGTGGCCCCCCTCACCTGTTGCCCCGGTTATATAGGTAGGTACCCCCCGTATCCCAGTAGTAGCGGTAAGTGGCCCCTCACCTGTTGCCCCGGATGCTGCTCAGCACACACAGGACCAGCTCCATGTAGGTTCTCAGGACCCCCAGCCAGCGGGCGGATTGCTGGGAGTCTCTCTGGGGCCCGGGGAGCAGTTCCGGGCTCTCCGCGGGGTCCTCGCACCAGCAGGAGGCGGGGCCGGCGGCGGGGGAGGCGGGGCCGGGCTCCGCGGGGGCGGGGTCGAAGGCGGAGCTTGACACGTAGTTATCGGCGGCAAACTCCACGCGGAGCTCGCGCACGAAGCAGCCGCACTTCCGCATGAGGAACTCGAGGCGGGGCCGCTCGGACAGCGCCACCCGCAGGCTCAGCCGCAGCTCCGGCCACAGCGCCGGGTAGAACAGGCAGTCCCGCCAGTGCGAGCAGCAGGCCGAGGCCCGCAGCCGGTCCGGGGCCGGCAGGAACGAGAAGATGTGAACGATGAGCTCGCTGGGGAGGGACGAGGCTCCCACATCCCCGCACAGAGCCATCCGAGCAGCGAGCGACCGACTGACCGAACCACCGAACCAGCCAGCCAGCTCCTCCCAGAGTGCACCGCGAGCCAGGCGAGACCACTGCGCACCGCCAGCGCGGGAACCCGAGCCGCGCGCACCGCCCGCACGGACTGACAGACCGGCCGAGCTCGGACACACTGCCAGCCGCCGGAGGGGAGACACGGGGCGAGCGGACACACAGCCGGGCAGCCCACACAGCGAAAACTCCACCCCTCCTCACAGACACTAATGGTACGCTCCAAGATGGCGGAGAGAGGCGTGACGTGCGCCGTGGGACCGTACCATGGGGGACGGAGGGGGGGACCGGGCTGGGATATGGGCGTGCGGCACGGGCACCGGTTACCGGAAGGCAGCGGTTTATTGAAGATACGTTTGTAATATCCGGTGAATGGTCACTGAACGCCTTACTGTGAGGGAGAGCGCAGGGCGACACCCCCTGGGAGATGTGAGGATGGTATGTCCCGGTGACAGGTGGGCGGGGCCGAGCTGGTTTATGGTCAGTGAATGGTTAGCTGAGCATGGGGCAGGGGCTGTGTGTCAATAATAATAATAATAATAATATTATAATAAAATAATAATATGGGACAGGGGCTGTGTGTCAATAATAATAATATTATAATAAAATAATATAATAATAATAATATGGGGCAGGGGCTGTGTGTCAATAATAATAATAATAAAATAATAATATGGGGCAGGAGCTGTGTCAATAATAATAATAATAATAATATTATAATAAAATAATATAATAATAATAATATGGGACAGGGGCTGTGTGTCAATAATAATAATATTATAATAAAATAATATAATAATAATAAAATAATAATATGGGGCAGGGGCTGTGTGTCAATAATAATAATAATAATAATATTATAATATAATAATAATAAAATAATAATATGGGGCAGGGGCTGTGTGTCAGTAATAATAATATAATAATAATAATATGGGGCAGGGGCTGTGTGTCAATAATAATAATATAATAATAATAATAATAATAAATTAATAATATGGGGCAGGGGCTGTGTGTCAATAATAATAATATTATAATAAAATAATATAATAATAAAATAATAATATGGGGCAGGGGCTGTGTGTCAATAATAATAATATTATAATAAAATAATATAATAATATGGGGCAGGGGCTGTGTGTCAATAATAATATAATAATAATAATAATAATATAGGGGAGGGACTGTGTGCCAATAATCATAATAATAATATAATAATAATAATAATAATAATAATAATATAATATGGGGCAGGGGCTCAGTGTCAATAATAATAATAATAATATAATATGGGGCAGGGACTGTGTGTCAATAATCATAATAATAATATAATAATATAATGATAATAATATAATAATAATAATATAATATGAGGTAGGGGCTGTGTGTCAGTAATAATATAATAATATGGGGCAGGGGATGTGTGTCAGTAATAATAATATAATATAATATGGGGCAGAGGCTGTGTGTCAGTAATAATAATAATAATAATATAATAAAAAAATAATATAATAATAATAATATAATATGGGACAGGGGCTGTGTGTCTGTAATAATAATTATATACTAGAAAAGCTACAATTTCTGGGGAAATTGTGAAGTGTTCTTGCCTCCACCAGTAGTCTACAACTGGAGTGGGCGGAGTAACTGTTATTATTTATTTATATAGCACATTTAATTGCAATGTTGTTGCCCAAAGTGCTTCACAGTTACATTAAAACATACAGTTATAAAAAATTAGCAGGTGTAAAAGGCTTTGTCTATGACATCACTTGCTGCTGCAGCCTGGCACAGGTCAGAGTATTTGGGCGGTTGCCATCTTCAAACGGTCGTATTTTAAAAACTATAAATCCTACAGTGAAGAGCTTTATATTGTGAGAATCACAAGACCCAGACCTACATTTTGATGCATAGTATGTATCTGAGATATTAACAATGAAGGCACAGTCGCAGTTTAGAAATTGCCCTTCAAATGTGAGCTTTGCAGAGTGGAGTTTCAATGAATGTCAATGGAAGGCGTGAGTTGCAAACAAATGGTCATATTGTGAAAACTATCAGGACTATGGCTTAGCCGTGGACATTTCTAGTGGCAGCAGGGATAGCTGAACGTTTTGATATAAGATTTGTGTAGGTGGGCCTGAAAATGAGGGAGTGGTGGCAGTTTAGAAATCATGTCCTGATTTTTCAGCTTTTGCCAGCTCCCACTCTAGCTTTGCCATTCATTCCTATGGGACAAATTTTGCCACAAGAACGACGATATTCCGTGAACCATTCGGCGAAATGTTCTACAAAGTAATAGCAATCCGATCGGGAACAATCTGCACGTTTTGGTAAATTTTCGGCTATGTAGTGTAAAAACTGTGGGAGGAGTTAGGGTGGCAAATTTGGCTATAATAAGAATAATAATAATAACTAGAAAAGCTACAATTTCTGGGGAAATTGTGTGAAGTGTTCTTGCCTCCATCAGTAGTCTACAACTAGAGTGGGCGGAGTAACTGTTAGTATTTATTTATATAGCACATTTAATTGCAATGTTGTTGCCCAAAGTGCTTCACAGTTACATTAAAACATACAGTTATAAAAAATTAGCAGGTGTAAAAGGCTTTGTCTATGACATCACTTGCTGATGCAGCCTTGCACAGGTCAGAGTATTTTGGCGGTTGCCATCTTCAAACGGTCGTATTTTAAAAACTATAAATCCTACAGTGAAGAGCTTTATATTGTGAGAATCACAAGACCCAGACCTACATTTTGATGCATAGTATGTCTCTGAGATATTAACAATGAAGGCACAGTCGCAGTTTAGAAATTGCCCTTCAAATGTGAGCTTTGCAGAGTGGAGTTTCAATGAATGTCAATGGAAGGCGTGAGTTGCAAACAAATGGTCATATTGTGAAAACTATCAGGACTATGGCTTAGCCGTGGACATTTCTAGTGGCAGCAGGGATAGCTGAACGTTTTGATATAAGATTTGTGTAGGTGGGCCTGAAAATGAGGGAGTGGTGGCAGTTTAGAAATCATGTCCTGATTTTTCAGCTTTTGCCAGCTCCCACTCTAGCTTTGCCATTCATTCCTATGGGACAAATTTAGCCACAAGAACGACGATATTCCGTGAACCATTCGGCGAAACGTTCCGCAAAGTAATAGCAATCCGATCGGGAACAATCTGCACGTTTTGGTATATTTTTGTCTATGTAGTGTAAAAACTGTGGGAGGAGTTAGGGTGGCAAATTTGGCTATAATAAGAATAATAAGAATAATAATAATAATATATATGTGAGATAACATTAAGTGGTCTTGCTATGCAAGAACACTTAATAACTAGAAAAGCTACAATTTCTGGGGAAATTGTGAAGTGTTCTTGCCTCCACCAGAAGTATACAACTGGAGTGGGCGGAGTAACTGTTATTATTTATTTATATAGCACATTTAATTGCAATGTTCTTGCACAGTTACATTAAAACATACAGTTATAAAAACATTAGCAGGTGCAAATGGCCCTGTCTATGACATCACTTGCTGCTGCAGCCTTGCACAGGTCAGAGTATTTTGGCGGTTGCCATCTTCAAACGGTCGTATTTTTAAAACTATAAATCCTACAGTGAAGAGCTTTATATTGTGAGAATCACAAGACCCAGACCTACATTTTGATGTATAGTATGTCTCTGAGATATTAACAATGAAGGCACAGTCGCAGTTTAGAAATTGCCCTTCAAATGTGAGCTTTGCAGAGTGGAGTTTCAATGAATGTCAATGGAAGGCGTGAGTTGCAAACAAATGGTCATATTGTGAAAACTATCAGGACTATGGCTTAGCCGTGGACATTTCTAGTGGCAGCAGGGATAGCTGAACGTTTTGATATAAGATTTGTGTAGGTGGGCCTGAAAATGAGGGAGTGGTGGCAGTTTAGAAATCATGTCCTGATTTTTCAGCTTTTGCCAGCTCCCACTCTAGCTTTGCCATTCATTCCTATGGGACAAATTTCGCCACAAGAACGACGATATTCCGTGAACCATTCGGCGAAACGTTCCACAAAGTAATAGCAATCCGATCGGGAACAATCTGCACGTTTTGGTATATTTTTGTCTATTTAGTGTAAAAACTGTGGGAGGAGTTAGGGTGGCAAATTTGGCTATAATAAGAATAATAAGAATAACTAGAAAAGCTACAATTTCTGGGGAAATTGTGAAGTGTTCTTGCCTCCACCAGTAGTATACAACTGGAGTGGGCGGAGTAACTGTTATTATTTATTTATATAGCACGTTTAATTGCAACGTTGTTGCAGTTACATTAAAACATACAGTTATAAAAACATTAGCAGGTGCAAATGGCCCTGTCTATGACATCACTTGCTGCTGCAGCCTTGCACAGGTCAGAGTATTTTTGCGGTTGCCATCTTCAAACGGTCGTATTTTAAAAACTATAAATCCTACAGTGAAGAGCTTTATATTGTGAGAATCACAAGACCCAGACCTACATTTTGATGTATAGTATGTCTCTGAGATATTAACAATGAAGGCACAGTCGCAGTTTAGAAATTGCCCTTCAAATGTGAGCTTTGCAGAGTGGAGTTTCAATGAATGTCAATGGACTGCGTGAGTTGCAAACAAATGGTCATATTGTGAAAACTATCAGGACTATGGCTTAGCCGTGGACATTTCTAGTGGCAGCAGGGATAGCTGAACGTTTTGATATAAGATTTGTGTAGGTGGGCCTGAAAATGAGGGAGTGGTGGCAGTTTAGAAATCATGTCCTGATTTTTCAGCTTTTGCCAGCTCCCACTCTAGCTTTGCCATTCATTCCTATGGGACAAATTTCGCCACAAGAACGACGATATTCCGTGAACCATTCGGCGAAACGTTCCGCAAAGTAATAGCAATCCGATCGGGAACAATCTGCACGTTTTGGTATATTTTTGTCTATGTAGTGTAAAAACTGTGGGAGGAGTTAGGGTGGCAAATTTGGCTATAATAAGAATAATAAGAATAATAATAATAATATATATGTGAGATAACATTAAGTGGTCTTGCTATGCAAGAACACTTAATAATAATAATATATATGTGAGATAACATTAAGTGGTCTTGCTATGCAAGAACACTTAATAATAATAATATATATGTGAGATAACATTAAGTGGTCTTGCTATGCAAGAACACTTAATAATAATAATATATATGTGAGATAACATTAAGTGGTCTTGCTATGCAAGAACACTTAAATATGGGGCAGGGCTGTGTGCCAGTATAATATAATAATATGGGGCAGGGGCTGTGTCAATAATAATAAAATAATAATATAATATGGGGCAGGGGCTGTGTGTTAATAATAATAATAATAATAATAATAATATGAATAATATAATATGGGACAGGGGCTGTGTGTCAGTAATAATAATAATATTAATATAATGATAATAATAATAATATGGGGCAGGGGCTGAGTGTCAGTAATAATAATAATAATATTATAATAAAATAATAATAATATAATATGGGCCTGGGGCTGTGTGTCAGTAATAATAATAAAATAATAATAATAATAATAATAATAAAATAATATGGGGCAGGGGCTGTGTGTCAGTAATAATAATATTATAATAATAATAATAATAATAATAATAATAAAATAATAATATTAATATAATAATAATACTATTATATGGGCCATGGGCTGTGTGTCAGTAATAATAATATGGGGCAGGGGATGTGTGTCAGTAATAATAATATAATAATATGGGGTACGGGCTGTGTGTCAGTAATAATATAATATGGGGCATGGGCTGTGTGTCAGTAATATAATATTAATATGGGGCAGGGGCTGTGTGTCAGTAATAATATAATAATAATATAATATGGGGCAGGGGCTGTGTGTCAGTGATAATAATAATATTATATGGGCCTGGGGCTGTGTGTCAGTAATAATAATAATATAATATAATATAATATAGGGAAGGGGCTGTGTGTCAATAATAATAATATAATATAATATGGGGCAGGGGCTGTGTATCAGTAATAATAATATAATATAATATAATATGGGGCATGGGCTGTGTGTGTCAGTAATAATAATAATATAATAATATGAGACAGGGGCTGTGTGTCAACAGCAATAATAATAATACAAAATATAATATAACAATAATAATATGGGACAGGGGCTGTGTGCCAACAGCAATAATAATAATACTAACAATAATAATATAATTGTTACGTACGCCTTGTATTTTGTATACTCTGTTCGTTAGTATACTCCCGAAATGCTAGGGACTTAGTGATTATAGCCCATTCGCATAGTACATTGATTCGTAGTTTTCTGAAATCCAAGTTAGTCGTGAGAATAAATCCAGCGGTTCGTCGTTTGCATAACTAAACATCAGTCTAGATTTGATGAAGGGTACAACAGGAAAGTTTTATTATGGCCAGATGTCCCACTTTTATACACAGAACTCCCAGCAGGGTGGTTCAAGCAAGGACATAGCAATCCCAGGGATCCTTGGTGCGGTCTCAGTTTCCCAGGGATCCCTGGTGCGATCTCCATTTCCCAGGGATCCTTGGTGCGGCCTCCGTTTCCCAAGGATCCCTGGTGCGGCCTCCGTTTCCCTAGGATCCCTGGTACGGTCTCCGTTTCCCAGGGATCCCTGGTACGGTCTCCGTTTCCCAGGGATCCCTGGTGCGATCTCCGTTTCCCAGGGATCCTTGGTGCGGCCTCCGTTTCCCTATGATCACTGGTGCAGCCTCCGTTTCCCAGGGATCCTTGGTGCGGTCTCAGTTTCCCAGGGATCCCTGGTGCGGCCTCCGTTTCCCAGGGATCCCTGGTGCGGCCTCCGTTTCCCAGGGATCCTTGGCTGCAGTCTCCGTTTCCCAGGGATCCTTGGTGCGGTCTCCGTTTTCCAGGGATCCTTGGTGCGGTCTCCTTTTCCCTGGGATCCTTGGTGCGATCTCCGTTTCCCAGGGATCCTTGGTGCGATCTCCGTTTCCCAGGGATCCTTGGTGCAGTCTCCGTTTCCCAGGGATCCTTGGTGCGAGCTCCGTTTCCAAGGGATCCTTGGTGCAGTCTCCGTTTCCCAGGGATCCTTGGTGCGATCTCCGTTTCCAAGGGATCCTTGGTGCGATCTCCGTTTCCCAGGGATCCTTGGTGCGATCTCCGTTTCCCAGGGATCCTTGGTGCGGTCTCCGTTTCCCAGGGATCCTTGGTGCGGTCTCCGTTTCCCAGGGATCCTTGGTGCGGTCTCCGTTTCCCAGGGATCCTTGGTGCGATCTCCGTTTCCCAGGGATCCTTGGTGCGATCTCCGTTTCCCAGGGATCCTTGGTGCGATCTCCGTTTCCCAGGGATCCTTGGTGCGATCTCCGTTTCCCAGGGATCCTTGGTGCGATCTCCGTTTCCCAGGGATCCTTGGTGCGATCTCCGTTTCCCAGGGATTCTTGGTGCGATCTCAGTTTCCCAGGGATCCTTGGTGCGATCTCAGTTTCCCAGGGATCCTTGGTGCGATCTCCGTTTCCCAGGGATCCTTGGTGCGATCTCCGTTTCCCAGGGATCCTTGGTGCGATCTCCGTTTCCCAGGGATCCTTGGCTGCGGTCTCCGTTTCCCAGGGATCCTTGGTGCGATCTCCGTTTCCCAGGGATCCTTGGTGCGATCTCCGTTTCCCAGGGATCCTTGGTGCGATCTCCGTTTCCCAGGGATCCTTGGTGCGATCTCTGTTTCTCAGGGTTCATTGGTGCGCGGTCTCTGTTTCCCAGGGTGCGATCTCCGTTTCCCAGGGATCCTTGGTGCGATCTCCGTTTCCCAGGGATCCTTGGTGCGATCTCCGTTTCCCAGGGATCCTTGGTGCGATCTCCGTTTCCCAGGGATCCTTGGTGCGATCTCCGTTTCCCAGGGATCCTTGGTGCGATCTCCGTTTCCCAGGGATCCTTGGTGCGGTCTCCGTTTCCCATGGATCCTTGGTGCGGTCTCCGTTTCCCAGGGACCCTTGGTGCGATCTCCGTTTCCCAGGGATCCTTGGTGCGATCTCCGTTTCCCAGGGATCCTTGGTGCGATCTCCGTTTCCCAGGGATCCTTGGTGCGATCTCCGTTTCCCAGGGATCCTTGGTGCGATCTCCGTTTCCCAGGGATCCTTGGTGCGATCTCCGTTTCCCAGGGATCCTTGGTGCGATCTCCGTTTCCCAGGGATCCTTGGTGCGATCTCCGTTTCCCAGGGATCCTTGGTGCGATCTCCGTTTCCCAGGGATCCTTGGTGCGATCTCCGTTTCCCAGGGATCCTTGGTGCGATCTCCGTTTCCCAGGGATCCTTGGTGCGGTCTCCGTTTCCCATGGATCCTTGGTGCGGTCTCCGTTTCCCAGGGACCCTTGGTGCGATCTCCGTTTCCCAGGGATCCTTGGTGCGATCTCCGTTTCCCAGAGATCCTTGGTGCGATCTCCGTTTCCCAGGGATCCTTGGTGCGATCTCCGTTTCCCAGGGATCCTTGGTGCGATCTCCGTTTCCCAGGGTTCATTGGTGCGTGGTCTCTGTTTCTCTGTTTCCCAGAGATCCTTGGTGCGATCTCCGTTTCCCAGGGATCCTTGGTGTGGTCTCCGTTTCTCAGGGTTCATTGGTGCGCGGTCTCTGTTTCCCAGGGATCCTTGGTGTGGTCTCCGTTTCTCAGGGTTCATTGGTGCGCGGTCTCTGTTTCCCAGGGATCCTTGATGCGCGATTATCTTAACAGCTTGAAAAATCAAACAAACTAACAAAGAGGATGGTGCCAGAAAACCATAATTATGAGCTGTATAGAAAATACATTGTTCATAAAACACATATTGGTATATTTAGCTGTAGAAATGCTGCGAAACGTCCCTCTGAAGACAAAAAGACACATTGATTTTCAATCTATTTTACAATATTTCAAGTTGTGTTTAAATGTGTAATGCTATATTCACTGAACATTGAATTCCAAACGCCAGGCGTAAATAACTGATTTGGAAAAAATTCTCCAACCATGATCTAGTACCGATTGGCTATTTTAGATTGAATTGAGCTTTTTCTGTGTTTAGTGAATAAATCCCATCCTGTTCTTTTAAATACAGCAACATAATAACATGATTTTATTCCAAAGGGAAAGAGATCAGCCATCACATTTATAGCATTATAAAAGTCTGCATTTAATTGACTTTGACTAAATAGCAGCACATTGCTCAAGAACAATACTCTAAATCACAGGAAATATAAATTAGAAAATAATGACATTAATAGCTTAGCTACGCAGGCATAAATACAATTAAGGGCTCTTGGCAACAATAGCTTGTTCAATTTCCATTCTAAGCATTCAATTTAAAAAGGATGAAAAAAGATAAAAATAAAATAAAAAAAAACGAAGCAAAAAAAACAGTGAGAGTGCTGGTGTGGAAAACAAACAATAAAAAATGATCTCCACGTAATAAGTACCATGTAAATATGCCCCCAGAAAAAATAGGAGGGGCTATAAATGATTCGACTTCAAATCTACATATCGTCCATCACCGGCAGGTGTAAAATCGGGATGGAGTCTGCGTCACTAGCACCGACAAAGGGCAGGCACATTTGGAGAGGGGACAGGTTTGCCTGGCTCCATGCTAGGCTCACTGCGAATCACACTAGCTGCCCCCTCAAGGGTTGCGCAGGCGTAGAGCGATGTTATAGTGCTAAGCACGAGCGTGTCAAATGATACACCAAGGGCTGGTGCAAGATTGTTTTGTGCCCTACAAGCTACTTGCCCCCCGCTGCCCAAAAACAAAAATTGCCAACCAACTCAGTGTGTCTCTTTCTCACCCAACTCCTTTGGATGTCTCTTCCCCCCCAGTACCTTTGTGGATTTCATCCCCCTCAAACTCACTGTGTGTCTCTTCCCCCCAGGCCCTCCCTTTGTTTCTTTCACCCTAAGCCCCTTTTTGTGTCTCTCTTCTACCCCAGCCCCTCTGTCTGTCTCTTTATCCCTCTGTGTGACTCTTTGCCCCCACAATTCCCTGTGTGACTTTTTCCCCCAAATCCCCTGTGTTTCTCTTTGTCCCCCCAAGCCCTATATTTGTCTTTTTGTCCCGCTGAGTATTTTGTGTCTCTCTTCTCCCCCCATTCCTCTGTGTCTCTTTTTGCCCCACACAAGCCCATTGTGTGTCTCTGTCCCTCCAAGCCCTCTGTGTATCTTTTTGTCCTCTAAAGCCCTTGGTCCCCCCAAGTATTTTGTGTGTCTCTCTTCTCCCCCATTCCTCTGTGTGTCTCTTTGCCCCCCACAAGCCCATTGTGTGTCTCTTTGTCCCTCCAAGCCCCCTGTGTATCTTTTTGTCCCCCAAAGTATTTTGTGTGTCTATTTTGTCCCCGCAGCTTCTCTGTCCCCTGTTCTTTGTGTGTCTCTTTTGTCTCCTACAACCTCTCTCTCTGTGTCTCTTTGTTCCCCAACCGTTTTGTGTGTCTTTTTTCCCCCTTCTCCAGCCCCTCTGTGTGGCTCCCCCCCCAGCACCTTTGTGGGTCTATTTCTTCCCCCAGCTGCTCTGTGTGTCTCTCCCCCCAGCCCCTTTGTGTATCTTTCTCCCCCTAGCCTCTTTGTGTGTCTTGTTGTCCTCCCCAGCACTTCTGTGTGCCTCTTTGTCTCACCCTCTATGTGCCCCTCTTCCCCATCCAGCCATCTGTGTGCCTCTATTCCCCCCTCCGCCATCTGTGTGCCTCTATTCCCCCCTCCGCCACCTGTGTGCCTCTATTCCCCCCTCAGCCTTTTGTGTGCCTCTCCCCACAGTAGCCATCTGTGTGCCTCTATTCTCCCCCAGCCCTCTGTGTGCTTTCCCCCATTAGCCCTCTGTGTGCCATCTCCCAGTAGCCCTCTGTGTGCCTTTCCCCAGTAGCCCTCTGTGTGCCTTTCCCCAGTAGCCCTCTGTGTGCCTTTCCCCAGTAGCCCTCTGTGTGCCTTCCCCCAGTAGCCCTCTGTATGCCTCCACAGTAGCCCTTTGTGTGCCATCTCCCAGTTGCCCTCTGTGTGCCTTCCCCCATTAGCCCTCTGTGTGCCATCTCTTAGTATCCCTCTGTGTGCCTTTCCCCAGTAGCCCTCTGTGTGCCTTTCCCCAGTAGCCCTCTGTGTGCCTTTCCCCAGTAGCCCTCTGTGTGCCTTCCCCCAGTAGCCCTCTGTATGCCTCCACAGTAGCCCTTTGTGTGCCTTCCCCCAGTAGCCCTTTGTGTGCCATCTCCCAGTAGCCCTCTGTGTGCCATCTCCCAGTAGCCCTCTGTGTGCCTCTATTCTCCCAGTAGCCCTCTGTGTGCCTTCCCCCAGTAGCCCTCTGTATGCCTCCACAGTAGCCCTCTGGTTACCATCTCCCAGTAGCCCTTTGTGTGCCTTCCCCCAGTAGCCCTTTGTGTGCCATCTCCCAGTAGCCCTCTGTGTGCCTCTTTCCCCATAGCCATTTACATAATTTGCCCTCCCTATTAATTTAGTACACTGATTTGAGGGACATTACTATGTCCTGCCATCTTCAGAATGAGGATACAGCAGGTTTGTGTGGGGGAGGTTTGACCTCAAGCATCTCAGTGGTCATTGGACTATATCTCCCAAAATGTCTATTTTTTTTCTTTTTTGCTGTTGGTGATCAATGCATTATACTTATCGTAGTAGACGGGGTAGAGCTTGTCCACTCCAGTGGTTTGTCAGTGACAGAGTTTATTTAAAGTACCCCTCCATAGATATAAAGCTGTCCAGCTAACTGAATTGATTTAAATCTATCGAGTATCTCTTTTTAATGGCAGGTTATAAAAATGCCAATAGCTTCGAGAAAACTGTATTTTTATAAAACATTTAATAAAACACCCCTGTTACAGTCAGCTAAAGGAAGTGTCAGGTGTGCTCTCCTACAGGTGCCAGTGCGCATGTCCATAGGGCTCCATCTTACCTGTTCTCCGTGGCTCCTGTTACAGCTTACTCCCTCTGCCCCCCTCGCCTGGGGCGCACACGCTCTTGTGAGAAGCATCTGATTGGCCATTTCTCTGGCGCAGACAGAAATTACCAGGAAGTCAAAGCAAATTTTAGTTCAAAATAGTTGGACTAATTGTACAAATCAGCTATGTCTTCATAACTTTTATTTAAAATGTTATATTCACAGTGATTTCCCAGCATCTCACACCTTAGTGAATAAACCTTTCCAACTCTCTGCTTAGTCAATACGCCCTCATTCAAAGTTTAGAAAAGAATGAAAACCTAGACTATAGGAATCGTTTACGGACCGGGAAGTCTTTGAAATCCAGTTCACGTAAGGCTCGGAATCCAAGGACACCAGGTGTTACGGGGGCCTCATTAATAAAACATACCGCATCTCAACGCTATGCTCTGATCAAAAAGTCGCACATTCGATTCAAGTCAGAAACAAACAGAACACGGGCACGTAAAGGTCAGGTGTCACCCTAAGATGTGTCACATATGTCTGATGTAAAGGAGAAGAAAATTGGCAATAAGTGGACCACAGTCTGTGTACGTGTATTCGTGTTTAATTTATCACAATGAAGTAAAAAAAAAAAGCCCATTACAAACTGTTTTATGTTGCAGTCTGTAATTATTTGGACAGTGACATATTTTTCGTTTGGTTCGTTTTTTTCCAGGTATTTATTGTTTTTATAAATACACGTCACTTCTGCATAGTGTCCAGGAAATGTATGAACAGTGTTAAAGCTCTGTGTGACGGTGGTTATCTCAGACTGAGCTTCTGATTGACTGCTGAGGATCCATCACGTTCTGAGTAGACACAGTGTATTAACGGATGTGCTGGATAAACAATGTTTCTGACCAAAGATGACATGAAATGGCCTCACTCACTGAGGGAAAGTGACAAACTCACCACTACACAGTATGTGAGGTAGAGGAACACTAACAATAGGAATACCGACCTATAGTGACCTATTGCCCAGTTAGTTTTAGGTGCCCATTTGCTGTAAAAACCTAGAAAAAAGGGTTTTACTTACTTGATCTCCAGTGATGCCCACACCTTCATCCATGATGTCATCCGATTATCTGATTCTCCTGGTAGAGAAGCAAGGGAGACTGATGGGCATGTCTAGCAAAATCCAGGTATCTACTACCCTTTCTATATCACTGTTACTGCTCCCACTGGAAGGCTATTCCAGGTATCTACTACCCTTTCTATATCACTGTTACTGCTCCCACTGGAAGGCTATTCCAGGTATCTACTACCCTTTCTCTATCACTGTTACTGCTTCCACTGGAAGGCTATTCCAGGTATCTACTACCCTTTCTCTATCACTGTTACTGCTTCCACTGGAAGGCTATTCCAGGTATCTACTACCCTTTCTATATCACTGTTACTGCTCCCACTGGAAGGCTATCCAGGTATCTACTACCCTTTCTATATCACTGTTACTGCTCCCACTGGAAGGCTATTCCAGGTATCTACTACCCTTTCTCTATCACTGTTACTGCTTCCACTGGAAGGCTATTCCAGGTATCTACTACCCTTTCTATATCACTGTTACTGCTCCCACTGGAAGGCTATTCCAGGTATCTACTACCCTTTCTCTATCACTGTTACTGCTTCCACTGGAAGGCTATTCCAGGTATCTACTACCCTTTCTATATCACTGTTACTGCTCCCACTGGAAGGCTATTCCAGGTATCTACTACCCTTTCTCTATCACTGTTACTGCTTCCACTGGAAGGCTATTCCAGGTATCTACTACCCTTTCTCTATCACTGTTACTGCTTCCACTGGAAGGCTATTCCAGGTATCTACTACCCTTTCTATATCACTGTTACTGCTCCCACTGGAAGGCTATCCAGGTATCTACTACCCTTTCTATATCACTGTTACTGCTCCCACTGGAAGGCAATTCCAGGTATCTACTACCCTTTCTCTATCACTGTTACTGCTTCCACTGGAAGGCTATTCCAGGTATCTACTACCCTTTCTATATCACTGTTACTGCTCCCACTGGAAGGCTATTCCAGGTATCTACTAACCTTTCTATATCACTGTTACTGCTCCCACTGGAAGGCTATTCCAGGTATCTACTACCCTTTCTCTATCACTGTTACTGCTCCCACTGGAAGGCTATTCCAGGTATCTACTACCCTTTCTCTATCACTGTTACTGCTTCCACTGGAAGGCTATTCCAGGTATCTACTACCCTTTCTATATCACTGTTACTGCTCCCACTGGAAGGCTATTCCAGGTATCTACTACCCTTTCTATATCACTGTTACTGCTCCCACTGGAAGGCTATTCCAGGTATCTACTACCCACTCTTACTGCTCACACTGGGAGGCTTTTCCAGGTATCTACTACCCACTCTTACTGCTCACACTGGGAGGCTTTTCCAGGTATCTCCTACCCTTTCTACACCCTGTTCCAAATTATTACCCAAACTATATTTTTCTCATTTACCTAAATAATTGATGTAAATAACAGTCAGCATAATTCTCATGTTATCAACTATAAAGAGTACAATTCAAATTTTATTGAACAAACCTCCTAATGATAACAGTATTTTTTTTTACACATAAAAAACTTACAATGCACTGTTCCAAATTATTACGCACAGTAAGTTTCAAAACACTTTATAGGTTGTAAAGAACTGAAAATTGTCATTTGTCGTGTTTGCAGCATATTTACTGAAATCAAAAGCTATTTCAATCAAACTTATAAAAACATTTTAACTTTTGAAACATTTTAACAGGTCACGTTACATTTTAACATAGGACCCCTTATTTGATAGCAGCTTCACAAGTCTTGCATCCATTGAACTTGTGAGTTTTTGGACAGTTTCTGCTTGAATTTGTTTGCAAGATGTCAGAATAGCCTCCCAGAGCTGCTGTTTGGATGTAAACTGCCTCCCACCCTCATAGATCTTTTGCTTGAGGATGCTCCAAAGGTTCTCAATAGGATTGAGGTCAGGGGAGGATGGAGGCCACACCATGACTTTCTCTACTTTTATCCCCATAGCAGCCATTGATGCAGAGGTATTCTTTGCAGCATGAGATGGTGCATTGTCATGCATGAAGATGATTTTATTACGGAAAGCGTAGTTCTTCCTTCTGTACCAGGGAAGAAAGTGGTCAGGCAGAAACTCCACATACTTTGCAGAGGTCATCTTTACACCTTCGGGGACCCTAAAGGGGCCACCCAGCTCTCTTCCCATGATTCTGGCCCAAAACATGACTCCACCACCGCCTTTCTGACGTCGCAGCCTTGTTGGAACAGGGTGGCCGTCCACCAACCATCCATTACTCCATCCATCTGGACCATCCAGGGTTGCATGGCACTCATCGATGAACAGGACTGTTTGAAAATTAGTCTTCATGTATTTATCTGCCCAATGCAGCCGTTTCTGCTTGTGAGCATTGGTTAGTGGTGGCTGAATAGAAGGTTTATGCACAGTTGCAAGACTGGAGGACTCTACAACTTGATGTCCGTGGGACTCCAGAGGCACCAGCCGCTTCAAATATCTGTTTGCTGCTATGTAATGGTATTTTAGCAGCTGCTCTCTTGATCCGATGCATGGATCTGGCAGAAATCTTCCTCAATGTGCCTTTATCTGCATGAACCTGTCTGTGCTCTGAATCAGCCACAAATCTCTTAATAGTGCGATGATCACGCTTAAGTTTTAGTGAAATATCTAATGTTTTCATACCTCGTCCAAGGCATTAAACTATTTCACTCTTTACAGCAGCAGAGAGATCCTTTTTCTTCCCCATATTGCATGGAAATGGTGCTCTGCTTAATAATGTGGAACACCCTCCTTTAGTAGTTTTTCCTTAAATTGGGCTCACCTGGCAATCTAATTATCACAGGTGTCCAAGATTGTTTTCAGTGATCAAAAGAGCCCTGAGATACAATGCCATCCATGGGTTAAACTGAAAAACAAAATATTTAATCTTTGTGACACTTAAATAGAATTTGCATAATAATTTGGAACAGGGTGTATATCACTGTTACTGTTCTCACTGGAAGGATATTACAGGTATCTACTACTCTTTCTATATCACTGTTACTGCTCCCACTGGAAGGCTATTCCAGGTATCTACTACCCTTTCTCTATCACTGTTACTGCTTCCACTGGAAGGCTATTCCAGGTATCTACTACCCTTTCTATATCACTGTTACTGTTCTCACTGGAAGGATATTACAGGTATCTACTACTCTTTCTATATCACTGTTACTGCTCCCACTGGAAGGCTATTCCAGGTATCTACTACCCTTTCTATATCACTGTTACTGCTTCCACTGGAAGGCTATTCCAGGTATCTACTACCCTTTCTATATCACTGTTACTGTTCTCACTGGAAGGATATTACAGGTATCTACTACTCTTTCTATATCACTGTTACTGCTCCCACTGGAAGGCTATTCCAGGTATCTACTACTCTTTCTATATCACTGTTACTGCTCCTTCTTGAAGGCTATTCCACGTATATACTACCCTTTCTCTATCACTGTTACTGCTTCCACTGGAAGGCTATTCCAGGTATCTACTACCCTTTCTATATCACTGTTACTGCTCCCACTGGGAGGCTATTCCAGGTATCTACTACCCTTTCTATATCACTGTTACTGCTCCCACTGGGAGGCTATTCCAGGTATCTACTACCCTTTCTATATCACTGTTACTGCTCCCACTGGGAGGCTATTCCAGGTATCTACTACCCTATCTATATCACTGTTACTGCTCCCACTGGAAGGCTATCCCAGGTATCTACTACCCTTTCTATATCACTGTTACTGCTCCCACTGGAAGGCTATTCCAGGTATCTACTACCCTTTCTATATCACTGTTACAGCTCCCACTGGAAGGCTATTCCAGGTATCTACTACCCTTTCTATATTACTGTTACTGCTCCCACTGGAAGGCTATTCCAGGTATCTACTACCCTTTCTATATCACTGTTACTGCTCCCACTGGAAGGCTATTCCAGGTATCTACTACCCTTTCTATATCACTGTTACTGCTCCCACTGGAAGGCTATTCCCGGTATCTACTACCCTTTCTATATCACTGTTACTGCTCCCACAGGAAGGCTATTCCAGGTATCTACTACCCTTTCTATATCACTGTTACTGCTCCCTCTGGAAGGCTATTCCAGGTATCTACTACCCTTTCTATATCACTGTTACTGCTCCCACTGGAAGGCTATTCCTGGTATCTACTACCCTTTCTATATCACTGTTACTGCTCCCACTGGAAGGCTATTCCAGGTATCTACTACCCTTTCTATATCACTGTTACTGCTCCCACTGGAAGGCTATTCCAGGTATCTACTACCCTTTCTATATCACTGTTACTGCTTCCACTGGAAGGCTATTCCAGGTATCTACTACCCTTTCTATATCACTGTTACTGCTCCCACTGGAAGGCTATTCCAGGTATCTACTACCCTTTCTATATCACTGTTACTGCTCCCACTGGAAGGCTATTCCAGGTATCTACTACCCTTTCTATATCACTGTTACTGCTCCCACTGGGAGGCTATTCCAGGTATCTACTACCCTTTCTATATCACTGTTACTGCTCCCACTGGGAGGCTATTCCAGGTATCTACTACCCTATCTATATCACTGTTACTGCTCCCACTGGAAGGCTATCCCAGGTATCTACTACCCTTTCTATATCACTGTTACTGCTCCCACTGGAAGGCTATTCCAGGTATCTACTACCCTTTCTATATCACTGTTACAGCTCCCACTGGAAGGCTATTCCAGGTATCTACTACCCTTTCTATATTACTGTTACTGCTCCCACTGGAAGGCTATTCCAGGTATCTACTACCCTTTCTATATCACTGTTACTGCTCCCACTGGAAGGCTATTCCAGGTATCTACTACCCTTTCTATATCACTGTTACTGCTCCCACTGGAAGGCTATTCCCGGTATCTACTACCCTTTCTATATCACTGTTACTGCTCCCACAGGAAGGCTATTCCAGGTATCTACTACCCTTTCTATATCACTGTTACTGCTCCCTCTGGAAGGCTATTCCAGGTATCTACTACCCTTTCTATATCACTGTTACTGCTCCCACTGGAAGGCTATTCCTGGTATCTACTACCCTTTCTATATCACTGTTACTGCTCCCACTGGAAGGCTATTCCAGGTATCTACTACCCTTTCTATATCACTGTTACTGCTCCCACAGGAAGGCCATTCCAGGTATCTACTACCCTTTCTATATCACTGTTACTGCTCCCACTGGAAGGCTATTCCAGGTATCTACTACCCTTTCTATATCACTGTTACTGCTCCCACTGGAAGGCTATTCCAGGTATCTACTACCCTTTCTATATCACTGTTACTGCTCCCACTGGAAGGCTATTCCAGGTATCTACTACCCTTTATATATCACTGTTACTGCTCCCACTGGAAGGCTATTCCAGGTATCTACTACCCTTTCTATATCACTGTTACTGCTCCCACTGGAAGGCTATTCCAGGTATCTACTACCCTTTCTATATCACTGTTACTGCTCCCACTGGAAGGCTATTCCAGGTATCTACTACCCTTTATATATCACTGTTACTGCTCCCACTGGAAGGCTATTCCAGGTATCTACTACCCTTTCTATATCACTGTTACTGCTCCCACTGGAAGGCTATTCCAGGTATCTACTACCCTTTCTATATCACTGTTACTGCTCCCACTGGAAGGCTATTCCAGGTATCTACTACCCTTTCTATATCACTGTTACTGCTCCCACTGGAAGGCTATTCCAGGTATCTACTACCCTTTCTATATCACTGTTACTGCTCCCACTGGAAGGCTATTCCAGGTATCTACTACCCTTTCTATATCACTGTTACTGCTCCCACTGGAAGGCTATTCCAGGTATCTACTACCCTTTCTATGTCACTGTTACTGCTCCCACTGGAAGGCTATTCCAGGTATCTACTACCCTTTCTATATCACTGTTACTGCTCCCACTGGAAGGCTATTCCAGGTATCTACTACCCTTTCTATATTGCTGTTAGCAGATATGATGGGGTTCAATATTGTTATTTTATTTTATATTGCTTGTATGCTCAGACCCAAGGGATTTCAGGGATACCATAAACCCTGCTATCTCTACAAAATATGAATACATTTTAGTAAATACCTGTGTGAGTATCACTGAATACGTATTTATACATTAAATGAATATAGTTATGTACTGCTGTTATTACTATGTTTTAAATAAGTAAGCTTGATCAGTGCATTACACTGCATTATCCAGCAGGTGGCAGCATTGTATTGGTTTTCGCTAGAAAGTGACATTTCCATGCCGTTCTGTTCATTGCTTGATAGCCATTAAACGTGTACTCTTTGCCTTCTACTTCAACTTCAAGCTTTTCTCGGTCTGCTTTACTGCATCTGACAAAAAATTTACAGTGTCATTGATTTGGATGTCCATAAACCAGCGAAAAACCAAAAACCAGCTGAGGGCATTTTAGGGCATGAAAAGACTGAATGCATAATGTCCGTAGCTACAAAGAGTGGCTTGCCGTGATATGTCTCAGCGTTTAAAGTATCTATACGGTTATTTTGTGCACGGGACTGGCCCTGCGTTAACTGGCGAAAACACGATCGATTAACATTTCACACAATTCTACAGGAAATCTCAGTATTATGGTTATCGGAGATACATTGTAACAATAAATTATTTCTAGGCATACACATACATAGTGTTGGCAGCCGGGCTGATCCTGGGTGGGTCCAGGGAGGCGAGGCAGAAAGGGGGCACCAGGGGCGTCTATGGGAGGGCTGACACAGGCTACAGCCCTGAGTGGAACCCCAAAAAACCCTGGTTCTAAGGTGTGAATAATGAACCCAACATGCGGCTGTCTGTGCTCTTATCACTCCACCTTATTCTTATCACTCCACCTTATTCTTATCACTCCACCTTATTCTTATCACTCCACCTTATTCTTATCTCTCCACCTTATTCTAGCATGGCCCGGCAGTAGCGCCTTCCCTTAGCTCAGGCTCCGTGGTCATGCGCAGGCAGTGTGGCGCTAGTGGGACATAACACACGTCTGCGTGACGCACAGCGTGGCTTTGAACAGTGTTGAGGCTGGGCTGAGCCTCTGCCAGCCAAGCTCCAGTCATTGAGAGCGCTCTGACAAGCTGTATCTCCCACCGGACCACCAGGGATCAGGAATCCCCCCTCCCTGGCCAAAGGTAAGCCTCACTGCATTTTTTTAAAATTATTTTATTAAAAACCCTTATCTACCCTACTAGACCAACTACAACCTCTAACGCTCCACTACTGCCCCTAACCCCACACTACTACTACCCCCACCTTCCACTTCTGCCCCTAACCCCCCATTACACTCCCTAAGTCCCCACTACAGCCTCTAACCCATTATACTGCTCTTATACCCCACTACAGCCCCTATTTCCCATT
Source organism: Pelobates fuscus (assembly GCF_036172605.1). Taxonomy (NCBI): domain Eukaryota; kingdom Metazoa; phylum Chordata; class Amphibia; order Anura; family Pelobatidae; genus Pelobates; species Pelobates fuscus. The sequence goes on from NC_086329.1 coordinate 5,626,734, forward strand.
GCAGTCCAGTCCCCCACTAAAGCCTCTAATGAAGAGGTGGGGAAAGACGAGACAGGGGGGATATGATAGAAACATTTAAATACATAAAGGGAATCAACACAGTAAAGGAGGAGACTATATTTAAAAGAAGAAAAACTACCACAACAAGAGGACATAGTCTAAAATTAGAAGGACAAAGGTTTAAAAATAATATCAGGAAGTATTACTTTACTGAGAGGGTAGTGGATGCATGGAATAGCCTTCCAGCTGAAGTGGTAGAGGTTAACACAGTAAAGGAGTTTAAGCATGTGTGGGATAGGCATAAGGCTATCCTAACTATAAGATAAGCCCAGGGACTAATGAAAGTATTTAGAAAACTGGGCAGACTAGATGGGCCGAATGGTTCTTATCTGCCGTCACATTCTATGTTTCTATGTTGCCATAGAAACATGCATGTCTGGCCTGAACATTTGTAAAGGGGAGGGGTTACTAAGATGACCACACCCACCTTGGGCACCAAATTTAAATTCCAGGTGTCTGTGATTCTAGAATCCCTGTGACAGGCAGACAGAACCCCTAAATATGATGCCATGTGCTGCACAGGTCAAATGCCAAGACCCACTTTAGTTACACTGCGCGAGGGACTAACCGCAACAAGCATTGATTTTACCGTATTTCCAATCTGACTCCTGTAAGTGAAATGCACAACAGCCATCCATTGTGAGAGCGAAGCAACGACATCCACCAACTACCATATCCTCAGAAACAGGTCACTTGCCGCCATGTGACAGCGACGGCGACATTCACTAACTGCCATATTCCTAGCGGCGGGTCACTTACCGTCATGTGACAGCGACGGCGACATTCACCAACTGCCCTATCCTCAGAAACAGGTCACTTGCCGCCATGTGACGGCGACATTCACTAACTGCCATATCCCTAGCGGCAGGTCACTTACCGTCATATGACAGCGACATTCACCAACTGCCATATCCCTAGCGGCAGGTTACTTACCGCCATGTGACAGCGACATTCACCAACTGCCCTATCCTCAGAAACAGGTCACTTGCCGCCATGTGACAGCGACGGCGACATTCACCAACTGCCATATCCCTAGCGGCAGGTCACTTACCGCCATGTGACAGCGACATTCACCAACTGCCATATCCCTAGCGGCAGGTCACTTACCGTCATATGACAGCGACATTCACCAACTGCCATATCCCTAGCGGCAGGTTACTTACCGCCATGTGACAGCGACATTCACCAACTGCCCTATCCTCAGAAACAGGTCACTTGCCGCCATGTGACGGCGACATTCACTAACTGCCATATCCCTAGCGGCAGGTCACTTACCGTCATATGACAGCGACATTCACCAACTGCCATATCCCTAGCGGCAGGTTACTTACCGCCATGTGACAGCGACATTCACCAACTGCCCTATCCTCAGAAACAGGTTACTTGCCGCCATGTGACAGCGACGGCGACATTCACCAACTGCCATATCCCTAGCGGCAGGTCACTTACCGCCATGTGACAGCGACATTCACCAACTGCCATATCCCTAGCGGCAGGTCACTTACCGTCATATGACAGCGACATTCACCAACTGCCATATCCCTAGCGGCAGGTTACTTACCGCCATGTGACAGCGACATTCACCAACTGCCCTATCCTCAGAAACAGGTCACTTGCCGCCATGTGACAGCGACGGCGACATTCACCAACTGCCATATCCCTAGCGGCAGGTCACTTACCGCCATGTGACAGCGACATTCACCAACTGCCATATCCCTAGCGGCAGGTTACTTACCGCCATGTGACAGCGACATTCACCAACTGCCATATCCCTAGCGGCAGGTCACTTACCGTCATATGACTGGGACATTCACCAACTGCCATATCCCTAGTGGCAGGACACTTACCGTCATATGACAGCGACATTCACCAACTGCCATATCCCTAGTGGCAGGTCACTTACCGTCATATGACTGGGACATTCACCAACTGCCATATCCCTAGCGGCAGGTCACTTACCGCCATGTGACAGCGACATTCACCAACTGCCATATCCCTAGCGGCAGGTCACTTACCGCCATGTGACAGCGACATTCACCAACTGCCATATCCCTAGCGGCGGGTCACTTACCGTCATGTGACAGCGACATTCACCAACTGCCATATCCCTAGCGGCAGGTCACTTACCGCCATGTGACAGCGACATTCACCAACTGCCATATCCCAGGCGGCAGGTCACTTACCGTCATATGACAGCGACATTCACCAACTGCCATATCCCTAGCGGCAGGTCACTTACCGCCATGTGACAGCGACATTCACCAACTGCCATATCCCTAGCGGCAGGTCACTTACCGCCATGTGACAGCGACATTCACCAACTGCCATATCCCTAGCGGCAGGTCACTTACCGTCATATGACAGCGACATTCACCAACTGCCATATCCCTAGCGGCGGGTCACTTACCGCCATGTGACAGCGACATTCACCAACTGCCATATCCCTAGCGGCAGGTCACTAATGAAACAGTAACACCATTAAAAAATGGGTTTACTGCTTACTATGGGTGGGGAGGGGCACTTGGTCACACCTTGCACAATAACCACTACAGTGAGCACAGAATAAAGCACAATTTTACTCCAATATTTAGCAGAGATTGGCGTTGAAATGGCTAGGTAAAAAGTGTCAAACTAACCTTAGGTAAATAGCCTGTGATGTCTACTTTATATAAATATATACTTTGTGTGGCCATTTTGTGATGGCTACTAAACCTACAAGACAAACTTACCGACTTCTAAAATTGTTTCACAATAAAATGTTTTTTTACTCCTTGTATTGTGTGACCTGTAACTTTCCCAATAAACTGAAATCCTAGACATATTACGTACACTGTTAATCAAGACACATAAATAAATTTTTTATAATGAATGAGATATTATATATGTATATGCCACATCAAATTAAAGCCCCTTTGTCCTTCAAAAAACAGTATATAATATGTGTTGGTGAACTAAATAGGAAAAATGCAAATTGGGGTTAAACACAAACAGCAAAAAATATAAAAATGACTTTTCTTTAACTGTAAGTCTAACTCCCGAAGCTGTGCCCTTATGGGGTTAAAGCAGGGAGATACGATTTGAGAACGGACTCTGCTTGAGGTTACAAACTGGGAAATTAAGTTGAATGTTATGTGTACATTGTATAATTTGTGTACATGTTTTTAAACGGAAATAAACATATGGTTAAGGGCTCGGACTATTAACCCTTTAAATACAAGCATTGCTAAACATGAAAACACATTCTGGAAACAGGTAGCGTTTGTGAAGGTCTATGTCGCTTGGCAGGTATGGAGCGGATTTCACAAACCTCTGTAAAGAAATTTGTTACATTATGACAAATATTATACATCCATCTGTTAGTGCTGTGTTTCTCTATCCTTGAACCAAGCAGGGTTTCCATGGCAACCACTTCACTCTATTATTATGCAGGTACCATCCTGTGCATTCACCTTTGTACAAGTGCATTTGGTCATTCTTAAAAACTTGTTCCCAGAGGAGAGGAGGTCATGAGATAGCAGATGCTAAATGTCTTTTTAATAATCGCCCCTTGAAGAGGTCTGTTACCTTTGCAGTCACTAGAATTGCAGCAATATTAGAAAGATGACTGTCACACGGGAATAAACCCAGCAACACCGGAGAAATGGATCCCTTCCCTGTTTTTACTTAATTATTTATCTGCAGCTCATTCTGCGGTCATTCTTAATGATTTCCCCTCATTGCTCCATTTAATTCTTTAGATATTTGGGGAAATGGTTGTATAGACAGATTAAATACAGAAAGTGAATCGGAAGGAAAGGTTTGTTTAATAGGAGATTTCAGCTACAATTTTACTCATTTATAAACATTTAGAACTGAGACATTTAGTTTAAATTGGAAAAATATAAATACGCATTCGTTCTATTTGGGCTTCCAAAATAGAGTATTTTCTCTTTAATAATCCCAGTTACTCGAATCAATATCTGGTTACGGTACCTGCACTTAAAGCAGTAATAGTTACATTGGGCGCACTCCGATTATTAACCAGTTATACTATCTGTACCTTAATCTGATTAATTACTCTACCAGCACTCTGATTATTAACCAGTTATACTATCTGTACCTTAATCGGATTAATTACTCTACCAGCACTCTGATTATTAACCAGTTATACTATCTGTACCTTAATCGGATTAATTACTCTACCAGCACTCCGATTATTAACCAGTTATACTATCTGTACCTTAATCGGATTAATTACTCTACCAACATTCCGATTATTAACCAGTTATACTATCTGTACCTTATTCGGATTAATTACTCTACCAGCACTCGGATTATTAACCAGTTATACTATCTGTACCTTAATCGGATTAATTACTCTACCAGCACTCGGATTATTAACCAGTTATACTATCTGTACCTTAATCGGATTAATTACTCTACCAGCACTCGGATTATTAACCAGTTATACTATCTGTACCTTAATCGGATTAATTACTCTACCAGCACTCGGATTATTAACCAGTTATACTATCTGTACCTTAATCGGACTCTACTCTACCAGCACTCCGATTATTAACCAATTATACTATCTGTACCTTAATCGTATTAATTACTCTACCAGCACTCCGATTATTAACCAGTTATACTATCTGTACCTTAATCGGACTCTACTCTACCAGCACTCCGATTATTAACCAGTTATACTATCTGTACCTTAATCGGACTCTACTCTACCAGCACTCTGATTATTAACCAGTTATACTATCTGTACCTTAATCGGATTAATTACTCTACCAGCACTCGGATTATTAACCAGTTATACTATCTGTACCTTAATCGTATTAATTACTCTACCAGCACTCCGATTATTAACCAGTTATACTATCTGTACCTTAATCGGATTAATTACTCTACCAGCACTCCGATTATTAACCAGTTATACTATCTGTACCTTAATCAGTCTCTAATTATTCCACCAGCAATCTGATTATTAACCAGTTATACTATCTGTACCTTAATCGGATTAATTACTCTACCAACATTCCGATTATTAACCAGTTATACTATCTGTACCTTAATCAGTCTCTAATTACTCTACCAGCACTCCAATTATTAACCAGTTATACTATCTGTACCTTAATCGGACTCTACTCTACTAGCACTCCGATTATTAACCAGTTATACTATCTGTACCTTATTCGGATTAATTACTCTACCAGCACTCCGATTATTAACCAGTTATACTATCTGTACCTTAATCGGACTCTACTCTACCAGCACTCTGATTATTAACCAGTTATACTATCTGTACCTTAATCAGTCTCTAATTATTCCACCAGCAATCTGATTATTAACAAAGTTATACTATCTGTACCTTATTCGGATTAATTACTCTACCAGCACTCCGATTATTAACCAGTTATACTATCTGTACCTTAATCGGACTCTACTCCACCAGCACTCTGATTATTAACCAGTTATACTATCTGTACCTTATTCGGATTAATTACTCTACCAGCACTCCGATTATTAACCAGTTATACTATATGTGCCTTAATCGGATTAATTACTCTACCAGCACTCCGATTATTAACCAGTTATACTATCTGTACCTTAATCGGACTCTACTCTACCAGCACTCTGATTATTAACCAGTTATACTATCTGTACCTTAATCGGATTAATTACTCTACCAGCACTCGGAATATTAACCAGTTATACTATCTGTACCTTAATCGTATTAATTACTCTACCAGCACTCCGATTATTAACCAGTTATACTATCTGTACCTTAATCGGATTAATTACTCTACCAGCACTCCGATTATTAACCAGTTATACTATCTGTACCTTAATCAGTCTCTAATTATTCCACCAGCAATCTGATTATTAACCAGTTATACTATCTGTACCTTAATCGGATTAATTACTCTACCAACATTCCGATTATTAACCAGTTATACTATCTGTACCTTAATCAGTCTCTAATTACTCTACCAGCACTCCAATTATTAACCAGTTATACTATCTGTACCTTAATCGGACTCTACTCTACTAGCACTCCGATTATTAACCAGTTATACTATCTGTACCTTATTCGTATTAATTACTCTACCAGCACTCCGATTATTAACCAGTTATACTATCTGTACCTTAATCGGACTCTACTCTACCAGCACTCTGATTATTAACCAGTTATACTATCTGTACCTTAATCAGTCTCTAATTATTCCACCAGCAATCTGATTATTAACCAGTTATACTATCTGTACCTTAATCGGATTAATTACTCTACCAACACTCCGATTATTAACCAGTTATACTATCTGTACCTTATTCGGATTAATTACTCTACCAGCACTCCGATTATTAACCAGTTATACTATCTGTACCTTAATCGGACTCTACTCCACCAGCACTCTGATTATTAACCAGTTATACTATCTGTACCTTATTCGGATTAATTACTCTACCAGCACTCCGATTATTAACCAGTTATACTATCTGTGCCTTAATCGGATTAATTACTCTACCAGCACTCCGATTATTAACCAGTTATACTATCTGTACCTTAATCGGACTCTACTCTACCAGCACTCTGATTATTAACCAGTTATACTATCTGTACCTTAATCGGATTAATTACTCTACCAGCACTCCGATTATTAACCAGTTATACTATCTGTACCTTAATTGGTCTCTAATTACTCTAACAGGACTCCGATTATTAACCAGTTATACTATCTGTACCTTAATCGGACTCTACTCTACCAGCACTCCGATTATTAACCAGTTATACTATCTGTACCTTAATTGGTCTCTAATTACTCTAACAGGACTCCGATTATTAACCAGTTATACTATCTGTACCTTAATCGGTCTCTAATTACTCTACCTGCACTCTGATTATTAACTAGTTCTACTATCTGTACCTTAATCAGTCTCTAATTACTCTACCAGCACTCCGATTATTAACCAGTTATACTATCTGTGCCTTAATCGGATTAATTACTCTACCAGCACTCCGATTATTAACCAGTTATACTATCTGTGCCTTAATCGGATTAATTACTCTACCAGCACTCCGATTATTAACCAGTTATACTATCTGTACCTTAATCGGACTCTACTCTACCAGCACTCTGATTATTAACCAGTTATACTATCTGTACCTTAATCGGATTAATTACTCTACCAGCACTCCGATTATTAACCAGTTATACTATCTGTACCTTAATCGGACTCTACTCTACCAGCACTCTGATTATTAACCAGTTATACTATCTGTACCTTAATCGGATTAATTACTCTACCAGCACTCTGATTATTAACCAGTTATACTATCTGTACCTTAATCGGATTAATTACTCTACCAGCACTCCGATTATTAACCAGTTATACTATCTGTACCTTAATCGGACTCTACTCTACCAGCACTCTGATTATTAACCAGTTATACTATCTGTACCTTAATCGGATTAATTACTCTACCAGCACTCTGATTATTAACCAGTTATACTATCTGTACCTTAATCGGATTAATTACTCTACCAGGACTCCGATTATTAACCAGTTATACTATCTGTACCTTAATCGGTCTCTAATTACTCTACCTGCACTCTGATTATTAACTAGTTCTACTATCTGTACCTTAATCAGTCTCTAATTACTCTACCAGCACTCCGATTATTAACCAGTTATACTATCTGTGCCTTAATCGGATTAATTACTCTACCAGCACTCCGATTATTAACCAGTTATACTATCTGTACCTTAATCGGACTCTACTCTACCAGCACTCTGATTATTAACCAGTTATACTATCTGTACCTTAATCGGATTAATTACTCTACCAGCACTCCGATTATTAACCAGTTATACTATCTGTACCTTAATCGGACTCTACTCTACCAGCACTCTGATTATTAACCAGTTATACTATCTGTACCTTAATCGGATTAATTACTCTACCAGCACTCTGATTATTAACCAGTTATACTATCTGTACCTTAATCAGTCTCTAATTATTCCACCAGCAATCTGATTTTTAACCAGTTATACTATCTGTACCTTAATCGGATTAATTACTCTACCAACATTCCGATTATTAACCAGTTATACTATCTGTACCTTAATCGGATTAATTACTCTACCAGCACTCGGATTATTAACCAGTTATACTATCTGTACCTTAATCGTATTAATTACTCTACCAGCACTCCGATTATTAACCAGTTATACTATCTGTACCTTAATCGGATTAATTACTCTACCAGCACTCCGATTATTAACCAGTTATACTATCTGTACCTTAATCGGACTCTACTCTACCAACATTCCGATTATTAACCAGTTATACTATCTGTACCTTAATCAGTCTCTAATTACTCTACCAGCACTCCGATTATTAACCAGTTATACTATCTGTGCCTTAATCAGATTAATTACTCTACCAGCACTCCGATTATTAACCAGTTATACTATCTGTACCTTAATCAGATTAATTACTCTACCAGCACTCCGATTATTAACCAGTTATACTATCTGTACCTTAATCGGATTAATTACTCTACCAACATTCCGATTATTAACCAGTTATACTATCTGTACCTTAATCGGATTAATTACTCTACCAACACTCGGATTATTAACCAGTTATACTATCTGTACCTTAATCGGATTAATTACTCTACCAGCACTCCGATTATTAACCAGTTATACTATCTGTACCTTAATCGGACTCTACTCTACCAGCACTCCGATTATTAACCAGTTATACTATCTGTACCTTAATCGGACTCTACTCTACCAGCACTCTGATTATTAACCAGTTATACTATCTGTACCTTAATCGGATTAATTACTCTACCAGCACTCGGATTATTAACCAGTTATACTATCTGTACCTTAATCGTATTAATTACTCTACCAGCACTCCGATTATTAACCAGTTATACTATCTGTACCTTAATCGGATTAATTACTCTACCAGCACTCCGATTATTAACCAGTTATACTATCTGTACCTTAATCAGTCTCTAATTATTCCACCAGCAATCTGATTATTAACCAGTTATACTATCTGTACCTTAATCGGATTAATTACTCTACCAACATTCCGATTATTAACCAGTTATACTATCTGTACCTTAATCAGTCTCTAATTACTCTACCAGCACTCCAATTATTAACCAGTTATACTATCTGTACCTTAATCGGACTCTACTCTACTAGCACTCCGATTATTAACCAGTTATACTATCTGTACCTTATTCGGATTAATTACTCTACCAGCACTCCGATTATTAACCAGTTATACTATCTGTACCTTAATCGGACTCTACTCTACCAGCACTCTGATTATTAACCAGTTATACTATCTGTACCTTAATCAGTCTCTAATTATTCCACCAGCAATCTGATTATTAACCAGTTATACTATCTGTACCTTAATCGGATTAATTACTCTACCAACACTCCGATTATTAACCAGTTATACTATCTGTACCTTATTCGGATTAATTACTCTACCAGCACTCCGATTATTAACCAGTTATACTATCTGTACCTTAATCGGACTCTACTCCACCAGCACTCTGATTATTAACCAGTTATACTATCTGTACCTTATTCGGATTAATTACTCTACCAGCACTCCGATTATTAACCAGTTATACTATCTGTACCTTAATCGGACTCTACTCTACCAGCACTCTGATTATTAACCAGTTATACTATCTGTACCTTAATCGGATTAATTACTCTACCAGCACTCCGATTATTAACCAGTTATACTATCTGTACCTTAATCGGACTCTACTCTACCAGCACTCTGATTATTAACCAGTTATACTATCTGTACCTTAATCGGATTAATTACTCTACCAGCACTCTGATTATTAACCAGTTATACTATCTGTACCTTAATCGGATTAATTACTCTACCAGCACTCCGATTATTAACCAGTTATACTATCTGTACCTTAATTGGTCTCTAATTACTCTAACAGGACTCCGATTATTAACCAGTTATACTATCTGTACCTTAATCGGTCTCTACTCTACCAGCACTCCGATTATTAACCAGTTATACTATCTGTACCTTAATTGGTCTCTAATTACTCTAACAGGACTCCGATTATTAACCAGTTATACTATCTGTACCTTAATCGGTCTCTAATTACTCTACCTGCACTCTGATTATTAACTAGTTCTACTATCTGTACCTTAATCAGTCTCTAATTACTCTACCAGCACTCCGATTATTAACCAGTTATACTATCTGTGCCTTAATCGGATTAATTACTCTACCAGCACTCCGATTATTAACCAGTTATACTATCTGTACCTTAATCGGACTCTACTCTACCAGCACTCTGATTATTAACCAGTTATACTATCTGTACCTTAATCGGATTAATTACTCTACCAGCACTCCGATTATTAACCAGTTATACTATCTGTACCTTAATCGGACTCTACTCTACCAGCACTCTGATTATTAACCAGTTATACTATCTGTACCTTAATCGGATTAATTACTCTACCAGCACTCTGATTATTAACCAGTTATACTATCTGTACCTTAATCGGATTAATTACTCTACCAGCACTCCGATTATTAACCAGTTATACTATCTGTACCTTAATTGGTCTCTAATTACTCTAACAGGACTCCGATTATTAACCAGTTATACTATCTGTACCTTAATCGGTCTCTAATTACTCTACCTGCACTCTGATTATTAACTAGTTCTACTATCTGTACCTTAATCAGTCTCTAATTACTCTACCAGCACTCCGATTATTAACCAGTTATACTATCTGTGCCTTAATCGGATTAATTACTCTACCAGCACTCCGATTATTAACCAGTTATACTATCTGTACCTTAATCGGACTCTACTCTACCAGCACTCTGATTATTAACCAGTTATACTATCTGTACCTTAATCGGATTAATTACTCTACCAGCACTCCGATTATTAACCAGTTATACTATCTGTACCTTAATCGGACTCTACTCTACCAGCACTCTGATTATTAACCAGTTATACTATCTGTACCTTAATCGGATTAATTACTCTACCAGCACTCTGATTATTAACCAGTTATACTATCTGTACCTTAATCGGATTAATTACTCTACCAGCACTCCGATTATTAACCAGTTATACTATCTGTACCTTAATCGGACTCTACTCTACCAACATTCCGATTATTAACCAGTTATACTATCTGTACCTTAATCAGTCTCTAATTACTCTACCAGCACTCCGATTATTAACCAGTTATACTATCTGTGCCGTAATCAGATTAATTACTCTACCAGCACTCCGATTATTAACCAGTTATACTATCTGTACCTTAATCGGATTAATTACTCTACCAGCACTCCGATTATTAACCAGTTATACTATCTGTACCTTAATCGGATTAATTACTCTACCAACATTCCGATTATTAACCAGTTATACTATCTGTACCTTAATCGGATTAATTACTCTACCAACACTCGGATTATTAACCAGTTATACTATCTGTACCTTAATCGGATTAATTACTCTACCAGCACTCCGATTATTAACCAGTTATACTATCTGTACCTTAATCGGACTCTACTCTACCAGCACTCCGATTATTAACCAGTTATACTATCTGTACCTTAATTGGTCTCTAATTACTCTAACAGGACTCCGATTATTAACCAGTTATACTATCTGTACCTTAATCGGTCTCTAATTACTCTACCTGCACTCTGATTATTAACTAGTTCTACTATCTGTACCTTAATCAGTCTCTAATTACTCTACCAGCACTCCGATTAAGGTACAGATAGTATAACTGGTTAATATTCGGAGGGCTGGATGAGTAATTAGGGACTGATTAAGGTACAGATAGTAGAACTAGTTAATAATCAGAGTGCTGGTAGAGTAATTAGAGACCGATTAAGGTACAGATAGTATAACTGGTTAATAATCGGTCTCTAATTACTCTACCAGCAGTAACTAGTTGCACTGCCGGCCATGTGATCAGTAACTAGTTGCACTGCCGGCCCTGTGATCAGTAACTAGCTGCACAGTTTGCCATGTGATCAGTAACTAGTTGCACAGATTGCCATGTGATCAGTAACTTGTTGCACTGCCGGCCCTGTGATCAGTAACTAGTTGCACAGATTGCCATGTGATCAGTAACTAGTTGAACTTTCTGCCCTATGACCAGTAAGTAGTTGCACAGTTTGCCCTACGATTAGTAACTAGTTGCAGAGATTGCCATGTGACCAGTAACTAGTTGCACAGTCTGCCCTCTGACCAGTAACTAGTTGCACAGTCTGCCCTCTGACCAGTAACTAGTTGCACTGTGACCAGTTATCAGTAACTAGTTACAATGTTACCATGAAGACGTTGGCTCATGCAGTAATGCTGATTTCATACTAACTGGCCGTGCTGACCCTACAATAAAGTCTGTTACAGCGTTTCCTGTTAGGTTGACTTTGGGCAGCTATCCCATTGAGATATTTGATATTTACCAAATGCCACTTCATTGGAAGAATATCATCGGAAAACTCCCACAAGCAGTCACTAGCACTTCCACTGCAAATTGAATACATTTGTAAAATAAATATTGCAAGATACGAGATCCATCACTCCCAGCAGCATTCTCGCACAGTCTAACACATCCGAGCCCTGACGATCACGGCACCTTCTGGAAAACTCCTAAAACAGGCCTTTCTTACAACAAATAGAAGTAACAGTTTATTTAATACATTTGGGACAGCAATGTAAATATTGAATGTTGATAAACAATTCTAATGATAAATTATATCATTTAAATATATAAAAAACTGTTTGCCATATGAACCTTTTATCACATTACACTGTTACTACATTAAATAATGTGTTATTAATAAATGAAAAAATAATAATAGAAAAAAAATAAATATAGATAAGGGCAGGTTTCTATTGAAGGTCAATCTGAACTAGAATTAAATATATAGATAAGGGATAAAAATATGTAAAAAGACTTCACTTCCCAAATAATAATTACAAAATATCTACAAATCACTGTTTAGTAGATATATGACCAATGACAACGTGCATGGATTTAATTATGCATTTTTTTTAATTGGGGGTAAATCTAATTACAGCATGCTAAAGCTACAGATCTATTGTCTGTAGCTTTTGCAAGCCCTCTCCTAACCCCGTCCAGACTTTCTACCAGACAGTCACTGGAGGCACTTCCAGGATTTCACCGGACTTTTAGTCGCCTGACGCTGGACGTTCTCACGCTCTGTATGAGGACATCAAGCGTCACGTGAAAACGCCATAGAAAAACATTGATTGAGTAGGTCCTTATGCACCTGCCACAAATGCGCATTAGTCCCCTGTTGGGTGAAAGAGGAGGACCCAGTGCCGAGGGACATTGGCCCTGGGATCGGGTAAGTGACTAATGAGTTTTGTAACCTTTTATTGGCTGGTGGGGCGGGGGAGAACAGAGGGCTCTATACGTTTAGGAATACAGCTTTCTACTGCAAACACTATAGATTGCCTTTAAGATCTGCTTTTTCTCCGGTAAGTAAAAAGTCTTCAATTAAAGAAATTGCTTGCTGGGATCTTTGTTATAATTACACAGATAGTGAGCTCGGTAATTTAAGGCCATTTACTGTAATTGATTATATTACTTCTTAGCTTTACTTTCCCTTTGAGTTCCACTGGGTTCAGAGGACAGAGCCCAGATGCAATAATTAGGGGGTCTGTCCCCAGAAAATACAGACATCTGCTAACGCTAGATTGAAACCAAATATTGCTTCATGGCTGCAGTTCCCTTTGTAAACATTAAATAAAATATTTAATACTTTGAAGAATTTCTATGTCCTGATTTCTGTTTTGGCTCCTTACACAAAACCAGTGAAATTAGCAAGTTCCTTAAATAATGTGTGTTCTGCAAAGATAAGACTAGAACGAGAGACAAAGGCTGGTATTGCTTTGTGTTAACGGAATATAAGTACGATTCTTGCTTTCCCATGTACATTTACTATAATAACAATGGAATTATAACCGGAAATAAAGCTGCAAGTCTGTAGAATGGAGACTGGACCTTTCTTGTAACTTCGTCCCAGGTACAATTGAGGTGTTTATTTTATAACGCTGCACACATGCAGACACTATGTCATGAATCCTGTTATAAATATGCCCTTTTCGGTTATTACAAAAACACACAGCATCTCTTGCAATTGTCCCTATTTAGGTGGGACAGTCCTTATTGTAAGCCTGAATCCCACTGTCACTCTATTCCAGGAATGTATAACAGAGCTCCACAGCTATAATACTCCCAGTAATGTGTCTGAGTGTATCACAGAGCTCCACAGCAATAATACTCCCAGTAATGTGTCTGAGTGTATAACAGAGCTCCACAGCAATAATACTCCCAGTAATGTGTCTGAGTGTATTACAGAGTCCCACAGCAATAATACTCCCAGTAATGTGTCTGAGTGTATAACAGAGCTCCACAGCAATAATACTCCCAGTAATGTGTCTGAGTGTATAACAGAGCTCCACAGCAATAATACTCCCAGTAATGTGTCTGAGTGTATCACAGAGCTCCACAGCAATAATACTCCCAGTAATGTGTCTGAGTGTATCACAGAGCTCCACAGCAATAATACTCCCAGTAATGTGTCTGAGTGTATAACAGAGCTCCACAGCAATAATACTCCAAGTAATGTGTCTGAGTGTATCACAGAGCTCCACAGCAATAATACTCCCAGTAAAGTATCTGAGTGTTTAACAGAGCTCCACAGCAATAATACTCCCAGTAATGTGTCTGAGTGTATCACAGAGCTCCACAGCAATAATACTCCAAGTAATGTGTCTGAGTGTATCACAGAGCTCCACAGCAATAATACTCCCAGTAATGTGTCTGAGTGTATAACAGAGCTCCACAGCAATAATACTCCCAGTAATGTGTCTGAGTGTATCACAGAGCTCCACAGCAATAATACTCCCAGTAATGTGTCTGAGTGTATAACAGAGATCCACGGCAATAATACTCCCAGTAATGTGTCTGAGTGTATAACAGAGTTCCACAGCTATAATACTCCCAGTAATGTGTCTGAGTGCATAACAGAGCTCCGCAGCAATAATACTCCCAGTAATGTGTCTGAGTGTATAACAGAGTTCCACAGCTATAATACTCCCAGCAATGTGTCTTTTTAAACTACAATAAATGTGTTTAGCAATCAGTCTGATCATGCCCCCGCAGTCTCACTGTTTAATTATCTGCCATTTAGGAGTTAAATCACTTTGTTACTGTTTATACAGCCAAAGCCACACCTCTCCTGCTGTGACTGACACAGCCTGCATGAAAATAGTTTTGTTTTTTTTATCTCCTGTCCAGTAGCACATTCTAAAGGAAAATGTTTTTTTTTTTTTTTTTAGAAAAGGCTTAGAGAGTAACCCTTTGATGTAGCCCCATGTAGCCAAAGCGCAGCTAAGCGGAAAAGGGCCTTGACAGGAGTTAGAAGGCGGGCATAGGAGGAGGAAAGGAAGTATGGAGTGATGGGTAAGTGGGCTGGGATATTTAAATAGGCAGCCATTTTGAGTGAATTCACTTCTAATTTCCTACCTTACCGAGTATGCATCATTCGACTGGGCGGTCGAGCTGGTTAAAAGGGCCGGGCGCGGGGCGCTGATGGCAAGGGCAGCATTTCGGCATGTCATCACCTGCTGGGGTGTTTCTTCGAGGGGGCATACTTCGTGGACTTGTGCCTCCCGATGGGCTGTTCCATCTCATGCTCCTACTTTGAGAAATGTAGTACTTTTCTCGAATGGGTGGTGCGGGCTGAGGCGGGGAGTGGAGCGGTGGTGCACTATCTGGACGATTTCTTCTGTGTGGGGCCGGCAGGCTCCCCTGCTTGCCTGCACTTGCTTAGAACTATCGAGTGGGTCGGGGGCCACTTCGGGGTCCCGCTGGCGGCAGATAAAACGGAAGTGCCTTAGTTTCCTGGGGCTGGAGATAGACTCGGTGCTGGGTTAGTGTCGACTGCCGCTGGCAAAACTGCAGGGGCTGAAGGAGGCGGTAGCAGCGGTAGCGTAGGCGCGCAAAGTCACCCTGCGGCAACTGCAGTCATTAATCGGGATGCTCAATTTTGCGTGCCAGGTGATCCCAATGGGTAGGGTCTTTAGCCGCAGTTTGTTGGCGGCTACATCCGTGTATCGTCCTCCATGAGGCGACCTAGCCGTGTGGGATACCTTCTTACGGGATTTCAATGGGACGGTGTTCTTTCGGCAGGAGGGAGTGTCGGCGGCAGAGCTGGAGCTGTTCACTGATGTGTCGGGTAGTGTGGGCTTCGGGGCCTACTTCCGTGGGAGATGGTATGCAGAGAGGTGGCCGGAGGCGTGGGGGTCGAGCACCCTCATGCGGAACCTGGCTTTCCTGGAGCTGTTCCCGCTGGTGGTCACGATGGCTCTGTGGGGTGAAGGGCTGCGGAACCGGAAGGTGGTATTTTTCTCGGACAACATGGCTGTGGTGCACGCGGTGAATAATCAGTCGGCGGCGTCAAAACCGGTGGTCAGACTGCTGCGGCGCTTTGTCCTAATGTGCATGTCCCTAAATGTAGTCTTTCACGCGCGCCATGTGCCCGCGTACCTGAACGAAGTGGCTGACACTCTCTCTCGTTTTCAGTGGTCCCGATTCCGGCCGGAGGCACCGGAGGCACAGGAAGCGGGTCAGGCATGCCCGGACGAGATTTGGCGGCTGGGAGCGTCCTGCTTGGGGGACTTGTGAAGACTTCCCTGGCACCGGTAAGGTCTGGGGTTCATGGGAACGATCATGGGCTGGGCTGGGCTGCGTGCCTGACGGGGAATCGCTCCTGAACGCGTTTCTGTGGTACACCTGTCAATTGCTGGCTAAGGGGGCCTCCCCGGCAATGGTTGACAGGTCCATGGCGGCGATGGCTTTCTGGTTTAAGCTGCATAGGAAGGAGGACCTTACTAAGAACTTCGTCGTTAGGCAGGCACTTAAGGGGTATCGGAGGGGGCGCAGGCTTCCGGACACTAGGCGCCCGGTGTCGGTGCGGGTGTTGGGGGACCTGGTCGGGGGTCTGCCCGAAATTTGATTCAACGAGTTTGAGGTGTCCCTGTTCCGGGCGGCGTTTCTGTTGGCTTTCTTTGGGGCTTTCAGGATTGGCGAGTTGGTGAGTGCCAATCAGGTGGCGGCCGGGGGCCTACAGGTCTCGGGAGTTCGGGTTCGGTTGGGCAAATTAGTGGTTCACCTGGCCAAATCCAAGACAGATGTCCTGGGGGCGGGCCATAATGTGACAATATGGGCCCTGCCGGGCTCCCCCCTGTATTTGGCCCGGAGGCCAGAGTATTTGGCCCGGAGGCCGGTGGTTGGGGGTTCCCTGCTGGTGCACGCAGATGGGTCTTCCCTTTCCCGTTTCCAATTCACTAAGGATTTTCAGTTGGGCCTGGGAAAATTGGGGCTACGGGCGGATTGATTTGGTACACATTCTTTTCGCATTGGGGCGGCCACGGAGGCCACACGGTTGGGTTTGGGGGTCGACATAGTTAAACGGATTGGGAGTTGGGAGTCAGTACGGTTCCGGTCATACGTGCGGCTGGGATTATTAGATTGATAAGGCAGCCTTTTTCGGGGGATCCCGAGGGTCAATAGGGGGGTGTTTTTACAATCTGTGCTTTCTTTCTTCCCCAGGCCATGTCGCATGGATCGTGGGCCATTCCTTTGTCTTCTCGGCCGAGAGGAGGGCCGCAGCTCGAGCTCAGGGCCAGCAGCTGGGCTTTCCAAGGGACCGGTTGGCAGTGCGATGGTTTGGGTACAGAGGTTTTCGTTGGGGGGAGGTCTGCGGGAAAATGTTCCGGATGGTGGCAGGCGGGCAGAGACCAGACCTGTTTGTACTCCATGCGGGAGGCAATGATTTAGGCCTAACGCTGCAGCGGTGGCTGGTGAAGTGGATGAAGCAGGACCTCAAAAAATTGAGGGACCTGCTTCCGGGGGTGATGTTAGTGTGGTCTGAGATTATCCCGAGGAGGCGGTGGCGGCATGCAAGGGACCCGGTGGCCATCGACAAGTGCAGAAAGAAAGTGAATAGCTTGATGGCAAGCTTCGTGAGGAAATTGGAGGAGTGGTAGTGCGGCACAGCGAGTTGGAGGGAGCGTTGCCGGGGTACTACTGCTCGGACGGCGTTCATCTTACGGCAGTAGGATGGGACCTGCTGAACCTGGGTTGGCAGGACGGAATACTCAAAGCACTATTTCTTCGGGGTGGCGGAGCTCAGGCAGCTTAAGGGGTCAAGGTCTGAGCTTGTGGCGGGATAGGGAGCTGAAGGAATAGGCTCCCTAGGATGAACGTGACAGAAATGGAAAACTGTGGTCATTGGTGGTTGGAAGGTTTCGAGTCCTGTCGGTGGCTCAGAACCTGGTGGGGTAGGGGTATCCGGGTATACCCCTGCCATGGTTAAAATATGTTTGGCACTTTAAGTTGGTATGTTGGAATAATGTTGGTATATGTTATATATATGTGTTATTTATATGGGGGTCATTGCCTTTTATATTAACAGAAGGATTCGGATGCGAGGGCGGAGTATGGGGGGCAATGACCCATGTTTATTTGTTAAGTTATTATTATGATTATTATTAATTTATAATTAATATATTGTTATTATTATTCAAGATTGTTTAATAAAGCTGTGGACAAATTTTCCCATATACCCGAGTGTCAGTGCGTTATTGGGTTAGGTATGTGGGAGGGTTGTCCTGGAGTCCGACTGCCCATATGGCGACTATACACCGGTCATGCAATAAATCTTCAAAACGATTGGCTCTCTAAACGTACCAAAAGCAGTAAAACAAAAAATGGTAACAGACAGAGTATGGAAGGGGATTTTAAATTTTTTTTTATATTATTTATATAGCGCCAACAAATTACGTAGCACTGTACAATGGGTGGACTAACAGACACATAATTGAGATCAGACCACTGGACGTACAGGAACAGAGGGGGTTGAGGGCCCTGCTCGATGAGCTTACATTCTAGAGGATTTAAAAATGTTTTACTCATAAGTACATACACACATGCACGCACGCAAAATGCGCACACACACTGTCACTGCAATAATAACGTGTGCCGCGTGAATTTCTTGTACCCAATTATCATGCTAGAACCTGCAATATGGAGTTAAACATATAACATTAATTCATTGTTCCGATATGAAAAGGTTTTTTTAATGCAGGTCTGCACTGAGCTACTGACTATTTAATGTACTGTTTCTTTTTTTATTAATTGAGTTTATTGTTTTCGATCATAAAATAGAAAGGGTGGGGGTACAGAAAAAAAAGGGGTAGGGTGGGGGATTCAGGGTTACAGTACAAAGGATCAGATACAACACAGTGACATTCATATTTCATATTAATCACCGCCTATCTATGTACGCAGTGGTTTGGGCGTAGTGTAGTCTCTGCTCGTCCCAATTTAGAACGGGCGTTACCCATACCCCTCTTTTCCACCTTCAAGTGTAACTCGTCATTGAGACAGTGTAGCTATCAGCCTTTTATAGGCATGCAGGGGCGATGCTCTGGCTATCTTGTGTCTGTTCGTCATGTGATACGTGTACCTGCTATATACCTTAACCTTGTTGGGCATTCAGGGGGGTCAAGAAGTCTCAAGTGTCGGCTGTCTACTCGACGAGGCTCTCCACCTACACGATTAATGCCTCCTATATATCCCCCTAAGTGTGGCACTCTGTGATGTATTACGTAAGTGTCAAGGCATTGCTCCGCCTGAACCTCCCAAATTAAAGCATAATAACGGAAAAAACAAATAGAATACATTTAAAAAACAATCTAACATAAATCTAACATGAGGGAGAACCATAACTGCTTGCTATCCAGCAGCTATTCGGATTCCTATGGCTGTCGTCTTAGGCGATGGCATCGACCAGGATGGGGGGGGGGGGAGGAATAAGAAGCTCCCTGCCCTAAAGTTCTCTTATTTTTTTTTTTGTGTGTTTTTTTTTTTTATAGTTAGTAACAGGTGTGTGCATGATCTGGCTCTGAGGCCTATTGAAGGTTTTATGGAGGCTGGAACTGAAAGCGGCTACACCAAGGTTCCCAGTTTTGAGATATTTTATGTTTTTGGTCGGCAGTTATCGCCGATGAGATGTCATATACATAATTTAGTCGGATTTTGTCCATGAGGTTCTTTTCAGAGGGGCAATTGGTTGATTTCCAATTGAGCGCTATAAGAGCTCTAGCTGCTAGTATCACCTGTGCGGCCAATGCTTTCTCCTGCTTCGTCCAGCTGGCGGGAAGGTCCAACCATAGGCAGGCCCCAAACTCCAGCGGGAGAATAATATCTACTTTGCTAAGCAACCTAGAAACCTCCAACCACAATGGCCGAATAAGGTCGCATCCCCACCATATGTGGAGCGTCGTGCCTTTTTGTGCTCGGCATCTCCAACATCGGTCAGAAGTGTTTGGGTATATTTTGCTAAGTTTATCCGGCGTCAGATACCATCGGTACATTAGCTTTCTGTGAGCTTCAATATGTGAGTAGCACGCGGTATACCCAGTCAGTGCATTGACTAGTGCTAGCCATTTGTGGGGAAGAAGAGTTGTCCCACTTTCTTTTTCCCATTGGGACATAAATGATAGGTTTGGGGACAGTGGGAAGTTCGATATTGCTTTGTAGCACCTGGAGAGCAATTTAGGCCTAAGGGGGTATTTCCAACATGTCATAAGGAGATCGCATTGCTGAGTAGATTCCCCAGCCTTGCCCTCTGTGGTCCTATCTACATGCTCCAATAGTGCGCTTTTAATTTGGAGGTAAGGGAACACATATCTAGGAGCTAGGCTGTACTTCTGTTGGAGCTCAGCAAAGGGAGTGATTTCCGTACCAGTAAACAATTGGGAGACACTAGTGATGCCCGCTTCTGCCCATGTGGATAGTGAGAGCCATGGTAACACTGTGGACATGGCGTTTAATGGCGCCAATCTGTGAAATCTAGGAGTCTTAGTCTGAATTGCTCTAAACTTATCCCATATGTGTACCGTCAGTTTTGTTGTGGAAAGGAGCGTGCGCGCCTTCCCCCTTTTAGCTGGTGGGGACCACATGTGCTCTAGGAGTGTCTCCTTAGGCCATTGTTTGCGTTCCATGTCGACCCAAAGTAGTTGTCCCTTGTCTGCATGGAGATTTACTGCCTGGGATAGTATGGCTGCCAAGTGATACATGGCCACCTGCGGCACCCCCATCCCTCCCATCTGGAACGGTCTATACAAGGTGTGACTCGCTACTCTCGCACGTTTGTTCCCCCATATAAAGCTATTAATAATGGACTGGGCTTTTTTACAAAAACTTTGTGGAATAGTTACAGGCAACATACGAAATAAGTACAGTAGTTTAGGTAGGGCCATCATTTTCACTGCATTAACTCTCCCTGCCCATGAGAGCATCACGTCTTTCCAGGAGTTCAGGTCTTTGCGGATGGTTTCCAAGAGAGGAATATGGTTTAGTTTGTATATAGTATGTATCGATTTGGCAACTCGTACTCCCAAATAGGTTACCGACTCCGTCCTCCAATCGAAATCGAAGGTCTTTCTTAACACCTCAGCATTCTCCAAAGGGAGGTTAATTGGCAAGGCTTGTGTCTTAGCCGTATTAAGTTTGTAATAGGAGATAGAGCCGAAAGATTGTAGGATGGGCATAAGGTTTGGGAGTGACACCTCTGGCCTTGTCAGTGTCAGCAGAATATCATCTGCGAACAATGAGAGTTTGTATTGATGTTCGTCGATATTGACTCCGTGGATGTTCGGGTTCTGCCTAATGATCTGAGATAAAGGTTCTAGACATATTATGAAAAGCAGGGGGGACAAAGGACAACCCTGTCTCGTTCCATTCGAAATTGGGAAGGGTGGGGAAATGAATCCCGCGTTAGTGACACTAGCTTCTGGGAAGGTGTATAAGGCCATAATCGCTTTTATGAATGCGGAAGGAAAGCCAAATTTGTCTAGTGCCGATTTCATGTATAGCCAATTGAGCCTATCGAAGGCTTTTTCCGCATCCAACGCAAGCAGCAGTCCTCCCAGTTTGTTAGTGTTGAGACCCTCCAAGACGTTAAGAAGAAGCCTAGAATTGTCTGAGCCCTGCCTGCCTTTGACAAAGCCAGATTGGTTATAGTGGATTAGAGTGGGGAGTAAGTGTTTGAGTCTAGTTGCCAGGATTTTTGCATATAGTTTGGTGTCAATATTCAATAGGGATATTGGGCGGAAGTTAGCACATGCTGTGGGTTTTTTACCCGGTTTAGGTAGTGTAACTATATGAGCTCGTAGCATTTCGCCAGGTAATTTACCTTGTGTGAAGCCTTGGTTAAACAGAGACACTAAATGTGGGGTAAGAGCAGTTTGGAAGGTTTTATAGTATATGGAGGAGAGTCCATCGGGCCCTGGTGATTTCGCGTTGGGTAAGTCTGTGATCATTTGTGTAACTTCCTCAACTGAGATTGGTTTAATCAGGTCAGGGATCTTATCAGTGGGCAGCGAAGGTAAATGGATTGTTTCTAGAAATTTATTTATCTGTTCTTGTGTTGGTTGGGATGTCAGGTTATCATCTTTAAGATTATAAAGTGTGCGGTAGAACTGAGCAAATTCCTGTACTATTTTATCTGGGTTTACAACTTTCTGACCCAGGGGATTGTGAACGTAAGCTATTTTGGTTGCTAGGCTACGCTTTTTAAGTCTAGATGCAAGTACTTTCCCTGCTCTGTTTCCCTGCTCATAGAATTTTGCTTTAAGTCTTCGTAGAAAGAAATTTGTTTTAGCCACTTCCAGTTCTTGTAGTTGCGTTCGTATGTCTGTAATCTCTCTAAGATGCGTCTTTGAGGGTGTTTGTTTATTGAGTGTATTCAGTTTTGTGAGGCGGCTAGTGAGGGTTATATACTTGGCTATACGCACGGCTTTGGCCCTACTCGCATGCTTAATTAGTACTCCCCTGATATATGCCTTATGGGCTAACCACAAACTTTCTGTGGATGTGTTTGGTTGAGAGTTGGTCAGAAAATAGACTTCCAGTTCTCTATGGAGGTCTTCTAATACTTGGGGGTCACTGAGCAGGCTTTCGTTAAGCCGCCAAGTTCCTCTCCCTTTAGCAGGGAATTGTTCGTTCAGGTGGAGAATGATCGGCGCATGGTCCGACCACGATATCAGGCCTATACTAGTATTGACAACGTTGCCAATCAAGGAGGTAGGTATCAAAAATCGGTCTATTCGGGAGTACGAGTTATGAGCCACTGAGTGAAATGTGAAATCCTTTTCTTGCGGATGTGTCACCCTCCATGGGTCTATAAAATTCTGCTCTAATAGAAGTTGATTGAGGTGCCCCGAGTTTGTTTTTCTGCCTATCTCAGTAGATGCCTTCACTGTGTGTGAAGAGGATGTATCCAGTTGAGTATCTAAGATGAAATTCGTGTCCCCTCCTATTACTACATCCCCTAGTCTGCCTTCGTCCAGTGCATTGAAAATAGTAAGGAGAAATGTGGTTTGTGCTGTATGAGGGCCATAAACGTTAATTAAGGTGTATGGGGCGTTATTCAGCAAACATTGTATAATTAAATATCTTCCCTGTTTGTCTGTGCGTTTTTTTACTAGTTCAAACGCCACATCTTTCCCGATAAGGATCGACACCCCCCGCTTCTTTTTAGAGAAGCAGGAGTGAAAGTCTAGGGGATATAGAGGGGAATTAAATTTGGGTCTTTTACCCCACTGGAAATGGGTTTCTTGGAAGAATACAATTTGGGCTTTAGCCCTTTTCGCTTCCAATAGTGCCAGTCTCCTTTTATTTGGGGAGTTGAGTCCTTTAGTGTTCAATGACAGAAACGTCAGCACCATTATATTACATACAACCTAATATGCTGTCTAGTATTGCTGAATGGCAATTCATACTCCTTTAACTTAGTCCCCCTGTCAGTTACCATCTCCCTGGGGCTCTGAGTGCAAGCCTCTTTATGTGTCCGTACTATGATTCCCTCAATCAAGACAAAGAAAAAAACAGTAAGATTTAAGAACTGAAGAACAAAATAACAGAACAAACATATATACAGTTGCCTGAAAACCACGTGACAAGCACACGGTAGGCAATCAGAATTGGTGACGTATACTGTATACGTCTGAGTGGCCTGGCTTGGGCCACTGGGGGGTGAAGTATCGGGTGGTACCATCTGTTGGATACAACATGTCATAGGGGACCTTCCCTATCCATGGATTTAACCTTAGACCGAGTCAGAGATGGAAGTCTCCAAGTCGAGATAATGAAAGGACCTGACTTATGTATCGCTGACTCGCTCCCTACATATTTCGGCTTACCTTCTATGTCCATTTATACTTATATATTTTTAACCGTGTTAACTTATGGGAATATGTCAAACATGCCCGGTTATTTTCCCGTGTATTTTTTTTTTTTTATTATTATTATTATTATTATTTTTACCTTTATTTATTTATTTTTTTTATTATAGTTTTTTTTTTTTGTTGTTTTTTTTTTTTTTTTTTTTTTTTTTGTTGTTTTTGGTTATTATTCTTCTTTTTTTTTTTTTTATTCCTTTTTTTTTTTTTTTTCTTTTTCTTTTTAGTGTGTTTAGTTTAACGTCTCATCCCATTATGTGATTTCTACCTGCATCCCATTTTACATTTACGGGATCCGGCCTCCAAAACACCTTCCCTCTCATTTAAAAGAGATGGAAAGAACTAATGACAATATAAGTGTCTGTGCCGTGACAATATAAGTGTGCCGTTCACTTAGCTGCGTCAATCCTGTGCCAGTCTCCAGCTACTCGGGATGGATGGGCTTGGGTGTTCTTTTCCGCCGACTCTGGTTGCGGCAAAGGAATGTTCCACTGTGTTAGCCCGTTCCTCCCGTCTTCTGGGTTGAGAAACACCCTCTCCACTCCATTTCTCCGTGCGATGAGGCGTGTCGGGAAGCCCCATTTATACTGTATGGACGCCTCTCTGAGTGCCTTGGTGATAGGGCCAAAAGCTCTTCGTTTAGCCATCGTCGCTGGTGACAAGTCGGTGTATAGCTGTATGTCCTTGAAGCGTTCTCCTAGGTTCCGCGCGTCTCGCGCCGCCATCATCAGCCTCTCTTTTGTCGTATAGAAATGCACCCTTACGATGATGTCTCTGGGCACTGCCGCTGGCAGGCCCCTGGGCTTCATCAGCCTGTGTACTCTATCTAGCTGTAACTCCTGCTCAGAAGCCTCTGGTAGTAGTGCCTGAAAGAGTTGGGTGACATAACCTCTTAACTCCGGTTGTTTAACCTCCTCAGAAATGCCGCGCAGGCGGATGTTGTTTCTGCGGGCTCTATCTTCTAAATCCACCACTTTTGTCTCCAACTGTTGGATTTGAGACTGAAATGTGGAGTAGGCGTCAGCCAGGGAATTATGTGCTTCTATGACCTCCTCCATCTTGTTTTCCAAATGGGCCGTGCGGTCCCCAATAGCCTGCACATCTCTTTTAATATCAGCAGCTAATTTTTGGAAGTCAGCTCTCATAGTGTGTTTGAGGTCTGACAACAGGATCCTAATGTCCCCTTCAACTTGGGGAATGTGTTGGAGGCGAGATACCGAAGTGACATCACTTGCCTCTGATTCAGATGCTGGTGAGTGCGCCACGTCGGCGCCATCTTGGAGCAGCTTGCTCGATGATGAGAGGGCCGAGATCTGCAGATTCGCGGCTTTCTGCCTCTGCTTTCTGGCTGGTTTGGACGACATCGCGGTCTGCCGGTGTTTAGCCGTGGAGGCAGCCGTTTTTTCCGGTCTAATGCTGTGGATACAAGCTGTTAAGGTACCCGGTCCGACGGAGCTAGTCTCTTACACGTCCAGCTTCGTCCGTGCCTTAGCCACGCCCCCTTAATGTACTGTTTCTAAAAAAAAAACTCTGGCTTTTCACTGTTTCTCCATGGGATTTCCCTTTTAAGCGTTGATGTGATTGCTCAGTACTCGGTAGATTAGAATAAACATCCAAACTACAAGAAAAGCGGGAACAGAAGGCAGCCAGCAACCATCCTGTCTGTGCACACACTTAGCTGTCACATGGAATCAGAATCCTTCTCGTCAAATGTGAACAGTGTGTATTGTACGCGCTCCCAGGACACATACCCAGGTTTACAGCTTGTTCCTCGGCTACATAATAGCAAGGAGGAGTAAACATCAAATGGATTTACTTTGCAGTGGTTATAGTGATGTTAGCGGGAAGGCGGTTTATGTACCAAATAGCCACAGGCCATAGACATAGGGGTATATTCACTAAGCTGGAAGATGGAGACGTGAGACGAACTGTACAAATTAGGACAAAAAGCTAAGTAGAAAATATTCCGTTTGGAAGAGTGGGAGATATTTCCCTAGTTAGCGATGTTGGGCAGATGGCAGATTAGTGAGCGATTATCCATTTATTACAAATTGCTAGCTAGTGATAACTTTGGCTGTTCATTGACTAGTACAGGGGTTCTCCACCCAGTCCTCAGGAACCCCTACCAGTCCAGGATTTGGGGATTACCTGGGTGTGTCTAAGGTGTTTAGAAAAAGGGAAAAAAAACACCTTAGACTCTAAACACCTTAGACACACCCAGGTAATCCCTAAACCCTGGACTGGTAGGGGGTCATTGAGGACAAGGTTGAGAACCCCTGGACTAGTAAAAAAAAAAAAAAAAAAAAGAATTGGGGCCCACCTGGAACATGAATTTCTCAGCCAGGGCCGGACTGGGATAAAAATTTGGCCTGGGCATTTTAAGGCAGAGCAGCCCAATAGGAAGAGTATGTGTCATAATTGGCACACTTCACCTCAAAGTGGGCATGTCAGGTCAATTCCCCTCTAGGACAGTCCAGTTACAGAGCCCTGCTGAAGAACTCTCACATGGGCCAAAATGTCCTGTGTTTAACACAGTGCAAGCTATTCTAATGATACACTTTGTCTGTGATTGCTGGTGTCGTGTCTCTGGTTTCCCCATAAGTGGGACACAAACCAGAGAACACAAGAGGGACAGGGTTAATAGAGGGTAGACTGTGTGTTTGCATGTGTGTGTATGGGAGAGACTGTATATGATCTTGTATCCCTTTGGAGATTGCTTGTGGTGTTCATGTGTGTAGGGCGGGCTACCTGTGGTGCTATGTGCAGGTGGGGTTGTGTGTGTGTGTGTGGATGGGGATGTTTGCAGTACTGTGTATGGCTGCACTGTGGTAAGGATCTGCACTGTGGGGGGGGGGGGGGGGGTAAGGGCTGCACAGTAGGGAGTAAGAGGCTGCACATTGAGAGGGGTTAAGGTGCTGCACGGGGGGGGGGGTTAAGGGGCTGCATAGTAGGGAGTAAGAGGCTGCACTTTGAGAGGGGTTAAGGTGTTGCACAGTGGGGGGGGGGTAAGGGGCTGCACAGTAAGGAGTAAGAGGCTGCACATTGAGAGGGGTTAAGGTGCTGCACGGGGGGGGGGGGTTAAGGGGCTGCATAGTAGGGAGTAAGAGGCTGCACTTTGAGAGGGGTTAAGGTGCTGCACGGGGGGGGGGGGGGGGGGTTAAGGGGCTGCATAGTAGGGAGTAAGAGGCTGCACTTTGAGAGGGGTTAAGGTGTTGCACGGGGGGGGGGTTAAGGGGCTGCACAGTAGGGAGTAAGAGGCTGCAATTTGAGAGGGGTTAAGGTGTTGCACGGGGGGGGGGTTAAGGGGCTGCACAGTAGGGAGTAAGAGGCTGCACTTTGAGAGGGGCTAAGGTGTTGCACGGGGGGGTTAAGGTGCTGGGCGGAGGGTTAAGCAGCTGCACAGTCGGGGGTTAAGGGGCTGCACACTAGAGGGTTAAGGGGCTGTACAGTGAGGGTATGGGGCTGTGTAGGGAGTTATAAGGCTTTGCAGGGGGTTACTTCCAGGAGCAGTTTCCTCCCTGCATGCTCCCCAACAGAACAGAGGGCTGGCCGGGAGATCCTTAATCTCCCTGCTGGTCACGGAACCCTCTCTTCGCGTTCAGCTCTGAGAGGGCCTGCCTGGGAGGAGATTTTGTGATCTCCATGGCCATCGCAGCCCACCGATGGCCAGTCCGGGCCTGTTCTCAGCAGTGGGGCTGCCGTAAAGATCAATATTTATACAAAATACAGGTTTTTATTTCACAACGCTACATAAAATCACCCATCATAGCAAATATTCAATTCCTTGAATAGTGGCTGGCCTCAGTCATCAATCTAGTTATATATATATATATGAAAATAGTTGTAAAAGTTTATCCAAAAATATTGAATCATTTAAAACGATTACAGAAAATATGAAATTGGAGGCAAATAAATTCCCAGGAATTACCTGCAAAAAAAAGAAACATTCAGAATTAACGTTATCAGTGTTTTTAATCTACATGTTGATGAATTACCTATCAAGCCGGATAAAACCGACCATTGTATCCTCCCTTTATGGTTCTACTACTCAGACACCTGTACAGTTATCACAATGAAGCCGTACAATGAAAACTAGCAGTTACTGCAAACATTGGAACAATTTAACATAAACACCTGGTTGAGTTCTGTATCACTGAGTGTAATCATATAGATAAGATAGAAATCTGACATTGCTGAGTGAATACCTCTCATTATTGTATCCGCGTCTCGAATCTCATCTTGTCTTTCAGCTGAATTTCTGCATATTTGTAGACTTAAAATTAAAAGATAAACTGTCAAATTTTTCTATTACCCTTTCGAGTCCTGTTGGAAAGGAACAGTCAAGACGAATATGTTCCAAAGATCTAAAATATTAATTTAATAAAATAATTGCTGCAGAATATTGCGACTTATTCCGCCATTAAACGCACTGTCGTTAGATTTACTTATTCCCTAGATTAATAATGAATACAGAGGTGTGGATTTGTATATTACAGTTTATCTCTATCTTGTCAATCAATGTTGTGGGCTCTACTGTTTGCACCTGTCAATCATAAAAGAGGATTATATCATGCTCATGGACAGACAAGCCAGTCTGCAATGTTGGGAACTCTGTGCCTCGGTGTAAGTACCCAGTGGTAGCATAATGTTAATCTTAGTTAATAGTAGCATGTTCTCACACTCTTTCCCTATACCACGCTTTGCACTCCTGCACACTTATGCGTTTGCATTTGAATGTCTAGATAGCACACATCACACTACCTCCCTAGACACGGTCAGCTAGCAAGTTCAGAATAAAAAAAAAAAACTAAAATGCGCGATGATTCAGACATGTATTATAACCTTCATGTTCCCGCTTTCTAAAGTTACCATTTACAATGTCTCTGATCTGCTGTACCAATTACCATGCACTACAAAAATAAAGAATTATAAAAAGAAAGAGAGAGGAGGATAAACAGAAACAATAATTCGAGGGGCGAAGGGTGACTGGCGAGCAGAGTGGACGTGTGCTGAGCGTGCTCCTGAGCCTAGCATAACATTTAAGCGATTTAATCCAGCCAGTCAGCAATCCTCACCGCATAAATTGATACCAATCTTGGTACTTTGCAAGTCCGGATTACCGGCTCTCTAATTTTTGCGGTCTTCAGGCAAGACAGGCGTCTGAGAGACGGCCGCCCTCTTGATGCTGTATCCTGTTGAAGTAAGTGGATATCTACCTCCTCCCCCCTCCCCCACTGGACCGGCGGTGGTTATCCCGGTCTCAGGAGATTACTCACTGCTACACCTAGTACTCCCGTGACTGTGTGTGGGATGGTATGTGACTCCCAAGATGGCAGCATTTGTATCTGGAAACTCAGCTGAGACCCGAATTGCTGCATCCCTGGCTAAGCTAGACCTACTCTTTGCAAGCTTCCTGGCTAATATGTTGGCAAGGCAGCAATGCCAGCTGTCATTGAGATCAGGTACCCCCAGGGCTCTGGTGCGGCCTACCTTCCTGTATCAGCCCGAACCATCTTTGAAACCCCTTCGCAACTCACCCGTTCAGCAAGATCCCTGCTACAGCATATATGTTATTTTACCTCTCACCTGCCTGTCTAGTCGATCCTTTTCTACTAATGAGCATATAATTTACTCCCTGTCTGGACAGGTTAGCCTAGCATGTCATTTGGAATATACAAACATTGTGCTATTCTTCTCTAGCAATGCTAGAATTCTTTTATTATCTAATATCTCATACCATGCTATATACACTCATATATAACCTAAACGTTTGGGCAGATGTCATACATGTGTTATGCTTGTACTATACTGTGCTAATTGCTGCTGCTGTGGCAATTTCAGCTTATTTGTATTCTGATACCAAAAAAAAAGAAAAAAAAAACGTATCGATTTCTTCTCCTTGTTTGCAATATGTGCCTTGCTGTGCCTGGACTGAACTGTGATGCCATTCGCCAAACGTATAATATACATTTATAAGATAATGGTTACATGAAAAAACGAAATTTGTCTTTTACCTGACATATTTATTTCCTTCCAGATGATAAGAGCTCATCAATGATACAAGTGGAACCACCACTTTCATCAGTGGCAGGAATCTCTGAAAATTTTGGAGGAAACGCAAACGGCTTGGGACACTGCTGTGGCGAAAGTAACCTCGCCACTTGTACTTGGAGAGGCCTGCTTGCCAGCCTCTTGTCCCAGGATTATGACCCCTGCGCTAAAACTGTGTCCCAAGACTGTGAAACTGCTTGTTCAGGCTTTTTTTCCCTATATGGTTTGGTATTTGGAGTAGCCGAACAAACTACCGAACCAGCGGACCACACACACAAGTGGAGTGTGTCCCTCATTTACCTCCCAGGACCTGCGGGTAACCGCAGCTAATTGACGAATGGCTGGGTGGTCGCCGTTCGTATAGCCGAACACGTGGTGGCAGCCATCTTGTTTATTTGAACGCGTTCAGCGGTGTTTGGTCGTCGAGTTCATGGAACTCAAATCGGACACGTGACGGCACGAACCCTGCTGAAACCTTACCTTCTCTGAACTTCAACTCTTCGACTAGATTCGAACGGCACTTTAACACTGACATTTGCACGAACGATTCATCTATCTGAACTTAGTATGGGAAATAGACCGGCCGCACAGCCAAATTCTGTGGAACTGTTTTGGGCAGGAAAGCCATGCTGCAGTTGGTCAAAAGAGACTTCCATGGACACTTGAACCCCATGGCGATTTTACTATATTCGTGGGATTTGCGCGCTGTTTGGATATATTGAGCGTTTAGATCCAAGCTATCTGGGAATGTGAGGGTTCAGTTCTATGGAATATTAGTTATGTATTTTAATGTGTTTTGCTACATTTGTAACGTAGAGATATTTTCTGTATCTGGAGATAATTGAGTTTACTACGGTTACTTAAGCCAATTATCTCCAGATAGAAGGGAGGGATTTTACTGTGTATGTGGGAGTGTCAGACATTGTTGTATTGTTGTGATCAGGTCCAGGGGGTGTGCCTCTGGCCTGAGGAATTGTATAAATTGTGAGTACTGGCTTCCATTAAGCAGACCTGCTTTACCCCTTCATGAAGTCTTGGTTCATGTTTGGGGGATGGGATAACTACACTCTTGGGGATTGCTATAATCACAATACTCCCCTAAGTATAAGCTCTTGTAAGAGCTTGTTCGTGCTATGCTCTCTGGAGTAGGAGAGGTCTACCCACTGGAAGCTGGATTCTGGCCTTGGGTCCAGGGTGGGTGGAAGACATCGAGACCCCGGAGCAGCTGCTTCGCTGGAAGTGGGGTCTGCAGTGCTTATGGTGTCTGGTGGAGTGCTTGGAGTCCTTGGAAAGCACTAGGAGCATCGATTGGCGGAGGTACTCGGTTGGAGTGACAGTGGTCCGTCACAACTGCCTGTAAGGTAGATGGGGTTCTCTCTCTATCTTGGACAAGAAGAATACTATTCCCTTGGAAGGATGTCCGGTTTTCAAGGAGCCCATGGACAACAAATTGAAGGGGCTCTTGAAGTGCTCCTTTCATTGTTCAGGTGTATTTTGGCACCCAACAGTCTACATTGCAATATATGGCCATACGTGATGATTCTTGGAATGGGGCTAGAGAGGGAAACGTGTGCTGAAGCATTGCATTATGGTTGTTTTTACCATGTCACAATTCCAGGGCTTTGACCATCCAACGAAGGAAAACTGTATGGAAAATGGAAGGAAAATCACGATTTTCAATGTTTCAATGTTCACTGGCACAGATTCTACAGTAGCGACCCTTATATTGTTACCGTTCCGTCGATAGTAAAATAGTCCCAATGTTACACAGACAGCTATTACTCGCTAGTTCCCCCCCAATCCCGCCAACCACAATCGTTAGGCTGATTTGGAAAATATTCGAGATTTAACACAGGTTAAGCGATGCAGAGTTAAGCACAAAGCTTATTTGTTATAAAACTTCACAATTTCTTTTCATGTCAGAAACAAGCGGGAAATTCTCTCATCAGAAAAAGAAGAAAAACAGACGTTTGTGCCATGTCAGCAGCCCTGTTTATACAAGCTGGGAAAGCAAAACCTATTTTGGTATTTCAAAGCCTTCTTCACAAAACAAGAACCCAACTTGTTCCGCTTTCTGTGTGTTTGAAAAGGAATCTTCTGCTTATCTTAACTAAACATACCTTGTACGTCCTGAATCTCAATGCTACGGGCACAAAGACAGCACACAATGAGAGCCAGGTTCAAAGCCCTCTGTGTACAAAAGGATAATCACACACATGATATTCCCAGAGATATTTATAAAGATATTTGGAGCTCGTTTTAGGAAGAAGCGTTAAAATGTAAGATTTAAGTGTCACTATTACAAATCCCATATTTTACGGTTCAATATACTTCGTAACCGACATGCATTGGTATTTACAGATAAATAAGCAGTGTGTATATAGTTTGTATGTCTCTCTGTGGGGGCGGCCATTGTAACGGTTTGCTGCCATCTTTTTATGATTACTCCGTCCTGTTCACCAGCCATTTTGAATTAGCCGATTGGTTCCCACAGATTAAGAAAGAGGAGTAAGAGAGACGGGAATTAAGGGCACCAGTCATGCCAAAAACAACTTTTGCTCTTAATTTATACATTGTGCTGGCGTTTTTTTTTTTATATGCATCAATTGATTGATTAGGAATTGGTTGATAAAGCAGAGCAGAAGAAACCTCCTACAGGTGGTCCTACTGCGCATGCACTGACGTCACTCCCCTTAGATGCGAGTATCTTGGCAACAAAGCCACCATATACCAGTAAAAATGTGTTTTCATTTTTTGATGGTATTTGTTATATTTGGAATTGTGACAGTCAATTCTGTCTTTAGACAGCAATTTGTTTTTTGCTTTAAACACTGTTGCACTTTATCAAGTTTGCACTTTTTTTGCATAATTGAACGAAGCGACCATGACGGCGTTATTGCGGACGTTTTCTCTGTTTGAGAAAGTGTGGCTAAGCAGGGCGAATCGGCTGCAGATGTTTAACACTCCCCTCTAATCAAATCATGGCAGGTGAGTGGAGGGTCAGGTGGGGAAGGAGCGTGGGCAGAGCTGAGACTGCACAGAGTGACATCGGCGCTGGACCCAGGTAAGTGACTGAAGGGGTTATTAATCCCTTCAGCGCCGCTGGAGGGGGTCTTGACAGAAGGAGAAGCTACAGTGCCAGGACAAAAACAAGTTTATTTTCCAGGCACAATAGTCTACCTTTAATGTAAAAAGTAAAGTCTTGATCAAAGTTGGAGCAGCTTTTGCCAGGTGTTAATCAGGGCAGGGGTACCTTTTGCCAGGCGTTAATCAGGGCAGGGGTACCTTTTGCCAGGCGTTAATCAGGGCAGGGGTACCTTTTGCCAGGCGTTAATCAGGGCAGGGGTACCTTTTGCCAGGCGTTAACCAAGACAGAGTCCAGGCAAGAATTAGTTCAGGAAATAATGAGTATTACCAGAGTACAGACAGACAGGGGTTAATTCAGAAAATCCAGGCAGGTGAGGGTAATTAGATAACTTCAGGCAGGATCTGGCTTTGCACTCTAAGGAAACAGCAAAACAACTGAGGGTGGTCTGTGCTTAAATAGGGGAGAGGTAATAGGGGCACTCCCACAAGGAGGGGTCACAGAGTCTGTATATTTGGAAGGCTCCTCTGGATGAGTAGGTGTCTACACTGCCCAATGTGGGCGGGATGCTATGTCAGTTTGTTCATTTAACTTGCAATCCTCCATGCTGCCTCCATGCTTTCTGAGCTGGGATCCCCAGAGTCCTGGAGCAGCATGGAGAACACAAAATACATCAGCCAACATGCTCACAGGAGGAGAGCTAGGCATAAGGGTAGACCGGATGTGCCAGCCTCCCCCTGCGTGTCGCAACCTACATGGCTGCAAGGGCCAGCGGGCAAGGAGAGTGCGGTGCGCCTGGCACACCGCTGAAGTGCTGCAGTATAAGCTGGCGGCTGGGAGGAGGGTTTGGCACGTTCCCCTCTCCCAGGATACCGAAATCCATATGGCGTCTCGTGAGTGAGCGCAGCGCACCAGCCTCTCCCGGTGTGTTGTGACACTATATTTAAAGTGAACCACCCAGATATAATACATTTCATTGTGCTGGGGAAATGATAAGAAAAACTTTATAATGAGTGATATACTTCTGACCCGTACGGCTTCCCATAAGCCCCAACATGCAAATACACACTAAGAATTGTGGGATGCTACCATGACACAATGCTTTCCTCTGTGGTTTTAGAAGACGCTGCTTGTCCTCATGGACAGTGCTAAACTCCATGAAACAGTAGGAAGCGCCTCTAGTGGCTGTCTGGTATACATCCACTACAGGCAGTCTTAACCCTGTTTCTCTAAAACTGCAATGTTTATTTTTGAGTTAAGGGGGAAAGGAACACGGCACCCAGACTCCTTCAATGATATGCCGTGATCTGGATGCCCATATTGTCCCTTTAAATTCTTGACAATTCACACTTTATTAATAACTGATTGTAGAGCAATGGAATATAAAAAGCATAATATATAATATGTGACCAAAATGTTACTATACAGTTTTATTTTATGCTTCTGTAATATATCTATAAATAATTACATTCTGAATTCTAGTGAATTGAAATTCAGACTGCATCGATAAAATAGTTGACCTGGGGTAATTCTCCAACTCGGCTTTAGATTTTAAATGCGCCATTTCAATTTGTCGTGACAGATTCGGTTCTTTTATACATTTTTCATACTTGATCCAATCTTACTGAAATCTGTAATGAATTTCCTTGGCTAAGTAACAGGAGAAAGGCAATATGTTGAACCTGTTTTGTGTTTTACTACTAAAGACATGAACCGTCCTTCAGCATGTGATTGCATCCGTTCTGTTTCCGGGGTAATCGAAGACATAATTGCTTCCTTTGAATAGAACCAGTGAATTTTATCTTCCACAAGTTCCTCACTTACCCAAGATCTTCACTCCCAATCCGTTTATCACTCAGAGACAAAGTGTTCTGTTTGCAGCAAGGAATGTTGACAGCATAAAAATTCTCTGTTACCGTCAGGGGAATAATTCCGAGAATTCTTCGGAACAATCCATCATAAGATTGCACAGAAAACAATACGTGCTGATATGGATTATCAGTTTCTCTATTCTCAGGTGCTGTACTTATGGCAAGAGAGTGTGACCACTATAGCAGCAAATGGTCTGTGGCCAGCGTTTAGCGGAAACAATTCACTGCAGCTAAACACGGAGGGTAGACATTCCATATTAGAGGATATTGGACTCATTTAGTAAGAGATAGACACCCTAAAATAAAACCTTAAAGGGACACTTCAGGCACCAGTACAATGTTAACACATTTGATAGATTCTGGCCTCATTAATATGTTGTATTTATTTGCATGCTCAAATCTTTATAGTTTGTGCACAAAGAAATAAATGTTTTGCAGAACGCTGCACCATAATCCTGCCTCCTTAGCCACGCCCACTCATGCCAGAACAGACTCCCTTATCAAACGTATGTACACAGTCTCTGAGTTAGCGGCTTTTAATTTGCAGACTGGCTGCAGACCGTCAAAGAAACTGCAAACAGGTAGTGATATCATTACTTTGTCAGGACGAACCAGTGGCCCAACACGCAGAATTAAGTAAAACACGTAACAAATACAAACAGTTACAACGTATTACTGGGCCTTAGAATGGCCGGAATTAACGTAATAGAATAAACAGTAACGAGCCGAGGACAGGAAAACAGAAAGGAACAAATATGGTATGAACAAAGCCAAAGGGTCAGGGATACCAGAAATACAGGAAGTCAAGATCAAAAACCAAATATCAGAATCAGGAACATGCTCTCGGATAACCAACAGGATGGAAACCACGACAGGGCACTGAACAACTGCAGGTTTGGTTAAATATTTGAGCATGCAAAAAAATACAGCATATTAATGATGCATTAAAGTTGCACTGGTGCCCAGAGTTTCCATTTAATGCCCAATGCTGTTTGGCAGCTTGTTGTTTTAGAAAATAGGTACAATATAATCATGAAGCAATAATATATTAATAGTGAAGGAGCGCAAGAAAAGGGGTCCCCAAAATATTGCATACGTCCCCCAGTTCTATATATGTTATCCGGGGGTATCTCTATATTTTAATAACTCTTTGCATGGATCCCAAGGTTTGAGAGACTATAAGCTGGTCTAACATTTATACTGTACTTGAGAAATGATCGTAACTTCGGACAGTCACTTCTAAATAAAGCATTTAGCCATTGAAATTCCTTCCTTAAATCGATTCATTTTATTTTGTAGCGTAGACATTGGAAAACAATATCACAGACCGCAGAAGCATACATATCAAAGTAACTGCCATTTTCAAATGACTGAATACCAGCTGTTTTCATGAAAATTATTAAGGAGAACAAAGCATGATATGTACTGGGAATTCTAAATCTAATTTAATATTGCTAAGTGTGTGACAGGCGAGGCCATACCATAATTCATGATCTGATTTATACCGGCTTAAATGAAACTGCAATGTAAGAGTCGATCGCTTGGAGTCTGGTAGATATTAGTTTTTTTCCCCCTATGAAATAAAGAATATCGATGTCCATACCGAGACGCTGGACTTCCATTCCACAAAGCTGTCAGTTGACTAGAATAAGGAGTACGGCATTGAAACCTACTGTCCCCCCCCCCTGGCCCTCACCCCTGAGCGGTGGGTGGGGGCCCTAAAAAAAACAATAAGGGGGGACCTACTGTCCCTCACCCCAGCCCCCACCCCTGCGTGGTGGGTGGGGGCCCTAAATAAAAATCCCCCCCCAATCAAAGGTGACTAGGGGTCCCCAAGCCCATAGTCATCCACTCCCCCACCCCAAAATAAGTTACCCCCTACCTACCCCCTCACCCTAAAAAATAGTGAGGGGGGAATAAAATAACTAACCTGTAAAGAAAAATTAAACTTACCATTTGACGTCTTCTTTTTTATAAAATCGTGTTTTTTCAGCCCCAAAAAAGGGCAAGTAAAAAGCCATAAGAACCGACGCAATTGAAAAAAAAACAAAAACGAGCGCAAAAAAAAAAAAAAATTCAATCTTCACCCATGGAGGGCTCCATGCAGACTGAGCTCTGCAGGGCGGGGGAAGGCTTATAAAGCCTTGCCACGCCCTGCAATTAGGCTAAGAGCACTCTGATTGGCTGGTTTAAGCATATCAGAGTGCTCTTTGTCATTTTACACAGCGTGGGAAAATTCCAAAGAACTTTCCCACGCTGTGTAAAATGACACAGAGCACTCTGATTGGTTAGATTCCAAGCTCACCAATCACAGCGCTCTGTGTCATTTTACACAGCGTGGGAAAGTTCTTTGGAATTTTCCCACGCTGTGTAAAATGACAAAGAGCACTTAAAGAGCGCTTAAACCAGCCAATCAGAGTGCTCTTAGCCTAATTGCAGGGCATGGCAAGGCTTTATAAGCCTTCCCCGAGCTCAGTCTGCGCGGAGCCCTCCATGGGTGAAGATAGATTATTTTTTTTGCGCTCGTTTTTTTTTTTTTTTTTAAATTGCATCGGTTCTTATGGCTTTTTATTTGGCTTTTATTGGTATGAAAAAAGAAGATTTTAGAAAAAAGAAAACGTCAAATGGTAAGTTGAATTTTTCTTTACAGGTTAGTTATTTTATTCCCCCCTCACTATTTTTTAGGGTGAGGGGGGTAGGTAGGGGGTAACTTCTTTTGGGGTGGGAGGGTGGGTGACTAGGGGCTTGGGGACCCCTAGTCACCTTTGATTGGGGGGGGATTTTTATTTAGGGCCCCCACCCACCACGCAGGGGTGGGGGCTGGGGGGGGGACAGTAGGTCCCCCCTTATTGTTTTTTTTAGGGCCCCAACCCACTGCTCAGGGGTGGGGGCAGGGGGGGAGGACAGTAGGTGTCCCCCCTCATTATTTTTATGGCCCCCACCCACCGCGCAGGGGTGGGGGCCAGGGGGGGAGGACAGTAGGTCCCCCCCCACATTATTTTTATGGCCCCCACCCACCGCGCAGGGGTGGGGGCCAGGGGGGGAGGACAGTAGGTCCCCCCCACATTATTTTTATGGCCCCCACCCACCGCGCAGGGGTGGGGGCTGGGGGGAGGACAGTAGGTCCCCCCTCATTATTTTCATGGCCCCCACCCACCGCGCAGGGGTGGGGGTCAGGGGGGAGGACAGTAGGTCCCCCCCCTCATTATTTTTATGGCCCCCACCCACCGCGCAGGGGTGGGGCCCGGGGGGAGGACAGTAGGTCCCCCTCATTATTTTCATGGCCCCCACCCACCGCGCAGGGGTGGGGGCCAGGGGTGGAGGACAGTAGGTCCCCCCCCTCATTATTTTTATGGCCCCCACCCACCGCGCAGGGGTGGGGGCGGGGGGAGGACAGTAGGTCCTCCCCCCATTGTGATATCGGTTCGCGAACATTTGCGGAAGTTCGCGTTCGCCGTTTGCGAACCGAAAATTTTATGTTCGCGACATCACTACCGGAGAGCGTGCGATGTGCCTTGTGCTAACGGCGCGCCATCGAGGAGTGGAGGAGACAGCTGGCGACTGGGAGGTAGGTGGAGCGCATCTCTCACTCCCGGAGGCCATATGTGTCTCCCACAATCCTCCTGGCACATCGTGACAGGTAATGTACAAATGACTAAAATATACATTGATGAGAAGTCATTTAAAAAAATATATTCTGCAAATACTGGAAAGGATTCTGAATAAGGCACCTGGAGAACTTTCATGTGCAATAAGAGCTAGTCATAAAATATAATTTTTAATTATCTACTCGTGTATGCATTTGCTATTTGTTCAGTTAAAGGATTAATAATCAATGCCATATGCCTTGTGACCCAACTGGGATTTGGTGGGTTAAAACTATGATGTGATAAAAATGCCTAGAAATGTTAATAACCTCCAGAGCGTAATCTACAAATGCATTTGGCTGATTACTAGTGTAGTGAATTGTTAGCAATTTGTCCGTGTTTAGCCCAGAATGAAATCCACGAACAGGTTTATTTCGATTGCATTTAAACGGTCCTTATTAATATCAGCAAAAATGCAAGGCAGTTCCAAAGTGATACTGTGAATTGTGACGGACTCCACCGAGGGACAATATCTTCTCTTAGGAGCAAAATGAAATGAGAAATTGTCTTCCTGCTCAGGCATAAAAATAATTTTAAGTGACTTTTTTTTTTTTTTTTATGTAAAACACGTTTAAAACCACAGTTTGTCTTAGCAGGGAAGATTAGATTTCACACTTGCATTTTATTGCATTCTCTTTTCATTTAACAAATGCTGCTAATTAAAGTCAGAGTTAAATTAAAGGGACACTCAGTGCAGGTAGTGAACATAAAATCATGTAGAAAGAAAATTAAAAATGTAAACTAAAATAAAATAGGTGATAAGCCCGCCGAAACAAACAAAATACTTACATTTTTCTAGTTGAACGTTTTAAGTAATTTGCTGCCTCTGATTACCCGAGCCACTTCCAGGTAAAGCATGTTCTTACCATTGCTTTGAAGGTGACATACCTCTCTACAGTCCCGGATTCTTCATGACAGTCATGTTTTGGGATCTATGTACTCCCATATTCATTTTTTTTCTTGTGTCCTATTTCTGGGGGTAACAGAGATACTCCCCTACAGAGCACTGTATGAATGAGTAATCATATTCACTGAAAAGGCAGTGTTTATATTGGTGCCTAGTAACACCTCGAAGTGCAGTAACTCAGATGGCCACTAGAGGTGCTTCCTTGTCCAGTGTTGCACAGTGTGCAGCACCTAAGTTCAGTTCTTCATGGAGGCACTGAACATTCCCCATAGAGATGCATTGATTCATGAGCAATAGCCTCCCAATGCTTTTCTATGGAAAAACATTGGATTGGCTGAGATCATCAAGATTAATAATCTCAGCCATGAAGGCGGGGGAGAAAAGTAAAGTAAAATACCTTTTCTGTGAGATCTGAGGGGGCCCGCCACCTTGGCAGGGGTACTATACATGTCATTGCATGCACATATAAAGAGATGTTATAAGCACCCAGTCTCCCTGTCTTAACCCTCCAACTGAAATCATTGACGTTCTGCAGGAACATCAATGTTTTCATTGGAGGCTCCACATACCTCTAGTTCAGGTCATACTGTCCACCACTAGAGGTGCTTTCGTGAAATACTAGAGTGAAACTGCACTATGTAAATGAGATGGTCTCAGATTAGATATTATAAATGCATTTTTAAAGACGATAATATATAGTTCAAATAGGAATAGTACATTTAGAAGGGCCAGCATCTTCCCAGCTAAGCTTTTCATTTTTTTTTTAAATTTTTTTTATATTTTGTTTTTCTTGAACAAACTAAAAAGCAAATAGGACTTAAGCTAGTATTAAAAATATTGACTTAATTAAAAAGGGAATGATATAAAACAAGGGGAAAAAGAGAAACAGAATTAAGAAAGAACCTAGTAATACAGAACCGTAAGCAGTCAATGAAAAGAATGAAACCATAAAACAAGTGAAACATCACCCGGGGGCTTGTGAAGCTCCAGCAATGGACTCAACACAATACAGGATAGACAAGGGTAGACTCCTAGGTCGGGACCTACATTTAGTGACTCTGTATAGTTACATACAACATTACAATTTAATAATGGGTTACTGAGTGTCACGATTCGGGGAACCCAACACGCTAACATACACACAGACACACACACAGAAAGTGTGCAGTACCGGTCCTTAGAGTGGCCGGGCTAAGCACACACAGAATAGTCAGGAGACAAGCCGAGTAAGGGGAACCAGAAAACAGAATAACGAGAAACAAGCCGAGGTCAAAGGGTAGGAGAAAGTCACAAAGTCAGTATAACAAGCCAGAGAGTACGTAACCAGAAATCACACGTTCAGAATCAATACTATAAAGCAAAGACCACAACAGGGCAGGGAGGAACAGGAAAGGTAAGTATATAAACCAGAAGGTTAATTCTGATTGGCTAATTTCCAATCAGAATTAACAATCACACGTGGGAGATATCTAAACCTCCCACTGTGATTGAGGCACTGTGCCTTTAACGCCGGGTCAGGTGACTGACCCCGGCGTGTAACAAATTGGCCGGTCTCCCAGCGTGCAGCGTCATGCATGCTGCCACTGGGGGACACGGAAGAAGACGCGGACGGCACCCGTGGCTGGGAGGATGCCGCCCGCCGAACACCTGGCAGGAAGGGGACCGTGGACGGCTGGAGGGTGAGTGCCGCGAGCGGACTGCAGCCTCCCCTTGCAGCCGCCCGCGGGGTCCTGACATTACCCCCCCCTCGAAGACCGCCCAGAGGGCGGGAAGCAGAAGGCTTCAAAGGAAACCGGGCATGAAAGGAGCGGATCAAAGAGGGAGCGTGCAGATCAGAGCACGAAACCCACGACCGGTCCTCAGGGCCGTACCCCTTCCAATCCACCAGATATTGCAGCCGACCCCTAGAAACGCGAGAGTCGAGAAGGGCAGCCACTTCGTACACATCACTGGGGACAGCGCGAGGGGAAACAGGCCGCCCGAGGGGACGAGAGAACCGGTTGCAAAGCAAGGGCTTCAAAAGCGAAACGTGAAACGTGTTCGGAATGCGCATGGAAGAGGGCAAGTCCAGGGAGTAGGAAACGGGGTTAACCCTACGTAACACCTTGTAGGGACCAAGGAACCTGGGAGCGAACTTCATCGAGGGAACCTTGAGGCGGAGGTTCCTAGAGGACAACCATACCCTATCACCCGGAACATAGGAAGGGGCCGCACCCCTATGGCGATCAGCAAACTTCTTCTGAGCAGCCGCTGAACGGGACAGCGCAACATGGACCTGATCCCACATCTTCCGCAAAGAGGCGAGGTGCTGGTCCAAAGCGGGCATGCCCTTGTCGGAGAACGCACCGGGAAGGACGGAAGGCCGAAACCCATAAGCAACCTCAAAAGGACTTAAGCCAGTAGACGAATGAGACACCGTATTCCTGGCAAATTCAGCCCACGGAAGGAGGCGAGACCAGTCATCCTGGTGCGCATTAGTGAAG
The DNA here is from genome assembly GCF_036172605.1 of Pelobates fuscus. NCBI lineage: Eukaryota > Metazoa > Chordata > Amphibia > Anura > Pelobatidae > Pelobates > Pelobates fuscus. The sequence continues at coordinate 5,669,230 of NC_086329.1, forward strand.
CAGCGCAAATACAACTCCACAGACTGATTAGCACGTTCGGCTGCACCATTAGATTGCGGGTGATAGGAGGAAGTAAACGACAAGGAGACCCCCATCTCAGCACAAAAACCCCTCCAAAACCGAGAGACAAATTGAGGACCCCTGTCAGATACAATATCCTCAGGTACCCCATGCAAGCGGAACACTTCCTTGGCAAACACCTGAGCAAGCTGAATCGCAGAAGGCAGTTTCTTAAGCGGAATAAAGTGCGCCATTTTAGAGAACCTATCCGTCACAGTTAATATCACTGTCTGACCATCAGAAGGAGGAAGGTCTACAATAAAATCCATGGATAAGTGGGTCCATGGTTTCTTGGGTATCGATAGAGGCATCAGGAGACCCTGGGGTCTCACATTAGGGGACTTACACTGCGTACAGACCCGACAAGCCTGCACAAAATCCACCACGTCTCGCTTGAGTGAAGGCCACCAGAACTGTTGAAGGAGGCCCTTATAAGTCTTGGTAACCCCTGGATGACCAGCAGTTTTGGCGGTGTGAAATAAAGTTAATAACTTCTTTCTGTCATTCACTTTAACGTATAGTCTGCCAACAGGCGTCTCAGGGGGTGCTTGAGTTTGGTATGTTTTAATATTATCAAGAACAAGAGACGAAACAACCAAACGGGTAGCAGCTATTATCTGAGACGCAGGTACAATAGGTTCAGGGGTCGGGTTAACAGATTCTAGAGGTTCATACTGTCGAGAGATAGCGTCAGCTTTGGCATTACGGCAACCAGGTCTATAGGTAATCACGTATTGGAAGCGTGAAAGAAATAGAGACCATCTAGCCTGCCGGGCGGACAACCTTCTAGCATCAGCTATATAGGAGAGGTTCTTATGATCTGTTATAACCATAACTTTGTGTCTAGAACCCTCTAATAAGTACCTCCATTCCTTAAAAGCCAACACAATAGCTAATAGTTCCCTGTTCCCAACATCGTAATTCTTTTCTGGATCAGATAACCTTTTTGAAAAGTAGCAACAGGGATGGAGGGGTTCGTCATACGATGATCTCTGTGACAGTACTGCTCCCACGCCTGATTCAGAAGCGTCCACTTCCATAACAAAGGGAAGGGAAGGATCAGGGTGGCGTAGTACTGGAGCAGAGGCAAATGCCTTCTTGAGAGTTTCGAAGGCCTTAAGGGCTTCAGGAGTCCAAACCCTAGGGTGTAGACCTTTCTTAGTCAGCTTCGTTATAGGGGAGATAAGTGGTGAAAAGTTTCTTATAAATTTCCTGTAATAGTTGGCAAATCCTATAAAACGCTGGATAGCCTTAAGACCTTGGGGAAGCGGCCAGGATAGTATGGCTTCTAACTTAGCAGGATCCATACTGAAACCCTGTTCGGAAATTATATATCCTAGAAATTGCACCGAGGTCTGATCGAACAAACATTTTTCTAATTTACAATAAAGTCCGTTCTGTAATAACCTTTTCAGCACCATCCTAACATGATTATGATGTGTCTGCAAATCAGGGGAATATACAAGGATGTCGTCAAGGTACACCACGGCACAGACATGCAATAGATCCCTGAGGACATCGTTTATTAGGTCCTGAAACACAGCGGGAGCATTACACAGTCCAAAAGGCATGACTAGATACTCGTAATGTCCGCTACGTGTATTGAATGCTGTTTTCCACTCATCATTCTCCTTTATACGAACAAGGTTATAAGCCCCCCTGAGGTCTAATTTAGTGAAGTATTTAGAACCTTTGACCCGGTCAAATAACTCCGTGATGAGGGGAATAGGGTAGGCATTTTTAATCGTTATATTGTTCAGGCCCCTGTAGTCTATACAAGGCCGTAGGTCACCCTCCTTTTTGGCAACAAAAAAGAAACCAGCCCCAGCAGGAGAGGAGGACCTTCTGATAAAACCTTTACTTAAGGCTTCCTTTATGTACTCCTCCATTACCTGGTTCTCTTTTTCAGAAAGAGGGTATACCTTACCCCTAGGCGGCATAGTACCAGGTAAGAGGTTTATGGCACAATCATATTCACGGTGCGGGGGTAGTTTATCTGCCTCCCTTTTTTCAAACACCATAGCTAGGTCCGCATACTCAGGAGGAACATTAACAGAAAGTGGTTTGGCTGTGGGTACATTAAGCAAGCCAACAGGACAAACACGAGTCATACATTCCCTTTGACAAGATTTCCCCCAGGAGAGAATCTCCAAACAACCCCAATCAATCATCGGATTGTGTTTAACCAACCAGGGGAAGCCCAAAACGACAGAGGCTGTAGGGGAGTTGATTATTTGAAAGGACAATCTTTCCTTGTGCAAGGCACCCACAGACATAACCAGTTCTTTGGTCTCATGGGTCACCAGAGGTTTCTCCAGTGGTCTACCATCTATGGCCTCCACAGCCAAGGGAGTGACCTTTTGGATCAGAGTCAAAGATGCGGTTTTAGCAAAACTCTCATCCATAAGATTGTCAGCAGCCCCTGAATCTATCAAGGCTTTGGTAATCACGGTAGTATTACCAACAAAAAGGGTAACCGTAATAAACGGTCTAGTAATGGGGACGTGAGGGGTAAACGACATAACACCCGAGGCCGACCCCTCTATAGGCCTTGGGTGCTGCAGTTTTCCCCGCAATTCAGGGCAGGTTCTTAGAAGATGTCCCCTTTTCCCACAGTAAAGGCATAACCCTTCCCTTCTTCGGTATGATTTTTCTACCTCAGTTAACCCAGTAACACCCAATTGCAAGGTTTCAGGGGGAGGTTGGCTAGAAGGGGGTAATGCCAGTAACGCAGTACTGGGTAAAGCAGGTAACATCTGAGTATACATACGCCTCTGACTACGTCTCTCTCTAATACGATTATCAATACGGATGATATAATCTATAAGATCATCCAGAAGGACAGGCAATTCCCTGGAGGCTATTTCGTCCAGGATGTAAGCGGCCAAACCCTCCTGAAAGGCTGTAACGAGGGCATCATTATTCCAAACCACCTCAGCTGCTAGAGTGCGGAATTCGATAGTGTAATCCGCTACAGATCTGTTAACCTGTCGGACCCTAAGCAGAGCTTTGCCAGCAGAAGCAACCCTGCCGGGTTGATCAAATGTGCGTTTGAAAGCGGTCAAAAAGTCTGCAAAGGACATTGGGGAAGCATTCTCCCACATGGGATTAGCCCATGCTAAAGCTCTCCCTGACAAGTGGTTTATCAAAAAGGCTATTTTAGATCTGTCAGTGGGATAGGAACGTGGATTCATCACCAAATGGATGTCAATTTGGTTGAGGAAACCACGACACAATGCCGGGTCACCGCTGTAGCGCTGTGGCGGCGTCATATGCACTACATGGGCAGGAACGGGTGCCGGAGTGGGAATGGGCTCGGGCACAGCAGCAGCCACCTCCTGAACGGCAGGCTGCAAGTGTGCAGTGCGAGCCAGTATGGTTTGCAAAGCTGGAGCAAACTGATCCATGCGGTGGTCCAAGCCATCCATTCTAGCCTCCTGATTAACTAGGAGCTGTGGTATGTCAGCAGGTTCCATTATGGCCCTGTTGTAATGTCACGATTCGGGGAACCCAACACGCTAACATACACACAGACACACACACAGAAAGTGTGCAGTACCGGTCCTTAGAGTGGCCGGGCTAAGCACACACAGAATAGTCAGGAGACAAGCCGAGTAAGGGGAACCAGAAAACAGAATAACGAGAAACAAGCCGAGGTCAAAGGGTAGGAGAAAGTCACAAAGTCAGTATAACAAGCCAGAGAGTACGTAACCAGAAATCACACGTTCAGAATCAATACTATAAAGCAAAGACCACAACAGGGCAGGGAGGAACAGGAAAGGTAAGTATATAAACCAGAAGGTTAATTCTGATTGGCTAATTTCCAATCAGAATTAACAATCACACGTGGGAGATATCTAAACCTCCCACTGTGATTGAGGCACTGTGCCTTTAACGCCGGGTCAGGTGACTGACCCCGGCGTGTAACAAATTGGCCGGTCTCCCAGCGTGCAGCGTCATGCATGCTGCCACTGGGGGACACGGAAGAAGACGCGGACGGCACCCGTGGCTGGGAGGATGCCGCCCGCCGAACACCTGGCAGGAAGGGGACCGTGGACGGCTGGAGGGTGAGTGCCGCGAGCGGACTGCAGCCTCCCCTTGCAGCCGCCCGCGGGGTCCTGACACTGAGGTCATTTTTACATTGAAGAATTACGGTAGTTGCTCAACTAATTTAGGTTCTTGGAAAAAAAAATTCGGAATCATTGGAATGGACAGAAATAGGAAAAGAGTCACCGATTACATAACATAAAACATTTTGTCCTAAAGTCCTTATTGAAACACGTAAGGTGGGTGTAGCCAAGCAGTAACTATTCCGGTACTTTGTACGCAGCCACGCCACAATGTAAGATCTGATGCGTGATCAGTGAGTAACATTCAGAGAAGTCTAAATGCTCAACTTTTAGATGAAAACCTAACTTATTTCCGGTGTTATCCATGGCATCCCCACCAATATTTAATACCATGAGCATCGGGCGATCCACTCACGGTGGACATGTGTTTTCAGTAATAATGTAGAAAGAGCTGAGAATGAGTAACACCGTTTTGATTAGGAGCAGCTTGCTCCATTATCACAAGCATATTTTAGACATCATGGGTTCAGATAATCATATCCCTGGGACGGTCTGCTGGAGCGGAGTTCTTTTTCCTGCTGTAGAATACACAGATAAAGTATGCCGTGCTCCCAGCATTATCGAGAACAATATGTGCAACCCGTGGATAAAGCCACCCAGTTTACCATGTAATCGCAACATCCTAGAGTGCGCACAGTGTGTTTTGTTTAAGTGTATCAGCACTTTTAAATAAAACGCACACTAGACTTGGAGATGCCTTTCGGACTGTGCTGCAATTGGCCTGAATTTGGGCCAATCGGGTGTTCGGCAGAATTTCCCTATTATGGACTAACTGAAACATACAATGGCCAACATTCTGAATTCCACCCATGGAAAGAGATGATTGATAGGAAAAAAGGTAATGAATGACTTGGAGAAAGCCATTAAATAATTATAATTTAAAAATAATAATTATATCTTAATCACAGATCAAGTGTGAAGTTAGAAATAGAGGGAAAAACAATCAATATGTATAGGTTATATATTTAATAAACGCTTCTCCTCTTTTTCTCTCTTTTGACTACATTTTCTCTGGAGCTTTTTCTCATAATTTGGTTCACAGGTCAACTATGAGTGTACTGCACAATATATGTATAACATTCAGGGCCGGCCTTAGGCATTTTGACGCCCTGTGCGAAAAATCTTCACAGCGCCCCCCCCCCCTCCCCCCGTCATCCATGTATGCTGTAATGTTTGTGTTGTCTGTGTATGTGATAGTAGGTGTGATGACTGTGTGTGATATGTATGCTATGTGTGATATTTGTAATGGGTGTATTAACAGTGCGTGATATGCGTGTATTGGTTGTATGTGACACACACACACACACACAGAGTCAGACGGCCATACACACACACAGGAAGACATCCACACACACACACAGGCAGACAGTCATACACACACACACAGACACACAAAGGCAGACAGTCTCACACACACACATACAGTAATACACACAGACACACACAGAGGCAGACAGTAATACACACAGACACACACAGTCATACACACAGACACACACAGTCATACACACACACACACACGCAGACAGTCATACACACAGACAAACACGCAGACAGTCATACACACAGACACACACAGGCAGACAGCCATACACACAGACACACACAGGCAGACAGCCATACACACAGAGGTAGACAGTCATACACACAGAGGCAGACAGTCATACACACAGACACACACACACAGAGGCAGACAGTAATACACACAGACACACAGAGGCAGACAGTAATACACACAGACACACAGTGGCAGACAGTCATATACACACACACACACACAGGCAGACAGTCTCACACACACAGACACACACAGGCAGACAGTCAGTCATACACACAGACACAGACAGTAATACACACAGACACACACAGAGGCAGACAGTAATACACACAGACACACACAGAGGCAGACAGTCATACACACAGACACACACAGAGGCAGACAGTCATACACACAGACAGACAGTAATACACACAGACACACACAGAGGCAGACAGTAATACAGACAGATACACACAGAGGCAGACAGTCATACACACAGACACACACAGAGGCAGACAGTCATACACAGACACACACACACAGGCAGACAGTCATACACACAGACACAGACACACAGAGGCAGACAGTCATACACAGACACACACACACAGGCAGACAGTCATACACACAGACACACACAGGCAGACAGTCATACACACAGACACACACAGGCAGACAGTCATACACACACAGACAGTAATAAACACAGGCAGAGAGTCACACTCACCTGACAATCCCACAGTTACCTGTGGAGTTCATTGTGGAGGCAGTGCAGCTCCTGGTGACTGTTTGGTGGGGAAGCAGGGACTCCTTCCTGCTTCCCCTGCAGCAGTTTTCCGGCGCTTTTAGCTCCGCCCCCGCCGCACGGTAAGCTCCGCCCCCGCTGCAAATTTAAAAAATTTTTTTTTTTTTTTTTTAAATCCACGGCGCCCCCTGCTCCATGGCGCCCTGTGCGGCCGCACAGCTCGCACACCCCTAAGGCCGGCCCTGATAACATTATATTATGTATATTTTGAGTTGAGTTTGAGCTGAGCTGACATCTGAATGAATTTCGGGTATCCAAAAAAATGTTTTATCTTGGTAAAAAAATGGCTCAGTAGAACCGTAATTTCTCATTGTGCGCAAGTCCAACGCACACCCAGTTTACCGTACAAGTCAGTCCCATGACACGTCTCTTAACCTGCATCGCAGCATGACAGATTCCCGGCCATGCATTAGTCAATGTTATATCTTTAGATGTTTAGATTTTATAAAACACTCTATGATCCGACCTTGCTTTGCAGTAAGTCATTTCACTGTAAATTAACCCTAAATAGACCTGACTGCAAAACAAAATAAAACCTGGAAAATATTAAAAATAATAGTAATTAAAAAAAAAAACATTCAAGAATTTACCTTTATATTTTAAATCTTTTGACAAAATGCATCTTTCACTGGTAATATTGGATTTATCCTCCAGGATGCATCTTCTTTTCATATTTTTCCCTTTTTTTTAACAGCCAAGCGTGTTAACCTTAAGTCCAGTCTGAGTATTAGTCTCGCTGCATTTAATACGTTTTATCACAGTTTTCCCAGTGCTTGGCTGGCTTTACACTCTTTGGAATTAAAGGGAAACATTCTACTTCATAGAAAGTCTAGCTTTCCCAGGACTGAGTTTCAATTAAAGTCCTATTCAATTCTAAATGAAACCTTGTTCTGCGCTAAATGAAAACAATTCAGGGCTGCTTCGTGTGGTTTCTTGGGGCTCAATATGCAGATTTTTACGTATTGAGAGGAGAATACGAACAAAGCCTTTTTGACCAGGGACGTAGTTTGTTAGGAAATGGAAATATTAACCAATTATATTAACTTTTTAGATATTTATCCCATTGCACCAAGAGCAGCAAACCTTCATTTATTTCTCATCATTGTAGGTAATTACGTTACTTTCTTACAAGACATCACTAGGTGAACTGCATATTCATTTAGTGATAAAGAAAGGGGACCCTATGTCAGGAATGTGAAACCTTTAGAATTGATAACAATGATGGCCGCACAAGAACAAGACTCTGTCTTTTGGTATTTGAGTGGCGGTGAAATAGTAAATCAGATCTACGAGGATAGAGCTGTTTATTTTTGTCAAAATGGCAACAAGCCTGTCAAGAAATAGAAGCTTCAAAATGGTAGCTAGAATACCAAGGGATATGTGCTACAAAATGAAAGAATTATCTGGATAAAGATAACTAGTTAATGTATTGGAGACTTTGGTGATTCAAATGGTGACTCAAAATGAGAGGAAAACATCCTGTGCCAACATGAATATTTCAGACCTCCAAATATTCCTGATTTTGGCGGGACAGATGTGATTTCTGGATCATTTGCCCCCAGCCGATTTAGTTCCCCAGTGTTTTGAATCCAGGGACACCAGTTACCTGTCATCACACAGCACATCACAAGAGCATCATTAGATGTACTCTCGCTGTTCACAGGCACTAAGGACCCTGCAGATTGTGTTTCTGCAGCACTCTCTGCAAGGTTCTGTATGTTGGGGCTGGGCAGACAGGACCTTTTTTGAGAAGGTCCACCCTTTTAACAGGCAGGCCTGCCCATTATGGGCAGACCTGTAATTAGCAATGGCCTTTCTTAGGACCATCCACCTACACACTGTTGGGACGTATGCTATTCTGGCAGGGCCTGGGCAACCATAAGGTGGCATAGGTGGCTGCCTAGGGTGCACCGGCCCAATAGGTGCAATGTCTGGGTTCCCTCGCTCCACTCCTGCCAATCACATAAAGTAGCATGGCTGCATGGATCTCATTAGAGGATCTTCAGTATTCTCTACCAGGTTTAACAGGAAGTGATCACTGGGAGCAGTCTGCAACTTCCTGTCAGATTGGGTAGAGGAAACAGAAGATCCTCTACTGCACAGCCACGCTAAAAAGAGAAGGTAAGGAGGCACAATAAAAAGGGAGAAGGGGGAAGAGATCACAAAGGAGAGGGGTTGAAAGAGACCATAAGGGGGCTGGGGAAGGGGAGAAAGAGACATACAGAATGGCTAGGTGGAGTAAGAGACACAGAGGGGCTCAGGGAATAAGACACACAAAGGATCTGGTGAAGGGGAGAAAGAGACAATGGGCTGGAGGAAGAAAGAGGCATACAAAGGGGCTTGGGGGGTGTAAGCGACACACATGAGGGGTTATTAGACACACAAAGGGGAAATATTGGGTATAAGATACACTAAAGGGAAGTGTAAGACACGAGCGGGGGATAAGATACATAAAAGGGGGCTTAGGAGACACACCCGTCAAGACCTAAAACTGACAAGGGACCCGGAGAATTATAAGTGTCCAGTAATTTGAATTGCTGCTAATTTACACACATTTTTTAGGGTAGAATAAACTGTTGAGGTATTTGAGTGGCTGTTGAGTGCGTTCAGCTATGGCTCCTAGTGTAGGTATATTTTTAGATATAAAAAAGCTGAAATAAAGATCTGAAGAAACCCAGCGTGAATCCATCTCTTTCTTGATATGACTATCACTGTGTTTTTTTACCGTGAATATGCTTTGTGCCTTATCAAATAAACTCCCATTGCTTTCACTGCTTTTATCATCTATCTGCAAAAATGTATCACCAGGACAGCAAAAATAAAATAGAAAAATATACCATCAGTATCGTAAGCTGCACATTCTATTCTGATTAGAACGTCTGATAGAACAGAGGGGACTGGACTACTTGTATTATAATACATTTATTTACTAAACAGTAACTTTAAAACGCAGTTACAGTACTGAGAAAAAATTCACCAGCGCAGCTAAAATCGGGAGTTTATTTCCAATTCAGCTTTCTGCAACTAATTTATCAACTAGCTCGTTAGGGAAAAAATACATTCTTTAATGTCTTTGCAACTGTAGCTATAATTGAAATAAAAAAGCCTCACCGCTAATCAGAACCCGCTTAGCATAGTACTCATATCATAAAATGAAATATCCAACACCAGCGATGGGATAACTATGGAGATAAATGTCCTATGACATCATTATCAGGTTACTAATCACTAGTGCTGATCTAATTGTACATAAAGCACTTTAATGGCCAATAGGGGAGCAGAGCTCCAGAAGGGAAGTTTATTGAGTAGAAAGTGGAGAGCCCACGAAGGTTGGGGAATGATAGACTTCGGCCAATCAGTGTGTTGCAATATATATACATTATATTTATATTTATGTATATATTTCACAGTACAACGAATACCATTTGATTCACAGATCAAGTGAGAAGTAATCAATAAAAGAGATAAGTAAAACAGTCAATACATATTGAATATGTATTAAATATATAATATATAAATATAGAGTTTTTTTTACTAATCCTTTTTTCCCCACTGTTGGTCACTTTTGATTTGATCTGTAAATAAAATCATTTTAGCCATCAAGGCTGTCCCTTAACCATCAATTATCTTTTTGGCCAATAACCATCCATTTTTTTTTTGCCATGGACGAAACTCCGAATCAAGAATCAAAGAAACATGCTCGCCCCATTGCGCGAGTCTTTTGTTTGGTTATGCATTCGTATGCGGCTTTGGAGTTACAGGAGTCAGATGACCTGCCGATCGGCCTAAATTCGAAGGAATTACAAGACGGAAGAAAACGAATGCACACTTTGAGAAGAAGGTACATTGATATGGAAGTAAAGCGAAGTCGTGCTCAGCTGATATAGAGGAGATAGAGCAGAGGGACCTGATTAGGAAATAAGAATGGGTAAGGGTTGGTGGGGGAAGAGATGTGCTGTTGTTATGGACAGAAGAATTAAACCAAAATAGCTATTTACTAATGTCTATTTATTCTGTGTTCACTATGTTAAAACTGGCTGCTAGAGTAAATATTCCCTTCCCCCCCAATGTGTTCAGTCACTATTTCCTCTGCAAGTTTCTTGTAACACACATTCTTACATTCTTGTGTTAACAGCTAGCTTCCTTTGCTAACTCCTCCCCCACTTCCTTTGTGCCAATTCCACATGTAACAAAATGGAGAATCACTGTTAAAGTAACAAAGAAACTATTCACTTCCCCTTTCTTCGTGTATCCAAGCCGGAGCTGGAATATGGGGGGAAGAGCTCTGTAATGATGACATCACATCCTGTAGGGTGGGTTTTAGACAAGACCCTTTAGACTGTTAACCAATTGTTGAATGGATACTGTATGTTTAAACTGTGACGTATTTTTGCTTTAAGAAGGAGCCCCCCACTTCGGGGAAAAAAGCATTCCTTAGTATTTCACTGATCAGAACCTTTGTCTACGGTGTGAATTACTTCTAGGGAAAGCGTGCACGCATTAATCAATCAATTTGGAAGGAGTAGATAAACAAATAATCAAAGTTTTCTTTGATCCAAAACACTGTGTTAGGAGAGAAACGGGAAAATAAGATAATAAGGAAGATGCGAATATGTTAACAAAATGGGGAGAACCATATAATGTCTGTCTTCAGCATACAGAATGTCCTGGAAATATCCCTAAAATTGTTTTCTTATTAAATATACTAGTTGTTAAATGATTTAATGGGATTGTGGTATTCAATTAATTCTACAAACCGTCTCGAGCTTCACCCTCGTTAACTGCCACAATGATAGTATTTGTTAAAATTTCTAATGGTGCTATTCCGCAAACAATTACCTGTCACGGAATGTCGGATCCCAGCTAAGTGGATTGAATGGGCAATGGCTCATTCTGCATGGCTGATGGCAGATGGATATTCTTACTCTCGGCTTCAAGTCGAAATGAGTAAATGTGTTTTGTACCCTTTACATACCCTGTATTTTTGTTCCTTTAGAAATAGCAAAACAAAAATTTTAATTTGTTTGAATTTGTGCTTTTCAAAGAGTAATGCAGGGGCAGACAACTAGTCTATATTTATATTTTTTTATGTTACCAAAGACGGATACGGTTGCGGTTCTTGAATAACTAATGGAAACATAATTTTTCTTCTTTTTTTTTAGTAATTTATTTTTCGTGCAAGATCTATGTTACTGTTTTTAAAGGAACACTATAGTCACCTAAATTACTTTAGCTAAATAAAGCAGTTTTAGTGTATAGATCATTCCCCTGCAATTTCACTGCTCAATTCTCTGTCATTTAGGAGTTAAATCATTTTCTCTGTTTATGCAGCCCTAGCCACACCTCCCCTGGCTATGACTGACAGAGCCTGCATGAAAAAAAAACTGGTTTCACTTTCAAATAGATGTAATTTACCTTAAATAATTGTATCTCAATCTCTAAATTGAACTTTAATCACATACAGGAGGCTCTTGCAGGGTTTAGCAAGCTCTTAACATAGCAGGGGATAAGAAAATCTTAATTAAACAGTACTTGCAATAAGGAAAGCCTAAATAGGGCTCTCTTTACGGGAAGTGTTTATGGAAGGCTGTGCAAGTCACATGCAGGGAGGTGTGACAAGGGTTCATAAACAAAGGGATTTAACTCCTAAATGGCAGAGGATTGAGCAGTGAGGCTGCAGGGGCATGTTCTATACACCAAAACTGCTTCATTAAGCTAAAGTTGTTCACGTGACTATAGTGTCCCTTTAATAATTGAGTGCTGGGCTCTGATGCTTTCACCTTCCATGGCACACCCCAAATTGCTCTGTTCCTGATTGGTTGAGCTGGAATGTTCAATAGTGGACATTTGCAGGTGGCGTCCCTGCTGAATATATGGGACCTTTAATTAATTCTAATTTCTAAAGAGCTTTTCTCCTCCAGGGGACTCAAGGGGCTACAGCAGGTAGCATAGATTTTAACCAAATTAGCGGCTTGCTGAATGATGGTTCAAATCAATTACCCAGCTTAATTCTTCTGATTTCATTGACCTCAGGAGAGTGACATGCGAAGTCGATCCTATAGGGAGGGAATCCTTTGATCTGTAGGTTTGAACAGATTCTACAATTATCACAACTAAACTGTACTATAATCACAGCTTAATTAATTATCTCTATTGCCAATCTGCAGCATCTTCTGCTGGTGAGCACAAGTTTATTGTCATAAACAACTGGGTGAAATCACCCATCTCTGTCTTGTTAGAGATTTTGCATTTTAGCTGAAATCAGCCAGGGGGTATGTTAGTGTAGGACTCACCGAAGAGGTTTGTCTTGATGTTACACCTACTGGCCAATAATACTGTTATTTAAATGTGTATAAGGTTTGGGTAAAGTGGGCAGGTAACGTTCTTTCTTGGATTTTATTCTATATGTTTGGTGTTTGGGCTGATGAATACTGTCGCCATTGCTGCTGCCCAGGAGTAGTAAAAATTGGAGTGCAGAGCTTATATTGTGCTTTACAAAGATAAGATCCAACACAGAAAACAAGTGCTGATGTATGGCATGTTTTCTAACCAAACTCCAGAAAACAGTCATTAAAACAACAAAGTATCACAAACAGGCAATTTGCCACTCTGCAGTTTATTATTTTTATTTTTTTAAGGATTGTCTGAAAAGTGTAAATAGTTGAATTTTTACAAATATAAAAAAGTTACACTGATGCTAGTTCACTTTTTTTGTGTGTTTGCGTGTACATCTTACACCTTCCCACCACCCACATTCTCCAGTTTTGCCCTCAGATTTTCTAATTTTTCGACGAGTGCTGTGGAGGCAGAGGACACGATATTACTGCAGAGCTTACAGACAGTTCATTGCTCCGTATTGCACGGCAGGCTCTCTGTCCCAGAAAAGAGTATTGTGTACAAAAAAAAAAATCCTCTCTGCATCCAATTATTATTTGAAGTGTCTAGGAACCAGTTTATGGTTCAAACTGACAATATAAATAGCAATTTATCTGCTGATGTTGATTTGTCAGCATGGCGTCTATACTTGGAGCGCCGCTTGCTCCGTAGACCCAGCGTTTGGAAACAAACCTGCCAGGATAAGCCTGCTTTAGGAAAGTATCATGCTGTCTGTCAGTCATTCTGTTCTTGGGATGTAAATATATCCTTTGCATTGTTCTATTTGTTTAGAAGCACAGTCCAATACGACCCGTTGCTGCCTATTCAAATACTGTTACACTCTATGCATTCGAATAGCAAAAATTGGGATTCTGAAGAAATATCTCATTTCCATGACAACCATCATTTCATCTGAAGAGACACTTTACAGTGATCAATGCTATGGAGCCATTTAGCTTCAGATAATCTGTTTTGTGGCTTTTTTAAAAAAAACAAAAAACCAAAAAAAACAATGTTCTCTCTGGCTTTGAGTCTGATATTAGTCAATCTCTGTCATCTGAAACGCCATCTACATTTTTTGTTTCTTTTTCAAAAATACTACGACGCTACATATTCACCAGGATAAGATGATCAATGATGATTTTTATTCCTACAAAAAAAAAGCCGAGCTGAGTTTCGAATTCCCTCGCTGACTTCCTATTTTTAGATCTGTGCATAACACCCTCTGATACGTATACGTGACACTCTCGACTCCGAGCGTGGGGCTATAGAAGGCAGCAAATTCTTAAGAGAAGGGAATGCTTTCCCCGAAGGACGGAGCACATGATAAAGAGCAGGGAACGGCCCACCCTCGGCTTTTCATTCCTACAGACTGACTTAATAAAGATGACTACGGAGACCTCATAACAAACATATAGAAACATGTTACGCTCCAGAGACAGACGTTTCCTCTGATTTAACAAAATGTCTGCTCGTGGTTTGTAAAAAAAGGTTTTGAAAGATATGAACCTAGCTTTTAAAAGAAAAAAAAACACGTCCTGAGAATGTTATGCTTCCATTAGAAACGGAACGTTTGTATGCTTTCTGTTATTGCTCCAGGGAGTATTTTATAGCAGGCGTGAGGCTGCCATTATTAGTCCCTTTAGCTGTGTATTTCTGAACAGAGTTTTAGCTGCATTTTAATTGTCTGAAAATGTTACATAACCTGCCATAATTCAGCTTTGACTTCAAACTGTGAAAATGTAGATATACCACAAGGATACATGGATGGCGATAGGCTGGGAGACGCTTGCTTTCGCCATTTCTTCACTCTCTGTTTTACATACCTGCCATCTCCTTCATTTGATTGGTGGAACTTCATGTGGCTCATCCACGAGGGAATCTGACAGCCAGAGTTTAATGACAAATCTTCTACATCTCTTATTGTCGCATCTCAGGTAGGATACATGTGGGGGGACTGGCAGGGGAGGGAAGAAGGTGAAGTGGGACATTGGCGACAAGGATGGCAATGGATAAGAGGCAGTGCTGGAATGGTTGGAGAAATTGTGGGGTTTCGCTGTGGAGTAAGAAAATAGAAGATATGGAGTATAGCTGAAAAGAAGAAAGGAAGAAGACACAGGGCATGTCAGGCATGAGATTGGATGAGGCATAGGGCATGGCATTGACAAGAAAGGAAAAATACATAGGGCATGGTTGGAGTGAGACTGGAGCAGGCACAGGACATAGCTGGGATGAGACTGGATGAGGCACAGGGCATAGCTGGGGTGAAACTGGAGCAAACACAGGGCAAGGATGGGGTGAGAATTGGAGAAGGCACAGGGCATAGCTGAGGTGAGACTGAAGGAGACATAGGGCATGACTGTGGTGAAACTGTAGGAGGCACAGGGCATGACTGATGTGAGACTGGAGGAGACATAGGGCATGACATGACAAGGAAATGAGGCAATAGACCATGTCTCGAATGTTGAGAACATGACTGATGATGAGTATTATCCAGTTTTGGGGAGAAGATGTTTGTTGATTAATGTCAGGAATCTGGGAACCAGAACACACAGACAGAATCACAAACAAGAATATTTGTAATACCGGTCCTTAGAATAACCGGGTTATACAAATAAGCAGAGTCAGAATACCAGTCGAGGTCAGAGGATTACAGAAGTAAGGAATAACGATTAAACAAGCTGAGGTCAAAGGATTAGAGAGAGCAGGATAAACGAGAGACAAAAGCTAGTCAAGGTACAAAACAACTAAACAGATTAGTGGGCTACCAAGAAACCACAACAGGGAAACAAGGAATGGGAGAGGTAAGTATATATAGGCATCACTTACTTCTGATTGGTCAAATTCAGACGGAATGCCGGTGGGGATCGCAGCACCCGGAGCTCCGGCGGGAGGTAAGCAGGCAGGAAGCCTGACAATTATTTGTTCAGAATGAAACAATGGGAGAATATCCTTAGACAAAGTTAAGGCTCTGCTTTAAATAGAGTAACTCACAAAACAAAGACTTGATAGT
Source organism: Pelobates fuscus (assembly GCF_036172605.1). NCBI lineage: Eukaryota > Metazoa > Chordata > Amphibia > Anura > Pelobatidae > Pelobates > Pelobates fuscus. The sequence continues at coordinate 5,685,153 of NC_086329.1, forward strand.
AGTGCATATATCAAATCTTTATTGGGAATAAGGAGTTTGCAATTAGCTTTATGGCTGGGTGGTGCCATCCCATAGGGGTACCATGTCATTCAATCAAGGAAAGTACAAATATATAGAGGGTATTATTGCTAAACATGTATTAGGTAAAGAAATCAAGAATAAGAGCTGAAAGTAAAAAGTACATCAAACAGTGAAATAAAGTCAATAAAATCAGTCATTATTATCAGTCAGTCATTATGGCTTGAGAAAGACTCATTGAAATTAAAACGTTGCTAGTCTGTGTCCAATAACGACTCCGGATTGGATTCATCATTGAGTGCCAATATCTTTTTTTATCATTGTACCCTGGTTTGGAGGTTGTGAGCTGCCCAAAAATCGTATTTGCAGAGACAGACAATATCCCACCCTCAACCACGACATTAAGCGTTAGTTGTTCTGGTGCCTGTAGTGTTCTTTTAACTTTTGTTCACATTTATTACATTTTATCCTTTAGGTGGAGAGGCAGGGCCCTCTCTACCACCTTTTCCTGTATGTCGAGTGTGTTTTGTTAGAATGGTTCGTCTTGTTTACCTATTGCACATTGCTGCGGAATACGTTCTGCTATATACATAATTAGAATACTGTGAATGTGAAATCACTAGTATTCCCTTGAGCGAGGAAGTGTGAGAGAGAAATGAAGTAAGCTCCACACAAGGCTTAAAACACGTTAATCATCTATTCCTTAGATTCCAGCTTCCAAACGTAGACAAGTCCATTGAAATATACTGATTACTAGCAGATAATTGTACCTCTCTGTGACAGCAGTACCACCACCGGGATATTTCACGATTACACTAAGGCAATTAAACAAAGGAAGTCTGCCTGCTGGATTATAGTATTGGAGTATCTATCCACTGTTCTCTATATGACCTAACTGAAAGTCTCACTTGGGGGTTGGTCTTTCTTGCTGTCCAATGACCTTTATTAAACTGTCCTCCCTTGCATATTGAACTCCACAAAACAGCTTATTTCACTATTTTGGAGGAAGCAGGTGGCTTCACCCCTTTCCTTGTGGGCGCCTAGGGTTGAGGAGGCAAGGCCGATGATAGTCCTACTAAGGTTTGAGGCCAGTGGGAAGATGTGTTACTATTTGGTGGAGTTTCCAGCCTTTAATCCGGGATGGGGCCACAGAGGCACGGGGTGAGGGTTGAGCATGAACTGGGTTTGGTCATTGGGGATCCTACGGGTGAATGTCATTGGGGTGGTTGGTGGAAACAGAGAGGTTCCATACCCTATTCCCGTCACCTTCTACTGCTTCTTTTTCTTCTCTTTTCTCTATTCCCTTTTCTTACTTTTTATTATTTGCCTTTTGTTCCTGCCCAGAAGTGCTCTATGGATACCATGAACAGAGTCATCATGGAAGGGACCACATAGGGGCAGTGGGAGAGCACTGGGCAAGCATGATATGTTGGTACTGCTTTCAAGGCTTAGTACCAATAGGTTTGGTCGTGGTGGCATGGTTGGGTGATTCTGTTACCATATCTCTGTCTTGACTGTCAGTTGACTCTTTACTATTCTGTATTTCCTGTTTATTCTAAATCAATAAACACTCGTTGAACATAATATTATAAACTCTTCAAAAGGAGCTATGCCAAGATTGGCCACAAGATGGTAGCATAACACAGCCCAGCTAGATAGCACACTTGCACTGTACGTGTCATGCAACCAAGTACAAACAGTGCAAATTATAAGAACATTAAAATTATTCCTTAAAGATAAATGAGACATGATGGCTTTGATAAAAAAAAAAAAAAAACAACAGCAACAACACTACTTTGTAGTATCTTGCTGTATGATATACATAGAGGGGTTAAATAGGACGTGTACTAGTTGTACAAGAAATTTATATTTTATTTTACAATTCTAAAATAATTTTCAATAGCACATTTGCAAACCACCAGTGTAAAAGTGATCAGTGCAAAAACAAATATTTAAAAAAACGTAGCTTTTAGGTACATAGCATCCCACGGTTGCTTCCCAATTAGCAACCACATAAAACAGATATAAACAAGATAGGGTATTTGGGGTATTCCCCAAATACCCTATCTTGTTTATATCTAATATAATTTTCAGAATGTTAAGTATGTTATATAATAAAAAAAAAAAAACATGATATAATTACTGCACTTACTGTACATCGGTCTTCTGTAATGTAAAGTGCTGAGTACATCTGTTAGCGCTATATAAATATAATATACATACACTGTATACCTACTGCACTTACTGCACCTCCTTCTACTGTAATGTAACCTGTAAAGTGCTATGTACACCGCTATATAAATATAATATACATACACTGTATACCTACTGTACTGACTGTACCTCCCTCTACTGTAATGTAACCTGTAAAGTGCTGAGTACACCTGCTAGTGCCATATAAATAAAATATGCAAACACTGTATACCTACTGCACTTACTGTACCTCCCTCTACTGTAATGTAACCTGTAACGTGCTGAGTACACCTGTTAGCACTATATAAATATAATATACATACACTGTATACCTACTGCACTTACAGTACCTCCCTCTACTGTAATGTAACCTGTAAAGCGCTGAGTACACCTGTTAGCACTATATAAATACAATATACATACACTGTATACCTACTGCACTTACTGTACCTCCCTCTACTGTAATGTAACCTGTAAAGTGCTGAGTACACCTGTTAGCACTATATAAATATAATATACATACACTGTATACCTACGGCACTTACTGTACCTCCCTCTACTGTAATGTAACCTGTAAAGTGCTGAGTACACCTGTTAGCGCTATATAAATATAATATACATACACTGTATACCTACTGCACTTACTGCACCTCCCTCTACTGTAATGTAACCTGTAAAGTGCTGAGTACACCTGTTAGCGCTATATAAATACATTATACATACACTGTATACCTACTGCACTTACTGTACCTCCCACTACTGTAATGTAACCTGTAACGTGCTGAGTACACCTGTTAGCGCTATATAAATATAATATACATACGCTGTATACCTACTGCACTTACTGTACCTCCCTCTACTGTAATGTAACCTGTAAAGTGCTGAGTACACCTGTTAGTGCTATATAAATAAAATATACATACACTGTATACCTACTGCACTTACTGTACCTCCCTCTACTGTAATGTAACCTGTAAAGTGCTGAGTACACCTGTTAGCGCTATATAAATATAATATACATACACTGTATACCTACTGCACTTACTGCACCTCCCTCTACTGTAATGTAACCTGTAAAGTGCTGAGTACACCTGTTAGCGCTATATAAATACATTATACATACACTGTATACCTACTGCACTTACTGTACCTCCCACTACTGTAATGTAACCTGTAACGTGCTGAGTACACCTGTTAGCGCTATATAAATATAATATACATACGCTGTATACCTACTGCACTTACTGTACCTCCCTCTACTGTAATGTAACCTGTAAAGTGCTGAGTACACCTGTTAGTGCTATATAAATAAAATATACATACACTGTATACCTACTGCACTTACTGTACCTCCCTCTACTGTAATGTAACCTGTAAAGTGCTGAGTACACCTGTTAGCGCTATATAAATAAAATATACATACACTGTATACCTACTGCACTTACTGTACCTCCCTCTACTGTAATGTAACCTGTAAAGTGCTGAGTACACATGTTAGCGCTATATAAATATAATATACATACACTGTATACCTCCTGCACTTACTGTACCTCCCTCTACTGTAATGTAACCTGTAAAGTGCTGAGTACACCTGTTAGCACTATATAAATATAATATACATACACTGTATACCTACGGCACTTACTGTACCTCCCTCTACTGTAATGTAACCTGTAAAGTGCTGAGTACACCTGTTAGCGCTATATAAATATAATATACATACACTGTATACCTACTGCACTTACTGCACCTCCCTCTACTGTAATGTAACCTGTAACTTGCTGAGTACACCTGTTAGTGCTATATAAATAAATATACATACACTGTATACCTACTGCACTTACTGTACCTCCCTCTGCTGTAATGTAACCTGTAAAGTGCTGAGTACACCTGTTAGTGCTATATAAATAAATATACATACACTGTATACCTACTGCACTTACTGTACCTCCCTCTGCTGTAATGTAACCTGTAAAGTGCTGAGTACACCTGTTAGCGCTATATAAATAAATATACATACACTGTATACCTACTGCACTTACTGTACCTCCCTGTACTGTAATGTAACCTGTAAAGCACTGAGTACACCTGTTAGCGCTATATAAATACAATATACATACACTGTATACCTACTGCACTTACTGTACCTCCCTCTACTGTAATGTAACCTCTAAAGTGCTGAGTACACCTGTTAGCACTATATAAATATAATATACATACACTGTATACCTACTGCACTTACTGTACCTCCCTCTACTGTAATGTAACCTGTAAAGCGCTGAGTACACCTGTTAGCACTATATAAATACAATATACATACACTGTATACCTACTGCACTTACTGTACCTCCCTCTACTGTAATGTAACCTGTAACGTGCTGAGTACACCTGTTAGCGCTATATAAATATAATATACATACGCTGTATACCTACTGCACTTACTGTACCTCCCTCTACTGTAATGTAACCTGTAAAGTGCTGAGTACACCTGTTAGTGCTATATAAATAAAATATACATACACTGTATACCTACTGCACTTACTGTACCTCCCTCTACTGTAATGTAACCTGTAAAGTGCTGAGTACACCTGTTAGCGCTATATAAATAAAATATACATACACTGTATACCTACTGCACTTACTGTACCTCCCTCTACTGTAATGTAACCTGTAAAGTGCTGAGTACACCTGTTAGTGCTATATAAATAAATATACATACACTGTATACCTACTGCACTTACTGTACCTCCCTCTGCTGTAATGTAACCTGTAAAGTGCTGAGTACACCTGTTAGCGCTATATAAATAAAATATACATACACTGTATACCTACTGCACTTACTGCACCTCCCTCTACTGTAATGTAACCTGTAACTTGCTGAGTACACCTGTTAGTGCTATATAAATAAATATACATACACTGTATACCTACTGCACTTACTGTACCTCCCTCTGCTGTAATGTAACCTGTAAAGTGCTGAGTACACCTGTTAGTGCTATATAAATAAATATACATACACTGTATACCTACTGCACTTACTGTACCTCCCTCTGCTGTAATGTAACCTGTAAAGTGCTGAGTACACCTGTTAGCGCTATATAAATAAATATACATACACTGTATACCTACTGCACTTACTGTACCTCCCTGTACTGTAATGTAACCTGTAAAGCACTGAGTACACCTGTTAGCGCTATATAAATACAATATACATACACTGTATACCTACTGCACTTACTGTACCTCCCTCTACTGTAATGTAACCTGTAAAGTGCTGAGTACACTTGTTAGTGCTATATAAATAACATAAACATACACTGTATACCTACTGCACTTACTGTACCTCCCTCTACTGTAATGTAACCTGTAACGTGCTGAGTACACCTGTTAGCGCTACATAAATAAAATATACATACACTGTATACCTACTGCACTTACTGTACCTCCCTCTACTGTAATGTAACCTGTAAAGTGCTGAGTACACCTGTTAGCGCTATATAAATAAAATATACATACACTGTATACTACTGCACTTACTGTACCTCCCTCTACTGTAATGTAACCTGTAAAGCACTGAGTACACCTGTTAGCGCTATATAAATAAAATATACATACACTGTATACCTACTGCACTTACTGTACCTCCCTCTACTGTAATGTAACCTGTAAAGTGTTTTTTACACCTGTTAGCGCTATATAAATAAAATATACACACACTGTATACCTACTGCACTTACTGTACCTCCCTCTACTGTAATGTAACCTGTAAAGTACTGAGTACACCTGTTAGCGCTATATAAATAAAACATACATACACTGTATACCTACTGCACTTACTGTACCTCCCTCTACTGTAATGTAACCTGTAACTTGCTGAGTACACCTGTTAGCGCTATATAAATAAAATATACATACACTGTATACCTACTGCACTTACTGTACCTCCCTCTACTGTAATGTAACCTGTAAAGTGTTTTTTACACCTGTTAGCGCTATATAAATAAAATATACACACACTGTATACCTACTGCACTTACTGTACCTCCCTCTACTGTAATGTAACCTGTAAAGTACTGAGTACACCTGTTAGCGCTATATAAATAAAATATACATACACTGTATACCTACTGCGCTTACTGTACCTCTCTCTACTGTAATGTAACCTGTAAAGCACTGAGTACACCTGTTAGCGCTGTATAAATAAAATATACATACACTGTATACCTACTGCACTTACTGTACCTCCCTCTACTGTAATGTAACCTGTAAAGTGCTGAGTACACCTGTTAGCACTATATAAATAACATAAACATACACTGTATACCTACTGCACTTACTGTACCTCCCTCTACTGTAATGTAACCTGTAACGTGCTGAGTACACCTGTTAGCGCTATATAAATAAAATATACATACACTGTATACCTACTGCACTTACTGTACCTCCCTCTACTGTAATGTAACCTGTAAAGTGCTGAGTACACCTGTTAGCGCTATATAAATAAAATATACATACACTGTATACCTAGTGTGCTTACTGTACCTCTCTCTCTACTGTAATGTATCCTGTAAAGTGCTGAGTACCCCTGTTAGCGCTATATAAATATAATATACATACACTGTATACCTACTGCACTTACTGCACCTCCTTCTACTGTAATGTAACCTGTAAAGTGCTGAGTACACCTGTTAGCGCTATATAAATATAATATACATACACTGTATACCTACTGCACTTACTGCACCTCCTTCTACTGTAATGTAACCTGTAAAGTGCTGAGTACACCTGTTAGCGCTATATAAATATAATATACATACACTGTATACCTACTGCACTTACTGCACCTCCTTCTACTGTAATGTAACCTGTAAAGTGCTGAGTACACCTGTTAGCGCTATATAAATAAAATATACATACACTGTATACCTACTGCACTTACTGTACCTCCCTCTACTGTAATGTAACCTGTAAAGTGCTGAGTACACCTGTTAGCGCTATATAAATAAAATATACATACACTGTATACCTACTGCACTTACTGTACCTCCCTCTACTGTAATGTAACCTGTAAAGTGCTGAGTACACCTGTTAGCGCTATATAAATACAATATACATACACTGTATACCTACTGCACTTACTGTACCTCCCTCTACTGTAATGTAACCTGTAAAGTGCTGAGTACACCTGTTAGCGCTATATAAATAACATATACATACACTGCATACCTACTGCACTTACTGTACCTCCCTCTACTGTAATGTAGCCTGTAAAGTGCTGAGTACACCTGTTAGTGCTATATAAATAAAATATACATACACTGTATACCTACTGCACTTACTGTACCTCCCTCTACTGTAATGTAACCTGTAAAGTGCTGAGTACACCTGTTAGCGCTATATAAATACAATATACATACACTGTATACCTACTGCACTTACTGTACCTCCCTCTACTGTAATGTAACCTGTAAAGTGCTGAGTACACCTGTTAGCGCTATATAAATAACATATACATACACTGCATACCTACTGCACTTACTGTACCTCCCTCTACTGTAATGTAGCCTGTAAAGTGCTGAGTACACCTGTTAGTGCTATATAAATAAAATATACATACACTGTATACCTACTGCACTTACTGTACCTCCCTCTACTGTAATGTAACCTGTAAAGTGCTGAGTACACCTGTTAGCGCTATATAAATAAAATATACATACACTGTATACCTAGTGTGCTTACTGTACCTCTCTCTCTACTGTAATGTATCCTGTAAAGTGCTGAGTACCCCTGTTAGCGCTATATAAATATAATATACATACACTGTATACCTACTGCACTTACTGCACCTCCTTCTACTGTAATGTAACCTGTAAAGTGCTGAGTACACCTGTTAGCGCTATATAAATATAATATACATACACTGTATACCTACTGCACTTACTGCACCTCCTTCTACTGTAATGTAACCTGTAAAGTGCTGAGTACACCTGTTAGCGCTATATAAATATAATATACATACACTGTATACCTACTGCACTTACTGCACCTCCTTCTACTGTAATGCAACCTGTAAAGTGCTGAGTACACCTGTTAGCGCTATATAAATAAAATATACATACACTGTATACCTACTGCACTTACTGTACCTCCCTCTACTGTAATGTAACCTGTAAAGTGCTGAGTACACCTGTTAGCGCTATATAAATAAAATATACATACACTGTATACCTACTGCACTTACTGTACCTCCCTCTACTGTAATGTAACCTGTAAAGTGCTGAGTACACCTGTTAGCGCTATATAAATACAATATACATACACTGTATACCTACTGCACTTACTGTACCTCCCTCTACTGTAATGTAACCTGTAAAGTACTGAGTACACCTATTAGCAATATATATATAAAATATATATTTTTCGTTTTGCAATTTGCTGTAAATGCCAGCAGATAGAGAGCCAGAATTATGGTATTTCACATTTTTATCTACCTTTTTTTTTTTTTTTTTTTTTACAAACCTTTTGTTTTTCAGTGGTTTTATGTCCTCTGACTCCGGACTTTACCCTAATTGGTCACTTCTTCCAAACTTGACTCCAGGCAGATAAGACTATGGAGGTTTACAAACTCCAGGAACTTGGCCAGCTCTTCACTTAAAGGACCACCATAGTGCCAGGAAAACAAACTCGTTTTCCTGGCTCTATAGGGTCTTTGGGTCTCCCCACCCTCAGGGTCCCACTCCCGCTGTGCTGAAGGGGCAGGAAGGGGTTAAACACTCACACTCACTCCCCTTGGCGCTGGGGACTCTCCTCCTCCTTCGGTCGTCATCGGCTGAATGCTTTCCTATGGACGCTGGCGTCTTCACACTGTGAAAATCACAGTGAGAAGCGCGGAGGCGCCTCTAGAGGCTGTCAATGAGACAGCCACAAGAGGCTGGATTAACCCTAATGTAAACATAGCAGTTTCTCTAAAACTGCTATGTTTACAGCTGCAGGGTTAACCCTAGATGGACCTGGCACCCAGACCACTTCATTGAGCTGAAGTGGTCTGGGTGCCTATAGTGGTCCTTTAGCTGTTTTTCTCACATTGAAGAAAGTAAGTCCAGCAGAATGTGTGTGTTTCTGGGGTCCTGGCGTCATGCAGTGTCTCTCATCCCTCTTTGTATCTATTGTCTCTGTTGGCCTCTCTCTAATCTCAATATAAACGCAGGGACCTCAGGATTACACAATCACTCTGCATTGCGCACTGAGAGCATTGTGTTATGATACAAACTCCAGGTCATGGTACTTATAAAACGATGGCCTTGCTTAACCATTCCACTGCTGGTTCTCAAGCAAAACATGCTGATTGGTAACAATGTACACTCAATAATATTTATATATTCTTAATAAAATGCGTCATTTCTAATAAGTACAGCTTACAGACTACTGTTATAATGCAGCAAACAGTTTATTCCGTACACATAGTCTTCTTCATGTTCCAGAATGAATTTTGCACCCAGAATAGAAAGATTTGCATCTGAAGATTATTCACTCATTTTCTATGCAAACTAAGCCATGCTAAAAATACAAATTTTACTGCCTCCCTACGGAGAACTGGGCTACTTGAAGAATAAGACCTTCACAAAACAAACGAAAATGAGTTTCCCCATGCAATGCTTAATAGAACATTACTCACACGCAGAACGGGTCCAATAGGGGCATATTTTATAGCCTTACACCAAATGCTGAATCTCATTACCTTTGCTGTTTCATGAAAATTATAAAAAAAAAATACAAAATACAAAATACTTAGACTTAACGCAATTTATATTTTCAATAGTTCTTGTTAAGGCAGGAGGCGATGTGTGTTTTTTTTTTTTTTTTTGGCTGCTCTCCAGAATTTTGGCATAAATGCTGGATACTCAGAGGGTGAAGGCTTTGATTTAGAAAGCTTTTCATAATGCCAACAGTTGCTTGTTACGTATGTGGCATTAGCGAGCGAGAAGAATACTGGAATATCTCCAAAGAATAGGTCACTAAGGTTTCTCGATTTTATGAATAGTGTGGGAGAAAGTCAAACACCTTTAATCCCTTGTTTTGCACCGGGTAGAACTTTAGAGCATGTATAATTAAATGAACAGATATGGCTGTCGGTGTGATCAATAGAAGGCTTCTCCTAAGGGATATGACTCTCATCAACGAAGGACTTATACGGCTTTCCATACAAAATGCGAATGCCTGATTTCACAAACAATTAAAGATCTTTAATATAGTTACACTCTGAAAGCATGCATTTAGGAATGATGACATAGGGAAATGAGGCTTTTTTAAATTGGAGATATTTTTTAGTGTTTAGAACCCCTGAATACTGAATTGGGGGAGAGTGAGTCACCCAGAACTCTGACCAATATGTGTAACGTTTTATCCTCTAATTGGCAATTATTAGACCAAACAGTTAATATTGAGAATTACCGAGTTGGACGTTTTCTGGAGAGGTTACATTTTACCATTTACTTTTGTATTTTATTTTAGTATATAAACCACCTGGTGTCTCCAGTTAAGGACTTTGGTGACTATCTTAGAAACAACTTCTTATTTAGGAGTGTTATATAAAGCACATACCCCCTGTCAATGAAAATTTTGCGATAATTGATAAGGGACCAGCATAGCATCACACCAATAACCAGGATAACGGTAAATACAGATGTGTGGATTACTGCATTTAATATTCACAAACACATTGTTGATAAATGTAATGGATTGGTGAATGTAATACTGAAACATAGTGAGAGCCATTTCCATTTTGATTTAAAAAAGATCCAAAATAATGCAGGTCTGTCAAAACTGAAGGATTGTGTTTGTCTAAGTTAGGGACACACAATCATGTTTCTGGATTGGTTGTTGTAAGTAGACAAACATTTGGGCAAAGATATAATGAGGACTAATTATGCAAAAGATACACTGTGGTTACAATAGTATCACTATGGATTGCTCTGATTTGGGATATGATAGCATTATAAAAATATATTTGGGGTAATACAAAGCATTGTGTGGAAATCTATTCATGAACCGGACTATATGTACATAGGACACGTCACACATTTAGACTGGAAGAAAGGAGATTTAGTCTAAGGCAAAGGAAAGGTTTTTTTTTACAGTAAGAGCAAAAAGGATGTGGAATTCTCTGCCTGAAGAAGTGGTTTTATCAGAGGCTGTACAGATGTTTAAACAGCTACTAGATGCATACTTGCACAAACATAAAATTCAAGAATATAATTTTTGAATTGTGAGGTAATAGCTGCTTGATCCAAGGAGACATCTGACTGCCATTCTGGGGTCAACTAGGAATTTTTTCCTAATTTGTTTCAAAATTGGAAGTGTCTCTTTTCAGCTATGTAACTATGTAATACATTGATGCAGTTTTCACCTATTGTTCCCACCCACCGGAAAACAGGAAAAATGTTGATGACAATCTTACCCAGGTACCTCTACTCTCGGTGAATGAAATGGCCCACTGAAAATCAGATTTAGAATTTACAGACATTTTCACATGTTCCGTATTTAAGTTCTTCACTCTTTCTGTAGCTTCCTGTTCCATGTTGCTTTGCACAGTGAGTAAATCTATCTTACTTCACTTTCCTTCGACCCCATGGAAATCTATCATCTGCCTCTGCATGCCTCATCGAACTCTACCATGACACCAAGTCCTTTAACGTCTTCAAAATGGTGACTCTTCCGAAGCCCTCTTTAATATCTATTATCTTGGGAATCCAAGCAAAACCAAGCAAACTATTCAACTTAAAGGGAAACTCCAGTGCCAGGAAAACGATCCGTTTTCCTGGCACTGGCGGGTCCCTCTCCCTCCCACCCCCCTTCACCCCTTCAGTGACTTACCAGAGGCAGCGACAGGTCCCACGTCGCTGCTTCCTCCTCCCCCGCCGCTCCTCCTTCTGCTTACGTCGGCCGGTGGGCGAGACTGATCTCGCCCGCCGGCCGAGGAGACCTAATGCGCATGCGCGGCAATGCCGCGCATGCGCATTAGCGCACCCCATAGGAAAGCATTGAAAATGAATTTCAATGCTTCCCTATGGGGAATAGAGCGACGCTGGAGGTCCTCACACAGCGTGAGGACGTCCAGCGACGCTCTAGCACAGAAAACCTGTGCTATAGAGCAGGAAGTGTCCTCTAGTGGCTGTCTAATAGACAGCCACTAGGGGAGGACTTAACCCTGCAAGGTAATTATTGCAGTTTAAAAAAACTGCAATAATTACAGTTGCAGGGTTAAGGGTAGTGGGAGTTGGCACCCAGACCACTCCAATGAGCAGAAGTGGTCTGGGTGCCTGGAGTGTCCCTTTAAAGGGTCAGTAAGTGCTGGTTATAACCTGTCATACAGACTCCTTTTTAAGTGAAAAACTCTGACTGTCTGCCATTTCTTGGAAGGCTGTCTCTCTTGACTGCTCTGAGTTCATCATTTTCTTTCTAATATTTGCCCGAAATGACTAACAGTGACCCAATATCATAGTAGAGTCCTAGCAAATTAGCACGATATATATTAAGTTACGTCATAAAAAATAAGATTTTCTTTGTAACACGAAGAATGGTTAAAACCAACAATTTTACTCACTCCAGTGAACCCGATGTGATGCCACAATCTTGATGGATAATTTCCCCATGATTCCTTATGCACCTCTGCGTTCCCATTGCAGCCATTTCCTGAGAGTGCAAATACAAGCACTCTAGACATGATTTTCGGTGCTTTTGTTAGCAAAGCATCTTGGGAGATGTAGTTGACCATGGATGCAATGAGTCGCTGCCCATTTCTCTGAAACAAATGTGTTTAGTGAGGCGAATTTTAAAAAGTAATTGATGGAAACAAACCATAACAGTTTTCTCTTTGCCAATCAATCTTGCTGCGCAGACACTCCAATTTCCAGATTCCAGAGCACTTGACATGTAGCATCGAAGCTAATGCATTTCTTTACTGAGAATACTAACAGCTGGGATACCCATTCATTCCACATCCATAGTACGTCTCATTACAAATACTTTTTCACACTCTTTACCATTTTGCAGATTATCACAGAGCTTAAAGGTTATTAGTGATATCATAAAATCGCCGTCCCGAAATTCGCTAATGTTCTAGAATAATAAACAAGAAACAGATCTTTAACAGCTGGAAACTAATGGAATATTTAGCGAACATCACGGGTCTTTGCAAGTGCCATTTTCCTGCGATGAGTAAAGAGGCATACCTGCTGTCTACAGATACTATTATTCGCTGGAAGAACAAAAAAAAAAAAACACATTAAAAACCAATCCTATATAAGTAATTTAAAGCAAATGCAGGAAGATTAGTCATCAGTCAGTTAATCTAACTTTTCACTCACAAGTTATCATGAAATGAAATCCATTAAGGTAATTGGTTCTTTACCTTTAAATACCTGGACGGGCTTCATTCATCTTTTCGTATACTCTCTGTATTGACCAAATATTAAGTGACCTTATAGCAGAGATCTCAGTAGGATCTTTTTTAAATAAAGAAGAAAAGATATATTTTTTTCAATTCATATCAATTTTTGTTGTGACTTATTACATTTTTCTTTCTTTTTTCTTTTTTTCTTTACAGATGCAAATAATAATCTTCACAGTCTCTTACGTGCATCAAAGACAACTCATATTGCTAATCTCTACATTGTAGGCTAATTCTTTGGATATTCAATATCCAGGGACGAGATCACAGAAAGGAGGCTAGGACGTGGCATAGCTCTGAGAACAAACTGCTCTTTAGAATCCAGTGGTCAGTATTTTGTTTTATTGGGATTTAAGTAGATGAGAGGATTTTTTTGTAACATATATTGTTGATATATAAAAACCTGGTTTTGAAATTCTTCGCAATCGTTTTTAAATGGTTACACTAGACCAGGGGTAGTCAACCTTTTAATACGCACCGCCCACTTTTGTATCTTTGTTGATGGTAAAATGTCCTTACCGCCCACCAGTGCAGCAGTAACTAATTTTATGGCGCAAGTGCAATTTCTTTTTTAAATATGTACTTAAATGTATATTTTTCTATCTTCTATTCTACTTTTTTTCTATGTGTGTCTTTAACCCCTTAAGGACCAAACTTCTGGAAAACAATGGAATTATGACATGTCACACATGTCATGTGTCCTTAAGGGGTTAAGGAGCTGAGTTTGTGTGAAGGGTGGCGTGTGTGTGAGGGGGACAGTGCGTGTGAGGGGGCAGTCTGTGCATGCGTGTGGGGGCAGTCTGTGCATGCGTGTGGGGGCAGTCTGTATGCGTGTGAGGGGGCAGTCTGTTTGTGTGTGTTTTTTGAGGGGGATAGAGTGTGTGTTTTTTGAGCAGGTTAGTGTGTTTTTGTGTGTGAAGGGTGCATAGGGTCTTTGCTGTGTGTAGGTGGGTGAGATGTGAAAATCTATCTTAATGTCACCCCCTACCTTCTTCTTACCTTTAACCAGGAAGGGGGACATAATGCTGCAATCCCTGGTAGACCAGTGGTTGCATGTTCACTTTAGGCTGCAGCTCCTCCAGATGCAAGCTGACTCTCCTGTCCTCCTGCAAGCAATGTATCAGAGCGTTGCCATGGTAACCATCCTGCTCACAGCAGGAACACACAGCCTCCCAGGCCCTTTCCTTCCTCTGCTGGAACTAAGTGATCTCTCCACCAGCCCGAGAGGGCTTACAGCAAGGCTGGTGTCAGGATCGGGACAGGGATCCAACACGCAGAGTACAAAGAGTGGAAAGGTACGTATACCGGGCCTTAGAATGGCCGGACTAACGTACCGAGAGTAAAGAATAGTCAGAGACAAGCCGAGGTCGAGGGAACGAGAAGACAGATAAGCGAGAGACAAGCCGAGTCAAGGGATAACAGAGAAGCAGGGTAGTACAACGAGCCGAGTCAAAACCAATAGAGCAAACTAGAAATACCAGAGCACTGAGTGACTAGACAAGCTAGAACCACGACAGGGCAATGAGCTGAAGTAAGGAGTAAGCTTAAATACCCTGGCTCTGGATGGAAATCACGCCTCTGACAAGTACCGATTGGATATCGGACACTTGAGTGACAGATGCTCGTGCTAGCGTCATGACGTCACGTATTGAGCGTCCTGCTAGAAAAGGACGTGGATTCCTCGCGGCCGGTGTTTAAGTGACTGGATGAACCGCGAGGAACGGAGGAAACAGCTCGCCTGGACGGATACACCACCAAGTCTCCACCTCCCTTGGAGGTAGAGGCCTCAGGTACCCTGACAGTACCCCCCCTCTCAGATACGCCCACCGGGCGGAATGAACCGGGGCGAGATGGGAAGCGAAGGTGAAATGCTCTGCGAAGGCGAGAAGCATGGACGTCCTCCTGAGGTACCCAACTCCTCTCCTCAGGACCATATCCCCTCCAGTTGACCAGATATTGCAATTTTCCCCTTGAAATTCTGGAGTCAATGATGGAGCTGACCTCGTACTCTTCCCGACCCTCTACCTGAACAGGGCGAGGCGAGAGGACCTTAGAGGAGAATTTGTTGCAAATGAGAGGTTTCAACAAGGAGACATGAAAAGAGTTAGGAATGCGTAAGGCAGGTGGCAGAGCAAGGCGATACGCAACCGGATTGATACGAGTGAGAACCCTGTAAGGACCTATGTAGCGAGGAGCAAATTTCATAGATGGAACTTTTAGTCGAATATTCTTAGTACTTAACCATACCCTATCCCCAGGAACAAAAACAGGAGCCGCTCTTCTATGCTTGTCAGCGTGTTTCTTGAACAGCGAGGAACTATGTAAGAGAATTTGTCGAGTCTGATCCCATAATTTCTTCAGGTTGGCGACATGATCATCAACCGACGGTATCCCCTGAGAAGAGGAAACCGAAGGAAAAATCGAAGGATGAAAGCCATAGTTCATGAAGAAAGGGCTAGAGCGAGTTGAATCGCAAACAAGGTTATTGTGTGCGAACTCCGCCCAAGGAATCAGACCGACCCAATCGTCCTGGTGTTCGGAAACAAAGCAACGCAGATACTGTTCGATCTTTTGATTAGTACGTTCAGCAGCTCCGTTAGACTGAGGGTGATAGGCAGAGGAAAAGTTCAATTTGATGCCCATTTGAGAACAAAAGGATCTCCAGAAACGTGAGACAAATTGAGAACCTCTATCAGAAACAATCTCTGAAGGAATCCCATGTAGGCGAAAAACTTCTCTCGCAAAAATCTCCGCCAATTCAGGAGAAGTCGGAAGTTTAGGTAATGGCACGAAATGAGCCATCTTAGTAAATCTATCCACCACCGTGAGAATAACAGTCTGTCTTTTGGAAGCAGGCAAATCAACGATAAAGTCTATGGACAAACAGGACCAAGGTTTCTCAGGAATGTCCAAGGGGTGTAACAGGCCACATGGGGATGCATGAGGTAGTTTAGTCTTGGCACAAGTCTCACAAGCTGCGACGAACTCCTCAATATCCTTTCGAAGTGAAGGCCACCAGAAATCCTTGGATATCAGAGAGTATGTCTTGCGAATACCAGGATGACCAGCTATTTTACTTTCATGAAAACATTGTAAGAGCTCCAGTTGAAGTTCAGGAGGAACAAAGTTTCTTCCCTCAGGAGTGTTTCCGGGAGCTAGATGTTGTGACTTCAAGATCTGGTCAAGTAGCGGAGAATGAATTTTGAGACTGGTATTAGCAATAATATTGCATTTGGGTACAATGGAAGACAAAAGTGGTTCAACTGAAGCAGAGGGTTCATATTGGCGAGATAGCGCATCGGCTTTAGAATTCTTTGACCCAGGTCTGTAAGTCAGAACGTAATTGAAATGGGTAAGAAACAACGACCAACGAGCCTGCCTGGAGGACAGACGCTTGGCCTCTCCGATATAGGACAAGTTTTTGTGGTCTGTCAGGATGGTAACAGGATGTAATGTACCTTCCAATAAATGTCTCCATTCTTTCAAAGCCTTGATAACCGCTAGTAATTCTCTGTCACCAATGTCATACCTGCTTTCAGTACCGGTCAATTTTTTAGAGAAAAATCCACATGGATGTAATGGTTTATCAACACCCAGCCTTTGAGATAGAACAGCACCTAAACCAGTCTCTGATGCGTCTACCTCGAGCAAAAAAGGCAGAGAAGTGTCAGGGTGAACTAAAATTGGAGCGGAAGCGAAAAGCTCCTTGAGAGTCTTGAATGCAAGGAGAGCTTCAGTAGTCCAATTCTTAGTGTCAGCCCCCTGTTTGGTCATGTTAGTGATAGGTGCAATAATGGAAGAATAGCCCTTAATAAAGCGCCTATAATAATTGGAAAAACCAATAAATCTCTGTATGGCTTTAAGACCTGTGGGTAAAGGCCACTCTAGAATGGATTGGAGCTTATCCGGATCCATCTTAAATCCCTCCCCAGAGATCACATAGCCGAGAAAGGTTACCTGGGTTTGATCAAAGCTACATTTCTCCAACTTGCAGTACAAGCCATGCTGGAGAAGCTTGTGCAAAACCCTCCTGACTTGCTTGTGATGAATCTCAATGTCACTAGAATGAATGAGTATATCATCTAGGTATACAATGACGCACTCTTGCTGAAATTCCCTAAGAACCTCATTGATCAGATCTTGGAATACTGCTGGCGCATTGCATAACCCAAAAGGCATGACAGTATATTCATAGTGGCCATATCGAGTATTGAATGCCGTCATCCACTCATGTCCCTGCTGGATTCTCACCAAATTATATGCCCCTCTGAGGTCTAACTTGGTGAAAATAGTAGAGCCCTTCAAACGATCGAAGAGTTCGGTGATCAAGGGAATCGGGTAGGCATTTTTAATGGTTATCTTATTCAAGCCTCGATAATCAATACAAGGCCTCAAAGAACCATCTTTCTTTTTAACAAAAAAAAATCCAGCCCCGGCAGGGGAGGAGGACCTCCTGATGAATCCCTTGTCTAAATTCTCGTGAATATATTCCTCTAGGACTGAGTTCTCCTTTATAGATAATGGGTATACATGACCTCTGGGAGGCATGGTACCAGGGAGTAGGTTAATTTTGCAATCAAAGGACCTGTGTGGGGGTAAGGTATCGGCTTTCTTTTTGTCAAATACTGCCTTTAAATCTAGATACTGAGGCGGAATTTGTGTCTCTGTAGGATTGTCAGAGGTATTCGATGTATTAGTTAATCCAAGAGGTAAGACCTTCCGCAAGCATTTTTCTTGACAATTCTCTCCCCACGAAACTATCTCCCCTGATTCCCAATTAATAATAGGGTTGTGTCTCCTCAGCCAGGAGTACCCCAGGACTATGGGAATAGACGGAGAAGAAATGAGCATCAAGGATATATCCTCTTTATGCAGGATGCCAACAGTCAAGTTAATCGGTATGGTCTCATGGAAAATAACAGGCTCAAGTAACGGTCTACCATCGATGGCCTCGACAGCCAGAGGTGTCTCTTTTAACTGGGATGGAATAGCATGCTTGGCAGCAAAACCCTGATCTATAAAGCTCTCAGCAGCTCCAGAATCGATTAGTGCCATAGTCTTAACTACTCCCTTCTCCCACTTTAAAGAAACGGGTAACACAAGCCTGAGCTCCTTGTAGTTGTGAATAGAGGACAAAGTAGAAACACCCAAGGCCTGTCCTCTAGAGGAACTTAGGTGCGAGCGTTTCCCGAACGATTGGGACAATTTAGGCGTAAATGACCCCTGACTCCACAATACATACATAAACCCTCCCTTCTCCTGTACTGTCTCTCCCTTTCAGTGAGATGAGTACTGCCTATCTGCATAGGTTCAGGAATACGTAAGTCTTCGAACTCAGAGATTTGAAAGGTAGGCGCTAGTTTAAAGGAGGGTCTACGGGTCCTATCTCGAGTGTTCTGCCTCTCTCTTAAGCGTTCATCAATACGAGATATAAAAGAAATTAAATCCTCCAAATTTTCAGGGAGTTCTCTAGTAGCGACCTCGTCAAGAATTACATCTGATAACCCATTCAGAAACACATCTATATAAGCCTGTTCGTTCCACTTAACTTCTGCCGCCAAGGATCTGAACTCTAGTGCATAATCCACAAGTGTTCGATTGTCCTGTTTAAGGCGCAACATTAATCTAGCTGCATTGACCTTTCTGCCAGGAGGGTCAAAAGTTCTTCTAAACGCAGCTACAAAGGCATTATAATTATAGACTAGTGGATTATCATTCTCCCATAAAGGATTGGCCCATCTCAAAGCTCTTTCAATGAGCAGAGTAATAATAAATCCAACCTTTGCTCTATCTGTAGGATAAGAGCGGGGTTGTAATTCGAAATGGATGCTAATCTGGTTTAGAAAGCCACGACACTTCTCCGGTGACCCGCCATAACGTACTGGTGGGGTAATACGGGAAGAAGCACCTACAGTGGCTACCTCTAGACCTGAGACTGCAGGAGAGATAGAAGGAGTATGTGTCTCCTCAGGTGGATTACTAGCACGAGACAAAAGTGCCTGTAGTGCCAAAGCCATCTGATCCATCCTATGTTCCATGGCGTCAAACCTGGGATCCGAAGAACCAAGCTGACTGTTTGTACCTGCAGGATCCATTGGCCCTGTCGTAATGTCAGGATCGGGACAGGGATCCAACACGCAGAGTACAAAGAGTGGAAAGGTACGTATACCGGGCCTTAGAATGGCCGGACTAACGTACCGAGAGTAAAGAATAGTCAGAGACAAGCCGAGGTCGAGGGAACGAGAAGACAGATAAGCGAGAGACAAGCCGAGTCAAGGGATAACAGAGAAGCAGGGTAGTACAACGAGCCGAGTCAAAACCAATAGAGCAAACTAGAAATACCAGAGCACTGAGTGACTAGACAAGCTAGAACCACGACAGGGCAATGAGCTGAAGTAAGGAGTAAGCTTAAATACCCTGGCTCTGGATGGAAATCACGCCTCTGACAAGTACCGATTGGATATCGGACACTTGAGTGACAGATGCTCGTGCTAGCGTCATGACGTCACGTATTGAGCGTCCTGCTAGAAAAGGACGTGGATTCCTCGCGGCCGGTGTTTAAGTGACTGGATGAACCGCGAGGAACGGAGGAAACAGCTCGCCTGGACGGATACACCACCAAGTCTCCACCTCCCTTGGAGGTAGAGGCCTCAGGTACCCTGACAGCTGGCTCTGCATGGGCCGGCAGGGGAAAGGATCTCGTCTGCCAGCCTTGGTCCACAGCCATCGAGACCCACTGGGCATTTTTTGCAGAACCCACCACCGCCCACCTGAAATCCCAAACCGCCCACTAGTGGGCGAGAGGGACCTGGTTGACTACCCCTGCTCTAGTCCTTCCTATAAAATCTTTTACTTTAGTTTACATTGCATAATAAACCTGTGAAAAAAGTTACCTGCGCACTATCCCAGAATCCCTATGCAATAAATAACTAGAGATTGTTTAGTTTCACTCCAATGGCTATCAAAGAGTAAGCTCAGCTTGACGTGGCAGGACAGGTTTTTCAGCATCAGACAGCCATGTTACAATGCTGCCGCTTAGCCCATGTGTTCCCTGTTAAGGGTTAATAAGTGTGTAGGAGTTTAGAAAAATACCCCTCTCTGTCTCATTAGAGAATTTTTCACCTGAAGCTGAAAGAAGCAAGTGAATTGTTAGCGTTGAATTGTTGAATTGTGAATTGTTAGCATTGTTGAATTGACTCGCCTTAGAGGTTTTGCCTTGACGTGGCAGGTGAGCTTACATTTAAATGGCCATTGAAGTGATACTAAAAACTAAAAGGTTCTATAAATGTGCATAGGGATTTGGGAAGAGAGCAAGTAACTCTTCTCTTTGATTTTTATTGTATGTATTAGGGCTGATGTGTACTATAATCGTTGCTGTAGCCCACGAGTTGTGGGCGTCTGAGTGCACGATCTATTTTTGTAAAGTTCCAAACTTGATTGGAATCCAGCGCCGTACGAAGATCCCCATGATGGTTTCCACAACCCTCCCTATGTGACCACAGTTTGATTGTGGTTTTAATCAAACACTCTCATAGTGAAGCATTTCATTAGACCGTTTCACTGGCTCAGAGTGCATGGGTATTCTCTGAGCCAGTAGGGCGAGATAGGGAATGAAGGTGGACAGAGCGAGGGATATATTGAGAAAATGGATATGAGAGGCAGGGATGGTAGATGCCTTAAATTAAAGAAGGGAGGGAGGGGAGGTTCATACTTCCCCTTGTAGGCATTGTCTACAAGGAAGAAGCCTAGTATACCAGTTGGCATGAATTGTAATTTTTGCCCAGGATTGATCCTAGGCAGCCCAGAACACTTTCTATGGAGAGGTATAAGCTCCTAAGTAGAGTCAACTCATTGGGTTAGCAATCATTGGGTTCAGCTCAATCAGAGAGCATCTGGTTTTACATAGGAAGTAGTGGAGGTGGGGAGCTTCAAATTTATTCAAAAGTGATATTGATGATAATTGATTGATCAATCCTGAGCAAACATGAGATTACTAATTGTTGATTGGTGTGCAAACCTGATATTAATTCTTAGTTAGTAACACTAATTGATATTGAACAAACCTAATATTAATTAAGTAAATTGGTGTTAGTCTCAGGACATGTCCAGGCATGTCGTAAAACACAGGCCTGGATGTGTCGCAGATGAATTCAGGCATAAGAGAGAAGATGACACAGCATGAGTAGAGAGGGTCAGGCTAGGTGCAGGACCTGGAATATGCCCAAAGAGATAAGCTATAGCATGAAACTAACAACCAATTGCATTACGGGTGAGCATAAGATAGTAGCGTGGTAAAAGATGGATAAGAGATAAGCTAATCGCACAGACATGACATGACGTCTTGGGAAGTCCTGAACAGTCTGGCCAGCTGCCAGTCCCATCCAATGCTCGTGACAAGTCTTTGCTGCACTTGATAAGATAATCTAAGGTGGACAAGTACAGACTGCCCACCCTTTGAAAAGTTATAAAAGATGAGGAAACTTGGCACTCAAGTGGGAGTTACCAACCTGTATTGCGGACGCGTGGTGCAGGTCTTTGCTGTTTTCCCAGTGGACTGCCAGAGTCCCCCAGTCGGGTGCAGCGAAGTGACAAAGAACTTCTCTTATGGTGATGTATTTTAAGCTGATATTGATATACTTAAGCTGTTTGAGCATTTAAGCTGAATACATGCACAATTATTAATCATTAGATGCATCTTAAGTTAAGACTAATTTGGATACCTGTGCATACAATAAAGTGTCATGTGAATTCTTACGTACAACTTGGTCTCTGTGTGATTTCACTTGCCTATTGCTCAACCTACTCATCCCGAACAGGGCAGTGTTCCTGTCAGTATCGCTATAAACCTTATTAGTTGATTGTTATTCATTTTTGGGTACTGATGCTTCACGAATTTAATGATGAGGCACAACAGACCTAAAGTCTCTTTTCAGTTTTATAATTTTACTTAAAAACAAATTTGCAGCAGATTCCATTTTGCTGCAGTGTCTTTATGGTAATTAATAGAAGGTGCATTACTCCCTTTTGTTTTGGATTAATATAATATTGGTCTTTGATAAAATTCTGAAATGCTTTAGATATTTCTCAGGAATTTGGGCGAATTTCCAAACTCCACGTTAAAATGTATGCGAATTGCAGACCGCCTGAAACGCTCAATGACGAATGGCTCATGATTCTGAATTCCGCCCATGGTGGCAAGAAAAGTGGTGAATGATGGGAAACAAAAGATGACCGATAGCTAGGGAATAGTCACTAAATGTCGATTTATATTCACAGATGAATACAATTTTCTCACTATCTATTACTAATCACTATTTGTGAACCAAAATGGTTCTGTTGAGTCGAATTTCCACTATAAATATATTATTGCATATTTTTATTGATGACCGATTTATTTAAAATGTGCTAAAATAGAATTATTGGTATATATATATTTATTGATTGCACAGATACTGAAATTCATTGATATACTATCTTTTTGTATCTACAGTAATGGGCTAGTTGCGTTTTACATAAACCTTGTAATTATACTATTCAAAATTTATCACTTTTTCATTTTTAATTTATTATAACTGTTATTGAAGTCGGTATTTGCTCAGTGCTGCTACCTTAAATGGTGATCGAGCTTAATGGTGATTTCTATAAAATTGAAGTAGATTATTGTAGTCATAGTTTCCATTTAATGGACTGCAAGGATTTGTTTTATGAAGCAAATGTTGGAAAAAAGGGCGGCTCTCTCTATACTGACTGCCAGGTGTAAAGGGTGGAGCTTATAGCAATGATTGACAGGGAGCTAAGATGGAGGTGGCTCTCTCTATGCTGACTGCCAGGTGTACAGGGCGGAGCTTATAACAATGATTGACAGGGAGCTAAGATGGAGGTGGCTGTCTCTATACTGACTGCCAGGTGTAAAGGGCGGAGCTTATAACAATGATTGACAGGGAGCTAAGATGGAGGCGGCTCTCTCTATACTGACTGCCAGGTGTAAAGGGCGCAGCTTATAACAATGACTGACAGGGAGCTAAGATGGAGGTGGCTGTCTCTATACTGACTGCCAGGTGTAAAGGGCGGAGCTTATAACAATGATTGACAGGGAGCTAAGATGGAGGTGGCTCTCTCTATACTGACTGCCAGGTGTAAAGGGCGGAGCTTATAACAATGATTGACAGGGAGCTAAGATGGAGGTGGCTCTCTCTATACTGACTGCCAGGTGTAAAGGGCGGAGCTTATAACAATGATTGACAGGGAGCTAAGATGGAGGTGGCTCTCTTTATACTGACTGCCAGGTGTAAAGGGCGGAGCTTATAACAATGATTGACAGGTAGCTAAGATGGAGGCGGCTCTCTCTATACTGACTGCCAGGTGTAAAGGGCGGAGCTTATAACAATGATTGACAGGTAGCTAAGATGGAGGCGGCTCTCTCTATACTGACTGCCAGGTGTAAAGGGCGGAGCTTATAACAATGATTGACAGGGAGCTAAGATGGAGGTGGCTCTTTCTATACTGACTGCCAGGTGTAAAGGGCGGCACTTATAACAATGATTGACAGGGAGCTAAGATGGAGGTGGCTCTCTCTATACTGACTGCCAGGTGTAAAGGGCGAAGCTTATAACAATGACTGACAGGGAGCTAAGATGGAGGCGGCTCTCTCTATACTGACTGCCAGGTGTAAAGGGCGGAGCTTATAACAATGATTGACAGGGAGCTAAGATGGAGGTGGCTCTCTCTATATTGACCGCCAGGTGTAAAGGGCGGAGCTTATAACAATGATTGACAGGGAGCTAAGATGGAGGTGGCTCTCTCTCTATAATGACTGCCAGGTGTAAAGGGCGGAGCTTATAACAATGACTGACAGGGAGCTAAGATGGAGGTGGCTCTCTCTATACTGACTGCCAGGTGTAAAGGGCGGAGCTTATAACAATGACTGACAGGGAGCTAAGATGGAGGCGGCTCTCTCTATACTGACTGCCAGGTGTAAAGGGCGGAGCTTATAACAATGATTGACAGGGAGCTAAGATGGAGGTGGCTCTCTCTATATTGACCGCCAGGTGTAAAGGGCGGAGCTTATAACAATGATTGACAGGGAGCTAAGATGGAGGTGGCTCTCTCTCTATAATGACTGCCAGGTGTAAAGGGCAGAGCTTATAACAATGATTGACAGGGAGCTAAGATGGAGGTGGCTCTCTCTATACTGACTGCCAGGTGTAAAGGGCGGAGCTTATATCAATGATTGACAGGGAGCTAAGATGGAGGTGGCTCTCTCTATACTGACTGCCAGGTGTAAAGGGCGGAGCTTATAACAATGACTGACAGGGAGCTAAGATGGAGGTGGCTCTCTCTATACTGACTGCCAGGTGTAAAGGGCGGAGCTTATAACAATGACTGACAGGGAGCTAAGATGGAGGAGCCCAGTTTCAAGAAAAAGAGGATTTCTACATTTAATTTTGTTTTTCACACCTCACAAATACAGATTTGCTAAATATAGTTATAATTAAACATTATAGTAAATATATAAGAAAGTAACAGCTACATTTTAAAAGAAGAGAAACACGTTTGATGTTGTCTTTATAGCACAAACAAAGAACTTCTCCACAATCTCCAGTTTACAGAATAAAGTTATAAAGATATTCTGATAATCCTACAAAATAATTTCCAAATGAAGATGGAATTTTAGGCGATTTTCCAGAATTTAAATTTGACAAAGGAGAAAGTAGATAAAGTCACTGCCAATAAAGGACAACACAAAGATTTGGCTCCAGAGAGAACATCCATCATCTACCTGCCAGTACAGCTTCTACTCACAAAAACTAATGAAATTAGTAAAAGCATGTAAAACCAGGAAATATGTTTTGATTGACTGCGGATAGCATGTTATTCCAAATGTCTGTTAATCGAATGAAACGTTCCATTGATTCACTTATTGCCTTAATTCAATCAGAAAGTATAAATGTCAAAGTAAAGCGGTACTTCTCAGCCCACTCTTCAAGGTTTACCAATGGTCTAGATTTGGACAGTCACCCCGTTCCAACTGAACTGGGACATGGCTTAAAGGGCCACTCTAGTGCCAGGAAAACATACTCGTTTTCCTGGCACTAGAATGCCCTGAGGGTGCCCCCACCCTCAGGGTCCCCCTCCCACCTGGCTCTGGAAAGGGGAAAAGGGGTAAAACTTACCTTTTTTCAGCGCTGGGCGGGGAGATCTCTGCCTCCAATCCTCCTCCGTTCCGCCCCGTCGGCTGAATGCGCACGCGCGGCAAGAGCTGCGCGCGCATTCAGCCGGTCGCATAGGAAAGCATTTACAATGCTTTCCTATGGATGCTTGCGTGCTCTCACTGTGATTTTCACAGTGAGAATCACGCAAGCGCCTCTGGCGGCTGTCAGTGAGACAGCCACTAGAGGATTTGGGGGAAGGCTTAACCCATTAATAAATATAGCAGTTTCTCTGAAACTGCTATGTTTATAAAAAAATGGGTTAACTCTAGCTGGACCTGGCACCCAGACCACTTCATTAAGCTGAAGTGGTCTGGGTGCCTATAGTGGTCCTTTAATTCTGGACTGTAGGTGTGTTTTTCGGACTGGGTTAGGAATGCTGTATGGTGTTTTGATTCCATCACTCAAATTCATTTATGATACACTGTAGAAAATATCTAAAATCTCTGCTATAAGAGGTTTATTTTATCTTGTGAATTACTCTTATGGGAAACCCAGGCCTGCACAATATATGTGTATTTAAATACATATTAAAACATAAACCAGGTTATTCTTTATAAAATGTTTATACATTACTCTTATAAGAGTATTGTTGAAACTGTAGATAATAACCAATGTTTAATAATAATAATAATTATTATTATTATCTTATCATTTATATAGCGCCTTCAGATTCCATAGCGCTTTACAATGAGTGGACTAACAGACATGTAATTTTAACCAGACAACTGGACGTACAGGAACAATGAGCTTACATTCTAGAGGATCAACACTGATCCTTTGTAAACATACCTACCCTTACATGACACCACTCACCTGGTGCCTCTGACTCCTCAAATGAGTAATACACCCTCAGACATCTTTGCCAGAATTTATGACGCCAGACAATGACACCATCAAGCCACACCCACTTTGTGACATTGTCACGGTATTGCTGACGCCCACTCGCATATTGTGTGGGTGGCCATCAAGGAAACGCACACGGGTCTGTTTTAGCTAAATGTTTCAGCTGCTCCTTGAAGTCCTCATTCTAAAGCAGGAAAAGTAAAACATCCCTTTCATTCACTCCGTATTGTTTGTAATATTTATATTACTTTTGTATTGTTTTGTTACTGTTTGGGTGATTATCACTTTTAGAATGTAAGCTTCTTTAACCAAGGCCCTCATCACCTCTTCATTAGACAGATCTACGGAACATGTCGCTACTTTGTCCATAATAAGAATTTTAAGGTGTGCAGTAACCTGTTCTGTTAGTGGCATCTCATGCAGTTTTAGAATAGTTAAAATAAGACATGTAGTATTCAGCGCCCACTCCTTCTATGTTATCATCTCTGGAGGTGCACACTCTTCATCACGTTTTGCAGGGTCCCCTCGTCCGGGAAACATCTAAAAGGTTTCAATCCTGATTTGAAGTTTCAGTCCTGATGCGTCTCTCTCTCTCTCAATAGAGAATTTAATAAATAAAATCACTAATCTATGTTTTTTAAATGTTGTATTTTAGAGTACAATAAGCCTTCAATAAAAAAAAGCGTTTCTAGGAAAAAAAATATCAATCCGTAGGATATCTCAGTGAGCTGTTTGCTTAGCGCTATCAATTGTAACTTTATTTAAATCAATATCTTAGACACTTCAGGCAGATGGATAGAACAGGAAATTGGATGGCGCAGATATGATCAGAATTGATACCATATCTCTGCTGGATAGAAATTTGTAGGCACAGCTCGATCAAATAATATCTGCATTCATCACCATAGCAACCAACACCTTTTACAGTGATTATTTTTCTATTCAGCATTTGCATGAATTTGTCATTTCCATCTGTCTATCTAACTATAAGATACAATATACCACTATATATAAGTATCGGGATCTGGAGCATAAGGAAAGGACTTCAATGAGTTAAACAGAGCTGTTCATTATATCTTGTATACAACGTATACAAGGGGCTGC
Source organism: Pelobates fuscus (assembly GCF_036172605.1). Taxonomy (NCBI): domain Eukaryota; kingdom Metazoa; phylum Chordata; class Amphibia; order Anura; family Pelobatidae; genus Pelobates; species Pelobates fuscus. The sequence goes on from NC_086329.1 coordinate 5,712,972, forward strand.
CCAATAAAATGTCATTTATCTTTGGATCAGTATAGAGATCACGATTTGCTTGCATTGCCTGAAAGAGTCTGAGCAGAGTGTAATACAGGAGTTTTAGTGCATATTGATAAACTTCCTAGATTTTACCAATTTCTTGAGAAAGAGATATTTTTTTTAAAGCGTATCTAGGCTGGAGTAGGACTATTCTTTTTTTTATTTTTTTTACAGAATTACAGAATAAGAGAGACATTATACATAAACACAGAGTACAAACCAAGAAAAAAAGTTACCTGCACACTTCCCCAATTCCTATGTATATGTATATACATGGAGGTTATTTAATTACTCCAATGGCCATTAGACGTGAGCCCACCTGCCATGTTAAGGCAAACATTTTAGGTGGGTCCTACACTGACAATTCACGATGTTTCCTTGAACATCAGGCAAATATATCTCTAATGAGACAGAGAGGGGTATTTTACTAAACGCCTACATACTTATTAACCCTTAATAACCTCCATTTGTTTAAATATACATAGGGATTTGGGAGAGAGCGCAGGTAACTTTTTTTTCTTTGGATTTTACTGTATGTATTGGGGCTGATGTGTACTGTGGTCATTGCTGCCACAGTGGGAGTTTGAGCGCAGGACTTATTTTTGTGTAATTATACAAACACAACCAATTCAAGATAGTAAAAAAAAAAATATATTTTTTTTTAATCAAAATAAAATAATAATCATTAATTATACAATGGAGCTATTAGAATTAGAGTAACACTATATATAAACCAACCCAGCAAATTCCGAATAGTAAACAGCTATATTTCATACTATAATAATTGTAATAATGTTAATTACACAGTGGAGCTATTTAAATACACAGACCATCCTGCAGTAATGTGATTATTATGAGAGAGTGAGAATATGCGCCTTATATGAATTAATAGAATTACTCTGCTTGATGTTGGGCACCTGCTCAGAGCCTAATGGGTTAACGTGTTACAGTTAGCAAGTTCCATTTTTATACTCAATTCAGCGCGAGTGTTATTGAATGTAGCATCTCTCCAGGCATTGCTTTATTGGGTTTGCATAATGCTAATAAATATTACTTGCCAAAAACAGAAAGTGCAAAAGGTTTCCCACCTGTGCTGAAGGTGTCTGTGAAACGCTGCTAGCTCCTAGCAGGTAGGAGGCAGCTCGGCACTAAGTGTACAGCAAGACAACTTCTCATCCGCCACTCGCTCAAAAATACCTTTCTGTGTTCAGGGAATGTGATTGTATTTACCTAGCACATCAGATCAGCCTTTTCCTTCCCCTACCAGATATATTGGTGTGTATGTATATATATATATATATATATATATATATATAGATATATATATATATATAGATGTATACATGTACGTGTGTGTACACACACACACACACACACACACACAACACTACACTCTTCAGCTCTTTACGAATTCGGAACAGAAAAGGCAGTTTTGGTGTATAGTTAATGCCCCTGCACTCTCACTGCTCAATTCTCTGCCATGTAGGAGTAAAATCACTTTTATACAATGTTTATACAATCCTAGTCACACCTCCCTGCATGTTCTATAGGGGCACGAACTACACACCAAAACTGCTTCAGTAAGCTAAAATTCATTTGGTGTCTGTAGTGTCCCTTTAAATATATTATATATAAATTATTATTTTCATTGCTCCTCCTTTCCTCGCTCTGTTGGTCACTTCCTACATATTCTATAAACATTATCAGTGACCGTTCCTTAGCCATCGATCATAGTTTTTCCATCAATCATCTCTTTTTTTGGTGTCACAGGTGGACCCCCAAATCACGAATGAGAACGAACATGCTTGTCCTTTGCGGATTTCATTTCGGTTACTATTAGTCCATACGGCAGTTCGGAAATAAACAATGGGACAGTCACCCAAACCGCCGAAAATCTTACAAATTACAGCTCGGAACAAAACTAATCTCAAGTCAAGGTATGTTCATAAATACACATATAAAATGTAGAATGTGTGCACTGTTTGGCGGTTCTCTCTTGCCTTTGAGCAGTTACCCTGGGACCACAGGAATATTCTACAATTATTCATCATATCTGAAGCAGAGGAACTGATACATTATGACACTTTGATCTGACGGGTACCGTGAGAATGGTTTTAATCAGCTCTTATATCTGTAAATTTAATATTGTTAGCATAAGTAATTTCACAGATTGAATTGTCAATAGAGAGTTACAGTCCTGTGTAGCACCTGCTGTCATTTTGTTATCATTAAAATGGCAGCTTAAATAGCTGAGAGTGTAACTCCCAATAACCCCAGGCTGAACTGGGGCATGTATTTATAGTATACTCTTCCCCTTCAAGGAACATTTCAAGGAACCAGCTCTCTTAGTAGCTGTAATGGAGGTAGGACCACATGCTAATAATGTCTGACTACTGCACTGTGAATGTTTACATGGTGTGTTCAATAAAAACATGGCAACATTTCATTCTTTGTGTGTTATTAGTTTAAGCAGACTGTGATTGTCTATTGTTGTGACTTAGATGATGATCAGATCACATTTTATGACCAATTTGTGCAGAAATCCATATCATTCCAAAGGGTTCACATACTTTTTCTTGCAACTGTACAATGAGGAAGCCCCAGGGCACTACTGGCACCATAACTACAGGTCATTGAAATGGATATGACGCTCGGAGTGTTTATTTAACCATTACACCTTAACACGATACATTATACATAAACCCCTACATTATCCTAGAACATACAGTATACAATTAACCCCTACATTATCCTAGAACACTGCATTATACATTAACCCCTACATTACCCTAGAACACTACATTATACATTAACCCCTTCATTATCCTAGAACACTACATTATACACTAACCCCTACATTATCCTAGAACACTACATTATACACTAACCCCTACATTACCCTAGAACATGCATTATACATAAACCCCTACATTATCCTAGAACATACAGTATACATTAACCCCTACATTATCCTAGAACACTGCATTATACATTAACCCCTACATTACCCTAGAACATGCATTATACATAAACCCCTACATTATCCTAGAACATACAGTATACATTAACCCCTACATTATCCTAGAACACTGCATTATACATTAACCCCTACATTACCCTAGAACACTACATTATACATTAACCCCTTCATTATCCTAGAACACTACATTATACACTAACCCCTACATTATCCTAGAACACTACATTATACATTAACCCCTTCATTATCCTAGAACACTACATTATACACTAACCCCTACATTATCCTAGAACACTACATTATACATTAACCCCTACATTGCCATAGAACACTACATTATACATTAACACCTACATTATACTAGAACACTACATTATGCATTAACCCCTACATTACCATAGAACACACACATTATACATTAACCCATACATTACCCTAGAACATACATTATACATTAACCCCTACATGACACTAGAACACTACATGATAGATTAACCACTACGTTACGCTAGAACATGCACTACACATTAACCCCTATATTACACTAGATTATACATTAACCCCTACATTACCCTAGAACACTACATTATACATTAACCCCTACATTACCCTAGAGCATGCATTATACATTAACCCCTACATTACCCTAGAACTACTCTCACTAAACATTATTTACTACTTTATCTTAAGACTACACTAACGAAACATAAACCTATAGCCTAACACTAACCATTAACCTATACACTACCTTATTACTAACGCTATCCCTAACCTGTTAATATTAGTTAATATAAAAGATGTAACATGTAACAGGGGAAACCATGCCATCGTGGGGTTCTGGAGACCGTTATAAAGCACACATTCCTTGTAACATTAAACATTTTATAAACTGAGCTTCTAAAAATTCAATACAAAGCAACTACCAGGGGAACCCTGCACAGAACATGAGAGAAAGGAAGGAACTCGGGATTTGCCTTATTAACCATAGAATACAAAATACCATTTCTTGCCACGACAAGAAAACAGAAGTTCTCCCCCCAAATACAAATGCTGGATATAAGATGTAATTCAGGACCACGGACAGCGGAACCCATTCATAGAACATTGCAGAAAAACACATGTCTGCAAACACAGACCGGGTAAAACATAGAAACTGCTATCTGAGAAACGACAAGGTTAGAAAGATAAAGGATGGAAAAAGTGCCAAGGCAATTAAAATCGGGTGGTTTAGGCGGATATTGACACTACAGAGGTTCGTGATCTTGATATCGCACGGTGCTTAGTGAGCGGCCACTTTAACCTATTCCTAAAATAAAGCCAACGTTGTCAAATGTAAAGAGTATTTAAAACCGCCCACGACATAAATGTACAATTTAGTTTTTGCTGCTGTTTTTAATCTCCTCACCTCCTTCACCCCGGCTTTACTCTAGACAGAAATTGCTCTTTCAATCAGAAGAAGAGAAAAATCAGTTCCATTTGTAACTTTGCTTTTGTGTTTCCGGTACATTGACACTAATTTATTGACTCCTGTCAATGTTAAATGGAGCCAATAAATATTTAATGTAACATGAATCTAAATATAGCTGTTAATCAATATCTAGCATGTGCAGCTCAGATACAGACAATCATATTAATTGTTGTTCCCCTGGAACACTATAAATACAACGCTAGAATTGTCCTCTTCCTCCCAACAACGTGTATATTCATGCTACATTCTGTTACAAACTGCAGTCATAAATCCCACCAGGTTACATGTACACACCCACAAACAGGGCCATTAACTCATTTTATTATTTTGTTAGTTACTGTATCCGATAAGAATTAGTACACACAATTGCTGTTTTATTTATGGGCTACATTTATGGGCTTTGTATATCAAAATGACGGCATTACCAGCAGAACCCGTATCCCCATATTATATATATTAGATGTTAAACACATTGCAGCTTCCATCAGCTGCTACAATCTTTTCGCTGAATCGTGCTATCCTAAAATTATTTCACGATTAAAGGAAGAACAAAATGAGTGAGTTATTTTATGTTTTATATACATGTAATATTTCAGACAGGATCTTACATACAAGCACAAAATCACAAACTCCCGGAAGCCCTCTAGTGGCAATCTGGTAGTCAGCTACTAGAGGCTGTCTTAGTGCTTCAATGTAAATATTACAGTTTCTCTGGAACTGCAGTGATTTACATTGCAGAACTAAGTGGGACATAGACACTACATCCAGACCACTTCAATGAGCTGAAATGGTCTGGGTGCCTCTAGTGTCCCTTTTAATATTTAGAAAAAAAATGTTCTAACAGCTATATGGTGTATTTAAAAAAATATTTACAAATCCAATAGTGCTTCTTCTATTTTCTTTCTTTGTAGTTAGTTAGGGGTCAATATATCCCTTGCTTCCCTTATAAACAGCTGGTGCTTACATGTTGGGGGATTGATACTATTTCACCCATTATAAATCTTGCAGTAGGTTTTCAACAAGAACAATGCATTGCTTGATAGCTGGATTTAATGTTGCAATACTTGCTAAGTTTCATTAAATAACTAATGCACAACAGCTATTACATCGAAAGCACAATATAATCTTGCATGCATTAATAATTGATTTCCCCAATAATCGGACCTTTGTATGCTAAAAAATAAAACAAGACCGGACATGCGCGAAAAAGAGGTAAATACCCGTTAGGGAAGGCAGAATAGCTTCAAAGGATAAAGGCCAGTTTACAAAGAGGACGTCAAAACAAAGCGCCCATCAGAAAAAACTTTATTGGTCATGAAAAAATGGACAACAAACAATTTAACCTTTATAAAGTTATGTGTCTGTTACATTGTTCTCTGAACAGTGTGAAAATAATTATACTCTCTGTCAAACATTAATCATAAAATCATGTCCCTACTTACTGTTATTTGTGGTTCTCTCAAAATTAAAAGAAGACTAGATGGCCTCGTTGGCCTGGGGATTGGAGACCGCTAGTCATGGATTCTGTACATGTGGGTTGGAATTGAGCATAAATGGACTGGGCCTCTCTTGTTCAATGATTCTACTGGAAAGTATTCATGTGGGTCTGGGTGCTACAAGAGACAAATACATTAATAATACACAATAAAACCAGAATTACCAACATCCATGATTAAAAAGCCAACACTTGGTTGTGTAGATTATCTACACAACCATCCATTCCTATTATTTTTTTATTTTATTAACAAAAGTGGTCATATTAAAAAATAGTGAATAAGCACGGGCACTTATTAAAGCAAGGCGAAACGCTTAAAGATATTTTACCTGAAAAGCCTAATATTATTTTTAGGGGAGCTCCAAGTTTTAAATCTATCCAACTACTAATTTTACAAGAGAATCTAAACCCAAACAATCAAAAAAACATATTTTTTTACTGAAGCTAAAGGATTTGCAAACGCCGCAAAGTCTGTAAAAGTACTGAACCCTCCGTACCATCCAAAACCACACATTTTATATCTAATAGAACAAAAAAATGAAATATTAAAGATTTTATTATCTGCAGTGCTAACAATGTTATTTATCTGTTGGAGTGCCCATGTGGCCTCCGATATGTTGGGATGACCGCAAGAAGTTTAAAAATAAGATTTATAAAACACCGCAGAAATAATGTAAAGGGATATCCAAATCACTCAGTGTCAAAGCATTTTGCCATACACCCTTACGACCCCAAATTATTAAAGTGAATTGGCATCAAGAATGTACTATCCCCTGGAGAGGAGGGAATATAAAAAAACCTTTTATTTTATCCCACTCCATATCTGTATACTCCCCTCTTCTTATATATGTACCGGTATATATATACTTCTTGTATTTACTTTTACTGCACAATAAATTTGACCTGTTATGTTTATTTAATGTTTTTTATTATGTCCTCTTCTTTTATTATGTCCTGTTTTATTTTCCCTTAGGACTATCTATCCCCTCCTAATATGGTCACCTACTTAACTCCCCTTCAATATGGCCCCTGCCATGATTTTTTACTATCACCTCCTTTTCCCCTATCAAGATGGCCTCTGCAGCTATTTTAAACACTATTTATCTTTATTTCCTACAAGTTATCCTCTCCCCAGATCAATATTTATGATACTATGTGTGCACTTTATAAAACAAGTGTGTATAGCCCTATTCCGATGTGGGCAAACACGAGATTTTTGCCGACATTTATTTATAACACTACACTAAATACACTAAATTCCCATAAGGCTTAGTGGCCGGGAAATCATGATGCGCATGTGACGCGTGTCACATGTTCTGGCTTCAGATGCCGATATTATCTCTCTTGGTGGACAGCTTATGATGAAATATTGCCGCCAATTTTAAACTATCCCATCCCTATATAAACCCCAACTAGCCAGGCTGTATGTTTTTATTACAAACACAAAGATACCAGCAAAGTTTATTGTATGTGTAGAAGCCCTATAAATGGTTAAATGTGAAAGGGTTTAAAAAATACCCCTTCCTGTCTCATTAGAGATGTTTTTACTTTGTCTGATACCAGCAAAGTTTATTGTATGTGTAGAAGCCCTATAAAGGGTTAAATGTGAAAGGGCTTATAAAATACCCCTTCCTGTCTTACTGGAGATTCTTGGCTGATATCAGCATATCTAATGGCTAGTGTAGGAACTCACCTATTGAGGCTAGCCTTGACGTGGCAGGTGAGCTTATATATTCAAATGGCCATTGGAATAAAAACTACCCACAACACTATGGAACCCTATGCTGCACGACAGGGGCATGCCTTGGGGGGGCTGGAGAGGATCTGACACACGGGGGGCGCTGGGAGGCCCTGGGAGTGGGCAACCAGCTTAACATATATAAGCATCCCTGCCACAAGTTTGAACAGAGGTAACAGCAGGGGGAGGCTTCAACAACAACTACCCAGGAAGCCATCGGCCCCGCGCTGGTCGGTCCCCTCGCAGCGGACGCTACAATGCCACCTCCAGAGAAGAGACTCACCTTTTTATGTAGTCAGAACCTAGTAATGCAGAGTCCTCTACCGAGAACATTTTGACTTTATTTGCTCCCCCTTTTTGTTTGTTCCTATATTTTTTCACCAGTATTGCATTACTAGCGAAAGTCTGCGCCAGAATGACACGCCAACCGACTCGCTTATGTTCTATTAACCTTCACAAATTGCACAGCATTATTGTGTGTCCACATCTTCTGCAATGCCTACACTAGGTCTTGGCACCCAGTCACTTACCCAGCCTGAGCTTGCCATTAATATAAATATTGTGCAGGTCACTTGTCTTTGGATACTGGAACTGCTGTATGTTTTGAACGTTTCACCAGTCACCTGTTTAATCGTTAGTTATCTCTGTGTCTGCAAACGCCATATTACTGTCTCAACCTATATAAAAATGTGCTGACTGTTAGCCTGTAACTTTTGTTTTATAATTTTAGCCATTACTTTTGATATATACCTGCTTCATTTATGTGACTACCCTTTAGAAGATTAACTATAATATGTACGGCTTGCTTTAACATAACCAATTGCAGACGACTGTTATGGATCACTGAAATTAGTATATGCGTTAGTCGTGTCTAACTTGTTTTTGATAATTTTAGGCTACTACTGTCTAGCCCAAAAATCTGAACCACACCTTAACTAGCTACTCCAGATTACATATATTTTGTCTACGCTCCATGATACTAGCTTACGTAACTTTGTGACATATCACAATGCTTCACCATGCAATTGTTCAGACCTATGTTATTCTAGATGTATGTATTTGCCTGTGCTGAAAAAATCAATAAAAAAACAAATGCAAAAAAAAAAACCAACAAAAAAAAACTAAAGAGCCTCCATTTTGTTTAAATGTACATGGGGATTTAGGCCAGAGCGCAGGTAACGTTCTCTTTGTTTTTACTATGTATGTTTTTATTCCATTTGAGTGAATAAGTGAATCGTGTTATGGATGTTATTTTGTTTTTTTTTTAATAAAGGATTTTTGGTTATCACAATAGCATATTGTGCCATTACCTTTATATTTAATACCTTACTTTATATTTCATACCTCCTGGCATTTTTACTATTTTTATCATCTCTACACTCTAGAAATCCCAGGTGGGGATCATACCACCAACGCGATCATCATAGAGCAGTGAGCCTGCTCTACTCTTGTGAGTATAATCTTCTATTAATTTTATACAGTTTTATTATCTTATTGAGAGCACTATTTGTTGCTTTTTTACTCTCTTTTGAGCACCTGGATACCTCTACCACTGTGGACGCCCCTCATCATATCCTCTAAGTGGGGATTGTACCGCTGGCCATGGCTCTGTTACATGTGAGTGTGACATTGCTACCTTGAATATACTCTGATAAGGATTTGATATATTTTGATATATTGCACCATATGTTTGCCTTGTCTTTCTTTATTCACATACGGATACCTAAGAGATTTTAACGAATACATCCCCCAAGTACAAAGAATCCATGCTTATTTAGCACCTACAGCTGCACTTACCTCTTAACAAGAGGCATCTTTGTATGTGAGAACTTTCATTGCTGGGACAAGACTTTTTACAGTTTGATTAACGTAATTTTGATGTGGCGCAGCCCTTTTCCTTTTTCTTGTGCAATTATCTATGTAATGCCTTAAATATATAGGTTTATTTTTTACCTAGACTAACCAAAGCTGTACTGATTGTAAAAACCTACGATGGTACAGATCGAGCTTAGGAAATAAGCAATGCAATCTAATTTTTTTTTTTGCAGTTTTAAATTTTCTAGGGTAAGGGATTTTATAAATAGTCTTGTATGAAACATTTCGGTTTATGTTAAATGGTTCGAGCAGCCATACAGCTGTATTCACCTCTGCAAGTAATATATAAATCGAATGTCTGAGAACAACGAAGAAGTGAGCAGATTTGTAAGTAGGTAACAATGCACAATTACACAAAAACTGCTTAGAGAATAGATTTTCTGTCTGCCAAAAACCACCAGAAATCCAGCATTTGCTCTCACTTCAAGCTACAGGCTACGTAGTATTCAGCGCCAGGCATTATGCTTCGCATCGTATAAAAATAATAATACCGCTCTAGACTGGAAGGTTTATTAAAACAAATAAACAAGGTTTTTTTAACAAGTCAATTTTTAACACCCGTTGGCTGTTGAACTATGCAGGACAAGAACAAGCAATTACTTTGTACACAAAACCCATGAATGTAAAGCAGTAGTGCATACATTTATTTTGACTAATTAACACAGATTTATTTTCGGGTTTTACCGCTGAAAGAGAAAAGCTACTTGTTCCTCTCTTATTTCTCTAGATATTAAGCAGCATGCATATCACCATTATTCTTTCTGCTCCTAAAAACGTAAGCCTAAAATATAGACTGAACGTGGACGAGATGCATTGTCTAGACTTTGTATGTCATCCCTAGAATACTGTAGAAAGTTATACAGTTAATTATTGACTTTACTAGTATTATATTATAATTTTTTACCTGTATTTCACAGCTATTCACTGATGGTGATTAGTAAACTGTATGTGCATCGTGCATAAATTACCAATAGAGATGGGATATAGAAGAAGAATGTAGTAGGAAATATCTTCTCCAGAGCATGTACAGTCCAATATCTGCTACTTTACGAACATAACCACCCACCTGAGAGGTCTATGGTGGTTCGCTTATTCCACCTTATCTGACTATCAAATGTTATCAGGTGTGGCTGTTGCCCAAGAAAGGTAGTACACGATTTGCGATTCAAACTTTTTGAACACAATGGCAACACAGAGGAGAAAATCAACCGACCGAATATCTAAAACAAAAGGTTTTATTCTATATTCAATAATATTTATTTTGCCAACTATGTATTTATTAATATCAATGCATTGTGGCACAACGTGCTGACAAAGAACAGCATGCAATGTTTTTTTTTCTCATCTGACCAAAACATCAACCATAATCCATCTCGCCATATTTACCGACACATGATATGGTAAAAAAAAAGGACACTTTAATTTAAGGGGGTATGGCCAGGAGCGGAGCTGTTCTGAGAAATTTTAGATGACTTTCTAGTAACAATATATACAACTAAAATTAAATTTTATAACAAGAACAATGTATCTTATTTACACAGACTGATTTCTAAACACATTTATTGTACTTTAAAGACACATTACTGGGAGTATTATTGCTGTGGAGCTATGTTATACACTCAGACACATTACTGGGAGTATTATTGCTGTGGAGCTCTGTTATACACTCAGACACATTACTGGGAGTATTATTGCTGTGGAGCTCTGTTATACACTCAGACACATTACTGGGAGTATTATTGCTGTGGAGCTCTGTTATACAATCAGACACATTACTGGGAGTATTTTTGCTGTGGAGCTCTGTTATACACACAGACACATTACTGGGAGTATTATTCCTGTGGAGCTCTGTTATACACTCAGACACATTACTGGGAGTATTATTGCTGCGGAGCTCTGTTATACACTCAGACACATTACTGGGAGTATTATTGCTGTGGAGCTTTGTTATACACTCAGACACATTACTGGGAGTATTATTGCTGTGGAGCTCTGTTATACACTCAGACACATTACTGGGAGTATTATTGCTGCGGAGCTCTGTTATACACTCAGACACATTACTGGGAGTATTATTGCTGTGGAGCTTTGTTATACACTCAGACACATTACTGGGAGTATTATTGCTGTGGATCTCTGTTATACACTCAGACACATTACTGGGAGTATTATTGCTGTAGACTCTGTTATACACTCAGACACATTACTGGGAGTATTATTGCTGCGGAGCTCTGTTATACACTCAGACACATTACTGGGAGTATTATTGCTGTGGAGCTCTGTTATACACTCAGACACATTACTGGGAGTATTATTGCTGCGGAGCTCTGTTATACACTCAGACACATTACTGGGAGTATTATTGCTGTGGAGCTTTGTTATACACTCAGACACATTACTGGGAGTATTATTGCTGTGAAACTCTGTAATACACTCAGACACATTACTGGGAGTATTATTGCTGTGGAGCTCTTTTACACTTTTACACTCAGGCACATTACTGGGAGTATTATTGCTGTGGAGCTCTGTTATACACTCAGACACATTACTGGGAGTATTATTGCTGCGGAGCTCTGTTATACACTCAGACACATTACTGGGAGTATTATTGCTGTGGAGCTCTGTTATACACTCAGACACATTACTGGGAGTATTATTGCTGCGGAGCTCTGTTATACACTCAGACACATTACTGGGAGTATTATTGCTGTGGAGCTTTGTTATACACTCAGACACATTACTGGGAGTATTATTGCTGTGGATCTCTGTTATACACTCAGACACATTACTGGGAGTATTATTGCTGTGGAGCTCTGTTATACACTCAGACACATTACTGGGAGTATTATTGCTGCGGAGCTCTGTTATACACTCAGACACATTACTGGGAGTATTATTGCTGTGGAGCTCTGTTATACACTCAGACACATTACTGGGAGTATTATTGCTGCGGAGCTCTGTTATACACTCAGACACATTACTAGGAGTATTATTGCTGTGGAGCTTTGTTATACACTCAGACACATTACTGGGAGTATTATTGCTGTGGATCTCTGTTATACACTCAGACACATTACTGGGAGTATTATTGCTGTGGAGCTCTGTTATACACTCAGACACATTACTGGGAGTATTATTGCTGCGGAGCTCTGTTATACACTCAGACACATTACTGGGAGTATTATTGCTGTGGAGCTCTGTTATACACTCAGACACATTACTGGGAGTATTATTGCTGCGGAGCTCTGTTATACACTCAGACACATTACTGGGAGTATTATTGCTGTGGAGCTTTGTTATACATTCAGACACATTACTGGGAGTATTATTGCTGTGAAACTCTGTTATACACTCAGACACATTACTGGGAGTATTATTGCTGTGGAGCTCTGTTACACTTTTACACTCAGACACATTACTGGGAGTATTATTGCTGTGAAACTCTGTTATACACACATACACTCAGACACATTACTGGGAGTATTATTGCTGTGGAGCTCTGTGATACACTCAGACACATTACTGGGAGTATTATAGCTGTGGAACTCTGTTATACACTCAGACACATTACTGGGAGTATTATTGCTGTGGAGCTCTGTGATACACTCAGACACATTACTGGGAGTATTATTACTGTGGAGCTCTGTTATACACTCAGACACATTACTGGGAGTATTATTGCTGTGGAGCTCTGTTATACACTCAGACACATTACTGGGAGTATTATTGCTGGGGAGCTCTGTTATACACTCAGACACATTACTGGGAGTATTATTGCTGTGGAGCTCTGTTATACACTCAGACACATTACTGGGAGTATTATTGCTGTGGAACTCTGTGATACACTCAGACACATTACTGGGAGTATTATTGCTGTGGAACTCTGTGATACACTCAGACACATTACTGGGAGTATTATTGCTGTGGAGCTCTGTGATACACTCAGACACATTACTGGGAGTATTATTGCTGTGGAACTCTGTCATACAGTCAGACATACCAACAATGTTTAGCTCATAGAAAAGGTGGACAGAGGGATTCTGGGCCAAAATGGGACTGTCCATCCTAAATAGGGACACTTGGGAGGTGTGTCTCATGGATGGTAAATGGATTTGATGGCTCAGTGAATAAGTACACTGATTTTTTTCATATACAGCATGACCAGTAGATGTTGCAAGTCAGCTTAGAAAGCTAGAGTGCTATTTTCATCATATTGTTTTTAAACGTACAGTGCTTATATATCTAATATATAGATACAATAATTCTTCTAGCTTTCTATGTGTGAGGCTGCACTGCATTTTTCCAAGTGTACAGCTGCATCTAAATTAATTTACCATACCACATGGAAAGTGCTATTCAACAAGATAAAAGAAGTTGTCAACTCCCTCAAAAACGATTTATTAAAGGTTTTCCTATCAATCTATTTATCTATCCCATAATCCACTGTTAATTTAAAGGATCACTATAGGGTCAGGAACACAAACATGTATTCCTGACCCTATAGTGTTAAAACCACCATCCATCACCCTGGGCCCTCGTGCCTCCCTAAAAATAGTAAAATCTTACTGTATTCAAGCCTCAAGCTGCTGGCTCTTCCCTGTCTGCCTCAGACCAGCAAGTAGTCTGCTGACATCATCAGAAGTGGTAGCCTGATCCAATCACAATGTTTCCCCATAGGATTGGCTGAGACTGACAAAGAGGCAGATCAGGGGCAGAGCCAGCACAACTCAAACACAGCCCTGGCCAATCAGCATCTCCTCATAGAGATGAATTGAATCAATGAATTTCTATGAGGAAAGTTCAGTGTCTGCATGCAGAGGGAGGAGATACTGAATGTTTGGATGCATTTTAGGCAGCCATGACCCAGGAAGGATCTCTAACAGCCATCTGAGGAGTGGCCAGTGAAGTTATCACTAGGCTGTAAGCCTTAAGGGAATGATTCTACTCACCAGAACAAATTCAATAAGCTGTAGTTGTTCTGGAGACTATAGTGTCCCTTTAAGGTTTATAAGATATCTATAGTTTATAGAATTAATTTTAGAAATCTGCAGAAACTTAATATTTGCAGTAAAAGAACAAAACTTTGAAAAAGCGCTGACAATGGGGAGGGGACACAAATTCTGCTCAGGAGTATTTTGAAGTAGTTTAAAAAAAAAAATATTTTAGGAAAAGAATATAATAGGCTGGCAAATTATACAAAAAATGGACATAATATATATTTTTATTGCTGTATGTTTGCTCTTTAAAATGTGCTCTGAAAAAAAAGAAAAACGTAAAGAATAGTGTCAGGTCTGTGCTTGTAAATCGTAACTCGGCTCAGTGCTGATTCGTAAGACATTCTCTTCTGCTCAGTCGGTAATACCCATAGTTTGTAAACCTTCAGCTATATGTGTTCTTGAGATCCACTGTTTGCTGTAAGAAACTTATCACAATACAGGCGGTTTTGTTGTCAATTATGAACCAAAGTGTCAGATAATAGCAGCGTTTTAAATCCAGCAGCCCAACTTTTGAAGGGCACCTATTTTAAGGACATAGCAGGTAATTGGGAGACTGATGGTAACAACTATTACAGGTCACTTGGAGGTTCTAAATCCTGCGGGTAAAATCACATGTCCGACTGTTCTCGTACAGAACTTAGAGATTAAAAGCTTAGAAAAATCTACAGAAAAAGCAAAGAAGCGGCGATAACAGCATTTTAGATGCTTCCTTCCTCCATCTCAATAATAAGCGTAATCATCGTGCAAATGTTAGAACATGGATGGGCAAAAACACAGCAAAAAATGGCAAAATAAGGTGAAACAAGGTTAATCATATTTTCTGAGGTTAATGTAATAAATTTGACAAAAGTGCAACCTTTTAGTGCTTCATTAGAGCTGATTCGGGGTCAGAAAATGATTTTATAAGTGCAAAATTTTGCCTTTGACTCAGAGGGCAGAGATAATCTTTAAAGCAGGTCACCAATTACCCTTTAGAAATTTGTCACTTAAAGTGCCCAATGTACTTTTTTTATCTTCTTTCTCTGTCTCTGTTTGTAAACTTTTCAGCCGGCATTGTACCTACGCGTTTCTCGCAGCAAATCTACTGTTACTCTGCAGCTACTTAGCTACAGCCACATTTTACGGGAGTTATTACTTAACTCCCGCATCAGGAACCAAGATTTTGGAATGGGCACATAATATTTTTAACTAAAAATAAAAAAAATGTGAATGCGCACACAAAATATAAAAATAAATAAATACCCACCTCGTAACAATATACCCATTCCTTTCTTTAAAGACATACTGCAATATGTTATTGTTTATAAATTTTTTTCCTTATAGTTATATTGTGACCAGTAGAGTAAGTTTTAAAATATAATTGAGTGCACTTTCACATTTTTTGTTTTTAGTATGTTTTGTATTTTTGTGTTAGTTTTGAGTGGTTATAGTTGCATACGTTGTTAATTGCCTTGTCTGTGTCAGTGTCAGGATTACAGTATGATCCAGCACGTAGAACTGTGTAACACAGAGGACTGAAAGGTAACGTATACCGGATCTTAGAATGGCCGGACTAACGTACCAAAGAATAGTCAGAAATAGCCGAGGTCAAGAGATACAGAAAGAGACACAACGATAAGGAAAAGCCAGGAGTCAGGGAAGTCAAAAACAATCCCAAAGTCAAATAACCAGAAAAAACAGAATCAATAACGCGCTCTCGGAAAACCACAAGGGAAACCACGACAGGGCACTGAGCAAGAGGCCTAAATACCCAGCCTGTGGATCTGGTTGGTTGTAACTGGCCTTTGACCCCAAATGCAGTTACCAGGTTCCTATTTGCATGATTGCTGCTCAGCACAAACCCTCCTGTGGATTCATTGCTGCTCGGCACAACTTTTCCTGTCAGGACAGTAAATGCCATTAATCCCATTTTTATGTGCAGATGAATACGTGACAGTCAGCACCAATTACACTATATTTACTTTGTTTTTTTTGTCATGTCTCTCAAATCCTAACTTTAACTCTTTAGGCTTGGAACCAAATCCCTAAACCTCTTTTACTAAGACTGCTCAATATATTATTGGTGCTCAACTCCCATCAATTAAAGAAATCTACAACAAGCGTTGGGCTCGGAGAATAAGAGGAATAATTAAGGACACATTCCATCCCAATTATGGATTCTTCTTCCCTCAGGGAAACACTATAGGAGTCTGTATCGTATTGCACAATTATAGTGTTTATTATAGGATAGAATGTTTTATTTAGATTGGGGTTATGGGGTTATGTGTTGTATGTTATATCTTGGCATTATTGTATTGTGGCACTGTTGTATAATGTCAATGTATTATCAGGCTGGATTGTAGAAGGATTGTATTTATTAAGCTACAGGGAATTTTGGTATTATGTATAGATTGGAAAAGCTTACACTGGAAGTACATTTTTTTTAAATAGTATTTTTTTTACAAATTGCTGCTGCATTTCTGTTCAGAGACCAACTGTGTGTCATTGCCCTTGTATGTCCATGGTCCAGTGTCCAGTAAAGTTGAATCTGAATCTGAATCTAACTGTTAACCATAAAGTCTCAAACCTTTATCACCAACTGGTTAAAATAACAGAATTAGAAACATTATCAATTCTCATACATACTAAAGGCAAATCCAGTGAAACTTCGCACATTTCAACAAATTAGTGCATCTCAATTGGTACCGTACGGTGTCTGCTTTAATATCAGCAATTCTCATTTTATACAGAAAATAAAATTAACAATGTAACGGAGCTCCGTGTACTCCGACCGAGTACCCTCCGTTGATGGATGCTCCTAGCGCTCTCAGAGGACTCCAAGCACTGCAGACGACACCACAACCACCGCAGACTCCACAACCGCCGTAGCTTAACTGGAGCCGCGCCGTCTTCCTTCCACCCTGGATCGGCTTCTGTCCTCCAGGACCGTGTGGGGAAGACCTCTCCTCCAGGAGAGCGTATCCGGAACAAGCTCTTAAAAGAGCTACGTGATTAAGCTCAGGGGAATATGCAGCACATAGCAATCCCCAGTGTGATACAGCAATTCCCTCCAATAACGAGACAAGGCTACATTTTGAAGGGTCAAGAAGAACTGAGGACTGGGACACCCAGCCTGCTTTTTATTACAAAAAGGTACACACAGGACACTTCCAGGGGGAGGATGAAATTAACCAATCACATACATGGTACCACCCCCACGTCTCCTCCCCTCAGATAAACATATAACATAATTATAGCATACAGTAAAAATACAGTTTTCACACATACACTGTAACTTTAAAACTATACATTCAATCTCCATAAACTTCTGGGTGGTCCGCCTGTGTAATACTTGGTTCAGTAAGCCCTATTTACTGAACCAAGTGGGAGAGAGCCAGGGGCAAGTTATTTTACAGGTCTGGGGACATAGTCTTAAAGGGGTATTGTTCAGCAAAGTCACAATATGTCCCCAGACGGTTCTTAAAGGGCCATACACACCCAATAAAAGTTAATAAGTTTTTAGGGGTACAATCTTCCAGGGGCCATAGTCATGAGGAAGGAGGCTGGCAAATAGGCTTCTCCACAATCCAGGGAAGCAGGGCAATTTTCCATTTAAAGGGCCAGTTACAAATAGCGATTTGTAACAAACAAATTTATCAAACACCATATTTCATCTGTCTTCCCCAGTGTAGCGGTACTTACCCTTTCCAGGGTCCAGGCTCATCCGCCGTCTGCGACAGGAAGTATCGGGTATCGGGCGCGCTCTTAAAGGGACAGTGGGAGCCTAAATTGGCAAAGGCCTCCCATTGGTCCCTGTCATGCCACACTCCCCATACACTTACCTTTTGGGGGAGTGGATATGACAGGGGCCAAATCAAAATAGATGTTTAGGTATATATACTCACCTTTTCCCTTAGTTCCTTGCCCTATGGTTTCTCATCCACCTGTCACTTTATGGTCTACCCCCCCACTGTCACTTTATGGTCTCTTCCACCCTGGGCCCGTGCCCCCTAGGCATCTGCCCAGCAGTCGTGCTAGCCCTGATTGTAGCCATGTCCAATTATGCCATAAAAGGGAAAAAACATTCCGTACTCCATAATAAGAATCAGATTTCTCCTGAGACCATCAACCTGTTCACGCACTTATCAATTACATCCTTGAATATTCTGTCTATACAAGTAATCCACAGGTTGGTCTAGTGTGTTCTATTGCAGCTCTGCAGATTGGAAAAAAACACAGTTATTTTGTAACAGCTTGAGCCTAGCATAATACAAAATTTCTGAGAATTAATGGATACTGAGATAAACCCATCATTCTTGATCTCAGCGAACCTCATTAAATTATCCGGTGTTTGAGTGAACCTATTTTTAGAATGTTCTCTTCCCTGCATCTAAACTGGAGCGATCTCTGAACAGTTCAAGCAGGGCTTAGTTCAATACAGACTTGACCCCAGACTTCTGGTGATAACCTTCTCTATTTTAATCAGAGTATTGAATCTCAGTTTGTTTTTCAGAGCCTGAGAGCCAACGGATTCTGAATAATGAAGACAATCGACAACTTTGACTGAAAAATATCCATTGTGGTCGATTCACATTGCAAAAAAAAAATGTTTTTTTAAATCTTCAATGCTTTTTTGTGTTGTTTATTGATGATACTCACAATTTTTTTCACTAAACTTTGATTCTTTGTCAATATATGCATGTCCGACAGTCTCTCTGGTCGAGTAGACACAGTGAAGCCCACAGAGACTAACTCAGTTATAAAACAATGTCTAACACAAGATACATGTATAAGGCTGAGGGATGCTGTTAGGGACTAAAGGTGGGGATGACTTTTTCTCATTTTTATGTCTTTTTTTTTTTTAAATCATCTATTTACTTTCAAAACTTGATGATAGGAATATTTATATTAAAAAAAAAAGTTTTGATATGACAGTTGTTCTATAATTCATCAGTTTTATTGAGAATCATGGCCAATTGGAATCTCAATAATTTTGGGGACTTCATCCACCCAATCCTCAAAATTAAATATTAGAATTGCTAGAAGGAATAAGGCTTATAATATGTCACATGTAATATCTCATACACTCCAGGCTGCCACCTGCTGAATTTTTGTTTAATTTTGCCACAAGAACAGAAATATTAGACATCCAACACACTCGATGCAGTGAATTGTATAGGTAACATTTTACTGCATAAATTATGATTTTAAAAGAGAGTTTTTACAAGTATGAATACTTTGCAGGACTGTGATTGGACAGCCACAGAAAGTCTGGGCATTGTATGAAGGGGACGGCTTGCAAAGGCTCTAGACAAGAGATATGCAGCTTTTGCAAGGTTTTTTTGGGGGGGGATATATCTCAATGAAAATAGGCATAATTAAATGTATGCATGTTTTCATTGGGGCTAGATCTATCAAAGAGTGATTTTATATTTTCTTGTATTTGGACAATGGAGTGTCCCTTTAAACTGCATAATAAAAACCTCTAGACCCTGTCATGTATCTGCAAATTTGGACAGGCTAAATGTACTCTTCCTTGTTAAATTGTCACACTCTCGTTCTGAGTTGTATTTAGAATTGAATAAAGTTTACATGGTTTACTTGGTAGGAGGTGAATCATATGTTTGGGGTGGATGAAGGGAGGACAAGGTAGCACAGAGATGGATTGTAGCTCGTAATAATTACTTCTCTCAATCTACTGCTTGAAAGGAAGCAGCTCGTGTACAAAGAGGTGTAACTGCTATAGGGACCATTGAGTGCCCATTGATAATAATAATTAATAAAGATGTAAATATTTGTCACTGTCTGCACGGTTACCCAGAGAAAGAATCCATTGTGTGAAATTTCCAGCTCTCAATTCTGCACAGTCTAATGTTTCATCTATGTTGCTTCCATTTCACTTAATATTTCTAAATCAAAATAAATGTACTTCCGAGCAATTTTTTTCCCCTGGATTCATTTGTTCTAATGAGCTTTGACAGTTTGAAGCACAGTGTAGATTTTACAAAAAACCTTCCAGAGTGCAATGTCTCCGTAGTCCGTCCTCGTTCCTGTGCTCCGAATAATAAACTAATAATCATCATTCACGATATTTGTCGGAAAGTGAGGCTGAGGGTAATGGAAGTCGAGGCGTCGAAGCTATTTCCCATGTAGAGTAATGGGTCATATTCAAATGACATTGATGTCTGGGCTGCTTTAAAATAAAAGCCCTGAACCTTTATTAAATATAATGTCTATTTCTCCTTGCGTCAATTGGAAAATTTAATCTGGAAATTTGTTATTCCGTCACAAATTAACAAATTACGCAGATATATCATAACCTAAGGTATTCCTAGCTCTTTTCCTATCTGCTTCTTTTTACATTTCATAATCTGTTGCATTATTTTTTTTGTACGTATTCTCTAACTTAAGCCACCAATCAATATTGATAAAAATATACCTTACCTTTATGAAGTTTAAAAATAATCCAGAGATGCAAAGGTGAAGATATTGTGATGCTTCTCCCATCCCCATCTTGCCTCTTAAAGACTATAATTGTCAGGGTACCTTGTGTGGTTGCACAAGCTGTGCCACAGCCTGGGGACATCCTGCATGTGGAGAGGGACCTTTCCCGGTGTCCTTCTCCTCTCTCCAGTGGTTCTCGCGCAGGCCATGATAGCCCCAACCCTGTTTATGACGCGGCATGTTTTCTCCGACGTCATGATGTTAGTAACATCACGACCTGTCAAAACGTTCAAATGCAAACGTTTTGGGAGAATGGCTACAAAATTAAAGAGCGACAATATAAAAAGGGCTTTAAAGGATGTAAGTCATTGCCCTGTTGTGGTTCAAGTTTGTTCCGCGCGATATTAATTGAGTATTCCTGGTTCTGACTTGTTGGGTCTCTATATATAGTCCTGACAATAATAAAGTAGAATTAGATGCAACTAATTTAAATGTAATACATCCCACCCTAACAAGCTCTTGAAATTTTTTAAGAATTGATAACAAACCATAAATAAAGGAACAACAACAAGCATGTGTCAAAACTATGATCAATGTATGATGTGTGCCGTAGTAAAACAATAAATAAGATAAACAAGTGATACAAACAGTTTTAAACTGTAAAACAAACGGAATGTATATACATTTAATTTTATAATGGAAATGTTTTGCAAGTTCAAAAGAGTTAAAATCTATTCAGATATTAAAATGGGTGGGGTAAATGGCCAGCAGAGATTTGCTGCTTGTTTCTACCGGCATAAACCTATAGTGATCTTCTCATCGTGGTCTGGGTTTCTCTGTTCTCCTGACTATTCATACAATTCCTGATCAACTGTTAGAATGGTCTTGGTCCTTCTATTGTATCCAATTAATCTTGGTGGAGTGTTGTCCCTACTAACATATTGGTCTATTTTTTGGAAACCGCATGCCTGATATTCTACTGACTTACTCTTTATATACTATTATTATTGTTGTATCAATCTTCTGTTGCCACACTCTTGTTCCCACTACTCTTAGTGCTCTTCCTGATTATGCTCTGAACAGCTTTATAGTGTATTTTGATTCTTGCTTTTTTCTTCGCTTAGTGAAGTCTGGTATTGTAAGATCTCATGTCACTCTTCCTTTAAATCCTCCTTCCACACTGCCCTCTGGAATGCATGCTCTGTTTGCAATATTACTAAATCCACTGCTGTGCACGAACTCTTAATCTCTTGTTCCCTAGATTTACTAGACTTAACAGAACCATGGCTCTCTCCCTCTGATCCCACTACCCCTGCCTCTCTATCCTCTGGTGGTCTTCAATTTGCCCACAATCCAAGACCCTTTGAAAGCAAAGGTGGTGATGTAGAGTTTCTGCTCTCACCTCACTGCTCCTTCAAACCTCTACCCCCCCTGTTCCCTCTCTTTCTCCTCATTTGAATTTCATTCAATTCTCCTTTTCAAACCCATCTCTGCTAACATTGTCATTATCTATTGTCTCCCTGGTTCCCCTCTCCTCTTCCTTGACCACTTTGCTGCTTGTCTTCCCTACTTCCTCTCCTCTAATGTACCATCCCTAATTTTTGGGGACTTCAACATTCCCCACCCTTGTCCTCAGAAGCCTCAAAACTGCTTTCAACGACCTCCTCCCTTGGGCTATCGCACCCCACCCATGTAGCTGGCAATACCTTTGATCTTATTTTCTCTCATGAATGTAAAATCTCTAATCTCTGCAACACTCCATTTCCTCTCTCAGATCACCACCTCTTATCATTTGCTCTCAATAGCCCCTTACCCAATCATTCTCAACCTAACCCCTTTTCAACCAAGAAGTCTTCAATCATTTAAGAAGTGCCTCAAAACCCATCTCTTTAGGAAAGCTTATAGCCCCCCAGAGTAACCCCTACCTTACATACCTGTATGCTGCTCTCTTCTAAAGGGCAGCACTTTACTCTCTCTTCCAGCTCTGCTTTACTCCCACCTTGTTGCTACCACCTGTCCTGTTGGGTTTTACGCCCCACCTCGTGTAGACTGTATAGACTTCAACCTATTGTTCCTGTAAGTTTTTGTAATTGTCTCATTTATTATTAAATTTCCCCATTTGATAATATTGTAAAGCGCTACGGAATATGCTGGTGCTATATAAATACCAGTAATATTAATAATAATATTAATAAGATCTACTTTTTTTCGTGGTCCAGTTTTGGCATTTTATTGATGCATTCTTGGTTGTTGTTTACTGATCGTCTATTGGAACAGCGAAGCATTATAAATATCTTCTCTTGAGTTAAACTCTTAATTTTGTTACCTCCTGGCATTACACTGACTGATGCTTGGGCTAAATTTCATTGACCAACAGCAAGCACACAAAACTAATTAACAAAGTGGCCAGTGCTCTAGTGCTCTATTACTATAAGAAGATGTCTTCAACTTTAGAAGAAGTGATGTGAAGGCAACAATTAAAGTGTCATTAATAGTGGTGTTTAGTGCAAGGGCCTTAGTTAATGGAGCCTAATTAGACATAATTATTAAGAACATAGGTGGGAGTCTTCTCTCTCATGTACTGTCTATAAATATCTTCCTAGTGTTGGATACATGTTTGCTGCTTCACAAATCAGCTAAGGAGATTCATTCTCTTGCAAGACACGTGCATGAATTCTCAAGATGGTCGAACAAGACATTGATGAAGAGACCTTGCTGTCTCTTTTTTAAGTCTCACTTTCAATCCGTCTTGATCTATCTCCCAATTTCTTACTGTGCTTGTTTACTGCATATATGCTACAAAAGGCAGATTGAGAACCTACCTGCTTCAGTCTTGAAATGTCTTTGAATTCTACGCTTCAAGAGAAAAAAAACTTGGAAGATCTGTGGCTTTTCTGGAATTAATCTGCCAAAGTTATATACAAAGTTATCCTGGAAGAATACCTTAGTGCGTATAAAACAAGTCTATAGCGTAAGTTTATGACTAATATAAATTATTACAGATGGTATCTTGGTCTCTGGGGTAGAGAGAGCATGCATCACTAGGACTTTGATTTTTTTTTCTTCACTGTCAGAATCTAATGTTGTAAAAAAGACCAGATGTGCCGTGTAAATGTAATAAATCAAAATGCAAAAGAATCAATACAGTATATTCTACAAGTGACAAAAAAATATGCTGGGCATTCTGCTAAGAGATTAGTGCATCTCTGTCCTCTTTGCACAATTCATTTCTTGGCAATATTCAAAGATGCATTCACGTTAAACTGTTATTATAATGAAACATATTTTACAGATAGTATTGCAGCATCATATTAACAGAAAGCATGTAATTTGAACGTAGTGGTGTGGACTCAAAGCTCCAATGTTGGTGAGTGGTTGACAGTAAACTAAAATTTGGTTCATCCATTAACAAATCAATTAGTCTGAATCAAAAATCCCTTTTACCACATTCAAATGATTTGCATCGTCTTTAGTTTCCAGATGAATCAATTCACTTGGGTGTGAATTAAAATTAGTTTTATTCAGATGAATTGATTAGTTAAAAGAAAAACTTAATTTTTGCACGTCTAGAGTATAACGCAGTTATTGGCAATCAATGCTAACGGGTTGGGACTCGGGAGATATAGCAGTAACCACTCTTGTCAGTATTATTTGCAGTATATCCTTTAGAGGGACATTCCACTGTCCAAATACAAAATAAACAAAAATCCCCGCTTAGTAGATATACCCCATATGAAGACTTGCATGTATTTCATTATGTATTTTTTTATTGGGGTATATCTATAAACAGCTTGCAATAGCTGCAGCTCTTTTGTCTGCAACCTTTGCAAGCCCCATTCTAACTTCTCCCAGACTTTCTGTGGCTGTCCAATCACAGCCTTCCCAATGCAGCTTAATGAGAAGTCTTGCTAGGCAGATGCTCTGGGCTATTGCTGCTTCTTAAGTTTATCTCCACTGAGCTAACCAAACCAGGAAGTAACATGACCTATTGTCTGACTGAAAAGCAAGGGCGTGTGGCCAGTATAATTTATGAAAGTGTAAATTTCTGTTGAAATCTCCACTTTTTCCAAATTAAAAAATAGGACACACTCTTCACACACACAGCTTTTCAGCAAGCTAAATGGCTTTAGGTGTCTGGAGTGTCCCTTCAAGAATATATTTGTCAAGATTAAAAAAAAAAAACTGTTAAGTGAAATATTCATGTACATTGCTATATACCCACCACTGGTGGATACCTAATGGTCTCTCTATTGTAAGGAAGGGTGAAATTAAGGTTAGGACTTGTCAGGAATCTAACATATAGCCAAAATTACAGATGCTCTGTCTGGTTATAGTGCACCAAAACCTTTGAAGTCTGACAGGTTTGATGGACAGTTAATCATAAAAGATAACCAAGATGACGTCAAACGCATCACGAAATTCAGTTAACCCATTATACAAAAAGGTAAATGGACCCCCTGACAAGAATTTTCTGTGATGTAATTGCGCCATCTACTGACCAAAATCTAGATGATTGTCTGAGGGAAGACATGCCCACAGTTCTCTATTGGTTACTATTAACTAGTGACGTATAGGAAACATGTCCGTTAAAAATTAAGGACAAAGGAGAGTGGGAACACTGAAGAAGGATACTTAAGACTCTCACTCTCAAACACTCAGATTCACTCTCACTCTGAAGATGGACTCACATTTAACATCTAAGATCTGACATCTGGGGCCAAAGCTGGACACATCTAATGCTTGGTATCTTTTCCAACTAACACAACTTCAGAACTCTGAAAACATTTTTTTATTTTCATACAATTCTCTATACATCATACTTGCATTCAAAATTCCTGAGACATATCTACACATCTGATAAGAACTTCTAAAACATAATTGGTCATTTTTTTTAAATTTAATTTAGTTAAATTAAATTAATTGCTTTTACAAAAAGGCAGAATATACTTGGATAAAAGCTGGTGATTCCAAACATTAAGGAGTCATGATTCATTAATAATATATAGAATTTGTAATTCTATTCTTTTAGGTGGACCAATGAACTTTATATTACTTTTAACTTTAAAAATAGAATACCAGGCAATTATCCAGATACATTAGCTTACATAATTTAGAAATAGTAAATCTTAATTAAGGAAGTTAAAATTCTGCAACGTAAAATCTGGTAAGAATTATTCTTATTGGATGAATATAGGAATGGTCCATTATCAAGTATGAGAAATATTGTATTTGTAAAATTGCAATATAATAGAATATCTTGCCTATGAGAATTGTAGCCAGCAGGGAAAGAGTTAAGTCAGTGTGATTTGACTGTCAGCCAAAGTTTTTATTGCTTTACGCTGTGCTGCTGTGAGCTGCTGTGTTTCTGTGCTAAGTTGATTTCAAAGTAAAGTATCCTATTGTAAATCTTATTGACCAATGTTGCATATAACTGTTGCTATTTAGCTGTCTGTAATTGTGTTAAATTACTGCCATATTGTATACTTATGTTATACCTAAATATTCACTGATATTATCACGCATGTTCCATATTATTATTATTATTGTCACAATAAATTATATTTTGATAATTAATTTGTGATTAATGTGTGAAATAAAATCTTCAAATGGAACTTACTTCAGGATCTATGAGAATTAAAATAGTGGGTAATTCTCAGCTTTAAATATAATCGGGGAAACAGTGCCAAGATATAAATTTTGATATATTAAAAATTATTAATTTAATTTTTGATCATTTGCATGAAAATATTATTTTTAATATTTATCACCCCATAAATATCATCACAGGTTAGGGGTAGGGTAGGGCTAGTGGTAGGGGGTTGGGTTAAGGGTAGGGTTAGGGGTAGGGTTAGAGGTAAGGTTAGAGGTAGGGATAGGAGTAGGGTTAGGGGTAGGGTTGAGTTAGGAACAGGGTTAGGGTTAGGAGTAGGGTTATGGTGGGGTTAGGGGTAGGGTTAGTGTAGGGGTAGGGTAAACCTAACCTACCCTACCCCTAGCCCTATGCTAGCCCTAACCTTAGCCCTAACCCTACCATTGACCTACCCCTACCCTAACCCTACCCCTAACCCTACTCCAACCACTAACCCAAACCCTACTCCAAATCCTACACCTAACCCTAAATTAACCAATAACCCTACCTCTAACCCTACAACAGCCCCTAACCCCAACCCTTTCCTGTTTTGCCACTTCGGCAGTTCGGTTCGGTATTCTGAAATTCAGCACTTCGGAAATTCTGCACTTCGGCACTTCAGACATTCGGAAGCATCCAAATATTCAAATTTCCGAAATTCGTCCGAATTTGCATTCGGAATGAAACGAATTGCACATGTCTACTGCTCCCTAATATTGAATAGATACAATTTTTTCAGTGACACAATATATGTCTCAATCTTACCATCTCTCTTGTCCACCAAAAAAGTATTCCATTTTTACTTTTCTTTTTTCCCATCATTCTAAATTTGAGGGCGTTTTCTGAAATGAACTCTTCTGCTAAAATTGCAATAAATTAAGCACATAACTTTTTTGTCCATTTTTATAAAAATTTGCTAAATACAAACAGATTACAGAACAAAAGTAAAGGAGAGTTTTCAGATCTCTTTGATAATTCTTTCCAATTATATAATTTCTCCTCTTTTCTTTATACTCTCTCTAAACTGACTGCTAATGTAAAGGACAGAGCTTATAACAATAGCTGACAGGTGTAAAGGACAGAGCTTATAACAATAGCTGACAGGTGTAAAGGGCGGAGCTTATAACAATAGCTGACAGGTGTAAAGGACAGAGCTTATAACAATAGCTGACAGGTGTAAAGGGTGGAGCTTATAACAATAGCTGACAGGTGTAAAGGGCGAAGCTTATAACAATAGCTGACAGGTGTAAATGGCGGAGCTTATTACAATGACTGACAGGGAGCTAAGATGGAGGCGCCCTGTTACAGGATAAAGAGGTGTGGATTTCTGCGTGTGCATTTCATTTTATTTTTTAAACCTTATGAATGCATATTTGTTAAGTATAGGAATAAGTAAATATCCTATTAAAAATCCTGGAAAAAAGCAGTTTAAAGATGTATCTATGTATCGATCTGTCTGTCTGTCTTTCCCTCTGTGTATCTATCTATCCGCCTTTAATTATGGGCTCGTAACTGAGCCTCTAACATTTTTCTTCATTGATTTACTTGCAATAAAAAGAGTTGAACAAATAACTGCAGAGGTCGACTCTGCCAAAGGCCTTTTAATTAAACATACATTTGAAGTTTTCAAAGCTTTTTGAACATCCCTTGCTGCTAAATGTCACATTGCAAAAAATCAACCTTTGGGCTGTGTGGAATAATTTCTTGAGGATGTGGATGTCATATTGACTTTGTCACTAGTTAACACAAAAAGAACACACCTGGTTTTATATAATCTGATTTAACAATATATATATACAGGGAGTGCAGAATTATTAGGCAAATGAGTATTTTGACCACATCATCCTCTTTATGCATGTTGTCTTACTCCAAGCTGTATAGACTCGAAAGCCTACTACCAATTAAGCATATTAGGTGATGTGCATCTCTGTAATGAGAAGGGGTGTGGTCTAATGACATCAACACCCTATATCAGGTGTGCATAATTATTAGGCAACTTCCTTTCCTTTGGCAAAATGGGTCAAAAGAAGGACTTGACAGGCTCAGAAAAGTCAAAAATAGTGAGATATCTTGCAGAGGGATGCAGCACTCTTAAAATTGCAAAGCTTCTGAAGCGTGATCATCGAACAATCAAGCGTTTCATTCAAAATAGTCAACAGGGTCGCAAGAAGCGTGTGGAAAAACCAAGGCGCAAAATAACTGCCCATGAACTGAGAAAAGTCAAGCATGCAGCTGCCAAGATGCCACTTGCCACCAGTTTGGCCATATTTCAGAGCTGCAACATCACTGGAGTGCCCAAAAGCACAAGGTGTGCAATACTCAGAGACATGGCCAAGGTAAGAAAGGCTGAAAGACGACCACCACTGAACAAGACACACAAGCTGAAACGTCAAGACTGGGCCAAGAAATATCTCAAGACTGATTTTTCTAAGGTTTTATGGACTGATGAAATGAGAGTGAGTCTTGATGGGCCAGATGGATGGGCCCGTGGCTGGATTGGTAAAGGGCAGATAGCTCCAGTCCGACTCAGACGCCAGCAAGGTGGAGGTGGAGTACTGGTTTGGGCTGGTATCATCAAAGATGAGCTTGTGGGGCCTTTTCGGGTTGAGGATGGAGTCAAGCTCAACTCCCAGTCCTACTGCCAGTTTCTGGAAGACACCTTCTTCAATCAGTGGTACAGGAAGAAGTCTGCATCCTTCAAGAAAAACATGATTTTCATGCAGGACAATGCTCCATCACACGCGTCCAAGTACTCCACAGCGTGGCTGGCAAGAAAGGGTATAAAAGAAGAAAATCTAATGACATGGCCTCCTTGTTCACCTGATCTGAACCCCATTGAGAACCTGTGGTCCATCATCAAATGTGAGATTTACAAGGAGGGAAAACAGTACACCTCTCTGAACAGTGTCTGGGAGGCTGTGGTTGCTGCTGCACGCAATGTTGATGGTGACAGATCAAAACACTGACAGAATCCATGGATGGCAGGCTTTTGAGTGTCCTTGCAAAGAAAGGTGGCTATATTGGTCACTGATTTGTTTTTGTCAGGTTTTTGAATGTCAGAAATGTATATTTGTGAATGTTGAGATGTTATATTGGTTTCACTGGTAAAAATAAATAATTGAAATGGGTATATATTTGTTTTTTGTTAAGTTGCCTAATAATTATGCACAGTAATAGTCACCTGCACACACAGATATCCCCCTAAAATAGCTATAACTAAAAACAAACTAAAAACTACTTCCAAAAATATTCAGCTTTGATATTAATGAGTTTTTTGGGTTCATTGAGAACATGGTTGTTGTTCAATAATAAAATTAATCCTCAAAAATACAACTTGCCTAATAATTCTGCACTCCCTGTAGGTAGTACGACCTTGCAACACAATCATACTTACATTTGTAAAAAAAAAGATTTGCGGAAATTTAGCTCTAAAATCTTAAAATGATGATGTGATTATGCAATGTTCTGACATGCTTGATATCATTTTGGATATCAAGTCAAGATCATTTTGAGCAATTTGAATTTCGTTTAAAATTTGCCTTTGTTACATGGTTCGGTGGGCATAGGATGAATTCCCTACTCAATATAGGCCTCACTCTCCTTAGGCCTCTAGGCCCATACGGGGCAGTGTTTCTATCCCCGCACCCCCTTTCAACTGCTTTCAGTTTTGAGCGTTGTGCTTTTTGTTCCTAGAGTTTCTTTTAACCGTGCTTCACTCTGTGGCCTTAATCTGGGTAGTATCACCTAAGTGCTCCTCACGGGCACCGTGGCCTCATTAATTCTTACTGCATGCTTCCAGTGCAATTGGCACACACGTTACCCTGTCTATGATCACTAGCACTGTGTTAGAGCCTGATATAGTTCAGCGTGTTTACTTTCTATAAACAAATTGTGCATGTCTTCAACAAAACCACAAATGTACTGTGGAATGCTATGCCTGAGGATTGCCGTTAGGGGTACCTCAAGTCTGTCGCTTATACCTTTTATGCACTGTAAAAAAAATCTGCCTTTGCTACTAATTAAATTCTCTTTTCTTGTAGAAACATAGAAACATAGAATGTGACGGCAGATAAGAACCATTCGGCCCATCTAGTCTGCCCAGTTTTCTAAATACTTTCATTAGTCCCTGGCCTTATCTTATAGTTAGGATAGCCTTATGCCTATCCCACGCATGCTTAAACTCCTTTACTGTGTTAACCTCTACCACTTCAGCTGGAAGGCTATTCCATGCGTCCACTACCCTCTCAGTAAAGTAATACTTCCTGATATTATTTTTAAACCTTTGCCCCTCTAATTTAAGTCCTCTTGTTGTGGCAGTTTTTCTTCTTTTAAATATAGTCTCCTCCTTTACTGTGAAATAATTTAGTAATTTATTGAAGTCATATAAGCAATGACAAAACACCCAAAAACAAAATCACAATTTTCATTTTTTATTATTTTGTTATTGAATGAAACATGGTTTTGGCTTAATATAGTTTGGCAAGCTTTTAAAATGATCACAGTCTGTTAGAAATAAACTATTAAAAAAATGTATCTACAAAAAGTATCAATGATTACATAGATAAAGTGCCAGCATCACTCTGATTACCCCCACCCCCCAATCTTTCCCTGTCAATGTGACACGGTTGCTGTAGGGTTTATTAATTAAAGTGGGTCTGTCAATATTGGGGTTCTTTGCATATTTCACGAAGACCCTCAAAAGTGACATATCCGTTGTGGATCTGGTGGACGTGGGGTGCAGGGGAAGGAACGTTTAATTAC
Source organism: Pelobates fuscus (assembly GCF_036172605.1). Taxonomy (NCBI): domain Eukaryota; kingdom Metazoa; phylum Chordata; class Amphibia; order Anura; family Pelobatidae; genus Pelobates; species Pelobates fuscus. The sequence continues at coordinate 5,744,371 of NC_086329.1, forward strand.
CTGAGACTGTCCCTTGTGGCCGCCACCATATTCAACGTGCAGGTCCTCTTAAGCTCTTGGTGCTTCATTTCGGGAGTTATGTCATATGTAAAGGAGACTGCGGGAGACTTCAGAGATCGATGCCGAATCGAATGGGATAGCTGCTGAGAAAGGACAAAAGTTTACAGAGGAACTTCGCTGTTTGTCAACCTCAGGCTCGTTTATAAAACAAAGCAATTCATAGTTCAGTGAAATTCCAATGCAATCTACATGAGAATTTCATAAATAATATATTTGTATTTAATAATAAGAAGTGACAGATCACTTTAATCAGTAACTTGTTATTAGAAAGCGACAACCTATACCTCATCTCTGGGTAAAGGGAAAACAAAGATACAAGTGCCCAACAACATGATGAACCCAACGGAGAAGATTTTTTTTTTTAAACCTGGCTGCTTTCTCTAAATTTACTGCAACTTAATAAAATGCTTCACAATTCATCAGTCTTTCCTAACTCACTATTTAGTAAATAAACCATTTTAAGATTCTACAGAGGGGGTGAGGGATTCTGGACACAAGCGGGGAGAGTGGGGTTATTCACATGAAATGTAGCCGGCTGCTATATGTCACACTGTGCTTAGTGCCTTGATATATCTTTAGATATCTCTGGAGCTATTTGATGCTAGTTTGTCCTCATAATTCACCTTCACTTGTGACATATTTGCTGATGTCTCCCACTGCTCACAGTGTCAGTGTTTCTCTTTTATTTGGTCCAGGATCACGGCTCAGGTTATTTTCCATTGGTGATGATGGTCGGATCACCCACTGGCACTCGCTGGAAATGTTCTCTGACTTTTTGAACTGATACGAAACCTTCCTGAGCTGTGAAAAATCATCTCACACCATTTCTGACTCCTGCAAGGACAAGGTCAATTTATTAGATACATTGAATTATTCTCTAATTAGCACTCCTTCAAAAAAGATTAAAGGCAGATTCAGTTTACTTTTTTTTTTTTTTTTTAAATTCTTTATTTTTTCGTGCATGAGGTAACAAAAATCTCTTACAAAGCCACAACGGCGTATGCGAGTACGTTGAGAATACAAAATATCACGTATATGGCATGAAAGTGAAAGCACATTTTTTTTTTTTTTTTAGAAGAACAAGCAGAGTTAAAACAGGCTATTTGCACACGTCTACAAGAAGGTTCTCGTATTAAAAGGATAAAGAGATTAGTAAACTTGGTATGTTAGACGTGTTGGGTAGTATGCGTGATAAACTGACTGAGCGTCTTGGGAGAAGTGCTTAGGCTAGGGTTTTGTTTTACTTCTCAAGATCAGCTCAGTGGCAGTGAGTTAGGTGAGACTAATCTATGCATGAGCGGGATACCGCAGTGTGCTGACTGGCATCAGTGTGAAACATTGCCTTGGTTATTAATTTGGCAGATAGATTTAGACATATGAAAACAAGTGCTGCTCTTACAACATGGTTTACATCTTTACTTATGGTGTAACATCTTAGCCATCAGCTCGTATGTGTAGATGCTATGTGAGAGAGCGTATGCGCTAGAAATAAAACAGTGTGTAACATGAATAAAACAGGCTTGTACCCGCTACCCTAAAGAGAGTTAAGGTGAGAGAACTAAATAAGAAAAAACTAACAATGTAGAAATGGCCCTCTTGTGTGAGATTTACTTGTCGAAGGTTACATATGTACCGTCTGGACTTGGGTGTGGGATGTCGGTACTTGAGGACGGTCGCTGGGAGCGGAGACAGGGCACCTCTTGAGAGGCTGTCGCCACTGTCCCTGCTGCAGGTGTTGAGGTGTCGCTCAGTGGTCACGGTGCTAGCAATAGTAGGGGGCAGACCGGTGGCAGGGAAATGTATCCGTCGGGCCTCTATCGGTATGGGTTGTGTTCTTGAAGTCGTGTCAGGTATGTGACACGGCTCCTTTGCAGCTTGTGTACTCTTAGGGGTGGGAGGCTTTAGCGTGGGGTGTTAGCTTGTGCCCAGCAGGGCAGGCTGGGGGAGTGATGCTTGCGGTGTCAGGGATTCTCCTCTATGTGGGGGGAGGTTAGAGCGTTTAGCAGTCTAATAGAACTTTGGTAACTTGCGGTGTCTAGGATTCTCCTTTATGTGGGTGGAGGTTAGAGCGTTTAGCAGTATAATAGAACATAATAGAGTATAATAGAACTTTTAGAACAGTGGAAAGTCTCTGGCAGGTAGTCCCGCTACATAAGTCAAGTGGTGTTTGCAGCAGACGTGGTCGCTGTGGCTCGTCTGGGCACAAACGGGATAGCATTCGCTGGGTCCCAACTGTGGGATGTACGGTCCGCTGCGCCTGGTCTTATGTTTGTCATAGAATCCTGCGGGAGTCCCAGGGCATCTAGCAACTTTGTGGCTTCCTCGAGGTTCTGGACCAGGTGTTTCTCCTCTCCCTTGCAGACCATGAGTGTGCGCTCTTTCTTCCATCTGTATTCTAGGTTATGCCGCCTGAGGAGGGAGGTGAAGGGAGGTGAAGGGCATGAGAGACCTCCGCCACGCTAGGGTGCTTCCTGAGAGGTCTTGAAAGAACGTGAGGGACATGGATTCAAATTCGTAGGGCGTGCGGCCTTTGGTGGCTGCCATGACTGCGGCTTTGTCCCTCATATTCTGGAAGCGAACCACCAGGTCTCTGGGTGCTGCTGCCGGGGCCCTGGTTGCTTTAGGTACCCGGAAGAATCCCTCCAACCCCATTGCCTTCCCTTGTCTCTGGGGGAGCAGAGTTTGGAATAGGCGCCTGAGGAGGTGCGGTATTTCGTGTCCGGGATCTCCTCCCTCACACCCCGCACCTTGACATTTGTACTGCGCCTCCTGTCTTCCATTGCGGCAAAGCGGCTGTCATGCCTCAGTGCCTGTTGCTGCAGGTCCCTCACAGTTTGTTGGAGTGTGGTTAGCTGCTGGGCTTGGTCGCTTGTCGTGGACTCCAGTGCTCCCAGTCTGCCTGTCAGGCCTCGTATTTCTGTGCGGATGTTAGCTGTGTCCGCCAGAATTGTGGCTTGGAGGTCTGCCAGGAGTATCCGGGCATGTTGGTGCCGGCATGTGTGTCGTCGGTCTTTCTTCCACCTCGTCGGGATAGAAATCATCCGACGTGTCTGAATAGGCCTCAGGGTAGGCGGCCATTTTGGGCCCCGTCGCGCCATTTGCCTGTCTGAAGAGATCGCCTATGTTTAGGCTCGTTCTAGGCTTGTCTGGCTTCATTTTTTTTGTTTTTCGACCCATGATGGTCTGCTCGTTGCTGGCGGGTTCTATTGATCGTTTGGGTCGGGGTTCGGGTCTCCCAGGTGGGTGATTATCCAAGAGATGTACGGAGCTCTCGTTTAGTGCGTGTGCTCAGCTCGGTCGTTCGGCTCCGCCCCCCAGATTCAGTTTACTTTTAATGCCCAGAAACACCATTTTTCATCAGGTCTTAAGCAAAATGGAAATATCTTGGTGAAATCTGATCACAATGTAATTCTGGTATTCTACGAAGTATAAAAAACACACTGCACTTTACATGCTATAGATTGCACTCTGTGATATATATTATATAGTTTGCATTCTACATTCCTAAAATCCATACTTTCAACTCTTCATTTATAATTTGCTCTCTGCACTCACAGTCTGTTTTATTTTATTTTATAGTTTGCATTTTGCATTCTTCATTCTTTTGTTTTGCCCCATACAATGTATTTGCTATAGTTTGCACTCTGCAATATACATTATAAAGATAGAATATCTATATTTTATAATTTACACTCTACACTGCATTCCTTAGTTTGTACAGTGCAATTTATATTCTACACTACTGTAACATTTCTACTCTAACATCTATATTTCCATGCCCCCTATACCTAGACCGATGGATAGAGAAATAGCTGGTGATGCCTGGAGATCAGTCTGGCGTAAATGCCTGCCAATCAGGCCACCAAGTGAGGGCTGACTAGGTAGGGAGCGCCATTTCATACAGCTCTCTGCATGGTCCTAGTGACTTAAGCATCGCGCTTGTGAGTCTAATCTTGCACTCACGCTACACTTTCTGAGAACAGTTCCCCCGGTGTTCCCAAAAGCAGGACACCAGGGAACACAGTCAGGACGGCAGAAGAGAACCAAAACGTGAGGACTGTCCAGCTGAAATCAGGACTGTTGGGAGGTATGTATTTCTATTGTTTGCATTCTACATTACACATTATGATATTTGTATTCTACATTCTGTGACATGCTTTCTATACTTTGCACTCTACACTCATTCTGTAGTTTGCACTCTAGAATTTAGTGATAAGCACAAGATGTAGATTGCATTGACTGCATTTTGCGTTTTGTGTTTTCCCATCCACATTCTATACTTTGCATTCTATCATCTTCATTGTAGTCTGTGCACTCTAAGCTCTGCTAATCTCTATCGTACAGTCTGCACTGTCTACTCCATTCTTATTCTGTATTCTGCTCCGCACTGCCCAGTCAATTTTACAAACACTGACAAGAAAACATTTAGCCAGGACCAACAAGTCATGAACTGCTGTCTGCACGGCACAAACAAAGAGATTCCAAGGAAAACATCTGGGTTAATATTGCAAAGTGTCTGAGAGATGGGTGATGCTTACTTGTCATGGCTTAAAGTCTGCACTAATAGAATGAAATGTATTGCACACACACATACACACACACACACACGCATTAGAATATTCACACACGCATTAGAATACTCACACACACACGCATTAGAATACTCACACTCACACATGCATTAGAATACTCACACTTACCCACGCATTAGAATACTCACACTCACACACGCATTAGAATACTCACACTCACACACGCATTAGAATACTCACACTCACACACGCATTAGAATACTCACACTCACACACGCATTAGAATACTTACACACGCATTAGAATACTCACACACACACATGCATTAGAATACTCACACACGCATTAAAATACTCACACACACGCATTAGAATACTCACACACACACATGCATTAAAATACTCACACACTATTTAATATTTTTAAAAATATTTTATATTTTTGATCTGTTGATATATTTTTTATTTATGATATCATTTTGAAATTTTAATACTGTTAAAAACTGATACTTGTGTGGCGTGGGTAAGAAGACGATTTAAACAGGTTCATTACACACGTTTATTCGAATGATATGAACCTCAGATTTACTTATGAAGCCAATAGAAACAATCTTATCTTCTTAGATCTGGACGAAGATAGTCATCTACAAACTGAGAGCCACTGGAAAACCAGTAGGTCGAAACGGAATTCTGGACGTTAGACGTTTCCACCACCCAAAATGGATTAAAAATATACCTAAAAGTCAATACACGAGAATTAAAAGAATTGTAGTAGAATGGAAGAACTCAAGTAAGAATTTGACACCCTTACTACACGATTTGTTCAAAAATATTACAATTATAAACAGTAATCCATGAAGAAGTACATAAAATGGACCACCGAGATCTTATCCAACCAAAGAGTACCGGACAATATGGAATAAATAGAAGAAAACACTCCTATTAAACACCTTTATTGTCACCACATACAACTCTGCAGCAATGGAAATCAGAAAAATCATTTAGAAACATTGGCCCATTGTGACCCAAGATCGATATATTGGGAGTCTTTATAAACCAAGAATTGTTTTTAGATGCATTCTGACAATTACAAATATAGCGGCTCCCAGCAACCCCAGCAACAAAACTGCAGTGCCGCACGTTCCGACTGTTTCCCCTTTAAAGGGAATCTATATCCGTGTGGAAGAGGAGGTTGCTCCACATGCAACTATATTCCTAACAAAGAAAACAACAAACATTTCTCATCGAAACCACAACAATACTGAGAAAAAATGTACAACACAACAATGAATTAACTGTAACACCACTTATGTGTTATATCTATTAGAGTGACCGTGCAGGAAACAGTATGTGGGACGTACATGCAGGAAGTTAAAAAATGTTGAGGTACCCCATGGTTCATGTTTCCAGATGCTCCCCAATTCTTACTTTCAGACACCATGGGACTTACTCCCATGGACTCGTGGTATAAGGAATTGGGAGCATAGAACAGACAGGAAGGGGAGTAGACTGATTAAAAATCCTTAGAAAAAGACAAACGTACTGGATCTTCAAACTAGGCTCCATCTTCCAGGGGGGCCTAAATAGAGACCTACATCTAGCAGCCTTTTAGACTAAAAGATGTTTCCTCTTTTTCAATATTATTAAATAAAAGATAGATATTTATGTGGGTGCATGGTGTATGTGTATATATATATATATAGATATGTGTGTGTGTGTGTATAATGTCTATTTATATATGTTTATTTTTAATTTATTTATTTTCATTTAAATTTTACTCTCTCCCCACAATCTCTATACGTTACCTATTACAGGGGTATTTGAGTATTTGTAAAGCAATCACTGGGCATACAGTATCATCTTGAAAGCCATCGTACTATCAAACTGTCAGTTAATGTTGTTAATTTTATTTTGGCATTTAGGTTTCGCCTGGAAAGACTCTTTACGAGCAGTATTTGCACTTTTATTCTATATAAAGCCCGTATAAAAATAAAGTCCCAATCCTAATAAAGTAGTTCCAACTCTCACAAGGCTCTATATATAGTCTTACCAGTAGATCGGTAATCGCCCACACTTCCTGAGGAAGGGAGAACCTCTCACGAAATGCGTAGGAGCGTACGATTACCGATCTGTTTTCTTTTTGACATCTGACACCTTGGAGTTCTCCTTCTCGAAATGGCACAGCGCGCACCTGGCGGGAAATATAGACGGGTACAGAAACAACCGCAAGCAGACTCTAGTACAGAAACACGCAGGACTAGTGTTTGAACCTAGGAGAATACCGACCATCTGGAATTATTACTCCCAACCACCAGCCTGGCACTGTAGGTCTCCAAGTGGGTCAGAACTACACTTTAAAAGTCACTGACCAAAACACATAGCACACCAGCTACATAGTCTCTCTCTCTCTCTCTATAGCTGCATATGTGCACAACTGTTCTTCTTTGTATTGTGACCTGCCTGTATTTGATAAGCTCCTTACTTTTATTCAACTTTCCTGCAATATATTATTTTGCATTTTAATCATTGTTCTTGTTCGCAATTTTCTCTCTATCTTTTTGTGAATAGATTCTTTTGTGAACTTTTATTTTATCAATAAATATTTACTATACTGTTGCACTTTTTAGATACACTGTATGCAAACTGATATTTTCATATTTTGAAAAATAATATTTTAAAGGTTTATAAAAAATATGAAATCATTTGAAAAACCTTATCCAATATTGTCTTAATAACACGGCCTCCAAATATTGTAATGGAAAAAGTTTGTCCTATTACTGTATAAATCATAAAGTGAAAAGAAATAAATATTCAGGTTTACCATGATTCAGACATCGTTAGTGCGGGGCGTTATGGCTTTCTTTGTATCAGACAGAAGTCGAATCACAAAACAAGTATTGCAGTTTTCAGTATATAAGCTTAAGGGTGCAGCTTTAAAACTCATTTACATTGTAATCCAATCTAACGCCTCATGTAAGTGGGTATGATGCCGGGAATATCCTGGCTCCATTTTCTCATAATGGGGCAAATCGTTTTGCAACAGTTGCCCTCTTACCTAGGACGTCAGAGGCCAGTGACAACAATTGGTGTCTGCAGAACAGAATCTCCTGTTAAAAACCAGAGCTAGTTAGCTTTTTTTTCCTGTTACTCTGTTGCTTATGACACCATGTACCCAAAATACCCCAAGTTTCTGTTCAAATACAGTCCAAGAACGGCTAAAGTCACATCTATGAGATTTCCATTTCTAACATTGTGTTTGTTATGTTTTAAGGTAAGTGAATGTGCAGAAGAGAAAGCAATATGTAATAAAAATGAGCACACAGAGGTAAAACAAACAGCAAGGGTGACGTGCAGTTCAGATGTTGTGTTACCATTGAAAGGAGACAGGGACAATGGGTGGTTTTTGAAAAACTATAGTAGAACAACAAACACACAAGGTACAGCCGATGTCAGTGACAGTGTTATTGACGTGTCCCATTATAAGGAAACAATGTTTAGCAACCAATCAAACAGAGATAATGCGAAAGCAGGAGTAAATCCATACTATGTTAATACTAGTCCGTACACTTAGGGATTATATAAGAAAATATCTCCTGAATCCCTTGAAAAGCGAAGCTAACATTCAATGGTAACTGATAGAAATACTTCTGCAAAGTAATTTAACAAACTGCACCGGAGACTGAGGGTAAGTTTAATAGGATTTGCGGTGTTTAATCTAGCACCGTACATTGTTATTACTATTTAAAGCGCCAACAAATTCCGCAGCACTCTACAATAGGTGGACTAACAGACAGGTATCTACAATGAGACGAGTTGGACTCACAGGAACAGAAGTTTGAGGGCCCTGAACAAACCATTCTACATTCTTGGGGTAGTGGGGCAGGATGTATTTCATGGACGAGAAATTTCACCTTTTACTATTTAATATTAATAATAGACAGGACAAAAAAAGGGATTTCCAGAAGACTGACACAGCCCTAGAGAAGTCCTGTAGATTGTGGGTCGAGTAGAATATGAAGTCTTATCTTTCTACAATGTCAGCAACATCAAGGTAGAAGAAAGGCCAAAAATAATTAACAGAGCGTGCTAACCTTTGGGTTTACTTTAATTAGAGCAGCTTCAGTGGAGTGTTGAGAGCAGAGACCTGATTAATATGGGACAGGCATGAGTCTGAGATTGATAGATCCTGAGGATAATTCAACTGGGTATAAACACTTCATCCCAGGAAACCTGGCGCCAAATTACGTAGGGATATTGAATAAGTAACATAAATTATCTGGTTCAGAGTTTTTTTCTGACTTCAATGACTTTCACTGGTTTCAATGCTAGAAGCCCTATCTATATTCCATTTTTACTTTTTAAGATGTAAACTAATAACCACCGTATCTGGTTCACAGACCTTTCCTTGCCTATTAATTGCTGCATGTGGCCAGTAATCAAACGTGATGGTGAACTGGATTTTCTGTTTTTCCCCGAACCCCCGATCATCAAATCACTAGAATGAATCTCGTGCACATCCAAACTGCTCACTGGTAAGGATAATTAAAAGGTGTCACCAAAATATGTCACATTGTCACATTGTTTTAATGGTTTCTGATGAAATGTTGGCTCAAAATGTGGTTATGAAAAGTCTTCTATATATGTAAAAAAATATGAAGTCAAATTGTAAAACATTGGGAGTTGGGCTCATCGGCACTCAGAAATCAAATGTATGCAGCAATCTTCCTCTAGATATTCAAGGAGAGTTTTTTTTTATTTGTCGAAGATAAATATTTTGACTACTGCAATGAGAACTGTGCGGCTGTTTTAACTGGTGAAATCTTTTGCAGAAACATTGATCTTATCCCTCTGTACAGCTTAGCTGATTTAACTCTGCAGAATAAATTCATGTCTGTCCTGAGCTTTGTAGAACATTTCAAACGTATTTTCCATTATACACAAGCATAAATATGTTTAACGCTTCACTGCCCTAGCGTCTGCTGCTGGGTGTTGAATATATTAAGGTGATCTCGCAAACTGCTAATGGTTAACAATAATAATTAAGGAAAGGTATTTCTGAGTTGTTTTGTTTTTGTTCATTACTTGTTTTATACAACACATTGTAAATTGTTATTGCCAAACATTGTTAAAGTAGTAACGCATTGCATTTTAGCCTGATAAATATATAAACATTTTTAATGGTAACTCTGAATTGCTTTAATGATATTTTGCTGGATTTTCTTTTCCAAACTCTTCTTTTAAATACTAGAGAGAAAATTGTGTGTGTTTCTTTCCGCATTATATACAAGCCACCGGGATTAATATAAATTAATGTGACCACTTTATTTCAAACAGGAACATAGTGAATTTGGTGTGAAAAATGAGCTAACACAAATCCTAAATCATATGTAACACCAGTGAGGACTTTGTTGACAACTCTAAATTGCATGTAAAGCCGAATCTGCATGGACTTAAAAAACCCCATAAAAAATGCAAATTCTGTGCTTTCTCCAATTAAGCCTGATTAAGGCTGATTTATTGTAGTTTAAAGACACATTACTAAGAGCGTTAGTGCGGTAAAGCTCAGTTTTACTCTCGAGAGAGTTGTGAGTATAGAACAAAGGAGCAGAGAGATTTAGGACCAGACGTTGATCTCTATCGGTTATATGGATACATCTCCTTTGAATAAATAAACTAATATATCCCAGTCCAAAATGATATATCGGAAAAGTTCTGTTTATTGAACCAAAGCATTTACTTGGCAATGTTTTGACCTATCTCAGATCTTTTTTTGTCTATTGCCTATTTTAATTGTTCTTTAAATAGATAGTGGCTGAGAGCTCAAAAATATAAATGATATAAAAAGTATATTTTTACGACTTTGCGTACTGTGCTTCGATTAATAACCTGTTTTATACCTTTCAAGACGTTAGCTTTATATAGCTAACGGAATATGTGTTATTTATGTTTCATATTGTATAACAGACATTGAATTATTACAGTAGCGCTTTTAATAATTTTGTGTTGAATAAAATGCTTAAAGATCCAAAGTAAAGATTAAAGTCCCATGTTAAGGATGGCATGAGCTGGCTTTCAGTACCGTGCTTAGTGGATACCGTAGATAGAATGTGACGAAAACATAGGGAAACCAGAGTGAGCAAAAACTGGACACATCGATGTGAAATTGCTAATGCACTCTGAAAGGATATTTGCCATGGAAACTTGCTTCTTCACTTTTTATACCTTAAGTATGAATCCAGGTATTACGTGCATTAATCCCTGTTCAAATGTAAATAAGGGGAGTGCTCATTAAACACGCTAATTATATCAATAAGCAACATAAAGTCCAACACGCTAAACTAGCTATCCAGCAATCCCATAATAGAAACCACCCTTCTCCATCTTTAGCCGAGCACATAACAAGCCTTAGGAACCAACTATGGGACTTGGAATTATTTAAAGCAAACTTTATTCAGAGAAAATTGAAACAGAGACATTTTAACCAAGGTAATAAAGCAGAGCATTATTAGCAGTCCAACTTAATACGAAGTTATTAAAAATTATCTTTTTCCACAGTCGGCAAGAAATTCATAAATCCACAACATATAGTTGTCAAATTTGTTACCTATTATAAAAGCTACAAGGAGATGCTTCAATACTTAATCCATCTCTGGAGGATATTGACCTGTTTTTAAGTACTCTTCAGTTTCCCTATCTGTCCCCCACATATAATGAACAGCTGACCAGGCCATTTGAGACTGAGGAAAGCTTAGCAACTGTAGATGCTCTACCTTCACGGAAGTTGCTGGGATTAGATGGCCTACCTAATGTCTATTACCTTTAACTACCTAATGTCTATTACCTAATGTCTATTACCAGGCTTTTAAACTAATTTTAACACCGTATTTCTCTAGGCTGTTTAACAGTGGATATGGAAAGGACTCTATCCCATCAGCAATGATATCAGTACATATTGCCACATTACTGAAGCCAGGGAAACCCCCCTGCCAAAATGTTCTGCCCATTTTGCTCCTGAATGAGGACACTAAGTTATACGCCAGCATTTAGGCAACATGCTATCTCTTATCCTTCCAGACCTTATCCATTACAACCAAATAGATTTCATAAAATAAAGACAAGGATTGGATAACACGAGAAGGGTACTTAACATTTTACACTATTTAGAGACACAGAAACAATAGGGTCTTTTCCTAGCAGTCGATGTGGAAAAGGCCTTTGATAGGTTAAATTGGGTTTACATGCAGAAAGTCTTTTCTAAATTCGGGTTCCCACCCTTTTTTACCCTTTTCCACTGGCATAATGGTGCTATACCAACAACCATCTGTGAAAGTTTTCAACACAGATTACACTTCCATACCCTTTTTAATCACAGACAGCACACATCAAGGTTGCCCACTATCGCCATTACTATTCATCATCTCTTTAGAGCCTCTAGCTTATGCTATTAGCATCCACTTGGACATTCAAGATTTACAAATAGTAGAAAAGAAAACAGTATATCCTTATTCACAGATTACATTTTTCTGTCCTTAACTCAACTGGCGATTTCGTTGCCCCCCTTTATATCCCTCTTTACCCACTTTGGTAGATTATTTTATTATAAACTGAATGCTATAAACCCAGGTGCCACTAATGGGAATATCGGTATGATTACTATCAAGCTTAGAATCACAGTATTCCTTTGAATGTAGATAAGAGATGGTGGTGTATTTGGGTACAAGAATAACTAAATCCATGACCACTCTGTATAACCATAATCAACTCCCACTCATGAAACAAATCAAACACTTCACTCCTGGTAGGATGTCCTGATGTCTTGGGTAGGTTGCAATAAAAATGATGAGTGTCCCTAAACTGCTTGATGTTTTCTGCATGTTTCCTATTCTACTCCCCATGTCAAAAACAAATTGTGGTATCAAGTTCATGGACAACTGAGTTGACTTGCCCCTTGGTCTGATTTTTGTCATGCTACCTTACCTGCCAGGGTACTTCACTAATCAGGTATCACTCAGCAACTTGGGAGACTTCCCTGTTAGCTACTGCCAGTAGGGTTATACATGTACTGGGATGGTCCTGGTATAATAACATAAAAGGACGTATGTGGTTTTTGTTGAGTAATGAGCCGTGGAAGTATAATTTGATGGCATGTATGATTTAAAATCTCAAATAGGAAAAAAAAAGAAGAATAAAATATCCTAGCAGTAATTCCCCCCAGGTCTAGTTAAACGTGGGGTGGTAAAAATAATTCAACGGAAAGTGAAAGCGGAAGAAAAGTAAGACAGAGAAAGTGATATTCTAGTTTACTTTTCTTTTTTTTTACATTTACATGCCTTCATAAATATAGAAGGAATTGGGAAACGGTGTATTGGAAGCGAAGGAGGGGGAAAACCCATGATTTCCCATAATTTATCCTAAAACTGAACAGTGTTAAACACCATAGCTTGGAAAAAGTAAAGAGTGCATATAAAGAACCTCCACCTATGAATGCATACTCTTAAAGGAAAAAGGGAAAAAATAAAAAAAGGAGTTATGAAGATGAAGTAGAGAGAAGGAAAACTAATTTTAATCAACCAATTATCTAAGGGTGTAACGTGATACATAAATTAAAACGTCAAAACGTCACTAAAGTTGAAGAAATACGTTTACATTGACTAAACGGACTCACGCTGATATATTTTTGGTGATTTTTCTTTTTTGTTGTTTTGTTTTGTTCTTTTTTGTGCTGCACGATATCACTAAAATTACGTCAACTAGAAGAATTCAAGAATAAAAATGCCATGAAGATGAAGTAGAGAGAAGAAAAACTAATTCTAATCAATCAAACAATTATCTAAGGGCGTAACGTGATACATAAACCAAAACGTTATTAAAGCTGCAGAAACACGTTTTCGTTGACTAACTATCTCACACAAGGAATTAAGCTGATATACTTTTGGTGATTTTTTTTTTTTTTTTCTGTGCTGCATGATATCTCTGGGATTATGTCAACCAGAAGAAATCAAGAAAATAAAGTGTCCCTTGGCAAAGATAAAGATAAAGAACATAAAGAGAAGGTTGAAAGAAAAGAGAACAAGACGGAGAAAAGACTCTCTAATTTCTTTTCCCCCCAAACAGATAGATCATTCCCAGAGAGTTCTGTGAAAGAAATTAATTTGACAGCGGGAGAGAAAAAAATATCCCAATTAGAAACATCTCAAATGGAAAACTCGATGGTTACGCCAGAATTTTTAAAAATCTGCCTAGACCAGCAACTATTAGCAATAAAACAAGAAATTCTCAGCAATAATGAGGATTTAAAAAAGGAAATTAAAGAGATAGGCCTCAGAATTAACCAAGTCGAAAGAAAAATGGATCTTATTGACTCACTAATTAAAGACCAACAGCAGCAACAGGGAGAAATAAACCAGAAAATCCAACAGCTACAATCAAAGATAAATGATCTTGAAGACAGATCAAGACAAAACAACTTAAGATTAAGGAACATCCCGGAGAGTATCACACAAGAAAAAATAAAAGCATTCTTGGATTCATACTTCCTGGAACTGGGCATTCAGAAGGATGATAATTATAAATTTCTAGAGAGATATCATAGAATTCCAAAACCTAAAAATCTCCCAATGGAAGCTCCCAGAGATATTATGGTTTGCTGCAACTCATACTTATTTAGAGAAGAAATAAGAAAAACCTCAAGGCAAGGCAGTAAAAAAGAAGAATATGCGAACATAAAAGTTCTCCCAGACTTATCATATGAAACGAGGAAGAAAAGGCGATCATTCGCTTCGGTTCTGGAGACACTAAGGAAAAATGATGTTAGACACTTCTGGGCTTTCCCAGCAAAATTAATTATCACTCATGAAGCAAAAACTCTGGTATTTGCCAACTCAGATTTAGCCAGGAAATGGCTACAGGAGGTCCACATGCAAAATTAATCAATAAGTTTGGACATGCCAGCGGATCGACTAAGGGATGAATTTTTTTTTTTTTTTTTTTTTTTTTTTTCTCTCTCTCCTCTGATGTAAATATAATAACCAGATATACTATACTGTAAATGGCTGACAAGGTATTGATCTGATCGGGTTACTTACAGCTTATAAAGGCGTATAATCTAGCAGTTGGTACATGGGAAATTGCAATATCTATACTGAAAATTGTTTACATAATTTATATAATTTTTACATAACAGGGGAATAGGTTATGGTATATATAAATGACACTCACGTGAAAGTATATCCTCTCAGAGGAGAACGAGATTACCCACAGATAATGATAGATATGGACACTTTTGGGTGTAATTTGATTAGTTAAATTGATAGGAATCCTCTGTATGATAGAACACTGCTTCAAAATAATCTCTAAAGCACAAATATTGAAATCACTAATATAAACTTACTAGGTAGTAGTGAAGAGTAGGAGAATGTACACATATATTTTTTTTTTTTTTTTTTTGTGTTTACTGTATTTTTGGGGGTAAATTTAAGGGTTAAATTGGCTATCTGGTCCACAAGATATTGTATGGATAACACTTTAGACTGTAAAGACAGATTTTAGTAATATAAAACTGTTATAAAGAAATTGAAATAATCACACTTAAAGGCACTTTTGGCCAAAGGGAAATGGGATAATATATATATAAGTACATTTATTGGAGTAAATTGAATAGTAAGATGAATACACGAGATGTTATTGGTCTAGAGTAATTTTTAGACCATAAGGAAAGTACGATGTATTATAGGAAATTGAAATTATATTGAAAGTAGTTTTCACAACGTGGTTTATGATTGATATGTACATAAAAGGTTTTTTTTTTTCTGTTTTTTTTTTTTTTTTTTTTTTTTTGTGTGTTTACTGTATTTTTGGGGGTAAATTTAAGGGTTAAATTGGCTATCTGGTCCACAAGATATTGTATGGATAACACTTTAGACTGTAAAGACAGATTTTAGTAATATAAAACTGTTATAAAGAAATTGAAATAATCACACTTAAAGGCACTTTTGGCCAAAGGGAAATGGGATAATATATATATAAGTACATTTATTGGAGTAAATTGAATAGTAAGATGAATACACGAGATGTTATTGGTCTAGAGTAATTTTTAGACCATAAGGAAAGTACGATGTATTATAGGAAATTGAAATTATATTGAAAGTAGTTTTCACAACGTGGTTTATGATTGATATGTACATAAAAGGTTTTTTTTTTTCTTTTTTTTTTTTTTTTTCTCTCTTCCCTTCTCCTTCCCGCTGGGTATATATGGACACCAGCGGCACTCTCGGGGAGGGTTTTCTCATGCTCCCCCAAGTAACTCCATATTTCGTTGTGGAGTTGTGGATGTATTCCCAGAGTTCTGGGATGCATTTTCTGTCTTCCACTAAGTGGGAGTGGAGACGGAATTTTTTACAAAAAATGTGGGTATGTGTGGCCTTATGTTCGACTTACATGAGGTCATATGAATGTAATTGTTATGTGCTTTCCTCCCCCCCCCTCTTTTTTTTTTCTTTTTCTCTCCCTCCCGCCGGGGGGTACGGTCTCGAGTTTCAAAGGCTTAGACTATGGTTAAGTTTATGACGCTGAATGTACAGGGCCTGAATAACCCAACTAAAAGAGCCATGGTGTATCAATATATTAAAAAGGAAGGTGCAAAAGTTGTATTACTACAAGAAACTCATTGGCTAAGGAAAGATATAAAACGTTTCATCCCCAAAAATTTTAAAATCCAAATCTGCTCATCATTAGAGGATAAAAAGAAATGTGGAGTAGCTTTACTAGCGACAGATGATTTAGATATTCAAGTCACATACCAGGATATAGATAAAAATGGCAGGTTCATCTTAGCCATATGTAAAGTACAGGATGAAGAATTCACTATTGTAAACATCTATGCTCCTAATACTAATTCAGTTCAGTTTATACAAATGGTGCTGAGTAAATTAGAAAAAATTAAAAAGGGTAAAATCATTATAGGAGGAGATTTTAATTGTATTCTGGATGGCACGTTGGATAGGAACTCATTGGCAGGGGTAACGCAAGATAAAAGGGGAAAGAAATCCTCAATGCAATTTTCAATGTTGATAAATAACTATGAATTATTAGATCTTTGGAGGATAAACCATCCATCAGAAAAAGACTATACCTGCTTTTCGAAAGCACACTGTACCTATTCTAGACTAGATCTGTTTTTGGGTTCGTTAGAGGTCTCATACAAGACTAAAAAGGTTCTGATTCATGACGTAACCTGGTCAGATCATAACCCAGTAATACTTGATCTCACTATCTCACCAGATATTAAAATTAGAAATAGTTGGAGACTAAATGAATTCCTTCTTAGGGAGGCTCAAGATATAAATACCATAAAAGAATTAACAAACAATTTTTTTGAGGAGAATAAGAATAAAGGAACTTCAGATGCCATAGTTTGGTGTACATATAAGGCCGTGCTGAGGGGACAGTTTATTAAATTAGGTACAATCAAGAAAAAACAAAAAGAAGCTTCCCTGACAGAATTATATGTGTCTCTCTATAAACTAACAAAACTTAACAAAAATAATCCAAATATAGAGATAAGTGAGAAAATAGGATTAATAAAAGATAAAATCAATAAAATTCTACTTTTACAAACCTCAAAAAAACTCGAATATCTAAAAATAAAATGGTACTATAAAGGAAATCGAGCAAATAAAATGCTCACAAATCGAGTTAAAGGTGCGAAATTAAACAAATTAATACAAAAAATTATTACAGACGATGGCATCCAATTAACGCCTGAAAATATAGGTAAAGCATTTAACTCATTTTACCAAAAATTGTATAATCTACCTGAACCCCCTTATAAACCAGAAACATACTTTCAAAATAAAACCCTAAAAAAATTATCAAGGGAACAACTGAATTCTATTAATGAACCCTTTTCAAAACTAGAAATAATAAATGCAATAGAGTCTTTAAAAAAAAACAAAACCCCGGGGCCGGACGGCTTTCCAAATATATTTTACCAACAGTTTCAGGACGTGTTGGTAACACACCTTGAAGATCTTTTCAATAGCATAGCTAGAGAAAAAGATTTGCCCAACGAATTACTATATGCTAATATAATTCCCATACAAAAGCCAGATAAATCGACGGAATCAGTGGGGAATTATCGTCCTATATCCTTACTAAATTCCGATATAAAAATATATGCAAGTATTTTGGCAAAGAGATTACAAAGAGTACTCCCGTCCATAATCCATGGAGACCAGGTTGGATTTATGAAGGACAGACAATCAAATAATAGTATAAGGACAGTGATTGACATTTTGGAACACGTTCAAGAATCGGGCACTCCATTGCTGGCCCTGTCATTGGACGTGGAGAAGGCCTTTGACAGGGTCAGATGGGACTTCCTTTGGGAGGCATTAAAGGCCTTTGGTTTCGAAGGCTGGATTCTGAGCGCTATCATGGCCCTGTATAGCTCCCCAATGGCAAGAACAATCGGTAGGGGAATAACCTCTGAGTGGTTTAACATAAGAAATGGGACAAGACAGGGGTGTCCTCTGTCCCCGCTGCTATATTTGATATATATAGAACCCTTGATTTGTGGCATCAGGTCTAATGAGAAAATAAAGGGAATAACAATAGGTCAAGAGGAACTTAAAACTTTACTTTATGCAGATGATGTCCTAATCACTATATCAGACCCTATATTATCAATAGACGAATTGTTAAAGGCGATTTATGAATTTGGGTACTATTCCAACTTTAAGTTAAATGTAGATAAGACAACTATTCTTGCCAAAAATATAAAGAAGGAAGAGAAAATATATATTAAAGCGAAATATAGTTTCGAATGGGCAAAAAAATGTATTACCTATCTAGGCATTAAGATTTCCAGTAATCCTTTTAGGATTATGGAATATAATGTTCTACCTCTAATGATGCAAATTAATAAGCAACTAAAGGACTTGAGAACAGCAGAGATATCATGGACAGGTAGAATTAACATTGTAAAGTCTTATTTGGTTCCTAGATGGAGTTATATATTCCGTATGTTACCATTGAAAATGCCTAAACCATGGCTCATGATGATTCAAGCTGCTTTAGACAAATATATATGGCTGGGGAAAAAACCCAGAGTTAATAAAAAAATTCTGAATTTAAAGCCTAAATTGGGAGGGATGGGAATCCCTGATATTATGGACATATATGAAGCTTGTTCATTTGCGCATGTTATTTCCTCTATGAAAGAGAGTTTTTGTGGTGAAACATGGGAAAAAATTGAGGCTAGGAAAGCGGCAGTTCCGGACTTAACGACTTTATTCTGGAGTATAGATAAGTTTGAGAAAGATGATATGGGTATAATCCTAGCTAACCTATTGGGTCAATGGAGAATCTGGAAAAAAAGACTCAAGATTGAAGATAAAATTATCATTGATCTACCACTGCACGTATTGGCCAGTAATATGGAGGATTTAAATCTAGAGCCATGGTTAAGCATGGTTAAGGTATTAATAGAATAGATCAGCTATTCCAACAGCAACAAATTAGACCTTTTGAGGAGATTAAACAAATTTTTTTGCTTTCTTATAGAGAAAGTTTTGCGTATTTAAGGATAAAACATTTTCTAATGAGACACAGAATAACTGAGATTTCCGAGGGATTACAACTTTTTGTAGACTTGATAAACATCAGACATAATAAAAATCTAGTTTCTAAAAGCTTAAAACTTTTTAGTAAGTATAAGGCAATCCCTGAATTTCCAGCCCTAAAAGCATGGGAAAGAGACTTACAAATTATAATTACGAGAAAGGAATGGCTTAAGGCCAATAAAGCGGTACTGAAAGCTTCACATTGCCTAAACCTAACGGAAAGTCATTATAAAGTCATCAATAGATGGCATTATGTTCCAACTAAATTAACAAAAATATATCCAGGATCTCAATATCTCTGCTGGCGTTGCGCTTCATTGAGAGCAGACTACGTCCATATATGGTGGTCATGCCCGATTATATCTTCATTGTGGCAAAAGGTAGCGAAATTCTGCAGGGAAGTAATAGAGGTAGATCTTGATTACACCTGTAGTTCTATGATATTGCACTTGGGCTGGCCTATAATTCCAAAGGATAAAAAAGAGTTAATAATCCACATTCTCATTGAAACTAAAGCTACTCTTGCAAGATTCTGGAAAAACCCAGACTCCCCGACTTGGGAGCTGATAAAACAGCAGGTCTTGAATAACTGTAAAATGGAAATAGGGATATTAAGACAAGAACACTACTTTAATCCGAGAATTGAACAATGGCAGAAATGGATTATAAAATTAGGTAGAAGAAATGATTCTTAATTTACACTAAGATGTATATGCTATGGATCTGTGGCTGGGGGTGAACCCTGTGCATTCACCTTTAAGATACTTGTGGTTATGAGAAACCTGATTAGTAGTTAGAAGGATGTGTGTTGCCCTTCGGGTTCTTAAGACTGACTCGGGACTGACCCTCGGCGGGAGTGTGATTTTCTTTTTTTCTTCTTTTTCTTTTTTTTCCCCCTAGGTTTTGTTAATAGAGGGCCAGGGCAATAGGGAAATCTAGGGCAAGGTAGAAACATCTAAGAAAGGGACCTATAACCAAGAGGAAGGAGGAAAGGGGAATTAGAAAAGGAAAGGGCCTTAACAAATTATTACACATACTTAATACCATCTTCTTCAGAATGAAAATTGCCAAATTATGACTGAAACGTAATACGTTTCATAGAGTCTTCCCCAGTCTTTCTCTCCATGACTCTTGCAACAACACATGATGTGGGTCTTAAGGTTATGGGAAAATAAGAACGATAGACCGATAGGTATACAAATATAAGGCTCTGTAGTATAAAAGGACGGTTGGAGACAAGCATCTCTTGAACCCTGGTTATTGTGCTTCATAGCGCTTGAAAAAGTTTGTTCCCCCTAACCCTCTCCCCCTCGAATCCTGGTATAGCGAAAGGTGTGTGTGTGTGTATTGTTGTTTTATTGGGAAAAAATTGACATAGAGAGCTTGGTGCTTCTTAGTACAGGCAGATGGAGTCTGACCACCTCATTAAGATAGGCCGTGCAAGTTTACAGAAAAGAATTTTTATTCTTATAAACTGGACATTTGGGGATGGGGAATGATGGTAGAAAACGGAACCGAATACCCAAAAATCCATATGTAATGTCAACATCGGAGAATAAATGTTTTGATTTTTTGTATTTGTCTGTTGCATGATATGGAATTATTGTTAGAAAAGAAGGGGAAAACACAAAAAGACTGGTTCTGAATAATAGAATTTGTACTGCAATTGAAAGAACTTTAATATGCAATTTTTGTACCATATCTCTTTGTAAAATGACAATGTCTTTGTATGAATGTTTATATATATCTATGTTAAAAACTTAATAAAATATTATAAATAAAAAAAAAAAAAATATCCTATAAGTCAGTCCCACTATTTAGAACAACAAACTGAGACTTCCATATCAGTTGTGTTTATTTATGGTTACTTATATATCATCTGTCTGTATCTTTAAAATTACTTTATATAAATATATATATAAGGTGGGGAAAAAGGTGATTTAAAATCTCTTCCATCTGAGGTCAGCGGAT
Organism: Pelobates fuscus; assembly: GCF_036172605.1. Taxonomy (NCBI): domain Eukaryota; kingdom Metazoa; phylum Chordata; class Amphibia; order Anura; family Pelobatidae; genus Pelobates; species Pelobates fuscus. The sequence goes on from NC_086329.1 coordinate 5,765,554, forward strand.
AGTCAATATGCCCACCCAGAATCCCTTGCAGTAGAAACAGCCCGGAATTGTGAGATTTCTGTGGGAAATGCCAGTCTTACGTCATGACTGGTGTGCAGATCTGTGTTTAACAATGTATTGACTATATATATCTGTATTCATACAGTGTATAGTACATGTATCTAACAATATAAATATAGAATAACAGATAACATTTGGATCTTGTAATACCTTTTTTATTGGACTAACAAAATGTTGGAATGACAAGCTTTCGTCAGAACCTCCCTTTCTCAAATTGAAAGCTAATGCAGAAATGTGGGAAAGGGAGGTTCTCCTGAACGTTTGTCATTCCAAAATTCTGTAAATCCATGAAAAAAAAGTATTGCAAGATACAAATTTCATCAGTTATTTTACATCTGCATCGCTGGACTGATACGGCTTCAATCTCTACTCTAACAACACCAATGAAATACATATTATTTTCACACTATCTGACCCGGTAAATCTGTTTTCTCAACGAGGAAGGGGCTAATTAATTACACGGATTATTTTACATTCCTATTCACATATTAAAAACCGTGTTGATGATTTAAGTTGAATAAATCCCACCGTGGATCCTTAGATTACAATACTAGCTGCGGTGTGGAGAGAGCTCCCAGAAATGGAACAAAGATCCAGGCAAGTCAGACAGATTAGTTCTCTAATTGACACAATAAAGTCAGTTAACACAAACAGCAAGGTGAATCCAGATGGGCAGCAGGGATGTCCGGGGAGGAATAATGCTTGCAGCATTTCTAACAAATTGATCTCCTGCTTGACATTCCTTGATATACCGACCAAGATCAGGAAAATTAGCTCCTTAATGGAACTGTTAAAGTGTCAAGGCGTTTGTTATAAAGAGATGAGCCGGCTAGGGCCTTGGTCAATGAAAGGGATCTTGTTTTGTGTCTCGAGAAAATCTTAAATTTTGTGGATACTGAATGCATGTCGAGAGTTTCTGTGTCTCTCCAGCATGCGAGTAGTTAATCTACCAGTGTTTGTCGTCGTCTCTATAGAAAACAGCAAGTTAAAATATTGAAGCTTTGATAACACTTGGTAAAACGTCTAGCTCATGACTTGATTATTATTATTTTTTTGTATATGTTTTTATGCATATGAGTTTGTTTAGTTATGCATGTAATTATATCTCTATAAATATAAGTGTATTTGTCTGGATTGGTATGCATTTGTCTGTGTGCCTGTCTATGTATTTATCACTGTGTCTGTATGTGCACATTTTTGTGTATATGCAGGGCCGGACTGGGGATACAAAGCAGCCCTGGAAAAAAATCTATGCCAGTCCCAAAAGTCATTGCGCCATATATTGTCGCATGTAATATGTAAGGCTTTATCTTACCACCCCAGATGATTGAGTAATATATAAACACACACACACACACACACATATATATATATATAACATATATACAACATAAATATACATTTCTTTTTCTAATATAAAATATTGGTCCTTCAGGAAACCCCTTGCATGGGGTCTTGCATAAGTACTGTGACTGATTGTAGCGGAGTAGCAGTATAATCCACGGTATCTCCGCTGGTAGTCAGGATAAAGCAGGTAAAACACAGGCAGCGTAATAATAATCCCTCTTCCCCAAGGACTAGACGACACACAGTCTGGGAGCCAACTGTCATTTTATTCCACGGTCACAGTATTTATGCAAGACCCCATGAAAGGGGTTTCCTGAATGACATTGCAGGGGTTTTACTACAGAGGACTGTGTGGGGAACTTAGCCTGCAAGGCTGTTTCCCAGCATGCCTTGCTGTACAGGAGAGATAATTGTGCAAGAATGTACTGGTAATCACATTATCTCTCCGTAAAGCAAAATACTGTATACAGTTTTACATAAAAATACATAACTGATATAATATTCAGACGACTGCTACACACTGCATATAAAACGAGCATAGCAACAGTTAACAAAATATTCACCCTAAGTGTCCAGAAGTGGCTAAGTTTGCCACAATCCTTTCAGGGTAAAACGTTTAATTATAGAGTAAGCATACTCACATGCAGACACAGACAATCTCACTGACACACACAAGCTCATTGATACACAGCCTCATAGACAAACAATCTCACTGATATACATAAGCTCATTGACATAATACACAAGCTCACAGATGCACACACATAGGTTAACTGACAGAAAATCTCCCTGACACACACAGACTAGCTTATTGGTATACACACAAACAGTACAGGCAAACTCTGACACGCACAAGCTTTCTACAGACAAGCTCACTGCCACACACTCACACATGCTCACTACAGAAAAGCTAATTGACACACACAAGCTCACTATCACACAAATGCTCATTACAGAAAAGCTCACTAACACAGACATGTTCCCTACAGAATAGTTTGTAATAAACATGGTCTAGATATTCTGTGGTCACCCTTTACTTTTTCCTGTGAACGAGTCATTGGCACAATGCCACACCTACAATGGAACAGATATGATGATATGCTTCCAAAACCTTGCTTTAGAAGGATCTGGTTATGTATGCAGTGGAGAACCCCAGGCTTTATCAAGCTGTTCCAAAACAATCTGACAGAATTTATGAGTGGTATGCACCGATTAGTAGAGCTATAATCAATGTCACACGTACACACACAAGCTCACTCACTAGCAGGCACACACACACACAAGCAGGCACACACACGCAAGCTCACTTACTAGCAGGCACACACACACACACGCAAGCAAGCTCACTCACTAGCAGGCATACACACACAGCTTAATGTAGTGTTTCTGGTGTCTATAGCCTGTCCCTGCAGGCTTTTCAATGTAAACACTGACTTTTCATAGAAAGGCAGTGTTTACATTGCTTCGTAGTGACATCTCTAGTGACAGTCACTCAGACGGTTACTAGAGGTGCTTCTTGTGTTCTACATTCAGCACCTCCACGCTCTGCATGGAGGCGCTGAACCTTCCCCAGCGAGATACACTGAATCAATGTATCTCTATGAGGAGATGCTGATTGGTGTCACGTTTTGCAGCCAATCGTATGGCAAAACATTGGATTGGCTGAGATCATCAAGCTTGATGATCTCAGCAATAGAGGCAGGGTCAGTCGAGGGGAAACCAGCACGGCGTGGGAAAATAGGTCAGTAAAAACACTATTCCCTTGCCAATGGAAGGGGTCTGGTAACCTAAACACACATACAGACACACACATACACTATGACAGATAGACAGACACACACCATGACACACACATGTACCATGACAGACACACACACACACACACACACCATGAAACAAACATGCACACACACACACACACACACACACCATGACAGACACACACACCATGACACAGACAGACACACCATGACACAGACAGACACACACCATGACACAGACAGACACACCATGACAGACAGACACACACATGAAGACAGACAGACACACAAACACACACACACACCATGACAGACCCATACACTCACACTGACAGACTGACACACATTATTCCTTGTATTGATACCTGTTGGGTCCAGTAGGCGACCGGCCAGGGGATTGTGCAGGCGAGTGGCATGCTGGGGGATCGTTCAGGTGGGTTGCAAGTTGGAGGATTATGGATGCGGGCGACATGCTGGGTGGTCGTGCAGGGCGGGCAGCTGGCTGCGCGAATAGTGGGCGTGAATAGTGAGCTGTGCTGTCTCTGCTCTGCTCCCCAGCACGCAGCTTAATGAGTCTCATTAAGTAGCGCGTGAGGGCTGGGGAGCAGAGCAGATACAGCACTAGTCTCCCTCTGGCCGCCATCAGCCTAATTGCAGCCACACCAGCTGTCTGCCCCGCCCCAGGTGCCATGGCCCACCAGGAAATTTCCCGGTATCCCGGTGGGCCAGTCCGGCCTTGTGTATACAAGGCTTTCTGCAGGTATGATCTGCTTGTTAGGCTTTGCTTGTGCTTGGTTGCATGGATGCCTTCTTGTGCAGAGGGATGTACATTTATGGCCCTGTCTTCAGTCCAAGATAATTAGGAAATTGACTTCCTTAAAAATTAGATAACTGTTTTTCTGTCTACTTACATTGTTATATGATGCAATTCAACACCATTGTAAGTTTATTTGTTTTTGTATTGCAATTGATCATCAATGAAAAATTGTTCAAATAAAAAATGGATAAAATCACTCTTTAACCCCTTAAGGACACATGACATGTGTGACATGTCATGATTCCCTTTTATTCCAGAAGTTTGGTCCTTAAGGGGTTAAATATTCTGCCTATCGATCCTCAAACCACGGAAAAAGGGAAAATGCAAGACAGACATGCTAAAAAATGTAAGAAAAATCTGTACACAAGGTAGAGTTGTTACACGTTGTTGGAACATACAAGTGCTCTTAAGGATGGCATTGTTCTCTTTAATTAGGTGCCACTACTTTGCCAATTATGGTCATGATAAAAAAGCATAAAGAAGCAGATTAGCCATAGCATAAATCAAATTACATCAAATGTATTGCAAATTATAGCACACAAGCAGCAAAAAACAAAGAAATAAAAAAAACTCTCTATGGGTTGGACAAAACTAGGCAAAATATCCTTTTACTTCACTATGAAAATGCTGGAATGCACTAAGCAGTCAATGACTACATTTTTAAGATAATTAGATAATTTATATTGTGATTGTAATAATAGCTCTCCGCTGCCGAGCCCTGTGCTTTATTTACAGTCACGAAATGATTTGGGAAGGAGTCTTGTTGCACCCCGCACTTTTCAGAACATTCATTGCCCTGTGCTCCTTTCTGAACAAATCGTCTCAGTCAGGCTGCCCGAGGTACTTTTCCTAATACTTAGAGAAAAATGTTTTCGAAATGCAATTACCCTAAACACATTCTTTTTTTCAGCTGACAGAAATGCTAAAAGCAAAAATTGGTCTGTCTTCAAGTAAAAAAAAAAAGCCAATATTATTTACTATTTGTATACAGCGTGACTCGGGGACAAAACATTCACTCACAAGGAAGGTCTTACTTTGCAATTATTAACGGCTGCCTTATTGTAAAATATACACCGTGCTGCTCACTGCCAGACGTTCAATGCCTTGATTCCACCAGCAACAAAGTACTTAATGAAAAATGCCGTGGGCGGTAAAATCGTGATAACATTTTGGAATTTCTGCTATTATAATCCTTTTATAGTCCGATAGATGATCTTGAACTTTATCAATTACTCTGTCTAGCTATCAGTCTGCCTGGCATTATAGGTACCTAAACATATTCATATATATATATATATACACACACACACACACATATAGAATGTTTGAAAAGCAGGATATGTAGAAGGAATGTTTGTGTACATATTATGGAGCTGTTGCTGTTTTGTGCTTCGCTATCAGACAGCCAGCAATCTGCGATGATGTTGTAGGCTGCATACTGTTACTGAGTAAGGGCTAATTCTGCATTTTGTTTCTGTGCTTTGAGAGCTGCAGAGTAGATTTAAAATGAAATCACCCCCATTTCTTTCTCTGACACAAGGTATAGAACAATGACCGGGGCAATGAAAGGATAGGGGTGGCATTACATGTATGAGATGTAAGAAGGTACAAGAAAATGATGCAGAGAGCAGATAGAGCAGGAAGATGCCACGTGCAGGTGAGGAAGGATACAATGTTAATGCATTAATGCCACATGGCAATACATTTACAGGAACAGAGGCTTTCTGTTCTTCCATTCTAGATATGGTTAGCTAAATTTAATTTCTCAATCTAGATATAGCTAGCTTAATATAATTTCTCAGCTTAGATATGGCTCGTTAAATGTCAAGTCTCAATCTAGGTATGGCTCACTAAATCTTAAGTATCGATAACTAGCTAAATGTCATGTATTAATCTTGATAAGGCACACTCAATCTAGATATGGCTCTCTACGTCTCATATCTCAATCTAGGTATGGCTCACTAAGTCTCATATCTCAATCTAGGTATGGCTCACTAAGTCTCATATCTCAATCTAGGTATGGCTCACTAAGTCTCATATCTCAATCTAGGTATGGCTCACTAAATCTCATATCTCAATCTAGGTATGGCTCACTAAGTCTCATATCTCAATCTAGGTATGGCTCACTAAGTCTCATATCTCAATCTAGGTATGGCTCACTAAGTCTCATATCTCAATCTAGGTATGGCTCACTAAGTCTCATATCTCAATCTAGATATGGCTCACTAAGTCTCATATCTCAATCTAGGTATGGCTCACTAAGTCTCATATCTCAATCTAGGTATGGCTCACTAAATCTCATATCTCAATCTAGATATGGCTCACTAAGTCTTATATCTCAATCTAGGTATGGCTCACTAAGTCTCATATCTCAATCTAGATATGGCTCACTAAATCTCAAGTCTCAATCTAGATATGGCTCACTAAGTCTCATATCTCAATCTAGGTATGGCTCACTAAGTCTCATATCTCAATCTAGGTATGGCTCACTAAGTCTCATATCTCAATCTAGGTATGGCTCACTAAGTCTCATATCTCAATCTAGGTATGGCTCACTAAGTCTCATATCTCAATCTAGGTATGGCTCACTAAGTCTCATATCTCAATCTAGATATGGCTCTCTACGTCTCATATCTCAATCTAGGTATGGCTCACTAAATCTCAAGTCTCAATCTAGGTATGGCTCACTAAGTCTCATATCTCAATCTAGGTATGGCTCACTAAGTCTCATATCTCAATCTAGGTATGGCTCACTAAGTCTCATATCTCAATCTAGGTATGGCTCACTAAATCTCAAGTCTCAATCTAGGTATGGCACACTAAGTCTCATATCTCAATCTAGGTATGGCTCTCTACGTCTCATATCTCAATCTAGGTATGGCTCACTAAGTCTCATATCTCAATCTAGATATGGCTCTCTACGTCTCATATCTCAATCTAGGTATGGCTCACTAAATCTCAAGTCTCAATCTAGGTATGGCTCACTAAGTCTCATATCTCAATCTAGGTATGGCTCACTAAGTCTCATATCTCAATCTAGGTATGGCTCACTAAGTCTCATATCTCAATCTAGATATGGCTCTCTACGTCTCATATCTCAATCTAGGTATGGCTCACTAAATCTCAAGTCTCAATCTAGGTATGGCTCACTAAGTCTCATATCTTAATCTAGGTATGGCTCACTAAATCTCAAGTCTCAATCTAGGTATGGCTCACTAAGTCTCATATCTCAATCTAGGTATGGCTCACTAAGTCTCATATCTCAATCTAGGTATGGCTCACTAAGTCTCATATCTCAATCTAGGTATGGCTCACTAAGTCTCATATCTCAATCTAGATATGGCTCACTAAATCTCAAGTCTCAATCTAGATATGGCTCACTAAGTCTCATATCTCAATCTAGGTATGGCTCACTAAGTCTCATATCTCAATCTAGGTATGGCTCACTAAGTCTCATATCTCAATCTAGGTATGGCTCACTAAGTCTCATATCTCAATCTAGGTATGGCTCACTAAATCTCATATCTCAATCTAGGTATGGCTCACTAAGTCTCATATCTCAATCTAGGTATGGCTCACTAAGTCTCATATCTCAATCTAGGTATGGCTCACTAAGTCTCATATCTCAATCTAGGTATGGCTCACTAAGTCTCATATCTCAATCTAGGTATGGCTCACTAAGTCTCATATCTCAATCTAGGTATGGCTCACTAAGTCTCATATCTCAATCTAGTTATGGCTCACTAAGTCTCATATCTCAATCTAGGTATGGCTCACTAAGTCTCATATCTCAATCTAGTTATGGCTCACTAAGTCTCATATCTCAATCTAGGTATGGCTCACTAAGTCTCATATCTCAATCTAGATATGGCTCTCTACGTTTCATATCTCAATCTAGGTATGGCTCACTAAGTCTCATATCTCAATCTAGGTATGGCTCACTAAGTCTCATATCTCAATCTAGGTATGGCTCACTAAGTCTCATATCTCAATCTAGGTATGGCTCACTAAGTCTCTATCTCAATCTAGGTATGGCTCACTAAGTCTCATATCTCAATCTAGATATGGCTCACTAAGTCTCATATCTCAATATAGGTATGGCTCACTAAGTCTCATATCTCAATCTAGGTATGGCTCACTAAGTCTCATATCTCAATCTAGGTATGGCTCACTAAGTCTCATATCTCAATCTAGGTATGGCTCACTAAGTCTCATATCTCAATCTAGGTATGGCTCACTAAGTCTCATATCTCAATCTAGGTATGGCTCACTAAGTCTCATATCTCAATCTAGATATGGCTCTCTACTTTTCATATCTCAATCTAGGTATGGCTCACTAAGTCTCATATCTCAATCTAGATATGGCTCACTAAGTCTCATATCTCAATCTAGATATGGCTCACTAAGTCTCATATCTCAATCTAGGTATGGCTCACTAAGTCTCATATCTCAATCTAGGTATGGCTCACTAAGTCTCATATCTCAATCTAGGTATGGCTCACTAAGTCTCATATCTCAATCTAGATATGGCTCTCTACGTTTCATATCTCAATCTAGGTATGGCTCACTAAGTCTCATATCTCAATCTAGATATGGCTCACTAAGTCTCATATCTCAATCTAGATATGGCTCACTAAGTCTCATATCTCAATCTAGGTATGGCTCACTAAGTCTCATATCTCAATCTAGGTATGGCTCACTAAATCTCATATCTCAATCTAGATATGGCTCACTAAGTCTCATATCTCAATCTAGATATGGCTCACTAAGTCTCATATCTCAATCTAGATATGGCTAACTAAGTCTCATATCTCAATCTAGGTATGGCTCACTAAGTCTCATATCTCAATCTAGATATGGCTCACTAAGTCTCATATCTCAATCTAGGTATGGCTCACTAAGTCTCATATCTCAATCTAGGTATGGCTCACTAAATCTCATATCTCAATCTAGATATGGCTCACTAAGTCTTATATCTCAATCTAGGTATGGCTCACTAAGTCTCATATCTCAATCTAGATATGGCTCACTAAATCTCAAGTCTCAATCTAGATATGGCTCACTAAGTCTCATATCTCAATCTAGGTATGGCTCACTAAGTCTCATATCTCAATCTAGGTATGGCTCACTAAGTCTCATATCTCAATCTAGGTATGGCTCACTAAGTCTCATATCTCAATCTAGGTATGGCTCACTAAGTCTCATATCTCAATCTAGGTATGGCTCACTAAATCTCAAGTATCGATCTAGATATAACTAGCTAAATGTCATGTATTAATCTTGATAAGGCACACTCAATCTAGATATGGATCTCTACATCTCATATCTCAATCTAGGTATGGCTCACTAAGTCTCATATCTCAATCTAGGTATGGCTCACTAAGTCTCATATCTCAATCTAGGTATGGCTCACTAAATCTCAAGTCTCAATCTAGATATGGCTCACTAAATCTCAAGTATCGATCTAGATATAGTTAGCTAAATGTCATGTATTAATCTTGATAAGGCACACTCAATCTAGATATGGCTCTCTACATCTCATATCTCAATCTAGGTATGGCTCTCTACGTCTCATATCTCAATCTAGATATGGCTTCCTGTATCACATGTCTTAATTTAGTTATGGCTCATTGAGCCTTATTTCTCAATCTAGAAATGTCATTTATCAGTTTAGATATAGCTAGCTAATTGTCATGTCTTAATCTAGATATAGCTAGTGTGAAAGAGTGTTGGGGTTTGTGGTCAGAGTTGTATATCTGGCACCCAGACATTTGAGCAGCCACTATCCTGACATGTGGGTTAGCATATGCATTTCAAAATGTAAATGTCGTTTTTTTTCCATGTTGTTATTTGGGTCCCTGGGGTGGAGTATTCGGAAGAGCAGGGTGGGCTGATTCTCCACCCCACTGTCAGAGTGACTGTGCATGAGTCCAGCCCAGGTTTTTTGAGGTGTTCTGGCTCACTGCCTAACAAGGTCATTAGCCTCACCTGTAGACGCTGTGAGCAGCTTTATAACTGCTGTTAAAGCAGGGTGGGGTGAGGGAAGTGTTTTGTGGAGAAAGAAGGTTGGGAGGCTTTGCTACTATTTGTAAGCATTGCTTCTTTGTATATCCTGATGTACCTGGCTACCTATTGCCAGAAAATAAGCAGGCCAGAGGCCTATTAAACTGGACATTGTCTTGACCTGGCTTCCTTACCCTTGAGGGCTCTGCAGTTACCAAAAGATCCTGGACAAACACACACATGGAAGTAAGTTTGTCACACTAGCTAAACGTCATGCCTTAATCTACATATAGCTAGCTTAATATAATTTCTCAGTTTAGAAAGGGTGTGCTAAATGCCAAGTCTCAATCTGGATATTACTTGCTAACTCTCAAGTCTCGATCTAGATATAGCAGGCTAAATGTAATGTCTTAACCTAGATATGGCTCACTCAATCTAGATATGGCTCTCTAAGTCTCATAGCTCTCTAGATATGTCTTGCTGTACCACATGTCTCAATTTAGATATGGCTCGCTCAATCTAGATATGGCTCACTAAGTCTCATATCTCAATCTAGATATGGCTCATTGAGCCTTATTTCTCAATCTAGATATGGTTCATTGAGCCTTATTTCTCAACCTACATATGACTCATTGAGCCTTATTTCTCAATCTAGATATGGCTCATTGAGCCTTATTTCTCAATCTAGATATGACTCATTGAGTCTTATTTCTCAACCTAGATATGACTCATTGAGCCTTATTTCTCAATCTAGATATGGCTCATTGAGCCTTATTTTTCAATCTAGATATGGTTCATTGAGCCTTATTTCTCAATCTAGAAATGGCTCTATAAGTTTAATATCTCAATCTAGATATGGTTTTCTAAGTTTCATATCTCAATCTAGATATTGTTTTCTAAGTTTCATATCTCAATCTAGATATGGCTTGCTGTACCACATGTCCCAATGTAGATTACTTCCATGTCCGTGTATGAAACACTACATACTCTGTCTGAGGTCACCTTGTGCCACTTCTCCTATTCTTGATGCTGATCACTTATTCCTCCGTTTTTACAGTGTCCGTGTCTGCAGCCAAATAACTCTCTGTTCCTCATCACATTTCCGTCTTTTGTCTTATACCAGCTCCCTGATGTGTGTTTGATTCCTGGTTACCTAACACTTGGTATCTGCTTCTGATATTAATATGGTCGTGCTGTCCTAACCATTTGGACCATCTGGCCCCTCATTCTGAATTTAAATGCTGATACTTCTGGTCAAACCTTGAATAATGTTTCATAAATGTTGAACCAGCTGCAGGACGTATAAGGATTTGGTTTCTAATTCTTTCAGCTAATTCATAAGGCTGCACGTCTTTCTTTCATTTTATTTTTTGCTTTTTCTACAATTATATGCATCTGAGTCTGAGTTAAGCTAATTTCTTTGAAGCAATATTATCTAGTAAATTAGCTGTAATGAAACATAGATACTTGAGCAACACAGTTTTGTCTATTAGATTATACAAGTACAAAAGCGTTTTAATGAGAAATCTAGATAATTTAATCAATGTTTAAGAAGTAAATGTAATTATGCTCTGGGTTTCCTGTTGCTCGCTCGTTAGCAGTGATTTGCATAATTTGGCTATAGGTTTTTTTTTTTAGGAAAATATCAGAACAAAAGTAATACAAATATATTGCATTTGTTCACACAGTTTTGGAGCAAAGACCCTTTTAGGAATTAATATAACTAATAAAACCGGTAACTAGATAGCTTAATGCCCTTTTGAGAAACACAATGCTGTATAATATTGCCTTTATGTTTACACTGTTACATTTAAGTTGATTAATGGATCGAGTTTTGTAGTGAGATTTATTAGCTGTGTGTTTCCGCATTTAAACCTATCATGTCACCAGAATAAGTTTTACATCAATTACGTAAGCGTGAAAACCTGTCTATATGTTGGTTTTATTTTTTAAAAGTAGATGTAGATGTAATATACCTCCACTGAAATATTTATTTTGCATTTGTAATGCTAGGGAATGTTTTCCAGCAGACACAATCCCTGTCCTAATTCCTTAATCTTACTTTTCTAATTTATTTTGTAAAGCCTATCTATTCATTTTGACCGTAATAAATACAATTTATTTCTACATTTTTGCGGGCATCTTTTCCTGGTTGAAATATCGAAAAAAAAAAAACTTTGTTTTTCTCACTTATGTAACATTAATGGTTATGGAGGTCCACCAAGGGTCAGTCAATGGTTCAGATTTACAGGGTTCACAGAAAGAAGCAGCATAAGATTAAAAATAGGTTGGTCCCGAAATATTTGGACATGGACACGTTTTGTTATTTGAGCCATTTACCAAAATAAATTCAAGTTACAGATAAATAATGAATATGGGCTTAAACTGCAGCCTCTCAACTATAATGTGAGGGTGTTCACATCCAAATATGTAGCCCCTTTCAAGGGACCAAAAGTAATTGGACAATTGACTCTAAAGGTGTTTCATGGGCAGATATGGGCTATTCCTTTGTTATTTCTTCATTAATTAAGCAGGTAAAAGGTCTGGCATTGATACCAGGTGTGGCATTTATAATTGAAAGCTGTTGCTCTAGACCCACAACATGCGATCAAAGGTGCTCTCAATGTAAGTGAAATTGAGACATCACAGGAACATTAGGAGTGACCGAATCAACAGTTTGGTACATTTTGAGAAAAAAGGAATGTACTTGTACTTGAGAGCTCTACAACAAAAAAGACTTGGATGTCCATGGAAAACAACAGTGGGGGATCATTGTAGGACCATTTCCATGGTAAAGAAGAACCCCTTTACAACATCCAGCCAAGTGAAGAACACTCTACAGGAGTAGGCACATATCGGCAAAAACAAATCTGAGAAAGACTGAACTTGATGGACGCATGTCTCTTTCTTAGCTATGTAACTATGTAATTATCCAAGTCTACCATAAAGAGACCAAATACAGAAGGTTCACCACAAAGTGCAAACCATTAATAAGCCTCAAGAATAGAAAGGCCAGATAAGGCTTTGCCAAAACACATCAAACGAAAAAAATAATAATCTGAAACCGCGTTCTTTGAACAGATGAAACAAAGATCAACCTGTGCCAGAATGATGGGAAGATACAAGTATGGAGAAGGCTTGGAAAGGCTCATGATCAGCAGTATACCACATCATCTGTAAAGCACGGTGGAGGCAATGTTATGGCATGGGCATCCATGGCTACCAATGGCACAGGGTCACCAGTGTTTATTAATGATGTGGCAGAAGGCAGAAGCAGCAGGATGGATTCTAAAGTTTATAGGGATATATTGTCTTCTCAGATTCAGCAAAGATGATTGGACAGCGCTTTACTTTACATATTGATGATGACCCAAAACATACTGTGCAACTCCGGAGTGTGTTAAGGCAAAGAAGTGTAATAATCTGAAATGGCCGAGGCAATCACCTGATTTTAACCTGATCGAGCATGCATTTCACCTGCTGAAGACAAAACTTAAGGCAGAAAGAACCACGAATAAACAACTGAAGACGGCTACAGTAACGGCCTGGCAAAGTATCACTAAGGAGAAAATACAGCATTTTGTGATGTCCATGCGTTCCAGACTTCAAGCAGTCATTGCCTGCGAAGGATTCTTAACAAAGTATTAAAAATGTGCATTTTATTTATGATTGTTTTAATTTGTACAATTACATTTGAGCCCCTGAAATAAGGGGACTGTGTATGATAATGGTTGCAATTCCTAAACATTTCTTATGATATTTTTCTATTCAAGCTTTTTAACTAAAACTGTAAGTCTGTAAGTCTTTCTTTTCAAATCCATTGTGGTGGCGTACAGAGCAAACATTATGAAAATAGTGTCAGTGTCAAAATATTTCTGGACCTAGCTGTAGCTTCCACATTTAGCCAATAATAATAATGTATGTTAAACAGGACATGTTAGAACGGTAAGAAAGGGGATCATACTGCTTGAATTAAAATAAACTAATACAATATAAAATACTTAAAGGACCACTATAGTGCCAGGAAAACAAACTCATTTTCCTGGCACTATAGTGCTAATAAGTTCCCCCTCACCCTCAGGGTCCCCCTCCCACCGGACTCAAGAGGGGTTAAGGGGTTAAACACTTACCTTTATCCAGCGCCGGGCTCCCTCGGCGCTGGGGACTCTCCTTCCTCTTCTGACATCATCCGCCGCATGTGCGGCAAGAGCTGCGCACGCATTCAATCAGTCCATAGGATTTCTCAATGCTTTCCTATGGACGGCAGCATCTTCTCACTGTGAAATCAGTGAGAAGCGCAGAAGTGCCTCTAGCGGCTGTCAATGAGACAGCCACTAGAGGCTGGATTAACCCTATTGTAAACATTGCAGTTTCTCTAAAACTGCTATGTTTACAGCAGGCAGTGTAATCCGAGATGGACCTGTGTCAGGATCATCAGTGTGTTTTACACAATATTGTGTATTTGGGTCTGGCTGGGATCGGACCTGAGTTGCCTGCATCCCAGTCAGGATCCTTACATTGGGCTCCACGCATCTTTGACTGTTTCTACATGTTCTTGGTATCCTGTAGTCTGAGCCTGTTTGCCTGGGATTTGCACACCTGTTCCTGGTTCCATGATTATTGGCTGAGTCTTCCTATTTAAACCCCGCAAGTCTGGTCCTCGTTGTCAGATCGTGTTTCCTGTTCCGTTTGGTTTCACTGCTGTTTATCTGACTCCTGGTTTTGATCTCCTGCTCGGCTACTGTTTTCGCCTGATTGCCGCCAGCCCTGACTTCTGATTCTGTTACCGACTACTCTTCTGGATTTCCCTTGTCTGTACTGCGTTCCAGGAAGCACTGGTTATTTCAGCCCCAGTGCACTGTGTCACACCCTTGGGGATTTCTGTCCTGAGTCCCCTCGGTCTGTGCCGAATTGCAAAGGGTGCCTTAACTCTGCCTGCCGGACTCCCACTCCAGGTAAGATCCCTGATAGTACGATCTGACCAAATGGAGTCTGCAGAGTTGAGGATTACCGTTGCAGCCATGACCCAGCAAGTTTCCCAGCTCACCCAGGCTTTGCAGGGCTTACAGCAGGAGCTGGCTTCCCTTAAAGGGAGAGTAACCTATGACTCTGGACTATCTGAACCGCTGGTTGCTCTACCTGAGAAATTTTCTGGGATCCGGTCTAAGTTTGACACCTTCAAGGTTGACTGCGAGGTCCTGAATTCTTGAGACCACTTACCTATGCCACAGATGCCATTAAAGTGAGGACAGCAATTGCCTTATTGTCGGGGCACCTTAAGATTTGGGCCCACCAATTGTTACTCACCAAAAGCCCAGTCCTGGATTCCTGGGAGTCCTTTATTCGGTCCATGGGGCTACAATGCAACAAGACACAAAAGTCCTATGTACAGAGAACACCTACTGTTGCTTCCCATATATTGCAACCCGGACTGGAAATGGTTTACACTACTCCTTTCACTCGGACTGATGTTACTACTAACCCTACCACTCCCAAGTCTCCTGAAATGCCTGAAACATCCTATACATCTGGCAGCGAGGCGGAAGAGCCCATGGAGATTGGACTGGTTAGGTGCCATCAGTCATCTCAAGAAAGGGCAAGAAGGGTGGCGCATGGACTGTGTTTTTACTGTGGGGAGAGAGGGCATTTAATCTCCTTTTGTCCCATTCGTCCTTCTAGGCCTCGGGTTCTCCGTCTGGGTACTACTCCGGCATATCCTATGAGACCTGTCTGCCAACATGCTGCCTGTCCTTGCTTGACCACTTTGAACAATCCTCCATCTTCTACAGTTGTTGCTCCTGAGGATGTGCTGGAATCAGTTACGAAAGAACCCGAGATCGCTATTTCCACTAAAGACTCTGCTTCTAGGAAGGCAAGCACCACAACCACTACAAGTCCTATCAAGGAAGTCCCTCCTGCTGGTTGTACCTATGCCTCTAATGGGACTCTAGTCCGGAAGGAGCACTTGGAAGTTTTTGAAAAGGCCCTAATAGCTATGACCTCCACTCCTACAAGTACTACTAAAACCAAGAAAACTAAAGTAACCTCCTGGCTCGTACTTGCCTTCCTCTTCTCGCCTACGGCGTCTTTGAAGGGGGGGTAATGTCAGGATCATCAGTGTGTTATACACAATATTGTGTATTTGGGTCTGGCTGGGATCGAACCTGAGTTGCCTGCATCCCAGTCAGGATCCTTACATTGGGCTCCACGCATCTTTGACTGTTTCTACATGTTCTTGGTATCCTGTAGTCTGAGCCTGTTTGCCTGGGATTTGCACACCTGTTCCTGGTTCCATGATTATTGGCTGAGTCTTCCTATTTAAACCCCGCAAGTCTGGTCCTCGTTGTCAGATCGTGTTTCCTGTTCCGTTTGGTTTCACTGCTGTTTATCTGACTCCTGGTTTTGATCTCCTGCTCGGCTACTGTTTTCGCCTGATTGCCGCCAGCCCTGACTTCTGATTCTGTTACCGACTACTCTTCTGGATTTCCCTTGTCTGTACTGCGTTCCAGGAAGCACTGGTTATTTCAGCCCCAGTGCACTGTGTCACACCCTTGGGGATTTCTGTCCTGAGTCCCCTCGGTCTGTGCCGAATTGCAAAGGGTGCCTTAACTCTGCCTGCCGGACTCCCACTCCAGGTAAGATCCCTGACAACCTGGCACCCAGACCACTTCATTGAGCTGAAGTGGTCTGGGTGCCTATAGTGGTCCTTTTAATGTTTTCATCTTTTTCTATAAATAGTGGGAAAATGTTTTATCCAGGACGTCAAACAAAAATGCTGTGTGTGAATATTTTCACAAGAAGTGGTGATTTTTAGAATTCAAAAGAGCAGTATTATAGTTCTGTTTTTTCGAATATGTCGAGTTCTTTTTTTGTTTGTAACGGATATCATTTTTTGTAATTGTTGATTTTCATAACACTCTGACTTATAAATGTAAACAACTAAGACTGAGACACTGGGCATCATTTTACATCTGAAACATCGCAAATAAATTTCCTGAGCAAATTTTCCATTTCCATAAAAGCCATTAGCAGCCTGCACAATATATGAGCTATTTTCATCACACTGGGTTTCTTTAGAAGATATGGTATATAGTTGTTTTGTAGCTGCTAATTCTTGAAATCCAGATCTTACTAGTTTGCCTCGATCCATATTCCATATTCCTGTCTTCTCTATAACCGTGATCTTGGTATCTCCTCCGTTTATTTATCTAATTCATTGATATCTCTCCGTTCTCATGAGAATCATCCTCATCGCCTAAAATATTTTTATTTAGCCCTTTATTACAAGACCAGTCTCTTACCTCAGCCAACTTACCAACCCAACAGTCACAGAACCATGCAGCACAAATTTCTAAAGTGATAAAAATGGGGAACAAATACAGAAAGGAAAGGGTTATAAAAAATATACCATAAGAAATGTTTTCACAATGGATTAATGCAAACATCAAACTCTATTGTTCCGGTTTGAGTGGCTCACTAAACCCATATAGAGGATCAGTCACTTAATGTAAACAAAACAACACAATTAGTGGAATAAACAAATCTGCAGCGGTGAAAACCCAACACAAAACAGAACAGTAATAAAAATCCAATGGTAACAGGAAAGGTTAAATAGGTTATATTGCAAAATAAAACAGCGGTGAAAGGTTTCAAGAATAATTTAGAAGAATTACTTAGTGTCTGTGCAAATGAACAGTCCGTGTAGAAGCTTCCCAGCACCCTGTGATGTGAATTCCATGCTGTGCTTCCTTTTCATATTCTTCAAGGTGGGCTTGAACGCTTGTTTTATTCCCAGAAGGGAACATGAGAACATCATTAGGACACAGTTAATGTGCATCTCTGTCAAGCCATCCAGTGCTTTGAACATGAATCGCAGTGCAGGGTGTATGCGGTATAATCTCAGATTTCTGTGATTTAATAGATCAGTGTTTAAAATGCTTTTTTTCTGTAGATATTATATAAAACTGCATAGAATGTAACATTTTCATCGAAATATAAAACTAGTCAAATTAGCACTAAATATTCACCGTAGATGTTTTGTTTCAGATTTTAGTGTACAGGTTTACGCCCTTGTATACCATACACTTTTTTTTTTTTTTCGTACGGTTAAAGTTAGGCTTCTATGTAATGTGTCAAGCCTCCTTGTTTTTGACGTGCCCACTTGCACTCTTCTGAATTCTAAAGTAGCCACAAAGCTATGTTGCATTCTGGAGCTTGGATATTGTAAGTGCGGATACAACAACTCTGCAGATTGCAGTAAGAACCCAGTCACAAAATAACGCAGTGAGGACCAAGAGAACAACAGAAAAAAATATAGAATGTGTTCTTGTAACAGATCCTCCATCAATCGATGCACCTAGTGCTTACCAAGGACCATCAGCACCGCACCAGACACCATAAGCACTTCAGACCCCACGAACCGCCGTAGCTTGGTTGGGGTCTTGCCGTCTCCTACCCACCCTGGACCTACGACAAGGCTCCAGGTTCCAGTGGGTGAACCTCTTTTTCCCCAGAGAGTGAAGCAGGAACAGGAACAAGCTCTTACAAGAGCTTAGTGATTAATCAAGGGAGTATGAAGAGCATAGCAATCCCTGTAATTATAGCTGTCCCCCCCCAAGCACGAGATGAGGCTGTGAGTTGAGGGTCAAGTAGAACTGAAGATTTAATGGTACAGCTGCTTCTTTTATACAGTATTTCCCCACAAGGTTACCGCCCATGAGGACCTTGTGGGCCACAGGACATGAAATGCACAATCCAATAAAAACAGAGTTTTACATTTGAACGCTCCCAGTTACTGTACACAAACCCTCCCCTCTGCCTGTGATACAATTAACAAAGACAATGGGCTAACTCAAATAAACATACATTTTTACAAACCCCAAAAAGTACCCCAAAATACAACATATCCCCAGTCACATCCCCTGATAGCCCTGATCTGGGTGAAAAACATATCCAAAAATCCCCCAGATTGGTTCAGGGGTTCAGGAATTTCCTGGAAGTCTTATTTTTGCCCCACCGTGCACATGGTCCCATGCCCAAAACAGTACCATACACTCGACGGCAAAACACTGCAGGATAATTTAAGATGGCCACCGCCACATGTTTGAATCTGTTCCAGTTAAAAGTCCAAAGGGCAGAAACAGTACTTTTGAACATGGGTTACCACAGGGCCCATAGTCCCAGGGTAGGAGGCGGGCAAGCAGGCCCCTCCAAAAACCAGTGACGAAGTGTAGTTCGTCACAGTTCTTTACTTGATTTTTTTCTTAGAGACTGGATTTTAATGCTATATGCTGAGTTCCCCTTTGGGACTTTAATAGAGTGGAACCAGGGAACTGTTGATTCATTAGTTGTACCAGCACACCTGGGACAGACAGCGCTTAATAAGACGACCAGTACAGCTTCTAGAATATTGTGGAATACATGTGTACAACCTCAGGATATGAGCTTTTTTTATTTATTTATTTTTTATTCATATTTATCGCTATCTTAAATTAGGGGCTATCATTCTCCCTCTCTATACCCACAAGGGGGCGTAGTAATCCCTGCACTCAGATATTAACCCTTTGAATTTCCCATTACATCCAGATTGTTGTGATCCTGTTATTTGAAGGGTTAATTGTGCTCCATATTTATATTCCCCCCCCAAACCCATTTTTATACTTTGCATTATATAACTTAAATGGTACATTGATAATTTCTGTATTTATTAGACTGTTAATCTATATATACTCGGCCAGACTGCCAATTTGAGATTGTTGGATGGTTGGAACTGGCAGATTATAAATTACCTCTTGTATCATTATTTAGTTGACCTTTGACTTAGTGAATTTATATATTTAACCCTTTTGACTTCCCGGGGCACAGCATTGGCACCTATAACACAGCTTGCTGTAAACATGGCTCTTTGACTAGCTTTACATGACAGATGAAATCTCTCTGTAAACCCTGAAAGATGTCTTCGTGACCCCCCTTTACAGATATAGCAGTACTTTAAAAGTAACTTGTTTTCTCAATTGCATCTTTGCTGTCACTTCCAATGTCAGAGCAATAAATAAATGCTATCTGATTGCATTTTGCTTTTAATAGAGAAGTGTACAGCGGTCTTCATTTTGATGTGCAAATTACTGAATGCACCTAGGGAAATTAATACCTTGCTCTATTCCTTCATTTTTCCCGACACTAAGTAACAATAATTTAGCTGCAGGACTGGGAGTGATGCACCCCGGGAGCAGAGGTAATGCGAGTCGTGGTGTGTGTGTGTGTGTGTGTGTGTGTGTGTGTGTGTGTGTGTGTGTAAGGTTTAACTCCAGAAACCCTGGTGTGGTGCATTACAGCACATTGTCAACACTTCTCAGACCTTCCAGCAGTCCCTTGTCACTCATCCGTTGATTATTCCCGTATTAAAACCTGTTCATTACATTTTGTTCATTTTTTTTCATGAAATCGAGAAATTGACTAGGATATAACATGTCTCCTACTTATCTAGGTGTGCCCTGTTCTTGTGGAATGTGTCACGGTTCTCGCCGCGACATTCAGACTGCAAGACGAGGTCGCCCCAGAAGTGCCCAACAAGGGATTTGAGCCTAGGTACTTTGCGGTCCTGGGCCTGTTGTTTCTCCTCAGAGCCACCTTACAGTTCAAGTATTGCCCATAGTCTGATCTTGCCTTGTATCCAGCACTGGGGGCTGGCCGTTATCTGTGGCTGCTCCAATATTCTCAGCACACCTGAAGCTGATGGCCGTTAGCCAGGTATATAACACTGCCTCTCCCAGAAGGCAGTGTCAGTTCATTGACTCTGGTTTCCTTGTTTGGTTCCTGTTATTTTGAGTTCCTGTTGTCCTGTTAGTTTTCAGCTTCTGACCTGTGCTTTGTTCTTGTTTATCCTGAATTCTGGCATCCTCTGACCACTGGCTTACCCACGACTATTCTCCTGCTCTAGTTCTTGTCTGTACTTCGACCTGGTTATCCTGAACAGCCCCCGTGCACAGACTCACAGGCCAGGTGAGTTCTTCCCTGACCACCTTGGCCTGTGTTTAATTGCAAGGGTGAGCATATCTCTGCACACTGGACTCCCACCAAGGTAAGCCGTGACAGAATGTCCTTAAACTCATTAGAGTTCTCTCGTCTACAGACTTTTAACCCCTTCATGTATGTCACCTGTCTTTAAGGAGTTAAAAAATCAAATAAACGGTTTTCTTTGGTAAAGCAGATCAACTAATAGTAATTCCTCTTGCCTTTGCAACCTTACCCCTGTCTGCCTACTTCTGTTCTTCTTTCTGTCCATCTGTCTGTAAATCTCTGTCTACCTCTGTCTGTAAACCTATGCTGAAACAAGAATCCCTGCACACAGGTTCCGCCTGCAAATTCCGTCCCTCTGTCACGGAGGTGCACCGTGCCAAAGATGGACAACGCTGAATCCACCAGAATACTCACAGAAGAAGGACACAGACAACACTCTAGATTTATTTCAGTATTCACCACCTCATAAAGTGCAAGGTGCAACATTTCGACTCAACAGAACCTTAATCCTCCATGATTAAGGCTCTGTTAAGCCGAAACGTTGCACTTTGCACTTTATGAGGTGGTGTATCCTGAAATAAATTTACCTTCTTGATCCTGTAGTGTTGCCTGTGTCTTTCTGCTTCTGTGTCAACCTATGCTGTCCTTCTCTGTCTGTCAACCTTTGTCTGTCCACCTCTTTCAGTCCTTCTCTGTGTGTGGTCTCTGCCAGTCCATCTGTCTGCCCATCTGTTTATCCATCTCGGTCTGTCTCTGCATGTTCATCTGTTTATCCATCTCTGTTTGTCCACCTCTGTTGGTCCATTTGTATGTATCCTCCACTAACTTTGCCCCACCCTCTGTTCTGTAACTAGTGTATATGAAAGCACTAGCACTGTTTTGTGTTTTCCTGGCCATCAGTCTTTCCTGATAAGTTAAACGTTTGCATTTTATCCTTTGCAAAATTCTCCTCCATGTCCTTGGATGAAGCATGTGTGTAAAAAAAAAGATCCTCACCACCTGATTACTGTACAGCACTGTGGGACATGTTGCTTTATAAAATCCTAATACAAGGATTTATTCGTACCCCTTCATAACAGGATGACTAACAGTAGATTATAATGCTGTTCATACCTCAGAGCCACATATAGGAAGGTAGCGTAATGAATGCAGCACAGAACTCAGTGATATGGAAAGTTAAAATAAATTAAATCTGCATTCCGCTACAACAAAAAAAAAAACACATTTCATTACTCCAAGAGAACTTAAAACTAAAGATTACAGAAAAATAAAAAAGTTGCTTATGAAATTAAAATAATACAGGGTTTATAGTAGTAATAAAACACATAAACTACTCACGCAAATTAAAAAACGAAATGAAAGCAAGTGAATTAGTTAGATAGCTGTATATTGTACCTCCCTTCTAAAGCGTAAATGAAACTGAGGATACATTTGTCCTTCATAATAAAATAGAGCTCCAATATTTACTGTAACAAAATACTTAAATAAAACAGCCATAAAAACAAAACAAAAAAACTAGCAGCAAAAATATTAGTTACGTGTGGTCTCAACAGCAGAAAACATGTGAAGGCACCTCACTGACCCTTTGGGTATTTAACCGTGAATTTATTAGAACATACATGAAGCAAGCCCTGCTTCTACGTGCTGGGAATCCAGAATAAAAAAAAAAAAACCGTAGTGATGAATTGAGGGAGAGATAAATAAGGAAGATGCTGAGACCTATGGCACAGGGTGAGACTTAGTAAGTATATCATTTCTCAGGCGTTATGCGGTTCTATATATTTTTTGAAGACCAGAATCAAAGGTCTACATTTTATGTGACCTACTGGCTTATAATGTATAATGGGACCTTCTAAGGTCAACATCTGACTCCTTTGTAAGACGTTTTATCTTTGGCAATTCATATTCACAATTACTTTAACATTAAATGGCTTAAGGTAGGTCATGATACCCTATAACTATGAAAGTTCCCCTTACGCTCCAACAGTCTTGCCTTGCCAGAAAAAAAAGAAAAAACTTGGAATTTGATTTTTTTCTAAGTAGAATGTAAATTTTAAGAAACCACAGTTAATAATCATCTCTCTATTTTACAGTGTTCTCCCAGAATTCTGTAGGGGTTTAGAAAAATAACAGTTTTCATTAGATGTTTACAACAAGGTAAATTGTTAGTGTAGGACTCGCCTAGAAGTTTTGCCTTGATAAGGCAGGTGAGCTTACACTTAAATGGCTATTGGAGTGATATATAAAACCCTCCAGTTATTTAAATATGCGTAGGGATTTGGGAAAGTGTGCAGGTAACTCTTCTCTTTGTTTCTGTTTTTTTAAGCTATAGATAGAAAATGCTGTTAATTGTGATTGCAGTAAATACACCCCAATGGGAAACAATGCATTAATATAGACAGTTGTCACTCAACCCTGTTTAGAACTGTGAGTCCTGAAATTCCTGGCTAACTTTACCTACATCAGTCAGCCAAATGCATTTCTAAGACTTTCCTGCTTCCTATGTATAGCGCAAACTTCATTTTTTTCCTTACTCAAAACACGTCTTGAATAGTTCATTTAGGTTAACTTTTGATTCCGTGTTTCTCATCTGCAGTTTATTACATAGCTGAGAATAGAGAGCAAGTCGAAGTGACCAGCGGTTTTGAACTTGGCAAATTCTCCACTGATTGTTTTCTATCATTCCTCCAGACAAATTTCACATTTCTCAGACTGATGAAATGTAATAAGATTTTCTACTTCCAGGAGATGGTGATATATGGTTTCTTACTGAATTAGAAAGTGAAGTATAACGATAAATCTGTGATGATAAAAACCAAATTGAACCAAGGCGAGAGTTTTGCTAGAGAGGACTAAAGTTCTGTATTTCAGGATTAAGCCTCTGAATTCATTATCTCACTCCCTTAGTTACAGTTAAGCTCTGTAGTTTACAGTGATGGTAATTATGTGCAATTCTTTGATCATGCTTTAACCCTTGGAGTGCATTGGGTTTAGCAATTTATTAGCTATAAAGCCCACGAGAGTCTGTTTGCTAAAATGTAACATTATTTGTTTCTGATGCCTAGATCGTATGGTGCTTTTAATTAATTATGTTCTCCTTGATTTTGTTTTTGATTTTTTTTTAGAATTTCATCTTATTATGTACACGTCTCTAAGTCGTCTATTCTCTGTTGGTTTATGATGATCTATTGATAAGATGGAAATGGAGAAAAAGTTAAGAAAGAATTTAACCTTTTTTTTTTGCCCAATGAAAACAGTCCAGGTTTTCTAAATCCCGGACTTCTTAGCCGTGTATCTAAGACTCTCTTATAAATTGGTAGAAGGGAGAAATATACTGTAGGTCATGGTATACAAATCTTTAGAGCTTCTCATATACAAAACAAGCGATTGCAGTGTTATGTGGACCAGCAGTTGTATTTTCATAGACTGCGATTTTGTAAACTCAATATTCTGATCAAAAGATTTTGTACTTTTTAGACAATTAAAATATTCTTCAAAGTTTGTCCAGGGATTTGTGACATTTCTGGATAAAGCATTCTCAGCTCTGTGTGCTTTTGATGAATTATTTTTGTTTCATTTTGTGCTGTCATTACGCAGTCTCAAAGTTTGCTGTAAAAAAGACTTCCCGTCCTATGGTATTCTTATACGTGCAGCCATAAAGTATTGATTTATGAAGCATCATTCTAAGTTTGTGCATTGCCACAAGTGGAATTTACAGCTACCTTTTAAACCCAAGAAGTGATAGATATTTTTAAGTAGTCTCATAATAATGTAAGCCATATCACAAAGTTTAATGTAGCCCATACACTTAGGAGTTTCATTTGCAATGACAAAGAACATGATGTTTTCTTGCTAAGTAACTCCGTCAGTTGGCTACGCTGCCTATGATTTAGGAGTCCTTTAGTCTATCCTGTACTTTGCTCACAGTCAGTGCTGTAGGTTTTTATTAAATGATGTTTGATAAAATATTTGTTTACCAACATGAAGTTAATTCCTTGTTATTTATCATTGAAGGTTTAAGCATGTTGCATGGCGTAGCTGATTGTAAATGAGTGGAGCTCCATTTAACCATTAAAAAAATACTCTTATTTACTTTAAAAAATATTACATATGATTTTTATGTTACAAAGCCTTCTCTCCACCTGCCTATCTCAAGATGATCATCGGGAGGCTGGCAGGTTGGCTGATGGATGGTCTTCACATCTTGTTCTTGCAGTGATAGGTGCATGGCCCATTTTCAAGGGGATATTATAATATATATGAATTGTGGATGAGAAGGGGCTTACTATTGAAGCCCTGATATTATACTGCTGAGAAGATTCCTGGTTTGACTTCCGCAAGGGAGCATGTCTCTATATAATTAGGAATTAAAGTTAAAACTGTTGTTCTTCTTTATTATTTTTGGGGCAATTCCGGTTACTGGTGTCCACCCCTCCTTATTTGGGGTGCTCTTTTAGCATATAAATCTTGATTTGATGATTGTGAGGGTTAACCACTTTGTAGGCATTGATTAAACAGTGGAATTGGGACCCCTTTTCAGCACCCCTTTTGATGTATTTGTAATATGGAGAAATTAACTTCACATTTACATTTTAAGCGACTTGGTATACCTGAAAATTTGACACAAGTTTCTCTAGAGCTACTTGCTAATGAATTATTGAGCGATTGCCTTGGTGATCCCTATACGGTACTTTTATCTCAAGCTAGCATATCATCTTTTCATCACAGCCCATTGAAATACACTTATACAATATGTAACTTAGGCATTTTTTTACAAATGTGTACAAGATATTCAATTACTGGTGTTGAATACATTATTTGTAATATATAGATTTTTTTAAATATAATCACATAAAGTATTACAAAAATCTGAAAAAAAGTATAAATGGAACGCAAATAATAATAATAAAAAGCACATACTTATACACTCATTTGAATATTTTGTTAACCTAACACGATACCCAGATATATAGTGCAATATCTGGTAAATTAAGTGCCCTTCTAACACATCCCATATGTATCAACTCACAAAGAAAGAGGCTGTGTGCCACCCAACAGTTGAGCATCAGGAGATTGTTGGATCAAACAGACAGGTAAGTATCAATCCTCCATGTAGACAATAGAATTACCAGAATCAAGGCAGCAACCAGCTTTATTTCAAGCCAAAATAAATAAATAAATAAAATAAACACAGCCACATGGAGGGTGTAACGTCCCCTGCTGAAATCATAATGTCCCCATTCTAACAAATCAAAGGTAACAATGTAGCAAAGCAGCTCTGTAATTCCTGGCAATTTACCGCTACTCTGTATTCAATGCAGACTAAGTGAATGTCACCGAATGGACAGACCTTCTCACACTGCCGGAGACTGTTTCTCTCCTCCTCCTGGGGCTCCAATAAAAGCTGTATTATACTCTCAGAATTAAAAAAGATTTTTGTAGTTTTTTTTCATCGAATCAAATTGTGTGTATTTTACACTATTTTCTACCATTTGTTGGACCATGGCTGAGATCATCAGTCTTGATGACCTCATCCATTCCAATGCTTTAACATAGGAAAAGCTGTGCAGTGCCGGTAGGCATCTCCTAGTAGAGATGTATTGAATTAATGCATCTCTGTTGAAGAAAACTGAACGCAGGTGCTGTACACAGTGCAACACTGAGATAGGAAGCACCTCTAGTGGATGTGTGAGTGCCCCCAAAACATGAGACCGTTGAAAAAGAGAGGAACCAGCTTCAGTGTCGTGATGACGCCAGCATGCATGCATTGCATCCTTTAGGCGGAGTGTGCACAGTGGCCGGTGTCAGAGAGGCCAAAGGAGTGAGACGGGTCTGAAGAAATGGCTGTGCGCTGGATCGGGGCGTCACATAATCGGCAGACTGCCAAGGTAAGTAAAGGCATGCTGACAGAACATACTCAAGACCAATGAGGAGAACAACTGCTTATGGAACTAGGAGATAAATCTAAGAAGTAGGGTTGAACTGTATTGGTCCACCAAGCTTGACATCATTCATAACATTGGTGGAATTGGTAAGTTAATTTTTTTTCAAAGCTCTCATAACATTGCCTGCATACTGGACTAGGTAATGCAATGGTTTTCTTATTATGACAGCCTTATTTATAACAGAGTAATATTTGCATTCCTTTTTGATTGTTTAATACTATAAATATTATCCACCGTTCTCAGTATAGCCTTCGCAACAAACTTAGTTTGTTATGGCTTGTGTTATGCAACCAGTGCTCGATAACAAGAGTCTTTGTATAATTCCGCTAAAAGAGCCTGTATGTATTTTGTGTTTCAATTTAAATTCTCTGAACAACTCAAGTCAAATCCCTTGTTTAGGAAGTCAAATTTGTTTGTCTTATCATTCAAACAGCTTTAACCAGCTGACAGTCTTGTGATGATGGTGCAATGACTGCTCTCATTGGCGATATACATTGTACACCTATTCTTCGCTGGAATAATAATTAGAAATCAAAAGAAGTTTCATCTATCTGTGAAGTCCGTGAGACAGGAGACAATGGTAAGACCAGAAGCAGGTGCAATGAGGCAAAGCTACCACGCACATTATAAAATGTCACCACAGAACATCTGCAGAATAATCTCAGCTTGAAGAATGATTTATAACCGCAATAGATTCAATTTTACAACACTGTAATCTTCTTCGACATCCAAACAGCTTGTGAAGACTGCAAGATGTTTAGGATTCTGATAGATCGTTAGTTCTGCCAGCACTAAATGGGTTAATACCTGCAAAACTGCAGCAGGAGGAGGGTTTTTTCTTTTCTATTTTTTTTGGGTGGGGGGAGAGAAGCTGTGCATGTTCCAAGTGCAGACGACATTTCCATTAGTGTTTCATGATAAACAATAATTAAAATGATGGATTCTGTGAAATATGCTACTTTGTATGAATCAATGTTCATGTTTACCCATTGGTAGGGGACAGATTATGATGCAAATGAAGTTCTGCACATAATCTGGCAGAGTGCCTTTTCCTGTGAATATTCATGTTCAAAGTATAAACAAGATAGAATTTTTTTTTTTTTTTATTATCAGAGAGCTCAGAATGAGTCGGTCATTAATCATTTTAAATTTATCTTAAACAATACTTAAAAGAACACTATAGGGTCAGGAACACAAACATATATTTCTGACCCTATAGTGTTAAAACCCCCATCTAGCCCCCCTGCCCTCCCATTGTCCCCCGAAATATAGTAAAATCTTACGAGTCTGGTGGTGCTGGCTCTGCCTGTGATCTGCCTGCTTAGCTGACATCATCAGAAGGGGTGATCTCAGCCAATTACAATGCTTTCCCATAAGCAAGCATTGGATTGGCTGAGATCATCAAGGAGGCGGGCTGGGGACGGAGCCAAATGCCACCCTGGCCAATCAGCATCTCCTCATATAGATGCATTGATTCAATGCAACTCTAAGAGAAAAGGTCAGTGTCTCCATGCAAAGGGTGGAGACACTGAATGTCAGTCACACTGTGCAGCACTGCCCCAGGAAGCACCTCTAGCAGCCATCTGAGGAGTGGCCAGTGGAGATATCCCTGGGCTGTAATGTAAAAACTGCATTTTATCTGAAAAAAGAGTGTTTACTGCAAAAAGCTTGAGGGAAATGATTCTACTCACCAGAACAAATACAATAAGCTGTAGTTATTCTGGTGACTATAGTGTCCCTTTAATGTTTTAATGAGTCCTTAATGTATTGTCCGTCTGTCCGATTGTCTCTCCATCTGTCAATCCATCCATTCTTGTTTTGTATTTGAGCTAGTCACCTGTGTCACCTTTTTTGAATAGCGTTCTAAAATAGAATGTTCCTGGTGATTGCCCCATTTTAGAATGTTGCCTTAGAATTGCACATCTCAAAAAAACAAAACCCTATATACAGGCTTAGATGTTCTATAAGTAGAGCTAGCTTGACAGAGGCATACCCCTACAACAATGTTACCAAATGTATTACCTTAATTTATTACATGCTCATTGTCTGTTATTGTACTTCGTTCTTGGAGTTAGTTGCCTATTGAATAACATGAGGTGTGTTGATGTTGCGATTATTACCTTGGTCATACGTAACATGTTTAGCATTGTTTGTAGATTTCCTTAGTAAAATGGCCATTGGTTTCCCAACTCCTTTTGGTTCTCTTATCTAAGTTTACTGATTTGTGAAATGAATGTCCTAGTGCAATTCTCCAGACCTGCCTGTAAGTTTCTTCTGGAAGCGATTCCCTTTCTGTAACTTCAGACTAGAATCTTCTAAGGGGCTGATGCTCTTAGAAACTCTGGGTCAATATATTCTTCAAGTCAATCTCAGGAATTTGTCCTTTTGATGTGTCTCAACTTTTCCCGAGTCCACTCTCTAGGGGTTTTCTTGTATCCATTTTCTCCATCCAGTTTCTCATTGATGGTTGATGCAATAATATAGGCACTAGCATTAATACACAAGGTGCTCTCACAGAGAACATTTTATCCCCTGGGACTTTAACTTTTTATCTCTTTGTATCTTTTATTTATGCTGTTTTGATGTACCTGCTGCTTTGTTTAAAAATTCTTCACGTGGTTCAATCTATGCTTCTCCACAGCGTGTATTAATCTATAGTAATTTTTCATAGTTTCTTAACAGAATAATAAATAAATCAAGACTGTGACCAAAATATTTCACAAAGATTCATTAAAATTGTACCACGATAGGTTTAGAAGCTGTAAATGAATAGATTGTGATTCGCATTTTACCCAGTTTTTGCCAAAGTGTGAATTTAGAGACTGTGTGATCTTGCCAAATTAAAAAAATTGGCCAATGTGGTAATTTTTCTTTAGCTCTTTTTTCTTTGCTGTATTTTTTTTTAACATTTTGTCAGTTTTTGGCACACCAGGACTGTTTCCATTAGAAAAGAGAGCTCCTTCGGGCTGAACTTAGAAAGTGAAATATGTGCATTAAAAATAAATCTGCTTTTTTTTTTTCTTTATTTCCCAAGTAAATAGCTATCATTACGGAGATGTATAACTAAGCAATGCCGTTTTTAAGTCACTACTTTATCAGCGGGGCTTTTAAACCAGAACATGAATAATTGACAATACTGCATTCAATATAATGTGAATCTGCTGTTAAAAAAAGTTTGGTACAAGTAGAATTTAAATATTTAATATAACAACAGTTTGTGAAACTCTACTGACCCAGTGATCACGTCATTTTCAAACTTCGAGAAAAATAAAAACTGCATTCTAATTGGCTGATTTAAGTTTAGCCAATCAGAATGCAGACTGTGGTCAAAGATCGGAATAAACTTGTTTTGAACGACTGCCTGTAAAAAGTGAACTTCTTAGAACTAGAAAACAAGTGGCAAGAGTGTTGAGGACGGACAACAGCTCAATTAGCCTGCCCTTCGGTGGATCCCCGCTCAGTTCTCAAGCTGGTTTTAGCTCATCTTGTGCCATTACAAAGAGAACCAGACCATGCATCTCAGACTGAATTCACCCAAAAGTTCTTAGAACTAGAAAAATAAAATTAACGTTAAATCTATTTCTAAATGTGCACTTCTATCTTTCCAGCTGCCTATCTCACAATTTAAAAATGTTTTTCTATATAAGACGATGCCTTTTAAATACTGAATGTGTGTTGATTAACATTGAAATGCTGTCATGTTTATAAGTGAGTTATTGTAGAGCCGTTACAGTTGTGGTGAATACAAAGATTGTGCTAGGGTCGGGTGGGTTTAGGGCTAGATCGAGGAACCTGACTCAGAATCATGTGAACCACAGGTAACCTGTATTTCTAAGGTTTATGTCTCTAAGCCCTTACTCCCTAATTCTTTATACCACTTAATTATAGCCCATACTGCGTGTGATACAGCATGTGTGTACTTGTGTTAAAGTGTCACCAAAGTATGTGTCATATTTATGGTCTTGGTGTCAACATTTTTGAAGGGACTCAAACAGGCAAAACTGTGAACATGTATTATTTTTAACATTATGATTAAAGTGAGTTGCCAGGAACTCAATGTGAAGTCAGAATGTTGGGTCAAATAGGAAAAATTCTCGGCTATGTTTTAACGTCAGCTGTTTAAGTTTAGAAATTAATTTAGCATTTCTAACAAGTTATCTATTGAAAAACATTTACAGTATCTTCTTGAAAGGAACGAAGAACAGCATCACTTATTCCTTGTTCCAGCATAAAGAAACTCAATTTGTGTTCCCCTTTCTCTATCTTTGGTCTGTGTATTGTTGTCTTTTTCTCACCCACGGTTTCTGATCCCTTGCCAGTGTCATCAAAGAAAACAATATTATGTATACGCAACATCACATGTTCTGCACAGGTTCTCAAGTCAAATATGACCCCGTGGGAAAACAATTCAGCCGTCATTACCAATACATCACTGTTTACTAATCTAAAATTCAAAGTGTGCAAAATAATAGCAAAACATGAACTAATGGCCGGTTAGCATAACGTTTAGCAATAAAGTACAAATAAATAAATAAGAATATCACATTCTAATATCGATGTTTGATGCATAAACCTCGGATTTAAATCACAGCCGATTGAGCTCAGAAACCAAAGGTTTTGCTATATCTAAAATTGTCATTTTTTTTTTTTTTACTGGATTGTAAATATTAGTATTACATCAAGAATGTTTGCAGATTCCATTTTCAAACGACATTAACATGCCTTCCCGAGCCTCGGGCAATTTATAAATTAAGCATCTTATTCAATCTCTCCTTTGCTATTTCTGTTCTCAATCCATCAACAAGCAGCCACAATATACATTCTGAATGTCACATGTGTTGAATGTATATTAAGTTAAATGCAAGGAATCTAAATGTGACTCTTTATCTCAACAGACCCAGGGAAGATGTGTCCTATCTAGCATGCTAAAAACCTCTATTGAAAATTACATACACAATAAATCTGTTTAGATTTTTTTTTTTTTTTTTTTTTACCATTTAAATTTCATTTTTTTTTAAAGATATTTTAATTAGTGATATTTTTTTTGTCTTTTTTGCCACTAGATTATTGAGTTTATGGTATAAATGGTGATAATAATAATAATAATAATAATAATAATAATAATAATAATAATGGTTTAATATAAGACTCACCTACCTTTCTGTCCATCCATAGATCTGCACACACGTCTATCTGTCTCTGTTGCTGTCTGTCCACTACTCTACTTAACTCTACTTTAAATATTGATACACTTCTTTACTTATTTAAAAAAAAAAACGTGTCATCGAGAAAATATTATGTTTTAACTAAAATTGTATCACTACCTCTATAAAGCAGTGATCAACCAATATTACAATGCTCCTCTGGGTAATGCGGCAGTATAATCTGTCTCTCTTCTCTTAAATCTATTGATTTTCTTTTGTTTTCATACATGTATTATTAATCACAGGTTTTAGTTCAACATCTATCATTTCATGCTTATAGCTTAAAAGAAACGCACACTCTTTGCTTGGTTTATTTGTGCCTGTGGTATTATAGTGAAGTGCTTTGAAAAGGAACAATGATATTTTTGCACTGACCCCTGGTATTCAGATATTAGTGTATCTGTCCGTGTAACACTCGCTTATGTTCAAATGAATAAGCAGGGCCGGCCCGTTCACTGGCAGCAGTGCAGCGACGGCTCCAGGCGACAAATGCCGCCCCTGTACACTGTAAAGTGCCTGCTGTGTGGCCTGGGCTGCCTATTTATCTATATGTGTGTGTGTGTGTGTGTATGTATGTATGTATATATATATATATATATATATATATATATATATATATATATATATGCAATTCTGGGCCCCCGCTACCTTGTCCTGTGGAGAAGAGCCCCAGTGGTCTGATCTTCCTCCTGCAGCTTCATGTCTTCTGCTCTTGTAACACCGCGAGAGCTTTTCCGCGGGTTGCCATGGCAATACTCAAGCGTGCATTACGTGCCATGCGGAGCATTGCCATAGCAACCCGCAGCTCATGAGAGCAGAAGACATGAAGCTGCAGGAGAACAGATCACTGGGCCCCTTCTCCATAGACATAGCAAAATGTGCCACTGGACCACCATGGAAACTAGTGTCCCCCTCCCTGACCACAGGTAAGAGGCAGGGAAGGGGAAATACACTAAATCATACTTAAAAAATAAATAAAACTATCACCCCTCACAGCTCCACTGCACACACTGCATGCCCTACACACACAGACACACATACACTGCACACACTACATGCACTACACAGACACTGCATCCATTGCACACAGGCACTGCACTCACTACACTGCATCAACACATACACACACACACATTGTATCCACTATACACATGCATACAAAGCATTCACTGTACACACTGCATACATTACACACACTGCATCTCCTGAATGTGCGCAAGGTTAAAGATGGGGATGAGAGGGACAGCATTTCATCCTTCGCCCCAGGCAGCACAATGTCTTGGGCCGGCCCTGTAAATAAGGATACAAATTAATTTACATACTGTACCAGCAAAACATTAGTAAATATATAGATACAAATAAAAATCCTATCCAAATTGATTGTGATCTATTGTGTTCCTTTTATTTTCTCCACTCCACCGATGTTATACTGGACCCAGAGTTGGAATTGGAGACGTTTATCAGATCTTAACACATGAGATATGGTTTCGGTTATACCATGTGACTTTTGTCTAGACTAGTTATCAATAGTTATCCCGTGTTAATATCCCACTAAAGGCTGCATTATTGCACCTTGAGTGTCCAGATCATTAAGTCTGTTCTGGATTAGAATTTCTTTGTTTTGGTCCCAACTCTCATCTGTCAATCAATTCTTGGCATAGAATTGGCCTGTATGATGAGAACGGAGGGGAAAGGTAGATCAAGGTAGCAGTCCTACATACTCCTTTCAGGTACAGCAGCTATACTGCATTTCTGCTGTAGTTTCTGTGAGTTCTCCTCTAGGGAATACAACCTTAGTGTCTCTAGATGGCTGCGGAAAATCGCACGTTTATTTACACGTATACATCGTTGTTTTGTACATATGGACATGTGCAGTGTAAGCAGGCACACTATAACTCATTGCACCTCAGTCTTGAGTAAGTAAACAAAAAATATTTACATCTTGTCTTCTGTATAATTTTCCTAAAGATGCTGTCACTGCCTGGAGAAAATTCCTTCTGAGTTTATTGGTGGGAAGAGATGAGCAGAGGTCCTGTCTACAGAGATATAGGTCGAAGGAGGAGGGACAATTACCTTCCCTAGTTTGTTTTGGTCGCTCCATTTAGTTGTAAGTAAAAACTAAAGATATGTTGTATTGTTTGTCTATGGTTAATCACTATTCTAGAATGACTAATGAGAATCCAGAGGAGCACATACATTCTACAAAACAGGGCAACAGATGAGGCACATGAGACCCAGCTGTCTGAGGGTCTCAGTTCAACTTCCACCATCACTTCCTTCATACATTACAGCCTACAGGGGGCAGAAATGAGCCATAAAGACTTCATACTTCACTGCAGTGGGCTTTCGTCCTGAAGAGCCATCATGTAATGTCAGAATACATTGGCATGCTTACGCCCTCAAGATAAAATAGCTAACATTATCTCAGCCCTCGTATATCTTAGTGTCTGAAGTTGCTGCTTAGGTAGCAGAAATGCTCCTGCCAGCATAGCGTAATCATCATTAACATTTGAGGGATGCCTTAAAATGCATATTTTGCAATGATTTATGGGTTGTTCTAGCTAATTCTGCTCAGTTACCACATAAAAACTCATCACTTGGAAACAGATTGCTCATAGGCGATCCCCAATCCATCCATTTCGGAATGCAATTTTATGATTATTTTTTGAATGTGCATTAGCCTTTATATGAAAGTTTTATTAGCTAGCACAAAAGAATGAAAAGTACAGAATAGCACTATAATTAAATCGAGCACTGTGTCTGTAGGAGCGGCTTTTTGTGAGAACATTATGGATAATTCACATGGTATATGATTTTTGCTTTTCTATTATATTTGCTTCGCAAAATTTTATGTTTATAAATAATGCTTTTCTCCAGGGGATAGTTGGGGGTGGCATCT
Organism: Pelobates fuscus; assembly: GCF_036172605.1. Classification (NCBI taxonomy): domain Eukaryota; kingdom Metazoa; phylum Chordata; class Amphibia; order Anura; family Pelobatidae; genus Pelobates; species Pelobates fuscus. The sequence continues at coordinate 5,800,608 of NC_086329.1, forward strand.
GACACTTACTAAGAGATCGAGAGGCACTATTTATGAGGTCGGGACATTTAACTAAAGACTTGAACCATTTGACATTCCGTTTACATCTTTTATTCACTAAACAATGATCTCTGGTTGCTAAGAAATGAGCTGAAAATTGTAGGATAAAATTTCTGTTTAAAAAAAAAAATTATAAATAAATAACAAAACAAGATTGCAGTCCATGACAACGCAGTGCAGACTAAAACAAGCCAAGGTTTTTAAGATTTTGTAAGATTATTTTGTGTTTCTGTACTTTGTGTTTCTGTACATCCAGATGGGGATTTCAGACAGAAGAGACAGATTTTTCTGCTTTGGGCATTTTCTGGAAATTCCACATTTTGTTTTGTAAACTTGGTGACTGCTTTCTGGACCTGTTTTACGAAAACAGACATATATATATATAAACATGAACCAAAACGTTTCTAATGATAAGTATTGGGTTTGTCTACTTCTTTCAAGATTGCAAAAACTTCCTGAATGACGTTCGATATCTAACTTCCTCTTACTATTAATCAACTGGCTGAAATGTCTTCCATTTAATGCGATTTATCACAGTGGACCATTTTATTTTTATGTTGGACCTTATCTGCTGATAAAATTGCTCAAAGATAAGGCATCTTATCTAAAAAGCAAAAAAAGACAAATGACGAATGGTAGCATTTTCATATTCTAAAGACAAGTTGCGGGCATGGAGATTGTCGCAAGTTTCACCCATCTGTAACATTTCAGAAACTTTTTAACAGAAGTGCTGTACGTGCAGCATTCACCTATTTGGCAACCTTTGGTCAGGCTGCCCTGACTGTCTGCACATATACCAACTGCATTTTGGGTTTTTAAGAAGATCTGAACGGTTTTGAATGTCGTTTCATTGTATCAAATATGTAACTTTTGTGCCACACCTGACCAAAGGCTCTAGAAAATCTCTGTCGATGTCGGAGGTACTTTTAATTATTCTAGTTGTGTTATGATACATAAACACGTAACTTTGACAGACAGGACAATTCTTTTATCTGTTTGCTTCACGGAACAGAATAAAATATATATTTAGTTATCCTGGCAGATCTCTCTTTCTGGAATTCTTAATTAATTGAGATTGATTGACTGCTCTGCTAGTGGAAAGCCAAATGCTTGGGTGTGTATTAACTTTTGTAGCATTATTTTCTTTATCTCCTTTAATGCGTTATATATTGTACAGCTGTTCAGCGTTTAATCATTTTCTCCAGTGTAATTTCTTGGCCGTGTACACAACGGGATCACAAATAAACACTGCAATATCCTCAGCTGTATTCTGAAATGTTATATATTTCTAATTATTTTTAACACTCAGTGAGAATAGCATCAAGGAGGTCTCTGAATCTGATAGAGGCTTATTAATTATGTAATAACGAGCTTGGTATAAATCCTTGAGCTATGTAATAATATACCGTGGGACTTGTCCCCCTGATGAAATCATGTCTTTCTTTCAGACAAAGCTGTAAGGACACAAAATGACACAGGAGACATACTCATTGCTGTACCTTGCCGTTAAGGCACCATGCACACTATTGTACCCAGCATTGTATCAACACTCATCATTATAAGTGATCACTGCTGCAAATTTACTACAACATGTTTATGTTGACAATAGTGAATGAGCCAAGGGTTTTTGCATCTGGGTTCAGGTATATAATAGCCAATACTTTATATAGTCACAGACAAAATAAGTTCCTTTTTGATGGAAAAAACCTTGGTGCAATGCACTAGACATGGAGGTTTGGTCCGAACTGAAATTTAGGCTGATTGAGTGTTTGGTCAATCAATCTGTGAATCAATCGAGTAGGGCGATAGCGCAGCACTTTTTTTTGCATACTTTTAGGGCTTTCCCGACAATCAGATCAAACCAAATAGTTTCAATCTGAAATTGAAAACCAAACCAAAATTGTTTCAACAAAAATATTTCTTCTGAATTTCTTTAAAAACATTCGGCCAAATCAGTTTGGAACAGACCTTTTTTGCCATGCAGTCTAGTTTTGCCAAGTCTATTATGAACCACCTGGGCATCAATTTTTAGGAGAATCTTACTTATCTGTAGTTAATGTTCGAACCAGGTGCATGGATTAGTCAGGACTCAGTCTCCATCTACAGCCCCGGCTACACTACCGACACCTGTGACACCTTGGCTTTTATCACCTTAGGCAAAATAGCTTATCTAATGGGGTTTTTTTTGTGCAAATTAAACTTATTACAGTCGAGTCTTTAGTAGAAAGCTCTGAACTCAATTACCTTAATCTCGTTCAAAAAAATGATGAATAAAATGATTTACTCCTGATTTCTTTGACCTTGCTTAACGCAGTCCATTTATGGTTTTAATGGATGCTTAGGAAAGTTGTCTGTTGGCTGTACTACTCAAGGCTTTACATAGGCTCTTAAAGAGCCAACACTCTTCTGTTTGAAGCAAAGTCACCAAAACATTTGATATCTGCATTGTAAATAAACACTGGTTATTCCTGATTGCTTGGTGGAACGAGACTCTAGCTTGGCTGACTAGTTTTCAACTTTGTTTTGCTTTGTTAAGGGTTTACCGAAGGAACTAAAACCCTAAATCTATGTGGCTAAAGCAGCAAGTGTTTACTATTGAATGTCCCTTTAATATGCTCCTCTTCCTTAAAGGGGCACTCTCATATTAAGTGCAACAATTAGTCTTTTTTTAATTAAAGGGACACTATAGTCACCAGGACAACTGCAGTTTAATGTATTTGTCCTGGTGAGTATAATTATTCCCTTAAAGCTTTTTGCAGTAAACACGTTAAAAAGAAAGTGTTTACATTACATCCTAGGCATACCTCCATTCAGAGGTGTATTTTGGATTTGTGCTGCCCTAGGCACGACTAAATTCGGGCACACCCAAAATCTAAATTTGCCCCCCCCAATTTGTGCCAAGGCCATTTTTTTGACTGACAGACACTTGCCGTCATTGATATATGCACTGATATACACTCACTGACAGATACAGTCATTAGCACACACTGTTTAACCAACACACACTTTCACTGACAGACACACACTGACACACCCACTCACTGACAGGCACACACTCTCAGATACACATAAAATTACATACACACACTGACACACACGCACAGGCACACCCATTCTCACTCACAGACACAAACTGACAGCTACACTCACTCACTCACTCACAGTAAGGTGGACAGCCCCAGAACACAAGGCAAACAATGCCTTGTTTGCCTTGTGCTAAATACATCCCTGCCTCCATTGGTCACTCCTCAGATGGCTACTAGAGGTGCTTCCTGGGGCAGTGCTGAATAGTGTGACTGACATTCAGTGTCTCCACCCTCTGCATGGAGACACTGAACTTCTCCTATAGAAATGCATTGACTCAATGCATCTCTATGAGGAGATGCTGATTGGCCAGGACTGTGTTTGGCTTGTGTTGGCTCTGCCCCTGATCTGACTTCTTGGCAAGTTCAGTCAATCCAATGCTTTCCTATAGGAAAGCATTGTGATTGGCTCATATCAAAACTTTTGATGTTGTCACACAAGCAGGCAGATCAGATAGACATGTGATATTTCCCAGAAACCCCTGTTGTTCGGGTAGCGCACTACACTTTTGATTAATATATATTTGGAATGAATAAATTCCAATTGGTAAATGCATTAAAACAATTTAGGTTTCAGCCTGGAATTTTCCTTTAAAATGTAACCCTACATATATTACAGTAAGCTATATGTAAAGGCAGCTTTTATTTTAATATTGGTCCATTATTATATTATTATGATATCGTTAACATTTTACTTTTAATCTTCTTCATTAAGAAAAAAGGCAATATTCCAGAAGCACAATGAATGGTTTAAGATTGTCAGTAATCACATATATATTCCCAAACGGACTCCTAGTACTGATATACTGCGTAAATCCCATTGCTTCTAATAATCAGGAATAATAAATGCAAAAAAAAAACTGCTAATAAAAAAAAAATAGAAACATAAAATGTGACAGCAGATTAATACCATTTGGCCCATCTAATCTGCCCAATTTTCTAAATACATTAGTCGCCTCGCCTTATGTTATAGTTAGGATAGCCTTATGCCTATCCCACGCATGCTTAAACTCCTTTACTGTGTTAACCTCTACCACTTCAGCTGGAAGGCTATTCCATGCATCCACTACCCTCTCAGTAAAGTAATACTTCCTGATATTATTTTTAAACCTTTGCCCCTCTAATTTAAGACTATGTCCTCTTGTTGTGGTAGTTTTTCTTATTTTAAATATAGTCTCCTCCTTTACTGTGTTGATTCCCTTTATGTATTTAAATGTTTCTATCATATTCTCCCTGTCTCGTCTTTCCTCCAAGCTATACTATATTTCTCTCTTATTTTTTTTAACTTTCTCTTTAAGGTGTCTATTTTCTCATGCAGGCTAGTACCCAGAATTCTGTAATGTAGAGCTACTATTACCCATAATGCTTAGGTACAGGGGTAATGCTATCTGTACTGGAAACATTAGTTTAAGGCTTAAGATGTTTTGAAAATGTTTCAGTAAAATGCCTTGTTCAGCTTGGCACAGTACTTAAAAGCTCCAGTAGAGGGCACTACAACCTTAACAAAATTATAGTCCTACTTCCATGTATTCCTTTTCCTGTATTTTAGTGGAAATGCTATGAAATCATCGCTATTGTTATGTACAATTAAAGATGCATTTTGTGTTGTTTGTGTACGTGCAATTAAATACATCCAAAATATGGAAAGCAATTTAAATTGCAAAAGATTATACAGATGCATTGAATTAATAATTAGTTGCACGGTGAACAATAATTTTAGAGATTTACAAAGAATGATTTATTCTGTTTGCTTTTTTCTTCACAAACAACTTTTTTTGTTCTAATTTGCATTTAAAATCTGAGAATTGAATTGACGTGTTGTACATGTCTAATGCATTCAGCCTTCTGTAAGAAGCATTGGTATCATGAGTGTAAATATAAATATAAACTGACTTCCTCTGAGGGTTCTGCACAGTATCTGAGGGTTCTGCACAGTATCTGAGGGTTCTGCACAGTATCTGAGGGTTCTGCACAGTGTCTGAGGGTTCTGCACAGTGTCTGAGGGTTCTGCACAGTGTCTGAGGGTTCTGCACAGTGTCTGAGGGTTCTGCTAAGTATCTGAGGGTTCTGCTAAGTATCTGAGGGTTCTGCGCAGTATCTGAGGGTTCTGCGCAGTATCTGAGGGTTCTGCGCAGTATCTGAGGGTTATGTACAGTATCTGAGGGTTATGTACAGTATCTGAGGGTTATGTACAGTATCTGAGGGTTCTGCACAGTGTCTGAGGGTTCTGCACAGTGTGTGAGGGTTCTGCACAGTATCTGAGGGTTCTGCACAGTATCTGAGGGTTCTGCTAAGTATCTGAGGGTTCTGCTAAGTATCTGAGGGTTCTGCGCAGTATCTGAGGGTTATGTACAGTATCTGAGGGTTCTGCACAGTATCTGAGGGTTCTGTGTAGTATCTGAGGGTTCTGTGTAGTATCTGAGGGTTCTGCACAGTATCTGAGGGTTCTGTGTAGTATCTGAGGGTTCTGTGTAGTATCTGAGGGTTCTGTGTAGTATCTGAGGGTTCTGTGTAGTATCTGAGGGTTATGTACAGTATCTGAGGGTTATGTACAGTATCTGAGGGTTATGTACAGTATCTGTGTACATAACCCTCAGATACTGTATACTGAGGGTTCTGTGTTGCATCTGAAGGATCTGTGTAGCATCTGAGGGTTCTGCACAATATCTTACTTAGTTTAGAACATGCATAAGCCACAATGATGAAGTGACTCCCATACCAACACCTATACTTGTAGATGTTTGCCAACCTGCCTCTGTGCCCCAAGATATAGGAGATCATTGAAAAGCTAGCAGCCCTTGACCACCAGACAGGACTACCCAAAAAATCACTAAATGATTGCCACTAGACAATATGCTAGCAGCTGTTAAAGAGACACTATCTGCCATCACAGACCAGCTCCAACCAAAACACTCATATATGTCACAGCCCACTAGGGAGACTAGTGCCAAGATATAGCCTACATGTAAGGAAGGCAATACGCTGGATCAGCATTACAAAAGTAGAAAGATCAAGGATAGATCTTGGCTACTGATGAAATACAAGGGTATGCCCATATCAGAGGCTCTGAAAATAGCAAAGCAAAGGCTGCCAGACCATGCAGATGGCAACCAGACCATGCAGATACTCCAGAGAAGTAGAAGATCGGAGAATAAGTCCACTTATTCTTACTCTTATCAAACAACTGCCCAGGGTATATACACACAGCTGCAGTGTAACAGCATATCCACAATAGACTCAACCAGGGCTGAGACTGAACTGTACTGGGACAGCAAGTAGCCCACATGATGTACGTGGGCAGCTCCAAGACCTGACTGTCCTATCTGAGTCTGGTGAGAGTTATACTCTGGCTGCTGCTATTTGAGGTTTCGGTCATAAATTCAACCCTTTACTCCTATTGCTGGCAGGGAGGGCAAGGAACTGGGGAGACAAAAGGTTCTATTCTGTCTCTGCAGGTCTTTTCCAAGTATTTTAGTAATAACAGAGGCTGAATTAATGCTTACAGACGCACATTGCAATTGGTGCCCTGGAGTGTAAATCACATCAAACTCATGCATTTAAAAAATCTGTTAGACTTGCCCTTTTCTTTTCTTTTATTTCTATCTTTCTTTCTTTTTTTATTTATCATTTTTATTGAGTTTCAAAATGAAAAAGAAGAAAAGAAATTAAGCGAGCTGTATATATTCATATACAATTAGCCATCATGCAGACAGACTTACAGAATATAGAATGTGAGTCATATATACATTTAAAATATACATCAGCCAATGTCTTATATTTGAATGGATAAATATGCTTGATTAAAAATAGAAAAATGAATTCAGAAAAATACCTCTAAATGGAAGACAATTTTTTTTTTTAAAGTGAAACAATAAGAGAAGATCTTGGTTGGCCGCAAGGTAAACTAAAAAGAGCGAGTGATAGAAAGAGGGAAGTGAAGAAAGAGAGAAAACTGTAGAGCTTCGGAATGCCTTAGTTGAGTCTCTTAAGATAATTCTTCTTTAAAGCCAAAGCCATGTGTGCCAAACGTCCTGGAAGATCTTCAATTTTACCTACATCCTAAACAACATTCTTTGTAGTCTCTATTTATAGTAAGTCGGCCCCTGACCTCTGCAGATAGTGCTGGTATTGGAGAATTCCAAGCATGACCTATGACAGTGATTGCTGCCCTGAAGATATGAAGAAGCAATTGTTTTGGGTGGACCTTGAACAATTGCAGGAAACATGTTGGGTAAGAAAATTGCAAGGTCAAACTATAGTGCAAAAACTGTATTGGTGCAGATTGTTGTTTGTATCGTGTTCCAAAAAGGCTGTAGGATCAGGCAGGACCAAAATCTATGCGAAGATGTGCCAAGCTTTGATAATAGGTAGATAAGGGTTTTGAACATTTTTGACATACCTAGAACTAACTTTTCAAAATGATTGTTGCCTAAGATTGGAAGACTAGTCCAAGTTCTTTGAAGAATATGTTTTATCTGAAGATCAGTAAAGGATTCTCTAGACGTTGGTGAATACTGGTTTTGTTAAGCCAGTGAATGGAAGTATGCCGATGAATAACTGGCTTAATAGCTGAATCCCTGCTTGGAGCTAGTGATATTCAAATTTGAAAATAGCAATTGTAGTGTATACAGAGGGGCCTTAGACAATCCTTTACAAAGACCTGATAGCATTGGTCCTAGATTGTTATATAATGTAGTGTTGTGTTCATAGCCTATTTAAATGGGAGTTACAAATGTTTAGGAGTCTAAAGAAGTTGTGGTATTGTATATGGTCTAAGGACTTCTTTCTCTAAATCCTAACAAAGGTTTTGTGTGAAAGGTCACAGGAGGAGTATTGATGGAACTAGGGAAAAGGCGATGTAATATATTTTTATATCAGGAACCCCCAAGCGCCCACACCCCAAGCTTAAGAATGTTCTCTACATATTCACCAAATACTTCTTCTCAACAGCAATTGAGTGTTTTACAGTAGTGCTCGTAAATAGCAACTAAAGATGGCTTTAAGAATCCAGCATATGCTGCCTTGGGGCCGTCTGTTATGTCTTGCGGAGAACAAAGAAATTACAAGTTATATTATGCTTCAATGGTCAAATCATTCTCTCTTAATTGTAATTATTGTCTGTCTATTCACATATGTGGTTTACCCCCCGTAAAAGCAGCCGCATGTCTGGCATACATAATGTAATGTAAATGAAGAGAGCGATGATTATATAATATGTTTGTATAGACGCCTGTCATGTGATTGGCAATTAGACCTATAGTTCTGATGCTTTTACATGCAATTAAAGGTCTCTTCAAAACTCAATGAAAGATAATTTAATGATAGGCTTTGTTTTGCTTTGTTTTTGTACAACATAAATAAATGCAGACTATACGTTCTACTGATTTACTGTATGCTTTGTCAGATTGTTTACAGATAGATTAGTGGCATTAACTCAAAGGTATCTTCATCATTATCTTGAAAATAGGAATTAATTATTTTATAGATATATTTTATATCATTGAATATGTCTATGTTACAAATCATGAAGTTTTGTTTCTATGCTCCCATCCCACGTTGATTTACATTTTGCTTATTGTTGTAATTGAAGATTCCCATTTTCCACCTGCACTTCTTGACAGCAAGCTATGTTAAAAATTGCTGGCTTGTGCTAATCCACAGACATGGAAAAAAGTGAGATCTTAATGTACACAATTTATATGGAATTCTGGGTGCAGAAACACAATCATTCAGAGCTGCTGTGCATAGAGAACTTTATGTTTTGCAGACGTTTAAGTACATTATATAAAAAAATGTTGATGGATAAATAGACAGATATACACAAACATACAGACACGCATGAATTCTTTTACACACACACACACGCACTTGGGAATCATAGCATTACAGGAAATGTACTTTGGATATCTGCTTGACCGAGTGTGCTGAAAGGGTTACTCCAACCCATTCTTAATACGTATATTTAATTTACAATCCCCTTGCATTGGCAACCTTATAAACCTTTAAAAATATGAATAAACTACAGTAATCAATTGCCAGACGTAGTTCCCCTCACTGGATTCTCCAGCCTCCTCGGATGGTCCAATCATATGTTTCCCATAGAGAAGAATTGGGTGCACACTGACAGCCGGCACAGGGAGGGAGGGAATGGGTGAAGAGTCTGGGGGCAGATCTAAACAAATCTAAACGTGGCCCATTGGTGGCAAAATGGATATGATTACATATAAAATATGGAGCCTGAATAGATATCTCTGAGTGCTATATTGTATGCCACCTCATTGGATTAGCTCATCACATGAGTGCCGGTGTCCCAGTAGAATAAACGCTTTCTGTATTTTAGTATGAAACATTTTCTCGCTATTTAATTAAAGACAACAGTGTATTGTAGACAGTTGTTTACTTTTGTACGGTAGTACGGCAAAAATGAGCCTCAAATATATAGCAATTATTTACTGAAAACCAGGTCCATCGACGCTAGAACAGAAATTCTTTAATTTGGAATGACTGAAAACAATAGTCTCTAGACAATATTGCAGTAAATGAAAACGATCAAATAGAGTGAGATTTCCTTGTGCTGTATTTCTCTCAAGGGAAAACTTATCGTTTGCTCAGAATTAATCTGGAAATTCTAAAATGCATTTAAGAAAAACATCACATGAGCGTTTGCAATCTTCCATGTGTTGGTTTTAATAACATTTAAACAGTACAAGAATGAGCGAGCATATAAGTAAAAACATCTTTTAACTGAAAAGAATATCTAGATTTTTGATTATCCATTCGTGGAATAGCTGGGACATTCGTTGTGTCTGACCCAGCGATTCCGGGCTTTCTAAACCAGTAGTCACAAATTAAGACCACACAACTGGGCCGTATGACCTTAATGGCAGGATTGTGAAATGCGTTGGGTATATTGCAGACGGATTGCATTTGAAATGTGTAGTTTCTGTCCATCCACATATAGAATTTCCAGGTCCACCATGTATTCTTGAAAAACATAACTAGTTCATACTATTGGACTGTATAGACATAGAATGTGACGGCAGATAAGAACCATTCGGCCCATCTAGTCTGCCCAGTTTTCTAATTACTTTCATTAGTCTCTGGCCTTATGTTATAGTTAGGATAGCCTTATGCCTATCCCACGCATGCTTAAACTCCCTCACTGTGTTAACCTCTACCACTTCAGCTGGAAGGCGATTCCATGCATCCACTACCCTCTCAGTAAAGTAATACTTCCTGATATTATTTTTAAACCTTTGTCCAAAAAAAAAACTACCACAACAAAAGGACAGTCTTAAATTAGTCTCCTCCTGTACTGTGTTGATTCCCAACTCAGTAAATGTGAAGAGTGCTTGCGTTCAGTAAAAAGCATCCCAGTGCTGCAGGAAGAAAACCAGTGCCTTTGAGAGTCTTTATTGCAAATTTTTTTGCAGGACATATTTTCTACATATGACAGAGCAACATTTTCTTATGAAAAAGTTATGGGCAGGAATCCATGATGGATATGGATATCCTACGAGCGATATCTAGGTTTGTATTGTCAGTATATTTATATCGGCAGACATTTTGTGTTAAGATAGAAATTAAAAGTGTATACTGCCAGTCACTCTCAGAACAGAGGTGACTCCATTTTGTATTGCAAAGGCTAAGACAGACACAAGATTTCTCTTTCTATCACTCTATTCATTCAGGTTTGAGCTAAGGAATGCGACTTATGTAAACAAGACCAGAAAACCAGAAAGACACCAAATAACCGATAATTTTACTTTCTAAAAAAATCTACGGAACATTATTAGTTCCATTGTAAGAGAAAGGCTGAAATTAAGGTTAGGAGGTGTCAAATCTAATTTTACGACCGTAATCCCAGACACTAAGACTGAGAAAAAGCTTTGAAGTGACATGTCCTGTGATTGATAGTAGCCATAAGAGATAACAAAAATTATGTGAAACACATCACCAAATTCAGTTAACCCATTATACAAAAAGGTAAATGAACCCAATGACAAGAATTTTCTGTGATGTAATTGTGCCATCTACTGACCAAAAACTAGATGATAGTCTGTAGGGAAGACACACCCACAGTTCCCAATTGGTCCTATAAACTAGTGACGTGCAGAGAGTTTTTCCCTTTAAAAAAGTAAGGACAAAGGGAAGAGGGACATTCGGACTCTTGGACATTCTAAACACTCTCTTGGACTCACATCTAACAGCTAAGATCTGACATCTGAATCAAAAGCTGGACACACCTAATTATTTATCTCTTCCAACTAACACAACTTCAGAACTCTGAAAACGTTTATATATTTGCATACACTCCTCTCATCATACTTGCATTCAAAATTCCTGGACTATACCTACACATCTGATAGAAAATCTACAACATAACTGGCAATTATGCTGGGTTTATTTAATTACATTAAATGAATTTGATTATTTTTTACTAATAGCAGGAATGTATATCTGGATAAATCTTGGTCAGATTTCAATTATTAGAAATCATAATTAGCTAAGGAATATATGGTTATAAAAATTCCATTCCTGCAGGTGGAATAAAGATAACGATATAGTGACGGTAAATTTGCCAAATGTTAGCATACAAAAATTTGTATCCAGAGGTATTGACTTGTTCTGATATAAGAGAGTGAATCTTGATTAGGAAGTTCAAATTCTGCAAATGTAAAATCTGGTTAGAATTATTCTTATTGGATGGTCCTAGGAATGGTGAATGATCTTACCTATGAGGATTGTAGCCAGCAGTGGAAGAGTTAATTCAGTGTGATTTGACTGTCAGACAAAGTTTTTATTGCTTTACGCTGCACTGCTGTGTGTTCTTTGAAGTTATTTCTAAATGAAGTAGTGTCCTATCGTAAATCTTGTTAAATTGCATACAACTGTCGTTATTTAGCTGTCTATATTGTGTTGAAACCATTGCCATTTATACCTAAATATTCACTGATTATTGTCACGCATGTTGCATATTACTATTATTTTTATAATTAACTTGTGATTACTGTGTAAAGTAAAAATCCTCTAGTGAACTTCCTCTAGGATCTAAGAAAATTGAGTAGGTATGTCCCGAACAGTTCGCCAGGAACTGTTCGCCAGCGAACATAGCGGTTCGTGGTCGCGAACACGCGCGATGTTCGGTCCGCCCCCTATTCGTCATAATTGAGTAAACTTTGACCCTGTACCTCACAGTCAGCAGACACATTCCAGCCAATCAGCAGCAGACCCTCCCTCCCAGACCCTCCCACCTCCATGACGAATAGGGGGCGGACCGAACATTGCGCGTGTTCGCGACCGTGAACACGCTATGTTCGCTGGAGAATGGTTCCCGGCGAACTGTTCGGGACATCACTAATCATGAGTAATTCTCAGCTTTATATTATCATTAATCGGGGAAGAGTGCCAAGATATACATTTTTGATTTAATAAAAAATAATACATTATTTTTTGATAATTTTTATGAAAATATTAATTTTAATATTTATCACCCCATAAATATCCTCACAGTGTAAAAATTACTGGATTGAAATGTTTCATTTGAATCTTACTGATCCCTTTAAATGTGTGGTAATCCGTGGACATGATGATAATTCTGGGTGATTTCCAAAATCGAGAAGAGATTATTTCAAAATAATACGAAAACTGTTAATGGATGTATAGAGTGTTTGTGTAGAACATCAAGCTCATCACTATGAAATTATATCTGGATTTACTCGTAAAATCCAAAATGTGATGAACTGATCTCAAAACTTTGCCTAACAAAGTGGGGTTAGATAAATTCTGTAATTCTGCTAAGGGCACAGACTAATTTAACCTACATTTTGCTATTTTTAATTCATAAAGTTCAGAGTTTAGTGAATACAGCATAAGAGTACCGTTAGGTTGGGTACAAATAATGACTAGAAGCTATAAAATGCTTGTAAAGCTGCAACAATCCAACCTTACATTTGCTGGACTAATACTTTGATATAATTACATGAACGTTTGTAAGAGAGATCAGGAACATTACATTTAGTGGTATTGGAGACTACTGGATCTGTTATTTCATTGAATATCATCTAGCACTGAATTCAGTACATTCCATAGCATGCAATAAATAATACTGAAAGGGTTTGAATAGCTAGGATACCTACTGACTAAAACTGTCAAACACTAAAACATGATATAATGCCCTGTAAACCATCCAATCACAAGATATAAAACAACCAAACAATTAAGTAATTTGGTATCGTATGTTGTTGCCTATCTCAAAATGAAATAGTGCCCCATGGTATGCAAGCTACCATAAACATCTTATCAGCCCTGGTCTGGTTTAGAATAGGCAGCAAATACTTTTACTTGTAAAATAATGAATAATAATATGAACAATGGTTCTCTTTGCATGCAAACTATTAGTTAAAGAGACCCTATAGGCACCAAAAAAACTTTAACTTAATGCAGTAGTTTTGGTGTATAGATCATGCCCCTTCAGTCTTACTATTCAATTCTCTGCCAGTCCTAGTCACAAACTCCTGCCTTTAACTTACAGTCTCCCTATACATTTAATGTACACAGAGATCTAATGTTTGAACCTTTATTGCACAGTCTGTTTAATTTAGAATTTCGTATCAGTTATCTAGTTGTCTGTTAGAGTATGCAGGAGCCTCCTGTTTGCGATTAAAGTTCAATTAACAGAGTTGGAGATAAGAACCTCTAAAATACAGACTCTGCTAAATGATATGATGAAAAATTAAACAATTGTTCTTCATGGAGGCTGTGTGAGTCATAGTTAGGGGAGGAATGTCTAGGTCTACCTAAACAAAGTTTAACCCTAGGTTGTTTTGGTGAATAGAGTATCCCTTTAATTCTTAACTAACATAACCCTAAACTAACAAAAGTGTTTTTTTTTTTCTTATATTTAGATGTTTTTTTTATTCAAATATTTTAAACATTATCAGGATCTAATAACTAAACAGAGAAGTTTTGTGAGCTGAAAATTGACTACCAAAATGTAGGTTAAAACAAATCAAAATCTCCAGGTTGCTTGACCAGCAGACAAACGTTCTCCTGCACGATAAAAATGATCGGTGAATGAAAATGATCCAAATGTCATTTTTTGTATGATATTCAGGACATTTCTCTGGTAGCTTTTTTTAGCAGACACCAATTTGCTCCAAATTCAGATGAGCATCTTCAGTGCGATTCCCTATATCATCCCCAAATTGTGTTTAGAAAATATTTGATTTGCAATTGGGAGCCTAAGAAACACCACTCACAATATGTGCTTTTTTTTTTTACAAAATATAATTGTATGTATTTGTTTTCCTGGTTTATTTGGTATTTTCTACACAGCACTATGTTCTGCAGAGACTCTAAATTTTGCAGGGACCAACAGTTTTGATGTTAAATCATTCATGTCTGACAGTTGATAGTATCACTTTGGATCTTGCAATGATATCTCCAGAGGAAAGATATGATTCATGCACTTTTTGCAAGATGCAGTAGCTTTCTTCTTCTTCCTTGTCACTGCTGCAAGAGGCAGGCAGGAGAGCACTGTGTATGAATTCATTGAAATCTGCAGAGACACACTGTATCATTAAGTCTGCAATGAAAAAGATGTCTTCATTATTTTTTATTATTTTTTTTTATTTGTGATAATGAAAAAATGTTTTTGCTTCTCGCATACAACACTTAATTAACAAAAATGAGTATGTCTTCTCTGTTCTTTCATAACATATTATATAAATAATATAAATTTAAAAAAAGAGGGAAGATGAGAACTTGCAGGTCTTGTGTGATAAAAGAACATGTTTCAGTCACCACCAGTTGTTTCTTTTCCCCCCTAATTTTGGGTGTGGACATAGATTAGCACTAGCTGATTTGTTAATTTATTAATTAGACTATGACTGGATGGTTTGCCAAAGTTCCTGATACGGCAACAATTTATAAATGACAAAAATAAATAAATGAAACGTATACATTTCTTCCTCGAAGTAATCCAGTAATCTCCCTATTTCTGCTCCCAGTACAGCTTGAAATTAACCTGGGTTTACCAACCTCCCAATTTTGTGAATCATTATTGAATGGTCAATCCAAAAAAAATCTTCAAACAAAAAGAAACAAATAGTCTATATAAAAATCTATTAACATCCCATTTCTACATAAACCTTTATTCGGCAACAATTATCAAATAAAAAATCACAATCGACATAAAGTTAATGCTAACACTTGCAAAACAGATCTTGCAATCAACCTGTTTCGTGTCTTAAGACACACTATCAAGTTCACGAATTTGAACAATTTATAAATACATTATGTTTCTTGTAGTCTGTCTTACCGTATCTTTTCAAACTCCTGCCTTTAGCATAGTAACACTGTAAACAAGGGCACTCCGTCTGTAAGCTCTGAACATACTAACAGACGGACAGAGCCTGGAAGCTGTTATAGCAGATAGAGCTGAAGTCACTATGACAGTTATATTGATAAGTGACAGAGCCCCAGCAGAGACAGCTCTCTATTTAGATTTTTTTTCTTAGTAGAGGTGTGAAGACAGCTCAAACTTTAGTCAAAAACTTGCTCAATGAGAACCTGTTTCTTTCAGCCAGGAGCTACATAATGCATGAGGGGTTTGTGGAAAACAGGTAAAATTGAGAAATTTTCTACCTTCTGGCAATTCTCACAATTTGGGGGATTTCCCATGTAAAATTGGTGCATGACATTTTTATTAAAGGACCACTATAATCACCCAGACCACTTCAGCTCAATGAAGTGGTCTGGGTGCCAGGTCCCTCAGGTTTTAACCCTTCAGATGTAAACATAGCAGTTTCAGAGAATTTTCGAGGGTTAATCGAAATTCGCATCCAGCATGCAGAACGTCCATAGGAAAGCATTGAGAAATGCTTTTCTACGGACTGTTTGAATGTGCGCACGGCACTTGCCGCGCATGCGCATACCACTCCACTCGGAAAGCTGACATCGGCGGGGGAGGAGAGGTCACCAGCGCTGGATTAAGGTAAGTGGCCATGGAAGGGGGACCCTGAGAGCACTATAGTGTCCGTAAAACTGTTTTTTTTTGCCTGACACTATAGTGATCCTTTAAGCTATCGCACAAATCAGATCAAATTACATAAATCTGATCTGATCAGCTGTTAATGATCAGCCTCATTAACAGCTGAGTATTGTAGTGAGTATTCAGATTATCTAATAGTTGCTTGTATCTTTTTGGTTCTCTTGTGTCCTTTGCTGTTCCATTATACAATACTGTGATATGCATTCAGATGAACATCCCATTCCTTTGTGAATATTCCATATATACATTAATTTGTACATGCGGGGTGCATGTAAAAATCCTGATAGTTACATACATTCTTTAAATCTTTTATTATTAATGATTAATTTAGATGGCTATCTATCAAGAACATTAATGCAAATAATAATAGTCCCAAGCTTTTTCACTAAGGGTTACATTTGTCATTGAAATTGCCATGAAAGGAAGGATCGTGTTTGTGGGAGGATAACATGTTATTTTCACCTGGTTCCTTACCAGCAAACATACAGTATGGACAATCTTCTCTAATCGTATTTTAAGACTGAATTGTTTTCCAATTGATGAGTCCCTTCACTATCACAAGCCGTAGTTGTACGTTCCTTTCTGTCTGGTTCTGACTGTGTTCATTACAGACTGGAATGGGAATGCTCAGAAAATGTACAACTTCAAATCCCTCAAAGCAACTTAAAAACAAACCTCAAGTGAAAACTATGGGGATTTAATCATACCGTTCAGCCATACTGTGCTAAGCCCACCACTTCCTCAAAGAACCCAGATATTATTGAGTGATACTTTGATTGTAACACACTGTATTACTGACATTACTGCTTTCACTGCTCCTAACCGCGGCCTTGTTTTAATAACATTGGATAAGCTTTTCAATGATTTAATATTTGTCGTTAAACTTTAAAGTGATGGTAAATAGGTGGAGTGTACAGATGAGAATATAAATATAGAAAGGCAGATGGACAATTAAGGTCTCTAAGACCTCCCCTTTAGACCTCCCCATAGGAAAGCATTATTCAATGCTTTCCTATGGGGATTTTGGTGATGCTGGAGGTCCTCACATAGCGTGAGGACGTCCAGCGTCGCTTAAAACACTATTAGTGTTCTAAGAACACGGAAATCCCTCTAGTGGCTGTCTGATACACAGCCATTAGAGGAGGATCTAACCCTGCAAGGTAATTATTGCAGTTTATAAAAACTGCAATAATTACACTCGCAGGGTTAAGGGTAGTGGGAGTTGGCACCCAGACCACTCCAATGGGCAGAAGTGGTCTGGGTACCTGGAGTGTCCCTTTAAACCTCTTCATTTTTATAGTGACCTTAATCGTCTATATTATGGACAAGTGTATATTATGTTGGTACTCTGAAACTGGGCTTTTTCTCTAGGATGTTGCTAGTACCCTAAAGTGTCTTAAATATTTAAGGCTTAATCCTTAATCCTTGCCCATACCCTTCAGTATCTATATCCCACTTACAGAAGTTTTTCCCAGAATCCATGCTGCACACCCTGACCATCATTTCCTTTTGCATTCTCCACCAGTTTCCATTTTGAAAGATGGCTAAGACACAGTCAGCATGAAATAATGATTCTCGATGAGTGTTTGCCACCAGGTTGAGACGGACATTCTGTTTATCACCGGCTAAACGTATATAGAAACTGAACTAACTCTCGAACCGATGTAAAACTGAAATTCATAATATGAAAGTGGCGCGGATCATGATGAGTAAAATGCTGATTTGTGCCCATTTCATAATAGGCTTTTAGTTAATACAATTTAGTTAATAGGGCTTTATTTCCCCTTGGTATGATACGAGTTGTAAAATGAAGACATCAAATGGAAGATGATGGCTACAAACAGATGCACAGTTGGAGTGACAGTGACATTTTGCCAATGACTTCATCCAGTGCTTACCAAGGATCACAAGTCACTGTCTCTTATTTGTCACTATATATCACAGCATAAGGTCAGCAATGTCGAGCTACTAATATACCTCTGCCAAGTATTTGTAATATCTGCCAGAGAAAGAAAACCTAACAAGTAACTATGTATCTTAATTAGACATCCTGACACCAAAAGAATATTTTGGCTTCAGGAAGAGTCACATTGTTAACATTAAGGGTCATTGGTGGTTGAAACAAAACAAACATAAAATAGATAGACGCAGACTGGTATACACCGTGTCTCGCTGGCTTTCCTTTTGGGCTTCTTGTCACTGCGGGAGAGATCAATCAGGAAGCTTGTGAGAATGGAGGGGTATGGATAAGGGGAACATTTATGCATTAGAGAGTTGTGTGTTTTTTTCATTTCTTACTAAAGAACAGGACATTAAACTCAAAAAATATAACAACCCTACAGACTATAACCGATCAAAGAGCTTAACTTGTTTTTGTGCCAGGAGCAGGGCCGCCATCAGGGGGGTGACAACCATGCCGGTTGGCACGGACCCGGCAGTCCTGGGGGGAATAACATTTATCACATTTAATGTGGGGGGAAGAAATGCTCCATTTACACAGCATACATACACTATACTAACACACACTCTGTATTCACTGCACTAACACACAATCTGCATTCATTAAACGAACACACACTCTGCATACACTATACTGACACACACTCTGCATTCACTACACAAACACACACTCTGCATTCACTACACAAACACACACTCTGCATACACTATACTGACACACACTCTGCATTCACTACACGAACACACACTCTGCATACACTATACTGACACACACTCTGCATTCACTACACGAACACTCACTCTGCATTCACTACACGAACACTCACTCTGCATTCACTACACGAACACACACTCTGCATACACTATACTGACACACACTCTGCATTCACTACACAAACACACACTCTGCATTCACTACACAAACACACACTCTGCATTCACTACACGAATACACACTCTGCATACACTATACTGACACACACTCTGTATTCACTACACGAACACACACTCTGCATTCACTACACGAACACACACTCTGCATTCACTATACTGACACACACTCTGCATTCACTACACAAAAACACACTCTGCATTCACTATACGAACACTCACTCTGCATTCACTACACGAACACACACTCTGCATACACTATACTGAACACACTCTGCATTCACTACACAAACACACACTGCATTCACTACACTAACACTCACTCTGCATTCACTACACGAACACACACTCTGCATACACTATACTGACACACACTCTGCATTCACTACACTAACACACACTCTGCATTCACTACACTGACACACACTCTGCATCCACTACACTGACACACACTCTGCATTCACTACACGAACACACACTCTGCATACACTATACTGACACACGCACTCTGTATTCACTGCACTAACACACAATCTGCATTCACTACACGAACACACACTCTGCATTCACTACACGAACACACACTCTGCATACACTATACTGACACACACACTCTGTATTCACTGCACTAACACACAATCTGCATTCATTACACTAACACACACTCTGCATTCACTACACGAACACACACTTTGCATACACTATACTGACACACACACTCTGTATTCACTACACGAACACACACTCTGCATTCACTACATGTTGAATGTGTGGTGGATATAGTGTGTGTACTGTGAATACAGACTGTTTGTGTAGTGGATACAGTGTGTTAGTGTAGTGAACGCAGAGTGTGTGTCAGTGTAGTGGATCCAGCCAAAAAGAGAAGATAGTTTGTTATAATGATAAACATATTCCAATTTAAACCCATTTTACATACAGTAGAAAAAGACAAAATAAATTCACAAACTGACTAATCCCGCACGAAACAAAACACTTATTCAAATCAATAAAACACTTAATAGAATCAGAATATAAAAGATACATTCTTACCGCTCTGTGAGCAGCCCTCACAAAGAATAGTGTGAATGGATTTAACAGCTTCTCAAATTAGTATCAAAAGACACACAAAAATTGAGCAGTTTAGACAAATAAAAGAAACTCTGCAGGTATCGATAGTGGGAAGAATGATTATCTGTGGAACGAGTAAAAGGATAGGAGCATTTCTCAAGTAGGACGGTGTTAGAAACAGGAATTAGAAAGCAGAATCCGCAGCATGTCATTAAGGCACAGCCTATTTATATGGTGTAACATAGTCGCTATTCAATAAAACAATGTAAGGACAAGCTGAAAGTCACGCTGGCTGCTGTCAGTCCGCTTCTGAGAACTGGATTCACTTGTAGATATTCACTGCAGAACGGAAAACAAAAGAAATACATTTTTAGCAATCTTTTCAGTTTTTGTATACTGCCTACTGAGTATTATATGCAATGTCTCTGAATGTCACATAGACATGGGTTCTGCCCCTCCCGGTGACATGTCGCCTTAGACTATGTTAGTGGCGTCCATTGGCAGGGATCCCTGTAAACCTGGGTGTCACTTCGAATCCATGTGCACCTGTGAGAATTCATGCACACACCAGTGTATTAATTAGGACCTCAATTTAATACGCTTTTCAAACGATTCATCTACAGACGTCACCATTTTTATAGATAGATCATAAAGAACGTTTTTCTAACAGTGTTGAATCATTTGAAAAGCTGATTAAATCGAGAACCTAAGGTTGACGTCAGTTCCTCTTTTATAAACCTCCATCAGTCAAGGTTATATTTGAGAGCTATAACAGCACAGATCTAAAGAGAATGCAAAGAGAACCCACCAACATGCTCAATACAAGTCCTGAAGTTGAAGGGTAAATGGGTTGCCTCTTCTGACGTTTATTGCTTCTTTCCAGTTCTAAATAGATCATCGTCTCTTCCTATCTAAATCTTTCCCTAGTGACAATTTTAAAAAAAATTGATTTGAGATTGGGAGTTTGAGGCAGGATGTAGATGAAAAGAAAAAAAAAACCTTATGGAATTACATTCTGAACCCAAACAGATGATCAGGGAAATTAATTATCTAGCTCCTTAAATAATCAATACACCGTGACATAATGACGCATGACTTCAGGAGATACTGTGAGTACGGTGATTCAACAAATTAATCAGCAAGCAAAAAGACCCTAGAACAGATAACTATCAAGTGTTGGTGATTGAGGACCCCATTCTTTTGTCCTGTCCACTAAACAAAAACTCGGGGTTAACTGAAAACTGAATTAGAAAATGTAGCCAAACTAATTTCGAATGAATGAATTTCGACTGATTCAATACTATTGGAATAACGTTTTCAAATGATTTTTCCGCAGAAGTCACCATTAGAGTCTAATGGGAAGTAATGTAGATAAATCACTTGAAAGTTTTTTTCCAACTTGTGATAGTTTTAGAAGATTATCCAAAATAATTAAATCAAGGCCATAATTCCTTACGAGACTGACAAAGGATTCCATCATTTTTATACAAAAAGCGCCCTTACGTTGGGTAAAAGTTAATAATATAAAGTATTAAACCTGGAGAGGTAATTTTAAAGGACAACTTCCACCTCAAATTTTTTTTAATATAATAATCTTTTTATCGAGTTTTTAAGGGAAATATATTTTTTTAATTAAACTAAGTATATAAAAAAGTGAGAAAAACCCTAATTTTGTACATGGCAGGATGCTTCAGCCATATTCATACACCTTGGGCCGGACATTGTTAAAAAACCGACAGTTAGTCTCTATGGTCTTCCTTGCTTCACTCACAGCACAGAAATAGGGAAAACCATAGAGACTAACTGTTGATCTTCAAACACTGTCTAACCCAAGGTGTATGTATATGGCTGAAGCATCCTGTAATATACTAAAGGTAGGGACAAGCTTTTCTCATTTCATATTAAATATACTTAATAAAAAAAAAAATATATATATATATATCCTTTCAAAGCTTGATGAAAGGATTTTTATACTAAAATTAGTTTTGCTAATTTACAAAAATGTCCTGGCACATTGGTGTCTAAATGTTACATCCTAGTTAGTACATATTAACCAGCTGCTGGTTTGATAAAACCAGACTGTTATGGCCAATATTGTGTCATTTATTGCCAGATGATTAATATAGTATAGAAAGCCCCATGTGACCTATTCTGCACCAAATAATATTCAGACTTTCAGTCATTGTTCTTTCAATGATCCGCTACTTGAACATTTTAATGTATATTGCTACTGTCCTGAAGTACCAACCTGACTTTTAAGATGTGTGGTACTTGCAGCTGCAAAACTATACAACGTTATCAATTCATGATGTGATTCAGAAGCTTCCAATATCCTTAAGAACTTTCCTAGTAGCAGCTGCAAGGACAAAACAGCTTTGATCATTACTAGTCCTTTGTGCATTTTAAATGAGTCTCGCAAGATTGTCTACATACCCAGCATACACTCCGAATGTTCTCTCTCTCAATGATGTTCCACACTTGGATTCTATTTTAAGCAAAGTATTTTTTTTCCCCATAACTAGTTTATATTTGGAAATATGCACTCAGATTACTTCTTTCCCTGCCAGAGGAAAGTCAGTGTTTAGATACGTCTCCATAAATGTGAAAACACCTTCTGAGGGAATCTGATTTTTTGAGGGCCAGCAGGAAGAGCAGATATGGGGCAAAGCTTCTAATGACGAGCAATCGGAAAAAGCGTTTTATTGGTTTCCATGGTGATTGCACACGTGCACATTTACTGCCAAATTGCTAACACACTTCTCCACTTTCCATCAGATAAAGTGCCACATTGGTGGCCCCAGAAACGAGCATTATTTTTAACTTTTACCGGATGTTTAAAAAATAAAATTTGCCCTGTTCACTTCCATCCTGAGTATTTTACATAAGATATTTCAAGCCGTTCTCTTTTCAGAGAGGAGTAAGTACAGATTATCTCTAAACTTGTCTTACCTTTCTACAGGTTACCCTACGCAAAGAATCAATTCGTACACACACTGTGTTCCGTACTGGGTCAGGGAAGCTGTAGAAACGAAGGATATCAAAGTACGGTAATATGAATCTTATGTATCCATGCAAAGCTGAACAATGTATTCTGCCATAGATTGCTCACTTGACCGGTCATTCCATACAGGAGCCTTCCTTTAAAAACACTTTATGTCAGTACACTTTGCTCCTGCCTCCAGCACCCCGTCTTACTGATATAGAACATATGCGTTAGCACTCATTGTCTCTTTCAGCTGCCAGAGATACAAAACCTGCTGTTGGCTGTTTGTTTGTTGTGCTCTTTGCAGCTCGATTCTTGTGGCTATAAAAATAAGGGTTGAATCACTTTAGGATATGGGTATTTGATTCATGGATAAAAATAAAAAAAAGAGAGAAATGAAGAAAAACAAAACAAGATAGTTTGACAGCAAATGTTCTTGTGGATCATTCATTGCTGTGATAGGAGATAAATAATTTTGCTATGAAAGTTTGAAGCCCGAATCTTGTTTAATTGTTCTTTTTGCCTATAAAGGGAGATGTATGAATAAATATTTATGCCTTTAAAATGGGTGTTTAATTAGGAAGTCATTGCACAGTTCTGTGTTTGTTGTAGAGGCCAGAGTCCTGGGGATGCATGTTACACACATTTTTGAAGTTTATTTAAAAAGAGAATAGTAAGAAAAGAGAGATGGAAGTTGGGTATAGCGGGAGAATACATAATGGTGCAGCATTAATTATGGGAAAAATCATTCTGGGTTCTGTATTGTGTTATAGTAAATATGCGTAATTGTATCACTGGTAAATCACAATATTTCTCAAGACTAAAGGTTGAGCCTCCAGATGTCCTAGTTGGCATTATTTAAGTTATGTAACTGTTATAGAGATGTCCCGAATAGTTCGCTGGTGAATAGTTCCTGGCGAACATAGCTTGTTCGCGTTCGCCACGGCGGGCGAACATATGCAATGTTCGGTCCGCCCCCTATTCGTCATCATTAAGTAAACTTTGACCCTGTACCTCACAGTCAGCAGACACATTCCAGCCAATCAGCAGCAGATCCTCCCTTCCAGACTCTCCCACCTCCTGTACAGCATCCATTTTAGATTCATTCTGAAGCTGCATTCTTAGATAGAGGAGGGAAAGTGTAGCTGCTGCTCATTAGATAGGGAAATTGATAGCTAGGCTAGGGTATTCAGTGTCCACTACAGTCCTGAAGGACTCCTCTGATCTCTGCTGTAAGGACAGCACCCCAAAAAGCCCTTTTTAGGGCTACAACATCAGTCTGCTTTTTTTTTCCTGTGTAATCTAATTGCAGTTGCCTGCCTGCCAGTGTGTGTGTCAGGCTCACAGTGTATACTGTGCCCACTTGCCCAGTGCCACCACTCATATCTGGTGTCACAATAGCTTGCATTAAAAACAAACAAACTTTTTTGACTGTAATATAATAGCAGTCAGTTTCCTTCACACGTGTGCGTTTCAGGGCCTGCCATGGCACAGTGTCACACCAGTGCAACTCATATCGGGTGTAACAGTAGTGTACATTAAAAAAAACAATAGAAATTTGACTGTGAAATAATAGCAGTCAGTTTCCTTCACACGTGTGCATTTCAGGGCCTGTCAGGGCACAGTGTCACACCAGTGCAACTCATATCTGGTGTAACAGTAGTGTACATTTAAAAAAAAAAAAACTAGAAATTTGACTGTGAAATAATAGCAGTCAGTTTCCTTCACACGTGTGCGTTTCAGGGCCTGCCAGGGCACAGTGTCACACCAGTGAATAATGCCCAATTTTCAGAGGCCATGTACCCTGAACTCGAAAAGTTCTGAGGACATAGTTGACTGGCTAACACAGGACACCCAATCTTCTACAGCTTCCGCTCGGAACCTTGACGCACCATCCTCCTCCAGCTTAGCTTCGGGCACCTCTCAAGTTACCACTCGCCCGCCTGCCGCCACCACCAACACTAGCACCACAGCCGCTTCACTTGATCTGTCAGAGGAGTTATTTACACATCAGTTGGAAGAAATGAGTGATGCACAACCATTATTGCCAGAGGATGTAGATAACAGGGATATGTCTCAGTCAGGCAGCATTACACACATGGACGTACGGTGTGATGATGATGATGTTGTACCCGCTGCTGCTTCCTTTGCTAGTGTTAAAACTATAATTCTTTAAATCTTAAAACAAAACTGGAGTTACTCGGCAGGAATCATTCAATCCCTAACAGAAACTGCCCATTATGTGTATGTGAAAAACACAGGGGATTTGGTTAGAGTTACTCTTTTTGAAAATAGTAATAATTAATTAATAGTGATTTAAATTGTTACAGGCAATCTAGTCAAGATCATCACTGCCCTGAAAACAAAATAATAGTTAGCTGACCACAAATGTTACAGGGACACTCCACTGTCCAAATTTAAAAACAAGTACTATTTGATAGATATACCCTAATGAAAACATACATGCATTTAATTAGGCATTTCTTCATTGGAGTTATATCTAAAAATAAATTGCAAAGGCCGCAGATCACGTCTGCAGCCTTTGCAATCCCTCCCCTTCCAACCCCCGCCCGACTTTCTGTGGCTGTCCTATCACAGACTTCCCAATGCAGCTCAATGAGAAGTCTTTGCAAGGCAGGTGCTCTGGGTAATTGCTGCCTCTTGAGTTTAGTTCCACTGAGCTAACCAAACCAGGAAGTAACATGACCCGGTGTCTGTTTGACAGCCAGGGGGATGTAACCAGGTTAATTAATAAAAAGTGCCAATTTCTATTGAGGTCTGCACTTTTTGTTAAATGAAGAAAGAAAAAAAAAGATAGGAAACACTTTTTTGCACATGAAGTCGTTCAGTAAGCTAAAATATTTTATGTGTGTGTATTCCTTTAAGATTGAATATATTTCTATATTATTAATTTATATATTGAATTGGAGGTACATGTCTCCATTGCCCTCACACCCCCTACTATGCACTATCTCCTGCATATTCTGCCGATCTTTATGGGCATGGAGAATGTGCCCTGATCCACTGGTTGCTGCCTGCTATTGATATTGATGGGAGATGATTTCTGCACATCATAGAAAGTATTTTAAAGATGTTTAACTTATTTTTACCTTATATTATTTTTATGAAGCAGTCACATTAAAATTCACTAAATGGCATCAGCTACATTTCTGGGAATAAGCAACAATGTCGATCCTTTCAGTATTTCTGGTAATGTTTAATAAAATGAAAAAAATAATTATAAAAAAGTAAATAAAATGCTGACAGTGAAAGCCGTGTCTAAAAAGTTCTGAATTTTCAATGACTCTCCGAAAAGAATTCCTGCCGATTCACTCTCTGAACAGTTTCTTATCAAAGGATACAACGAAGTCAGCAATTTCTGTGCTCGTTCTCTCTCCGTATTTTCTTTAAAATTTTAATGAACAAGTATACCCTTTTATCTCAGCGTGTAAAAAATCATCTATTCTTATGCAGATGTCTCAATACACCTGAGTTTACTGACTGATTTTAAATCTAACAGTTCACGGTCTACTGAATTATCACAAAAAAGAGATATCACACTTTTCGTGGACTGTGCACTTTGTTCTACTTTTGAGTAAATTAAAAAAAAAAAAAGAATCTAAACTTTATTATTTCCCGGAGTAGGCATTTTTCAAAGGTAGGTCTAGGTAAGATTTGAAAATCGATTGAAATGGAAATATCAGACTTTGTCTCATGAAGAAATAAATGCTGCAGCTTCGTGCTAAGATAAAGAAATCTTGGTAGGAGCTCAAACAGGAATGTAACAACACAGAATTGTAAGTGATTTTAACTGTTACTTGTGTTGCAAAACACATTGTTAAAGGCTCACAGTCATCTGGAACTGAATCATCATTTTTTAAAGCAACAATGTGGACCCCTCCCCCCCTCGAAAAATTTGTATTTTATAAAGATATAGTCTTTATGAAATACTCATATGACTTTATTGGAATTGTTGGACAGCGTAGGGACTACTTTGCCTCTGTATATTTCCTTACTTAGACTCTGTGCAGAGCCGAAGTCAATCCTGACAGCATCACCAGTGATGGTACAGGGAATTGGCTCTGTCTAAGGAGGATCCCGCGGTCTCACTGCATCCTCCGTAAACCTCAATGCTTTATTCTAACGCATTCGCGAGAGTACAGCAGTGACGTCAGCTCCTGGCACTGAAGCGCCAGAAGATAAAAAGGACCACCCGGAACAAAATGGCCGTGCTCATGAGTGACAAATTCAGTTAAGCAAATCACACCTTTACCTGCCCCCCTGACCATCGGATCACTGGACCACCGGATATGTCACCATTGGGGGTGTTTGCAAATTCAGCAAAGTTCCCAAACAGTGACACTTTAACATATAGAAATTGCATAGATAATGTCTCTAAACACGCAAGACCAACCAATCCATAATAATAAAAATAAAAAATAAATACGTTGAAAGTCCTTTCTTTGTTTGCAGATCCATATATATTACATCATTAGTCTCGAGTTTTAGCCAGTCCTGGAAGTAGATTGACCAGGAGACTCCGATTCTGACCTATGGAGTCTGACTAACAGACATGTACATGTACAATGTATTTTTGGGCACTACAGGGACAGGAAGAAGCGAGAATTACACTGCGTGCAGAATTATTAGGCAAATGAGTATTTTGACCACATCATCCTCTTTATGCATGTTGTCTTACTCCAAGCTGTATAGGCTCGAAAGCCTACTACCAATTAAGCATATTAGGTGATGTGCATCTCTGTAATGAGAAGGGGTGTGGTCTAATGACATCAACACCCTATATCAGGTGTGCATAATTATTAGGCAACCTCCTTTCCTTTGGCAAAATGGGTCAAAAGAAGGACTTGACAGGTTCAGAAAAGTAAAAAATAGTGAGATATCTTGCAGAGGGATGCAGCACTCTTAAAATTGCAAAGCTTCTGAAGCGTGATCATTGAACAATCAAGCGTTTCATTCAAAATAGTCAACAGGGTCGCAAGAAGCTTGTGGAGAAACCAAGACGCAAAATAACTGCCCATGAAATGAGAAAAGTCAAGCGTGCAGCTGCCAAGATGCCACTTGCCACCAGTTTGGCCATATTTCAGAGCTGCAACATCACTGGAGTGCCCGAATGCACAAGGTGTGCAATACTCAGAGACATGGCCAAGGTAAGAAAGGCTGAAAGACGACCACCACTGAACAAGACACACAAGCTGAAACGTCAAGACTGGGCCAAGAAATATCTCAAGACTGATTTTTCTAAGGTTTTATGGACTGATGAAATGAGAGTGAGTCTTGATGGGCCAGATGGATGGATTGGTAAAGGGCAGAGAGCTCCAGTCCGACTCAGACGCCAGCAAGGTGGAGGTGGAGTACTGGTTTGGACTGGTATCATCAAAGATGAGCTTGTGGGGCCTTTTCGGGTTGAGGATGGAGTCAAGCTCAACTCCCAGTTTCTGGAAGACACCTTCTTCAAGCAGTGGTACAGGAAGAAGTCTGCATCCTTCAAGAAAAACATGATTTTCATGCAGGACAATGCTCCATCACACGCGTCCAAGTACTCCACAGCGTGGCTGGCAAGAAAGGGTATAAAAGAAGAAAATCTAATGACATGGCCTCCTTGTTCACCTGATCTGAACCCCATTGAGAACCTGTGGTCCATCATCAAATGTGAGATTTACAAGGAGGGAAAACAGTACACCTCTCTGAACAGTGTCTGGGAGGCTGTGGTTGCTGCTGCAATGTTGATGGTGAACAGATCAAAACACTGACAGAATCCATGGATGGCAGGCTTTTGAGTGTCCTTGCAAAGAAAGGTGGCGATATTGGTCACTGATTTGTTTTTGTTATGTTTTTGAATGTCAGAAATGTATATTTGTGAATGTTGAGATGTTATATTGGTTTCACTGGTAAAAATAAATAATTGAAATGGGTATATATTTGTTTTTTGTTAAGTTGCCTAATAATTATGCACAGTAATAGTCACCTGCACACACAGATATCCCCCTAAAATAGCTATAACTAAAAACAAACTAAAAACTACTTCCAAAAATATTCAGCTTTGATATTATTGAGTTTTTTGGGTTCATTGAGAACATGGTTGTTGTTCAATAATAAAATTAATCCTCAAAAATACAACTTGCCTAATAATTCTGCACTCCCTGTAGTTATTTTAGAATGTAGAAGTGGGACAAAGAAGGTGGGGTTAAGATGGAGAAGGCTGCAATTTTTCTTTTTTTGCAAACGCTATTCAGAATTGGCCATCCACATACACACAGCTAATTATTTTGCCAACATCTATAAACTGCTTGCCCTTAAATCAGGCTAAAGAGAAATAAAATACATCAAGTTCAAAAAGTGAGTAGGTTTGCCAAAATATTGATTGTAATTGATTCATTGCAATATAGCACCCACAACTATATTACATTGTATATTCCTTTGTATCTATGGTAAAAACCTGTACCAACACCTCTCCGCACCTCTTACCTGCTGCCTGGACAGCCGCAAGAGGGGTGATTTTAAAATGTATGCATATATTATAAAAAGCAATAAAAAGCAGATTGTTTTTATTGGCCTTATAAATAGTAATTTAGTTTTATTTTAATGCAGCTGTAACCTTTATAATTCTAATATTTCAGAGGAATGTTTTAACTTTACGCAGCTAAGACATTAATAGTGGCTTACGGATAATTCCGACCTTTCAAAATGTGCATTGTGATGTACTATTCTCTTACCTCGTTTGGAGCAAAAGATGGGGTAGCTAGCCTCCGTTTAAACATTCTTTTTACATCATTTTTTTCTGTTTTATGTAAGCATGTCTGATTGCAAGAGCCACAAATCAAGGCTGGTTTCTAAGTGTAACGCCTTTTGATGAATTTAGTTGTGCACAAAGTGAGATAACTAAATACAAGCTATTGTTCAAATCAGAAATACAATCCTGCCTTTATTTTTGGACTAATCTAACCACTATTGTGTCATTGACTTGAGTGGATTCGCTCACAAAGTTTACTTTGAGGACACTGTAATCATTAATCATTGGGAATTCAATCCAGTTTTCTGTCAGATATGGCTCAGGCGTGTAACTTCCAATAGGACCGCAGAAGTGGGTACCTAATGGATTGATTGGAATGAGAATGGTTTTCCATAGCAGCTCTCTTTTAACAGAGGATGTATCTTGGAGCTCTTAATGCTTTGTGCCTTTTTAAATTTATATCGATAAATGATGGGTATGTAAATCCCCACGATGAAACAAGTCGAATGGAATAGAGGTTACACGTAACAAAACAACTGCAGGTCAACATTCTAAAATGGAATCAATCAGCAGGAACATTCTATTGGTTTCCATGGTGATCCTGCCACATTTAGAATTTCACCCTAGACTTGCTCTTAAATAAATCTAAATAATTCCCATTGTGCTCATACTTGTATCTGAGGACACTCAACATTTGTATATTCTATTTCTCTCTCGAAAATTATAATAAGATATTTTGCTTGGAAGCAACAGTGATAAAAATGAGAAACCACTCCAAGACGAAAACCTGCTGGAAAACAAACAAAATAATCAAGACAATTGGAAGGAGGAGCAATGAAGAAGGTCTCCAATCATAAAGAACCTTTTAATGCCTCTACACTTCACTGTGATTGGTTGGCTCATAAACCAATTATAGTGCTCCCAAGGCAAGCCTTTCCTATGACTGGTGGGATGAACATTTTCTATTTTCCTATTAAAAAAATCGTAGCGAATAGAATGGAAATGGGTGGGGAAATGGTAAAAGAGGTATGGGAAAAGATATGGAAAAATTTATATAAATGGAAAGGATAGGAAAATAAATTGTCAAAACAAAAATATTCAAAACAGGGCTGTGTTTTTATCCCAGAAATAGATTCTAAAATATAATAAAATATATATATACTGTGCATTTACATGCATTTTTGTTTTGTGCAAGTTTGCTCGTTAATTGCAAGAAAAGAAAAACTTTTTTTTTATCTGCACTATAATGATAGCGATGACTTTTAGCACTTCCTGCCCTAAATATATAATGAAGAACAAAAATAAATTCTTTAAATAATTCATTTTCTGTATTACAGATATGGACAGGCTCAATGATGGAAGGCAGAATTTAGAGGTAATTTTTCTTCTCTTAAATTAAGTCTACACATAATTTATTTATGATAATAAAATTGGATATTACTAAGACTTTCCTGAAATGACCCGGGAAATATGTGTTTGCTTAAGCAGTGAGAGAAGTTGGACGTGGCAGCATAAGACAGGCCGAGTCAAGACACTTAGTTTAATTTAGTGATGGATAAAATATAGATCTGCAATACTTAAAGAGATTACTAACAGGACACCAGCTCTAACAGAATTTAATGCCATTCCTCTGATAAAGGAAGTTTGGCAAACCGATCGCATGCTACTCGATGCGAAGAACGTCTCTTGGGCATCGAAGGTCTGGACTGTTTCATAACGTCAAGCTGTTATTGTATCATATTGCCATGTTGCTGTGTGTATAAATATTGAGTATGTGGGTGTTAGATGCTTATTTTATTCTGTTCCTGACAAGCTCATTAATATTTCTGCCTGCCCACCACTTTTGTTTTCCTTTCTGCTCTTTATGTTTGTCTTCCATTGTCACTGAATAAGGATTTTGCCCTAGTTTGCAAAATACCACCCATAGCAATTGGGAATTCATAGAAGGACAGTTGTGTAAGGAACTCTAAGGATGTATTCACTAATGGAGAATTGTGATTTATAACTTCCTGCCCCTGCCATTGCTTTAATAAAAAAAAATTTGTGACATTGCTTGGATGGTGGTAGAGTGCACAAGAGTAGTCAAAATAGATCTGTAGTTATTGCAGTTATTATTTTAAATATAAACTTATTAAACTTGCTCTGAGCTCTCCTTTTTCATTTGTTGGTTGTCCTCTGACATCCATCACTTCTGCATTGGTAGAACATATTTGGATAAAGTAACATGCCGAAACCTCTCCTTTACTTCACTCTGTCATGCTAAATGTAACATATTGTGATAATCAGTAGGGGTCTGTAAATAGAGAACTTACACAGAGAAGTCGTTCCATCACCTCACACGTTTCATACGGTTAACTTAACTGAAAGTGAAACAAATGAGGGATCATGCTTCCAAGATTGGGACTCAATGGGCTAATCAGCCCCATATTTACAATTAACTTCTTCACCAATTCTGTCCTGCTTTTACTCATTTACCCCTTCCAAGTTCCTTCATAATGGTAAGGTGGTGGGACGATTATTCTGTGTGATGCAACCCAGATATGTGTATTTTTACTATTTAGTAAAGTATGGAACCTTGGAAGTTTTATTGAAACTGTTATTGCCCCTATCAAGGTACATTGCATCGAAGGATAAAATAAGCCTTAAGTTTACAGTTTGATTTTCAATTTACTCGAATTTACTGTTCAATAAATAAACCCTTATACCTCTCTTACTATAACATATGTACTGTACACTTAATTAAACGAGAACATCATTAAATGTTAGAGCTGAGAAATGACAATTCCAATAATAAAGCTTGAAATAAAAATGATAAAATGCTATAATGATATTCATGTTTAGCTCGACGTATATTAATAAACGCAGGGATATACATAATCTTGAAAAACATCCCGCAGCAGTCTTGTAGATGAGGTGGAAACAAATGTTGGTAAAAACATAAAACAGCAGAAAAAAAAAAAAGGTCCAGAAAATATGATTAGTATTCTACACTCATAATCAAAGCATCTCAATGTAACAAGGGCATATTTTAATGCCTCTGTCTCACTGTCTGTGACCTATTGCAGTTCTGTAGTTTCCAGGACATTAATACTGTTAGCGGCAGCTCTGGAGATAACAAGGGTAGGGTATTTGTCAGTAGAATTGTGTTAGTTCGCCTGGGGCAATTTGTATTAAAGAAAACGTAGCTTAGAAATGACATCAAGCTAAAGGAACATTCTCAGCAGGGGGAACGTGGAACTGTGCTTGCAATTTAGAAGTCTTTTGCATAGCCCATTTTTCAGTTTGCTATGGCAACAGCATTTGTTTGCATGATAATCACAGGAGATATGTTATTTTGGATGCAAAAAAAAATGATTTATTGTTTTTGAACTCAAACATTTCTCGACTGAAATATGCTGGTCAGCCTCTAACAAGGCACTGATATAAAGAAGGCTCTTAAGTTCATATTTAAATATATGTTAATTTATTTTATTATTTTATTTGGAGAAAAATAAAAAAATCTGAAAAAATAAAAGGTCTGGAATGTTAGGTTTCGAAATGTATAGAAGAAAGAAGTAAGATGTCATCATTAATAGAAAAAACAGGAATTCCATGTCAGACCACCTCACCAGTAAGTGTCCCTGAGGAGGACACCTAACGAAGCTTCATAGATTGTAAGCTTGTTTGAGCAGGGCCTTCTTCACCTCATTATCCCCTTCCTATAATTAAGCACTGTGCAATAAGTAGGTGCTATATAAATGATAATTTGCTCTTTTACCAGCCATTGATTTTTCAGATCAATGCTTTTTGCTGTTACTGTCTCTTGGACTTTCCAATATGTGCTGCCACCGTCACCTGGTCCTTAATATTTCAATTGCGTGCTACCGAAAGTGACCCACTGTTGGACTTTCAGACCAGTACTGACTTTTTTCTTTCTGAAGTTTCCTAACGAAATTCTCCTAAATCAGTGACCACAAACTTCAAATGGTCCAACCACGGAGAGGTGTGAGAGCTGGAGGAAGAACCTTGTAGTTTCTTATGATTTTAGATGCTTCTTCTGGCTGTATTCTACCATTATGGGTCAAGACCTTAACCTAACAAAACGTAATAATACATTTAAGTACAATATGTTTAATTTTAAGCTTCTTTTATTTAACCCAGTGGTCTGGTGGTACTGAGTGAACTCTATCCTGCAGCTTCTCCAACTAGAGTTCTCTCTTGCGGGATTCGGCTTTGTTAGTGTTTCCATGGTAACGTGGCAATGCTCCGAGCTCGCAGGAGGAAGATCCCAGTGGAGCTATAGGCTAAAGCCTTTGGGTCCTTCTCCCCCCTCTTCTTTTCTCTGTCGAACTGAAGTGCCTGTGGGCCGGTGAGGGAGATCCTCTTACCTCACTAGTCGGCCTTGGCCCATGGCTATCGCGACTCACTGGGCATTTGCCCGGTTTATATCATGGGTTGTCCGGGTCTGCTTGGAGTATTTAAGTGGATAACAAATGTAATGCAGTCATCTCCTAGCACTGAATGGGCTTAGACATATTTATTGAAGTGACTTTATTTGCAGAATACATTTTTTAGAGATTTGATTAATCACATATGACAATTCCAGATGTAAACTCATTTATTTTACCAGTTAACAAGCAGGGGTCTCCCAGAATTGGTTGACAGTCTCTCATGCCATTTAGCAAAGCCAACAGAGTTTGGCAACATTAGTTCAAAATGTAGAATTTGTGCCAGAAACTCTAAAGCACTTTGTGAAATGTCACACTAATATTGCAATGCATTTCCCGTACAGAAATTCCATGAAATAGCTAGACATATAGAATACGTGTATTTTGTACGTGTTCTTGAACAGGTTCAGTATAATCTAAAATAATGTTTTTGTCATATTTTTTTTTTTGTCAACTCTCTCTCTGAAATCTCGTGAAGAAAATAAAAAAATACAAATAACAAAATATCTCTAAACCATTCAGGATATTCTTATTATTAGCAAATTATCATTTATATTATTATTTTATTATTTATATAGCGACAGCAAATTCCGCAGTGCTGTAAGATTTATATAGCACCTACATATTCCACAGCACTTTATAATTATAGAAACTGGACATCTAGAGGTGAAGAAGGCTTTGCTCACACAAGCAGATTTGATTATGGTGGATAGGTGTCTTGCCCTTTTTGCTAAGGTTGTCTGACCACCATTCAAACTTAAGTTTCCCAGTTCTAAGGCAGTGACTTTACCAATGTGTTCACCAGCAGATACATTAACAGTAATACAATGAATAATAAGATTTTATACCAGCATTTACAACTTCGAAGAAAATGTCCATACCATAAATTAACACAATCCTACATAAAAAATAATAAACAAAACTAAATTATCTTGTTTATGCAATTGGTAATTCTAAATTGGTAAACCGATTGGACGGTGGAGCTAGTGATTGGCCAGAGCGGACATCCTTCTTGAGTTCTGTCGAGTAACTAATTGATCAAACTATTTACCACTCATCCACCGAGATATTCGAGTTTCCTTTTGTTCCCCTGAGCACTTGTCACTATGGGGCACAAGACAAAACAGTTGAAAGGCAATTCTTACACATAAAATCGGTGCTATAGAGGAGCCAGATGATCTTGAGAGGTGACAAGTCTGACCAGTAGAGAACTATACCAAGAATACAAAAAAGTGTGCAGCGCTCGTGGTAAATACACGCAATAGTATCTTGATGGTATATCCCAAAGGTGTATGTACACGTAATAAAATCATAGTGGTATATCCCAAAGGTGTATATATATAGGATAAGGGTAAATACCTTATTATGATAGGTCTGTATCAATTCCTATACATAATAAACAAAAAAGAGCATAGTATAATACTGCATTACAAAGTGGATCAAATATAGCAGTCTTAATGGTCCCACTCACATGGGTTGGAGCCTGTTAATAAATGAACTGGCTCAGGTAAAAGCGCTTTGGGGAGAAATTTCCACTGTGGTCCACCGGGCTGGAGCTTGAACCTCCGAATAGAAGGAGAATAGAGCAGGCAAAACACCAATTTTAGAAAAATATCCAATGTATAATTTATTAAAAAACATATAAAATCTTACATTCCAAATTGGGTAATGTCAGCATAAAGCACAACGCGTTTCGACGTCACAATACGTCTTCCTCAGGTGCAGACGACTGTGGATGACCAGTTTATTTGGTTCAACAAGGGTGGAGCGTACTCCGCAGTGTTGGGTTTGTTGAGATGATGGGAGCTCTGTTTGAGGCTAACCTAGATTAGCAATATTGCAAGCACTGTGATGGTTATATTCCATTCCTGCCACGTTTGCCTCAGTGGGTGCTCTTTAACCATTTGACACCTAGTGACAGCCATGATGTTTTTTTGACATATTTATATATATAAAAAAAGAGATGCTTTATTTTATTATGCGCCAGTCCCAACAAAATTCTTCTTCTCTGTATGATTCCTTTTTATGGTTCCATTGCACATATATACTATGCAAACATCTCAATAAAAACACTAACATATTAAACTGATGCATTCTTTAATCTCCTTTTCAATTAAAACACAATTTATTAATTAACGCCATGCATTTTTTTTTATTAATTCTTGTAATGGCATTTAAGTCATTGGTATATGAATATTGATTTATATTTACAGACTGTTCGACGGCTGTTAGAAATGATTAACTGTTTGTATTGTGGACATTTTGTCTTGTCTTTCTTTTAATATCTGCGTTATAGAAGATAATTCTGCACTATGTGAGCATCAAACAATGGTACTTGGCATTTCTTACGAATTTTAACGTTTGCACCTAGGCCCCCTTTTTTTGGAAGATATATATTTTTTTTTTTACAGAACTTTGCTTTTGCTTTTCTGTAACTAACATCAAGCAACAATATTTAATGATATTGTTTCAGACTTTAAATACAGTCAATGTTGCAAACTGCGCAAACAACCACCTCTCTCTTGAATTTTCAAGCAACACTAAACTTTCGAGCTGATCTGGTGAGAGAATTAATCTTGCGTTCAGAACCAGGGGTGTTGCTAAAGGGCCCCCTCCCTTTTTTTTTTAATTCTTTATTTTTATTTTATGTTGGTGCAAGCTGGTACCAGCTGACCTGTATTGCCCCAACAGCAAAATCAGGTCTAAATGGCATAATAATACGTGTGCTGTGCCTTCCCCTCTGCTCTCCCCTGTCCGCTTCCCTGCAGTGATACAGTCCCTCGTAGTAACCCATTAATAAACAGTACGAAGCATGCAGCGTAAATGCTAACAGGTCTAGGGTAAGAGAGAAAAAAAAAAACAAATAATTATCCTTGTCTTTAGTTATCATGCTTTAGGAAAGTTCCTATTTTTGTGTAGAGGGTCTCAGATCATGCAAGTCTCGTGCCATACTAGCCCTTCGCTCTCTCGTATAGCCTGGCATACTCTCAAGCATAACAAAAGTGTAAAAAATTGTAAAATTTATAAAAAAAATGAAAAAGCAAAAGGGTCAAAACTGGAGGCAGATTGACATTAAACTTCATGGGTATTATAAGACCAGCAGTGAGTTAAAGTAAGTTACGTGTCTTGGTGAGTCCCATGGGGTGTTAGCAGCGTGAGTGGTACTCGTGCTCCATCCACCGCACCAGACTATGGTGGGTTCAGCAGTCTCGTCTTCTTATGTGACGCTCCCATCTCGGTGGTTCGTTTTCGCGTCGGGTTGGCCCCATCAGTTACTGGGTTTGTGTCTGCCAGCCGCGGTAAGTGGAGTGCCTTTAGGAATTCTGTTGGATCTTCTTGTGCTGATAGGGTTAAGACAGAGTCCCCTTGTTGCACTACTAGAGTGCCCGATGCTCCCCATCTATATCGGATCCCTTTTTCACGGAGCTCCCTCTAGAAGGATGTTGAACGGTAGATCGTCATATATTCCACCATGATGGTAGGGGTGCTCCACGAGCGAGTCAATATTGCTGATTTTATGGAAACATCCCTGGTAACGGCAATGATGTCCCTAGGGGCATCCGCTGGGGCAGTAGGGGCCTTCCCTACCTGGAACGCAGATGTGATGGGCAGAGCTCCCGCTGAGGTTTTAACCCGCAGTACCGCTGCCACTTCATTGGTAAAGTACAGTATGGCCTCCGAGCCCACTCTTTCTGGGATCCTTATATTCCTTTTGCCTTCTATACCTCCCACAAGTCTATGAGTAGTTTTTTGATGTCCCCTTTGGTGGAGGTTGAGGTGTCGGAATCGGAGTCTTCACTCCCGTACACCTTGCTCATGGCTCTCGGTATTGCGATGTTGTCCTCCTCCAGGGACTCCTCCGAGTAGCTGGAGTCGCTAGGCCTCACAGGCACCATCTTGGGTTTTGCGGATTGCTGTGGCCTATCAAAGGACGTGCGAATGTCCGGCTGTTTTGAGCTCCCCGAGTGGGTCAATTTGCGGCTCCTGCATCCCATCTCTCTCTGGAGGGGTTCTGAGGTACCCCTATATATGTTTTGGGTCGATTAAATATTGCTTTGTGGCGATTTTAGTCTTATTTTCTGCGTGGTTTGCAGGAGCTCTGCATCTGCACGTCTTGTTCTTTGCTCGGCTAGCCACGCCCCAAGGGGGCCTCTTTTTTGTTAGACCACTGTAATACTGAGAGAGCAATAACATATCCAATTACATATTTGTGCCAGAGCCACCTTCATTCGTTACACTGGAAGTAAATTATATACACTGTGCGGTGTTGTTGTGGGTACAATGTTTTTATGCCATAGGGTGCAGGGTTAGTTAACACATTCTGGCTTGGAGTTAGTATGAAGTTTTAGCTTATTGGTTGATCTCTTGTTGTCTTCAAACGTCATAAGCGATTTATGCAAAGTTAAAAATCCAAGACAGCTTCACTTTACGGCATGAGAATCACTCAAACTCCAACCTGAACCCTTGCACAAGTCTAAAAAGGTTTTATTGAAAGGGCGCTGATATAAAAAGGCTGCATCTCAAACCCTATAGTGATGCTCAAAATGGAGAATTTCCAATAATTGGGTACCGTGTACCTATCACAAAATGACCATCTACCATTTCTGGGGGTTAGAGAGGTTATACAGAGTAGCCTTTACTAATATAATAACGTGGAAATAGAGTCATATTGGGAACATCTGGGAACAGGATAAATTCAAAGTATTGCGGTACAATAATATGAGGTAACTCAGAATACGATTATAAATATCATGTTATATAAAGAGAGAGAAACAGACTAAAGGACAGAATGATTAAACATACCTATTTTTATCCTTATTTCTCCTATTTATTATTTTTGCTATATAACATCCCAAAAGGTTAAAATGGCAGCATTAACATTAACCTTGAATATATGTGCACATTATGAATTAGAATAATGTGATTTTGTTTCTGCAGAACCCATTTAAACTCTGGATTCTCAGCAGAAAAATGCCGGTTACCGATGTGGAGCTCCGAGCTGTAACAAAATGAGAGACATTGTTATTTTATTTTCTGACAAGATGAACGGATAATAGCTAATACATAATGCTCTTCGGGGACTATAATTTGTATTCAAACCAACCATTTGTGTATCTAGTATTATCACAGGAGTGTGAATGATTAGTCTTACATTGTCTGGCGATGACAATATGGAGAACTGGTGTATATCCCAAGAGTTCTATACTGAAAAAGGCAGCGGTCGGATTTGTGATTTGCTCAATGGTAAGATACTAACGGAACAAGTGAACCTTATACCGGCCACAGAGTGATAGCAAAGAACGGCGTCATTAGCTAAAGCCTGTCTGGAGCAAATACAGTGGCTAAACCCATGATTGATAACACATTATTAGTTAATAAATTATTGTTGCAGCTTTTTATTTTCTTCCCTGAACACATTCAGTGAAAGCTGATGGTATTGTCCTGTAGTTTACATGACACACATATAAAATATCGCTTTCTCGGCGTAGGATTGATTATAGGAATCCACTGCGTTACGAAGATATGGCATTGCAGGATTTCAATGATATGGTGAATAGCTATGAACAATTATGATTTGGATCTTTTTATATGTTAATGGGAAATGCTCGCCCGATTTAGAAGAGGCTTATTACAAAAACAACTCAGAACATAATGGTTATTTACAAAAGTGAAAATTCAAAGGAAAATCTAATTTAAGGTCAAAATAGCTAAAGTAGAAAACATCTATAAGTCAGCTAAGCTTTTAGTTTGGCTACTCGCACTTTCAATTTTACATTTTATTTTGGATTTTTTTGATTTACTTTAAAATCCCACTTTAGTAGCTAACCTTATAAATAGCGAATTATGCTCAAATGAAAAGCAAATTGCAAAATTTAGGTCAAAATTGATCGGTTTGAAAAAGTTTCTAAATCAGCTATTTGTTTTCAAAATGACTATTTTACGACTCTGCTTACAATTATACTATTTAGTAAATAACTCTGTCCCCTTACCTCAACACTCATTTCAGTCACTTCATACTCTTCATTCACCAAATTGTGGAGACGTTAAAAGGGAATTGTAAACTTTAGGCAAACAGTGTTGCTCCACTTGTATCCGACCACGAGGCCCGTGTATCACCATCATAAGACCTTATCGTTACCTCATGAGCTAGAGGTGAAAGTGATCTGTGCCTCAGTCTGTAACAGAGCAGCACAATGAAAAGGAAACAGAGAAAAGTCCTACTTGGACAGAGACTTCCTTTTCTTCTTAAAACATCATCTGGACCTCTCGATCTGCCAGGTATGATAGATGAACACAGATAGAGATAAGTTGAAGAATAAGAGTCAACAATGCAAGATTCCATAAGTAATATTCCAGGGGGTACTCAATC
Organism: Pelobates fuscus; assembly: GCF_036172605.1. NCBI lineage: Eukaryota > Metazoa > Chordata > Amphibia > Anura > Pelobatidae > Pelobates > Pelobates fuscus. The sequence continues at coordinate 5,841,233 of NC_086329.1, forward strand.
TCTGTGGCAAGGTAGTGTAGAAACATGAGAAACAGACCAGACACGCAAACCACAATTTATGCACTTAATATCAGTAGAACTGAAATCGTACTAACATCCATTGCACTTTCATTGACTGAACACAGAACAAAAATAGTACATTCTACCCGGGGACATCAGAAAGCACTTTACTCAGAGATTGTAACATGCAATCAGAAATATGTAAGAGACAATGAATAATACAGCTGGGAGAAGTCAGGATAACTAAATCCTTACACATTTCCAAATGTAACCGTTCTTCCTCACAGGTATTGTCTATGAAAATGAGAGCTAGTGTTGCTTCCCCAAAAGGGAGAGTGTTCTATGCAAGCTGGGCTTCTGTTAATTCTGTGCAAAATTGGCGTCTGACGGCAGCACATACCGAATGCTGGCTCCAACAAGCCAATGGCGTCATGACTTTCCCTCCATGCCACCCATATCCTCCCCTCAGCATTCTCAGCACCCCATCCCTAGAACCGAGGGAAGGTTTTGCTTTTTTGGGAAGGGAAGAGGGCAGACCAGGCTAAAAATGAATTCCCTCAACCAAAACCAGTGTTTTCTTAAAATACTCATTTTTGGTTGGAGTAACTTTTTAATTACCATCAGTGGGTTAAAGTGATTATTACAAGATGTGCTTAGGAGCACAGGTAATTAAGATGAACAATAATCAGTTGAATATATGGGTCTGTCCTATTACTAGAACAGATGCAATGACTTTTACATTTCCACAGTACAGCTGAATATACAGCTTTGTAATCTCTTGGAGAACCTTAAGGAACCCACCGCATTCTGTAGACAAACAATGCTATATAATAATACCATTCACGTGTGCTCATATAACCCTGTCTCATAAAAAACATTCCCCATTGTCTTTCCATAAATATACTATTGTTTATTACATATCACATTCTTAAGATTGTTTAAGATTCTAAACAGGTTCTCACCACAGAAAATTAACCTTGTGTTAAACCTCACGAATATGTCTTAGTGTATAATAGGTTCCTTTTCACTAAAGAGTTTACTGTATTAGCTTAGTCACTTAATTGGAACACATCCTGTTCTGCAGAATCCAGGCAGCCCAGAAGCAGATGTATAATTAATTAATTAGCTGACAAGGACCCAACGAAGCCTGAAACCTGTGTAATTATTGCATGTGACTCATTTACTGAAGATAAAACGCCATATGAACAATTGGGTACATTATCTTGGGAGCTTCCTGCATATTTTTTTTCATAGATGGCTAATATTTTACAATTGTTGTAAAGCACGATTGCATGATATAAATACATAACATAAACATGCTTCATTGTCTGACAAGGAATGAATTAAAAATCGTAGGATTTGTCAGGTCCAATTATAAGCAGATGTTTACTGCTTGCTAGAGAAAACGATGCTGTGGCCAGTTAATAGAGGCCGTTAGAACTGCAATAATACATTGCTCGATCAGCATGGAATGTTTCATACAGTGGAATTAATCATTCACCATAAGCATATGCTTGTTAGTGAGCAGATTTTTTGATGGATCTAGCTTAGGAACAATCATTGCATTAAAACGTTATAGGGAAGAGGCTCATAGAAATAACTAAGGTCAGCATGGCATGGTAAGAGAATTATCTTAATGATTATCTGTGATTTTTTGGTTCTGTGCGATTATGCTAGTGTTTCAAAAACCCACTCTAGGTTTCTAAATACAAGTATGTGTTTCCATGATATTTTAGATTATCTCCCCCAACCAAAGTTTTAATAAATAAGATTTGCTTACCTTTCTTCGTTTGGTGTGTGTGTCTCCCTGCGGCCACAGCTCCGCCCCAGCTGAAATAATCATTAAGCAGTCATTAAGCACATGTAACAATCATCATGCTGGGCCAATCAACATCTCCACATAGAGATATATTCAGTATTATGTATCTCTGAGGGAAACATTTGGTGTCTTCATGCAAAGTTTATAGGACTGCACCAGGAAGGGCCTCTAGTGGCCGTCTGAGGGAGAGCAGCCAAAGGTGTCCCTAATAAGCAACATAAACACAGCATTTTCACGGATTTGCTTGCATTGATGAGATTGCATGGGCACTATTTTTAAGGATGGAATACATTAGGGAAACACTTTTTAAAAACAAATAAATGTGGGTTCCTTAATCTGTTTAGAATATTTTAAATAATTATACCATTAAACTTATTGTTTTCAAGCTAGAAGACAGACTCCTCGCTGCAGGCCTATCTGCCCCTTGGAATTAACCAATGCTGATAACATTTGTCATAGAGAAGCATTGAGGACACTTATTGCATGCACAGCTATTACCCTGATCCACCATTCTAATGCTTCTCTGTGAAAAGCGCTGAATCCAATGATTCTAATTGGACTCACATAGTGTCCAACATCAGATTATTTTGGATACTGACATCATGTAGATAAAATGACTGAGCTGGAAGCCATTGTGTCTGTCTGTCTCACACCTACTCGTAGACGTTGGCATTGTAAACAGGGCTCTTTCTCCGATTTTTTTTCCCTATTTTCCTTTTACAATTTCTAGATTCCCTACATGTAGCCATAAGAAGTGAATGTGAATGTAACATTTATGTATTTTTGTCACACCTACGCTATGTGAAAAGCTATATCTGCTCTCTGCTAGTACTGCAAATACAGCGTCGCGTTTTGCAAACTCAGTCTCACCAAATCATTTCTAACACGTTATCTACCTGATATATCTGTAAAGCATTAACACATTAACCTACACTTAAATTTGGATCATTACATCATTAGAATTTATTAGGTATCCCCCAAAAGACACTCTATACATATATCAGTTGTTTTGTACTACATTTGCTTGCTAGCTATGTGTCCCGTGGGTCAAATAAATATTTTTTTAAACAAAAATAACTTGGTATCGGTGGCTTTAACTGTACTGGAACGTAATAGTGGAAGAAGTCGGTTAGATTATAGGAATGATACATTTTCTTAAGGACTGTTCCTTCGCTTAATAACCATAATGCTTCTCCCAAGGGGATTTACGTGAAGAACACCGCGTATTGTTCTGGAGAACCCCATTAATAGCACTTACATGATACATGGTCTAAATAATACATGTGACAAGTCAGACCCTGGCACGTAGCAAATGACCCTGGATATGATGCACAGAGGTTTATATTACAGCAACATAGAAATGTTTTTCCAGTCCACTAAGTTTTATGTGAAGAAAGTCTTGTTTATTGTGCAATCTATCTATTTTATCTGGAAATGAATGGATGCTGGTCTTGTGCTTTTATTTCCAACTTAATAACGTGTGTGGTTTGGTTGACTTTCATTAAGAGTGACCGCGGTAGAGTCTGTTATTTGTCTCAGTTTCTGTATGTTTTATTACGTTTCTCGGGCTTCCTATACAGTATTTACTGAATATTAGTTTGTAAACTTAGAGATTAATTTCATTCTGAACCTTAATCATCCGAATTTGGGCTGATTGGGTGATCATTCAAATTCCCGAACTCTGAGCCAAAATCTAGCCGAATGATGAAGCAAATGAAAAGTGCAATATCCGAGCATATATTAATTTTCATTGGTGATTCAGAATTCTGCCTGTCGCACCACTAACAGATCGAGTGAGAAGTGATCATTAAATGCATGTATAGTTATATATTTATATATTATAAATTCAATAAATATTTTATATGTATTTATTGCTCCTTTTCTTTCTTCTTCTGTTCGTTACTTCTTCTCTCTTGATCTGTGAACCAAGCGGTGGGGAAATGGTACTATTAGTGTTCTGCAAAATATATATATATATATTCTGATTGGCCCATTTTCAAGCTTTTTTGTTTCAACTGATTTATTTCTTTACTACATTAGACAACGGGTCTCTTTGGGGGAATGGAATGCTCAGTTTGAATTTAATACTTTATTCACGGTTTTCATACTGGTATATTTTTTTATTTAACTGTTGTGCATCTAACGTGCACAATTGCTAAGACTAATTTGGTACATGGTACTAATTTGGTTCATCATTCGGCTAGATTTGGGCACTGCTACATAATGAATATTTTATTCAGCTATTGTGTTTCCTATGAATTTAATCTCACAAAATGTGCAGTTTTAGTTTCATGCTAATATTCTGCTAGTTTGAACATGCTTGGTTCTGCAAATAAAAATATAAAATCATGTTTAAAAAAAAATTTGTATTAACAAACAAAAATAAACATATACATAAAAATATACTTCAAGATCCTTCCTTTTGTTATAGTTTTCTGTAAATGTTATGGCTTTGCCTGCAGTTGTGGGAGGGGTTTTATTTACCTATTTAAAGGCACTACTCACCTTCCTCTGCACCGTATGTGGTCTGTCGATTTGCATGTCACCACTTCCAGTCGCAGCAAATATCCAATTCTCCATCTTGCTTTTTCAGCTGCACGTGGACTTTCTCCTGGGTTTCGTGTTCCTTCATCTGCTGGATCTCCTCTCCTGGGTCCCCTTGGTCTTGCTGGAACTTGACTTTCCTCCGTCTCTTCTGTCCTCGCTCATGGTCGCTTCCCGGCTCACTTTCCGGTATCGCGAGTAAACCGCAGCTGTCGTGCCACAGTCACGGGCGCACAGCATCATCCTGGTTTGGCTCTATACTTACCAACATTACGCTGATACCTCCTTCCATTATGTTTTTTATGGGTTGCTCACGATATCATTTAACGTCATGGGTCCACGATCTGGCCCTTGCTACTCATACATACTCTGATACGTACATACGTTTTCCTTTTCAATTCTAGGCCTCATCACCTACACCTAGGTTGGTTGCTTAGGCCCGTTTCAACACTGTTCAGCACAAACCTGGTAGGTTTTCATGCATACATATATACTTTCAACAAGTTTCACTTCAATCTGTCCTCCAACATTATCGTTACCTGTCATGGGTCTCACCCTTACGAACTCTACTCATAACATGCTCCATACCTGAGTGTACATATCCAGATATTTCATATTTCATGCTACGACTACTTTACCTTACGTCCCTCTACCCCCTTATATGGGTCTGCTTTTCGACACTTATTCATTCTGATCTCTTAGTTAGCTGTTACTGGCTGTCAGGGTCATAGGAGTCCAGTAGTTGTAATTTCCCAGGCCTCTACGCCTTAGGTTAGTGGTCCAGTGAGGCCAACACCCATCCTCATACTCGGAGCCAAATCATAGTTAGTCGACTCGTATTGTGGCATAGAGAGGGCCTCATCTGTCACTCCCATTCTATTTTATGTTTAAAAGTCACTGAGAGGCCAACACCCCTGCCACAACGTTTCGGTGGCCACGAAATCCCCTCGCGCCAAAGCATAGATAGAGCCTCTCAAGCCACTTGGCAACTAGCAGGGCCTCACCTCTCACCAACCTAGCAAAATTGTTTCGCCACTTGGCATTAGCTAGTAAGCCAGTACATATTGAAGCTACACCCTAATTTCCATTTTCTAATACATATATATATATTGAAATGTGTTGTATTTCTATTACAATAATACGTGACTCCATCTCTGTGGGCTAGGTGTAAGGCAACTATGCTGGCATTGGGCTTATGTGCTTGTATGCATATCTACATTTCCTTAGTTGTGTGTAGCACATTTGTGTGCGTCAATCCACCTCTGAGTATTCCATATCAACAATTACTTAAGTGCTATAGTAGGTTGAATCCACTCCATGTACGTTTTTAATTCATTTCAGCATTAAAATTGGGATTACCATCTAGCAATTACTTTAACAGTTAATGTGGCTGGTGGTATGTATATCTCTTTAAAAAAAAAAAATAATAACAAAAAAATTAATAAAATATATATATATATATATATATATATATATATATATATATATATATATATATATATATATATAAAATAAATAAATGTACTAAATTGCATGCTTCCCCTGACTGTGAGTGGAAAACGTTCCCCTCGTTCGGTAGTTTCTTTTTCCCAAATAGCATTGTTCGAACGTTTATGCGTGAGATGCAGGCTGCGGTTCAGTTTGCCCGAGGTTCGCTCTAGCATCTGAAAATAGTTTCATGAACTCGACAATCATGTACCGCTGCCCTCGTTCATGGGTCTAGATGGCCGCCGTTTTCTAAAACACGTGACCACCCAGGGAACATTCTAATTAATTACTTCCACAAAGTGTTCAACAGCCAGGAGGGTGGTCGGCATTCGGTAGTTTCCATAGTCTGTATACTCAAAATCAAGGTCAAATGAAACAGTCGAATGTAACATAGAATAGCTCTGAAAAATTCAGAATTGCTAAGTTTTACAGCCGTATGTTCTGCCACAACTATCTGACAACTTTTTTTATGATTGTGTTTAATGCCTCTCCCCCGTGTGGCCTTTTAGAAGCAATCGACTTTTTTCCTGCAATTGAGAGTTCCAGCTTTATCCAGACACGGGACTGGACCAGACCCCTCCATTGCTTTTCAGGGTAGATGGCCCGATTTAATTTCTATGCAGGCCAGTATGCCCGGAGTGGAAATAGACCTCATGCTTAAATGCATCGATCGATACATACAAACCAGGTCAAGCTGTCATTAGGGGCTACAATCTCTGCTGGGGTCCTTCGATTTGCAGTGGGGTTTATTCCTCAGAGCTCATCCTTTATATCTAGGCTATTATACCTTTTTTCATGACCTTCCTAACGATGATAGCCATATCACACTGGACACCCATGCTACGGCAGGCTTACTCACGTGGAATAGGTTCTTGCTCTCTTGGTACAGGAGTAGTATGTTTTTCTTCCTGACATCTCGGCACTCCACATTGCCCAACCTATGGCATCTCCAATGACCACTGCCGCCGCTGCGTTCCAGAGAGTGATCATGGTCTAGGTCACTGGTTTGGCTCACGGTCACAAACCTTCACGACCTGTGCTATCCGCTATCCCACGTCTAGCATATGATAGGGTTTGGTCTTGGTTTTTTTTTAGGTTCATGTTAGAATGCTTACTGACTCCTCGCTATGTTGTCTTTACTGGGACTTGCTTACTTTTGCCACCTTATACTTACATTATCTCACAACATCATTTCATTACATCTATCAGGTATACAACATCATATGTTGAACTCTTTCTAAACAGACAGTTTCATGTCTTCATATCTGTTTACAACAATAGACATTCTGGAATCTGGTCCAGTATGGACACATAGTTTTTCCCATCAACAAGCAAATATTCCAATCACTATCAGACTTGCTAGATGCCAGTCCTGTCGAACCCCACGCCATTTAAGTAATTAAGACTGATATATACCAGGCTTTCAGTGTCTGTAGTCCCCTGAGAATTTACCGATACATCCATGTCCAGCCTTCAGTATTGTCTCAGGAAGTCTCACATATCTAAACAAGCAGACAATTTAATTTCCCTACCCTACCCCACAACAAAATCAACTCTAGCGGGTCAGCATGGGGATAGCCTTCATTACCCTACCCAAACATATGGTGCCCGGTAAGTGGCCAGCTTTCACAAATTCTGATATCACTACACAGGTCATTCCTTTCCACCGCAACAACCATGCTATACATTAGATCCTCGATCTTGAGACTAGCTCTCAATCCCTCCATTTATACTGGCTACTTTTAGAATAGGGCCGGCTTCCACGGCTCCAGGCAAGAATTTAACGGTACACGTAATTATAACTTTGGGTCATCCCTGTATATTCCACAATTGGTACAAGAAATCCATCATGCTTGGTCAATAAGTCATTGTAGCTATGTTCTCTTGTTAATTGTTGATCGTATTGTTTAATTGTATGAATCTATTTTTGCCCTAATTTATCTACTGGCCTACTACGTCGTCTGTTCCGGCACACCACAACCGACTTTTCCCTTTCTATACTACGCTATTCCTAACCTGCTCATTCTCTCTCTACACGGCCTGTTTGCCCCGAATACAATTAAAAAAAACATAAATTTCAACATGTGACACTTGTCATATAAAGAATCATTAAACCATCAAAGCTGACATTTACTTTGTTTGGCAAATGCCAGGATACGTCTTCACGAAATCCCTAAATTATTTACAAATCTAAAAATTGAATCCTCAAAACATTTTACTGTTAAAACTTTTACAATAATATCATGGACTTTTCTTGTTGCCATGGAAAGTTTAAAAAAGAAATTGCTAAATTACTGCCAAAAAATATCAGTCAAATGGCACTGTCAAAAAATAAATCACTTCCATGTCAGAGGGTATGTTTACAGTATATTGATCGGCTGTGTGAGATCAGTCTTTTTCTGTCTAGAATCTGGTGTCCAATGATACAATAAACATACTCCCGTGTTACAGGTGGTGTTAAACAAGGTAATAACGAGGCAGCAAGGTCAGATTATGTCCTCCAATGCAGACTTTATTTTATGCATGCTGTCCATTCAAGGTCAAAATGTACCAGCATTGAGAATGGCTAGCATAATGTAATTTACAATCTCTATGTTGGAGAAAAATATCAGCAATTCGCTAAAGGATCATAGATTGAAAGATGCCTATTAAAACCAACTCACATTGCCTGGCACAGTTACAGATGGGCATGGCTAGAAAGATAGAACATGTCCTATTAGTGTGACAAATCAGCTGTTTACAAAGGACAAACTTGGTTTTGTTAAAGAAAATGTTTTGGGTACTGCAAATCTCCCCATTTATCAAATAATTCCTCATAATTCCTCAGCACTTGAATGGTGTTATGCAGGGTCACAATAATGAACAAGGAAGCCCTGAGTGGCACATAAGGTTCCTCCATTTACCTAACCCAAAATACGCTGCTCATTCTATCTTGTGCATCATTTTTTGGCATATCTGAATGTCATATCTCTCAACATTTGGAGGCATGAGATTGGGATAAGAGAGAGTGGGCCCCCGAGTGGCATTGACAGTGAAGTAACTCACACCACTGGTGACGCCCATAATAGGCGGGCTGCCTAGAAAATTGGGACAGGACCCTGAAGTCGGGACTGTCCCACTGAAAACGGGACTGGTGGAAGACTCAATTTTTATTGGAGATGGAAGACTCAATTTTTTTAAATTTACCTTTGAGATTATGAAAGTATATGGTAAATCAACTAAGAGCAATTTGTCATCTGCTAAATAAACAAGCCATAGAAAATAAAATACATTTAGACATCCTATAAACAAAACTATTTATTTAGCTTTTGGATGCAAAAAGATTGGAGATTTCAGTTTGCCAGCTTTAACCAGAGATGTTTAACCAGGTGCATTTCGTACCAGTTTTCAAGTACATGTGGATTTGATCAATATTCAACTTATTTTATCAACCTCGGAGGAATGAAGGACCTAGCTGACCTTGCCATGAATTTAACATGGGGCTCTGAGACGCTACAGCTGGCTTCTTTAACTGCTGAGAAATGAGTGACATAAAATATGGAGTGTGTCTGTCACCATAACCCAAACATTGGCTTATGTTATGTTAATGTTTAATCAAAAACGTTATCATTAAATGGACACTATAGTCATCAGAACAACGACAGCTTATTGAATTTGTTCTGGTGAGTAGAATCATTCCCTCCAGGCTTTTTGCTGTAAACACTGTCTTTTCATAGAAAATGCAGTGTTTACATTACAGCCTAGTGATATCTTCACTGGCCACTCCTCAGATGGCTGTTAGAGATCCTTCCTGGGTCATGGCTGCCTAAAATGCATCCAAACATTCAGTGTCTCCTCCCTCTGCATGCAGACACTGAACTTTCCTCATAGATATTTATTGATTCAATTCATCTCTATGAGGAGATGCTGATTGGCCAGGGCTGTTTGAATTGTGCTGGATCTGCCCCTGATCTGCCTCTTTGTCAGTCTCAGCCAATCATATGGAGACGCATTGTGATTGGATCAGGCCACCACTTCTAATGTCAGCAGACAGCTTGTTTTTCTGAGTCAAACAGCATGCAGAGTTACAGCTTCTGGTTTGAATACAGTAAGATTTTGCTATATTTATTGAGGCATGAGGGGCCCAGGGGGCTAGATGGTGGTGTTAACACTATAGGGTCAGGAATACATGTTTTTTTTCCTGACCCCATAGTGATCCTTTAATATCAACTTGTGCATTTATATTCACCTGAGCATCTTCATAGCCACCTGTGCATCTTTATAGCCACCTGTCCATCTTTATACCTACCTGTGCATCTGTATCCATACCTGTGCATCTTTATAGCCACCTGTTCTTCTTTATACCTAGCTGTGTATCTTTATCCATACCGGGTCATCTTTATAGCCCCCTGTGCATCTTTACACCTACCTGTGCATTTTTATACCTACTTGTGTATCTTTATACTTACCTGTGCATCCTTATAGCCACCTGTGCATCTTGATACTTAACTTGCATCTTTATAGCCACCTGTGCATCTTTATAGCCACCTGTTCATCTTGATACTTAACTTGCATCTTTATAGCCACCTGTGCTTAGCATAATGCATGCATCTGTTGTGTTCCACAGTAAAGTTTCATTTGGAATTTCTGGACAAAGTATTTAAACAATGCATCGAGATAATTGTTCTTAATATGGAGCAATCACTGAAAATCAATGGGGGTCTTCTCTGTGAAAGCGCTATTTTTTAGATCTTTTCCCTAGAATTGCTTATTATAAAATCTCTCTAAACAATTTTTTATTGGTGTTGGTTAAAACCGTATTCCATGAACCCTTTCCCTCCCAGTAATGTGTATACACATGGCAAATGATTCATGAATTATCAGTGTTATCCTATTTTAGAAAAAAGGGGAAAAGGTAGTGAAATGGTTAATTATCCCTGTAGCACATAGCAGATTGAAAACGCTCATTGGTTTCAAAAGATGAAGTTATAACAGATGGTTATCGTTATGCTGCAAATGTTTCGATTCTCGGAAAAGTGTAATCTTAAGAGGAATGGATGGATTTAAGTTCTGTTTGAAATAGTAACTTATCATTCGAGTGAGGAGGTTCTAGCAACCAGGATATCGAACTAATAATCAAAGTGTTTTTCTATGTGTCACTTAAGTGTCTTTCTTTTGTCATCTAAAACTACTGCTCTTGCAAAAAATCAATTACCTAGCAATCATCCATGCATAGGAAGCATACTGTAAAATTAGGAGAATTTCACATCTCGAAATCAAGGGCATTTTAGAAATGGTTTCTTCTCAATGCCACTCTACAATTGCTGTGCTTGTAATTTAGTGTTTAGTATTTTATACCGAACACATTCCATGTGCAATATATACTCGTCCCCATCATGATGTGATGTTTAGAAACATTCATAAAAGGTTTTGAAGGGCTTTACAAAATATAGACTAGATGTCTTGATACATTATGTAGAGAAAATTTATATTTTATATTTAAGTAAGTAAAACAAGTGTGTTTATTCCCAAAACAGAACATTTTGATTAAGCTAAAACACAATTTATCCATTTGTGAAAAAAAAAGTTAAAAAAGGATTTAACTCACAAGAATGTCGAAAGAAAAATGGAGAAAGTGGAATGAATGTCCATCCAATAATTTCTAATGATAGTGCACGAGTAACTCTTTTCTTTGGTTTACAGTAGTTATGATGCTTGGAGAAACCCTTTAAAATGTCCATAACTCCATAGTCTGGCCAAAGATACCCGACGAGCTTTGTTGGCCTTTTAATATAGTTCAGGGATTGAACATCTCTGCAAGTTTCAATAAACATTCCTTCATCCAAATTGGAGTTTGGGAACAGACCCCAAGTGAGAATAACAATTTGATCAAATTCTTTTAATGGATGTAGTTAATTTCCAATAAACTAAATAATAGACCGAAAAGGCCCTAAATTAGATTCTCACTTTATTACAATCAATGATTTACATAACAGTATACTCAGAGGTATAACTAGAAACCACAGGGCCCCGGTGCAAAAATTGGTGCCCACCCATATGTCTACTCCTCACCCCATATGCCCCCCCCCTCACATGCAGACAAACAGATACTCACACGTAGATACACACACACACAAATATACTGATACAGACATTCTCTATCACACACACACATACACACAAACTGTTAAAAAAAAAATAGTTTGGACATGGGGTCCAGTGGCTGCCTCATGCTGATGGGAGTCAGAGCTCCCACTCTGACTCCCTCCTCTCCTCCTGTGCAGGGTTCTGTTGGCTGGAAGGAAGTGATGGCGGACATCATCACTGGAAAATGCATTGCTATCGGGTGGCCCCAAGAGCATTGGCCAGCCGATGGGCTCCTTCAATGCGGCCCCGACTGTTTTTCTGCACGGTCGGGGCTGCACCAAAATGCTGGCAGGCACCCCAGTCCCAGGGTCGACAGGGTGGCCGAGCCCCCTGGAATGACGTGCCGTTGTTCCTTCCAGTGAGATTACCGATATTCTTAGGTTTTTTTTCTTAGCAAACTAGCTGCGTTCGTGACCCTAAAGCAAGAATTGTCTCATAACATACATTTCAGATGGGGCAACAGGATAAACAATGAGGTCAATATCATCAATAAAATATAAAATAACAGAAATATCCACATGTTAGATCGAGACAGTAATATCTCCAAGTTGCATGTACAAATTTGCAAAAATTAACAATGAAAACGTACAATTTATATTTTTTTCAGATGTTTTCTGTTCATAAAATATCCGAGACTTAAATGTCCTGATAGGACATAGTTTGCAGACAAAGAATCACTGTATTAATAAGATATTCACAGCCCAACTCGTGTTCCATTATGACATTTAAAACGCGCAGTATCTGTGTTTGGTAAAACGCTTTGAGAAAGAGAAAGTCAACTAGGTCAATACTGTGTTTAAATGCAGATAATAGCGGCATGTTGTGCTTCTGTATGTAACCTTAGGTCACTTGCTTTTTATTTGTAGTTCACTTGTCCAAATATCTATTACGCTGCAAATAGGAAAACAAGCTTTTTCCGAATTTTTAGCCGTTACGGGGCAGTTCAATCTTCGTCCTCTCCCCTTTACTTTGCATTAAGTACTTTGCCTCTGGTCTATCTAAAGTCAAACGTATTACAACACGAAACCTTTATATTGTTTATGTTTATGTATATATGAGTACAAACAGCACATTCTATTTTGACAGAGATATAATTTTAAAACCGTAATGGCACATGCTATGGCTGACCTAAAAGTGTCAGCTTACAGCCCGAGGCATTTTTCATTGTACAATCCGCAATGCAGTTTCTTTTATTACCTTCTATGAAATTCTCGCTATATTATGTGACCTCTCTATGATTAAAGGTCTTTAGCTTGTATAAAAATCTATACTACCTGATAGCACTAGTCACTATGACTGTGATGCTAATATTTGAGAAAAGAGCTATGTCTGCTCGGGAGGCCCGGAAGGTGTAGGAGAAATCTATTCTTATTTAGTTGAACTGTAGACTATTACAGAGAGATAAATTAAAGGGAAAAAAAAGTTTTATGAATTATAAATCTGTTTCAGGAGAACTGAAAGTATCCCATCTCTAGAACAAACTTCAGACACATTTGTAGTGATGTTGTATATTCAAACTATTAATAGATGTGTGTTAACTGTATGTCACTGGTAAAAATAAATGAAAGCCAACTCAGGAAGACAGCTGCTAGAGGTTGGATTAACCCTGCTATGTAAACATAGCAGTTTCTCTGAAACTGCTATGTTTACATCTGAAGGGTTAAAACCTGAGGGACCTGGCACCCAGACCACTTCATTGAGCTGAAGTGGTCTGGGTGACTATAGTGTCCCTTTAAACAATAGAAGTACTTAATTGCAAATTGCATTTGCATTTAATTGCATATATCATAGCAGATGCAGACAGTCTCAGTCATTAAACCCATGTGACACATCACACTCAGAAGGGTCTCATTACTTACTCACAGATTAATTGGTTCTTCTTATACACTCATACTATGTCTAGTACTGGAGCTAAATAGCTTGGAGTGGGCATAGGAACACGAGATATCAAAATTCCACAACTTTCCTAGAGTTCCCAGACAGACATCTTGTTTCAATCTTCACCAATACCCATTGCAATGTATGCTGTTTTAAACAAAGCTTTTTTCTTAAATCATAGCATTGGCTATGATCCAAAAGGACCAGTGGTCACCTGGCACATCGGTAATTAGAGAGGTCTAACTCTAGTCTAAATGGAAGCCCTAACAATTTGTGCAAGTGTGTGAGTGTGTGCATGTGTGACTGTTTGTGTGTTTGTCTCTATAAATGTTTCCGTATGTATGTGTGTTGGCGTGTTTGTCTATGTATCTGTCTTCATATGTGCAGGTGTGTGTGTAGGTGTGTGTATGTGTCAGTAATTAATTCAACAACAGCTGAGAATCAGACAATATCTACCACTAATACTTCTGTGGAAAAAAAAAAAAATAATATAAAAGATATTGGTAAAGCGTGTATTAAGGGAAAATAATGAGATTTTGGACTTCTGGGACAATCATAAAGTACAAACACACAAACACAGACATTAATCTCCGTGCATTCTCACATATATTTTTAGAGATAGTCCAGCCAATTAAATTGAAATGGACAGCTAGATACTTTAACTAGAAGTAATTTCTTCTAAACTAATAAGTAGTAATGAAACTCTTTTTAAGCATTTCACATGTTGTTCCAATTAAACTTGTGATTTTGATCTCTACAAGGTTCAGAATACTAAGAATCTTAATTAGAGATTATTTTTTCCAAAATGTTTCGCAAAGCAATTATAATTTAAAAGAAGCAATATTTAACAATATTTTGGAAGATAAATGATTTGGAAGATAAATATTTTGGAAGATAAACACATAGATTGATGGAGAAGATTGAAGGGCAATCATCAGAATTTTTTTAAAGGGACACTATAGTCACCAAAACAACTTATCTTAATGAATATGTTTTGGTGTATAGATCATGACCCTACAGTCTCACTGCTCAATTCTCTGCCATTTAGTTAAACCACTTGGTTTATGAAGCCCTAGACACATCTGCATGCAATGTGCACAGCCTTCACACTTCCTGTAAAGTGAGATCTAATGTTTACACTTCCTCTTTTGCACAGTCTGTTTAATTTAGAATGTCTAATTTCCTGTTCTGTTAATAGTCTCCTACACCTTTTTAAAGGGTTCACATTGATCTTTACACTTGTGACATGTACCGTTACCTTAATAGTCCAGGACACATGTTTTGTGTGTCGCTTATTTTATGTGAAAGATTGTAGTCTGTTATCGTGAAGCATTTATGCAAAAGTTTACAAATGTTTATGTTTTTCCTATAATGTCCCGGAATCCGATATTTTAGATAAGCCAGGGGTCTGACATTCGTTTAATGTATTTGGTGATCAACATTAAGCCCAGTTTCCTTTCTAGCTCTATTTTGATTGGCTGACAACAATACAACTTTAGTTTCATGTGAATCGCCAAGATTCTCTGTTTTCTCCTTCCGTCTTTAAACATGTTTTATGTGTTTTAATAAATAAAAAAAAAAACACACTTGTATAAAGACATTACAGACTCATTAAAATAATGTTATTATATAACTGGTAGCAGTATATCTTGCCTTGTTAAGCCTGAGCTGAGTAATGCACATTCCTATATCTCCAAGTAGCGAGCTCTTTAATCTCAGATGACAGGTTTATACTTTTTGTTAGAGTAACTCGGGCTTTGACCTTTTCTTTGCTATATTTTTATGCTTTTGTGAATGAATCTGTTTTGGAATACTTATACATTTCTGCTTCTATAACCCTTCACGGAGAACTAAATGGCATGACAACAAGAAAGGCTTCACTATGTAGAATACTTGTCGGGATCAATCTACATAAGGCTTTCAGTCAAGATCCATTTACTCCTTTATACAAAAAATAAACACCTGCACCACTCACAGTAGATTTCTATTTTTTTTTTATTTGTTTTCCATCAAGTGGATAGGAAATGGAATTTGTCTGTACTGTCAGAAACATCTTGCACAATTCTGACAGACATATTTCACACTTCAGTAATAAAGCGTTTGCATTGTCATGGTGGAAGTTAAGTATTTGCTGGCATTTTGCAATGCACACACTATACTAAATGAATTGTTTTGGTTAAAATTGGATTCTGTAAATCAGGGGTTCCCCAACCTGAACTCACAATAGGATTCAAAGTAAAAAAAAAAACAGGTGGGGTAAAGGTTGGACACTTCTAATCCAGAATGGGAGGTGAAATAAAGACATCCTCTGGAATCACTGCCTGTTATAAGAACTGTTCCTGAGCTTCACCACCAGCCTCTATTAGGAACACTATTTGATGCACCAAGCAGCATCTGAAATGTTCTGGGATACAGTCACAAAATGTCAACTAGTTACTTAAAAAAGTGGATTATAATATTAATCCTTTAGGCCAGTGGTTCTTTTCCCAGTCTGCTTTCAGCATATTCCCATGTTCCCAGTATGTCCCTAATATAAATGTTTTCATCTAGTCATGAACCAGAGGGCTCTACAGTAAAGCCAACTTCTCCTCACTACTAAGGCTTGAGGCATCAGAAAGACCGGTGAGGCCCATGAGACATCAGAGAAACTAGCTGGCCCCATGAGACATCCAAGATACCAGATGGACTCATGAGACATCCAAAAGACCAGTTGATGCCCACTGAGACAACAGAGAGACCAACTGGGCCCATGAGACATCAGAGAGACCAGCTGAGACCAACTGACACATCAAATAGATCAGCTGGTGCTAATTGAGACAGAGAGACCATATGGGCCCATGAAACATCAGAGAGACCAGTTGAGGTCAATTGAGACATCAAAGAGACCAGCTGGGCCCATGAGACATCAGAGAGACCGGCTGGACCCATGAGATGACATCAGAGACACTAGCTGAGGCCAACTGAGACATCAAAGAGACCCTGTCAATTGTGGTGTAGTTTGTTGCTTTGTCTGATGTGCATATTGTATAGATTTCCTCTGTAATTATACATCTGAGATAAAACTGGTGACCTCGGTAGTGGGAGGTTATTATATGTTTGTACATTCTCAGTATGTCCCCAACTGTGACTCTATTACTTCCATGTGTCCCTGTTTTTCCAGTCTCATATTGGCAGCTTCTCTGTCATGCAGGGTGTATTATGGGGCAGGATGCTTCTTTTAGTACTAGACTGTGTGTTCCATTGGCAGAAGAATAATTGCAGAAGACTAAGTGGTTAGCATATTTATGTAATCAATAGTTTAATTAGTTTTAAAACTAAAATATATAAATAAATCCCTTAGACTTGCTCAGTAGCAGGGATTGGCAAGACTTTATCCCCCAAAACCGTGGAATAGACAATATATTCAGGGTACGTGTCCTTCGAAGGGTTGAATGTAATTGACTGTAGTTTTCATAAAAATAGTCATCTACTTTTGATTCTAATTTCATCAAAACTATAGTAAGCACTGTGTTTGTGGTCTCTTTGCTGGCGTTTCATGTAACTGTTAATATCGTTCAGCTAACCTTCCTTGCTCTCCCCCTAGAACTGTCATATGTTTCATATTCCTCAGCAGTACCCTCCTGTCTCATGTCGACTTTGTGCCTTGAATCTTCACTGCATAGCTCAGACAGTCAGATCATATTGAAAGATTTTACTTGGGGACAGTTTATGCCATATTCCTTAGGGCACATGGGGTAAATGGTACACTTATGGTGGCAACATTTTTTTTACTTTTCTACCCTATCCTTACCCTTGTTATCACTATACTCCAGTCCCTCTAGAATGTAAGCTCATTGAGCAGGGCCCTCAACCCCTCTTTTCCTGTGTGTCCAGATTGTCTGGTTATAAATACGTGTCTGTTAGCCCACACATTGTACAGCGCTACATAATTTGTTGGCACGTTATAAATAATAGTAATAGTAATAATAATAATAATAATAATATACTGAAATGTCTCAATCTATTTCAGATCATTTCGCCACGAGTCTAACTCAAAGAGTATTGTGCCAGTATTATGCAATATGTATGGACTGTATCAATGTCTATAGGAATAAAAAAAAACATTATTTTTTCTTGTAAAACATTACTGTGTTTACTTTTTCCAATGTCAATCTTTGTGTCTGAGTATTTTATATTGCACATGTATTCTGCAATGCTTATTAATATGAATTTGATAACATTTGTAATTTTTTTTAAATCTATTTTATTAAACCTGGAATTAATGCTCTGCAGTCTACAGACAAAGCGTTTTTTTTAATAATTAAATAAAAAAAAACACCAGCCAAAATAATAGAGAAAATAAACTTTAGTTTAACACTGTGTACTGTCGCAGGATGTCTGTATGAAATGAAAGGAGTTGAGGATGCATGCATTGACTAAGGCTGAAGTCTTATTCTGTTTGGACACAGTTCTCAACACAATTTACAACCCTTGTCAAATTCCTGAACTTAACTCAGTGTGAAACCAGGCAGAGAAGGCTCCGAGGAAGCAACACTCAGCGGAAATCAGTGAAAGCCTATAGCTAGCTCCGTAAAAAGCGATTTGTGTAGTGCAAACTCCAAACAAGCACGTTATTCCTCCTGACACAAAGAGGCTGTGGGCTATTAGATAGTATAATTAAAAGAGTAACTCTTTTCTTCAGGGCAGTTTCACTCTTAGCAGAGGTCAAAGTCAACTCTGATAATTAAGTTGTTTCTTGGTATCCATCTGTCTAGTGATACTGCAACGACCGAATAAGTAATTCAAAGCTGAAAAGAAAAAAAGTAAAAATGTTAAAATCCACTTCTAATTTTACAGGATGCCTGTCAATGGAACGGCTCAGAAACGCCGTTTATCATTATTTTATTCTGTTCACACAATTTAACCACTTTGCTCACAATGCCATATATACTTAGGACAAATTGTGTTTTGCTTTGAAAAGTGATGTAATAGAAGAATCGGCCCATAGAGCCCAATTGCCTTCTTCTTTGGCAACTCCCAGCCTCCATTCTCCAGGACACTGTGTTTCCCTGCTAGCACCTTGTCATCTTTCAAAGAGACTGTGAGTGAGCCTCTCCCCTAATTACCGTGCGGAAGGTTTTGTATGTTAAACTACAGTGCTGTATTCTAGCAACCGTCTGATAGAATAGGGAAGGGATTAATTTTTTTTTGCAGGCTACAAAGTTCTGTATAGTACAGATGCCTGGTTTCAGCCAGGCATCTGTACTTAAAAGCCCTTTTGCTCATATAAAGACACATTGCCGTTACAGATAAGCATATACCTAAAACTTACCAGTAAAGGTTAAAGGATCTTAACATGTATAGCTTGGAGGAAAGACGAGACAGGGGGGATATGATAGAAACATTTAAATACATAAAGGGAATCAACACAGTAAAGGAGGAGACTATATTTAAAAGAAGAAAAACTACCACAACAAGAGGACAGTCTTAAATTAGAGGGGCAAAGGTTTAAAAATAATATCAGGAAGTATTACTTTACTGAGAGGGTAGTGGATGCATGGAATAGCCTTCCAGCTGAAGTGGTAGAGGTTAACACAGTAAAGGAGTTTAAGCATGCGTGGGATAGGCATAAGGCTATCCTAACTATAAGATAAGGCCAGAGACTAATGAAAGTATTTAGAAAACTGGGCAGACTAGATGGGCCGAATGGTTCTTATCTGCCGTCACATTCTAGGTTTCTATGTTTCTATGTTTCTATGTTACCTTCAAGTTAGTATTTTTTCACAACTACTGCATGTGGCAAAAATAGAATTTTTGCTTCTAAGCTAATAGTTTAGGTCCTGACCCTACAATGTCTTACAAGAATGAAAGAATGAATAAAAAGCATCTAAATTCTTTAAAACAACACAATTTTATTTATGAATCCATTCATAATAATCTATACATACAATTGCTATGTTTTTCTGTTACAGCCTACTTACACCTCCGTTTTTCAGATAAATGTCATGTTATTTATTTTGATAAAAAGAATTTAGGAGTGAAGGTTTTTTTAGTTAACAAATGCTACACTGCTAAGCAACGCATTCACAATTACATAAAAACTCTGCAGGATCTCTGTGCTAAAGGCAGCACTGCCACTAGATACGAGAAGTACGGCAGTCATGTTTGTATGATTTTGGGGGATGGAGAGATTCTTTAAGAATTTAAGACATTGCTTACTTATCATGCTCAGAACCTAAAGACAAGACATGCAAAAATCAGATAATATTATTACAAATGTTGTAAATATAGCATAGAATAGTGTGAAAAGATACGGGAACATTTAGTTGAAAATCTAGGGGAAATAAGGTATATTGTGTCCAAGTGGTACAATGGCTAAAATAATTGAAATTAATAAAAACAACAAATTGCATAAAATGTATAAAAAAATTAAATCATATCTTTAAGGTGAAGAAGAAAACTCACCTTACAGGGTGTATTAACCTTTGTGTATGGGAAGTTAATGAAAGAATGTCATTAATTGTGTGATTTTTATTAATATTATTATTATCAGCATTTATATAGCACCAACATATTCCGTAGCAATGTACAATGATAGAATTGAGACAGAAGGCCCTGAAGATATAGGTTTACAATCTATGAGGATTTAATGTAGGCGGACATATATTGGTAGGCGTCTTGCTGGTGAAGTGGCCTGATCAGGATTCAAACCTGAGTTTCAGTGTTTTGCTGTCAGCTTTTATTTAAACACAAAGCAATATTGCAAAACTACCCAATGTAATCAGGCAAAAACTGTGCAAGAGACAAGCTTAATAACCCGGCCTATGGTACTCATTTGGAAGCATGAGAAAATGCAATTTAGTTCACTTGTAGCATTGCGGAGAATACAAATAGGAAACTTTGAATGTCAGATTGGAACCACCAAAATAAAGTGTTAAATGCAAAATATTAGAAATGATTCTCCTGGACAAGACAGCCTAGCACCACAGATTTGGATTTTGGCATCATTTTAGCTCGAATCATTGTCATTAAGTGTGTTGAACACACTTTTTTTTTTCAAGGAAAGCTCTAAAAATACTCAAATTACAACATTGTATATGATAACATCTTTCTCAAGTCATGGATGTATTTTTTACTTTTTCTCTTTTCTGTTATTTCCTGTTTTTATACCACAAAGTCAATAAAAATTACACATCGAAAAAAAAAAATACTCAAATTAACACAGCATATTTACGACTCAATTGTGTACGAAATAACCTAGAGTGAGGATATGTGTTTTACTTAATGTATAGAACAGTTTATGATTGAAACATATCAATTATCTATAGTCTCCTGTAGATTTCTGCAAAAAAATTAAAACCTAATTCATCTATCACAAGTTAGTTTTCAATGTTAGTTTTTACCCATTTCTAGAAATGTTGATATATGTTTACACATCTTAAAGTTCAGATTTAATATCAGATGTACTTCAAGAAAGACGTTCAATTTGCTTTCACGGGAACATCTAACCAAACCTACTTTGTGACCTTTATCTGCCGCGTGTTGATACATTTACTGGCATGAACTTCAAATGTTTGCAGACAGTCTGAGGTCAGTCAGGTAACAAGTAAAAAGAACTCTTCTTCCACCTGCCATTATATTGCCAAGCTTTTTAGTGCAATCATTACTGTGAAGACCCAACAATTTCAATGGCATTTGTAGGTTAAGGTAGGCTACCAAATTATATGGGGTACAATTCGCAAGGACACAAAAGGTGCTTGTCTTAGACTGAGAAGCATAAATTGTATGTTTGTTGTTATAAATTGTGTGCACCGATAAATATATAGTTGTAGAAAATACTATACTGTTGTTTTATTTGCTGTTAACATTCTTTTTTTTTTCTAAACATTTTTTTTTATTTTTTTATTTATGCAATTTGTGGTTACATTCCAAGGTTTATAATGTACGGTGGTTCGATCACAGTTAAAAACATTGCACAATGTGAGACTTGATAAGATTGAACAAGGTATGCACATGACCAGAGGTTAACCAATACATTGAATCAAGATTATGAATTGTAGTTGCATACTGCTGGTAGTGTAACAATCATTGATATAGTTTCACATTGTTATATTACAATGGTATACAACATTCAGCAAGATACCTTGTGTACACATTGGCTCTTTGTTCAATTTCACACACTACTCCTATGTATGTTGAAACAAAGAGAACGTTACCTGCGCTCTGGCCTAAATCCCCATGTACATTTAAACAAAATGGAGGCTCTTTAGTTTTATTCCAATGACCATTTGAATATATAAGCTCACCTGCCACGTCAAGGCAAGCCTCAATGTTTTTACTATGTATTTTAAGCTGTTGGATACCAAGCTCCTGCTGCTGTAAGCGCGGTGCTTTATCTTTGTGCTTCCTATGTATGTTGGCCCGATCAGGATAGAAGCGGACCTTTTAGGGTGTCCCATGGTGAGGTATTTCACTCGATGTACGCGTATTCAGCACACAGATATATGGAACTCGTTTATGTTGCGGCCATTCCGCTCCATGGTCGGCTCCGTTTCCCATGCTCCCCCGCTGTTAACATTCTTAATGAATCACTGGATGTGAGAGGCTTATACAAAATTTTATTTTAAGGTTAGATCTTTAAATATATAAGCTGTTTACTTTGACTTGTGTACAACACTGGAGATATAACTAAACAGTCAAAATATAAGATGCGAATGATCGAATAGTATGTATCTATTCAGGCTTAGCCTGACCTATTTTTTTTTTTAAAAAGCAGTCACTGTCCAACTGTCACCATAATATAACGTACATCAGATTCTTGAAATAAATATAGGGAAATGAAACCTGGAAAAATAAAAAGATACAGTTGCAAGAAAAAGTATGTGAACCCTATGGAATAATATGGATTTCTGCACAAATTGGTCATAAAATGTGATCTGATCATCATCTAAGTCACAACAATAGACAATCACAGTCTGCTTAAACTAATAACACACAAAGAATGAAATGTTGCCATGTTTTTATTGAACACACCATGTAAACATTCACAGTGCAGGTGGAAAAAGTATGTGAACCCTTGGATTTAATAACTACAGGAGAAACGGAATAACAAGCCAAATATTCGGTAACCAGAGAGACACACAAGCAAATAGGAATACAGGTATCAAAGACCACAACAGGGCACTGAGAGACAGGAAAGGTGAGTATTTAAATCTTGTGTTTAATTCTGATTGGATAATTTCCAATCAGAATTAACAATCACACGTGGGAGATATCTATACCTCCCACTGTGATTGTAGTGCTGTGACTAACGCCGGGTCACGTGGCTGACCCTGGCGTTTGTATGAATGCGCGGTCTCCCAGCGTGCAGCGTTATACATGCTGCCGCTGGGAGACGAGACGGAGGATGCGAGCGTCGTCTGGGGCTGTGCGGACGCCGCTCGCCAACAGGTAGGGGAAGGGGAGACAAGCGGATTGCAGCCTCCCCTTACATCCGCCCGCGGGACCCTGACAGTATTTTCTTCTGTTTAAGCCATTCTGTTGTTGATTTACTTTTATGCTTTGGGTCATTGTCCTGTTGCAACACCCATCTTCTGTTGAGCTTCAGCTGTTAGACAGATGGCCTTAAGTTCTCCTGCAAAATGTCTTGATAAACTTGGGAATTCATTTTTCCTTCGATGATAGCAATCCGTCCAGGCCCTGACGCAGCAAAGCAGCCCCAAACCATGATGCCCCCACCACCATACTTCACAGTTGGGATGAGGTTTTGATGTTGGTGTGCTGTGCCTCTCTTTTGCCACACATAGTGTTGTGTGTTTCTTCCAAACAACTCAACTTTGGTTTAATCTGTCCACAGAATATTTTGCCAGTACTGCTGTGGAACATCCAGGTGCTCTTGTGCAAACTGTAAATGTGCAGCAATGTTTTGTTTGGACAGCGGTGGCTTCCTCTGTGGTATCCTCCCATGAAATCCATTCTTGTTTAGTGTTTTATGTATAGTAGATTCGCTAACAGGGATGTTAGCATTTTCCAGTGACTTTTGTAAGTCTTTAGCTGACACTCTAGGATTCTTCCTGACCTCATTGAGCAGTCTGCGCTGTGCTCTTGCAGTCATCTTGACAGGACGGCCACTCCTAGGGAGAGTAGTAGCAGTGCTGAACTTTCTCCATTTATAGACAATTTGTCTTACCGTGGACTGATGAACAGCAAGACTTTTGGAGATACTTTTATAACCCTTTCCAGCTTTATGCAAGTCAACAATTCTTAATCGTAGGTCTTCTGAGAGCTCTTTTGTGCGAGGCATCATTCACATCAGGCAATGCTTCTTGTGAAAAGCAAACCCAGAACTGGTGTGTGTTTTTTTATAGGGCAGGCCAGCTGTAACCAACACCTCCAATCTCATCTCATTGATTGGACTCCAGTTGGCTGACATCTCACTCCAATTAGCTCTTGGAGATGTCATTAGTCTAGGGGTTCACATACTTTTTCCACCTGCACTGTGAATGTTTACATGGTGTGTTCAATAAAAACATGGCAACATTCAATTCTTTGTGTGTTATTAGTTTAAGCAGACTGTGATTGTCTATTGTTGTGACTTAGATGATGATCAGATCACATTTTATGACCAATTTGTGCAGAAATCCATATCATTCCAAAGGGTTCACATACGTTTTCTTGCAACTGTATATAACAGCAAAAGTATTATAGAACTACACACCGATCAAAAAATATCAGAAGGTCAGAAGATTCCATTTAGTCAGTACTATTACAAGGTTTCTGCAACATTCCTTTAAATCATTAATTTGTTTTTTTGATTTGTCATGCCAAAATGTATGGACAGAATATTGTTACTTTTTACCAAGCAAAAGTTCCCCGTAGAGAACCCAAATGCTCTTTCAGAGTTTCAGCTATTAAATCCCGTCGAATCAATGTACTAAAACTTTGTACTGTTATGAGTTGTCCTATTATTTAATATGACACAGCATGCTATCACTTGCTGATACATCAAACACACAATGTGACTTTATAAGAATTCTTTATGGCTTTTTAATCACTTCTCTCAATTTGACAGTTTGCTTCAATGACCGTTACAGAGTCCGGTCAAAAGTGCTAAGTTATGAAAGTCTGACCCAACATTTTGTGTTACATTTGGCTCACAAAAAAAAAGTTATAATAAGGTTTTCCTGATGTCTGCAAACTCTGTAGTCTACCAACCATTAAAACTTTGTATGTTTAGCTGTTACTGTTACACACTGATACTAGATTAATGGGGAGCTGCCACTTCTCTGAAACTTTCACCATTAAATAAAACATTGAAAATCGCCTTTAATTTGTGCTAACCTTTGTTTCATGTGATGCTCTGTTTCTTTTAAATTTACATTAAAGATTTAGCAAAGTACATCACAATCCACCTGTCAGGATTACTGTTTGATCCAGCACGTAGAACTGTATAGCACGGATGACAAATAAGTAACGTATTACCGGTCCTTAGAATGGCCGGATTTAACGTACAAAGAATAGTAAAAAATACTAGCCGAGGGGGGGCGTGGCCTGACCGTGAACGCGAATGGACGTGTAAGCGACAGGCTCTGAGACTAATTCCCCTAATACAGCAATTATACAAGCGATAACCGAGAGATTACCCTCCAATCCTACAATACTCACCGGAGGAATAACCTGGCAACATGGCACAGCGCACAGCAACAAAAAAGAAGGTAAAAGAACCACCTTCCCTCCAGATTGCAGCCATGTCCTCGCCGCAGCGAGAATTCAAAGATGGCGGCGATAGGCCCCATTCGCCGGCCTCGAGTTCCGGCAGAAGCGATGTCACCTCCATCTCCCACAGAGAAACCCCAGCCACTGAAGCCTCTATCCAAAAGATGCTTAACACCCTACAGACATCCATACAGGCTGATTTCGCCAAACTAGCCAGAGAAATAAGAGCAGATGTAAAAGCACTAGGGGAATGCACTAATTATCTCGAGAATAAGACGGAAGAGATAATCACGGTGCACAACAATGCAGTAGCATCGTTTGAAAAAATGGATTCCAAGATATCACATATTCTTGCGAAATTGACAGATCATGAGTATAGGGACCGGAGGAATAATATCCGCATCCCTGAGGAGGTCAGCCCTGGCGAGTTGGGTACTTTTGTCACCACTTTATTTAGACACCTGACGCCAAACCTGCCTGAGTCGACCCTGTTGCTGGACAGGACCCACCGTCTGCCCAGGCCTAGGCACCTACCAGCCTCCACACCCCGAGACACCATCACAAGGTTACATTACTATACCACCAAAGAATCAATAATAAAATAGCCTCCAGGAAGAACCCTACTCTCCCTGAAACCTTCAACAAGATCCAATTATACAGGGAGTGCAGAATTATTAGGCAAGTTGTATTTTTGAGGATTAATTTTATTATTGAACAACAACCATGTTCTCAATGAACCCAAAAAACTCATTAATATCAAAGCTGAATATTTTTGGAAGTAGTTTTTAGTTTGTTTTTAGTTATAGCTATTTTAGGGGGATATCTGTGTGTGCAGGTGACTATTACTGTGCATAATTATTAGGCAACTTAACAAAAAACAAATATATACCCATTTCAATTATTTATTTTTACCAGTGAAACCAATATAACATCTCAACATTCACAAATATACATTTCTGAAATTCAAAAACAAAACAAAAACAAATCAGTGACCAATATAGCCACCTTTCTTTGCAAGGACACTCAAAAGCCTGCCATCCATGGATTCTGTCAGTGTTTTGATCTGTTCACCATCAACATTGCGTGCAGAAGCAACCACAGCCTCCCAGACACTGTTCAGAGAGGTGTACTGTTTTCCCTCCTTGTAAATCTCACATTTGATGATGGACCACAGGTTCTCAATGGGGTTCAGATCAGGTGAACAAGGAGGCCATGTCATTAGATTTTCTTCTTTTATACCCTTTCTTGCCAGCCACGCTGTGGAGTACTTGGACACGTGTGATGGAGCATTGTCCTGCATGAAAATCATGTTTTTCTTGAAGGATGCAGACTTCTTCCTGTACCACTGCTTGAAGAAGGTGTCTTCCAGAAACTGGCAGTAGGACTGGGAGTTGAGCTTGACTCCATCCTCAACCCGAAAAGGCCCCACAAGCTCATCTTTGATGATACCAGCCCAAACCAGTACTCCACCTCCACCTTGCTGGCGTCTGAGTCGGACTGGAGCTCTCTGCCCTTTACCAATCCAGGCACGGGCCCATCCATCTGGCCCATCAAGACTCACTCTCATTTCATCAGTCCATAAAACCTTAGAAAAATCAGTCTTGAGATATTTCTTGGCCCAGTCTTTACGTTTCAGCTTGTGTGTCTTGTTCAGTGGTGGTCGTCTTTCAGCCTTTCTTACCTTGGCCATGTCTCTGAGTATTGCACACCTTGTGCTTTTGGGCACTCCAGTGATGTTGCAGCTCTGAAATATGGCCAAACTGGTGGCAAGTGGCATCTTGGCAGCTGCACGCTTGACTTTTCTCAGTTCATGGGCAGTTATTTTGCGCCTTGGTTTCTCCACACGCTTCTTGCGACCCTGTTGACTATTTTGAATGAAACGCTTGATTGTTCGATGATCACGCTTCAGAAGCTTTGCAATTTTAAGAGTGCTGCATCCCTTTGCAAGATATCTCACTATTTTTGACTTTTCTGAGCCTGTCAAGTCCTTCTTTTGACCCATTTTGCCAAAGGAAAGGAAGTTGCCTAATAATTATGCACACCTGATATAGGGTGTTGATGTCATTAGACCACACCCCTTCTCATTACAGAGATGCACATCACCTAATATGCTTAATTGGTAGTAGGCTTTCGAGCCTATACAGCTTGGAGTAAGACAACATGCATAAAGAGGATGATGTGGTCAAAATACTCATTTGCCTAATAATTCTGCACTCCCTGTACACAGATCTCTCAGCAACCACCCTAGCTGCGAGAAGGTCCCTTACTCCCATCACTCGAGCGCTGAGAGCAGCAGAGGTTCCTTATAAGTGGGGATTCCCGACACGACTCATTGTAAGAAAGAATGGAGCCGAAAAACATATTCTCACAACTGAAGAGGGAAAACGAACCCTAGCAGAATGGAACATCCCGATGCAAGAAGACCCGAGGGAACACCCGGAAAGCCAGATGACAGCCAAATCACCTCAGCGAATAACCCCAGGATGGGAGAAACACGTCTCGACTAACTGACTCTAAAGTTTAATAGTCTCAAAAACTTTTTAGTACATACTCAGAGGCCTGCAGTACGGAGACCAGAGGCCCAGGATGTTAACAATATTGGTGGTAATGTACTCATTTTGCAGGGGTGGTAGTGGGCAGGAGTCGTATTAGGCTGCCTAGTACCGGGTAACTGGGCAGAGTTGGTGATACCGGGTCAATAGGTACTGTTGATTATTAAGCAAGTTCACATGCACTAATTACTACTGGAAGGTTTAGGGCTTAGACACTATCACATTACATAGCTAGAGGAAAAAAAATAAAAAAAATAAAAAGTAAAACAACTAAACACATCCTTCTTACACACTAGGAGAGCACTTAACATGCTTACTATGCCCTCCGAGCTAAATGAAAGAAAATAAGTTACTGGTCCATACCTTACGCTACTGCAGGGCACAACCATAAACACACTCTCATGGGTAGCTACCTCTTTTCCTCCCACCACTGTAAGACAACTACTAAGACCCAAGAGACACAAGCGCTCATGATCTATAAGCGACCACAGCTACAACTTGGGGAATCTCTACCCCCAAAGAGGGCCCCAGCGCCCAGGTAACTCAGTTTTCAGAGGTCCCAGTTGGGAGACCTTACCTATGTACATACTCGGCGCAAGCCGAATTAAGATCCAGCCTCACCTCAGAGGCTTATTGTTTACTGTATATAGTTTGTTTTTAGTTCCTTGTTTTCCCTCCCTTCCCCCTCCTTTCTCCACAGGACCACAACTCCATAACAGAAACATCCTTCAAAGCACACATCTTCATGCCAAGAAATTTAACAGTGATCCCAATACCCGTAAATTCATGTGGGCAAAAAAAACGCGACTACAAAACACTGCCAGAGACATTCTTGTCTGTCTCATTTGCTCCAGAATTCACCTGACGACTAACACCAGCTCAAACAAGCCCCTACTGACACCAAGGAGACACGCTGCACCCCAACACAGATACCATGGCGCTTAACATCTTTTCCTTGAATACCAAGGGGTTGAATACACCCCATAAACGGAGACTAGCTCTCACGGAAGCAAAAACACATAACGCCCATATTGCATTTTATCAAGAGACACACTTCCAGACGAACAATCAACCTAAATTTCTCTCCAAACACTTCCCCTTGGGATTCCATAGCACCTACAAATCGAAAAAATGGGGTGTATCAATCTTAATAAGCAAGACAGTGTCCTTTCAACTTGTCAAACAAATCAAAGATAAAGAAGGCAGATATCTCCTCATACAATGCATTATAAACAACACTCAAATGACCCTAGTAAACATATATGGCCCTCACAACGACCAACACACCTTTTTAGATAAAATTTTCACCTTGTCTGATGCCCACAAATATGGGGATATCATCTTAGGTGGGGACACTAATTGTCTTTTAGACACCACATCTACGAATACAGTAGACGCACGAACAACAAAGAAAAGGCTATGGTCCACCTCCTTGATAGACCAGACACTTACAAACCACGGCATCTTAGACGTATGGAGAACGCTCAACCCGGCCGCTAGAGATTATACTTTCCACTCAGCAACTCACACATCATATTCTCGAATCAATAGATTTTTCCTACCGGCCACATTACTGACAAAAGTAGCAACGACTCACATTGGCGATATCACGTGGTCTGATCATGCCCCCATTACCTTAGCAATCCTGACACAACACCCCACCCATGGCAAAAGAACATGGCGCCTCAACGATACTTTTTTGGCAGATCACAAATTAGTTGCACAAATCAAAGGAGAACTTGAAAACTACTTTGAAATAAATACAGGAGGAGAGATAGGGGCGGAAAGTCTATGGCAAGCACATAAAGCTGTTCTCAGAGGCCAATTCATCAAGCATTCAAGCTATACCAAGAAACAAAGACTTTTGAAATATACAAACATACTCACGGAACTTCATAATCTACCACGCAAGAATAAACAAACTCCATCTTATGACACTATATCAAAGATCCTCCAATTACAAACACAACTAAATGATCTTGAAACAGCCAAGACCACCTACAACCTTATGAAAATGAAACACATTTTTCAAAGAAGGCAACAGAGCTGGGAAGATCCTAGCCACACAACTCAAGACTAGAATGACAGCTACAAAAATAGCTTATCTCCAAACGACAGGCGGTCACAAAATAACGAACCCACAGAGTATAGTAGATGAGTTTACCAGTAAACCATATAATCTAGGCTCAGATGACCCTTCTTCTCAACCCAAGAAAGAAGACATTGATGACTTTCTACGAGATGTCGACTTACCTCAGATAACAAGAGAAGAATGCCTAACCCTAACCCAACCTATCTCTGTAGAGGAAACACTTCAAACTATAGCACAGCTACCAACACTCAAATCCCCGGGGCCTGATGGCTTCTCGAACCTGTACTATCGCACCTTTGGTAATATCCTAGCTCCTTACATGACCAATCTATATAACCACTGCTTTTGCACAGGCAAGATGCCATCCGACATGCTCCAAGCACATATATCGACACTTCCGAAGCCAGGAAAAACCCCCACCCAGTGTTCTAACTTCCGGCCTATATCCTTGCTTAATTGTGATACGAAGATTTACGCTAAAATCATAGCAAATAGGTTAGCGCCAATCCTCCCCAGAATCGTACACACAGACCAGTCAGGTTTTATTAGGGGCAGACAGGGCTGTGATAACACAAGGAAGATCGTAAATATTCTATCACACATGGAAAAAAACAACTCAGAAGGCCTGCTGTTGGCGTTAGACGCAGAGAAGGCCTTCGACCGACTGAATTGGTCTTACATGACAACAGTTATAGATAAATACAACTTCCCCAAGGAAGTTATCCGGGGCATAATGGCACTCTATGGCAGACCATCCGCGCAAGTTTCTAATGGGGGTTTCATATCCACTCCCTTCAACCTTACTATCGGCACACGGCAAGGATGCCTGCTATTCCCACTCCTATTTAGTTTATCACTAGAGCCCCTAGCCCATAAAATTAGAAGTGACCCAATGATCAAGGGCCAGATCCACATGCACAATTACCGATTAGCTATGTTTGCAGACGACATCTTTCTATCCCTCAGTCAACCAGAATCCTTGTTACCAAGACTTATGAACCTACTACACACATACGGACTAGTATCGTTTTACAAGCTAAACACATCAAAAACACAGGCTTTACCGATTAACATACCACTACACCGCCTGCAAACTTTGCAGAACACCTACCAATAAGAATGGAGGCGTGATTACGTCACATATCTAGGAGTCAAATTGGCTTTACACGACCAGAAAATGGTCTCATTAAACTACACACCGTTGGTTAACATGTGCAACTCGAGCTTCCAAACATGGAAAGAAGTCAGTATCTCTTGGATGGGAAGGATACAAACCATCAAGATGATGATATTGCCGAAAGTCCTTTATGTGTTCAGGATGCTACCGCTACATGTTCCATTAATATGGTTCAAGAACATACAACGAACACTAAACAGATTCGTATGGGGCAAAACAAAACCATGCTTACCACTCTCCCTACTACAAATGGCCCCTAGGGAAGGGGGGGGTGGGTTTGCCTAAACTGCTCACATATTACAGGGCAGCCATATTAGAAACAGCAGTCCGACTACACGCACCAAGCAACACATTCCAATGGGTGGATATGGAACGAGAGGGGATGCACCCACACTCTCCAAGAAATATCTTATGGACCCCAAAGCCATACCGACAACAGGGAATTTCAGAATACCCCACGACTGCTCTTACTATACGGTTCTGGGATCCACATAGGATCGGCTAAAAGCAAACGTTTCGACTCACGCACTCCCCTATTGGCGCTAGAAGCGATTTCTCCATGGCTCTCACTAAAACTTTGGACTGAAAAGGGCCTACAGCATATCGAAGATTTATGTGATAAAGCTCAGATACTATCATTCCCCGACCTCCAAGAGAAGTACAAACTCCCGAATTCTTTTATCTTCTCATATCTTCAGTTGAAGAGTATAATCAACACTAAAGTCGAGTTCTCACACACAGGGCATGACTATAGACAGATCTGTCAGGCAAATCTTATTACTAGATGCCGATCGAAACCGACAAAACCTAAAACTCTATCTCTGTGTTACCGAACATTGCTAGATCGTCGCTCACCGCAACACTTTAAATATACCTCTCAATGGGAAAAAGAAGGTATTCCTAAGCTCACGGATGAGCAATGGCTCAAATTGCTGGACGCCCTACGAGGCATTACAACCTGTTTCTCCCACGTTGAAGCTCACAAGAAAAGCTTGTTTCGCTGGTACCTCACACCACACCGCCTAAACAAAATCTATCCGACAGTTGGATCCAACTGTTGGAGATGCCAGAAAACATTAGGACATATGACTCACATATGGTGGGAATGTGAACTGATCAAGCCACTGTGGGCCCACGTCAAAACTCTGATAACGTTGGGCGCTGCCCCACTCTTACTCCCAAGACTGGCTTGTTGCTCTTATTCTCAGATGCTTGGTCGCAAAGTTCAAAACAGTTGGCTACCATAATTATCCGGGCAGCTAGAAATCTATTAGCACTTAACTGGAAAACCACATATTGTCCAACCAACAAAGAACTAACGCGGAAAGTTCACCAATACTATAGATACGAACAGGGCCGGCCTTAGGCCTTTAGGCACCCTGTGCGAAAATTCATCACAGCGCCCCCCCCCCCCCCGCCAGTCATACCCCATCATCCATGTGTAGTGTGTGTCAATATTTGTTATGTTTATATATAATATTTATTAAATTAATAATTATTTAAAAACAAAAATGTATTCCCCCTTCCCTGTTACCTTGCAGGGAGGGGGGGCATGATGATCTCTGGTGATTCAGTATGCTAAGAATCTGGTCGGCGCCTCTACCAGGTGCATAATAATATTATGTAGTGTGCGTGGTGTCTGTGTGCGATAGGCGTGTAGGTTGTGTGTAATATTTGTAATGATTGTATTGTGTCATATATGTGTGTGATATTTGTGCTGCACACAGTCCCCACACTCCTTCCTGCTTCCCCCTCTCACTTACCAGGCAGAGGGTTCAGTGTGTGTAGCTCCGCCCCCCGCCGGTCGTGTAGCTCCGCCCCCGGCTCTCTAATACACCAGAGTGGAGGATAATAAATCCGGGTGCTGTGTTAGGGGTGCTCAGAGCACTCCTATAATGCTGGTTTTGCTGTGCAGCGTGACCAGCATTAGGGGAGAGCCCTGACTTTGAGCATTCACTCACAGCTTTCACTGGGGCCATGTGTGAGCTGTATCAGCAGCATGGCGCCCCCTACTGGCATGGCGCCCTGTGCGGCCGCACAGCTCGCACACCCCAAAGGCCGGCCCTGGATACGAACTACTCTCCTCTGAGTCCCATGACAGGACTGCAAACTTGGAATCACTATGGAAGCCGTGGTTGATAGCCACGCACATGGATAACTCCGACAAGAAGACATGACCAACAATGTTCAGTAGACATTCCTCATTAATACAACAAGATACTACCGAACACCCCGTTAGAACCCTCGCAGGAAGCAAAGTACGAAACTACATACCTTGCATCCCCATACCCTATTCACTGCACAAAAATACGCCTGCTAACCAACTTAAGAAGACGCCGACAAGGCTCCGAGTTGTGGTCCCTCTCCCCTCCCCCCACTCCTCCCCCCCCAACCCCCACGACAAGTTGACAAATAAAGCCAACATACGAAGGCAAAGAGCACCATACAGGGTTATTGTATCAGGCATCTAAGCTTGAATTTAGACTGTTATTGAATGTACCATGTAAATCGACTGGATGTATTATGTCCCCCCCCCACCTATTTCCTTTCTGTATCCCATTGTTTACCTTACAGAAAATAAAACAATATATTTAAAAAAAAAATACTAGCCGAGGTCACAGGGAACACAGAAAGGGACGCAGCGATGAGGAAAGCCAGGAGTCAGGATACCAGAATATAGAGAAGTCAATAAACAAAGTCAAAGTCAAAAACCAGGTAGAAAACTAATAACAGGAACGCGCTCTCGGACAAGCACAAGGGAAACCACGACAGGGCACTGAGCAGGATGAGAACTGGGCCTAAATACCCCTCCTCTAGATCTGATAGGCTGTAACCGACCTTTGACCCCAAATTCAGTTACCAGGTTTCATTTGCATAATTGCTGCTCAGCATTAACCCTTCTGTGGATTAGGTTGCTGCTCGGCACAAATTTTCCTGTGTGGACAGTAAATGTCATTAACCACATTTTTATAAGCAGATGAATATGTGACACCACCCAAACAAGGCAAAGCCAGGGCAAACATGAATATAAACATTCTCTGTGTGCTCTCTGTATACTGATTGTCACCGGCGCTTATAACAATGACTGACAGGGAGCTAAGATGGAGGTGGCTCTCTCTATACTGACTGCCAGGTGTAAAGGGCAGAGCTTATAACAATGATTGACAGGGAGCTGACATGGAGGTGGCTCTCGCTATGCTGACTGCCAGGTGTAAAGGGCGGAGCTTATAACAGTGATTGACAGGGAGCTAAGATGGACTTACCTCTTCTTCCTAACAACACCAGTCTCCTCGACAAGCTCTGCCTTGATGATCTCAGCCAAGAAAACATTTGGATCAACAAAAACAGGTTTAGGCCCTCCACGGTTCAAGCAGGCAATTTTCTTTGAACCAAATGTCAAACGGCAACATTTCGACCTGTGAGGTCTTTCTCAAGCTAGAGAAAACTTGAGAAAGACCTTACAGGTCGAAATGTTGCCGCTTGAACCTTGGAGTGCCTGAACCTCTTGATGTTGTTTACATATTGTACCTGGGACCTGGTGATGGGCCCAAGTTTAGTTGCACCCAGGCTCATATTGATGGGACTGAGTGCAGTGCCTAGCTCATTTTAGAAAAGAAAGGGAGACTAATGTATACACAGGGTAAAACGTGGGACCGTCTTAGAGAAATCTGATAGAAATAAGTTTTACTCCACTGATTCACCACAGCCCCAGGCTGCAGATTGAAACTGGAGGAACATGGCACCTACGGCACTTAATAGAAATAATGTCATGCCTATAGAGTCACTTTCAATATAGAGATAAATAAATGTGGTCCATTAGATAAAACCAACATTGATGATTGTTTAAGTGCTTGGCCTTTTAGCTGAAAATTGACATTAAAGAGGGACATTATACCTTAGTAAAGAAAGCTAGTCCCAGCAGTCCAGAAGCAAATTAGGCAATAACCCTACATGAAGGGCGTAATTTACATTTAGGCATAATGGGCAGAAGGTCAACATTGGGATTACCCCTTAGTTATAGTGAAACTGGCAGAATACCTAAATAACAAAAAACAAAGTATAAGAGACAAACGAAACAAGCAGAAACAATCTTTTTATTTTGTCTCATTAAAATTAATCGAGACAATATGATCTCAAACAGAACACATTTTATGAAGTAAAATAAGAAGGTGTTAAATAATTCGAAGTCACAAAATGCTGCAATTCAGGGCATCTGTTATCTGTAAAACAGTATCGCTTTAATTTAAACTATTTCTCAAAACGAGACACGGCTTGTAAGAGACACATTAACATTGTTAGCCATTACTATGACTTAATGCAATGCTGTTTAGAGCATTGATGTGATATTTAAACCGTAATGGAATATACATTGATGTAACATATTATATTTCTATATATGTTTTTTTTTTTTTTTACATTTGTAAATCCCTGGCTTGAAAGATCTATCGGTTTAATCTGATGTTTTTTTTTTGTTTTTTTTAATGATTTTTTTTTTTTTATCTTTATCTAACTGGCATGGAAGGACCTATTTGATGAAATGATTGATCTGAGTTTAAAATCAATATGTTGCTTTTGACATGAAAATATTTGCTAATATATGGTTCTTGAAGATAGAGCTATCTGTAGAATAGCCGAGACCGCTACTACGGTATGTTATAGCATTTTTACTTACATCACATTTTTATGTTAAGAATATTCATGGATGATTTATTTAACAAAAATGCATAAACATTTGACCAATCTCTTAGAATGACCCATGGAAAGAGAAATTTGTAATGTAAACCAGTGAATTGACAAGATGTTATTTACTAAAACCTAGTAATAATCAGGAGATTCTAACCCTAGAAAAATCTGTGATATAAAAGATATAGAACACTGAAAAATGTATTCTCAAAAACAATGTCATGCCAGTGCTTTGGAGCCATTCAAACACCATTCGACCTTCGATCTTTTCATTAGCATGATATCTCCAGCAGAATTTAATATGTATTTGTTTAAAAGAGAGCATGTTTTTGGTTCTAAACTGTGTGTCATTATAACAGTAAATATACAGGATTTCAGTGAATATACATTTTAATAGACAAAGAAAAAAAAACTATCTGTACCGTAAAATAACATATTTCTACAAGAGACCTAACTTGGACTGGAGAGGTAGTTATTTTCACTCTTGTGATTTGTTACCCTTTTTGGAGATCTGAATGGTCTGGGAAAGGTCTCAGGAGTACCCGTTTAATGAGTTCAGTAAAGTTTTATTGGAGGAGTTTGTCATTTTAAGTATAACAAACACAGGTGAAACCAAAGTCGTAAGGTTTTCTTAGTGGCTGCAGCGATACAAAAAGCTGCAAGGCAAAGTGGTTAAAAACTATTATAGATCTGAAATATTGGTGAGAAAAACATGATATTGTAGAGCGATTGAGCCTTTAGTAAAATGTTAGCTGAATATATCTGTCTTCACTGAATATTTTTCTAAACTTTAGATGAAGAAAGATGGTAATTGGTTCATTTATTTATAATTAAAAGAGGAAGTGGTGAGCTGACTACCAAGTAGCATACTTCTGTGTATTTCCCATGAATGCGATATTTCGCATTCTACCTACCACATGATAAAACAATACTTTCAGTATTTAAAAGTGGTCTGTAGTACTAAAAGTAGGGCAATCACATTGGAAACAGTGGAATCAGCATGCACATTCAATTAGTGAATCCTTTTTTACATCATTTTCTAGAACAGAAACTTTGATAACGTTTTATAGAAGCTGCCTTTACAGTATTAAAAATATGGAATATTTGTAACAAATGAAAATACAACTCTAACTGGTCAGTTACAACATTGACCAAACACAGGTTACGCATTATGTGGTTCCTATGTGGTTTGCACCCCCTGCCCTACTACTAGTAAATTTAGTTATAGGTACATCTAGTGACATTAAAAGGACACTATAAGCACCCAGACCACTTCAGCTCATTGAAGTGGTCTGGGTACAGAGTCTCTAATGCCATTAATGCAATATTTACTAAAACAGCCTCTAGTGGCTGTCTACAAGACATTCTCACCTTCTGCATGAGGACATCCAGCGTCAGTGAAACGCTGGGGATATTTATGGGGTGATAAATATTAAAAATAATATTTTTATAAAAATTATCAAAAATTCATTTAATATTTTTTATTATATCAAAATTGATATCTTGGCACGGAACCCTGATTTAATGATATAAAGTTGAGAATTGCCCACTATTTCAATTCTCTTAGAGCCTAGAAAAAGCCATTAGAGGATTTTATTCCATACAAAAAAACCACATCTTGATTATAAAATATAATTTGGTATAACATACGTATACAACAAAATAGCAATGATTTTAAACAAATTCAATGGCTACAGCACCAACTGTCAAGACTTACAAAATTTATGAGGGTGCTTCACTTAGAGAGAAAGCAAAACTTCACACAGCACAGCGAAAAAGCCATAAAATCTTGGCTCACAGTCTGATCAACTGAGTAACCCTTTTGGGCAGACTAGATGGGCCGAATGGTTCTTATCTGCCGTCACATTCTATATTTTTCAATGCTGGCTAGATCCTCCTAGGCATATAATATCCTATTCTATTGCTATTTTTAATTAAAAAAACGTTCAAACCAGCTCATTAATCATTTCCTGGAACCATCCAATAAGAAACAAATCTACCAAATTTTTTTTTACAAAAGCCGAATTTAACTCTACCTAAGATACACTATCTTATTTCAGAGCAATTCAATACATCGGGATAAAAACAGCAGTATGCTAACACGTGATAATATCACATTAATATATAATTATCTTGATTCCACCTGCATAATGGAATGTTTATAACTATATATTCTTTAGTTAACTAAGATTTGTGAGTATTGAAATCTGACCGTGATTTATCCAGGCATATATCCTGCTATTAGTAAATTTCTAATTAATTTAAATTAATTAAATAAAACCAGCATAATTACCAGTTATGTTGTAGATGTTCTCATCAGATGATTAGATAGTCCCAGGAATGAAAGGAAGCGGGGTTAATGTTTGTAAGGAGGTGTGCATGTGATAGAGAAATAGATATTGGTTAGAAAATAATAGTAACATTCTAAGTGTCTAGGAAGTGTTTATTGAGTTGTGTCCAAGAGAGTTTGAGAGTTGAGTGTTAGTCCCAGAGTGTCCTGAATCTCTCTCCTGGATCTTTGTGAATGTCCGAGTCTGAATCTGAATGTGAATGTCAATCTCTTCCCTTTGTTCCTACTTTTTAAAGGGCCAAACTCTCTGTACGTCATCATCTGACCTGACGAATAGGAAACTGTAGGTGTGTCTACCTTATCTAGTATTATCTAGTTTTTGGTCAGTAGATGGCGTTCTTACACCACCAAAATTGTGTGTCCCTGAAAGAGTTAACTAATTTTGATGACGATTCTGACGTAATTTTGGCTTATCTAAATGGCCACCAAAACTAACAAGAATTTTCAGTTCAAAGGATTTCATTGGTTTTTCTCCTGACAGAGCGTTGACAATTCCTTTTGTATATCTACTTTCTGACACGCCTAAACTGAGATTCACCCTATTTCTTACAATGGGTCCTTGTAAGATTTAGAAAGTAAAATTAATTACCACGTGTTATCTATCACTGGTATCTGGCTTTCTTATGTCTGGTCCTTTTGTGAACTGTATGTGTAGGATTATTTTTCTAGTCCACTAATATTTATTAAATAATATGATATTTCTTCATTGATATTTATCAATGAATGGTCTATATTATTATCATAATCCTGATTATATGCAACTAATATAATAGTAAAGTACGTATATAGTAGTTAGATGTGTATATATATAATGTATATACTTGTCTCCGGGTTGTATTCCACACCCATCCTTGCTGTGTTTACATAACACATTCCTTAGCACAGGCTGATGACTTGAGTTATTGAAAGCAAGAATAAATTATGTGTCTTTGTTGGCCTGAAGATCCAAAATGGAGTCAGCTTGGTTTTAAGAGTGACTGGCAGTAGACACTATTAATTTCTATCTTAGCACAACATGTCTGTCGATATAAATATTCTGACAACCTCGAAAGAAAGCATTGATTTAATACTTTCCTATGGGGAGGGCCCATAATGTGCTTGCAGCGCTCACCATGCATGCGCATTAGGTGCGCCCATTGGATGACGTTGGAGGATGCAGAGTGCTGCCCCCATGCCGAGGGACATCAGCCATCAGATTAAGTAAGTGAGTAAAGGGGTTTTAACCCTTTATTGGCCGGGAGTGGGGGGAGGGAAGGCAAAGGGAGCTTATACAAGTGTGTATTCCTATCACTATAGCAGTGGTTCACAACCCTCTCCTCGTGGAACCCCTACCAGTCCAGGATTCAGGGATTACTCAGTTGTATCTAAGGTGTTTTTAGAAAAAAAACACACCTTGGACACAACAGAGTGATCCCTAAATCCTGGACTGGTAGGGGTTCCACGAGGACTGGTTTGGGAACCACTGCACTATAGTATCTCTTTAAAAACCATCTCTCACATAACTTGTGGATTTGCTGTAGGAAAAACCCCTTAACAGAGTATCTTTAATCTTTAACCCAGGCAGGACTGATGACATCAAGACAACAAAGGGTTTAATCTGAGCCCTGAAGGGGTGGTTAATAATAAACTTATTTTAAAACATTTAATTCAAATCTAAAAATCTATCCACGAATACCCATTTCATCATACAGAGTAGATAATAGTCTATGCACGAGCTGTCTCCACGGGATAGCATCATTATTAGAAGAGAGAAGGTGACATTGCAATAAAATCTAACTAAAACATTAAATAACATAGTGATTTATTATCACATAAATAAATCCCGTGCAGAAAGCCACAAGATTTAAACGCATCAAATATTTTGTTGTGTCTCAATATAGCTTTGCGATGACATGCTTTTTATTTAAGAATCCTGCAATCTATGCTATAGGTTGCAGAGCCGTCTTGTCTGGCTGAATCATTACTGCAGTATTTCAAAAGCGTAATATCAGATGACACCATGAGTATGTCTCTTAGATTCCCAGTCCTAACATCTCCTTGTGAATTTAGTGTTTTTCAATAGGATCTGCAGCTACAAAGAGAGCAGCCCTCATGACTTGGCAATTTAGTGGAGTTTTATTGCATTTGTGAGCATTCAGAATTTCTTCTGTATTTATATGATGATAAACTATTGTACATCCAGTATCTGTTTGAAGAAGTAAAGGTACAGCAATATCTAATAAATGGGCTATTTTGAACTCATGGCTTTAATATGGGCTGTCACACACTTTAAAGTATGACTTTCCATTATTTTAAGAGTTTTGTTTTGTCTGAGACTGATCAAAAAATTGCTCTTTTGAAAAAGAGTTTTAAAGGAATTCTAATTGAATAAAATAACTTGAAAGCTACAGGGTATTCATCCAAATGATTATTTTGACTATATTTATTCATCCATTTTTGTTATAAATGTTACATATGACAAAGAATAGTACACCTGCACACACACAAATATTTCAGGAAATGGAATAACATACTATTTAACAAAAAAAAAAGTGATGCACCAGTATGTCTGTAAAATAAAAATAAAATGATGTATCTTTGAACAGCAATCTATGCACATAGAATATTTATCCTGTCTTCATATGCTAGATAGATTTACTATTTGACAGTTCTTGGTAGAGAAGGGGTTAAGAATGTATAACCCTCATTGACATGTGTCACAAACGCACCCTACTTCAAGAGTGTGGGTGACGTAGTTGGGGTGGTAAAACGGTTAAGGTTCACTATTTGTCTGCACTAGACCAGAAATAATGATAAATTCCCCCTTAACACCATCCACACTAAAGCATAAATGACATAAATATTACTATCTTAACGCTGCCACCATCAAGACAATTTATAAATGGGGTGCCTTGGTCCCCCAAGTAACTGAATGATAAAAACCCACCAAATACAACGTAACACAATATCTATGTAATTGCAAAACACTCATTAGTCTCTTCAGGTAACGTGATTCTTTACCAGACAAAGGAAGGCAGAACTTAATAAAGGAATATTTATTATGAGCAAACAATAGTCACAGTGCATTGAAAAAATAGACGATAAACTAATTATTTGCACCAACAACAGATAAAAACGGGATAAAATAACGGAAAGTCCTAATCACTTACTCAGGTTTTCAAAGTAAAACTTCTGGGTCTCTGGTAAGAAAAGGTGGTGACTCACTTAGAATTAGATTCTGGCCCCTCAAGCAAGTACAAATACACATCTCAGTATCATTGGATATATACCCTGTGGATTAGCACGCCTCACCCAGAGGTGGAGTTAAGGCGTATCTACAGCGACAATATGTGACCACCCCCTTGTGTCCCAGACCCACATCAATCCAAATAAAAACTTTTTCTTCCATCTCCTCTTTTGTACTTGCCACAGAAATTATAATTGCCTCTATGAATTTGTTAC
Organism: Pelobates fuscus; assembly: GCF_036172605.1. NCBI lineage: Eukaryota > Metazoa > Chordata > Amphibia > Anura > Pelobatidae > Pelobates > Pelobates fuscus. The sequence continues at coordinate 5,883,077 of NC_086329.1, forward strand.
CATTTCTGCATTCCATAGATATGTCACACTTCTTACTTGTAACCAAGAAACAGGGGTGTGGAACTGTACTCAATCCCCATGGTAATATGATTCTGGGTGCAACCAGACAGGTCCCAGTACCAGAAACCAAATACTTGATAAGAAAAAAAATAGAAAGAGGTCCAGGCACTCCAGAGTACGAAAAAGGCAAATTTATTGAACCCTCCGCCACTCACAACGTTTCGATCTGAACGATTGACAAAGACATTTCAGGTCGAAACGTTGTGAGTGGCGTTTTTTTCAATAAACTTGCCTTTTTTGCACTCTGGAGTGCCTGGACCTCTTTCTATTTTTAAGACTTCTTCCCTGTGACCCAATATAGCGGACATCACAATCCCTTTCCCTACGGTTAAGTTATGCCAATTATGTTTGGGCTTGTTTAGAAGATGGCACTTGTCCCATTCTCAATATAATAAAAAGGCTTAATTATTATTCTGTGGGTACATATTACTGTTTTTTTTGGATATGATACTTGAACACAAGGCTAATGATCATTAACATATCAAAGAAATTAAGTAATCAATTAAGAGGCAGAGGCCTTCTGGCTGAAGGCAGTTAGTTTACATTGGAACTAGACTTCCAGGCCACTTATATATGACTTCTCACACCTTACAGAGCCTTGATTAATCAAAGGATCAATCCATGCTGTAAACCATCGGCCTCCTTTCACATTCCTATGCAATTTACATTACCCCTACTGTCATCTGAACTTGCAACCACTACACAAATTACATTATATGGCAATATTCTGTTGGGCAACAATGAATTATGCACCCTTGGCATGACAACATGCATTTCAAATAGAAAATATATACATATCTGCTTATGTGTACATGCATATGTGTGTATGTAATGTGTATGTGAGTGTACATTCCCTTATCTATTTTTTTGCACTAAAAATAAAAAATACCCCTTTCTGGAGAAAATGGTACTGCATGAGTAGCTTGCATTTAGAAAAAGGAGCAAATTGGAGATGGATAATGCATGACTCTCCCATCGGGCCATCTTCTTGACGTTTATAGGTTGCATATTGCCCTAGGGAGAGAGCGTTGATGCTTCAATTGAATAGAGAGATCATGGCTGCTCTTCATGTGCGAGAGGCAGAGCACCAATGTAGTGTCTATTAAGATTTCTCAAATTTAACAGTAAATCACTTACCAGGGAAAGGAGAACAAAAGTTTGCTTCTGTGACTCTTAGTAAAATAATTGCTCAGGAGACCCTTTTATGGTTTAAAATGGCAAATAGCAGTTTTCCACAGGGAGGACACTTGGAATTTATAAAGTCCACTTAAAATAAGCTGATGGACAAAGAGACAGCATCCCTAGCTGGGCAAGCAAAATAATTGGCAGTCTATTTTCGGTGTACAATGGGTAAATGAAATATATAAATAATTGTAACAAGACATGTGTGACTTACAGGAACAAGAGGTGATAAGGGCCCTTATCAAAAAGGCTTACAGTTTTAAGAAAGCGGGGTATAATGACACAGGAGGTAAAGGTGGACTTCTAGTGTACCAGAAGGGAGGGTAGTTGCTACATGCTCTAACTTATCAAATCTGTAAACATTATACAGTGTGTATAGAGAGTGAGGAGGAACAAGTTTACAGAAAGAGTAGAAATATTAACCCGTTTGTTGATATACTTTCCTGAACAAGATAGTTTTTAGAGAGTTTTAAGACTAGCAAACTCTAATGAAACAAATTAGGATAATTCATAAGAATGGACAGCTCGAAACATATCCTGTAGGCATAGCTGGCCCGTAGGGTGATATCTTATGGCACAAAATCCCATCTACAGGATGAGGCAAAGGGTATCTTACATGATAGGGATAGGCGAATGTGTCTACATTATAAAAGTTATAAAACAATATCTAACTCCTATAACTGTATTCCTAACTATTAGCTTAAAATTAGCAAATCTGCTTCCCAAATCTCCCCGGTTGTGAATAAACCTCTTTTTCTCTAACTCTAAGGAGGATAAATCTTTCATTATAATGCAATAAAGCATTGATGGTGTGAAGTGACCATTAGATAATTGGCAGAGGGCTGCACCGGAGAAATCCCTGCTAGGATCTTGAATGAGAACAAATTGATTAAATAAGCTTTCCGTTCTGTGATGGATGTAGTAAAAAAAAGGCTGTAAGAAAAACATTTCAGCTTTACAGGTTAGAAATCAGAGTGCCTTATTTATAAAATGCGTATTGCAGCCTTTAGCACCTTTCTTCCGTGAAAGATTCCATTGTCCCCTTCTGACCTTTCCATTTTATTTCCCACTAGACATGCATTATAAATATGGACAGAGCCCTTTCTAACTGTTACACGTGGTGTCACTCATCTTCAAATTTCACAACATTTTGGGTAGAAAGAGTGCGAAATTAGTAAAAGTTTGTTAAACTGTAAGTTGCATGTATGAAATTGTATAAAACAAAAAATGAATTTCAAACAAAGGACAAACACCTTGATTTAATATTGTTGAACAAGCTTTTTAATGATTTCTTATTTTTGGATAAACATTTAAAATTATATAATATTTTGAAAAATTATTTGAATATTTTGATCATTTCTATCTATTGATATATATATATATAATGGAAAATTTATTCATACTTACCGTAATTTTCTTTTCCTGGTTATATGCCATGGCAGCACAACATTGGGTAGCTCCTCCCTATCCCCATTGGACAGGAATAATAATTAAGCCGTATAAGTACCACCTCCTGCCCCTCCTTCCCCAGTCACGTTTTCCAGCAATATCCCCGGGCGGGACCCTTGTGCTGCCATGGCATATAACCAGGAAAAGAAAATTACGGTAAGTATGAATAAATTTTCCATTTTCCTGGCCATATCCATGGCAGCACAACATTGGGTAATACCCAAGCAATAAAACCAGGGAGGGAAAGAGACACAGACTCAAAAATTTTTAGAAATGCAAAGTGTATTAACACCACAACAAGTGACAGACACAGAGATCAGGAATTAGATACAGACAGGACTGATTTAGCAAATTGATCAGACAACCCTGCTCTAACATCAATCTGGTAGCTCCTAATGAAAGTGTTAGAGGAAGACCATGTAGCCGCCTTACAGATGAGTTCAGGGGAGACATTAGCAGCGGCTGCCCAGGAAGATGAGAGAGCCCTCGTGGAATGGGCTTTAAGACCCACAGGGACCGGATATCCGGCGGACTGATAAGCCAGAATGATAGCCGCTACTATCCATCGGCTAATGGCAGATTTGGGGGCTTGAGAGCCCTTTTTACAGCCGCTATGAAGAACGAAGAGACTGTCGGAAGAACGCCAATCAGAAGTCCTATCAATATACATCCGGAGGCATCTCACTAGATTCAGAGAGGACAGGTCAGCAGAATTCCCCATTCCATGGGCGTCCGACCTCAGAGACGGAAGAACAATATCCTCGTTGATGTGGAAGGAGGAAGTAACTTTGGGTCGAAACACTGGAACAGTACGGAGGACCACTCTGTCCTTGTGGAAGATAGTAAAAGGCTCTTTGATGGACAGAGCACTGAGCTCAGAAACTCTCCTGCCAGAGGCTAAGGCCACCAGCAAGGCAGTCTTAATAGAGAGAACCTGTAGGGAAACTGAATCAAAAGGTTCAAAAGGTTTCAACTTCATGGCATCCAGAACCAGAGGGAGACTCCAGGAAGGGACAAACGGTTTAATAGGAGGTTTCAAGTGAAGGACACCCTTGATGAATCTGATGATATCCGAGTCCAGCGCCCATCTATGACTGGTCAGGGCGGACAAGGCTGAAATGTGTACCTTGAGAGTGTTATAGCTCAGTCCTTTCTCAAGGCCTGATTGCAAGAAGTCCAAAATATGGGAGGAGGAGGGATTTTGGACATCCACATCACTGTGAAGGGCCCAGTTGGAAAAAACTTCCCAAACTCTATAATAAGTGGCCGAAGTGGAATGCTTACGTGCCCTCAGCATAGTATCAATCACGGTCTGGGAGAACCCTCTATTCAACAGCCGGTTCCTTTCAGTTTCCAAGCCATAAGGTTGAGAGAGACAGGGTCTGGATGAATGACAGGACCCTGGAACAGAAGATCCGCAACTTTGGGGAGTGGGAGAGGAGGTTCCACCGAAAGACTCAGAAGCAGAGGAAACCAAGGTCTCCGAGGCCAATAAGGCGCAATCAGGATGAGAGACACCCGCTCCGATCTCAGCTTCCTCAGGAGTGGTAGGATTAGTGGAAACGGGGGGAACGCATAGCCCATTGAGAACTTCCAGGGGCTTGATAAGGCATCTCTTCCCAACGCCAGGTGGTCCTCTTCCTTTGTGAAGAAAAGGGCTACCTTTCTGTTGGCCCGAGAGGCCAGAAGGTCCACTTGAGGCAGACCCCACTTGTCCACAATCATGCGGAACACCCTGTGAGCCAGGCACCATTCCCCCGGATCTATTCTGGATCTGCTGAGGAAATCTGCCAGTTGATTCCGTTTCCCTGGGAGATGAACGGCTACAATGCCCGCCAGGTTTCTCTGAACCCACCACATCAGGTGATTCATCAGTACCATCAACTTGCAGCTCCTGGTACCCCCTTGGTGATTGACATAGGATACCACGGTGGAGTTGTCCGTCCTTATCTTTACCCATTGACCCTTGAGCTGGATCGAGAAGTGCTTCAAAGCTTTGAGGACAGCCAGAAGTTCCAGCAGATTGGAATGAACCTTGCTCGTCTTGAAATTCCATTCTTCCTGCGCAAAGTGGTGGAGATAATGAGCGCCCCAACCCCACTGGCTGGCGTCCGTTGTCACGGTCCTCCATGCGATATCCCCTAATGGAAAGCCGTTGGCTAGGTGCTTTCTGTTCAGCCACCAGACCAGAGAATGGCGTACCTTCAGGGGAAGCTTGATGGGCTGGAACAGGTTCCCGGATAAGAAACGACTCAGGAAGTTGGCCTGGAATGGTCTCATCCTCCACTGAGCCCATCTCGTCAGACCTATTGTGGAGGACATAGAACCAAGGAGGCTCATTACCGCCCTTGCAGGGGCAACCGGGGAATTCAGCATTCTCCTCAATAACTGTCTGAGTTTCAGAATTCTCACTGATGAGAGCTGGACAGTACCCTTTAGGGTGTCGAAATGGGCACCCAAGTAAACCATAGATTGAGTCGGGTGGAGGTGGCTTTTCTTGGTGTTGATCTTCCAGCCGTGGGCTTGCAGAAACTGAATGCTGGTGATAGCCTGGGATGTCACAGAATCCACGTCGTTTCCCAAGATTAAAACGTCGTCCAGATAATGGTAAATAGCGATGTTTAGCTTTCTGAGCTCCGCGATGAGAACAACCAGGACTTTTGTAAACGTCCTCGGGGCAGTGCTCAGTCCAAAGGGGAGGGCCCTGGACTGGAAATGACCTTCCTCTACAGCAAACCTCAGGAACTTCTGATGTATTTGGGCAATGGGTATGTGAAAGTATGCGTCCAGTAGATCTATAGACAGCATCCATTGGTTGGGTGACACAACCTTTATTATGGACTGCAGAGATTCCATCTTGAACCTGCGAACGTGCAGATGCTTGTTCAGCCTGTGCAGATCCAGAATGGGTCTCCAACCCCCTGAGGATTTTCTTGTCAAGAAGATGTGAGAGTAGAATCCTTGAGTTCTTTCGCCTGCCGGTACTCGGACGATGACCTTCTCCTTCTGCAAGGAATGGACGAAATTTCGTAGAGCCATGCACTTTTCCCTGTCCCCTGGCCATTTTGTGAGGTGAAAGGATCGTTTGGGAGGATGCTTGAAGAATTCTAGTAGGTAACCTCTCCGAATAATATCCAGCACCCAAACGTCGCTTGTAGAGATGGTCCATCTTGAAAGATATTGGAGAAGACAAGCCCCGACACCTTCGGTTTTGGGCTGTACGTAGTCATAGATTCTTCGGGTCCTTAGAGGAAGACGACCCGCGAGACCTGCCTCCTCTGTACCCAGAAGGGGCACCTCTCCTCGGTTGGAATCGGGAGTATTCCCTACCAGGCTTGTAGGACCTACTGTCACGAAAGGAATGGTACTCTTTCCGGGCGCGAAAGGATCCTTTATACTTCCTCTCTTGGGGTAAAAAGGCTTTATTCCCTTCAGCCGCCCTCTTGATGCACTCATCCAAATTCTTGCCGAATAACATGTCTCCGTGAAATGGCAGAGAACACAAACTATTCTTGGAGGAAGCATCGGCCGCCCAAGATCTGAGCCAGAGCGCCCGCCTGGAGGAAACCGAGAAGGACATATTTCTAGCAAGGTTTCTCACCAGATCCACTGCGGCCTCCGAAGAGAAATCAATCGCTAGACGCATATCCTTCAGGGCATCAACAATAGAGGAACGGCTCCTGCCCCTCTTGATGTCCCCTTCCAGCTCCTGTAGCCAAACCTTCATAGCTCTTGAAACAGACGTGAGAGCAACGGCAGGGTGGAGACTCGTGCCTGAGGCTACATATGACTTAGACAGGCAGTATTCCATCTTACGATCCATTGGATCCCTGAAGGAGCCTGCATCATCCACTGGCAGGGTAGTGCGCTTGGCTAGCCTAACCACCGCAGCATCAACCTTGGGTGGAAAATCCCATGTTTCAGCATCTTTGGGATCAAACGGATACAATCTGGAGAATTTCCCTTTTGCAGAGGATCTCCTATCGGACCTGGACCATTCTTCTTTAATAAGGTCACTAATAGTGGTATGCACAGGGAAAGCCGCTCTCTTCTTTCTAAGATCTGAGAAATAGCGGTTAGATGTAGAGGGTTCCTCCTCCGAGGGCTCTTTCAAAGTAAGGGTTTCTCTGACCCGAGCAATCAAATGATCCACCTCTGCAGGTATCAGGAAGTCAGGATCAGGCAAAGCATCCTCCTCCGAGGAAAAAGCCAAGTCTCTCAGCGAAGCCGTGTCCATAAACTCATCCTCCGAGTTATCAGGAGACCAATCTGACGGCTCAGAATATCTAGGTCGCTTGTGGGTCTTACCAACCTCTTTGATGCCCCGGGCAACTGCATGCTTGATAAGCTGCTTAAAGTCTGGTGTTAACTGAGAAGGTCCAGCGGCTGCTGAGAGACAATTCGAACAGAGACGTTTCCCTTCTATGGCTCTGTTATCACAGGATACACACAGCGTCCTTTTGGGCGACTTCCCTTTGGACGATCCTGAAGTCTTTGTACTTTTATCACTGAAATACACCAAACGTGAATATTAGTACATTACCACTCTTTTAGATATCAAATATTAATAAATTCCAAAAATTGGATGGCTTACCTATATCGCTTAGATTGTGACCTACTATGATGAGAACATTCTGATTCTCTAGATCCTGAGCGCGAATCCATCTATAAATAATAGATGAAACAGCGAAAACTAGAACCCAGAAGAAAAACTACAGGAAACCAAACAAAGGAAAAAAGAGAAAGGAAAAGAACTTACTTCAGAAGAAAAAAGACGAAGAATCAACAATCCACAGAACTCAACGGTGCCAGAAACTCTCCAGGAAGCAGAAAACTCAAAAAAAAAAAAAAAAAAGGAGGCCTGGCGCTTTAAGAAGGCGTCTGACGTCATCGCGCATGCGCAGATGATCGAAAAGACGCGCGAAACGGCTAGATTTGCGCGCGAATTCCGCGCATGCGTCCCAGAGTCCCCGGAACCGCGCAGGCGCCCAGGAGACCCCTACACGCCGCGCAGGCGCACAGGAGACGCCTATACACCGCGCGGGCGCACAGGAGGTTCCCGACAGCCATGCAGGGAAACCCCAGAACGCTCAACGAAAAACTTTCCAAAGAAAGGAAAACCAACAGGTAAAATAAAATAACATTACCTCGAGTCTGGTGGGAACCAGGAAACCGGAAACCGGTCGCATTCCATTTACCTTTCCATGTCCTCACTGGAAAAAATGGAGAGAAAAAACCCCCGGTCACTAAAGGGGTTTTCTCCAGGGGGACACCTTTGCGCAGGGCCGTATACTGGAGACTTCCCAGGGGAGAGAGGGTGAACTCCCCAAGGGCCAGAGGAACCAATCCTCAGGTAAGCCATAAAAGAAAAAATTTAGCAGTCTGAAAAGACCGACATGTCCTAGGGATAGGACAGGAAAAAAAAGACTGGGGAAGGAGGGGCAGGAGGTGGTACTTATACGGCTTAATTATTATTCCTGTCCAATGGGGATAGGGAGGAGCTACCCAATGTTGTGCTGCCATGGATATGGCCAGGAAATATATATATATATATTAAAGATTATTTATATATATATATGTATATTTTATATTTTAATATTTTGACAAAATAATTTTTAAGGCTTTTCTAAATTATCTAGACTGATTTAATACTATACTTATATATTAACATTAATTAATATTTTTTATATTGTTGTTTTGAAAAAAAATTTTTAAGAGTTTATCCAATAAATATTAAATAATTTGAAAAAGCATATCCAAAAATAATTAATTAAGGCCAAAAATAATTTGCAAACAAATTAGTGACCTACAAAAGATAAGTCAAAATGGCACAATTTGAAAAAATGTCGAACAGCAGCTTAATAATCAATCAACAAAATGTGTGGGAACATCTGACTTGTAAATATGTCAGTTCACATGAACTTCTTGTATGACACATGATCTGCAATCATGATCTGCATGCATGCCGAGATGAAATGCCACCAATATGGGTGGACAATCTGACTGTGATGCTAATTACGCCACAGACATGCCAATTAGCTGGGCCAACACCACCCTGCCATCGATATTAGATCTTCTAAACTTGAAAAATATGCGCTTGCCACAACTCATCTTTTTAGTGAATACATCCCTTTGCTATTCTTCCACAGGAATTGTGATAAATATTTAAAAATGTGAATGAACTAGGAGCATGCCCAATGTTTTTGGGATTCCATTGAGTGCCAACCCAATGTTTGCAGAATATCATGAGAATGGTCGAACAAATATGATTGAGAGGACACTTGACACCTTGCTCTGTATGAGAATAATGGACAGATATTGAATAGAAGGAATGTGAAACAAGAAAATAAGTAAAACTGTTGAGCTGGTAAGATGCCCAGACAGACTGATCAGTTCTGCTTACAATTCAGCTGAAATCACTCCCAGCATATTGTTATATGTGACAAGGGTGAAATAATGATTTCCTTTTGACTTGGCAACAATATGATTTACCTAACAGACTGCGTTTCGATGACTGTGCTGCAGTGATGAGGAATCGCAGACAACATAATATATCTGACTTTTAATTAGGAAAGATCTAGGTGTAGATGTAATGCATCATTTTGAGCTACTGGAGAATATGTTGCAGTTTTGCCAACGCAGAGGAATGTGTTTTACGCACTAGCCAATACATGTCTGATCATATCAATGTGACCTGCCGACAGCTCACTTAAAACACCTGGGGCTCTACTCATCCAATCTCTGCCTGCTCACCTCTTGTTCAACCACTGAAAAGTATCCAGTAAGTGCTTAAAAAACATGGAACATTTACCAGCTGGACACAGAGACAGCAAGCTACGTGCCTTCAATTAATTTCACCTACAGTATTTACAGCACCAGGAATTGTAGTCATCACACAAGTGCCTGATCACATCTTCTGTGGTCACTCCTGTCCATCATTGCAAGACAGTGAAGTATTTTCAGGATGGACAAAGACACTAGTGGTATTGCTCGGGGGAGCATGCCTCCATACAAGTCCTGCTTTGGAGAAATAGTCCTGATTTCAGGGTCCTATTCCAAAATTCATCTCATTGGTGTCTGGCAATCCAGGGACATCATCGAACTGCCCTCAGTCAGGACAGGGCTAGTGCATCATTAGATGGACTCGTGCTGAGCAGTGGGCACAATGACCCTGCAGAGAGCACTTCAGCGGTGTTCTCTGCATAGTCATGTCAGTAAGGGTCCAGTCAGACAGGATGTCATGTCACAGGTGATGACAGATCCATTCCTGGTGACACTTGTTCCCATCCTGATTGCATTCTTCCCAATGTTGGGCGTTATGAGGGAGGAATTTTGGTGGAGAAACGGCAGACTTAAACGTACAATGCACTAGACAATGAAATATAAAAATAAAAAAAATAAAAAAAATTAGCGCTAGATTCCATATGTCTTGACACTCTGCTATTTTATTGGAACCAGCTGCTCTGGACTCCTTCTCCTGGGCCCTCCCAAATCACATTAATCAATTTTCCACTCAACTTGTTGAACTAACTTTTCCTCAGCATAATTTCTGCTCAAGTGCCTGTGCCTGTAAGGACAGGGGACACATTGCACACTAAAGATGGGGCCCAGAGCATCTAAGGAATTCCTCCCAGCTATGGTGGAGGTGGTTTTAAGAGAGAGTAAAAAAAGTGGTGAGGTGACAATAGTGTGTGTGTGTGTCTGAGTGTGTGTGTGTGTGTGTGTGTGTGTACAAGTTAATGTGCTTGTACGTTTGTGAATTCATTACTGGTTCTGAGGTCATGGGCCAAGATGCATATTTGGTGGGCTTAGTGGAATTTGTGAGCTCTAATGGATGTTGGTCAGTGTTTATAGGAATTAGGGTTAGATATCCATTGGTGTTAATATAGTATATTGTGCATTTTTAATGCATTTTTAAGGATTAAGTATGAAATGTGAAATTAAAATAGTGTATCTGTAACTCACATCTTACTTTCTTCAGGCAGTGTATGGCAATCATTCAGCTTATACTATGTTCTATGCTATTTTATGCTTATACACACACACACACACTCACATACAGACACACACACACACTCACATACACACACAAACACACACTCTCACACACACACACATATACAATTCACAAGAGAAAAAAATAGCTCTTGCAATGTTATGCCCCCGTACCTCTGAGAAGCAATGTATTATAAAGAGATTTATAAAAGCGAGAATGTTATCTTTTCTTTTTTTGTGGTCATGATGGCTGCACCTAGGTAGATAAGGCAAATCACATATATCATTTGTTCCTGCTTTAGTTCTGGTTCATTGAATATAATCCTAAGCTATTGAAAAAAAATATGAATCTGGAATGAATTAAAAAATCTGCTGTTTTAACTCATAGCATTTTAGACAGTCATAGGAATCTAACAGAAAGGATCCGAGTCGTTTGTTTTCTCTGTGACTTATATAATAGGAAATGTAGGATATGAAGAAAAACAGGCATTGCTCTCCAGCAAAGGGTTAATATTGATCCAGAAAAGCCACATTACTCGTTCGTACAGTGCTACGCGGCTGTGACTGATAAATGGGAATCATATATAAGGGGCTGTGTTTAATTCTCCCCATCTATCACCTCGAGCAAAGGGAATATTCAATAAAATCTGCTAGTTAATATGGTTATTCATGGCAATCTAAATGGGTAGCTACTAACGAGCAATAATGTCTTTTGCACCTCATTGAATTCTTTATATTTATATGCAGTTTGCATTGAAAATGAGTGATGCTATGTGCGATCTGAAGGGAGTAATGCCAGGAAAAAAATATTAATTGGAATATCCATTGGGATCAACGCCTTTCAACGTGTACAAATAGAAAACCGCAGATCTCCGCCTCTGTCGTATATCTTGTTAATTTATCGTGTTTACTATGATGGAAGGAGGTGGGTATTGAGACCAAGGAAGGTATTCAATTCATTTGATGTGAAACTATGGATAATAAAGAACATGCTCTTGCAGTAAAGAGAATTGTATATTTTTAGCCATTATATAGGTAATTCTTTTAATAGTGACAAGTTATGCCAGGATTACTTATCCGATATAATGAGGGGACTTTTATTTACAATAGTGTGACATACATCTTAAATGTTGAAGACTTTTGTACGTTCAAAAATCCAAGTAAATTGTGTATGGGGTGGTGGGAAAGGGGTATGATGGAGGGGGGAGAAGAGGGCCAGGGTATAGAATGTAAGGAAAAGTTCTAGAATCTAAGATTTTGCTCTGGTTTCAAACCTTTTCAGGAGTTATGCCAATTAGCAAGTTTGGAGTGACACCAACATATCTCAAAACAGACAAAAAGTGCATCATGCTTCAGAAAATGATGTACAATAATGAATATATGAGATTTGTGTACTGATCAGCTTGTGTTTGCAATATTCCATTGGTCATTTGAAAGTTATTGACCCTCATATTGGATCCAGAAAAGGAAATACATGGATGTAGGAAAATGAGTGCAGTGGCTCACTTAGAGTGTGTGTCTAAATACAAATACAAAAGTGACCTGATCCACATGAATTCTCTCAAGCAATGTATAAATAGCTGCAAAAGACCACCATTTTTGTAGACCACTTGGTCATCGTCCAGTGTTTGACATTATCAGAATCAAAATAAGAATGGAAGGTTGCATTGAGAGTAAAACAGTTAATTTCCCCTTAACAAATCATTTAGACAACTTAATGCATATCATACTATATCATAAGAAAAATAAATTGACTCAATAGATCATGCTTAATGGTCATTATTTATACATAATATTCATCTGCTCAGTATCTCTCTATTTCATATACTGTGGTTATATGTCAACACGGGAGAGAGGTACAACGCATTTCACATCTTCTCATCTTTTCAAAGTGCTATTCTTTGCTTCTTGTTTTCAAATTCCTTACCTTTCAGAATACAATATCATTTTTATTTTGTTTACAAAATCATAAATTATAACAATCTGTCTGTTTCTATCCCCTCTTTGAGAGCGTTCGGTATAAAAATGGCAATTTAATCCTTATAAATGTTTTTGTGCAATCTCGAATGTATGCTATTATCAGATTTAGAGGTGGATAGCCCTAAATCTGCTGTGTACTCCCTATTGTGTATTGCAAGAATTATATTGATACATTAAATAGATCACAAAATCAAATTGTAGTTGAAGAATAAATCGAAACAACAAACAATACATTTTGGAAAATGCTATTACAAATAAATCTACTTTTAGGTTTATAATAATATAGGCGAGTGTCTGCAATCATCAAAACAATGCTGATGGCAAAGATGTGTCTTGTTTTATTTCTACGGAGAATTAACTATGCATCATTTTCTTGACAGGCAACTCGGGTAGAAATCTTATCTAAAAAGAAACTCTTGAATTATTGATTAATGAGATTTCGAAATGATGCATTGCGGTATTATGACATGTTTCTACCCTTTTGTCTTTAAGCCTTGGCTTTATTAGAGAGCTAATTAATATAAAAGATTAGAAACATTAGAAACAAGTATAAATACTAGCTGACGTGGCTATAAAAGGAAGCTAATACATATGTACGTTTTCCATTCCATTTTTATTAGATTTCATTATATTAACAAGATTCATTATTTTCCTTGTTGAGCTTGCTTCATCCATTAGCAATTAAAAACTGGGCTTGAGGTATTAATGGGAATCCAGGGGCGAAGTTCTAAAAGGTGAGTAATCAACAGAACATTCCACTGTTTCCCATGACGATGTCCTTTGTTTTAAAAACTTGCTGAAAAATTGTTTTAAAATGTATCTAGAAATATACCTGTGGTTTTATTTGTTTTAACTAAAATTATGTTCATGTGACATGCAATGCCATCGCGCATTATAGCGCTCGAAAGCTTTCTTGACAACATGTGATATTGCACTGCTTTAGTCACAACACAGCTTGATCACTATTGCTTCTGGGAAATCCTGTCACCATTCGCTACCAAGGATTGCTTACATTCAGTTAGAAACATGGAATGTGACGGCAGATAAGAACCATTCGGCCCATCTAGTCTGCCCAATTTTCTAAATACTTTCATTACTCCCTGGCCTTATATTATAGTTAGGATAGCCTTATGCCTATCCCACGCATGCTTAAACTCCTTCACTGTGTTAACCTCTACCACTTCAGCTGGAAGGCTATTCCATGCATCCACTACCCTCTCAGTAAAGTAATGTTTCCTGATATTATTTTAAACTTTCGTCCCTCTAATTTAAGACTACGTCCTCTTGTTGTGGTAGTTTTTCTTCTTTTAAATATAGTCTCCTCCTTTACGGTGTTGATTCCCTTTATGTATTTAAATGTTTCTATCATATCCCCCCTGTCTCGTCTTTCCTCCAAGCTATACATGTTAAGATCCTTTAACCTTTCCTGGTAAGTTTTATCCTGCAATCCATGAACCAGTTTAGTAGCCCTTCTTTGAACTCTCTATAAATATCCTTATAGAGATACGATCTGCAGTACTGCGTACAATTCTCCAAGAGAGTTCTCACCAGTGTTCTGTACAATGGCATGAACACTTGCCTCTTTCTACTGCTAATACCTCTCCCTATACAACCAAGCATTCTGCTAGCATTTCCTGCTGCTCTATTACATTGTCTGCCTACCTTTAAGTCCTCAGAAATAATCACCCCTAAATCCCTTTCCTCAGATGTTGAGGTTAGGACTCTATCAAATATTCTGTACTCTGCCCTTGGGTTTTTACGTCCAAGATGCATTATCTTGCACTTATCCACATTAAATGTCAGTTGCCACAACTCTGACCATTTTTCTAGTTTACCTAAATCATTAGCCATTTGGCTTATCCCTCCTGGAACATCAACCCTGTTACATATCTTAGTATCATCAGCAAAAAGACATACCTTACCATCAAGACCTTCTGCAATATCACTAATAAAAATATTAAAGAGAATGGGTCCAAGTACAGATCCCTGGGGTACCCCACTGGTGACAAGCCCAAGCTTTGAATATACTGCATTGACTACAACCCTCTGTTGCCTGTTACTCAGCCATTGCCTTAGCCATTCAGCAATATTGGAATCCAAACTTAAAGATTGCAGTATATTGATAAGCCTTAAGCCTGTGCAACAGTGTCTTACTGAAATCTAGGTAAGCAATGTCTACTGCACAACCCTGATCTATTATTTTAGTTACCCAATCAAAAAAATCAATAAGATTAGTTTGGCATGATCTCCCTGAAGTAAACCCATGTTGTCTCTGATCTTGAATCCCATGTGATTTTAGATGTTCAACAATCCTATCCTTTAACATGGTTTCCATTACTTTCCCTACTACTGAAGTTAGGCTTACTGGCCTATAGTTGCGGGACTCCTCCCTACTAACTTCCAATCTTCTGGGACTACTCCTGTTAACAATGATTGGTTAAATACATCTGTTTTTGCTAGTACACCACTAAGCTCCTTTAAAAACGTTGGGTGTATTCCATCAGGTCCCATCAGGTCCCCTATTTGTCTTTACTTTTGACAGTTGAAATAGAACCTCTTCCTGTAAACTCACATGTAACAAATGACTCATTTGTCCTTTATCCTAACTGAGGCCCCTTTCCTTCATTTTCATCTATAAATACTGAACAAAAATATTAATTGAGGCAGTCAGAGCTTTATACATACCTTCCATCTTTTGTTTTTAATCTAACTAATCCTTGTTTTACTTTCCTTTTCTCATTTATGTATCTAAAAAACATTTTGTTCCCCTTTTTTTCTACTGACTGTGCTATTTTCTCTTCTGTGTGTGATTTGGAAGCTCTTATAACTTGCTTAGCCTCTTTCTGCCTAATCTTATAGGTCATTCTGTCTTCCTCACTCTGTTTTTTTTTATAATTACTAAATGCAAACTTTTAGTTTTTTACTATTTTGGCCACATCTGCGGAGTACCACAGTGGTTTCTTGAATTTTTTGCTTTTTTTTTTTTTTTTTTTTCAATGTATACTTTTTATTCAAATTTTCCATATATATCAAAGAAACAAATGGGATACAGAAGAGAAGAGTAGGGGAGGGGAATATTCAATACATACATGTTATTCGAGACATACAGGTCATTTGGTAGATTGTGAACAGGTATATACAAGCGAATAGAATTACAGTCGGTCTCCATCTGACAGTTTATACAGAAACGGATCAATAATTAAATAAAGTGACAGTTTGGTCTAATGGACCTATGTGCTGTTACCGTTGCATTGTACATTACAATTGTCCACCTTATATTTATTTCTACCAAGAATAAGTGAAACAGTTGCATAGGTCGTGTATTATTGGAGGGAGAGCTACACGACCACAACCTAACTTAAGCGGCTTGTAGGACGGCATGTTAAAAACCTCCAGAGTTATAGGGTTATAGTTGCCTATTCTGGTGGCCTGCTAAATCCCTCCTTGACCTGTGCCCAGGTTGATCCGGCCTATTCCACTAATTACCCCATGCTCAACAGTGCCGGGTGACCCCTTCCATGTGTTAACTTTGAGTAGTGGATTCTTTATGTTATACATATGTTGGGTATTTCTTAATGTTGCCATGAGTAGAATAATTGCTGAGTGGAAGTCGTCCGGCCTGTTTTATAAGACTAACGTCCTTTTAGGGGAATGCCCCGTCCCGATCAGCCCGTGCACGGTCCTCAGCAACCACCCGCAAGACAATCGGAACCGAACACCCCCCCATTCTCCGTCATCTATATCTGTGTTATGCCTCTGAAACGTGGACGCGGTGTAACTGGATTGGGTGGGAGGGGAAGGTAATGGGGGGGGGGAGAGTAACTAGGGAAAGAAAAGAAACAATGCTATTTGTACTATGCATAGGAGAGCCTTACATGTCCTCGGAGGTAATAAGTAGTAACCTACAGATCGGCAGGACAGTGGAATAGCTTATGTCAATGTGTTGGTGTATACATCAGCGGAGATGTGTTGCCGGTAGGAAGAGTGCTAGGTTCAGTTAGTCCAGAGGGTCCAAGAGATTATGCGGTTCCTAACTAATTGTTCTTAAGTCTGGAATATCGGTTTGAGGATTGCTCTGTTAGCAGTCCAGCTGGCCCATTTTGTAGTGTGTAATTCCTCTCGCCCATTAAGCCTATGCGCCAGAAGTTCGTATTCATATGTGGCGTCTACCCTGTTCCACACTTCCGTGAAGGAAGGTGCGTTGATGCCTTTCCAGTGGCTAGCTATACTAGTCTTAGCTGCCATCAAGATATGAATGGCAACTACTTTTTGTGGTTGTGAGAAGACAGTCGGGGAGAGATGGAGTAAATAGCAGTCTGGAGCAAAGGGGATTGGTACCGTCATGATCTTGTTAAGGGCCTTTCTTATCTGTTGCCAATACGGCCCCAATGTAGGGCAATCCCAAAAAATATGTCTGAGAGTGCCCACATGAAGGCCACATCGCCAGCATTTATTCGATACACCTTGATACATATGTGCTAATCGACTTGGGACCAAGTACCATCTCATCATGAGCTTGCAGTATGCTTCCCAATGAGAGAGACTGTGTGAGGAAGCTTTGGTTGTTTGGATAGCTTGGAGCCATAGCGGGATAGGGATAGAGATATCAAGTTCTGTTTCCCATTGGTCCATGTACTTGTGTTTGGACAATGGGTCTGCTCCGTTAATGGCGGTATAGCACAGGGATAATGGTTTGATCTTTGTGCCCTTGCCTATACAGTGTCGTCCGAAGAGAGTGAGCTGAGATTCTTCTGTGGGCTGTATTTTGTGTGTATGTGTTATATGTTTAACTCTTATGTAGGTGAAAAGGTCTTTAGCCGGTAAGTTAAATTCTGTTTGTAGTTCTGGGAAGGTCTTAAGGCCTTGTGGAGTGAACATTTGGTGGATATGGGAGATCCCTTTTTGGATCCAGGATGTCACTGGTATATTATGTGACAGTGCTGCGAGAGCGCTCGTAGGGGCGTAAAATATAAGATTCTCTGCACCGGTGAGGGTGGTGGCCCATCTTAACCAGCTGTTTATTAAAAAGCGTGTATTTGTCAGAGGGTTGCTTTGTTTTGTGTCCCATGTTGTGTGTGTTCGAAGCACTTGTGCAAGGTTGTGTGGGTGTAAACATGCGTTTTCTAGGCGTAGCCATACCGGGGGTTTGGGATTAGACAGGACCTCCAGTCCTTGCGCTAGGAGTGCTGCTTTATAGTATGATTTCACGTCTGGAATGCCCAGGCCTCCCTTTAGCGGGGATTGCCATGTGAGTCGTCTTGCTATCCTTGGTGGTTTTTTTTTCCAGATGTATGCATTAAAGATCGACTGGAATCTCTTCAGGATTTTATCTGGTAGTTTTATCGGTAGCGTTCGAAAGAGGTAAAGTACATGTGGTAATGCCATCATTTTCGTGGTGTGTATTCTACCTAACCATGACACCTCCAGTTTCTGCCAGGTATCTAATTGTGCCTGCAGTTTGTGAATCATAGATACATAATTTTCCTGCACTAGTAGTGAGTCAGATTTATGCCTAGGTATTTAAGAGAGGTTGATCTCCAGTCAAAGGGGTGTGAATCTTTTAATGTTTGTACCATCTGTGGGGGCAGGCCTATGGGTAGTGCCTGAGTTTTCTTGAGGTTGTTTTTATAGTAGGAGACCTCCCCATATTGAGACAGAAGGTCCATCAAATTCGGGATGGAGGTGTGTGGGTGTGTTAAATAAAGCAGGACATCGTCCGCAAATAGTGCAATTTTCTGAACTCCGGCCGGCGTGTCTAGACCCTTGATTCCTGGGTGGGCTTTAATGCGGTTTATGACCGGTTCTAGGCTCAGAATGAACAAGAGGGGTGAAAGCGGGCAGCCCTGGCGGGTGCCGTTACTTATGTCAAACGGCTTGGATAGGAAACCAGAGTTGAAGACTCTTGCTGATGGGGCCTGATAGAGGGCCATAATACCCCCCAGGGTGGAGGATGAGAACCCCATTTTCGTGAGTGTTAGTGTCATATAGTCCCAGTTCAGACGGTCGAACGCTTTTTCAGCGTCGAGCGCCAGAACGGCACCCCCCTGCTTGCTAGTCCTAGCCCAATGAATCAGATTTAGGAAATGTCTCGTGTTATCTCCCGCCTGTCTACCTGGCACAAAACCAGCCTGTTCTTCCGATACTAGCTCTACCAGGAGAGGTTTGATCCTTGTCGCCCAAAGTTTGGCATACAGTTTCGTGTCTGCGTTTAGCAGAGATATTGGTCTGAGATTTTCGCTCACTGTGGGCGGTTTGCCTGGTTTGGGAAGGGTTACAACATGTGCCTCTAGCATCTCTTTAGGCATAGAGCCCGTGCTTTTTATGTCGTTATAGAGCAAAGTCAGGACTGGCGTTAGGATCGGTTCCAGTTTATGATAATAATAATTGGATAGTCCGTCCGGACCAGGGGCCTTATGTTTTGGTAAAGAGTGTATTGCTCGCCTTATCTCGTCTTCTGTGAAAGGGGAATCTAATGCGCTGCTCTTTCTGGGATCCAGGTGGGGTAGAGTGGTGGCCTCTAAAAAATCATGAATATCTTTTAGGGATGGGTGGGGCGAGTTATGGTCATTTTTTAGGTTGTAGAGGTTATGGTAATACTGCGCTAGTTCATTGACAATATCTTCCGGATTATATAAGTTACCTTTAGAGGGTGAGTTGATATAGGGGATTTTAGATTGGAGTTGTTTGGTTTTAAGTTTGTTTGCTAAGAGTCTACCCGCTTTATTTCCCTGGGTGTAATATTTCAGCTTCAGGGACCTCATCCATCGTTCTGTCGTGTTTAAAGATAGAGAGCCTAGTTCTTTCTGCAGATCTCCTATTCGTTTGGAGAGTGATTTGGATGGTTTTAATTTATTCTGTGCTTCTAACTCTGTGTATTCTTTCATGAGTGAAAGGTGTATATCTGTCTGTTGTCTTTTGTGTTTTGCTCCCTCCCTGATTAGTACCCCTCTAATCACCGCCTTGTGGGCGACCCACAGTGTGCTGACCGGTATCTCGTCTGAGGTATTTTCCTTGAAGTATTCGGATGCCTCCCTAGTGATTACTTTCAACACTTGAGCCCTATCCAACAACCCTTCATTAAGTCTCCATTTCCCTCGTCCCCTAGCTGGATATAGTGCCGCAAATGTTACCACAACTGGGGCATGGTCCGACCATGTTCGCGTCCCTATGGAGACATCTAATATATTCGGTAGGGTTCTGGCATCTACGAGGCAAAGGTCTATGCGTGAATATGTCATATGAACGGGGGAAAAATAAGTATAGTCTTTTTCTGTGGGATAAGTGGAGCGCCATGTGTCATACAAATTGTGTTCAAAAAGCAAATTGGAGAAAAGGTTACCATTAGTGCGAGATATCGCTGTGGGGGATTTATTTTGAGCTCTCTTTATATCTAATTCAGGGTTCGGTGCACAGTTAAAGTCGCCACAAATAATAACGTGGCCTTGTTTTAGTGACGCTATTTTTTTCAAAGCTTTGCGAGTGAAGGCAATTTGGTTGTCGTTTGGTGCGTATAAGGACACTACTGTAACCAGAAAGCCATTCAATGACCCCACCAGAATTAATAATCTGCCCAAGGGGTCGGTGTATTGCTTAATTTCCTGGAAAACCCAGTCTGTGTGGAATAATATGGATACTCCTTTAGATTTGTTCGGGGAGTATGCATGGAATATTTGAGGGTACTGTCTCGAATACAGTTTCGGTGGTTTACGTGAGCAGAAGTGGGTTTCCTGCAAACATGCAATCGCTGCATTAGATTTTGACATTTCTTGAATTGCGAGACGTCTTTTGTGGGGACTATTTAGGCCTTTCACATTGAGAGAAAAAACTTTAAATGATGCCATTTGTATGGGAAGGGTTAATCATCTTGTGCATACATAGTAGGTATAGTTCGGTAACAGATCCCAGCTGGGGGAGTTGTGTCCCTATGTGGTGGAAACCTATCATGTGGAGCTGTAGGTGATTTCCTGGCATCTGCCTGCTGTAAGTGTATCGTGTCTCCAAGTACATATTCGGAAAGCTATCGTCAGACATTCGGTTCATAGTACGGTTTAGCATACGAGAGAAAGGTAAACATACTAAACATAACAAACGATTTGAGCAATATATACAATAAACTTTATACAAAACTCCTTTGCCGTTGGGGCAAAGAAAGAGACCAGGGTGTGTGTGTCTAAACACACTACACATTGTCTGGTCTGGGTGGGGTGGTGAGTAATCCACCGTTATGTGCCATCTCTTAACATTTGAGTTGTCTGGACATTGAAAGCAGCGGCAGATAACCATATATCAGATAAAGGAATACACAGTTTAAACATATATGCATTGTATCCTATTCCTATGTTGAAACGTAATAGAGAGACAGGTGGATACGACAGAGATGACCCTGGGTAATGATAATCTGTAGTGTGGTACATCTGGGTCTGGAAACCCCGTTGTTCGTGGGGCCTAGTCGGTGATCTCTGATGGCCTTTTGTCGTGAGGGCCTAAGTGTATAAGGGGGTATACCCCGGGATAGATCCTCTTTATTAGGTGACTCACATCACTAATGCAATATATATTGCTATATAGGCCCCTCGATTGCTATTCGATTCAGTACGGGTGTACATCCGTGACTTGTATTAGGGCCCTCCACCTGAAGTAGGTTTAACGGGGCGTTAAATTGAGTTACTTATAATTGTGGCCTTCCCGTCTTTGTCGAGGCCATAGGCGGGTAAAGCATATATGACTGGTAGTTTGTGTGTACCCCCCTGGATTAGTGTGTTGGGCCCTGAGAACATGACTCTCGAGAGTCATAGGGGACCCATCGGATTAACATTTACCCTGGAGTTCCTATCCAATACAATATCTCTAACAGTTATTGAGCTATTAAAGACCTAATAGCTACAGAATATAAGAAACAGGAAATTAGCATATAACATTCTAGCGACAATAAGAGCATTGCGATACTCAAGTGATCCTTGAAGACGTGCGTAGCCAAAGATATGCATCAGTCTGTGGAAGATGTAGTATTCAATTTCGTCGGGGAGCCTGCGAGAGTCCATTCAGGCCTCATTCTTTTCGGCAGTGGTGGCTTCTGTTTAGGTGACTGTCCCATGGCGTGATGCAGGCCCCATTCTTTTAGCTTGGCTAGTCCCACTTCAGGTTCCAGGACCATCACCGATTTCCCTCCATGCCAGATAAGAAGTTTCGTCGGGTATCCCCATCTGTATGGTATATTGTGGTTCCTCAGTGTCTTAGTAACATCAATGAATTCCCTTCTGCGCGCCATGGTAGTTGCCGAAAGGTCAGCATACACACTGATCCCCTGGTAAGGTTCTGGCAGATTCGCGAGTTTTCTCGTTGTTTTAAGTAGTTCTTCCTTGGAGCCATAATAATGAAATCGGGCTACAATATCTTTGGGGGTGTCAGCTGTAAATCTGGCGGGTCGTGGGAGGCGGTGAACCCTATCAAGCATCCAGGCTTCTTCTTTCAGGTGAGGAACTAGAGCCGCGCACATGGTCTGTATATAGTGCGCCAGGGCCTCTTGTGGAATGTTGTCAGCTACTCCCCTGAAGCGTAGATTGTTCCTCCTCGCCCTATCCTCCATATCTGCGAGTTTAAGGCGCATGGTGGTCTGTTCCTCTTCCATTTTCTGTCGTTTGTCTACAAGGTCGTTGTGTGCAAGGCATAGTTCATCAGTCTTAGCCTCTAGTTGATTTGTTCGTCCCCCCAGTTCCTGGATGTCGCTGCGCAGGTCATCCGCTATTTGGCGGAGATCCGCTCTCAGGGACCCTTTCAGATCCTGCATCATGGTGTGCAGGCTTTTATTAGTCACTGGGGCGTCTTCTGGAGCGATGGTGCAGTCCTCTGGGTCAGGTATTCCCTCCGAGCACGGTGATTGTGGCGCGGACCCGCCGCCATCTTGGATTTGCCGCACGCGGCTTTTTCCAGATTGCCGCACCGGATCGGTCAGTTTGGTTTGTTTTGAGGGTGCCATGTGTGTCCACAGCAGTGTCCGCTCCCGGGGGTTAGTTTTTTTTAGCTCGCCAGACGGCTAATCGTTGCTTTAGGCACGGTGGTTCACGGAGCGAGCGTTACATGCGGCTGCTCCGGTCGGCAGTTGGCCACGCCCCCCCGAATTTTTTGCTTTTACTGACAAGCCTAATGCAATTTTCTGTGGCCTTCAGTAGTGCAACTTTTAAATAATCCCATTTCTCTTGGACTCCATTTAAATTGCTCCCGTCTGATAATGACTCCTTTACACATATTCTAATTTTAGAAAAGTCTGTTTTTCTAAAGTCTAAAACTTTTGTTTTTGTGTGGTGTGACTCAGTCACTGTTCTTATATTAAACCACACTGACTGATGATCACTGGATCCTAAACTTTCACCTACAGTAATATCTGATACCAAATCTCCATTTGTTAACACCAAATCTAGTATGGCCTCTTCATGAGTTGGTTCCTCAATGATTTGTTTTGGAGACAATACCAGTAGGGAGTTTAGAATATGTGTGCTCCTGGCACAAGCAGCTATTTTGGTTTTCCAGTTCACGTAAGGAAGATTAAAGTCACCCATGATGATAACTCCCCCCCTTCATTGCCATTTTAGCTATTTCCTCAACTAGTAGATTATCTAACTTTTCTATTTGTTCTGGGGGCCTATAAATCACAGCTCCACGAGTTACTGTGTGATTACCAAATTCTAACGTAACCCAAACGGACTCTATGTTTGCCTTACTAACTTTTATTAGGCTAGATTTTATGCAATCCTTCACATGCAGGGCCACCCCTCCCCCTCTCTTGCCTTCCCTGTCTTTTCTATATAAAGAGTACCCTGATTGCTATGTCCCAGTCAGTTGGGACCTCAAATCTGGCTGATTGAATGTAAAAATTGTTTAAAATTCACACTATGTTGTT
Organism: Pelobates fuscus; assembly: GCF_036172605.1. Lineage (NCBI taxonomy): Eukaryota > Metazoa > Chordata > Amphibia > Anura > Pelobatidae > Pelobates > Pelobates fuscus. The sequence continues at coordinate 5,906,640 of NC_086329.1, forward strand.
CGATAAAAATGTATTATGTATGTATTCGACCATGCTTCCAATGATAAAATGTCTGACATTACCGAGGACTGGCGGTAAAAGGACGAGGCCTATAGAGTCCAATACATGAGTGACTTTTTTCAGTTTGTCCACTGTTGTCTCATTGCATTCCCAGCGGTAATAGGTGATGATCCTTAAATGGACACGTGTCTCAATGGTATGATGTGAAAACTAAGCTGTTTCAGCTCAGAGGATGAAATAGTAATTCAAATGTGTTAAATCTGAAGTGTACACAATGTTAAACATGCAGTGAATGTAAAAGAAGTCCAAGATAAGTCGCAAGCAGATGCTCTTTGAAGATAAAACATTTTTTTGTATGAAATTATCTGCTTTTTTTGTAAGGTAATTCAATTTGTTGTTTTTTTCAGTTATGTTATCAGTTGCTGATTTTTAAAAAAAAAAGGCCTTCCAGAGGCCAACAAATAATACAACAAAGTGATATAATGACATTAGCATCGCGAATAAAGTTAATTTATTTTGTGTGTTTCTCTAGGTGGATCGACATTTGCATTTATTGTCCATGAGAAAGAGTTCCTTCAGTAGCTTGAGGCCATGAATGTCAATCATATCTCCCCAGCCCGGTAAGGCTATTTAATCTGTACAAATTGAATATCGTATTAGTGAAGAGCCGAGTGCCGCTTCATTGCCTAATGCATCATCCTCTTTGTGATTGTCCTTGATCAAGAAAAGCAGTGCTTCAGCCTTCTGAGTTTTACGGAGACTCCTTATTAATGTCTGCTCTGTTTCTGATAGTATGAAGTAGTTGAAGGAACGTCGAAGTCAGAATATATATATGTATGTCCTGAAAGTACTGACCGATTCTCATTTATATGTACTGTATTGGTAATTCATTGAAGCAAAAACAAGCATTCATATAAACATATGTAAAACAGCAAATAATAAAAAAAATTATATGTACTCGTAATTAAAGTTAATTTTGCTCCATTTTCTGTAGCCCTGCAGTTTTTGTAGCCTCTGCAGTGAGCTAAGCAAATTGCATAGGGTGGCGCTAGCGTCCGCTGTCTCCTTTCGGCCAATTTATTAAAGTTGTGATCATTTGTAATAATCATTGCAGTAATATGATTGGCCCTTTATTTATGCAGCAATATTATCGGCCCTTTTCTTTATGGCTGCTAAGTGTGGCCGCCATAATGGAAATTGTCCTGGTTTGAAATCTTCTGTTCTGCCATACTGACTGGTTAGAGCAGTGGTAATCCCTGTCAGACCACCTCAGCAGTAAGTGTTCCTGGGCAAGACACCTAGCGATATCTAACTACCTACCTCACATCCTCATAGATCGTAGGTTTGTTAGAACAGGGTGTTCTTTACCTCTAAATACCTCATTTCATACTCAGGAATATGTTGGAGATATAATAATAATAATAATAATAATAATAACAATAGCTAGGTAGACATGAAAAGATGGCTCTTTCATTTTGGGCAAGTAGGTTAAGCTGTTTTGTAATTTTATTTTTTTTCCTCCCAAGCGATGTGAAGCTAATAAAAAGACTCAAAATAGTTGATCTGAAAAAATAGCTTGGCTATTTTATCTTTAATTGTATAATCCGGTTTCCAATTCACCGCAGTTTGATGTTTAGTGAATATTTTTGGTCTCTATCTTTTGGTCACATGACTACAGCCTAGCATTAATCTGGCCGGAAGAAAGTATGAAGCAGTCAGCCAAAACCAGAAATTAATTGTACATCTCATGTAAAACGAGAATTTAATCATTTATTTGTTTTTTGTTTACAGATACTTAATGCTGTTTTTTCCTAGACTTGTGCTTTTGGTTTTGACCAAATTAAATTTGGACTGATCAGCCGTATCTCTGGAGCACAATTCGGACATATAAACAAGAAAACAGCTAGTGCAGTGGCTGAACATGTTTTGTTTCATTCCGTCTTTGGAGCTGTGTCTGTGGTGCCAAGAAAGAGACATGACTGATGGGGAAAAAATAAATAAATATAGATTTTCTGCAGCTCCTCCCTTTTCCTTCTACTGGTTACTTCTTCTTACTTGATCTGTGAACCAAATGGCGGGAATATAGACCTCTCTGTGCACTGCACAATATAGACATAATATTTATATTATGTATTTATTTTGCAATACACTGATTGGCCCATTTCAAGCCCTTTTTTGTTGTCATAATGTTTCCCCTAATATTTTTCAATGGATGTCATTCAGCTGAACCAATCATCATGTGAACGAGTGCCTGACATCCAAAACAACATTTTTTTGGCCAAATATTATTTGGCAAACTGAACTTTACCAATGAACAAAAATTATATGTTTCTATGCATTCCTCTCAGCATTGGGAGGTATGTAATTAGGAATCAATAAGGGTCGTTGGGCCTTATAGGGGGTGTCATCACTGATGCAACTTGTGTCACTAATAACACCCACAATGAATAGGGTCCTTATAACACCCACAATGTGTTGGCCCTAATAACACCCACAGTGGGTGGGCTCTAATAACACCCATAATGAATAGGGCCCTAATAACACCCACAGGTCATTAATAACATGCACAATGGGTGGGTGGGCCTGACTACACAAGGTAGCATTTCAGTCTACTGTCAAGGGCGCCAGGCTTGCAAACAGACTCTGAGCAGGTCCTCTGTTTGCAGGACAATGCAGAAAGTTTTGATGAAGTGCTCTGTTCATGGTCCAAGTGATAACTGCACAACGTGAGCTTCTAATGATGTGCTTATGTTCTGCTCCTCGGTCAGTTTCCTGTTGTCCTCAGATGCGGAACAACACGAAACAAAATAGGGATGGTGGGACAGGAACCTGAAATCAGGACTGTCCTGATAAAAATTTGACATGTTTAATTTCAATTGTACAAAAAAAAAATCCCAGCCTCTTGTCACATCTGTGTTTTTTTTTATTAGTTATTGTTACTGTTACAAAACTGTTATACACCCTGGATTATATTGACTATGTTGTGATACTTTGGCTTTGGTACGTGAATATTACATCGTTTTCCCGAATGGACTATAAATACCCTGGTTCGTCAAACGAACAACCGACCACCCAGCTCCTGGCGTGTGCCGCCACTTAACCCCGGTCACCTCTCCAACTAATGAACGGTTGACCACCCGGCTGGGAGCGTGTGCCATCAATTGCTCACCCAGGGAGTTGCGGTTTGCGGTTAACCGCAGGCTAATTGACGGCCCCAGTATATATCCGTTCGTGCCTTATCTACCGATGGTTAACCTACCGAAAGAGGCACGAACGGGGACCACCCTCAATCTGGAGTGTGGCAGCAATTAGAACATAGAACGTTGCGGTTAACCGCAGACTAAGTGGCCCTTCACGGAGGGCTAATTTTGGATACCGAACAGCGACCACATCCAGGCAGAGAGCAGGGATTCGGGCCCAACTCTGGCCGGTATTAGTTCCACGAGTTGGCGCCGAGGTCCCACTGCCTATTGTTGCACATAAAAACATGGCCGCCATTTTCAGCCTGCGACCCAAATACACGAACTGACTTTCTTTCGACGGAATACAGCTACGGGTTCGTGGGTTTGAGTCGGTATTCGGTAGATTAGTGCATACGGACCAGAGCTATAAAATGAGTGGTGAAAGTGCCGAAATATCTATGAAACTGTTGAAGTTATGTATTTTTAATGTGTTTTCTGTGTGTAAAATAAACTTGGGTTTTGGGCGCTTGGAGATAATTATATTACTGTAACCATTGAGTTCATTATCTCCAAGCTGGGCGGTATCAAATTCAAATGATACATTGTACTCTCATTGGTTGATGCATTATGTTATCCCTGTATCCCATCAGGTCCAGAGGGGGCTGTCCCTGGACCTGAGATTTTGCATAAATACCGATCCCTGTGTGCCATTAAAATGAGTTCTTGTTTGACCTTCAAATCGCAGCCTCGACTCGTTTTGTGGGGAAAGAGTATCCTAGCTGTAAAATAGCTAGTGGGATTGTTCTACACTTACAGGATCCTTCTGGATATCGAGACAAAGTGGCTTCTCTCTCTCTCTAAACTGGGATCCAGACTTTCCAAGCGGTCCAGCATCCAGCTAGCCTGGGAGTAACCGTAACAGTTACAAACTATAAAAACTTTAAAGAGCACTGCTAGATTTATCATTAAAAAAAATGAAAATAAAATAATGATGCTTCCAACTATGCTGAGAAGTAGGGCAAGTGAGCTTCTGTGGATCTTCCAGCAGTTCTAATGTCTAAATGGGTACTTTAAATTATACACAAGTCATTTAATAGTTCTGTAAGTATACATGTGTTTAGCCTTAGGGATAGATCCTGAAGTGGAAATATTATCTTGTTCAGAGATATAGGGAGTTCATCTAAATCGTATGGTTTCTTTAGAGAGTTTCACTATCTGCTGTCTGTCAGATATATTTATGATCACTACGTGGACATTTTTATCAATAGTATACAAGCTTCACATTCTCCATTAATGTATTTAGAACAACATTTCTGTTTATTACCAAGGGACAAATGTAATACTAGATCAGTAATATCTGCAATTTGCAAGATTGGGTTCACTCGGGTTCAAATTAAGCGAACATATCCCAAGGTGCAAAGCTTTCCTAACGGGAGGTATAAAAAACAAAGCTGAATGCTCATTGGAACTCAACAATTCTATATGTTCTTGTGATAAATTATTTATATTTCATCAGCCTACTATGGTTTGAACCCAAGCTGTGAATATAATATAAACCAGCTGTAACACACAAATCACCACAATCTGTTTAAATGCCAGGTGTTTCCTTATAAAATAAAAACCTGAGATCTACAAAATAGCTCTATATATATTTGCTATGTTACATACATATTTTTGCAGAAATTTGTGAAATGTTCATAAGTTAGTACAGACATTATATTTTTGTTTTTTTCTTGAAAAAGCAAGACATGACCATATTGATGGAAGAGAAAGAAGTCCACCTGAAAATAAAGGTATGTCCCATTCATGATATACAACCATGAACTATGTATTTTTAACCCCCATCGGCTATAGATCTGAAAGAAAGCCATACAATGCCATCAGTTAGTGTAGACCAACAAGCATTGAAAGCACATTAATGCATTATTCTTTTAGAAACGTGCTTTATTTCGGAACAGGCTAAATGAGAAAAGGCTGGACATTGGGGTAGCCATTCCTTAATCTGTTACTTTTTGTTGATGAATTAGAGGCAATATTGAAGAAATTAAGGTTTATTCAAGACTGCATCAGGAAGTACAGTGATATATCCTGAATTCTATATACATTGTTCAGACTTGAATCAAGGCAAATTATTAGGTGAACATTATTTTTCAGACTGAATGCTAAAACTTTTTATTGTTGTATGTACATTGCTATTTTTGGTGCCACTAGCCACACTATGGCTAAACATAGAGCCGCGTGTCCGGTGTGTAGACGGTACCTGTCTCCCGGTGTAGTATTACTTTTTATACCACAGTTACTTCTGATGTTGATTTACCTCCGGTGGGTGGACTGACTACAAGCTCCTTTGTGGGGTCTATTAAATTAACTGTAAATATAGATACATGCCTAATTTACTAAATGTAATAAAAAACAGGGTGGGCTGAAAAAAAAAAACCTAAATAGTTATGATATGTTCATTTATGCCTCGATTTAATAATTTTGGATTGGCTTTTCAAATCATATAAGATTTTTGGATAAACTTTTAACATGATTTAATAGTTTACAACATATTTAAATATTTATTTTGATATATTGATTTTTTTTTTAATAGATTTTTTTAAAAATGTTAATATTTAAAAAAAAAAACAGTTTTTTTAAGGTTTACCCCAATCATTTGAAAACGTATCCAAATATTAAATTGAGGCCTCGATTTCAAAGAAAATAAAGAAGACTCTCACCATATTTCCATATATCATTCAGTTCATGTATGTGCATTTTACTGGAATTATAGCATTCCCCTACACAAACGTGAAGAGAAATCTTCTAATATTGCTATCTTTGAGATATCTGTTATCCGCTCAACAACATCATACTTCATATAAAATCTATTGGTTTATAATTCTCCCCGGAACACTAGATTTATGCTTATCTCCTTTAAATATCTCTCCTGCCCACCCACAACTGCAAATAAGGACACTTTACGTTGACTATCAAATTAAGCTCTTCACAGCTCACCTAATCTATTTCACTGGCTTGATCCTCTTGCATTTCTCTTTAGTTATGAGCAGGAACAAAAATGACTTTACAGCATGAGAGAATATGACCTAAAGAGAGGTCATCTGCCTTCTCTCTTATATCTCATATAGTTGTGATTTCAATCAACTGGTTCAAACAAGACCAGTTATTGCTATCCCGTCCCAGCTTACGTATGTTTCCTGATGAAAGTTTATATTGTTTATCTCCACCGATATTTCAGTAATATTACCATTTATAGAGTTTTGCAATCTTTTATGTCCAGCTGAGATTAGGAGTAGATATTTATATCATTTTTTATTGTTCTTAAAGAGAAATACCACTGCCCAAATGCAACCAAATAAAAAAAACACACCGTTTACTAGATATACCCTAATGAAAACATGCATGCATTTAATTATGCATGTTTTCTATTTTTATAAAGAAATCTAAAATAGCTTGCAAGAGCTGCTGTTCTCTTGTCTGCAACTTTTGCAAGCCCTCCCCTTCTAACCCTGCCCACACTTTCTGTGTCTGTCCAATCACAGACTTCTTAATGTAGCTCAATGAGAAGTCTTTGCAAGGCAGGTGCTCTAAAAATGACTGACTGTTGAGTTAATTTCCACTGAACTAACCAAACCAGGAAGTAACAGGACTGGCTGTTTTTAGCTGAAAGTGATTCTATAGTGCCAGGAAAACAAAGCGGTTTTCCTGGCACTGTAGAATCCTGCAGTGACCCCCTCTCTCACGCCCCCCTTCCTGAGCGGCTGGAGGGGTTAAAACTCCTTCAGTCACTTACCTGAATCCAGTGCCAGCAGTGGGTCAGGCTCCGACCACGCTTCTCCCCCACCTATGTCAGCTGACGGGGGAGACCTAATCCGCGTTCCTATGGGGAAAAATCTAAAGCTGGAGGTCCTCATGCATAGCGTGAGGACGTCCAGCAGCAGATAACTGACCAAAGGTCCATTTCAATTCCGAAAGTCCCTCTTGTGGCTGTCTGGTAGAGGAGGAGGAGTTAACCCTCAGAGGTAATTATTGCAGTTTCTCAGGGTTAAGGGACATTGAGCTAAAGTGGTCTGGGTGCCTACAGTGTCCCTTTAATTTCAGAACGATGAAAGACTGATTTTCTTGTGCTAAGTATCAAACCCAGCAAAAAATATACATACACAATTTTCCTAGCACTCATTTATGAAGTCCAAAAAAGTAACTTAAGCAAGTCAATATTTATTCATAATGGCAAGACAAGACCGGACAGGGCAAGGACAGGAGACAGACTGGCTTTAGACTTCCAGGTGTTTCCTAAGATTGTTCTGTTGGGGAAAGCTTGTATGAACAAACAAAAAGGTCTCCTGTCCTTATTATCACTGTCTGGTCTTTCTATATGATAAATATTAACTATACTTTAAACAGGTGTTTCCTTTGACTTAAAACAGGGAAAACTGAAATATGATTTTTTTTCCAGAATGTATAACATCGAGCTGAGTGAATAATTCATGGGAAAACAAAAACTCTTGCACTTCTCTCATATAGGAAGGGTCAAGGTTATTAATTGCCATATGCTACATTTGACCAGACTCAATTTTTTTTGTTTTTATCAAATTCACAACTGAGATTTGAACAGATGGTGTTTTAACCCATGATTTTTCTCATTGAATTACATAGTCGAGTCGTATTACATAAATCAATAAACCGTTACCCAGTTTAAGCTAAATTGGGCTTTCATTCACCATTCTTTGAATTTTTAAAAAATGTTCTTCAGTTTTTTTTATTTTTTATTCTTGATTGATGTGTATTACCTACTTGCAACCTTTCAGGGATATTCTTTCTAAATGCTATGAACGCACACATAACTGTCATTCTGTTCAAGCTAATTTTTAAATCTATGAACCCTGTATACATGACATGATGATGCTAATCCAATAATTAGCATTGCATGCCAGGCTGTGCCAAGCTCATCTCTTGTAGTCTACCATTGTTATCCTGGTTGGAAGGAATTGACATTGATAATGCAAAACTGTACAATTTTCTTTGTTGCATTGGCTAAAGAGTGGGTAGTCTATGAGAGACTGAAAGTGCCCCTGTTTTGTCAAATTACTCTGAAAAAAACATAGCCCATAGTCTCTTTGCACCATAAGGACCATTCTGAGTTGCAATGGTTATGGTCCTTTGAGTGTCCCTTAAATGTAAATTAAAATAAAGATAAATAAAATATATAAAGACTGAAATATCAGTATTTTTCGATACAAAAGCAAACCTTATGGTGAATGTTAACTATCTGGCTTCAAGAAAAATATGAGGTGACAGTTCCTTTTTCAGGTAGTTCAGTAAAATGGGGTAGAAGATGGATTGTGCATATTTTCTTTTTTTCTTTTCATTTTTTTTTTTTTGCTAATTAGATCTAGGTGCAGTATTTTCTAATTATTGAGCTGAAAATTTTGCTCAGCAATTAATAATAACAGGTAACTGACTGCACAATTTATTTTCACCGCAGAAGGTCCATCGTGCTAATGGCAGATATGTGTTTGGCGAAATGAATATAAAGGAACTGTCAGACTGTGCGTGTTTAATGAGCCCTCGTTTACATGCAGAAAGGCTTCGTAACAGTGGCCACATAGAGATCTTTACAGGGAAGGAGTCCAAATTCATGTCGAGGGCCACTCTGCTTCCAACTAAGCAGGCAGGTGACGTGGACATTTGTTATATTGCTCTAGGGTTTGCAGTTCATTAAAATATCTCCTAACTTAGCTGGAAGTTATACAACTCACAACAATTCTCCACTTTTGCTTAACTCCTTAAGGACCAATGATGAAATAATCCCATTATAACAAAAAATAACTATACAGATTGTATTTAAAAATGCAATGATTCTCTGATTTTACAGTCCTTCAGTGGCCAAATTGTGATGATATCATAAAGTATCACAAGTCCTTAAAGGGACAACGTAAATACCTAAAAACGCTTGAGCTTCCTGAAATGCTTTTTGTGTAAAGATTGTGTCCTCTTTTTTTATTTTACAGAAAGTTCAGATTTCAACAGAAATTGGCACTTTTATAAATTAAACTTGTTACACTCCCTGGCTGTCAATCAGACAACCTGTCCTGGTACTTCCTGGTTTGGTTAGCTCAATGGAACTAAACTCAAGAGACAGCAACTGCTTAGAGCACCTGCCTTGCAAAGACTTCTCATTGAGCTGCAGTAGGAAGTCTGTGATTGGACAGCAACAGAAAGGATGGTCTGTGACCATACTTAGTGGGTAATAGATAGAAATCTAAACAATTACCCTTGAACTATAAGTATTGTAGATAAGGACTCCTCCAGGTCCTCAAAACGATATGGAAAAGGAATTAATCAACAATACAATGATAACGGAAAAAGACAGGTGAGACGTCATGATATACATAGAAGGAAACAAAAAAGCATAATAGTGCAGAGTATCTTGATAAAATAAACACTTTAATTATAGGGCACACTTACTATACTTGTATAGTGTTTTAGAGTTTCTGTTTTATTGTTTTTTATTGTTTGCTGTGAAATCTTATTATGCTCCGGCTCCATTTATCCTGTGATCCTGAGACTGCTTAATTTTATATGCCTGCTTGCCACTTCAATCTTGTAAGTGTGCCCTATAATTAAAGTGTTTATTTTATCAAGATACTCTGCACTATTATGCTTTTTTGTTTCCTTCTATGTATATAATGACGTCTCACCTATCCTGAGGTATCCACCGTCTTAATGATATGCCTACAACGTGATGTAAAAATAAGCCAGAACTAGTTTGAATCTTTGGGCAACCTGAAAACCTGCCATGTTTGTTACCCATAGACTATCGCTGGAAGAAATAGATTTAGCATATAAGCAAAAATGGATAAAGATATGGAAAAAAGGCTTATAGTACAAAACACGGCTCGGTAAAAATAACCATTCCAACATTGCTCTTAATATACTGAGATTAGTGGACACTGATAACATCTTCTAAGGTTCTCAAATAATATCAACCTCTTTACTACTAAGTTATTATGCTCATAAAAGTTTTTGTTACATTTATTGAAAACATAGGATGCCCAACTAACAATTTCTTTATAGAGTGCTATTCAGGGATACCTCAAAAATAAGGTTATACATTTACACAAAGGCATTTTTTTTGTAGGTTTAAAAATATTTTTTCAAAATAACCATCAATCCTGCTTATGCCTATTTGCCAGGAAGTCTGTGACCACCCTTTTTTAGAATCCAGCTTTCTAAAAATACCACTGTGATATAAAAAATATTACATTTATGTAGACATAATACCCACACATAGTACCTACATTCCTAACTACACTTGTGCATGGTGGAAAAGTTCAGTTCAGCTGAATAACATTTTCTGAAATTTAACTTTTAATCAAAATGCCCAAAATATTGTTTATATGACGGTTCGATTCAGTCAAATATTGTCCATGGAAAACTATTCAGAGACACATGTGGACAAACCAAAAAACACATTTTATTACTTGCTGTCCTGTAGGTTTTATTTTTTTTGTATTTTTGAAAATACCGAAAATTACGCAAGATTGGAAGGGGGCGGGATTTAATAAAAACAAAAGGACAACAAAAAAATCTGGCACAAGATGGACTAAATATTGATTTTAATGTTTTTAATGTTTTTTTAAATCTAGACTAATTGTTAATCAGCAGAATAAGGGTGTGGATGTAGCACCTTAAATGTCCTTAGTGGTATATCAAATAAAACTAGGGAATACAGGAATTGATAGTGTAGTATGTGGTATGTTATAAATAAAAAAAAATAATAAGAAATGTTCTTATGCTTTATAGGAGCAATGATGTAGCTCCAAATGATGCGTCTGAGTGGTATGATCACTGCTTATGGAAATAGTTTAGTACAGCCGGCTGTTAATCCTTGTGGGTTGTTTGGAAAGGTTTCATGAGCATGGAAGAAAAACTTACAAAATAATATAGTGTAGTATGCTAGAGATGAGATACTTTTTAAGTAGATATGTAGATTTTAACTCACATTTTATGAAGTTCTACAATGGCTCCTAGGGTATAGTGTGGAGTGAAATGATTCCCACTCTAGGATGCATGGCTGTTGCAGGTCCTCTCCATTTAAATATAAAAAAAATAAAGACTGTATAGTGCATACTGTTGCGAATATAAAAATATAAAAAAAATGAAAATCTACTTCCATATGGATAAGCAAATATGGTGTGCTCAATCCTAGAGGCATAGGTGGCAGCTACTCGCACCAAGAATATGGTGTCCAGAAGATGAGTAGCAGCACAGGAAGGTCCAAAGTTTTAAAATTTAAAAAAGTACTTTATTTGCAAAAAAACTAAACAAAAACACAACACAATACAAGATAATGATAAAAAAGATAATAAAAAAATAGAGTAAAACGAATACTGTAATACACTAACACATTCACCTTTTTCTAGTTTTCACACTATTAGCAATATTTAGTAGATAAGTGAGGAAATACACAATTTTCTATTGTGTGCACATTTTGGTATATAAGTGCCAGTAATTCAGTGTTTTGTTTATTCACACTTAGTGGCTGTTTCAAAGCCATCAGTAATAATTTTTTTCCATCTATCCATTTTTTTTGGGTGGATCTCTGAATACTGAATCAAACGAGCATGTTCAGCCATTGCGCTTTGACTGAATCACAATGGATTCAAAACTCACTAAAAGGAGCTTGCTCAGAAATCCATTGGATGCTATTCCACTTGTTTCAAATGAGGCAACATACACAAAGGAAAACTACAGTAGTTGAGGTGTCCAAAAAGAGCTTTCTATTAACCTAAATATTAAACCTTTGCAACATTCCAGTGCAAACATATATGGTGGATCTATCTGATTAATTGCGGAATAGGCAGAAACACAAATTCTTGGCCTAGCCATGGACATTTTCACTGGCAAGAGAATAGAAATCTACCGCCAACTATGTGAAATCTTTGAGTTAATAAGTCAGTCTATGAAAACAAAAAACAAAACTTCCCGATTTTGTTGTTGTTGTTATAATTGCATTTGGGTTCTTGCTCGTGAGATGTATTATTTTTTTAAACAAGTTTCTACTTATTATAAACAATGTTGGATCCACTTTCAGGAAGAATATAAAGTATCCTCGATGGACTGACATAAAACCATAACCTGATAGCACGCCTGCTTAATTGTAGGCTTGAGAGACATTATGTAAAGTTATAGACCTGACACTAATTTAAAGAGCATTAGAGTTCACTATGGCTGAAGAGGAAAATGAGCTTCTTAAAGCATTAAAGTTAATGGTACGACTAGCTCCACTCATGGGTTATTATCTATGCATTTTAATTACATTAAAATTACATCATATTGGCAGAATTCTGCAGAATTTTGCTAATGTGTTCTGATCTGTTTTAGTACAATGTTAACTCACTCGGAATAAGCCTAATATTGACAAATGTATTATTATCATTGTTATTTTTTTAAAAGTTCCGACATATTGCACAGTGTGTAACATGAATGCAGGTACTTTGAGAGATAAAAACACGTCTTCGTATCCAGTTACTGTATTCAATAAACACACTGGTATCTGTGCTTCTCTTTCTCCAAATGCTTTTTTATTTAACGTTATAATATTTAGTATTTTAAAAGTACAAGATTTCTTTAACTTTCCTACTATCATGTTTTAAAGTGCAGTATTTATTTGAAACATAGGAAGCTATCTCACCGTTTCCCCTGTTCAGCTGTGTGTAGATGGTGTGGCTAAATTCACTATAAATAAATGAGTCATAGTGGAAAATGATGCATAAAACATGCTCTGCCTTAGTCTTATTACTGAATAGATTTCCAGGAGCCAATGAGAAGATATGTGAAACTATTTTTTGCATGTAGTATTAATATAGCTTTATAATGTGCATTAATATCATGCAAATACACTTGTTTAAGTTGGCAAAAGTGCCATCATGTTTTATAATTATTAAAATAAAAGATTACACACATTAGAACACATACACAGACACACACACACACACACATTAGAATACTCACCCATGCATTAGAAAACACACTCACACACATGCATTAGAACACACACATGCATTAGAACACACACATGCATTAGAATATACACACTCACACACATGCATTAGAACACACACACATGTATGCATTAGAACACACACATGCACACATGCATTAGAATACACACACATGAATTAGAACAGAAACACATGCATTAGAATACACACACTTACACACATGCATTAGAATACACACCCACACTCACACACATGCATTATAATACTCACACATGCATTAGAATACTCACACATGCATTAGAACACACACACATGCATTAGAATACACACACATGCATTAGAACACACACATGCATTAGAATACACACACATGAATTAGAACAGAAACACATGCATTAGAATATACACACTCACACACATGCATTAGAATACACACACTCACACACATGCATTAGAATACACACATGCATTAGAATATACACATGCATTAGAATATACACATGCATTAGAATATACACACTCACACACATGCATTAGAATACACACACATGCATTAGAACACACACATGCATTAGAATACACACACATGCATTAGAACACACACGTGCATTAGAATATACACACTCACACACATGCATTAGAATATACACACACATGCATTAGAACACACACATGCATTAGAATACACACACAGACACACACACACACACGCACACATTAGAATACTCACCCATGCATTAGAATACACACACAGACACACACACACACATTAGAATACACACTCACACACATGCACTAGAACACACACATGCTTTAGAGCACACTCACACACACGCTTTAGAATACTCACGCATGCATTAGAATACAAACACACTCACACACATGCACTAGAGCACACACATGCTTTAGAGCACACTCACACACACGCTTTAGAGCACAGGCTCAAACCCATCTATTATTTGGCTGAATATAAAGTAAATAAAATAAAGTTTTGTTAATGTAACAATCAGAGGGTATTTCCTTATTAACTGATCATTTTAGCCACACACATTGTCATATATGTGTTTGCTGTTTTTATTTACGTGAGTTTCTAGGAATCACCAATCTCTCTGACCCAGTTCCGCCAGCTGTAATTGTCTTTGTGAGGTTGCAAGAAAGACTTTGCTCCGCGAGGCAAAAACTATTTTTCGCTTGTCCTCTTCATGTGAAATTGTTAAAAATGTAGGTTGTTTTTTTATTTATTTTTTTACAATAGAAAATAATTCTTTTTATTAAAAGCTTTGAGTTCCGTGAATGTCCATAGAGAGATAAATAACTCTGACATAAAAGGAGGAATATGTATAGACAATGGATCTTGTTTGATAGATCCTCCTGTGACGTATTTATGGGAAGCTGGATCCTAATCATAATTAACTTGCTGCAGTAGGGAGGATGTAATTTCTCATATCACTCTATAAAATGCCACTGAACTGCAATGAATAAAGTCTTAAAGCATAGATAAATGAGTAATCCCGCTAATGAATTATGACAAGTTACTCAATCAAGTAACAATTAAAGAGAATTTCCATAAGCGATGCTTTGTCTCATTGGTAATATCATGTATATTAAGGCACTAGAGCAACACTTAACTATAATATTAGAAGTTTTATACATGAAGAGGGAGCTTAAATGAGCTTGCACTCTGGATGTTGATCAGCTGGCTAAATTGGACATTATGGAAATGATGCGAAAAGAACACGAAGGATTGAAATAACCAATGTATAAACAAAGGGTTAAATGGCAACATTATGTGCAAATTCACAAGTATTTTACAGAAAATATAACACCATCATAGTCACATTTATAAAAAGAGTGCTTTACTTTTTTTGATATAAATATATATAGCACACATACACACCAATGAAAGAGTGCACTCTTTTCTCAGGGCTATTACATGGCTGAAACGTTGTTCTGTTAATCCATTGTATATTATGCTATAATCTGCTTTAATAAAGCTGTGCACTTTCTTCAATAAAGCCTACGAGTGCATTCCTTTTATTGATTTGACCAGAGTCTTAGAACCAAGGGAAGTATTTTTATATTGGAGACATTGAGTGTGGAGCCGTGACTACATTTTTATTACTTTATTATATTTATATTGTATATACAAAACGCTCACTGGCAACCTGTTCATTAACAGGATTGTATAAAAGATTGAAAAGGATATCCAGTGAGATATCAGGAAAGGAGATTTCATCTACAGCAACAACATTTTCTGTCTTCCACAGTATGAATGACGGGTTTTTGTAAAAGATTGTGCTGTAAAAATCTATAGACCTTTAAAAGTGGACTGGATGTTGTTACGACATAAAGAGTCATTACATGAGTACAGGTAGACCGATTGTTAACTAGGCCTAATATTATAATTTCTTCAAATAATCACTTTTTACGCTCACTGACTAAGCATTTTTAATACACTTGGAACTGTCCTTTTTATCATCTTGTATGAAAGAAATTGCAATAAACCTGAACATTTACTTCTACATTATAGCATTTCTAATCAAAATAATCTTTATTTTTTTCTCTATTAATTTAGAATTATTTGTTTAGCACCGGGAGAAAGGTACAATAAGTCAGTGTTTTATTTTGCAAACAAAAGGTAAAGTATTTCTTATTCTGAACAATATTTTCCTAAAATATTTTATTCGAAAATTGAAGAAATGGGAACAAAAAAGGTCTTGATAATGGATTTTATTTTTACCATGAGCCCACATTCAGGAAATTTGAGGACTTGGTGTACAAGAGCATTTAGAGAAAATATGATTCTGAAAATAATGTGCCTTTTGGGCATCACTTTTAATATTTATGCTGCAAAAGAAATTGTATTTGGGGCCGGGGCCTGTGCTTTATGGCGGCAGAAAGCGTCTTGTTGGAGCTCCTACTCCAAAACTAATAATCTAACAGTTTTCCAGCTCCTCTCAATCTTAAATCGGCACTAAGACATCCCTGCCCAGTGTCTGTACTGGACGGGGTGCCCTGGAATGGTACTTTACAGTGCCTGCCATCGGGTCTCTCTGGGATACCTGAAAGGCCTGGTGAATCGCTGGATAGGAGAGCTGGCCGCTCTCCTTAGTCAATGCAGCATTGACCCCTACAAAATTCCTCTGTAGTTCCGTTCCACCCCCCCTCCCCCCTGGCCAGGTTATCCCTGCACCCACTGGACTGTTCTATCTCCGGTCCCCCACCGTTGAAGGTACCTACTATTAATTTTAGCAGATCACCGCATGCACAAGATGGCGGTTGCTCACACTCCTCGTGGGGAAGATCCAACTCTGACACAGGCGACTCTCCCATGCTCCGTAGAGCACTCCCTCATTAAGCTGGAGGCTATCTTCAAGCGGTTCTGGGCAGCACCACCCGCATCACCAGCAGTTAGCCGGAGGAGTAAGCGGCATGATCGTGTGCAGCATCAGTATACACGCCTGTCATTACCATCGTTCGCCCACCCTGAAGTATCGCTGAAGTATGTCCGCACCACGGACGAGGGAAGACCAGGACCTTGAGCTCTCCCTCATGGCATAATGACTATGCAAGAATCTGAGTCCGTGGCACCGATATGCCGGTTTACACTCCAGCCTGGGGAAGAATGGAAGCCCTACATTGTTTTAGTTCTGCAGCTGCTTATCTCTATTATTTCATTGTCACAAAAATGTGCTCTCATTCTACATGCCATGCCAGTGTTTCACTATGTTTAAAGTTTATGCGCTGGGCAATGCTGTCGTGGCATTCTCAGCACTTCTGTTATCTTGTGCAGAACAAAATACATATAAAAAAAATAAAAATAATAAAAAAAATAAATAAAAAAAAAATTATTCATCATACTTAATGGATTTGACTTAATTTTGGGGAATTGTGAGCAAAATGAATCTACTGTGAATTAATTTTTTTTGGCTTAAATAGTCTAATGGGCAGATCTTTTCATTTTGGCTATTGTGGAGTAAAATATACATTTTGCAATAAAGGCCCACGGATGGCCACCACATCAACAATCAGGCCCAACACACCAACAAAGCAACCAAAACACCAATACACTGAAACCCAACATGCACAGCACAACTCCAACCCGATATATCGGACATCCAAGGGATACTCAAGACCGATCCCCGCCATGGTACTCTACCCCTGTACATAGATCCTCAACCGCCCCCCCCCCCAACCGACCCCCCAAACCCACGGGAACCCACCACCAAGCAACGACAAAACAAAATAGCCAGAAAAGAGGGTAACCCACCCTACTAAACTAACTATTACTGAGTAACACCGCACCCCTCAAACAGCCACCAACACAGGTGCGAGCAGACGAACCACATAAAAAGAGAGAGACCAAAATGAGATCACTGTAACCCACACAACCGCACAGCAAACTCTAAGCCATCAGACCACGCCAGGTACTCATAGCTCTCTCGCAAAACCCTACGAAACTGAGATTTGAATGTGAACCTACCACACACCTGTACCATCGTGGCTGTACCACCCCTACCCTTTTTCTTTTTTGTACCCCAACGTTTCTTTTCTCATTGAAAAACAACAAATAAAGAATGTTTAAAAAAAATATATACATTTTGCATTGAATTCCTGACCATTAACATTTTAGTTAACAACCTTAGAAGAAGGACATGGTAAATTTCAAACCAAACAGTAAAACGATAATTCTGCGTGGAGAACATGGATTGGATATTGTTGTATTGGACATCCACCCACCTGACATCCACCCACCCCATTGTAAGTAGTGTTTGAATAGTTTGATGTCTTACGTGGCTCCCCACCTTCGCTAATAATGCTTCAGAGATGGAAGTTCCTAAGAATAAATTCCATTAGAACTCCTGGGTCAACCCCTGAAATGCAGGTCTTATTGGCTGATAGTAATCAGCTGATGTTCTCAGCCAATGAACTAAGCACTGCAGAACGTAGCTAAGCAGAGCTACCAAACTTTCTGCTCTAAACGTTCTGCCCTCCGGCATTAATAGTAGAGGTGTGGAGCTCCTTATAGAGGTGGGGCTCCAGTGCTTACCTGGCACCAAAACCACTACAAGCCAACGGCAGTGACCAAGATGTTTGGAGTATATATAAAGCTATTGCTGCTTTTCAAAACCAAACTAAAAAATGATCAACTGAAAAACAGAATTTCTACTTTCAATCAAGTCAGATTGTCAACGAAAAGGCTGTGCTCCTTGTTAACAGTGACAGCTATGGGGATCAGGTACTTACTCCTATAATTTTAGGACTCTTTGTTCTAAGGACATCACTGGGTCACCACACGCTGTTTCATGCTGCTCTTCAGCTGTTGCGTGGATTTACTTTATTTCCCCCGGGGGTTTAGTGATGTCTTGGTTTTCAAGTTTACTGCATACGAGAGGAAGGCTCACAAAGTTAGAGAAATTCAGTGATGCCCAAAAAACGTTCTTCTTTGCTTTACGTTTTCAAGCAATTTCAACTGAAATAATCAGCTTTTGTTTGTTAAATATTTTTTATGCATATAATATAAACTTAAATACTGTATATACTGAGCTTTTCAGATCATTTCATCTCCTGAGAGCAGGAAAAGACTAGAAAAGGGGTTAGCTACTCATTATAAAGAATTTCATATAACGAAAAACAGGTTTTCTAAACCAATTTAAACCAAGAGGTCACAAAAATGGGCCAACAAGTGTACTACAAAATATATACCATATATATACCATATATATATACCATATATATATTATATGTCGCTGGTCATTTAAACATAACCACTATGTTGTATATTTAAGGACATGTTTATACAGAAATGTGTAATCATCGTGTAATGATAATTTTATCTTTTAGAATTCCAGATGGGTATGTTTATTGTTTTTAATTAATGATGATACTATATGTATATTTCTGTTTACATGGGAGAGTTTCCATAATATCCCCTTACGTTTTTGGATAATCCTAGGTGGTGGCATAACTCGGTTGGGTCTCCTTTTTTCTCACATTTATGACCTTCTTTCTATTTTCTGCTTTACCTTTTTGCTTATGAGCAATATTGAGAAGGAGGATTCATTGGTGGGACGTGATGTCCTTCAGATGCCACTCAGCCTCAATTTCATGGTCAACCTCAATTTCACGCTTTGGAAATCCAAACGATCACCCACATTTAGACTAATTCCACTTCGTAATGAAACGAATCTCCAATCCTAATCTATAATAGCCAACCATGATTCTCCAATTGTTTTTGGACTTAGTGTTTCACAATTCTCTATATTTCTATCTATTCTCTTCTGGAAGAACATCATAAGAAAAAGAGCTTGCACACATATACAGTGCTGAGGCTAAGCATCATGGTTTGCAACATCAATTTATAGAGTTGTGTAATAAGTGGGGGGACTGATCAACAGCCAAACGGTATGCCAATGAAGTGTTATTGTGTTCTAATACAGGGATTCAAGACCCCATTCTACCCTTAGGCAATAATTAGGCTTCCTCTGTGAAGCACATGGCCTTTCACCAGACAAAATCAGTTGGGTTGTTGATAAACTCCTCCTCCATTCACTTCCAATGCAATCCCCCTTCCCACAGAAGGCACTCTGGTTCTGTTAGATCCTAAGGGATGGACTGAGGGAGGTGTGTCCAGCAGTAGGAAGGGCTAACCTGTTAAAAGCCCTGTGAATAGCACATTCTCTCTCTCTTTGAATTCACCCTCCTCACTCTTTCTCTCTCTATTCCCTCTCCCCACTATGCACACCCTCTCTCTCTTACTCTCAGCTGAGGATCAATGGAGTGGTAACTGTATCACGTGTCTAATCCTGTTTTACTATGTTAATTTAGTTTACTTTCCATTCAATCAATGACTAGTTTTGGCAGCAACATACCCTAGCTCATATCAGTGTATATGTATTGCTTATTTGTTTGATTAGCCTCTATTAATAAATATTATTGAATTGCTGAAAGCAAGGAGTGTGGACTCAGACTTTACACTCAGTTTTTAAGTTATTTTTAGTTATTTATATTAATATTAATTCCATACGTTTACTTCAAGGTGTAAGTTTAGGTTTTTTTTCTACCTACATTTAAACACTATATTTAAAGAACTAGTTATATCTTACACATTAGAAGATACTTGTTGATGGGAGCCCTGACAGAGAGAATAAAAAAATCACCAATTAGTTAATATATAGTTTTCAAGTTACCCATAAGATTCAACCTAGTTCAGGTTTATTAATATCATTCATAGTTACAGTGTCTGTGTTTGTCTTTGGCTTCTGAAGTCCTTAAACATCAATTGATCTGTAAATCTATGAGGTTGAAACACTGACAGCAGAGGCTATTTAACACAGTTTAAGAGGTTTGTCTGAGAGCACACAAGCTATTATCCCTCTTAGCACCCCAAGCTTCATTTTAACTATTCAACTGTCCACATAAAAAAATCACTATTTAGTAGATACAACTCTAATGAAAACATGCATGGATTTAATTATGCATTTTTTTTCATTGAGTGTATAACTAAAAACAGATTGCAAAAGCTGCAGATATCGTGTCTGCAGTCTCTGCAAGCCCTCTCCTTCTAAATAAGAAATGAGCTCAATGAGAAGTCTTTGCAAGGCAGGTGTCTTGGCAATTGCCTATCCACTGAGCAAGGCAACCAGGAGGTAGCAGGACCAGTTATCTGACTTTAAGACAAAGTGTCAATTTCTTTTAAAATCTTTACTTTTTGTAAAATGAATAACAGAGGACACACTCTTCACACATACGCGCTTCATCAAGCTAATGTGATTTGGGGTCTGGAGTGTCCCTTTAAATGTTCACAAAATGTTTTAGTCCCAAATTGATAAAGATAGGACAATTTAAACAATGTATGAACTAAAAAAAAAAGTATTTGGTAAAACGTTCCAAAAAGAAAGCACTGGAATGGAATATAACTGAATTTAAATTTCAAGCCTAAAAAAAGGTTGATTGAAAGAAAAATATTTATATTAAATACGTTTCTGTTTGGCCACCCTCCAGGTGTCTTTCTGATTACATACTTCACAATAGTTTTCTACTCAGTAGCATTTTCAACAATAGCTACTTGCTTCTAATGACTAATTTATAAAATGTTTTTGGTTTTCATTACTTTTGAATGTTTCAAGCATCTTGCATAACAATGAGTAGACACAGAAAAACAACAACATCAAGTCGCAATGATGGAAAAGAAAATAAAGATAATTTCTTTTCACAATCAATTACTTCCAGAATATCAACGTTTTAGGCTACATGTCATCTTAGACCGCCCGTTCCTCCTCCTCCCATCTGAAACGTAAATATAAAGGTGAGTATTTAAACGTTTTAGGCCACATGTCATCTTAGACCGCCCGTTCCTCCTCCTACCATCTGTAACGTAAATATAAAGGTGAGTATTTAAACGTTTTAGGCCAAATGTCATCTTAGACCGCCTGTTCCTCCTCCTTCCATCTGTAACGTAAATATAAAGGTGAGTATTTAAACATTTTAGGCCACCTGTCATCTTAGACCGCCCGTTCCTCCTCCTACCATCTGTAACGTAAATATAAAGGTGAGTATTTAAACGTTTTAGGCCAAATGTCATCTTAGACCGCCTGTTCCTCCTCCTTCCATCTGTAACGTAAATATAAAGGTGAGTATTTAAACATTTTAGGCCACCTGTCATCTTAGACCACCCGTTCCTCCTCCTCCCATCTGTAACGTAAATATAAAGGTGAGCATTTAAACGTTTTAGGCCACATGTCATCTTAGACCGCCCGTTCCTCCTCCTACCATCTGTAACGTAAATATAAAGGTGAGTATTTAAACGTTTTAGGCCAAATGTCATCTTAGACCGCCCGTTCCTCCTCCTTCCATCTGTAACGTAAATATAAAGGTGAGTATTTAAACATTTTAGGCCACCTGTCATCTTAGACCGCCCGTTCCTCCTCCTACCATCTGTAACGTAAATATAAAGGTGAGTATTTAAACGTTTTAGGCCAAATGTCATCTTAGACCGCCTGTTCCTCCTCCTACCATCTGTAACGTAAATATAAAGGTGAGTATTTAAACGTTTTAGGCCAAATGTCATCTTAGACCGCCCGTTCCTTCTCCTACCATCTGTAACGTAAATATAAAGGTGAGCATTTAAACGTTTTAGGCCACATGTCATCTTAGACCACCCGTTCCTCCTCCTCCTCCCATCTGAAACGTAAATATAAAGGTGAGCATTTAAACGTTTTAGGCCACATGTCATCTTAGACCACCCGTTCCTCCTCCTCCCATCTGTAATGTAAATATAAAGGTGAGTATTTAAACGTTTTAGGCCAAATGTCATCTTAGACCGCCCGTTCCTCCTCCTCCATCTGTAATGTAAATATAAAGGTGAGTATTTTAACATTTTAGGCCACATGTCATCTTAGACCGCCCGTTCCTCCTCCTACCATCTGTAACGTAAATATAAAGGTGAGTATTTAAACGTTTTAGGCCAAATGTCATCTTAGACCGCCCGTTCCTTCTCCTACCATCTGTAACGTAAATATAAAGGTGAGTATTTAAACGTTTTAGGCCAAATGTCATCTTAGACCGCCTGTTCCTCCTCCTACCATCTGTAACGTAAATATAAAGGTGAGTATTTAAACGTTTTAGGCCACATGTCATCTTAGACCACCCGTTCCTCCTCCTCCCATCTGTAACGTAAATATAAAGGTGAGTATTTAAACGTTTTAGGCCACATGTCATCTTAGACCACCCGTTCCTCCTCCTCCCATCTGTAACGTAAATATAAAGGTGAGTATTTAAACATTTTAGGCCACCTGTCATCTTAGACCACCCGTTCCGCCTCCTACCATCTGTAACGTAAATATAAAGGTGAGTATTTAAACGTTTTAGGCCAAATGTCATCTTAGACCGCCCGTTCCTCCTCCTACCATCTGTAACGTAAATATAAAGGTGAGAATTTAAACGTTTTAGGCCACATGTGATCTTAGACCACCCGTTCCTCCTCCTCCCATCTGTAACGCAAATATAAAGGTGAGTATTTAAACGTTTTAGGCCACATGTCATCTTAGACCACCCGTTCCTCCTCCTCCCCCATCTGTAACGTAAATATAAAGGTGAGTATTTAAACTTTTTAGGCCACATGTCATCTTAGACCGCCCGTTCCTCCTCCTCCCATCTGTAACGTAAATATAAAGGTGAGTATTTAAACATTTTAGGCCACATGTGATCTTAGACCGCCCGTTCCTCCTCCTCCCATCTGTAACGTAAATATAAAGGTGAGTATTTAAACGTTTTAGGCCAAATGTCATCTTAGACCGCCCGTTCCTCCTCCTCCATCTGTAACGTAAATATAAAGGTGAGTATTTAAACATTTTAGGCCACCTGTCATCTTAGACCACCCGTTCCTCCTCCTACCATCTGTAACTTAAATATAAAGGTGAGTATTTAAACGTTTTAGGCCACATGTCATCTTAGACCACCCGTTCCTCCTCCTCCCATCTGTAACGTAAATATAAAGGTGAGTATGTAAACGTTTTAGGCCACATGTCATCTTAGACCGCCCGTTCCTCCTCCTCCCATCTGTAATGTAAATATAAAGGTGAGTATTTAAACGTTTTAGGCCACATGTCATCTTGGACCACCCGTTTTCTCCTCCTACCATCTGTAACGTAAATATAAAGGTGAGTATTTAAATGTTTTAGGCCACATGTCATCTTAGACCGCCCGTTCCTCCTCCTTCCATCTGTAACGTAAATATAAAGGTGAGTATTTAAACATTTTAGGCCACCTGTCATCTTAGACCACCCGTTCCTCCTCCTACCATCTGTAACGTAAATATAAAGGTGAGAATTTAAACGTTTTAGGCAACATGTCATCTTAGACCACCCGTTCCTCCTCCTCCCATCTGTAACGTAAATATAAAGGTGAGTATGTAAACGTTTTAGGCCACATGTCATCTTAGACCGCCCGTTCCTCCTCCTCCCATCTGTAATGTAAATATAAAGGTGAGTATTTAAACGTTTTAGGCCAAATGTCATCTTAGACCGCCCGTTCCTCCTCCTCCCATCTGTAACGTAAATATAAAGGTGAGTATTTAAACGTTTTAGGCCAAATGTCATCTTAGACCGCCCGTTCCTCCTCCTCCCATCTGTAACGTAAATATAAAGGTGAGTATTTAAACGTTTTAGGCCACATGTCATCTTAGACCACCCGTTCCTCCTCCTCCCATCTGTAACGTAAATATAAAGGTGAGTATGTAAACGTTTTAGGCCACATGTCATCTTAGACCGCCCGTTCCTCCTCCTCCCATCTGTAATGTAAATATAAAGGTGAGTATTTAAACGTTTTAGGCCACATGTCATCTTGGACCACCCGTTCCTCCTCCTACCATCTGTAACGTAAATATAAAGGTGAGTATTGAAATGTTTTAGGCCACATGTCATCTTAGACCGCCCGTTCCTCCTCCTTCCATCTGTAACGTAAATATAAAGGTGAGTATTTAAACATTTTAGGCCACCTGTCATCTTAGACCGCCCGTTCCTCCTCCTACCATCTGTAACGTAAATATAAAGGTGAGTATTTAAACGTTTTAGGCCAAATGTCATCTTAGACCGCCCGTTCCTTCTCCTCCCATCTGAAACGTAAATATAAAGGTGAGTATTTAAACGTTTTAGGCCAAATGTCATCTTAGACCGCCCGTTCCTCCTCCTCCATCTGTAATGTAAATATAAAGGTGAGTATTTTAACGTTTTAGGCCAAATGTCATCTTAGACCGCCCGTTCCTCCTCCTTCCATCTGTAATGTAAATATAAAGGTGAGTATTTAAACATTTTAGGCCACATGTCATCTTAGACCGCCCGTTCCTCCTCCTCCCATCTGTAACGTAAATATAAAGGTGAGTATTTAAACGTTTTAGGCCAAATGTCATCTTAGACCGCCCGTTCCTCCTCCTCCATCTGTAATGTAAATATAAAGGTGAGTATTTTAACATTTTAGGCCACATGTCATCTTAGACCGCCCGTTCCTCCTCCTACCATCTGTAACGTAAATATAAAGGTGAGTATTTAAACGTTTTAGGCCAAATGTCATCTTAGACCGCCCGTTCCTTCTCCTACCATCTGTAACGTAAATATAAAGGTGAGTATTTAAACGTTTTAGGCCAAATGTCATCTTAGACCGCCTGTTCCTCCTCCTACCATCTGTAACGTAAATATAAAGGTGAGTATTTAAACGTTTTAGGCCACATGTCATCTTAGACCACCCGTTCCTCCTCCTCCCATCTGTAACGTAAATATAAAGGTGAGTATTTAAACGTTTTAGGCCACATGTCATCTTAGACCACCCGTTCCTCCTCCTCCCATCTGTAACGTAAATATAAAGGTGAGTATTTAAACTTTTTAGGCCACATGTCATCTTAGACCGCCCGTTCCTCCTCCTCCCATCTGTAACGTAAATATAAAGGTGAGTATTTAAACATTTTAGGCCACCTGTCATCTTAGACCACCCGTTCCGCCTCCTACCATCTGTAACGTAAATATAAAGGTGAGTATTTAAACGTTTTAGGCCAAATGTCATCTTAGACCGCCCGTTCCTCCTCCTACCATCTGTAACGTAAATATAAAGGTGAGAATTTAAACGTTTTAGGCCACATGTGATCTTAGACCACCCGTTCCTCCTCCTCCCATCTGTAACGCAAATATAAAGGTGAGTATTTAAACGTTTTAGGCCACATGTCATCTTAGACCGCCCGTTCCTCCTCCTCCCATCTGTAACGTAAATATAAAGGTGAGTATTTAAACATTTTAGGCCACATGTGATCTTAGACCGCCCGTTCCTCCTCCTCCCATCTGTAACGTAAATATAAAGGTGAGTATTTAAACGTTTTAGGCCAAATGTCATCTTAGACCGCCCGTTCCTCCTCCTCCATCTGTAACGTAAATATAAAGGTGAGTATTTAAACATTTTAGGCCACCTGTCATCTTAGACCACCCGTTCCTCCTCCTACCATCTGTAACTTAAATATAAAGGTGAGTATTTAAACGTTTTAGGCCACATGTCATCTTAGACCACCCGTTCCTCCTCCTCCCATCTGTAACGTAAATATAAAGGTGAGTATGTAAACGTTTTAGGCCACATGTCATCTTAGACCGCCCGTTCCTCCTCCTCCCATCTGTAATGTAAATATAAAGGTGAGTATTTAAACGTTTTAGGCCACATGTCATCTTGGACCACCCGTTTTCTCCTCCTACCATCTGTAACGTAAATATAAAGGTGAGTATTTAAATGTTTTAGGCCACATGTCATCTTAGACCGCCCGTTCCTCCTCCTTCCATCTGTAACGTAAATATAAAGGTGAGTATTTAAACATTTTAGGCCACCTGTCATCTTAGACCACCCGTTCCTCCTCCTACCATCTGTAACGTAAATATAAAGGTGAGAATTTAAACGTTTTAGGCCACATGTCATCTTAGACCACCCGTTCCTCCTCCTCCCATCTGTAACGTAAATATAAAGGTGAGTATGTAAACGTTTTAGGCCACATGTCATCTTAGACCGCCCGTTCCTCCTCCTCCCATCTGTAATGTAAATATAAAGGTGAGTATTTAAACGTTTTAGGCCAAATGTCATCTTAGACCGCCCGTTCCTCCTCCTCCCATCTGTAACGTAAATATAAAGGTGAGTATTTAAACGTTTTAGGCCAAATGTCATCTTAGACCGCCCGTTCCTCCTCCTCCCATCTGTAACGTAAATATAAAGGTGAGTATTTAAACGTTTTAGGCCACATGTCATCTTAGACCACCCGTTCCTCCTCCTCCCATCTGTAACGTAAATATAAAGGTGAGTATGTAAACGTTTTAGGCCACATGTCATCTTAGACCGCCCGTTCCTCCTCCTCCCATCTGTAATGTAAATATAAAGGTGAGTATTTAAACGTTTTAGGCCACATGTCATCTTGGACCACCCGTTCCTCCTCCTACCATCTGTAACGTAAATATAAAGGTGAGTATTGAAATGTTTTAGGCCACATGTCATCTTAGACCGCCCGTTCCTCCTCCTTCCATCTGTAACGTAAATATAAAGGTGAGTATTTAAACATTTTAGGCCACCTGTCATCTTAGACCACCCGTTCCTCCTCCTACCATCTGTAACGTAAATATAAAGGTGAGTATTTAAACGTTTTAGGCCACATGTCATCTTAGACCACCTGTTCCTCCTCCTCCCATCTGTAACGTAAATATAAAGGTGAGTATGTAAACGTTTTAGGCTACATGTCATCTTAGACCGCCCGTTCCTCCTCCTCCCATCTGTAACGTAAATATAAAGGTGAGTATTTAAACGTTTTAGGCCAAATGTCATCTTAGACCGCCCGTTCCTCCTCCTTCCATCTGTAATGTAAATATAAAGGTGAGTATTTAAACATTTTAGGCCACATGTCATCTTAGACCGCCCGTTCCTCCTCCTCCCATCTGTAACGTAAATATAAAGGTGAGTATTTAAACGTTTTAGGCCAAATGTCATCTTAGACCGCCCGTTCCTCCTCCTACCATCTGTAACGTAAATATAAAGGTGAGTATGTAAACGTTTTAGGCCACATGTCATCTTAGACCGCCCGTTCCTCCTCCTCCCATCTGTAATGTAAATATAAAGGTGAGTATTTAAACGTTTTAGGCCAAATGTCATCTTAGACCGCCCGTTCCTCCTCCTCCCATCTGTAACGTAAATATAAAGGTGAGTATTTAAACGTTTTAGGCCACATGTCATCTTAGACTGCCCATTCCTCCTCCTCCCATCTGTAACGAAAATATAAAGGTGAGTATTTAAACGTTTTAGGCCACATATCATCTTAGACCACCCGTTCCTCCTCCTCCCATCTGTAACGTAAATATAAAGGTGAGTATTTAAACATTTTAGGCCACCTGTCATCTTAGACCACCTGTTCCTCCTCCTACCATCTGTAACGTAAATATAAAGGTGAGTATTTAAACGTTTTAGGCCACATGTCATCTTAGACCGCCCGTTCCTCCTCCTACCATCTGTAACGTAAATATAAAGGTGAGAATTTAAACGTTTTAGGCCACATGTCATCTTAGACCACCCGTTCCTCCTCCTCCCATCTGTAACTTAAATTTAAAGGTGAGTATTTAAACATTTTAGGCCAAATGTCATCTTATACCACCCGTTCCTCCTCCTACCATCTGTAACGTAAATATAAAGGTGAGTATGTAAACGTTTTAGGCCACATGTCATCTTAGACCGCCCGTTCCTCCTCCTCCCATCTGTAATGTAAATATAAAGGTGAGTATTTAAACGTTTTAGGCCAAATGTCATCTTAGACCGCCCGTTCCTCCTCCTCCCATCTGTAACGTAAATATAAAGGTGAGTATTTAAACGTTTTAGGCCACATGTCATCTTAGACTGCCCGTTCCTCCTCCTCCCATCTGTAACGAAAATATAAAGGTGAGTATTTAAACGTTTTAGGCCACATGTCATCTTAGACCACCCGTTCCTCCTCCTCCCATCTGTAACGTAAATATAAAGGTGAGTATTTAAACATTTTAGGCCACCTGTCATCTTAGACCACCCGTTCCTCCTCCTCCCATCTGTAACGTAAATATAAAGGTGAGTATTTAAACGTTTTAGGCCACATGTCATCTTAGACCGCCCGTTCCTCCTCCTCCCATCTGTAACGTAAATATAAAGGTGAGTATTTAAACGTTTTAGGCCAAATGTCATCTCAGACCGCCCGTTCCTCCTCCTTCCATCTGTAATGTAAATATAAAGGTGAGTATTTAAACCTTTTAGGCCACATGTCATCTTAGACCGCCCGTTCCTCCTCCTCCCATCTGTAACGTAAATATAAAGGTGAGTATTTAAACGTTTTAGGCCAAATGTCATCTTAGACCGCCCGTTCCTCCTCCTACCATCTGTAACGTAAATATAAAGGTGAGTCTTTAAACGTTTTAGGCCACATGTCATCTTAGACCGCCCGTTCCTCCTCCTCCCATCTGTAACGTAAATATAAAGGTGAGTATGTAAACGTTTTAGGCCACATGTCATCTTAGACCGCCCGTTCCTCCTCCTCCCATCTGTAATGTAAATATAAAGGTGAGTATTTAAACGTTTTAGGCCAAATGTCATCTTAGACCGCCCGTTCCTCCTCCTCCCATCTGTAACGTAAATATAAAGGTGAGTATTTAAACGTTTTAGGCCACATGTCATCTTAGACTGCCCGTTCCTCCTCCTCCCATCTGTAACGAAAATATAAAGGTGAGTATTTAAACGTTTTAGGCCACATGTCATCTTAGACCACCCTTTCCTCCTCCTCCCATCTGTAACGTAAATATAAAGGTGAGTATTTAAACATTTTAGGCCACCTGTCATCTTAGACCACCCGTTCCTCCTCCTACCATCTGTAACGTAAATATAAAGGTGAGTATTTAAACGTTTTAGGCCACATGTCATCTTAGACCACCCGTTCCTCCTCCTACCATCTGTAACGTAAATATAAAGGTGAGTATTTAAACGTTTTAGGCCACATGTCATCTTAGACCGCCCGTTCCTCCTCCTCCCATCTGTAACGTAAATATAAAGGTGAGTATTTAAACGTTTTAGGCCACATGTCATCTTAGACCGCCCGTTCCTCCTCCTCCCATCTGTAACGTAAATATAAAGGTGAGTATTTAAATGTTTTAGGCCAAATGTCATCTTAGACCGCCCGTTCCTCCTCCTTCCATCTGTAATGTAAATATAAAGGTGAGTATTTAAACATTTTAGGCCACATGTCATCTTAGACCGCCCGTTCCTCCTCCTCCCATCTGTAACGTAAATATAAAGGTGAGTATTTAAACGTTTTAGGCCAAATGTCATCTTAGACCGCCCGTTCCTCCTCCTACCATCTGTAACGTAAATATAAAGGTGAGTCTTTAAACGTTTTAGGCCACATGTCATCTTAGACCGCCCGTTCCTCCTCCTCCCATCTGTAACGTAAATATAAAGGTGAGTATTTAAATGTTTTAGGCCACATTTCATCTTAGACCACCCGTTCCTCCTCCTCCCATCTGTAACGTAAATATAAAGGTGAGTATTTAAACGTTTTAGGCCACATGTCATCTTAGACCACCCGTTCCTCCTCCTCCCATCTGTAACGTAAATATAAAGGTGAGTATTTAAACGTTTTAGGCCCCATGTCATCTTAGACCACCCGTTCCTCCTCCTCCCATCTGTAACGTAAATATAAAAGTGAGTATTTAAATGGCTGTTGCATTGTTTCTGAAAATTACTCCATTGAATAAGGCATTGAAAATAACTTAGAACTCGTGTTAGCTGTTTTATGCAATTTTCTGTTTTCTTTTCCTGTTCTTTTTATTATTATTATCGCCATTTATATAGCGCCAACATATTCCATAGCACTTTACAATATTATGAGAGGGGGAATGTAACTATAAATAGGACAATTACAAGAAAACTTACAGGAACGATAGGTTGAAGAGGACCCTGCTCAAACGAGCTTATAGTCTATAGGAGGTGGGGTGTAAAACAAAATAGGACAGGAAATATCAATTAAATAAGGTGGGAGTGAGGCAGAGCTGGAGGAAGAGTAAAGCGCTGCCCTTTAGGAGAGAGCAAGAGACAGGTATGTAAGGTAGAGGTTACTCTGGGAGGCCATACGCTTTCCTAAAGAGATGGGTTTTAATGCACTTTAAGGATTGAAGACTAGGGGAGAGTCTGATGGCAGTAGGCAGGCTATTCCATGAAAAGGGAGCTGCCCGCGAGAAGTCCTGCAAGCGCAAGTTGGATGTTCGGGTGTGAGCAGCAGTCAGGAGGTGGTCATGGGCAGAGCGGAAGGATCGAGGAAGGGCATACCTATAAATCTGTGAAGAGATATAAGAGGGGCCAGAATTGTTCAGTGCTTTCTAGGTATGGGTTAGTACTTTGAATTGACTCCTATAGTAAACAGGAAGCCAATGTAAGGACTGGCAGAGGGGTGAGGTGTGAGAGGACCAACTAGAGAGGAAAATCAGTCTGGCGGTAGCATTCATTACAGACATACGACTTTTGGGAAGACCAATCAGGAGAGGGTTACAATAATCCATGCAGGAAATTACTAGAGCATGAACAAGCTCCTTGGTAGCATATTGTGTAAGAAAGGGGTAAGAAAGGGGCGGATGCGGGCTGTTTTTAAGTTGGAATCTACAGGATTTGGCAACAAACTGGATGTGAGGCTCAAAGGTGAGGCCAGAGTCAAGTATGATGCCAAGACAGCGTGCTTGCAAGGATGGACTTATGTGGATATCACTGACTTGAAGGGAGATTGAGAGAGGAGGATCAGTATTAGGAGGAGGAAAGACAAGGAGATCAGTTTTAGAGAGATTGAGTTTCAGAAAACAGGAGGACATCCAGTCAGAGATGGAAGAATGGCAAGCAGTGACATGTTGCAGTATGGCAGGGGAGAGGTCCGGGGAGGAGAGATATATCTGGGTGTCATCAGTGTACAGGTGGTAGTGGAATCCAAAAGAGGCAATAAGTTTGCCAAGAGAGGCAGTATAAAGAGAAAATAGAAGGGGACCAAAGACAGAGCCTTGGGGAACTCTACCAAGACAATACGAGGGGAGGTACCTTTGGAAAAGGAGACACTGAATGAGCATTGGGAGAGATAAGAGGAAAACCATGAGAGGACAGAGTCACAGAGACCGAGCGATTGAAGAGTTTGAAGGAGGAGAGCATGATCAATGGTGTCAAAGGCAGCAGAGAAGTCAAGAAGAATTAATATGGAGTAGTGGCCTTTGGATTTAGCTGCAATTAGGTCGTTAGTAACTTTGTTAAGAGCAGTCTCAGTAGAGTGGAGAGGGCGGAAGCCAGACTGAAGAGGGTCAAGGAGAGAGTTGGAATTGAGGAAGTGAGACACACGGGTAAAGACAAGTCTTTCCAGAAGCTTTGAGGAAAAAGGGAGCAGGGATATGGGACGATAGTTAGAAGGGGAGGATGCGTCAAGAGATGTTTTTTTCAGGACAGGTACTACAGTGGCATGTTTAAGGTCAGCAGGGACAGTGCCAGAAGAGAGAGCAGTTGAAGATGTGTGTTAAGGAAGGCACAAGACAGGGGGAGAGAGATCTGATAAGGTGAGAGGGGACAGGATCGAGCAGGCAAGTGGTGGGGCGAGAGGAGTGGAGAAGCGCAGCCACCCCTTGTTCAGTAGCTGGGGAGAAAGTCTGAAGGGAAGGAAAAGCATGATCCATGTGTGGTTGAGAAAGAGAATGGCAAGGAGGGGAGAATTCTTTCCTTAGCTGTTCAATCTTGATGGTAAAGTAGCATGCAAAGATATCAGCTGTAAGGTTAGTTTGGGGGGTGGCCAAAGCAGTGCAGAGAAGAGAATTAAAGGTGTCAAAGAGACGCCAAAGAATGCAGGAGCATGAACTAATGAGAGAGGAAAAGTATGACCGTTTGGCGAGGCCAAGGGCTGCTCTGTATGAACACAATATGAATCTATAATGAAGATTCAATGCCAATTGATCTCAGATCACTTCCTCACACCACTTGTGAATGGGAATCTGCACTGGAGTAGAGCAGTCCACAGCAGCTATCGTAGCTCCTACCCTTAACCTGTACATAACCAGCCTGGTCCCAAATGGACCCCAGGGAAGTCACCCACACTGCTAGATATACACAGAGCGGCAGAAGCAGCCACTTCCTCATACAAATAATACAAACAGACAATACACAAGCACACACACAGTCCCAACAAACACACCACTGACAATCCACATACACAACCCCATAAGTGGCCTCTCACATTCAATACCACAAGAAGCCCCACACATACACCCACCACCAAACACACAATGTGACATATCCACACAAACAATTCCACAAGCAGCCCCCATTCATACGTATCATTCACAATAAAACAAACTCTTTATGAAGATATACATTAAAACAGCCTCATAACCACAAATACAACATAACAACATTAAAACATTTAAACATTACAAAGAAACTGCAAAACCCATGAATAACATAAGCACAATACGGCAACAGACACAACTCAATTAAAAAATATAGACTGGCACGCCAAGGGACACAGTACTACTAAAAGGTTGCCAATTCCTAGACTAGAACCTTCGTTACCCGGTTACAGAGTTCTAGTGCAAGTGTGAGGAACTGACTCTGCTGGGTTTCGAACCCTGGTTTACATGCTGCTAAACCTCTTCCTTACCACTACACCACCCTGCCTTTTGCAAATGTACCTGAGATCTGGTAACCTTGACTCTATAAGCATTGGTATCAGTGACAAGTCTCTTCAGCTGTGTCTGGTCATGTGTCTGGTTCTTGGCCTATAAAAGCCACTTCCTGTCTCTGTACCTTTGCCAGATTATTGTGGTTCCTGTACTCTCTAATCAAGCTTGTTCCTGTTTCTCCTACCTGTTGCTGATTTTGGACCGTTTTGACTTTGCTGCTTCTCCTTCCCACTGACCTCGGCTTGCCTCACTACGATTATCATCTCTCTGTTCCAGTCTCCCATCTCTGCTTAAGACCAGAAGGCCACTCAAGGCTCAGGGGCTCAACCACCTGGGTAACGAGTGGCTACCTCTGGCAGAAAACATTGCTGATCTGGCTACTGGACTCCAAAACTTTGTAACATCAATATCATTATAGAATAATCTGGCCCATTCATGGAGACCGTCGGATCAGATTCTGCATTGGCCCAGCAGGTTGCTTTTAATGCACAGACCATTCAAGTGCTGCAGGATCAGGTAGCTGAGCTGCAAAATGTAGTTCGATCAATGCATGGTGAGCTTACCAGCTACAGGGCACATGATGTTGCGGCTGCTGCTGCTACTACTGTTACACCTGCACAAGATGCCCGCTTGCCTCTACCAGAAAAATTTGGAGGAGACCGCAAAAAATTTAGGGGTTTCCTAAATCAATGCCGTTTGCATTTTATGATGTTACCTAACCGTTTTCCATCTGAAAGAGAGAAGGTGGGATTTATTTTCTCCCTATTCAAAGATGAAGCCCTGGCTTGGGGCTCCCCTTTTCTGGAACAGGACAGTCCAGTCTTGGGAAATTTAAAAGACTTTCTTGAGGCCATGTGCCTAGTTTTTGATGACCCCAATCGCTGTGCTACAGCAGAAGCCACTCTCCTTCATTTACATCAAGGGAGGCGCTCTGTGGCTGAATATGCTGCTGAATTCAGACAGTGGGTTGCTGATACTACTTGGAACCAATCAGCCCAGAGGTTCCACTTCAGAAGGGGTCTCTCAGAAGCTATAAAAGATGAGTTAGCTCGTGTTGATCTTCCTGTTGAGTTTGATGCATTTGTACGGTTGGCTATCCGTATTGATCGGAGACTTTCAGAAAGAAGATTGGAAAGACAGGGCTCTTTTAAACCAAGTGCTACTCCTACTTTCTATTCAAGAATTTCTACTCCGACCCCACAAACACCTACAGAATCTGAACCTGAGGCTATGCAGGTAGATCTAATAAGAGGGTCATTATCCAATGAAGAAAAACAGTGGCGACGCACTCACAATTTATGCCTGTATTGTGGTAGTGTAGGGCATTATGCCATCAATTGCCCTAGCAAGTCTAAAAGAACAATAGCTATGACTGCTGAGGGTGCACAGATTCAACACCAATCCCAGATTTCAGACCAACTGGATTCTGTCACACAACCCTTGTTTTCTCTGGCTCAGGGTGAAGAGGGTATGATGACTCAACATCCTCATTTGGTGGTGCCTATCACTTTGCAATATGGTGATAATAAAATTTCAACTACAGCTATGATAGATTCTGGAGCAGGCGGAAACTTTATGGATATCAAATTTGCAGCAGGAAATAAAATTCAGTCTATCCCTAAATCTTCACCTGTGTTAATGGAAACAGTAGACGGGTCTCCACTCACGTCAGGCCCGGTTACACATGAGACTGTGCCCTTAAAATTGATTCTGGAAGTGAATCACCATGAGTCTATATCTTTCCACCTAATTTCCTCAACACAGTTTCCAGTGATTTTGGGTATACCCTGGCTTGCTCTGCATAACCCACAGATTGATTGGAAGACTAGAACTTTGTCCTTTCCTTCAGAACACTGCTTAATAAATTGTCAACCCTCTAAGGCAACAACTGCTGCCACAACAATTAATGAAATGGTTGATACAAACTTAACTAAGCTTCCTCTACAATATCGGGATTTTGCAGATGTCTGTGATAAGAAGAATGCTGATCAGCTTCCACCTCACAGGCCTTATGATTGCCCCATAGAGCTGCTACCTGGAGCTGCTATCCCATTTGGCTGTATATACTCCCTTTCTGAGCCTGAATTGAAAGCACTTCGTGAATACATACAAGAAAATCTTGCCAAAGGCTTTATTCGACCATCTACTTCTCCAGCAGGAGCTCCTATATTCTTTGTAGAAAAGAAAGATGGCAGTCTACGGCCATGTGTCGATTACAGGGACATTAATAAAATCACTGTTAAAAACCGCTATTCCTTGCCTCTCATTCCTGAACTTCTGGAGAGACTTCGTTCAGCTAAAATATTTACGAAGCTTGATCTACGGGGGGCATATAATCTGGTTCGCATAAGACCAAATGATGAATGGAAAACAGCTTTCAGAACCAGGTACGGACATTACGAATCTCTAGTAATGCCATTTGGGCTTTGTAATGCCCCTGCAACTTTTCAGCATCTAATCAATGATGTACTACGGGATCTCCTGGATCAGTTTGTTGTGGCATATTTGGATGATATCCTGATATTTTCTGATAATCTTGAAAATCACAGAAAACAGGTCTGCATTGTTCTTGAGCGCCTTCGTACCCACCACCTATACATTAAACTGGAAAAATGTGAGTTTGAACAAACAGAAATTCAATTCCTGGGATATGTAATAACTCCTAAAGGTTTAAGTATGGACGCAAGTAAAATTAAAGCTGTGCTGGACTGGCCCATCCCCAAGAATGAAAAAGATATTCAGAGATTTGTGGGGTTTGCCAATTTTTACAGGCGTTTCATTAAGAATTTCTCTGCCGTTATTACACCGATCACTGAACTTACACGTAAAGGGACTTCTTTTCAGTGGTCCAATAAGGCTGACACTGCATTTTCCAGATTAAAGACTCTGTTTACATCTGCCCCTATCCTGGTACATCCTCAGCCAGAATTGCCATTTACTGTAGAGGTAGATGCTTCTGATTCAGCTGTTGGGGCTATACTGTCTCAAAGGACTGGACCTAAGATGTTGTTACATCCATGTGCCTTCTATTCCCGCCAGATGTTACCAGCAGAAAGAAATTATGACATAGGGAATAAAGAACTTTTGGCTATAAAAGCTGCCTTTGCCGAATGGAGACATCTCTTGGAGGGAGCCACCCATCCAATTACTTTCCTCACAGATCACAAAAATCTGGAATGTATTCAATCAGCTAAGAGACTGTCAGCCAGACAAGCACGCTGGTCCCTATTTTTCTCAAGGTTTAATTTTTTGATTTCATACCGCCCTGGTTCCAGAAATGGCAAGGCAGATGCCTTGTCTAGGATAGCTGACCCCCTCCATACTACAGTAACCAAAGCCACCATCTTGCCTGAGAGTAGATTTTTAGGAGTTACCTTTCCTTCTGATCTAATGTCTCGCATTAAAAAGGGCTACGCTGATGATCCAGTTTTTCGTGATCCTCCTCGTGATCTTCATATGACCATGCTTAATGGGTTTTGGATTTTTCAACAACGTCTGTTTGTTCCAGAATCAGTGCGACTGGACGTTTTACGTCTCTACCATGACTCAAAACCAGCAGGTCATCCAGGAATCCGAAAGACACAAGAACTACTTACCCGATCCTTTTGGTGGCCTAAATATTATGAGGATGTTAAGAAGTATGTGTCCTCTTGTGATGTATGTGCCAGACATAAGACTCCTCGCTCATCCCCTGTTGGCATGCTTCAGCCTCTTCCTATTCCTCATCGTCCCTGGGGATCTATTTCCATGGACTTTATTGTGGAACTACCTCCCTTTAAGGAACACACCACCATTCTTGTTGTTGTGGACCGGTTAACTAAGATGAGTCATTTCATACCAGCTCGTGGTCTCCCTTCAGCTAAACAGACTGCTGACCTAGTTATTCGGGAAATATTTCGCTTGCATGGAGTGCCTGATGA
This sequence comes from Pelobates fuscus, assembly GCF_036172605.1. Lineage (NCBI taxonomy): Eukaryota > Metazoa > Chordata > Amphibia > Anura > Pelobatidae > Pelobates > Pelobates fuscus. The sequence continues at coordinate 5,943,965 of NC_086329.1, forward strand.
AGTAATTTCTGACAGGGGAGTGCAATTTACATCTCATTTTTGGAAATATTTTTGTTCTATTATAGGTATTAATGTAAATCTGTCGTCAGCTTTTCATCCACAAAGTAATGGACAGACTGAGCGAACCAACCAGACGTTAGAACAATATTTGCGGTGCTATATTAGTTACCTGCAGGATGACTGGCTGGATTTTCTACCCACGGCGGAATTTGCCTATAACAATGCCCAACACTGCTCCACTTCTCTGAGCCCATTTTTTGCTAATTATGGTTACCATCCAACCTTTCTAGTGAGTCTCCCAATTACTACTTCCATTCCTGCAGTCACTGACCGGCTAACCGCCTTACGAGATTCCCAAGAACTGTTGAAGAAGACTCTTTCGGAGGCTCAGGAATGTTACAAAAGAGCTGCTGATAGGCATAGAAAGGAGGCCCCAGTTTATGATGTTGGTGACAAGGTTTGGCTGTCAACAAAGAATCTTAAACTTAGGATTCCTTCTCATAAATTGGGTCAAAAGTTCATGGGACCTTTTGAGATCATCGCTCAGATCAATGCTGTCACCTTCCGTCTGCAACTTCCTGATTCCATGAAAATACATCCAGTGTTTCACGTTGCACTGCTTAAACCTTTTCATGAAAATACTTTCCCTGGTCGAGCCCTGCCTGCCCCACCACCAGTCCTCGTGGATGGTGAAGATGAATACGAGGTGGAAAAAATTCTTGACTCCAGGATATTCCGCAACAAGCTTCAATATTTGGTTCTTTGGAAAGGCTATGGTGAAGAGGATAGATCATGGGAACCAGTGGACAATATTCATGCTCCTGATCTTCTTCAGTCTTTCCATGCACAGTACCCTGCTAAACCAGGAAATAGGGCATCCAGAGGCTGCGCCTGTAGAGGTGGGAGTAATGTGAGGAACTGACTCTGCTGGGTTTCAAACCCTGGTTTACATGCTGCTAAACCTCTTCCTTACCACTACACCACCCTGCCTTTTGCAAATGTGCCTGGTAACCTTGACTCTATAAGCATTGGTATCAGTGACAAGTCTCTTCAGCTGTGTCTGGTCATGTGTCTGGTTCTTGGCCTATAAAAGCCACTTCCTGTCTCTGTACCTTTGCCAGATTATTGTGGTTCCTGTACTCTCTAATCAAGCTTGTTCCTGTTTCTCCTACCTGTTGCTGATTTTGGACCGTTTTGACTTTGCTGCTTCTCCTTCCCACTGACCTCGGCTTGCCTCACTACGATTATCATCTCTCTGTTCCAGTCTCCCATCTCTGCTTAAGACCAGAAGGCCACTCAAGGCTCAGGGGCTCAACCACCTGGGTAACGAGTGGCTACCTCTGGCAGATCTGGCTACTGGACTCATTGCTGATCTGGCTACTGGACTCCAAAACTTTGTAACATCAATATCATTACAGCAGGGTATTTTCTAAGTAGTGTAGCAGTTTGGCTTTAGTCTATCAATTTGTAATAAGGAATTTTATGGTGCTTTTGAAGTATTCAAAATTTGGGATATTTTCTATAACACACATTTGGTGTATCTGGACTATGTTTTGATACCTTCTTTTTGATGTTGCTTTAGATATGACGTCTACCGAAATCTGCGCTATTCCAAACACAGTGTATTTATTTTTAGATCATGTGACACTTTAATTGCAGCCTCTTTTTCTCTATTAAATACATGATGTGACTTCTGAATACTATTGGATGGATCAGAGCATACTAGCATTGGGACTGACTAGTTACACAACTCATAGTGTTTGTTAAGGTTTTATTAAGTTATCCTGTTACAATGTAAAATATTTTGTATCTTCATGATGTTGTGTGAACTAAATGGTGAGATTTGCAATAAAACCCATTTTAATTTCAGGTTGCAAATAAAGAAACACATTACCTGACACTGTATGACCATGTGTCTTGTAATTACTGAAGGGACCTGCTAGGCTGCCACGACATCTCTTTCCTTAAACTGACTGAGCACTGGTACAAGAAACTACTGAAACAAAAAGACGTATTTCTAGTAATTTTGAGAATATGGAGAAAAACCTTACCAATCAAAGGCAGTGGAATCCTTCAGGTTGAAGGAATTCAAAGTTCAGCTCCATATAGCTTGGTCAAGCAGAAGAAACATCTAAAGAGAAAAGAGGTCCTAGGTCATGTCTCCTTGGTATGAAGACACCCTGAAAGCTACAGATACCTTCAAGCAAAAACATGTAACAACTTTCAAACTAGCACAACGAACTTAGCATAACACAGCAGGGGATCAGTTTCACGTGCTGGCTCATTTCTGTTAGTCTGTAAAATCAAGACATGGAGGTAAAGTAACTGCGGCATCCACTCCGAAGGGAGACGATTGCTGTGCATTTATATCCTACTATACAGAATGATTGGTTTAGTCTCATCAGAGAACTCTATTACACCCACATACAGACATTCTTTGTAGATTCTGGCAGAATTCTGATGAGGCTGCAACGCAACTACACACATCAGGCTTCTTACAAACAGTCACAATCCATTTTATCTGCCTATGTTTATTTATCTGTTTTGTCACACTCGTGGCATATGAAATAAATGGGATCTGTGTTCTTTTTTCTAGCATTTTCAACCATGGTCTTGATTTAATTAGAGCTGATAAACTTTATCATCCTGATAAACCTTGAATTGGTTCGGATCGATTAAATTATTGCAATTAAAGGCTTGTTGGAAGCTAATAAATATTGGTTCTATTATCGAAACCTATACCTATATTTTACATTGAAAATATTGAATGAGGTGATTTAATTTCATTTATCGATCACATAATGCATAATAAATGGCCTTTATCTGACAAATAACAACTAAGTTGATGAAAAACACTTTTTGTTTTTCGTTTTTGCCTATGAGGGTCAATATGACCTTTGCATTAGTATGCCTCCAGCCAGGGAATAAAGACAGTTACTGCTTAATGTAATAAAAAAACTAGATATTGGGCTATTGCTGCCCAGTTGCTGCTTAAATACAGATACCCCCATGCTGCCACCCAAGGCCATCAGGTGTGAGCTTAAAATGGAATAATGAGTGGTGGAATGCTTACTGTCCAGTGGCCAGAGGGTGGGGGCTATAAAATAAAATAAATGGAAAGGCATCCGGCCGTTCCATTCATGAGTGGCAGGTGGAAACTATTCATAAAATAAATACAGGGTGGGATTAGTGAATCCCAACCTTTTGCCCATAGGCAGTGGGTGGGGGCTATTAGTTAAATAAAGCAGGTGGGTGGGCATGCCTTTGGGGTGGATGGGCATGCCTTCTTCCACCCTTATGCCCCCCATATGATTTGGGTGGGGGGTATTTATGATGATAGATGATGTTTTATGATTGACTGGGCAGACCCCAACTGCCCACTGCTTAGTAGACATACCATAACCCGTGGTATGGTGCGTGGGGGCATAAGAAATTTTTAAATGACCCTTTTAATAATATGGGGTCATTTTGACATCCATATGCTTTTTTTTTTTTTTGCTAATGACTAATATGGCTGGTTATTAAAAAAGGCCAACAAAATGTGCTTTTGACTCACATTTTTCTCCGATCTTAGTTTCAAGCACCTATATCTGTTCATCTTGAATTTTGTCTGACATTAAATCTAGATGAAATTTGATTAAAGAATTGGCCAAAAAAAGATAACTGTTGAATGTTTTTGGCTGATAGAATTAAATTGAGTCCAATGTCTGAAATACTGCAAAAAGAGATATAATATGATTTCTAAAGGGGAAAAAAAGTTACTGTCACCTCCCAATAGTTCTTTAAATAATTCATGAATAGATAAAACATTAAAGTAATGTGCAATCTATACACAAATTGCTGTTTTTTAGGCCCATGTTTAAAATAAATGTTTGCTAATAATGTTTTAAACAAAGCATGGTTGGCAATGAAGGGGTTAAAGGAACACTTAAACACACAAAATACCCACAGCCTTAAAAAACAAAACAAAAAGAAAAAACAGCAAAGCGCAGAAGTTGGGTGTTTGGACTACATTGAACTTTGGTTAACTCTTTCATTTTCACAACAGTAAGCAACGCGTGGCATTATCCCACCTTTTAGCAATGCATAATGTGATTATGATTTGGAATCCATTTTATTTGTATAATCGTTGACTTGTTAAGCATTGTAATGTACATATTACAAATAACCTTACTGTTTAAATATTTAGTGCAAAAAATTATCATTTTAAAATGCAGATTATTCGCCAAATGCCAATCCGTACATTCTGAGCTAAGCACACGGCTTACATTCTGCTTCTTGTTTGCATTTTTTGGCAACACAACATCCTGTGATTTCCTTAAAGTCCAGACCCCTTGATTTCTAAATACGGAATGCAAACTTTTATGCAATATAAATCCTGCAGCATAAAACGCAGCGGCTCATGAAAAGCTCAGCGAGTGTATGTTTTACCCAGTCTTTATCTCAAGCTCCCAGTTCCAGATCACACCATGACCTTAATTTCATGCTGTCTGCCTTTGTTCTGCTTTGTACACAGCATTGATAAGACATCTTCAGTAAATGGATATATCATGTTTACACAACAATTGAATTATTTGAGCAGCATCCATATATCAAAAATGCACCACCGCCGCACTTTACACACTGACTGAATTTCAGAACATTATCTGGTAAATTGCATGAATATCATTAACCTTATTTTTAAAGTTTTCTCTGGGTAATGTTGGCATATAGTTTGAAGTTTGGTTTACTTGTCACTTTGTAAGAATGTGTATCTATCTCTTCTAAGAAGACTCGCAAATACTGAGTTCGTGTTTTGGTTTTTTTAATGAATATAATCTAATCTTATGCATATCTTCTTTAATAATACAGATTGACAAATATATATATATATATATATATATATATATATATTTTATATAATTTAAATGTATAAGGTTCAGTGGGAGAGGCATGGTATGCAAGCTCCTAGTATTTAGAGAGAATTAAGCAAAGACTTTTTAGTCCTATTTATAACACGTGTTCTATAGTTATACATGATCGAAATTCATAGTCATTATCAGGGGTGGACTGACAGCCTTCTGGGCCCCCGGACAAAATTAGGTCCAGGGCCCTTCGAAGACAAAATATTAAAGTAGCACTATAATATTAGAGTAGAGCCGGGCTCCCTCGGCTCTGGGGAATTCTCCTTCCTCTGCCGACGTCAGATTCGAATGCGCATTCGCGGCAAGAGCCGCGCACGCATTCAAACCGCCCATAGGAAAGCATTACTAAATGCTTTCCTATGGACGTCCAGCTTGTCTTCTCGCTGTGATTTTCACAGTGAGAATCGCGGAAGCGCCTCTAACGAACTGTCAGTGAGACCGCCACTAGAAGCTGGATTAACCCTTAGTGAAACATAGCAGTTTCTCTGAAACTGCTATGTTTTCAGCTGCAGGGTTAAAACTAGAGGAACCTGGCACCCAGACCACTTCATTGAGCTGAAGTGGTCTGGGTGCCTATAGTGGTCCTTTAAGGACTAAGTAAATGTTAAAAATAATTTTAAAGTAAGTAGTCAAACCGTTTGAGAACAGTTTGACAACTTACCTGGGGTCTGCTGGGACATGAGGCTGTAGTAGGGCATAGGAGCAGTGGTGTGTGTGAGTGGTGCAGTGTGTGTGAAAGGTTCAGTGTGTGTGTGGGGGGGGGGGTGTAGTGAGTGAATGTGTAGGGTGTGTGTGTGTTTTGGCAGTGTATGTGTGTATGGGGGGCAGTGTGTGAATGTGTATGGTGTGGGGGCAGTGTGTGTATGGGGAGGGTAGTGTGTGGGGGCAATGTATGTATGTGTATGGTGTGTGTGGGGGCAGTGTATGTGTGTGGGGGCAGTGTATGTGTGGGCGGGCCGTGTGTGTGTATGGTGTATATATAGGTGGGCAGTGTATGCAGTGTGTGTGTGTGCATATATATATGGGTGGGCAGTGTGTGTGTGTGTGTGTGTGTATATATGGTTGGGCAGTGTGTGTGTGTGTGTGTGTGTATATGGTTGGGCAGTGTGTGTGTGTGTATATGGGTGGGCAGTGTATGTGTATATATGGGTGGGCAGTGTATGTGTATATATGGGTGGGCAGTGTATGTGTATATATGGGTGGGCAGTGTATGTGTATATATGGGTGGGCAATGTGTGTGTATATATGGGTGGGATATGTGTGTGTATATATGGGTGGGCAATGTGTGTGTATATATGGGTGGGCAGTGTATGCAGTGTGTGTGCATATATGGGTGGGTAGTGTATGCAGTGTGTGTATATGTGTGGGCAGCGTATGCAGTCGGTGTGTATATAACGGTGGGCAGTGTATGTAGTGTGTGTGTGTGTGTGTGTGTATATTGGTGGGCAGTGTATGTAGTGTGTGTATATCAATGGGTGGGCAGTGTATGTATATGGATGGGCAGTGTATATATAGGTGGGCAGTGTTTATATATATATATATGGGTGGGCAGTGTATATATATATATATATATATATGGGTGGGCAGTGTATATATAGGTGGGCAGTGTATATATATATATGGGTGGGCAGTGTATATATATATATATATATATATATGGGTGGGCAGTGTATATATATATATATATATATATATATATATATATATATATATATATATATGGGTGGGCAGTGTATATGTATATGGGTGGGCAGTGTATATGTATATGGGTGGGCAGTGTGTATATATGGATGGGCAGTGTATGTACATGGGTGGGCAGTGTATGTACATGGGTGGGCCGTGTATGTACATGGGTGGGCAGTGTATGTATATGGGTGGGCAGTGTATGTATATGGGTGGGCAGTATATATGTATATATGGGTGGGCAGTGTATGTGTATGGGTGGGCAGTGTATGTGTATGGGTGGGCAGTGTATGTGTATGGGTGGGCAGTGTATGTGTATGGGGGGCAGTGTATGTGTATGGGGGGCAGTGTGTGTATGGGGGCAGTGTGTGTATGTGGGGCAGTGTGTGTATGTGGGGGCAGTGTGTGTATGGGGGGGAAGTGTGTGTATATATGGTTGGGCAGTGTATATGTATATGGGTGGGCAGTGTATATGTATATGGGTGGGCAGTGTGTATATATGGGTGGGCAGTGTATGTACATGGGTGGGCAGTGTATGTATATGGGTGGGCAGTATATATGTATATATGGGTGGGCAGTGTGTGTATATGGGTGGGCAGTGTATGTGTATGGGTGGGCAGTATATGTATATGGGTGGGCAGTGTGTGTATGGGGGGGCAGTGTGTGTATGGGGGGGGGGCAGTGTGTGTATGGGGGGGCAGTGTGTGTATGCGGGGGCAGTGTGTGTATGGGGGGAAGTGTGTGTATGGGGGGAAGTGTGTGTATGGGGGGGAAGTGTGTGTATGGGGGGGCAGTGTGTGTATGGGGGGGCAGTGTGTGTATGGGGGGGCAGTGTTTGTATGGGGGGGAGGGCAGTGTGTGTATGGGGGGAGGGCAGTGTGTGTATGGGGGGAGGGCAGTGTGTGTATGGGGGGGCAGTGTGTGTATATGGGGGGCAGTGTGTGTATGGGGGGGCAGTGTGTGTATGAGGGGGGCAGTGTGTGTATGGGGGGGCAGTGTGTGTATGGGGGGGCAGTGTGTGTATGGGGGGCAGTGTGTGTAAGGGGGGGCAGTGTGTGTATGGGGGGGCGCAGTGTGTGTATGGGGGGCAGTGTGTGTATGGGGGGCAGTGTGTGTATGGGGGGGCAGTGTGTGTATGGGGGGGCGCAGTGTGTGTATGGGGGGCAGTGTGTGTATGGGGGGCAGTGTGTGTATGGGGGGCAGTGTGTGTATGGGGGGGGGCGCAGTGTGTGTATGGGGGGGGCAGTGTGTGTATGGGGGGGCAGTGTGTGTATGGGGGGGCAGTGTGTGTATGGGGGGGGTAGTGTGTGTATGGGGGGGCAGTGTGTGTATGGGGGGGGCAGTGTGTGTGTGTATGGGGGGGGGCAGTGTGTGTATGGGGGGGGGGCAGTGTGTGTATGGGGGGGGGGCAGTGTGTGTATGGGGGGGGGCAGTGTGTGTATGGGGGGGGCAGTGTGGGCCTGCTTACCTGTACAATGTGATGGTTTTCTCCCTCCATCTCCTGAAGCAGCACTTGTCAGGCCAGGCTCCTCTTCTCACCCTCCATCCATGCTGTGAGTGCTCCGTGTGAGAGGGAAGCAGCGGGTGATGTCACTTCCTGCCCCCCTCCCATCCTCACACGGAGCACTGAGCAGGCAGAGATAGAGGAGACCTGGCAGAGTGGCAGTGAGAGGTATGCTGCCAGGTCTCTCACTGAATGATGGGGGGAGGTATTAGCAGATTGATGGGTTGAAGGGGCCCTTCGACTCATTATGGGCCCCTGCAACCTTCTTACAGCACTTTCTTTAACTTCCTTCTGCTGTGGAGATCTTTGATCTCCACAGCAGAAGCATGGCTGTGCTGCCGGGCCCCCTGACTGACTCGGGCCCTCGGTCAGTGACCGATCTGCCCGACCTGTCAGTCCGCCCCTGGTCATTATGATATTAGCTGGAGATTGATTTTAATTCATAGTAGCTACTGAATTCAACATAAAGAATACTAATTTCATTATACTGCATATGTGAAAGAATATTATATTACATTTCTATATTCTGGGAAGCACTATTGTCAGGTTGGCATGGAATTCCATTTTGGATAATATAGATCTCCCTTAAACAATAGGTTGCAATGTCTAATCTCCTTTGTATCGCTTATCTTGAGACTTCAAAAAAATCAAAACGTTTTTTCATTGGTTCCTTATTTGTAAGCACCTAACCTAACAGTATAAAACACAAAGGACACTTTGTTTATTAACTGCGTCCAGTGCTTGTACCATTTTGTGATCAAGATTGAAAAAAATCCTATGAAATGTATTTTCCCTTATTACTGGCGAAAGTTGATTGCGTCTTTTAGACACAAAATGGTTGTCTAGCATCTTCCTAGTGATGATTAGATATTACCTACATGATTGCTTAGTTCATGAACACACACGTATTCAAGCATGTTATTTAAATATTTTAATAAATACAATAAAAATAATAAAAAAAAATTTAATTTTAAAATTGTGTTTTGATAGCAACAGTAGAAAGACACAAATGTGATTTGCTATAGACAAACATATTCTCGGTGGAATTTATCTCTCCATTTGTCCGTATGTCTTTCTGTCTGTCTATCTATCATGTGAATATTTCATGCGTTGGATCGTGATTAGGGTTTATAGGATCTCCTAGAATCTATCTAAGAATGACAGGTTTTGATAAATAGTATTTCCCGCACAGGGACAAAGAATATTAAATGGCAAGTATTTCCTTTTTTAATTAATATTAGTGACAAAAGAACAGGATATTTAATATGGCCCGAGTGCACAAATGAAATTATTTATTATATCTATGTCTAGATTATAAACTGTTTCTGACAAAAGCATTATTACTCTCATTAGTTGATGTGCGATACTTCATATTAATGAAACACTTCATATTATTTACACTTGTTTAAAAAAAATGGGACCATTTAACACATATTAGAAGAGTCCGGCTCAGTTTTTTAAAACGACATTTCTAGGTGGATAATTCTCAAGAATTCACTTTTTAAGGAATTAACCCTGTGTTTTTGTTCATAGATTTTTATAGATTAGTGTACAACAGTTGTTCCTCTTCAACGTGCAGTCCGAAATGTCAATAACCATGTTTGTTACTTCACTTATGGAATAAACTTTTTTTTAATTTTGGAGAGGTTCTATGAGTACGGCTAATTGTTATGGATGTATATTGCAACTAGACTTGTACGAGGCAGGAGAATTTTTTTTAGCTGTATCATTTCTGCCTAAATATTTGAAAATTAAAAAAAAAATTTGGGGGGGAGGATGGCTGAATTTTAGTGATATGGAGGCTCAGCTTGGCAAAATTATGTTAGCAAGAAAAGATTTGGGAAAATGAATCGGATGAAGCAAAAAAGTGTGAAAATGGTCAACCAGTGTATTGCAAAATATAAATATAAATATAAATATAAATATAACAATATAATTATTATGTATACATTTTGAAGTACACTGATAGGAGCATTTTCCCACCATTTCGATCACAGATCAAGTGAAAAAAGTTACCAATAGAGGGGAAAGGTAAAAAATAAATAAATCTATATTTCTATATTTATATATCATATATCATATAAATATATATTTTTTACTGCTTATTTTTTCCACTTATTGGCCACTTCTCATTTGATCTTTAAATAAAATCAACATTTGGTGACTGTCCCTTAGCCATCAATAATTTATTTTTATCAATCATCTTATATTGGCATTATGGGCAGAATTCTGAATCACGGCTCAAAATGACGTGCCCATCTATTGGGCATTTTGTTGGTTCAGGATTGGGCTACCTTTAGGCTCGAAGTTCGGGGTTCAACCAATGACCCCACTGGCCTATATTCAGCTAGTTTGTATCCACAGTATGACTAAGAGCCTCATTAAGATTATGGGGAATAGTATCACAATTATGTGGTCTGAAAAGAGTACATATCTCTATTTTTATCTCTCAATTCTGACAAATTCCAGATCCGTAATTAGATAATGTTTTTTTTATTTTGCCACATCTGATGCACCGGCGCCTGTATCTGGAGGTAGATATCATATGCATATCTTAATTGTGCCACATTTGTGGCATTATTTGCAAGGGAAACTTTCTAATTAAAAGTCTCAATGTTATCATTCTGCATTGTGATGGGACGTTCACAGAGTTAGGGGGAACTCGACTAGTTGTGCAGCAGATATCCAACATTAGATCCATTAAATCAAAGCACAGTAGCGGTGTTTAAGTTTATATAGAAATAATTTATGTCACATACACTTGAGGGAACTGACATGTAGCAGCATATAACAAGTGTTCCTGAAAACATATGAAATATAACAAGCGTACAATTAAGTAAACAAGCATGTCAACAGAAGACCTGTACAAGTGACTAGGGGCATGCTGTATCATTAAGCAGAGAACTCATACCCAGTGGTAAGCAATGGCTTTTAATAGCATTGTGTGGGTGGCAGTAGCACATTAATAGACACTGTGATATACTGACCTTTTAAGTAATTGGTGACCCTATAGGAATTACCTGCACATTCATGGATGTACATCTCGGATACAAAAGACGAGCTGAACATTCACTTAAAACAAATAAATGTTGTGGAAGATGTTCTAAGGCAAAGCTCGAGGACATGGCTAGAGGCACACTTTGAAATTGGAATATGGATATCTTTTGCCCCAGTGGGATAAAAAATACCGTGTGAGAGGTTTATCAAAATACTGTCATCTGAAAAGTGGTACAAAGTTTTTAAAGTGAAGTAATTGCTGATTCCACTGGTTTCCATGGTAACTGCTCTACTTTAGAACTCTGTTACACTTTTCTGATCGTGGTAGTTTATACCATAGTGAGTTTTACTGCTAATATAGGTCTTGTTTGCATGCCGGTTCCATGATGGTAATTGTTAAATGGTAGTTGTGATAGTTAGCAATTAGTAGCGATTGCATTTGTTACATAGTAAGTAATAAGAGTTACTAAATATTAAATCACGCCTGGCTTCCAGGATTAACAGTAAAACCACCTATCGCTGTCGGACTGGATGTTATGGCTGCCCCATCTAGGTGTAAAGACAAACAGACAAGTTAATGACGGCAGACTCTTATTCATTTTATTAAAGAAAAAAATATGTATTCTTTTTGTAATAAACATTTAATCACTAAAGCCGATCTTTAAGTGTGGTGTATGTCGTTTTCAATAAATATCTGTGAACTTTGTCACGTGTCAAGGAAACACTAAGGGTAGTTTGCTCAGATAATCACAGGGGAAGTGAGCGATTCGTAGATAGTGCCTCGGTGGAGCTCCTCCTGCATGGATTGAAATATGAGCCGTTTTCTTGCTGCTAAGCAAAATGAATGCACAGCACTAGTCGTGGGCAGTGGACATGAGAAACATTCAGACATTAAACAAGACAGTTGATCTTGGAAACATGTCAGTAAAATTGAGCCATATTCACGTAGCAGCTGGTAGTAGTTTTAGAGATTAATGGACTGATTAAAGCACGAAAACGAGTCTAAATTGGGATTAGTTGGCAACTTTAAAACTGAACTGCCAACATTGGGCCAAAATGACAGAAATGGAATCAAATCTTGCAAGTAAAATGATGCACACCTGGAGTAGAGATTCGATACAAATTCCTTTTACACCTTATTACACAGAATAATAAAAGAGAAACATTCACATATTTTACTTAGTATCACACCAAACTGTTTTTGAATCCACCAATTAATTAACTCATTCATTCATTTAGATTCTGTGCTTTAAAGCCACAGTACGTTATAAGAAACAAGACGTATGTATAAGTATTACTTGGTTATATTTATATAAACAGAGGAACGTTAGTGCTGGTGTTATTTGAAATATATAAAAAAAAGAAAATAGATCTCTCTGCACAATATTTAATTTAGTAAAACGGCTTTTTTTCTCCTTCAATATCACCTCACTATAATTTGAAGTTTGTGAAATAAAGTTAATAATTGTTAGACGTTTATAGGTAATGTACACAGCATGCTAATTTAAAGGAATGCTTTGAGCACCAAAACAACTTTAGCTTAATAAAGTGGTTGTAGTGTATAGATCATGTCCAACTGTTTAATTAGCTGCCATTTTGGAGTTAAATCCCATTTTTTTTGCAGCTCTAGCACCGCCGCACGCCTCCTGGCCCAATAGACATAGGAGTGTCCCATGATCCATACTCTGGGGGGAACTGGACCTGCGGAGAGAAATCAACTAAGGAGACCGGCAGGGTAAACATAATAAATATAATGCCACAACTCCCACCTCCCGATTCTCTGAACTACCTGCGCCACATGCCCAGCCTAGAGGTCTCTGTAGCAGCCCCTATACAGAATGAATGCCCCTGAACTCCCTGCTATCAATACCTAGGAATTCGAGCCCCAAGCGGAACACCCTAACAAATTGAAAGTGTGAGAGAAAGCTTCCGTCCTCATGAAGCAAAAAGGGGAGGGCAGGAGAAGCCTGGGCGGAAGGAACAATAATCACCGAAGGAAAAAACGGGACAAATGCCAGAACCCAGCAACCCACCCATTTGGACCCACTTACCCTTCCCAAAGACATCAGTCTTCGAGCGGCGAATCCTGAAGGAAATATGGTCCGCTGCGCAAGTAACATCACTCCCCCACTCGCTGATGATTAGGGCACACCAGCTCCCCAATCCGCATGGCCCCAAAGAATACCAGGGAAAAAGCCAGCTGAAATAGATGGGCCTCAAAGACAAAATGGCAAATCTTAGGTAACGACTCACACAAACTATCCAAGAGAGCTCCTGAGACCATAAATGCCTTGGTAGTATCCTCCCATCCTTGCAATTTGAACAGGAAGCTGAGCCCTGCAAAGCGCGAAGAAATCGTAGAGGGGGATAACCCAGCAAACTCCCAAGCCCCTTAGAGACGTAACAAACCCTGTAGGTGAGCGGACAAATCCTGGAAACCCCTGAGGGAACGCTGCCACCTGTCCCATTCACTCCACACCTTACTGTAGCGGGCCCACGTGGACGTTGAGACCGACCCACGGACCAGCTCCATCAGTCTGCCAGACCAAGTGACCACATCTCCACCAGACATAGGGCACCCTCCAATTCATCCTGCGGAGCCACTGCCCGAAATATGTTCCACTGCGAACGAGAGAGCGCATCGGCCATTACATTGTGAACCCCCGGAATAGTCCTGCATGACACATTAAGACCCAAACAGCACAGAAGCAAGTGCCGCAGCAAGCTTACCACCAGGGGAGAGAAGGTGATCAAGTGATTGATAGCCTGCACCACCCCAGATTGTTGCAATGGAAAACTACCCGCCTGTCCATGAGTTGGGGACACCACATCTCTAATGCCACCAGAATGGGGAAGAGCTCTGGGAAAGTTAGATTCCGTGTGAGCCCTGCCATCTGCCAGCCTACTGGCCAAGAGTTAGCACACCATTGAGAGCCCAAAATGTCCCCAAAACCTCCCGAGCCTGCTGCATCGGTAAACAGGTGGAGGACAGTGTTAGAGACCTCCGGGGCCTGCCAGCACTTTCTACCATTATAGGAGGCCAAGATGGAATCCCAGACAGCCAGGTCATCCCGCAATGGCCAAGTAAGCTGAATAAAGTACTGAGGGCAGATGACCCCGGACGTCCCTGCCGCCAGACACCTGTTAAAGACTTGCCCCATGGGCAAACTCCAACAGGCGAAGTGCAGCTTCCCTAGGAGAGACTGCAGGCAGCGCAGCTGAATCTTACGCCACCCCAGAGCCAGCGACACCTCCTGTGGGAGGTCTTGAACCTTAGTCAGGGGCAACCGTCATTCCCCAGCCACGGAATTGATCTCGATACCCAGGAAACTAAGGCACGTAACCGGACCCATGATCTTGTCATAGGCCAACGAAATGCTGAAACACTTCCCCAAGGCCCGCAGCAGCAGAGTGCAGACATGCAAATCTGCCGGCCCCACAAACAAGAAGTCATCCAGATAGTACAAAAGGAAGTCAACTCCCGCTTCCCTTCACACCACTCCAGGAAAGTGCTAAAGCACTCAAAATAAAAACAGGATAGGGAGCAACCCATAGGGCACATATCCACATAAAACTGACCGTCAAAAGTACAACCGGAGCACTCATGCTTGAAACGGCATGAGGACACCCACTTACAGTGACTGCCGTTGAATTTCCCCAAGAAAGAAGAAAAATGCCTTGTTCAGGCGCCAGGTGAGTCATAATTGAGAGCCAGAGGCCTATGTCCATACGGTCCCAGGACAGAGAGGGTTGCACTGCCATCCGCTGATGAAATTTTTCGTTGTATCTCCACCAACCCAGCCCCCAATAGGTACAACATGGATTCCAGATAGTGTCCTGATAGCAGAACAACGTGGAGCATTTTTGGGGCGTCTTTTCCCCAATGACGCTAGCCAGGATAGAAAATGCCCGTATCCAATTCCCAAATGTCTTGGGAATTTTCAATAGTGGTATTTCTCGGATTAATGTCTTTCTCAACCAAGGGAGGTGCTTTCTCCAATGGCAGGAGGGAAAATATCTCTACGAAATCCCCTTTACAAATTCTCTCCCTAATTTCTTGCTTTAAGTGCAAGCCTTGCGTGCCAGACCAGCACATGTAAGCAGCGCCCCAAGCCACGTACAAAACGTCCGCCTCCAGGAAAGCTTCGCCCGCACTAGCTACTGTGCAGGATGCCGCAGGCAAAGGAGGACCCGAGGGGGCCGAAGGCAATGGACCACTACCAACTACTGACATAGGTAGTCCCAAAGGACTGCATATTGAGGGGTTGCTGGGCTGAGGATTAAACCACCCTGAGTTGACTATACATAGTGGATTCCCCGCTAACTGTTAACCCCTGCTCCCACTGATCTAAAAACCCCTGAAGACCTGAGAGGAACCCCCCAACGCGGGATCCGACTGACTAAAAGAAGAGGGAAGACCGTACTCTCCCCCTGATGCCTGGCACTCTGACCGCGGCACAGCAAGCACAGAAGGTAAAGGCAGATTGCCACGAATTCCAGTGTTCACTGTGTTCCTTAAAGGTGTTCCAGGCACCACCTGCTGGGCAGTTTCAGTAACAGCAGCCAGGTCCTGTGAGAAGAGCAACAGAGAGGCAGTGAGCCCTGGCTCCACACCAGGAGGCAGCTGAGGTAAGTGACCAGCAGAGTGAAAGAGGACCCAGAGGGATCAGGGGGAAGGCCAGAGGGCAGAGGGGACACAGAAGGAGCAGGGAGAAGAGCAGGGGAAGAATGGAGCAGAGGAACCAGAAGAGGAAGAAGGGAAACCAGGTGGCCCACCCAGAGGCAAGTGGGGCCCTCTGGAAGGAAAAGGTGGAGCCCCAAGGGAAAGACCAGGGAATGGTGAAGGATGAATTGACAGAAGGGAGGACAGGGGAAAGAGGCCAACGGAAACACCTGGTCACTGACAGAGGAGGCTCCCGACCTTCATGAGGCGCTCCCCCCAGCTCTCAACGGTGGTACCATGATACCTCATGTGGCCTTGCAGAGTCTACTCACCACCAGGGCCCTGGTCACAGCCCTACCGTCTCGCATGCTGCGTGGGGATCTGGAAGGCCGCTGAGAGGCCACACGCCGCCAGGAATGTGCTGCCCACCTCCCTCCGCCGCCTGTCCGCATTCCAATGCTGGAGGCCAGGGCAGGCTGTAAGGTAGATGCGGGGTGTGTAGGCCGCGAGTCCTGAGCAGCATTAGTAGGACATTCATCCTGAGTGGCAGTAGCAGGCCGCGAGCCTGGCAATGCCTCATGCCCGGTCTCCTACTCCTCAAACGGGCCCGAGGTGCAGCATTCAGGGATAGCCTAACTTGCGGGCAGGAATGCAGGAGCAGGGGAGGGCCCTGGAGGAGCATATCCATGGGGGTAAAGCACGCCGGCAGCCATACCTGGGGTGAGGTGAGCATATTGCGCGTGGAGTTGCCTGCCACCTTCCAGCACAGCAGCAGCTCTGAGGGATGCCATGATAGCTTTGACCTCCATCCCTCAAGCAGAGTGACTACAGGCCCAGGACAAACAGGAACAAGAGGACAGGAAGCTGTTTGCTGTCCCAAATCCCAAGGGGCACTGAGGTAAGACCACACACACCACATAATCCCACGCACACATTCATACACAACCAATCACATGCATCCATCCCCACACATGTTTCCTTGTCCGCTTAGCTGTGCTATCTCCCCAGGGCCTAGTCTTATGTCTTGACTGGTGTGTGTATTATTATTATTATTATTAACTATATATATATATATATATATATATATATATATATATGTTATTTATTATTATTAACTATATATATATATATATATATATATATATATATATATATATATATATATATATATATATATATATATATGTTATTTTTAAAATAAATTTTGCACGCTGTTTAATATATTATCATGGAAGTCACCTAGAAACAAGTCTTTCTTAATTTGCAATATTAGAATAATTTTAATAGATGTTCTAGAGATTGCTTGTACTTTAAATCCTTTGAATTATTTTGTTTGAGTGACGTAAAGCGTAGACAGATGGGTGAGGATTCATGGACTAGTTAACATTACATGTAGTAGAATTAACAGTAAATAGAGAGGTCAATGCTGAAAAAACAAAAACACTATAGTTGTATTGCTTGTATGGATAGGAAAGGAGAGAAATAGATTTTTTCTCTCTCAGTGTTTGACCTTATGGTCCTTCAGAAGTGTATGGAGCCAGCTGTTGGAAATGAAAATCGCAAATAAACTTAATAATCCCTTACAGACTAAATTATCCAAGAAGAAGGTTAAAGACTGTTTCTGTAATTTCCTTAAATTAACATAATCACAGATTTCAACTTGCACTCTACTTAAAGTAGGGTTTCAAAGTCATTGTGGTGATAATGCTGTAATAAAAAATATGTATTATGCCTATGTTTATGGGGAAAAGGCCATAACTCCATATCAATGACAATTTTGCAAAAACACTTTAACAAAGAATTGATGAAACTATTCAGAAATGCTATTTATCTCAGTACTAATTTTTGCCTAGAAACACGAAGCCGCTTTTAATCTATCCAGAAAATGCATGGATTTTAAAAAGAAAAGTTTGTTGGAAGAAGTTAAAGTTGAAGGTTTAACTCTTTAAGATGATGGTAATAATAATAATTCTGTCACAAAGATGTAGCATTTAAGGATGGATGGTAATGTCACACTCATTGATAGCAGGGATTTATAAAGCTTCTATTACTATATAAAATCAGTGGCGGCACTGATTCTTTAACACTCTCTGTTATATAGGGGGAGCCACCAATATTGGCCCCATTTTCTCACCTCATGTGGTTTTTTGTAATTTTAAATTCACGTGCCGGAAGTGAGGGTTTGCTATGATAAAGCAGATAGGTTCGCCCACTGCTCCTTCCCCTTTTGAATACGCTATAGATTCCCTATTAAGTTACATGTGTCCACATCCTATTCAGCTCCAAAATTATAATAATTTTTATTTTTACAATAGTAAAAATTATAGTAATAATTCCAAGACCAACATCAACTGCACCAACACAGTTCCTTTCTCATCAATAGCGCCCATACGTTCATTAAGTCAAACACCAAGTAGATGTCCCTACACTAGAGGTATTCTGAAAGTGGGGGATTTAAGGATTGTTATTTTTACATTTCCTTTTAATGATCAGAATACAGTTTTGAATCTCAAAATAACCCTCCAACAATTATAAATATTATTTCAGATTAATTGTCTTAATTTTTTTGAAGTTGATAGACTATTGTACTCAGTATAATTAATAATATCTATATCTGAGTAATAACCTTGTCTCTTCATGGCTGTTCACTTCCTTAAGCGTAACCTGTCCAAAACAGGACTAGTCTTTTCTCGCTCAACTGTTGCTACTCCCGTGTCTGTTTACCTCCAAGTCAATGGCATTACCATCACCTCTACCCCACAGGCTCGCTGCCTAGGTGTTCTCTTTGACTCCGACTTCTCCTTCACCCTTTATGTCTAGTCGTTCGCCAATCCTGCCACTTCCATCTCAAAAACATGGCGTACATATGCCCCTATGCTGCTAAGATGCTGGTCTGTGTAGCTTTTATCTCTTACATTGACTACTGCCATCCGCTGCTCAGCGGTCTTACATGTTCCCAACTAGCCCCATTACAGTCTCTGATGAATGCACTGGTGAAGCTCATCTTCCTATTCGCCCGCACCTCCCACTCCTTCTCCCTCTGTCAGTCCCTACATTGGCTTATCGTAAGATATAGGGCTCAATTTAAAATCTTGGTACTTATTTACACATATCTTCATAATGCTGCTCCAACTGACCTATCTTCCCTTATACACAAATATGTCCCATCTAGGCCCCTACGGTCTGATGAAGACCTACGTCTATCCTCTGTTCGTACTCCCACCTCTGATGCTTGCCTCCAAGACTTCTCCAGGGCTGCACCGTTCCTGTGAAACTCCATTCCCTTCTCCGTTAGACTTTCACCCAGTCTTCACTCCTTCAAAAAAACCATTGAAAACTCTTTAGGAAAGCATATTAATTAGACTGTTAACAGCTTCCCCCCCACCCCCCAAACCCTGATTCCACTCCTGCAACTGTAATAAAACAACTAATAAAAAACAAAACACTCAGTGACAACAAGGTCCTCAGTGAATACTATCCCAGCCACCTAGTTTTATAACCTGCCCTTCCCTTTTGTGTCACTATTCCCCACTCCCTCTAGCATGTAAACTCATTGAGCAGGGCCCTCAATCCCTCTGTTACTGTGTCACTATACCCCACTCCCTCTAACATGTAAACTCACTGAGCAGGGCCCTCAATCCCTCTGTTACTGTGTCACTATACCCCACTCCCTCTAACATGTAAACTCACTGAGCAGGGCCCTCAATCCCTCTGTTACTGTGTCACTATACCCCACTCCCTCTAACATGTAAACTTACTGAGCAGGGCCTCAAAACCTCTGTTACTGTGTCACTATACCCCACTCCCTCTAACATGTAAACTCACTGAGCAGGGCCCTCAATCCCTCTGTTACTTTGTCACTATACCCCA
The DNA here is from genome assembly GCF_036172605.1 of Pelobates fuscus. Taxonomy (NCBI): domain Eukaryota; kingdom Metazoa; phylum Chordata; class Amphibia; order Anura; family Pelobatidae; genus Pelobates; species Pelobates fuscus. The sequence goes on from NC_086329.1 coordinate 5,963,586, forward strand.
CTCCCTCTAACATGTACGCTCACTGAGCAGGCCCTCAATCCCTCTGTTACTGTGTCACTATACCCCACTCCCTCTAACATGTAAACTCACTGAGCAGGCCCTCAATCCCTCTGTTACTGTGTCACTATACCCCACTCCCTCTAACATGTAAACTTACTGAGCAGGGCCTCAAAACCTCTGTTACTGTGTCACTATACCCCACTCCCTCTAACATGTAAACTCACTGAGCAGGGCCCTCAATCCCTCTGTTACTGTGTCACTATACCCCACTCCCTCTAACATGTACGCTCACTGAGCAGGCCCTCAATCCCTCTGTTACTGTGTCACTATACCCCACTCCCTCTAACATGTAAACTCACTGAGCAGGCCCTCAATCCCTCTGTTACTGTGTCACTATACCCCACTCCCTCTAACATGTAAGCTCACTGAGCAGGCCCTCAATCCCTCTGTTACTGTCACTATACACCACTCCCTCTTACATGTAAACTCACTGAGCAGGTCCTCAATCCCTCTGTTACTGTGTCACTATACCCCACTCCCTGTAACATGTAAGCTCACTGAGCAGGCCCTCAATCCCTCTGTTACTGTCACTATACACCACTCCCTCTAACATGTAAACTCACTGAGCAGGCCCTCAATCCCTCTGTTACTGTGTCACTATACCCCACTCCCTCTAACATGTAAACTTACTGAGCAGGGCCTCAAAACCTCTGTTACTGTGTCACTATACCCCACTCCCTCTAACATGTAAACTCACTGAGCAGGGCCCTCAATCCCTCTGTTACTGTGTCACTATACCCCACTCCCTCTAACATGTACGCTCACTGAGCAGGCCCTCAATCCCTCTGTTACTGTGTCACTATACCCCACTCCCTCTAACATGTAAACTCACTGAGCAGGCCCTCAATCCCTCTGTTACTGTGTCACTGTGTCACTATACCCCACTCCCTCTAACATGTAAGCTCACTGAGCATGGCCCTCAACCCCTCTGTTCATGTTCAACTCATCTAGTTACAAATACTTGTCTGTCAGTTCACCCATTGTAAAGCGCTCTGGAATTTATAAATAATAATAATAATAATATCAGTGTACCATATGCTTCTTTTCGGCTCCTGAACATTGTTTCCTTTGTCTGCCTATCAACAATGATTTATATGATGTATTTATATATTAGTGTAAGCGAAAGTGTTTTACATCATGGTACGCTCATCTGAGGAAAGAGATAGATCTGGAGACTTCCATTAAATATTTCATCAATCTCATTTACATTGCAGTGAACGCAGATCCTCAGGGCTGGAAGGGCCCAACTAAAAGCTTGAACCCCAAATGTAGCTAAGCAGAGTCTTTAAACACTCCATTAAAAATTAACTTCCTGATCGAAGGTAATGCTTGGAAGTGCAGGAAATCAGCTACCACTACAGGTACCCGGCAGCACTGATTTTGTTCCCCTTTACAATTTAGTATAAAATGGATACAGGAAAGCAGTGGTACCTTATAGGTATTCTTAAATCCAAGTAGGGGTGATTATGGAGCCCTTTTTTCATCTCATATCCCATTTCTACAATTGTAAAGTGCTGCAGACTACGTCGGTGCAATATAAATGATAATGGAAATTTGAGTGGTTTAAATATATTGTTATAAAAAACCAATAATTTCCTTTTCAAATTTTGTGTTTTTTTTTTCTTTGAGATTGATATTTGTAGACTTGCTACACAACATGAATTGCAGCAGATACAATCATCTCAAGCCACACAATATCTGTGAATAGCGTACACAAATCATACATTGCTACAAACAAATTGCCGTCGTAAAATCTGCAAGAAGTGGAACTTAATACGAGCGCTGTGTTACCTTTCCCTACAAAAAACGCAAGATGTAGAGGTAATGGACCTTCAAACATACTCAACGGTAGAATAGCACTGAAAATCATTTCTTTTAACAAGAAAGAAACATCTCCCTTTCACTGTTCTTATATAGTTCTTTGACTGACTTCCTAATGACTTAATTTCTCATTTTGCCATCTGCAAAGATGTTCTACTAATTACACTTAATGGGCTGTGAGCTATTGAAATATTAACTCATTTGCACTTTTTAAACCAAACCAATTTACTAATATATGATAGAAAGGGTAACTGTTAAATCAATTCTGATACATTTAAAATCCACTTAAATCTTAATAGGGACTCAAATACATCGGTCTTCATTCAATATGCATTTCTATTATAATAACATCTTGAAAGAAATTTATTGCTTGCTTAAGTATCGCAGTCAAAAATGTAAGAATTTGAACTGAAAGCAGGATATCATGATGTATTTTCTAATTACATTGTAACCTCATTGCCACACATTTACATTAATCATGTTTTCATTTTAAAATTGCACTTTACTTTTTAATATGTGTCTTTTACTACCAATTAAATGACATTATCTCCATATTTTTTATATTTACAGTACAATAATCCCATGGCATTTTGAAATCATTTCTTTATTAAGATTTGTTATTTCAATAAGAATTCATTGCTAGGATCGCTGCTCAATTCTCTGCTATTTTGCAGTTAAATCACTTTGTTTATGCAGCCCTAATCACGCCTCCCTGCAAGTAATGTGTATAGTCTTCCTTAACACTTCCTGTAGCAATGCATCTAATGTTTACACTTCCTTTATTGCACATTATGTTTAATATAGAATTTATTATCTCCTGCACTGCTTTTAGCCTTTCAGACCCCGCAAGAGCTTACTGTATGTGATTAAAGTTCAATTTACAGAGCAGGAGATAAAAATGCTAACATTGATTTAAAATTAAACAATTTTCTCATGCAGTCTGTGTCATTCACAGACAGGGGAGGTGTAGCTACGTCTGCATAAACAAAAACAAAAATGATTTAACTTCTAAATGGCAGACAATTTAGGAGTGAGACTGCAGGGGCATGGTCTATACATAAATAATACTTCATTAAGATAAAGTTGTTTTGATGACCATAGTGTCCCTTTAAGCTAATTATTTCCCTATACCTAATACATGTGGTGCACTAGTCTGCCCAATATACAGTACTATGGCATGTGTTAGTGACTTATAAATTAATTTAAAAAAACAGCATAGAACAAGGCATTCCAGGCACCTCAGCTGTGGATTCAGATGAGTGAAGGAATTTATTCTGTAACCCTTTCATTGCGGTGGAGTGGGACACAAAGGTTGGGGGGGAGCAGAGGAACACTTTAGTGTTACAAATACAACTTTGAATTCTTTACACTATAGTGTTCCTTTAAAAAGACACTAATTGCTCCAATTTTACAATTGAGGAGCATTTTGCCTAAACCTATACTGAGCCCCTCATCAGTTTATTAATTTGCATTCCATCACCTATGCTAGAGTGCGAGGAACAAATCATACACTGCGATTTGCATAATACTAAAATAACAAGCACAATATTAATTGCTGTCGGAAGACTGTTAGGTAACAACTCAATTGTGACTAATTACAGATCTGGCTACTTCTTTTGGGAGTAATCCGCTCACATAGCCTTCCACTGGGTAATTTTAGATTCAGCATCCTCATTAAATATTAGTGCCTACTTCAACAATAAATTGCTTGTAATTCCTTGAAAAGTGTGTATTTTAAATAATAGAAAACGCACTTCTATCAATGGGGCTATGGGGTTCAAGAACTTGAGCAGATCTGTGTACCAGCAAAAATCCATAGCAAGAAAACCCATGTGAAATGATTTAATTACGTTAAAAATGTATTACAAGATAGGAGAAAAGAAAATACAAAATGAACAAGTGGTGTGGAGTGCAATGTGCACATTGAGGATACAGAAAGCGTGTAAATCCTGAGCTGTTGCTAAGGGTAAATTCAATTTGATGGCAAAAAAATGTGGATGTGGTAGGGAAAAGATAATATGATTACTGTACATGTTTAAAACATGTTATTTGGCTTCTATTTATTTGTATATCATTTAACCTAAAAACGGAATTTTGACGCGAAAAAATAGCGCGAAAAAATAATTAAAGATGTTAAGTCAATTTTTATTGGTAAACCCTCATTGAAAACGTCTAGAACATCTAGAACATAAACTTTGTTTTCAGTTTATTTACTATTTAAATAATTCTCACTAGGATTACCATGTTTTGCAAAGAGCCTTTAAGTATTTACTTGTGCAGAGATATATTTGGACCAAACTATACAGGATATCTTGGCATTTCGGTGCAAATATGTTTCTAATGGTTTTCTATAAAACGCCAAGTTATGACTTTGCAAGCAACGTGTGATGGTGGACAAAATAACTGTTTGGGGGAAGAATCTCCAATTAGGGTTTAACTGAAGGCAAAGCATTTGTAACGAAGTTTACACATTTTTGTGGTCAGGTATATTGAAGACATTGATATGTGAATGGCAGCTAGCCAATTAATCTCCAGGACAAAATGAAAAAAGAAAGGAAAATTATGTTACTGGTCCTTAAGATTTTGGGTATAACATAACATTGTTAAGATCTTATTATAAAATGGAATGTTCTACTCAATTATCAACAGTAGGACTGAATGGATCTGACAATGCTTAATAAATAAGACGCACATATTTAGCCTAGTGACTCATGGGGAGTCTACCCCGGGAATACCACCAAGTAGAGGACACTAACGAATACCAAACCTAAGCCACTACACCCGACACCCACTACCCACCAATGCAAACCAGGCTAAGTTAGTGGTGCTAGCGACTATAGAGTGACACACTCACTCCTACTAACAAGCGACCACATACTGTTACAATCCACCAGCCCTATCATAACCAAAAAAATGTGCTTAATGTACCCTGCATATGTCTTCTTTGTATCAAGTTATAATGTTGATCATTTACCATAGCCATTGCGGCACAAGTTTGTGAAATCCTCACATTTTGCACTGAAAATAAAAAATAAATAAATAAATAAATAAAAAGAGAAGTTGTTAAATATGTGTATATATTGTTTTTTTTTTGTTTGTCAATTAATTCTATTTTTATTTTTGTCTCCATGCAAATATTTGCTAGGGTTCTCATTTATGTAAAACAAAACAATATTGGTGTGTATTATTTTATTTTACTATAAACATACCCACACACACTGGTACTTAACTTTTGTAAATTATGCATCTTCCCATGTGTTTTTTTTTCCCAAATGACCACCCCTTATTGAATAACAGGATACACACAGTATTTGGGATTAAGCTATACATCTGTAAATGTATAAAAATAGACCATATAGTGAAACACAGTAAAAACACAGTTAACTTTGCACTCCAGAAACGCATTCACAGAAAATATAGACGTTTTGCCCTTTGAAGTGCCTCCCCTGGGTAAGGCTGGGAGGTATCATGTTCTTGACCTCCTTTCACCAATTGTGAGGTCCAGAATAAATCAGGATACAATCTCCACTTTCTCTCTAAAATGATTTATTGTGTACAAAATATCAAAACAAAATGAATACAAATCAAATAAATAAAATGTCCTACGCGTTTCTTCCACCACAGTGGTCTTCCTCAGGGACAGTAAAATATAATAAATCCATGCAGCAAACACCCTTAGGTGAAAATGTGGCCTTTATTGTAGCCTTTATCCCTTATCCCTTTATAGAAGCTGAATCCCAAATATTGTGTGTATCTTGTTCGCTTATGTAACCTGGTCACCCATCATGGTTTTATTTTTCATGTAAAATACAACTTTAAGAAACAAAACAAAACAAAACAAAACAATAAAACATACATATAAATCAAATACTGCTACTTTGACCTCCAAAAGAAATAGTAGTTAACATACAAAGCTACAGAAAAGGAAGCATTTTAATTGGCTTCGATGACCGATGTTGCAAAGAATATAAGCTAATAAATGCTATCCGAGGCAGGAAGCACTCCAGAGAAACGGAAAGCTTTATATTAACATGCTGTCTAAATGCTACCTCTCTTAGAACTCAGAGAAACAGCCTTCCTTTAAAAAAAAAAAAAAAAAAAATCGACAGAAAATATTTTAATTTTCGAAAAATTAATTTTCATTTAAGTATTTTCTTTTCCTCGGGATTTAGCATCTAACGGCAACTTCTAATTAAACTAATTACTGGCAAAGAATTCAGTCACATCTCTTTACTGCAATTTAACTGAAGTGCTGTCAAAAATACATTTATACATATTTCAGAAATACACACTGGGTTTATGTGATGTACCTATTCTGACTACAGAGCGAAACGCAGCAACAACGTTTTATAGGCTTTAAATAGCAAAGAAAAGCCCCGTGGTGAGATTATTAAGTAGATTTTAAGAGGAAAATTTAGATGCACGAGAGGAAATGTTGGAAAAGCGAGCCATGTTTCTTTCTTTGATGTAACATCTAGGGATACCGCATAGTTTTATGCAATACCTTTATTATTCATGATTGCTGACTTAAACTAATTTTTCAAAGTATGACAATACTACAGAAATCCTGTAAAATGACAGTATCTCAACCAAATGAAGTAACTAAAAAGGGAATAGAAAGTCTTTTAATTTGGAAATTGATGCCATATTATAAATTGGAGAAAACCTTTAGGTGTTGATTTAATTACCAACAGATGGTGACAGAGGATCATTTCTATGTTTATTATTTGTGTAGCCATGTCTGTGATAAATAAGAATATATAGCATTTACATGGTTATTCACTCGAGGGAGAATTCAAAGTGGATTTAAAGTTAATTTCAAATTTAAGGCCAGAGTAGCCAAGCTGAAAAGATTTCGGACTTAGAAAATATTTCCATTGGCCATTGGAGAGAATGGGTCTTGAAGAAGGGGTAAGTAGAACTAAATTGAAACCATAATTAATAGCACCATATTGATTACCACATTTAATAGTAGCAACCGGAAAGACAACATTGTAGCATCATGCAAGATTACTGCAGTTTGGGTAGGGACCATGGGCGGTGGGAAACTTCTGCAGAACTTAACAAAACTTATGAATAGTTTGTGCAATTTGGAAATACAGAAGGATATAGATAATTTAATGACAGTTAAAGGGACATGCCAAGCACCACAAATGACACCACTTTTATACAGCTATTTGTAGATGGTTATGGTGCTTGAAAACAACGTCTGTGATTGTTTGTTCAATATTTTGCACTTTGGCCCCACCCCCTAATCACTGACATCATATGAGGAAGTCAGGTTTCCCTGGGTCCTGTCCAAGTATTTGTATACTATGGAATTACACAGCCTATTCACTCTGTTCTAATCAGTCTACTTCACTTGCGGAAGCTGTGAGTAAAGCAAACCCCTGCTTAGACTCTGAAAGAAAAGGGGACTGACCTGTACTTAATTGGGGCTGGGAGCCAGGACACTATAAAGGAACATTAAAATTACATTTATAGGATTGAAAAGTTATATTTTTGTGAAACATTTGGGCCTCTTTTTCAAATAATTAAAGGGACATTATAGGCCCCAAAAAATAACTTTAGCTTAATGAAGCAGTTTTGGTGTGTAGATCATGCCCCTGTCTCACTGTTCAATTCTCGGCCATTTAGGAGTTAAACCTCTGTTTATACAGCCTTATTCACATCTCTCTACATGTCACTTACACAGCCTGTCTAAACACTTCCTGTAAAGAGTTATCTAATGTTTATGCTTCCTTTATTGTACATTCTGTTTACTTTAGAATTTATTTTCTCCCAAACTGTTAATATTCTTCTAGACCTTATGGGATCCTCCTGTATGTGCATACGAGTTCAATTTACAGAGCAGGAGATAAACACTTCTAAAGTATCTGGTTAAAAATGAAAGCATTTCTTTTCATGCAGGCTGTGTCAGTCACAGCCAGGTGAGGTGTGGCTAGGGCTGCATAAACGGATACAAAAGTGATTTAACTTCTAAATGGCAGAGAATTGAGCCAATTCTGCAGAGACATGATCCAATAATGGTTCATTAAGATATAGTGTTTTTGATGTCTATAGTATCCCTTTAATCTTACATGGGTACAGACAAATGCCTTCAAAACGAGCTTCAAAACGAATGATGTATACTTTGTAGGAAGAAAGTACTTTTTCTTCTCAGCTTTGAATTTATAATGGAAATAAGTTTTTAAACTTGCAAAACTGCATTGCTACCTAATAAATAGCTCATGGTGTTGTGATTTATGTGGTTGGTTTCCTATATTTTGCTCTGATTGGATGTATTTTATTTATTTAATTATTTATTGGTTTTCATGGCAGGGTTGCAACACGTAGTAGAACAAATGACGTCAGGTTCAAATTAACTGACCTGCGTGACACGGTCTGTTTAGTGTTTTTTTTTTTACTTTTTCTTTTATGGGGTGTTCAATTCAACCTTCTCCAAAAGTATCTCCTGCCCTGTTATATGGTGGGCAGACAAAGATTTTGCCCCTTTTTGTGATCAAGCCCTGGTGTTAAAGATACAGTCATTGCATGATGTGAAGAAAGCTCAGAAATCAGTAATGTCATTCATCCAGGGGTTAAACTAAAATCACAAGAGTTTTTAGAACACAAACAGGTCTTTTTCTGAAATAGTTGTGAGTTTTTCTCTGAAGAAATAGCTTTAAATGCATTAACATTTTGAACAAATTTAAGGGATTTTCAAAGTGGTGCTAAATTGACTGTGTTTACCTGCCTTTGTATTTTTGTTGGAATAAATGGCCATACGGATAAATTTCACGTTTGTAATGTTCTGTATCTAAATGAGAGACATTTAATTATCTCCAAAATGCCAAGCTGAAGTAGATAAAGATTATCTAGATGGTGGGCTAATTTAGGTTCACCTACAGCACTCCCAGAACCTTTGCTGAATCACTTAGCTACTCAGTTAGCGAGAATTTCAAATACCAGGGCGGATTTCATTTCTAAAGGGTTAAAGCACAGTAATTGCTTTATATAAGGAGAACGTACATGCAGGGAAAACAGAGAAAAAACCTTAATAAATGTAAATTTAATTTATAAAAGTATATTCTTCACCAGTGAAGCTGAAAAAGCACTTGTTTCTTATTTGCCAATAGGTGCTGATGGCAATGGTAGAATTCATTTAACCAGCACTGCAATGGTTAAATAATTTCAGAATGCAAAGCACTAAACTCAAGAAACCAACAATATAAGAAGGCAATAAGGCAAAGTATACTAACTAATTAAATAGCCGGTCATGCAAATAACAAGTCAGGAGTCAATGCAGGCTGCTTGTATTTCCAAAACAGTGACACTGTCAAGGCTGCATCCATTTTTTTTTAACTCCCCCTCCTGACTAGACTACATCTAATTTCCCTCCTAGTCACACCCATATGCCTCTAGGCACCCATATTACCTTTTTAAAAATCTTTATTTTGTGCCTGGACCTAAGTCCTGGGCGCCGCCATCTTTGTGTGGGCAGATGAAGTCCCTGTGTCGCCCATGGGTGTTGGCCGGGGGGAGGACAATAGTTCCCCTATTTTCATTTAGGACCCCCACCCGCCGCTCATGGGTAGGAGCCCGGGAGAGGACAATAGGTTCCGCTCATGAGTGGGGGCTGGGACGGAGGACAATAGGTATAAGGTATAAATAAATACCATTTTAATCTTTATAATATTCCACCAAAGATAATGTGAATCAACAAAAAAAAATTGCTTACATTTATAACAGTTTTTTTTAGCATCTGCAATCTAATCTAGAAATGAAATTTCCTATTATCCTATGTTTTAGCAATGCCATATCAATGTGTGGAAATCGCTGCAAAACATCAATTAATAACTCCCATTTACATTATCAATATGGTCATTAATGTAGAATCGATAAAACTAATAAACTAGCTTACATGCAAGTTAGATAATGTTGCAGCACAAACATTCTGATCTCAGAAATCTGTCTATTTCTGCAAGCTGACCTATTTTAATGTTTTTAAATCACTGCTTCGGGGGGTGGATGAGAACTAGAGAATAATCTAAATTAGCATGAGCGAAATATGAAATGCTAAATTTGGATCTGTTTTACTTATTTATTTTAGCTGCTCTCATGCAGATTCCAGTAATATACTAAGTAAGTCACAGGCAGTAAAACGTCAATCGCCATAACCACCTCAGCACATCGTCATGGGTAAGGTGCTTGGAGTGTTCTTGCTGCATTGTGTTGTGTGAAATGAAGACTCACAAAATTTGCCCACAAATATCCAAACTCACAAATAACCTCACAGTTATTATGTAGTGACAGACAAGTAAAGGCTGGATATAGAACTTATTGAAAAGGTTGGAACAAGACTTTGTATTACAATAATATGTGTATAAGGATATTGCTGCCATAAACCTCTTTAAACTAGGCCAGGAGACTGGTGCTACGTTTTTTGGAGTTAGCAGGAGCTATTAATGAGTAGTGACAGGGTCAGAAAATAATTGTTTCTTAGTGGTAAGTGTGGTAAAAGTTGCACTACTGAAGGCAACAGAAAATTGCATTAGGCTTGTCAGTAAAAGCAAAATTCAAGAAACCACTGTGGTACTCCGCAGATGTGGCCAAAATAGTAAAAAACTAAAAGTTAGCATTTAGTAATTATAAAAAAAAGCAGAGTGAGGAAGACAGAATGATCTATAAGATTAGGCAGAAAGAGGCTAAGCAAGTTATAAGAGCTTCCAAATCACACACAGAATAGAAAATAGCACAGTCAGTAAAAAAGGGACAACACTTTTTTTAGATACATAAATGAGAAAAGAAAAGTAAAACAAGGATTAGTTAGATTAAAAATAAAAGAAGGAAGGTATGTAGAAGAGGATAAAGGTCTAGCTGACTGCCTCAATGAATATTTTTGTTTGGTATTTACAGATGAAAATGAAGGAAAGGGACCTCAGTTAAGAAAAAGGACAAATTAGTAATTTATTACACGTGAGTTTACAGAGGAAGAGGTTCTTTTTCAACTGTCAAAAGTAAACACAAATACGTCAATGGGACCTGATGGAATACACCCAAAGCTGTTAAAAGAGCTTAGTGGTGTACTAGCAAAACCATTAACAGATTTATTTAACCAATCATTGATAACAGGAGTAGTCCCAGAAGATTAGAAGTTGACGAATGTTGTGCCCATTCACAAGAAAGGTAATAGGGAGGAGTCGGGCAACTATAGGCCAGTAAGCCTTACTTCAGTAGTGGGGAATGTGATGGAAACCATGTTAAAGGATATGATTGTTGAACATCTAAAAACACATGGATTTCAAGATCAGAGACAACATGGGTTTACTTCAGGGAGATCATGCCAAACTAATCTTATTGATTTTTTTGATTGGGTAACTAAAATAATAGATCAGGGTTGTGCAGTAGACATTGCTTACCTATATTTCAGTAAGGCTTTTGACACTGTTGCACATAGAAGGCTTATCAATAAACTGCAATCTTTAAGTTTGGATTCCAATATTGTTGAATGGGTAAGGCAGTGGCTGAGTGACAGACAACAGAGGGTTGTAGTCAATGGAGTATATTCGAAGCTTGGGCTTGTCACCAGTGGGGTACCTCAGGGATTTGTACTTGGACCCATTCTCTTTAATATTTTTATTAGTGATATTGCAGAAGGTCTTGATGGTAAGGTGTGTATTTTTGCTGATGGTACTAAGATATGTAATAGGGTTGATGTTCCAGGAGGGATAAGCCAAATGGCTAATGATTTAGGTAAACTAGAAAAATGGTCAGAGTTGTGGCAACTGACATTTAATGTGGATAAGTGCATGATAATGCATCTTGGATGTAAAAACCCAAGGGCAGAGTACAGAATATTTGATAGAGTCCTAACCTCAACATCTGAGGAAAGGGATTAGGAGTAATTATTTCTGATGACTTAAACGTAGGCAGACAATGTAATAGAGCAGCAGGAAATGCTAGCAGAATGCTTGGTTGTATAGGGAGAAGTATTAGCAGTAGAAAGAGGGAAGTGCTCATGCCATTGTACAGAACACTGGTGAGACCTCACTTGGAGTATTGTACACAGTACTGGAGACCGTATCTCCAGAAGGATATCAATACTTTAGAGAGAGTTAAATACATAAAGGGAATCAACACAGTAAAGGAGGAGACTATATTTAAAAGAAGAAAAACTACCACAACAAGAGGACATAGTCTTAAATTAGAGGGACAAAGGTTTAAAAATAATATCAGGAAGTATTACTTTACTGAGAGGGTGGATGCATGAAATAGCCTTCCATCTGAAGTGGTAGAGGTTAACACAGTAAAGGAGTTTAACCATGCGTGGGATAGGCATAAGGCTATCCTAACTATAAGATAAGGCCAGGGACTAATGAAAGTATTTAGAAAATCGGGCAGACTAGATGGGCCGAATGGTTCTTATCTGCCATCACATTCTATGTTTCTATGTTTCTAAGTGGCCCCAAAAGTAGTGACAAGATTGTAAGTGAGTTCTAACTCTTGAGAATGGACGTACTCAAGTATAGATCAACTTTTTGGATGATAGAGATGTCCTTAGAACTGTACCATTTCATGATTTGTATCTATAATCATTGACAGAGATTGAAATTCTAACAGTACAGGTCATAATATAACACAAAGGATATTAAAGGAACACATTGATAATGTACTCTCTTACTTAAAATTGTCTTGATCTTTTATTTATTAATTAAATATCGCTAACAGAGGTTTATGATCACCATATTATGAATTCAATAAAGTAAGATCAGAGAATCTATGATTATCTGGTCACAATGTCTCGTGATGATATCCACCACACATATGATTTATTGTGATCTTGTTATGTTCATATTTATTTGAACAACAGCAAAGAGTTTAATGACTTTAAATCTAGTATAAAGTATATCAGCTTAGCACAACAGAAACAAAATTAAGAAAAGTAATTGTCAGTCATAAAATGACTGCTGTAAAATGTATGGAGTAATGTAGCGAGTCTCATTTACAATTGAAGAGTTTGAGACTTCATTCTGGCACAATTCCTTTGGCATAAGCTAGTTAAATGGACTGGTTTAGGATTTTTTACAAAGCCAACTGGAAGAGTCCAAAGGAGTAATATTCATATTTGGATCCAAAAATGCAAGGGCAATCATCATTTTGTTGTTTAATCATTTTTGCTAAGAAACTCGGATTGAGCTAACCCAGTGAATAATGTGTAAATAATTTAACACTGAATGCCAACGCATTTGACAATATCTATGGCGCAGTTGGCAGTAAATTGATTCAGAGATCTATAAAGTTACCCATATGTTTGGCCAGTGCCTTCAAAACTGCCAAGCCACAGAAGGAGTCATTACAATAAGTTCATGGCTCATGTGCTAGGTAACATTTTTACTCAATTTAAAATGTCTATTCTATGGAGATTGCATATGGTCTGCATTTACTTTAATTTCAAATAATTTAGTTAAGCATTTTTTTTTGGAATAATATTATTTATAAGCTTTAACTATATACCTAGGAAAACTTACATAACAAACAACACACACGCCTAGCAGGAATGTATTCAGTGTAAGTTAATAGACTTGTTCCATAAATTGTTCCTTCTGTCCCCAACCTGTAGTGTTGCCCTTTTTGTTTCAGTTTTGCTGCAACTGAATCTTTTTATTTTTTACAAATGTAATATATCAGTGTAATATAAAAATACATGATTACATATAACAGGTCAAGTCCTAATATTAATAAACAGGGGCACGCCTCAGATTCAATGCCCCTTGCCATCCGTTAAATAATTCACACTATCACACTCTTAAACGCCCCCCCCCCTCCACATCCAAATATGTTATTTGAGCGACTAAATCTGTATCTTGTGAGATTCAGTAAACATATAATACCCCCTCTGCAAAGCCCTTTAAGTTTCTTATCTACTGCCGGCATTAATGTTTAACGTACAGACTCAGTCTTTGAAGTATTGTTTCCCTAAGCAAACTAGCACTTTATACCTACACTCTCCCTGTTTTATGCTTCACTGGCTTGCAGGCATAGTATGCATAAAGAAAAATATATATTTTTTTTAACATAGCCTAAAAAATACATTTTATGTATGATAATGTGTGTAATGTTGCAAAGATAATTGCATAAGAATTAATGAAAGCAATATAATATAAATACAATTTACAATGTCGAGTGCTCTGTGTGAATATGCCTTTATTGGACATAGTGTTCCTTCCTTTACAGTTAGGGGTATGGGAACTCAATTCACTCTGCATATGTGTAGTAAGGGAACTGGGTTCTCATTGAGTATAGCTAAAGAAAGATATATCAAAACATGTTTATTTATTTACATTGATAGTGTTTAGAATTTGACTTATTTTTTGGCATGACAGGTCACACTTTACGAGGAGTGCATTGCTGTTGCAAAAATATATAACTTACACAATTTAATATGCAAGGATTTTATATGTTAAAATAGTCACCAAATCCATGTAACCAAAGTATAAATTTGCTGAAAGTCGATATGCATGCATAATTAACTTGGGTCAATGTGACACTTTTAATGCAACAATATGGCAAGGCACACAAGAAGTTACCCCTGCTTTCAAATAAAATCCAGCACATTAAATGCCCTCCTGGGGACATTATAGTCCACTACTTCCAGGATGGTATGAAAAGAAAGTATAGATTTCTGAAGTTTAATCCTTATTCAATTTCTGTTTTAGAAACTCATTCATATTGTTTGAGCCTTAAACTTGGATTTAGAGGTCAAATAGAGTGTAGAATGTTACTGTTGAATGTTCCACAAAAACACAAAGAAGATGCAATTTCCTTTCCTAAGAAAAAAAAATGTTAGTGTTCTTGGAAGAAAATGATGAGCGATTGTAAGCGATTCTGAATATTCATAAAGAACACAAATTTTGCACCATAACTATTTAATCATTAAACTTATACATTATTCATATAAATATGAATAATCTCTACAGAAAGAAATCATTTAATTAACATGCACTTTGCAATTAGCAATATATTTTTAATTGTAGATGCTGATTTATTTTTCCATATAAATGTTTATTTCTGTACTCCACACAGCTCAGGGAAAACATCACCGGCTTGTGAAAAGATAAAATGTGCAAAAAGCTTAATCAGCTTTTACTATATCTACTGAAGAAGCTGAAGGTGGCTGTCTAATGTCTCCCTTCTGATGTGTAGATATTCACTGTTGACATTAAACACTAATTATAATGACTAGCTGCATTCCACAACATATAAAATGTCTAAAAAGCATCGACAGATAGGATTAATAAAATATACAGTTTGTTCCTGACTATTCTGTTGAAAGTTCAGTTGAAATTAACACGAGATTCATGTTTTAATAAATAGAATATTTTGTTGCGTTCGGGAAGTTGGGATGTCAAGTTCCAAACTCCCTGTTTCTTTTTTTCTGTTGATGAAGTCCTGAATTATAGAATTGAGAAACAGATTTTTGAAACTTCATGTTAATTTCAGAAAATCTATGGATATACTTTGATGAAACACATAAAATAAACTTGTAAATGTCTAAACATATAAAGAATTTGCTCACAAACCTTCTGATCGAGATGAGTTAAAAGGAGAACAGTCTAGTAAAAAAAAATATTACGTTTGAAAGTAAGTCCACTGTTATCGTGAATAATACTGGTTAATACTTTGTAGACTTTGTAGACTTGTGCAATTTAATAAAATTAGGTTTGTTTGCATCACTTTGTCTATAACAAAAAATAACATACTATAATAATATACATTTTTCTAATGTTTCTCCTTTTTTCCCCTCTGTTGGTCAGTTCTAACTTGATTTGTGAATAAAATCAACATTTAGTAGATGTTCCCTAACCATCAGTCATTTATTTTTTTGTATGTTCACAAGACTTTTTCAGCTATGGATTTTGGATGACAGCTGATTGGCTTAAATTCAGATGAACTGCAATTCGGACAAAAATGAATGCACAAGTCTACTTTGTAGCTGATTCCTAGATGGTGTCACTGGGCCAACAATATCCCATTTTTTGAGAACTCAGGCTGAATCTACAATGAGTGATGCCCCAGAGATCCTAAATGTGCAAGATTATTGATGGCAGGGAGACTGTTAAATAAGACATTCTCAGTTCTAAAAACATCTGATCAAATGCCACTGAAATGTGTCAGGACCTAAAAAGAAACATAAATGGAATGTCTTTCACGTGAAAGAAATTTATTTAGTGCTATTTATCTATTGCAGTTCTGTAAAGATGAATGTGTTTAAATTAATCACAACGAATGTTCAGACTGACCACCAGCAGTCAGCCTGTCTTGTCAGTTCGGTGAACAAAGCCTTAAACCATACAAGCAATACATAGCCATCAAAATGAGGAAAGGAAAACACAGGGTTACGATATAATTAGTGTAACAGATTACCTGGCACCCCAACTGGGTACCTCCGTTGATGGATGCTGCTAGTGCTTCCCGAGGGCTCCACACACTCCACTTGACACCATAAGCACCGTAGACCGCACAAACCGCCGCTTGGTTGGGGTCTAGCTGTCTCCTACCCACCCTGGACCTACGACAAGACTCCAGGTTCCAGTGGGTGAGCCTTTCATTCTACAGAGAGCGAAGAAGGAACAAGCTCTTACAAGAGCTTAGTGATTATTCAAGGGAGTATGCAGAGCATAGAAATCCCTTGTAGCAAATTCCCCCAATAAGAGACAGTACTCTAAATTGAGGGTGAAGTAGAACTGGTTTAATGAGCTTGCAGGACTTTTTTATATACACATTTTCCCACAAGGTTACCACCCACGTGGACCTTGTGTTACACAGCCAATCAACACAGTACAGTACAGTCAGACACTTCCAGCTAAGGCACACACACCCTCCCCTCTGCCTGTAATATAATTACTAAACACAATGGGCTAACTTAATTATCACAGGCAGAAAATATAATTTTTTTTCCCAAAACACAGAAACACCCCAAAACAACAACATATCCCCACAAATCATACATCCCTGGATAGCTCTGATCTGGGCGAACAACATATCCAAAAATCACCCAGATCAGAGCAGAGGTTCAGGAAATTCCTGGAAGTCATATTTGACCGACCGCAAGCATGGCTATCATGCCCAAAACAGTTCCACAGATTTAGGCTGTGCGGCGGTCTATCTTCTTCTCTATCCTGGAGATAATTGGCTTAAGTAGCTGTGGTAAGCCAATTATCTCCAGGTACAGGAACTATCTCTAGCTTGGATCTGAGCACTCAATATGTCAGGAAAACGCTCAGATCTCACGAATACAGTTGGATTGCCATGGGGTTTAACAATAGCAAGGGCTGATAAGAGATTAAGGAGGGACAAAGCAGCCAGTTTCAACTGGTCTGGCAGTGTCCATGGGACACCGCCCTGCTGGAGGACAATAGGACAGGAAAAGGGGGAGGTGAAGAGGCACATTTTCCCATGGAGTTAAAGGGGCAGAAAAGTGTTTTAAAAATCCAATAAGCCCAAATAGGCTTTATAAATGGCAATACACCCCAGGGGCCATAGTCATAGGGCAGGAGGCTGGCAAGCAGGCCCCTCCAAAAACTCATGGAAAACTCCCTTAAAAGGGGGAGTTTGTCACAATTAGATTAGCTGTTTCTCTAAGTATAAGCAAACTACACCGAAGGAAAATATTTCTTTCAACTTTTTTTTTTTACATATACAAAGCAGACAGAAACTCACAGTACTTTTGGTTGACCTAACTGCCTCCACATCTACAACCACCACTTAAAATAGAACAATAATTGTTGTGATATGCTTTTGTTCCTCCTGGCTGACACACAACAAAATTGAGAAGAGAAAGATATTCTTATTATTCCCTTTTTGCATTTCTGCTATGAATCCCAATGCCCTCATTTTGTTTTTTAGAGAGAAAGTTGTACCTGTTGGGCTGACACTGTGATGTGGGGGGTTTTCTGACATCCCACCTAGCTTCAGGTGTGTACTCATCTTTGTAGTGGGAATGCATGTGTAAGTATTATGGCTGCGTTATTACATGTCCAGAGCATGCAGCCTGCCTTGCTTGTTCAAGCCCCTCGAACATCTTCTGACCCATGTTAAAATTCTATCTGTTTCCAAATATCGTTTGCTGTTTGTTTCAGTTTCTATGTAATATGTTTAACCCCAGTTTCTCTTTATAGTTTGGTCATCACATTATGCCTTCTTGTT
Source organism: Pelobates fuscus (assembly GCF_036172605.1). Taxonomy (NCBI): domain Eukaryota; kingdom Metazoa; phylum Chordata; class Amphibia; order Anura; family Pelobatidae; genus Pelobates; species Pelobates fuscus. The sequence goes on from NC_086329.1 coordinate 5,981,655, forward strand.
TAAATCTCCAGGAAGCACGGGTACAAAAGGAATATAGAATCTTGATGCCAAGAGATTTGCAAAACCCTGAATTGATTAATTAATATTTTAAATCTAACCATTGATTTAAGCTTGTTTTATAGCTGTGTTTGTAAATCCTATATATTCGTGAAGCTATACCTGTGTGGCATGATGCCCATTGTATTTAGAGCTATGTACTGCGTGCCCTTTCATTTGTTACCCTTTAAATGCCAGTCTCTTGGCGGCTGATCTTTTGTCCCACGATTTTTCCATGAAGTGCAATTATTATTTCTTGTAAGAGAAGCAACACACTATATAAAATAATTTATTTTCAGTGGAATCTAGGCAAACATATAATAAAGAAGCCACTGAATGATTGGAAACATATAGCCAGCGATGTTTAGTCTGCCTGCAGACCTTGATTAGTGTTCCTATATCTGTTTTCTGTTCTGTGTGATAGAAGCAGACACTGCACAGAATACATGTGTTATAGTTGCCTAGCAACTTAGTTCCAACGTTCCAAGTTCCCTGCCAGTCGAGGCTTACAGCAGTCATGTCCGTATTACTAATTCAAATTATAGGAATGGGGATTGACAAAGAAAATCTATCTATCTATCTATCTATCTATCTATCTATCTATCTATCTATCTATCTATCTATCTATCTATCTATCTATCTATCTATCTATCTATCTATCTATCTATCCATTTATCTATCTAATCATTCTATTGATCTATCTATCTATCTATCTATCTATCTATCTATCTATCTAATCATCATATTGATCTATCTATCTATCTATCTATCTATCTATATATCTATCTAATCATCATATTGATCTATCTATCTATCTATCTATCTATATATCCATGCATCTAATCATTCTATTGATCTATCTATCTATCTATCTATCTATCTATCTATATATATATATATATATATATATATATATATATATATATATATATATATATATATATATATCTAATAATTCTATTGATCTATCTATCTATCTATCTATCTATCTATCTATCTAATAATTCTATTGATCTATCTATCTATCTGTTAAGCCACTCCCGGCATAAAGGAGTGAAACCACCATTTAGTAGATCTTCCCCCTTTTTAGAGACATGGGCACAGTTACTGTAGACCGCCAAACTCCCGAACGGAATACAAGGGAATGCTCCAAACTCCTGAACGGAGAATCATGCCATCTCTTTCTCTCCTGGAACATGCAAAAGAATACTCCAAAGTAGCAATCCCCCAAACATGAGACCAAGCTCCGTCTTGAGGGTAAAACAGGAATCTGATTTATTGAGGGCTACATGCCCGGTATTTATGCAGGTCTCCCACCTGGTGGACACTGCCCTATGGGACCAGATGGAAGACTGGGACAAGTATGGTACATTATTCAATCACAGTGGCTCAGGGATAAACCCTCCCCTTGGTACAAGCAAACCCCTCCTCTCTATCCTGGAGATAATTGGGAAGAAATTCAATTATCTCAATGGATAGAGGCAAAACACCATTTTAAATGATACAGTAAAAATACATAAAATGCCATAACTTTAAAGCTACTGAATGTATTCATTACATATAACGTATCCCCAGATAGCCTAGATCTGAGCGCACATTATTACCGAATGGCACTCAGATCCAATACACACAGTTCAATCGCCATGGAGCCAAAGTCTTTCACACTGTTCTTTTGGTATGCCAAGGGCTCCATGGGATGGCTATCTGGGTTAAGTCCATTCGTGAAATAAAAGTCCCGAACGGACCGGTGTTTGTATGCCGGATAGCAAAGAATGGAGGTCGGTGGTTTCAGCGGTGTTCGGGAGAAAAAGTGTCCGTTTTGGGTTCCATAAGTTTGTTGACGAACACCGCTGTGTATTCGTGCATGGCCGCCGCCTCGTGGTTGGCATACGAACGACGACCACCCAGCATACGGTTTCAATTAAGAGGTGTCTGCGGTTAACCACAACGTTCGAATTGGGGCCAATAGGTTAACCAGCAGCACACTCCTCTTCTGGGTGGCTGGACGTTCGGCAGTTTGTTCGATAGATTAACAAATAAACGAACGGGGAAGTACGGACAGGCAATTACACGAATCCACACGAATCAACCGGGATAGCACTATAGTTCCCAGACAGAGGGATCTGTCACACTATCACACTATCTATCTATCTATCTATCTATCTGTCTATCTATGGGTCTATCTATCTATCTATCTATCTATCTCTCTATCTATCTATCATCTATCTATCTATGTATCTCTCTATCTATCTATCATCTATCTATCTGTTGCCAAGTATTTTCTTTTTTAATTATTGGCAAATTAATATGGCCCATAATAACCATAGGAGCCACGTTAGACAGTTCATGCCTTTCTCTAAAACCTTTAAAAATAATTGCTAGAAATATAGTCTGTGAGTACTGCTTGATTTAAGTTCATTTATCTAATGCATTGCTTGAAAAAAGTATTAAATATAAATTCACTAAACCACTACAGAACACAGAAAGACAAATGACTGGAGCTATGCAGAATAAAACAAATCACATGCAAATAATTGAATTGAATAGACGTACGTTGGTTAGTTTGTAGTTATATTGGTAGAGAAACTGCATGAAGTCAATTTCATTCTCAGCTTTCCCTTGTTGACAAGGATTACTGGACCCAGAATCACTGAGAACTCCACGGGGCTTCTAAAGCATCCGCATTTAGGTAATAAAAGGTTCTCATTTTATTTTTTTATTAATAATTCATGGAAACTGAGAAGCAACATTTAAATTCTTTCATTGTTTTCTACAATCTGTCTGTTTAAAAATTATGTTCATATGACAATACTGTGATATTCTATATATTTTCTTTTTTTTTTATCTCTTAAAAGAGTTGTGGGTACAGTGGGGAAGAAATGAATAAGAGTATGGCTTTGATTTAATATTTTCGGATATCACAATCTATTAAGAATACTTTTCAATTATGACATACTTGTATAATACCATACCTCTATCCTAAGTCCCCCCTTTTTTTAGGTATTGCAACACTTTTGTTTTTGCCCCCATTTTTCATGAGCTGAACTCAGAGATCTAAGACTTTTTCTATGTACACAAAAGGCCTATTGGTCTCAAATATTGTTCACAAATCTGTCTAAATCTGTGTTAGTGAGCACTTCTCCTTTGCCGAGATAATCCATCCACCTCACAGGTGTGGCATATCAAGATGCTGATTACACAGCATGATTATTGCACAGGTGTGCCTTAGGCTGGCCACAATAAAAGGCCACTCTAAAATGGGCAGTTTTATCACACAGCACACGGCCACAGATGTCGCAAGTTTTGAGGTAGCGTGCAATTGGCATGCTGACTGCAGGAATGGCCACCAGAGCTGTTGCCTAAGTCATCTCCAAAGGCGTTTCAGAGAATTTGGCGTTTCAGAGAATTACATCCACCTGGCCTCACAACCGCAGACCAGGTGTAACCACACCAGCCCAGGACCTCCACACCCAGCGTCTTCACCTCCAAGATCGTCTGAGACCAGCCACCCGGATAGCTGCTGCAACAATCGTTTTGCATAATCAAAGAATTTCTGCACAAACTGTCAGAAACCGTCTTAGGGAAGCTCATCTGCATGCTTGTCATCCTCATCGGGGTCTCGACCTGACTGCATTTTCGTCGTCGTAACCGACTTGAGTGGGCAAATGCTCACATTGATGGTGTCTGGCACTTTGGAGAGGTGTTCTCTTATTTTTATTTATTTATTACTTGTATTTATAAAGCGCCAACAGATTCCGCAGTGCTGTACAATTAGTGGAGAACATACAATATACACAGACAAATACAAGAGGTAGAGAGAGCCCTGCCCGTAAGCTGATATCTAGCCATTGAAGCTCTTTTATACAAAGTGCTTAGCTAGATGGCCCATGAGCTTACAATCCAAAGGATACATTGGGGATTTGAGACAAGAGGCAGAAGGTGAAATTTGGAGCTAAAAAAGAGTTAACAGAGAGAAGCAGCTCTCTCTGAAACAGCTGGAGGAGCATGCTATATATTTAGGGGTAACCTGGGTGTGCGGGAGGATAGGAGGGTGGGTGGGAAGAAATGAGAAAAAATGCAGAGCTTTACTGAGTATGATTTGCGAGGTGAGGCCTGAAGAACAGAGATGGAGATGGAACAGTTATGTGAAGGTATTTACAGCCAGGAGGAGCATAGGGGAGGGGGAGAGAGATAGAGGGAGGAGGCAGGGGAGGAAGGGGGAGAGGGGGTGAAGGGGTATAGCAGCCATGTGTACAACTGAAAAGTTTAGCAACCAAATTCTATAACCCATATGATTAATAACTGTGTACATGAAATATTGGTCAGAAACATTAAATGATAATGATAAAAACTGCATGCACAGAAAATGACAGTGGCAAACTTCAGGTATAATTGGTAACAATTCTATAGTAACACATGATAATATAGTAGCAATGCAAGAATGAATGAGGTGGAGTATCTTCCAAGCTTCAGTCAGTACCTTGGAGTTGTGGGAGTTGCTGCAGGATATTAAATGCAGAGCTGCACTGAGTATGAGTTGTGAGGTAAGGCCTGAAGAACAGAGATGGAGATGGACCAGTTATATCTTCACGGATGATTCCCAGTTTGCAATGTACAGGGCAGATGGCAGACAGCGCGTATGGCATCGTGTGGGTGATGTCAACGTTGTGGATCGAGTGGACCATGGTGGCAGTGGCGTTATGGTATGGGCAATGAACACAGGTGCATTTAATTGATGGCATTTTAAATGCACAGAGATACTGTAACTAGATCCTGAGGCCCATTGTTGTGCCATTCATCCACGACCATCACCTCATGTTGGAGCATGATAATGCTCTGCCCCATGTTGCAAGGATCTGTACACAATTCCTGGAAGCTGAGAACATCCTAGTTCTTGCATGGCCAGCATACTCACCGGACATGTCAGCCATTGAGCAAGTTTGGGATGCTCTGGATCAGCGTATATGACAGTCTGTTCCAGGTCCTGCCAATATCCAACAACTTCGCACAGCCATTGATGAGGAGTGAACCAACATTCCACAGGCCACAATCAACAACCTGATCAACTCTATGCGAAGGAGATGTGTTGCACTGTGTGAGGCAAATGGTGGCCACACCAGATACTGACTGGTTTTCGGACCCCTCCAGACCCACTCGATACAGTAAAACTGCACATTTTAGAGTGGCCTTTTATTGTGGCCAGCCTAATTATTGCAGGAATATTTTCCTGCAATAATCATGCTGTCTAATCAGCATCTTGATATGCCACACCTGTGAGCTGGATGGATTATCCCGGCAAAGGAGAAGTGCTCACTAACACAGATTTAGACAGATTGGTGAAGAATATTTGAGAGAAATAGGCCTTTTGTGTACATAGAAAAAGTCTTAGATCTATGAGTTCAGCTCATGAAAAATGAGGACAAAAACAAAAGTGTTGCGTTTATAATTTTGTTCAGTGTATATCTAAATAATAAGTTACATAAAAACTGATAGCACAATGCACTCACTTCTATTAAATGTATTATGTTTGAATAAACAATTTCAATTTATCTTTGTTTATTTTATTAAATATGTTTTGTCTCTTGTTCAGTGTATGTAAGTTTTCGATGTATTAATTGTTTGTCTTTTTGTATAAGGAAAATAATAGTGTTAGGCATACACACACATGCATTCCTAACACTATAGTGCTGAATTACCTATTTAGGTGTTGGCCCACTACCCCTACAAAATTGGAGTAAAAGGCAGTTTTACATTCCTTTTTTCCATTGCCGCGCTGGTCTCAGCGTGACTGTCCCTGCCTCCATGGCTGAGATCATCAATCTTGATGATCGCAGTCAATCCAATGTTTTCCCATAGGAAAGCATAGGAAAGCTATTGTGCATGCATGGCAAAATACTGCGTTATGCCAATCAATATCTCTTCGAAGAGATGCATTTACTCAATGCATCTCTCTGGGGAGCGTTCCAGCATCTCCATGCAGAGTATGGAGACAATGAACGTAGATCCTACAAAGATTGCAGTACCTAACCCAGGAAGTCCCTCTAGTCTGAGTGATAGCCACTAGAGGTGTTACTAGTCTGAGTGATAGCCACTAGAGGTGTTACTAGGCAGCATTGCAGTGGCAGGTTATAGACACCATACATTAAGCTATTGTGGTTCTGGTGACTATAGAGTCCCTTTAAGTTCCTTATTTTGGTGATTTGTATTGGCACGATCCTTAAGTATATCAGTCTGTTTTTGGGCCACTTTCCTTGCCTGTCAAATTAGCATAGCACGTATGAAAAATGATTCTATCCATGAATGTTCTGTATTCTTTTTTCTTACACTTATATCTCCTACGCTGCATACCATAATCTAACTTCACACGGAGTTTCCTGTTCATTGGCTTTAACTCCCCTCATTCCCTTCCTTCCCTCTACTTGAATAAATACGTTTTCCCACATGCTAAGCACTAGAGATGAGATGTTATTAAAGCAGTGTAGCTCTCTCACATTGCAAAGCGTTCGTGTAAAATCAAATCCTGCTGCTTTACATCATATTTATACTAATGTAAAAACACTAATTGAATTTCACACAAGATTGTATAGAAACGACGTGCCCATCTGCAGTCCTACCTTGTTCACTGTGGTTATCTTGAGCGGTGTTCCTTCTAAGAATTTATTTTAATAACACCCACACCACACACTGTAGAATGGAGTAATGTAATGTGTGGTTTCTCTTTGTATATCTGTAATATATCCATGAAATATTTCACTATTGGGAAGTATAATTTTGTTTTAATTCACAAAACACAGAATGACAAAAACTTTTGTCCAGAATAGCAGATAAGACATTTTTAAAATGTCGTCCCTTTTTCCAGTTTGGTTACTTTATCCTAAATTTTGTAATTATTGTATTCACTGGGATCTGTGTTTTATTGCACAAACCACTTTGAGCCCACCATATACAAAATGATCATTGGTTCATAACACAATAGTCAACGTACAATAATAGTCCAAGACTTTTCACAATTCTGGTGTAAGGACTGCATAAAGAACTTCTTAAAAAGACAACTTATTTCAGCTTAATAAGACTGTATTCTGACAACATTACTGCTTCTCGAAAGGCACATACAAGGCATTTCATGCAAATTAATTCCCCCCTTTAAATCCTATTTCACTTTCTGCAAATTCTTTAAATTAGTTTCTTAGAGCAAACTCACTGCTTAAAGTCCACAGATTACTGTAACGTTAATGTGACATCATCTCACCAAGCCTTTAGAAACAGACGTGATAATGGTGGAATACGGAAGTTTAAAGCATGTCAAATGCATCATTACTTCTTCTTGCATTGATCCAAGTAGCTCATCTATCCATGTGCTTATTTAAGCTGCAGAGATTCACATAAATCTTTTCACTTGTAAGCACCCTGTTTACTGTATTATCACAGGGGAAATCATGAGTCTGAGCATCCAAATGTTCCTATTTTGCAAATTGTGCATGCATGCTCAAGCATTCCCCCTTTGATGCCACACTTGAGCTTATGTCATCATTGAATATGAGTATGACATCATGGGATTTACCTAATTTACATAGAATGCCAGTCTATGCCTTGATAGCCATTTATGTGGTACAAAGATAAAAAACACAATACACATTATTAAAGAAAAACTGCCAAACTTTAAAACACAATAACAATATTTAAAATGTGGCACAATCTTATACAGACTGCTGCTGCAACTTAATTAACACTGCCCAGCCCTATTTAGCTTGCTGAGATTTTCTCACAAATCTGCTGATCACAGACACAGAGAGAATGTGAAACTGAGCCTGGGAGTTAGAACAATGTTGTGCTATTTAAATATTGTATTGTGAATGGGAACCAGCTAAGCTGGCCAATACCTCTGTTTAGTTAGTCTCCTAAAAAGGAGGAGTATTGGGTTTGTCTTACAGGGAAAGTGTACCCTAGATGTTAAAAAACTGTTGGTTTTGTAAACATCCAGAAAAAGCATTGGAGTGGCTGTTCCTGTCGTGGCCTTATTGCAGTACCTCATTTATAACGAGAAATGCTTAAAATTCTCCTAAAAGATTTAGCCTAGAACGCAAGAGTTCTCTTCACTATTTGAAGATACCAATTCCCAAAAATAGTGAAAAATATTCTTAACATGAAAGATATTTTGCTACAAATGCTTGTGTTCAATGGACTATTTTTTTTAAAGAATAGTTCTGTAGAATCTTTGCATTTCATTTTTGTCAAGAGTTCCCCAATGGTTTATACAATAACAATGCCAAATTGTTTCTGCAGAAAGCTATACGATTATTGATTCAAGCCTTTAAACATGTGACAGGGATGCTCGTTCTGCCAGTGTGTGTTAGTAAAACAATCTTTAAAGATTGCGTAACTCTTCTTAAACTTGTTTGTAAATTTTTTTTTAGCTTTTTCAAGGGGGAGGATTAAATGATTTGGATTGTTTCCAGCATCATATAATAGAGATTAAATAAAGTATTGTTGGTTTTAAAATATGCACCTTAAGTTTAACCAATTATGTGCAGAAACACTACGGCCTTGATTTAATACAATTGGATAAGCTGTCCGAATGATTGAATACTTCTAGATACATTTTAAAATGACCCTTTTCAACCTATTAAAATATCAAAATATATCAATATACAAAAAATATCAAAGTATTAAAAAAGTTAAATATTTTTCATAAAGTTAAATCTTCCAAAAGTTTATCCAAAATAATAAATCATTTTGAAAGCTTATCCAACAATACTAAATCCAGGCCTATATGGTATTGACTTTATTCTGAATTTTCCACCACCCCATTCCCCCAATATAAGTTAGAATAATGGATAAGGTGCTGCCATGGGCACTATTAGCTATTCGGACCTTCTGAATGCCGCCCTCTCTCGGTGGGGGTGGTACAGTAATTAAAAAGGAATCCTTCTTCTCCATATCGTCAACTTACTCGTGATAAATAAAATGTACAAACTGGTTTCAGTTTACCTCCATCAAACGCAGCATGGCCTGTATGAAACGTTAAAAAGAGAAAATAGTAGGAAAAACACATTTAATTTTGATGAGCATATCATGATATGGATAGGAAACATTTAGTGCAATATTCCTTTAGGACAAGGAGAGAATGGGAGCAGATTATTCTAAGTCAGTGAGTAAAGTTTCAGACTATCTAATGCACAGCCATCAAATGACCTCCGGGAGTATCTCATCAACTACCAGGAAGTTGCGGTTGATACAATGTTGCTTCATGCAATTCTCTTTCCCAATGGTAAACACAGACACTTTGCAGCATTGAGTAGAAGAACCATTTTTCAACAGAAACAATGGTTGAAAACATTACTTTTTTATTAAATGCAAATTTATTGAGTCATGTACATAACGTTAAGATAGCAATTGGTATACAATGACATACAGCATAAATGGATTATGCAACACAAGTTATACACAGGAACAGAAAGACGAACTTCCTATCAGAACTAAATGATCATTAGGGTAACGTCTCTGTAGTCCTCCAATAAGAGAGAGGTGAGGCTGCTATGTGAGTATGTGCTTTGCTCACAGGTACTCAGTTGTGGGCAATTATATGTAGTAGAGTGAAATTAGTCCCCCATAGAAGTATGGTAGAACAAAATAGAGGCCCTACATAGGTTAAGGGAAAAGGGGAAGATGACATTGATGCAGGTGTGTAAAGAGGAAGGGGGAATGATGAAAGGAAGGGGAAATATGAAAGGAAAGGGGATGGGAAAGAACGGGGAAAAGAGGAAAAATTAGATAGAGAGAAAAAAAAAGAAAGTGAAGGTTACATAGTTACATAGTTACATAGCTGAAAAGAGACTTGCGTCCATCAAGTTCAGCCTTCCTCACATTTGTTTTTTGCTGTTGATCCAAAAGAAGGCAAAAAAACCCAGTTTGAAGCACAATTTTGCAACAAGCTAGGAAAAAAATTCCTTCTTGACCCCAGAATGGCAGTCAGATTTATCCTTGGATCAAGGTTAGTAGTGGAAGGGGGGAAATGAGGCACATCTGGTTTCCCGTCCTGCTTCACCTTCTGCTGGCCCCCCCCCTTTGAGGCCTTCCTGGTGGCTAGAGTGAGTGCCCCACTCACAGGGGCCCACCCACTGCATAAGGTAACCCCACCTTGGGTTGGTTAATATCAATTCAAATTTCTTTATCAACTCATGTCGGGAAGGTTTCTTCATCTCCCTTTACTCTCCTGGGTTTTCGTCTATTTCCAGTCATTGTAGCCAATAGTGAAAAATAACTTGTATGTTCTATATTGCTAAGGTATTGGCAAATAATACAAATAAATAAACAAATAAAAAGCTGCTCATATTTGAAGACCCTGAAGCAGACCTAAGTAATTTGTCCTCCTGCAGGGTTCCATGCTCATCAAATGTACTGCCACAGAGAGAACATGCATGCAGCCACCTTCTATAGGAAGCAAAGCCTTTATACTTGTGTGTACTGCCAACACAGGCACACAATGGGCAAAACTAACATATAAAGGAGTAAATGAAACCGCCTCCGTTCTTGTGTCTAAGCCAGATTGTTCTGTCTGGGGGCTTCGTGACTTCTATAGTCCTAAGCCACTTTCAGACATGAGAGTAGATACAAAGAATGGTGCATATACTCACCGTTTCACTTTATCCTACTGCCAAAGACTTGTTTTAATTAAGCATTTATTTTCAGATTAATGGAGTATGTTGGTTACTGTTATAAAGAGACAGACAGTCAGACAAGCCCTGACTGTGATTGTTGTTATGTGATTGTTTTAATAATTATTTGTTGCTTAAAGACTTCTGACTTATTAACATCCAGCCCTCTTGCACGAAGCATTGACAAACTGAGTTCTGTCTACTTACAAAAAATAGAATGTTTTAAAGTAGAAGTCTTGATTACATATTAAATTATGCATAGCCAATGAATCAAACAATTTTGATCAATTTCTCATTAAAATGCAGTGACTGCTACATTAGATGCATGGACTAGAGCCTCCCTCCAAGTGGCAGTGTAGCTCTGTTATATGAAAAGTAGATTTTTGCAGCGAGATTCAATTCCTTGTCACACTGAAAACATCTCGTGCAATTCCTTTTGTGCATAGTGTACATACAATAATTTCTGCAAATATTGTGTGATATAGAGAATTGCAATCCTTTATGTTTGTTCATTACACACAGTAAAAATTCTACACATCGTACTTGCAGCCAGTTGCATGTGTTGTCTTATTCACATAGAGTGTAAAATGGCTGTCACCCGATAACGATGCTGCGTTAACATTTTCAATAACAGTTTAGCAGCAAAACTATATTTGTGATATTAGAATCGCACTAACACCTCATGTCTTGTTGTCTGATTAGTTTCTGTTAGCCGGTATAGGCACTCGCTCCCGAGTGGACAATCTTTTTTTATATTTATTTATTTATTTTTCCATCTTTATAAAACATTTTATGAATGGTTCTGAACACTGAAATGAAGAGCTGTAGGCATTGATAAATGTATTCCTCAGAAAGTTAGAACATGGGAGCATCATAACTACCGATGTTATGAGGTACATCATCCGGATGAGGGGAATAATGTCAGAGTAGGGTCATGACAGTGACCCAAATTAACTCCCCAAGACCTTCTGCTAATTGCTGATGTAGAGCTCTTATATGGAATAAAGCAATGTCACATAGTGTCCTGAGTTACCATTTAACGTTGTACACATTGCTTCCTTGACTCTATGTCCCCAGAACATGGGAAGGTAGAATCAGAACGAGGGAGAAACATCAACATGATGACTAATCCACATTCAGGACACTTGTGTTGTAAGTGATTGTGTGTCATTACTCTGTGGTTTATGTACATGTTGTCTGGAATGATACTAAGTGATAGAATTTAACTTTTGGCTCACTGAACTCCCAAGGAATCAGCTGATACTTTGTTTATTGCTTATATGTAATACCTCCTAGTTGCCGGGAGAGATGTTACATTTATTGTATTATATTTACTCAGTGTTGTGCCAATGATGTGTCTGATCTCCAGGGGATTGGGTGAAGCAGGGTGACAGTTATGTGCTGGATCAACACATATTTCAGAGTCAGAATTATGGGCACAATGCATGACCATATAGAGATCATTTGTTTAATTCTATTCCAGATTCCTCATCTTCCCAACTGGTAGAAAAAGTGGATTATAACACGCACGCACGGACGCACGCATGCACACACGCACACTCCCTCTCCCTCTCTCTCTCTCTCTATATATATATATATATATATATATATATCTCACCAGATTCTGCAAGGTTCCAACTTTGTGTAATGCAGAAGATTAGCCCCATGGAAATGTGTTGTTTTAAAATGAATATTGCACTTTTATATTAGTGTGTGTCTGGACCCTGGGGTGGATAACTTGGAGAGTGGGGTGGGCTAGTGCTCCACTCCCCATTTTGGAGGTTACTGGGAAACTGAAGGTGAGGAGTCCAGTTCCAGAGTTTCAACAGTCTGATTTACCTCACCTGAAAAAGATTGTTAATTGCAGGTGCTATTAAGTACTCCCCTGCCAAAGGAGGAGTAGAATATTGGTTTTGATTTCTGTGAGTTGAAAGAGAAAGCTGAAAGAACCTAAAACAGTAAGGTGGACATTTATGTTTATGTTGTGAAATGGACAAGCCATCCAACCCAGTTAGTTTATTCTTTTGATAACTTAGTGCTCAGAAGAGCAAGGATTGTGTTTTTCTTTATTTTTTACACTTTGTTATACTTAACTGCGCATTGTTAAATTTAAATAAAAATAATAAAAATAGTGAATCCTTTTACCTCATCCAGCGTGTGAAGTGTCTCTGAATCCTGAAAAGACTGTGTGTAACCCCCTAATCCCAGGACAAGGTACCAAAGGAAAGGAGTACTTTTGTCACTATATATATATATATACTCTACAGTCTACACACGCAATCTGGAACAAAATTGCCGGCACTCCAGGGCCAGGTATGCCATGTATGCAGAGAAAAACAAATATATATATAAACAGCTATTTATTGTCCTACCTGTGGGACCTTTATCAACAGGAGAAAATAGAAAAAATAGAGGCTGCGCTGCTCTGTGGATTTATATGCACTGCCTGAGCAACAGTTCGGGGGCTTTATGCTGCATAATGAGTACTTTTTGTGAAATTTTTATATATTTGTTTCTGGAGTTTTTTTTCAGTTCCTCATAGTTTTTTTTTCTTTTTGTGGGACTTTTATCAAGATATATATATAGCATGAAAAATAAATATAAATAAAGTAATGCACAATGGGGCAGTCAGCAATGTTCTATCTATCTATATATATAAATATACACACATTTTACATAATCTGCTGTTAACAAATAGATCAAGTATTGTCCAACTGGCAAGCCACAAGTATAAATCCCATTGTATTAATTGTCCAACTACATACTGATGTTCTAGATAATACTTTAACCATAGCTGCACTGCTAGACTATTATCTAACACCATTAAAGCCAAACTTATTTCATTAAAGAATAATTAAGCCTGTAAAGAATTAGTGCAGTGTGACTGGAACCATATCAAGTTGGTGGAATACAGTGGTATATGTAAAGCTCCATACGTGCTTCTTACAGTACATCTGGGCAATGAAGAGGGGTTTGTGTTTCTCTGCAGAACAACTATGGAGTAGTGATGTCCCAAACAGTTCGCCGGGAACCGTTCGCCGGTGAACATAGCGTGTTCGCAGTCGCGAACACGCACAATGTTCAGTCCGCCCCCTATTCGTCATCATTGAGTAAACTTTGACCCTGTACCTCACAGTCAGCAGACACATTCCAGCCAATCAGCAGCAGACCCTCCCTCCCAGACCCTCCCACCTCCATGACGAATATGGGGCGGACCGAACATCGCGCGTGTTCGCGACCGCCAACACGCTATGTTCACCGGCGAACGGTGCCCGGCGAACTGTTCGGGACATCACTACTATGGAGCATTGAGGTGGGTAAATAGTACGGTTTTCTTTTCAAATTATTTTAGTTAAACAATTTGTGGTAAAAAATAATGTTAACTATATGAAACAGAAATATAGAATTAATAAACAACTGAATTATGAATAATAAAAAAGGGGGGGAAAGGGGAAACAATTAAAATAAAAGTGGTCAATACAGTTCTATCCATAGATGCATGAAATACAATTATTAAAGCTACACAAACTAATATGTGGTACAGAGTATATTAAAACCATTAGTAAATATATTTATATTATTACTCATTGTGTCACAGGGTGTGTGGAGCTTTACACAGGAAAAACTCTTCTCTTATTTAACTTTTCGTTTGTCCCAATAAAATTGTTATTTGCATTGCTTTGCAATTCGAGATAAAGTAAATCCTGTATGTACACAAAGCTGGAAGGAAGGGATTAGGGAATTTTCTGACAATTTAGACTAAAAATATGTTTTGGAGAGACATTTTGTCAGGATCCCGCGGGCGGCTGCAAGGGGAGGCTGCAGTCCGATCGCGGCACTCACCCTCCAGCCGTCCGTGGTCCCCTTCTCCACGTGGGTTCGGCGAGCGGCATCCCTCCAGCCTCGGATGCCGCCCGCGTCTTCCTCCACGCCCCCCAGCGGCAGCATGCATGACGCTGCACGCTGGAAGACTGTCCAAGATATGTCACGCCGGGGTCAGTCACCTGACCCGGCATTAAAGGCACAGTGCCTCAATCACAGTGGGAGGTTTAGATATCTCCCACGTGTGATTGTTAATTCTGATTGGAAAGTATCCAATCAGAATTAACCTGATGGTTTAAATACTTACCTTTCCTGTTCCTCCCTGCCCTGTTGTGGTCTTTGCTTTATAGTATTGATTCTGAACGTGTGATTTCTGGTTACGTACTCTCTGGCTTGTTATACTGACTTTGTGACTTTCTCCTACCCTTTGACCTCGGCTTGTTTCTCGTTATTCTGTTTTCTGGTTCCCCTTACTCGGCTTGTCTCCTGACTATTCTGTGTGTGCTTAGCCCGGCCACTCTAAGGACCGGTACTGCACACTTTCTGTGTGTGTGTCTGTGTGTATGTTAGCGTGTTGGGTTCCCCGAATCGTGACACATTTTATATGATTTCTAATTCACCTGGGTCAGCTAAAAAAAATGAAAAAATTTTTAATGGACACACCAATTTCTTTCTTTTTTTTTATATCTCAATTTCTTTTTTTTTCTGTTTACTTAATCGAGATGAGAAAATAAATGTAATCAAAAACATACTTAGACTGTCTCATAATGTTTGAATTTCAAATATAAATAAGAAAAGAATTAACCAGCACACATTGAAAAAAAAAATGTATCAAAGGATATGTCTCGTCTTTCATTTTTACTATAGTGTCAACAAGCTTTGACAAACCCACGGTAACTTTAATGTTCCCGACTAATGAGATGTATCAAAATATTGTCAGTGATTTTATTTATGGATTTGTCTACTTAAAATACCTTCTTAACTTTCCAGTTGTACACAGATGTTGGCGAGTCTTATAGTTATAATTGGTAAACCATTCTAATTTATTTTCTGAAAGTGCCACAGATGAAACTTTGTAATTCTGACAAGTAATTCACAATGTGGCAGTCAGCAATGTTCTTCAGGCACTGCTGAACCCTGGTGTCAGTTTGGATTCCATGTGCTAAGGTCGTCAGTTTTGTACTTGGCTGAACAAAATTTGCTGCTAGAAAACAGATGGGCACTTACTAAAGTCCTGGTGAAACCTGTAACGTGGGCATATTAACGAATCCCACACCGTTTTTACAAAAAAACATGAAATGCAGCTTAATATGAAGCAATATTACATATACATAGGTTATTAGAAACATATTACAAAAGTTAGCAAAATAAAATGTAGGTACTTGTAAACATGGTATAATCAAGCTCTATGATAATATTAGAACAATCAGGAATTAAACATTAATAATGCCTAGTGTATTATATTTTACAATCTACTGAGTTTTGGGAATTTTTCCAGCTCTCTGTGATACCCATTCCAGTTTATTCCAGCTCTCTGTGATACCCATTCCAGTTTATTCCAGCTCTCTATGATACCCATTCCAGTTTATTCCAGCTCTCTATGATACCCATTCCAGTTTATTCCAGCTCTCTATGATACCCATTCCAGTTTATTCCAGCAGTTTATTCCAGCTCTCTATGATTATTATTATTATTATTGCCATTTATATAGCCCCAACAGATTCCGTAGCGCTTTACAATATTATGAGAGGGGATTTAACTATAAATAGGGCAATTACAAATAAACTTACAGGAACAATAGGTTGAAGAGGACCCTGCTCAATCGAGCTTACATTCTATAGGAGGTGGGGTGTAAAACACATTAGGACAGGAATTTGCAATCAAATAAGGTGGGTTGCCATTTAGGAGAGGGCAAGAGACAGGTATGTGAGGTAAGGGTTAGTCTTGGAGGCCATATGCTTTCCTAAAGAGATGGGTTTTAAGGCACTTCTTAAAAGATGAAAGACTAGGGGAGAGTCTGATGGCGGTAGGCAGGCTATTCCATAGGAAGGGAGCCGCCCGCAAGAAGTCCTGCAAGCATGAGTTGGCCGTATGGGTGCGGACAACGGACAGGAGAAGGTCACGGGCAGAGCGGAGAGTCTGAGAAGGGACATACCTATGGATCTGTGAGGAGATATAAGAGGGGCTAGAATTGTTCAGTGCTTTATAGGTGTGAGTTAGTATCTTGAATTGATTCCTATAGCATACAGGAAGCCAATGTAAGGACTGGCAGAGGGGTGAGGTGTGAGAGAAACGACTAGAGAGGAAAATCAGTCTAGCAGCAGCGTTCATTACGGACTGTAAGGGTGTAGTGATACCCATTCCAGCTCTCTGATACCCATTCCAGTTTATTCCAGCTCTCTGTGATACCCATTCCAGTTTATTCCAGCTCTCTGTGATACCCATTCCAGTTTATTCCAGCTCTCTCTGATACCCATTCCAGTTTATTTCAGCTCTCTGTGATACCCATTCCAGTTTATTACAGCTCTCTATGATACCCATTCCAGTTTATTTCAGCTCTCTGTGATACCCATTCCAGTTTATTCCAGCTCTCTCTGATACCCATTCCAGTTTATTACAGCTCTCTATGATACCCATTCCAGTTTATTCCAGCTCTCTATGATACCCATTCCAGTTTATTCCAGCTCTCTATGATACCCATTCCAGTTTATTCCAGCTCTCTATGATACCCATTCCAGTTTATTACAGCTCTCTATGATACCCATTCCAGTTTATTCCTCCTCTCTATGATACCCATTCCAGTTTATTCCAGCTCTCTGTGATACACATTACAGTTTATTCCAGCTCTCTGTGATACCCATTCCAGTTTATTCCAACTCTCTGTGATACCCATTCCAGTTTATTCCTGCTCTCTATGATACCCATTCCAGTTTATTCCAGCTCTCTATGATACCCATTCCAGTTTATTCCACCTCTCTGTGATACCCATTCCAGTTTATTCCAGCTCTCTGTGATACCCATTGCAGTTTATTCCAGCTCTCTGTGATACCCATTCCAGTTTATTCCAGCTCTCTGTGATACCCATTCCAGTTTATTCCAGCTCTCTGTGATACCCATTCCAGTTTATTCCAGCTCTCTGTGATACCCATTCCAGTTTATTCCAGCTCTCTGTGATACCCATTCCAGTTTATTCCAGCTCTCTGTGATACCCATTCCAGTTTATTCCAGCTCTCTGTGATACCCATTCCAGTTTATTCCAGCTCTCTATGATACCCATTCCAGTTTATTCCAGCTCTCTGTGATACCCATTCCAGTTTATTCCAGCTCTCTATGATACCCATTCCAGTTTATTCCTGCTCTCTGTGATACCCATTCCAGTTTATTCCAGCTCTCCGTGATACCCATTCCAGTTTATTCCAGCTCTCTGTGATACCCATTCCAGTTTATTCCAGCTCTCTATGATACCCATTCCAGTTTATTCCTGCTCTCTGTGATACCCATTCCAGTTTATTCCAGCTCTCCGTGATACCCATTCCAGTTTATTCCAGCTCTCTGTGATACCCATTACAGTTTATTCCAGCTCTCTGTGATACCCATACCATTTTATCCAGCTGCCTAATCAGTTCTTTGTCTCCAAGTCTTCATTGTACATACCAAGTACAATGTTACGCCTTTGCTCTGCCCTTAACACTACTAATGCTAGCTCTGTACTGCTTATACCATAACAGATTCTAGATGTTTGCACTAAAAATACCATGATTGAATTGATGCTATATACTACCCAAACTAGCTTTCTATGCTGTCCATACCATGACAGATTCTGTGCTCTGAATTGCCCATACTGTAACAGATTCAAGCTCTCTTTCCTATCTGTGCTCTCCATACCTTGACTGCTTCTATCTCCATACATGTGCTATCAATACCTTGACTGATTTTAGCTTCCCTACCCATGCTATCCATGTTTTGACTGATTCTAGCTTTCCTATTGGTGCTACCCATGCCTTGACTGATTCTAGCTTTCCTACCATGCTATCCATGTCTTGACTGATTCTAGCTTTCCTATTGGTGCTACCCATGCCTTGACTGATTCTAGCTTTCCTACCTGTGCTATCCATGCCTTGACTGATTCTAGCTTTTCTTACTGGTGCTATCCATGTCTTGACTGTTTCTAGCTTTCCTACTGGTGCTATCCATGTTTTGACTGATTCTAGCTTCCCTACCTGTGCTATCCATGTTTTGACTGATTCTAGCTTTCCTACTGGTGCTATCCATATCTTGCTTAATTCTAGCTTCCCTACTCATGCTATCCATGCCTTGACTAACTTTAACTGCCCTACTCATAGGTTTATACCTTGACTGATTCTAGCTCTCTGTACTTTCCATGCTCTGACTGATTCTAGCTTCCCTACCCATGCTATCCATAGTCTCACTGAATTGGACTGATTCTAGCTTTGCTTTCTCCTTACCATGAATGTTTGGAATTCTTCTGGATACACATGTCCTTCATCCTGAAGAACAGCAGTTATAAATAGTCTTCTCTATAAACTAAAGTCCTTGATTACCACCCAGAGTCCTTTTTAATATTTTTTTCATGTTTTAGTGTTCCGTCAGGAGCTGTGTTGAGTTTGTGAAGTGTTGACAACTTCATATCTCTCCTTGTCATTCATCACCTTTCACATGTTGAAACAACCATCAATTTTCTACTCATTTATGATGGGTGATTTCATGATCACTGACTCCAAATGATCTTCCAGTTATGAGCTGGAAATGGCATCACTGATCCACAACAATTGTGAGGTTATAGTTAACTTCTTTGCCTCACGGATTCTTCTGAGCTTTGTCTAACTCCCGAGCTGAAGACATCATTCTCAGTTCTTTTTTTTTTTTTTTTTTGAGATTTCCAGCTATCAAAATAGACAACTCTCAAAATGCAGAAAAACTGTTTGTTTTTAAATAGAAATAAAAAAGAAATGAAAAAAAATACCAAACAGTTATTGGTTTTATTGAGAAAATATTAACTAGTAATAATAAATTTATTGGATGCTCAAACAGTATACACCTATTAAACATGTAAATATATTAACCTGCACAGATCAAAGATAACTTGTGAACAGTTTTGAAAGGTTTGGGGGGTAGGGGGAAGGGTGGAAATACAGAAAGTAGGTTCCTATTTTCTCAATTTTATATTTTATATTTTCCAGTTCTGCAGAGCACTGTATGACAAGCCTTCCTGCCATGTTTCCTGACTGAAATGAAGAATATGAAGTAAGTTGGTGGAAAGAGACCTTAGATTAAAAGTGCTTTTGAGATCAGATCAGCAGTTAGTATTTTTTGCTGTGTACATTTCTTAACCACGTGATTTAAATAGGGGTTTGTTTTTCTGATCAGTACTCTAATTTTAGCTAACTGTTGGAAGATTGTTTAATTGGATATTGTATCAAATTTCAACACTGAAATAGTTAATGGACATCTTTCTAAATACATTTTTGTAGTGAAAAAGCTAGCTCAGTGTTTTAGAGCAGCATCTATTATGTAGACATTTAAGTGAGATTGTACTTAGAATAATAAAAGCGTCTCTCCTAAGCTCATTATAAGTATATTTTACATAGACTGATAGGTATATAACTTGATGAGTAAATTCGATATCAAAGTATATCATTATTTGAATAATGGTAGCAGGAGGATTACTTGATCGATGTGAATGCTATTTCACATTTTTAATAACTTTATAATGCATAGTCAATGGTTTGACACTTAGAACAAGCAGAAACAAAGAGACATCTGGTTTAAAAAAAATCTATAATTTCATTTCAGCCTGTATCTCTAAAAAAACAATAATCTGAACACTGCCTCTCTCCCAACACCTTTCATGAAACAAAACTAATGCTGACTCGATCAGCTAATGCAGCCCCATAATACTAGGGTTTTTTGGTTACTTTTTCTACATATATCCCTGGTAAAAAAAAATACAATTGTTTATACATAACAACTCATTCCAATATACGGACTGTAGATCAAACCTGTTATCCTGCTTAAGAAGTCAAGAATTGTACCCATTGAATTGACATATTTAGTACCTCTATTACACACTTTTATATTTTTCATGAAACCATTGTGCTCAGTTGCCTAAAGATTTAGATTTATTTATTTATTTTGTTCAACTATAATTGCCTTTTGAGTAGAGATGTCGCGAACATAAAATTTTCCGTTCGCGAATGGCGAACGCGAATTTCCGCAAATGTGGGCGAACTGGGCGAAGCGCCATAGACTTCAATAGGCAGGCAAATTTTAAAACCCACAGGGACTCTTTCTGGCCACAATAGTGATGGAAAGGTTGTTTCAAGGGGACTAACACCTGGACTGTGGCATGCCGGAGGGGGATCCATGGCAAAACTCCCATGGAAAATTACACAGTTGATGCAGAGTCTGGTTTTAATCCATAAAGGGCATAAATCACCTAACATTCCTAAATTGTTTGGAATAACGTGCTTTAAAACATCAGGTATGATGTTGTATCGATCAGGTAGTGTAAGGGTTACGCCCGTTTCACAGTGACAGACCAAACTCCCCG
This sequence comes from Pelobates fuscus, assembly GCF_036172605.1. Lineage (NCBI taxonomy): Eukaryota > Metazoa > Chordata > Amphibia > Anura > Pelobatidae > Pelobates > Pelobates fuscus. The sequence continues at coordinate 6,002,739 of NC_086329.1, forward strand.
TTTAACGCACCGCAAACAACCGCAAACAGTCCATTTGCACAACCGCAAACTCCCCATTTGCACAAGGTTGGATACCAAGCTAGCCATGTCCCGTTCCTTGTCCTCACTGATGTCATTGAAGGTCTCTTCCTCCACCCAGCCACAAAGTATGCTAATAAACTGAAAAAAGAAAAAATCTACCAAGAAGGAGATCTAAAACTGGCATAGGAAAAGGTTAGACAACTATAATAAAGTGATACCTACAAATCCTAGTGAGCATAGGTGTATAATAGAGGGAGAAAGGGAAAGCAGAGTAATGCTTCCTAATACCGTGGTTAGTACCCTTTGTTAAAGTAAATTGAGTAATGGACAAAAGTCTTTATTCTATCATTTATAAATTACAAAGGGATACTATACTCATTCCCCTATAGTGGCTAATTGTGTAATAATGGTAATACTATTACCTATTATATAATATTGGCAGGGGCAAGGAAATGTCCTCTAAATAGATGGGTATAGGCAGAGAGTATGGAGACTGTAGTGATAAAGTGTCAATAAGGTGATATAAAGTTAAATGTTTCACAGACACACAGCCACCCTTTCTCTTAGCTAGCTTCCAGAAATGCTGGATAGGTAGAAGAGCTATAAAGACTCACAGAGGTCTAAGAAGAATCCTCTAAACTAGCCCTAATCTCCTTAAACACCTTCAAGGGTGTTCTAAGCTAAAGCTCAATCTAAACGTTTAGATGACTGCCTGATTTCCCATCACAGATGCTGGCTAGGAATAACACTGTGCAAGACAAAGAGTGGGTCTAAGTGCCCATAGTGCAGTAAAGTGTCCCTAGTGAAGTGAAAAAGAGAATAACGAGCTGGTGCCCAAGAGAATAACGAGCTGGCGCCCTATCAGGGGACGTGTATATGGCATCGATTTTAGGAACCGGGAGATGGAAAAAGATGCTTGGTCGGTCCTCCTACTTCAAATTTGGGGCACTGCGCGTGCAATCTAATGTGCCACCAGATAGGAGTGGTGTGTTAAGTAGTACTATTCCTATCAGTTTAATCCCTGTTATGTGCCTTTTTTTTGGTTTGGTTTTTGAAGCCACAGTGCAGCACCATGCCTGAAAAATTAGGTATTGTTGCAGCCGCTGCTGTAGCAGCGGCCAGAAAAACTTATGTTTGTTTCCCAGGCAGAAAGTGCCCTAAAACATTGCGGCTTGAACACTAGTTGGTGGCGGATAAGTCACGCAAGTCAACCGGCATTCAGAGCTAAAATACAGCAGCGTGGGGACCATTTTTAGCCCAAGACAGCTCATCTCATCAGGCTTTTTTTAGTCGAATGTATCGCCCACTGTCAGTCCCTTCGGGATCCATCCCTCATTCATCTTAATAAAGGTGAGGTAATCTAGACTTTTTTGACCTAGGCGACTTCTCTTCTCAGTGACAATACCTCCTGCTGCACTGAAGGTCCTTTCTGACAGGACACTTGAAGCGGGGCAGGCCAGAAGTTCTATCGCAAATTGGGATAGCTCAGGCCACAGGTCAAGCCTGCACACCCAGTAGTCAAGGGGTTCATCGCTCCTCAGAGTGTCGATATCTGCAGTTAAGGTGAGGTAGTCTGCTACCTGTCGGTCGAGTCGTTCTCTGAGGGTGGATCCCGAAGGGCTGTGGCGATGCGTAGGACTTTAAAAGCTCCGCATGTCCTCCATCAACAACACGTCTTTAAAGCGTCCTGTCCTTGCCGGCGTGGTTGTGGGAGGAGGAGGATTACTTTCACCTCTTCCCCTGTTAGATTCCCGTTGTGCTGTGACATCACCCTTATACGCTGTGTAAAGCATACTTTTTAATTTATTTTGCAAATGCTGCATCCTTTCCGACTTGTTGTCATTTGGTAACATTTCCGCCACTTTCTGCTTATACCGGGGGTCTAGTAGCATGGACACCCAGTACAGGTCGTTCTCCTTCAGCCTTTTTATACGAGGGTCCCTCAACAGGCACGACAGCATGAAAGACCCCATTTGCACAAGGTTGGATGCCGAGCTACTCATTTCCCGTTCCTCCTCCTCAGTGATCTCAATGAAGGTATGTTCTTCCCCCCAGCCACATACAACACCACGGGTACCAGATAGGTGACAACGAACACCATGGGATGCCTGTTGTGGTTGGTCTTCCTCCTCCTCCTCAAAGCCACATTCCTCCTCTGACTCCTCTTCCTCACAATCCTCTTCCAGCGTTGCCGCAGGTCCAGCAAGCGATGCTGATAAGGCTGTTTCTGGTGGTGATGGTGACCACAACTCTTCCTCTTCCTCTTCACGCTGATCTATGGCCTGATCCAGCACTCTTCGCAGGGCACGCTCCAGGAAGAAAACAAATGGTATGATGTCGCTGATGGTGCCTTCGGTGTGACTGACTAGGTTTGTCACCTCCTCAAAAGGACGCATGAGCCTACAGGCATTGCGCATGAGTGTCCAGTAACGTGGCAAAAAAATTCCCAGCTCCCCAGAGGCTGTCCTAGCACCCCGGTCATGCAAATATTCATTAACGACTTTTTCTTGTTGGAGCAGGCGGTCGAACATTAGGAGTGTTGAATTCCAACGTGTCGGGCTGTCGCAAATCAAGCGCCTCACTGGCATGTTGTTTCGCTGCTGGATATCTGCAAAGTGCACCATTGCCGTGTAGGAACGCCTGAAATGGCCACACACCTTCCTGGCCTGCTTCAGGACGTCCTGTAAGCCTGTGTACTTATGCACAAAGCGTTGTATGATCAGATTACACACATGTGCCATGCACGCCACATGTGTCAACTTGCCCAACTTCAATGCCGCCAACAAATTTGTTCCGTTGTCACAAACCACTTTGCCGATATCCAGTTGCTGCGGAATCAGCCACTTTTCCACCTGTGCGTTCAGGGTGGACAGGAGTACTCATCCGGTGTGACTCTCTGCTTTCCAGAAAGTCAAACCCAAGACGGCGTGACACTGCCGTATCCGGGATGTGGAATAGTACATGGGGAGCTGGGGGGGTGCCGTTGATGTGGAGCAAGACGCAGCAGCAGAAGAGGACTCAGCCGAGGAGGTTATGGAAGAGGATGGAGTAGGAGGAGTAGAGGAGGTGGCAGCAGGCCTGCCTGCAAGTCGTGGCGGTGTCACCAACTCCTCTGCAGAGCCACGCATTCCATGCTTGGCAGCCATCAGCAGGTTTACCCAATGCGCAGTGTAGGTGATATACCTGCCCTGACCATGCTTTGCAGACCAGGTATCAGTGGTCAGATGGACCCTTGCCCCAACACTGTGTGCCAGACATGCCATTACTTCCTTTTGCACAATCGAGTACAGGTTGGGGATTGCCTTTTGTGCAAAGAAATTTCGTCCGGGTACCTTCCACTGCGGTATCCCAATAGCCACAAATTTTTTGAACGCCTCAGACTCCACCAGCTTGTATGGTAAAAGCTGGCGGACTAATAGCTCAGACAAGCCAGCTGTCAGACGCTGGGCAAGGGGGTGACTTTCTGACATTGGCTTCCTACGCTCAAACATGACACCTGACTGTGGGCAGATGAGCAGGAACTGCTCAAGGCGAGAGACGGAGTGGTGGATGGTTGAGAGGGGGCAAGGAGGACAGCGGTGGTTGACGTGGCTGAAGATGCTGGACCAGGAGGAGGATGGCGGCTTTGAGTTTGTGTGCTGCTTGTACTCATGTGTTGATCCCATAGGCGTTTGTGATGTGCGATCATGTGCCTACGCAAAGCAGTTGTACCTAGGTGGGTGTTGGACTTCCCACGACTCAGTTTCTTTTGGCAAAGGTTGCAAAGGGCATCGCTGTTGTCAGAGGCAGACACACAAAAAAAATGCCACACTACTGAGCTCTGCAATGACGGCATTCTGGTGGTGGACACAGCATGCGTTGATTGGCGTGCTGTCGGGCTGACTCTGGATGCCGATGCATGCTGTCTGACTGTGCCACTAGCTCCTTGCGACGACCTCCCCCTGCTTCCAACTCGTCTCCTCCTCCTCTCTGTCTCCCCATCTGAACTTTCGCCCTGTTGTTCTTCTTGCCGAGCGGGCACCCACGTGACATCCATGGACGCATCGTCATCATCAACCGCTTAACTTGTATCTGACAACTCAGCAAAGGAAGCAGCAGCGGGTACAACATCATCATCATCACACCGTACGTCCATGTGTGTAATGCTGCCTGACTGAGACATATCCCTGTTATCTACATCCTCTGGCAATAATGGTTGCGCATCACTCATTTCTTCAAACGGATGTGTAAATAACTCCTCAGACAGATAAAGTGAAGCGGCTGTGGTGCTAGTGTTGGTGGTGGTGGCAAGCGGGTGAGTGGTATCTTGAGAGGTGCCCGAAGCTAAGCTGGAGGAGGATGGTGCGTCAAGGTTCCGAGCGGAAGCTGTAGAAAATTGGGTGTCCTGTGTTAGCCAGTCAACTATGTCCTCAGAACTTTTCAAGTTCAGGGTACGTGGCCTCTGAAAATTGGGCATTATTCTAGGGCAAAAGGGAATCACAGCACCACGACCACGACGGCCCCTGCGGGGTGGCCTGCCTCTGCCTGTCATTTTTTTTTTTGGATTAGTGGTACTATGCGTGCAAGCTACTGTAAGACCAGATATGAGTGGCAATGTGCACTGGCAGAGGTTGGCTGTAGGCCTGACACCCGCTTGAAGACAACTAACTGCTATTCAATCTATAACAGTGAAAAAAGTTTTTGGGTTTTAAATGCACGCTATTGTGACACCAGATATGAGTGGCAATGTGCACTTGCAGAGGTTGGCAGAGTACACGCTGAAGGCCTGACACACCCGCTTGAAGGACACTGACTGCTATTAGCTTACAGTGAAAAACTGTTTTTCTTTTTAAAGACACGCTATTGTGACACCAGATATGAGTGGCAAAGTACACTGGCAGAGGTTGGCAGAGTAAACGCTGAAGGCCTGACACCCGCTTTAAGGACACTGACTGCTATTAGCTTACAGTGAAAAACTTTTTTTTCTTTTTAAAGGCACGCTATTGTGACACCAGATATGAGTGGCAAAGTGGACTGGCAGAAGTTGGCAGAGGACACGCTGAAGGCCTGACACCCAGACGCTTGCAGACAACTAACTGCTATTTAATCTATTACAGTAAAAAAAAAAATATTTTTAAAGGCACGCTATTGTGACACCAGATATGAGTGGCAAAGTACACTGGCAGAGGTTGGCAGAGTACACGCTGAAGGCCTGACACACCCGCTTGAAGGACACTGACTGCTATTAGCTTACAGTGAAAAACTTTTTTTCTTTTTAAAGGCACGCTATTGTGACACCAGATATGAGTGGCAAAGTACACTGGCAGAGGTTTGCAGAGTACACGCTAAAGGCCTGACACACCCGCTTGAAGGACACTGACTGCTATTAGCTTACAGTGAAAAACTTTTTTTCTTTTTAAAAGCACGCTATTGTGACACCAGATATGAGTGGCAAAGTACACTGGCAGAGGTTGACAGAGTACACGCTGAAGGCCTGACACACCCGCTTGAAGGACACTGACTGCTATTAGCTTACAGTGAAAAACTGTTTTTCTTTTTAAAGACACGCTATTGTGACACCAGATATGAGTGGCAAAGTACACTGGCAGAGGTTGGCAGAGTAAACGCTGAAGGCCTGACACCCGCTTTAAGGACACTGACTGCTATTAGCTTACAGTGAAAAACTTTTTTTTCTTTTTAAAGGCACGCTATTGTGACACCAGATATGAGTGGCAAAGTGGACTGGCAGAAGTTGGCAGAGGACACGCTGAAGGCCTGACACCCAGACGCTTGCAGACAACTAACTGCTATTTAATCTATTACAGTAAAAAAAAAAATATTTTTAAAGGCACGCTATTGTGACACCAGATATGAGTGGCAAAGTACACTGGCAGAGGTTGGCAGAGTACACGCTGAAGGCCTGACACACCCGCTTGAAGGACACTGACTGCTATTAGCTTACAGTGAAAAACTTTTTTTCTTTTTAAAGGCACGCTATTGTGACACCAGATATGAGTGGCAAAGTACACTGGCAGAGGTTTGCAGAGTACACGCTAAAGGCCTGACACACCCGCTTGAAGGACACTGACTGCTATTAGCTTACAGTGAAAAACTTTTTTTCTTTTTAAAAGCACGCTATTGTGACACCAGATATGAGTGGCAAAGTACACTGGCAGAGGTTGACAGAGTACACGCTGAAGGCCTGACACACCCGCTTGAAGGACACTGACTGCTATTAGCTTACAGTGAAAAACTTTTTTTCTTTTTAAAAGCACGCTATTGTGACACCAGATATGAGTGGCAAAGTGGACTGGCAGAAGTTGGCAGAGTACACGCTGAAGGCCTGACACCCATACGCTTGCAGACAACTAACTGCTATTCAATCTATTACAGTAAAAAAAAAATTGTTTTTAAATGCAAGCTATTGTGACACCAGATATGAGTGGTGTCACTGGGCATGTGGGCACAGTATCAACTGTGAGCCTGACACAGAAGCTGGCAGGCAGGCAACTGCAATTACATTACACAGAAAAAAAAAGCAGACTGAAGTTCTAGCCCTAAAAATGGCTTTTTGGGGTGCTGTCCTTACAGCAGAGATCAGATGAGTCCTTCAGGACTGTAGTGGACACTGAATACCCTAGCCTAGCTATCCATTTCCCTATCAAATAAGCAGCAGCTACACTTTCCCTACTCTATCTAAGAATGCAGCTTCAGAATGAATCTAAAATGGTTACTGTACAGGAGGTGGGTGGGTCTGGAAGGGAGGGTCTGCTGCTAATTTGCTGGAATGTGTCTGCTGACAGTGAGGCACAGGGTCAAAGTTTACTCAATGATGATGAATAGGGGGCGGATCAAACCGCGCATGTGTTCGCCCGCCGTGGCGAACGTGAACACGCTATGTTCGCCAGGAACTATTCGCCAGCGAACAGTTCGGTACATCACTAGTCAAAACAAGTCAAAAGACAGTAACCTGATAATCAAAGAGCAATATCAAATGCATTATTGGGCTATTACAGACCAAAAAAGGTGCTTATTTACTTTGATTCTTTGTCTTTGGTTGCAGCAGATGAACATACAGTAGATGTACAGGAAAGAAATCTAGAGATACAGTTTCAGTATTTCCAGTATATTTTATTTATTTTTCTTTGGGCCATGGACAAATGTCAAATGATATGACATTGTATTCCTGCTTACTCTGTTGAATATAACCATAGTGAGAAGGACAGATGAGAGATTTGGTCACCAAAAGTCTCGTAGTTCTGTGGCTCTTCCTCCATACTTTCTGGTAGAAGTGGTCACCAAAAGTGTATTTCTGGCATTCAGAGGTACAGTTCTAATTATATCTGCTCCCCTTCATTAATATGATTATTAGCATTTATACAGTGCCAACATATTCTACAGTGCTTTACAATTATAAAATGGGGATAATTTAAAGCAAGTAATTATCAAAAAGAATAGAATATACAAGTCATTAAGAAGGCCCTGTTCAAAAGAGCTTACTATCTGTGAAGAAGAGGTATACACATACAAAAGGAAGAACAGCATGTCCGAGAAGAGGAAGGATTGAAGAATAAGAGTGCTGTGTTGAAATAAGTCCGTAAAAGTGGGTTGCGGCAAGAGAGAGTGAACTGGGCTATGGAGGCATGGGAACTGATGAAGGCAGTGAAATTAAAGGTAGGTGGTAAACTTTTCTAAACAGATGTATTTTCAGGGACTTCTTAAAGGACTGGAGACTAGAGTCTGATGGCATGGGGTAAGGAATTCCTGTAGATGAGAGTTGGCAACGCGGGAAAAAGCAGATACCACGAGAAGGTTATTTTCAGAGGGATGGGCGAGAAAGGGGTGTATTTGTGAAGATTAATTGTAGTGAGGAGGGGAGATAGTGAGGGCCTTGTAGGTTAGTGTTAGCAGTTTGAATTGGATCCTGAATCTGTTATTTGGAAGTTCTCAGCTACTAAAGCATTACAGGTTAAAGTCTACATTGTGTTGTAGAAAATCAGTAAAATCAGCTGACAGTAAATTCAAATGATGTTCATTTTCTAATTAACATGTTTGCTTTTATCTGAGAATTTAATATAAGTCATTAGCAATTGTGTTTAATTATCTTCACCCTTTCAGCGAGGATATTTAGAAAAAAATAAAAATTAAATCTCTAAGACTGTTTATTTTACAAATAACTGCACTGGAAAATAATTTCAATTATATGTAATAATTGCCATGAATAGACTGCACGCAGTGTTCAAAATAAAGGTACAAATGGTGACAATATTAGTGCAGTATATAAGAAAATGTATAACGTATAATCATTGCTTAATAGGAATACATTATTCATGTTATGTACTAAATTAAAGGACCAAAGTATCCCAGAATAATTAAAGGGTTACTCCAGCCATCATGACTACTTCTGCTTTGAGAAGTGGTCATGATAGAAGGAGTCTGTACGTGCAGCCTTTCTGTTTGGGGGGCTAGTTACACCCATGGCACATGTGACTTTCCAGTTCTGGACTGCCTAATGTAAATTTTGTGCAAACATTACGTCTGTTGTCAGTACGCAGTGCCAACAGATGTAATGAGCTTCTTCCTTGCAGACAACAAGCCAGGGGTTCTCAATGTCCTCCCTCCCTGCTGCGACTTTATTAAAGTGAGGACAGGTATCACCCTGTTGTCGGGACATCCTAAGATATGGTCCCACCAATTGTTTCTAATGAAAAGTCCAGTCCTGGATTCTTGGGAGTCTTTTATTCGGTCCCTGCGATTACAATGCAACAAGACACAAAGGTCCTGTGTTCTCAGAACACCTTCTGTCCCTCTACGTAAATCGCACCCCGGACTGGAAATGGATTATATTGCCCCTTCCACTGGGATTGGTGCTTCAGCAAGCTTTACCGCTTCCAATTCACCCGTAGCTCCTGAGTCATCATATTCGTCTGCCTTGGAGACCAATGAAGATTTGGTTGGTCTCATTCAGACAGTCACCCAAAGAAAGGGCAAGAAGGAGGGCTCATGGACTGTGTTTTTACTGTGGGGAGAGGGGACATTTAATTTATTTTTGTCCTATTTGCCCATCTAGGCCTCAGGTTCTCCATCTGGTTACTACTCATACGTATACTATGAGGCCTGTATGCCAACATGTTACCTGTCCGTGCTTGGCCACTCTGACCATTCCTCACCCTCCTACGGCTGTTGCTGCTGAAGTCTTGCAAGAACCTGTCACGGAGAAACCTGAAACTCCTATACCTATGGATGATTCTGCTTCTAAAAAGGCAAGTACCACAACTCATGCTTGTCCTGTCGATCATGATCCTCCTCATGGTTGTGTGTACACTTCTAATGGGACTCTAGTCTGTATAGAGGACTTGCAAACTTTTGAAAAAGCACTGCTTGCTATGAACTCCACTCCTGCTGGTAACTCCAAATCCAAGAAATTGTCTGGACTGTGAGGATGCTTTCCTCTTCTCGCCTAAAGGCATCTTTAAAGGGAGCGTAATGTCACGATTATCATCGTGCCATACACAATATTATGTATTTGGGCCTGGTTGGGATTGAACCTTGCAACCTATTCAGTAACCTTACCTTGGGCTCCACACATCTTTGGTTATTTTCAAGTTGTTCCTGGTATCCTGTTGTCTGAGTCTCCACACCTGGACCCTGCACACCTGTTCCTGATAAGTGGCTGATATTTCCCTATATAAACCCTGCCTGGCTTGTGACTCGTTGTCAGATCGTTTGTTCCTGGTTGGTATCATTGCTGTTCGTCTGACTCCTGGTTTGATACTCTGCCTGTCTTTTGTTTATGCCTGTTTGCCGCCTGTCCTGACTTTTGCTTTCAACCTTGACTACTCTCTTTGGATTACCCTTGCCTGAACTGCGTTTCTGGAAGCACTGTGCTTCATCAGCCCCAGTGCACTCTTTCACAGCCTTGGGGATTTCTGCCTTGAGTCCCCTTGGCTTGTGTCAAATTGCAAAGGGTGCTTTAACTCTGCGTGGCGGACTCCCACTCAAGGTAAGAACCGTTACAGTAATTAAATTAGTTAGAGACCTGTGAAGTAACAGTGCATAACTCTAAACAGTCCTGAGTTAGGTGCTACAGCCCTGGTTTGGAGATGCTGTCTCGCTGTCTCGGGTTTGTTCCTAATCTGGGGATACCAAGGAAATCTCTCAAATGCAAATGGGATGGGGATAAAATGGGCAGGTCAGTGGTCATGTCACTGATTCCACTCCAAAGAGGACAGACCCGCCTGAAGTACTGACAGGTCAGTCTAGTGTAAATAAATGCCAGGTGGCCTACCATTCACCTAAGGCAAGCCCACTGACGGCAGACCGTCCAGACAGTAAGTTCCCTGCAGGGTTCTAGTGTCCTGAATATAGCACACGTGTGTCTAATAAAGCACTCTCGTTGTGCTTGGGGACAGTTCCTTGGTGTCCCCAGTGACCTAAGTTGGGATGGTGGAACATGACCCAAATTCAGGACAGTTGGGAGGCCTGCAAATGTGATTAAGTTATATCTTTGATAATATATTTTATTATATCTATGATAACATTATTACTGTTCCTACCCCCCCCCCCCCTAGATTTCTGCCAGGGAGGATACATGTTGCATATTTGTTTAATAATCAGTCTTTGAGGTCATTTATTATAACAGATTATTGAAGGATAAACATAGGAAGTGTGTGTGATGACAGTGTGTGCAATTTTAAAGTGTTATCTGCGTGGGTAAAGAAAAATGTAAATATAATAGATTTGTTGATAATGTTAGATATAAGTGTTAAAACACTTGTGACATTGAGGGTGTATGAACCAAATTTTAATTAAAGGTAAAAACTCGTCATTTTCCCTGTTCTCATTCATAGCTCTGATACATTTCTGTAATGTTTTATAACTTCATGATAGCCGGATCTTTATTCTAAGAGATATTTTGGCTCATGGGATTCCTATTTCCATTGCCCAAAATGTAAAACTGATGGGGCTGACTGAAACAGCCTTACACTGATCTTGCTGGTATCAGGTATACTGTTTCAATTCACAGTATTAATGTGGTCATGCCAATTGAGCAACAGCCATTGGATTATAAAGAATTAGAAAATGTACATATTTAATTTTTTTTATTTTTTTTATTAAAATTTTAGATGAAGTTTGCTTAAATGCACAAAAAGTGAGGATTACATGGGTGTGGTTTGGTTGCCATGCTTGACTTTGTACATGGAAATAAAATGACAAGACATTTAAAAAAAAAAATAATAAATGTATACCAGCATGTATTTAAAGGAACATTATAGGGTCAGGAACACAAACCTGTATTCCTAACCCACTAGTCTTAAAACCACCATCTAGCCTCCTTGGCCCCCACAAGCACCCCCTAAATATAGCAAAACCTTACTTTTATTCCAGTTTGCTGCTGCTGGCTTTGCCCCTGCTCTGCCTGCGTGGCTGACATCAGAAGTGATTATTTTCAGCCAATCATAATGCTTTCACATAGGAAAGCATTTTATTGGCTAAGACTGTCAAGGGGGCAGATCATGGGCAGAGCCAGCACAAGCCAAACACAGCCCTGGCCAATCAGCATCTCCTCATAGAGCTACATTGAATCAATGTACATACTCCAATCTGATGCTTCTTATAGAAAGCCACTAAAGCATTAGTGGTGTTTGGCAAAATTTAAAGTCTTCCATGAAGACCATATCTTGGTGCTTAGTGTGTCCCTTTAAAAATATATAATGCAATCTAGTTGGGTACTATTTCAGTTATAACTGGAAATATGCATTGATGAGACTAGACCACAGTCTTTACTGTACCATCTCCTTAATGAGACTCTATCACAATATTTATTAATTACTGTGGATACTTGTTATGAGAACTTTTGGTGGATGAGGCTTGACTATGGGACTCGTACTTAAGTATCCCACATTTTACATTAACATAGGTGATTGCAAGTCAAGTTAACATCTTGAAAAGAAGTTTAAAAACTAACTGTAGTTCAGTTCTTGTGACAATCTAAAACTGTACCGTGTCCTTTATTGACACCTAAAGCTCCAATTCAACATTTCATACAGTGTGAAACAGGTTGAACGCCCATGCTCTTCGGATCCAGAGAACTTGTCAAGTAATATCAGAGTAAGTGGCAGGTCACATCCTATTTAACACCTGGTTCTAGTTTAAAGATGTCAGATTTCCAGACGGAAATATTTTAAGACCTGAGCCGTGATTATTCTTGTCAATGCTTCTGTCCTTCAAAGTTCTGCACATTATACAGTTTACCTCATGTAATAAAAGACAGGAAACTGTTTGAATATTTGAAGTCCATTACATTTAGGAAAAAAAGGATAATGCGCCAGAAACCTTTATTATTGTCTATCAAAATGGATATATCATATCTATCTTATTCGATAGAGAGAGAGCCCATATAAACGACTCACAATAAGACAGTTTATTTACCAAACACTGAGTTATAAAATGTCCTAGAGTAGCTCAGGTCAGATATCGTTTCCAACTTACAAACCTTGGACCCATTTTTTCTGTTCTCCACTCAACCCAGCATACCTTTCGCAAACAAATAACGTTTACACAAGTAACCTGTTGAATTTGAAGGTAGTTGTACTTAGTAGAGTTGTGTAAAGCAAGAAAATTCAGTTCTGCCAAATCTTTATTGTTTTTTTTCAAAGACGGACTATTCTTCAGCACACCCGTAATCTGGATGGATGTCGTCTCGGCTCAGCCAATCATCAATTTTAGAATTGAATTAGAATAGCAAACCAAAATGGCATGAAATAGGGCCAATCAGTGTGCAGAAAATTATATACAGAATATATAAAATCTGGTTGGAATCGATCGTCCCTGTTAAATCTTCATCATTTCTTACATCATTTGAACTGAAGAGGTTACTTTACTTTGCACATCAGTGCCATACATGCAGGCACATGCACCATTCATTTTTGTTTGACTGTATATATTTTCACAAGGCATTTCACATCAGGCACTTAACTTATAATGCTGCTTCAACATGGAAGTGCTGTGGAGGTAAGTGTGTTTTTACATAAAGGGACACTATAGTCACCAGAACCACTACAGCTTAATGTTTTCTATAGCCTGTAAATGTAAATGCATGTTTACATTGCTGCCTAGTAACACTTCTAGTGGCTGTCACTCAGATGGCCACTAGAGATGCTTCCTATTTCAGTTCTGCACTGTGCCCAGACTCCACACTCTGAATGGAGGAAACGTCCCGCATAGAGATGCATTGATTCATTTAGATGTGCATGTGCATTAGCCTCCCAGTGTTTACCTATGGGAAAGCATTGGTTTGGCTAGGAGCATCACAATTGATGATCTTAGCCATGGAAGCGGGGTCAGCAAGACAGGTTCAGCATGGGAGACAAGGTGAGTAAAATCATCTTTTTACTGAAATTGGAGAAGGGGCGATCACCTAAACAGCCACTTCAGGACTAAAGTGTCAGTAGTACATGTTAATAGTGTTCCTTTAACTCTGCTACACTTTACACCCTAATAAGTGCTTCAAGCATATCTAGAACTCCACGCACATCTGTGCACTCGCCAGACAGACCCGCTCAGTCTAAAAAGCCAAACACCGACAAGGCAGATGCATTAAAATGCTCACCATAGATCAAGTCTGCAGATACGATTGTCCAAAAGATGTTTATTTAGTGATTAACATGATACAGCTTGGTGTCTCAGAGAGGAAGTAGCCCTGTGTGAAGCCTAACACATTTTGTGTCACACAGCCACTTTGTCATATCTTGTTGCTTGGAAGGGTGATTTGGCTCATCCCTGCAGCCGGTTAAATTGATAAATTAACGTGCCTCCAAGGGTGGCATGGTTCATTGTCTGAGCTACTTTAATTTATGGATCAGTGTGTCAGTTTGTGGAGTGGTAAGTTGTAACATTGTATTGGAAAAAAAGCCAGGCTGCAGACAAAAGAATATATAGCTGGGGTTTATTTATTGAATAGTGAATGCTAGTGAATAGTAGATTTAGCAGAATTGTAAAAACAAATTATATTTATATAGTTTGCTGCTTCTCCTCTTTTCCCCTTTATTAGTTATTTTTTTCTCTCTTGTTCTATGAACCAGATGGTGGGAATAAATGCATATCTAGGAACTGCAAAATATGTCCTTGATATTGATATTATGTAACTATGTATATATGTCATAGTACATATCTTGCCCCATTTGTGCACCTTTTTGGTTTGTCTGAATGTTTGCCTGAATAAAATGGCAGCAGGATGCACTATGCAAAAATGCAGCTGGCAGAGGCTGCCTAATGCTCTGGGCAATGCTCTGGTACAACCTACCTAGAGATTATTGCAAACCATGTACACCCCTTCATGGCAAAGTTTTTCCCTGATAGCAGTGGCCTCTTTCAGCAGGATAATGCACCCTGCAGCATGCAACAATTGTTCAGGAATGGTTTGAGCAACATGACCGAGTGTTCAAGGCGTTGCCTTGGTCACCAAATTCCCCAGCTCTCAATCTGATTGAGCATTTCTGGGACGTGCTGGAAAAATAAATCCAATCCATGGAAGTCCCAACTTAAGGATCCCACAAGACATGGGCAGAGGTCTTGTGGGGTCCATGCCTCGACGCATCAGAGCGGTTTTGGCAGCACAAGAGGTCCTTTACAATATTAGGTAGGTGGTTTAATGTTGTAGATTTTCTGCAAAACCCTCACATACTGTCATATCAGTGTGCACCTATAAAAAATTGTCATAGGATGATGTGCGGAGCAATTATACCCATACATCTCAAGAACAAGCCAAATAAATCCCTAATACGGCAAGAACAATAACCACTACATAGTAAGATCGTTTAAATGGAAGTGACCAGGAAGGGAGACCTTAAACCGATCGTCCAACAGCGGTAATGGATCACAGAACTCTTAATTTCAATATGCAGCAAAGTGAATGCAGATATAATCAGTAATAAGGCCCTTTTTCGATGATCTAACAGTCCCAATCTCTTGTGCTCCTTAAAAGGCAACCCATTTACAGCACACGACGAGGATTTCTTATCTGGAGGATATTAATTTCGATTGAGAATTTGTTTCCGCATATGTCTTATCAATCAATAAATGCATCAATCATACTGTTAAGCCTGGGAGAACGAAAGAACAAGCTGCAATTCTGATTCAACACCCCTTAAGCAACATATTAATGTTTTCATGATAAATGGCTGCACCATATTTAGACAATATTTGTATCATGTCTGCAGCACTAAATTAGTAACATGATCTTGGAATGACACATACTTAAAGATCCATTATGATATTGAGGGAAATTAGTTAGTTCTGCCCTTGAAAAACCTTTATTTCACTTTATCGTCATTTGACTGTATCATAAAGAAAGGTTCCCCCCCCCCCCCCAAAAAAAAAATAATAATAATATTAATAATCTTCCTTTTATCAGTGTACAAAGGTTTTCCTGTCAAATGTATTATTAGAAAACAATGTATATCTCAATATTGTGGTTTTAAGTGAAGACCCCCTCCTCCTCTCCTCTCTCAGCAGGACACAGACCGGGGTAACTGGCAGCCAATCAGGATGCACGTGTGTGTGTGTGTGTGTGATAGGAGTCTGGCAGTTTCTGGGTCATATGGGAAGACATCCAGGCAAACCATAGTCCACACTAATGCTCAGCCTGCTGCTAGAACTGATTGATGATGTCACCCAGGCACTTATCCTGGGGGACTTGCTGATTGGAGACCAGAGGAATGAAAAGTCTATCTCTCCTTCAGTGTCCTCATCCTGCCCAGTGGAATCATACTGGTGCCCAGGGAGGTCACTCATGGAAACCCACATTTGTTTTTGTGTGGAATAGCTAAATACTAACCAGGTGACTAAGTCCCCCATAAATAGTGTACATGCTCAAAGTGTCTGCTGTATGGCTGGGGCATCGGATC
This sequence comes from Pelobates fuscus, assembly GCF_036172605.1. Lineage (NCBI taxonomy): Eukaryota > Metazoa > Chordata > Amphibia > Anura > Pelobatidae > Pelobates > Pelobates fuscus. The sequence continues at coordinate 6,018,647 of NC_086329.1, forward strand.
ACACCGTATCCATTATTACTTGGAAGGCGATCATCAGGGGGTTTGAAATGTGATTTAACTGCAAGATGCAACAGAGTGTACAATTGTACCTTCAAAAGAACACGTTAAATGAACATTATTATTTTTTTTGTCACTCTAATCCATATTAGGAGCCTTAGTGTATGACTGAGGTCCATCAGATTAACTGTTTAACACGTGTTTTCTGCAACTGATCCAAAAGTGGAAAAACTATTTTACATGATTTCCAATTGTAATCTGAACAGTAAAGACCACTGAAGAATATTATAACCCTAGCACGCAGACTAGAGATTCATTTCAAGCTATATTTACAGCGAATGGGGTCACATTTCAATATTCAATACTAAGAGGCCCCGATTTGTTAATCTTCATGATCCATCGAGTACAGTAAAACACAACTCAATACAATAATGAATCAACCACTCTAGACCAGTATAAGCCCTTGCCACTATAGATTCACTACTAGTTACAGCTGTGGATGGCATGTTCTTATGTTCAGTACCACTTGTCACTTGTCAACCTTTATATTCGATCTATGTGGACGGTGCTAAATAGCTATGTCTTCGTGAAGTGGCCGCTTAGTAGTCATTAAAAAATGGTATTTTCCACCTGCTATCCACACAACACTTTTTTTTCCATTAGCTTTTTTTTGTAGTACAGACCAAGTTGGGAGTTGAGGAAATGATGTTTTTCTTTTTTTTTCTTAGCTAGCGCAATATGAACCGATCAATCTTCTTCCATTTTCATCACTGAGGGAGGAATTGAAACCGTGTAATTGCTTTGGAACTAAGCAATATTGTTCGATCCCAGGGTATTTCAGAGCTCTAACCCATTCAGCATCCAGAGGGTTAAAAGGTGAACTTGACTTCCTATGAGGCTTCTCATAATATTTTTACTGGCTGCCGGACTATTTAATCTTAAATATCTAAGGAATTTTGGAGTGACAACCTAAAAACGTTGGCTGACCTTTCATACTTACCTCCAGATGTTTGAAGATGTCAGTTCAGCAATTTGCTTTGCCAAGGACAAACCGGATTATCTAGAAATACAGACGAGGGAACATTTCCCCCTGTTCATAATAATTTGCAGCACAGCAATGTTTTCTGTCTTATTCCCTTCTTCTTTTTCCTGTTTGCAAATTAGAATCGTCAACACATTAGGGCAACTGATGTTGCATTTCTAATGAGATGTGAATGTTTGTCACTTGTAATATTACAAATGTTTGGAAACGTTTTTGGAATTATCGTCAAAGGACACTGAAGTTAATTTAATTTGTCATACATGTCCTGTCTTTTAAGTGTTAAACAACTTACGAGATTTCTTGAAAAAAACGAAACAAAACAAAAAACAATAGATTCAGTTCAGACATTTTTTACCCAAGTAATAGTATATTCTGTTGATATGCAAAAATAAAAAAATAGATTAAAACGCTTTGGAGACTAAAATGGTGTTAATTATAAGGTTAATCTGCAAAGCTGTCTCTTTTTTTTTTCTTCGGATGTAATAATGGATTTAATTAACAATATTCATTGGTGTTAATCTTTTCGTGAACAGTCATTGGTTTGACCATAAAGAACATTGTCTGAAAATGTTTAGCAAATCCGACATGTCATAGGGTTTACTAAGTAACACTAAAACAAAAGCAGTTATGCAAATTGCATGATACTTGATACTCACCGGGTGCTTTATATGCATTTCTGAAACATTATTCTCTTTAAACACTTGCATAGTTAAAGGGTTACTCTTAGTACAAAGTAATTTATGCCATACTGGGCATTATTCACCAGGTCCCCCCACTACAATAAACTTGCAAATATAGTACAAACTCACCTGTAAGCGCTGGACAATGCTCCCTGAGCTGGTTTCCACACCTACTTTTACATCACCACTGCCTGCTGGTGGTCCAATCAAATACTTCTCATAGAGAAGCATTCGGTTGAACTGTTTCATTGGATCAGAGCGCATGCACGTGCTTTGGGCTGGTGATATTTAAAATGTCAGTCTTGAAAGGGAGGGAGACAGTGAGTGCAGGGAGGGAGTAGACACTGAAGCTTCCCTTGCAGGCATGCTACCTGCAAGGGAGAAGTGCATTACATCTACCACCAGCACACAATGTGTGCTAAGGACAGACATTCATTGTTCACAGTGTTGATATTAGGCAAAACAGAGTTCCAGGCTGGTTAATTTATGTGTTCTCCAGCACAAACGTGTAAATATCTCTAGATGTGCAGAGTTTTAAGCTGAAATGCTGCACATATAGACTCCTGCCACCATGACCACTTCTACGAGTACTTCTATTGGATCTCTATTTTTTTAGTCATATTTTTGCTCATTCAAGACTTTGTTTAGTTAATATAATTACCAATATGGATACCGCACTCTCCTGGATCCGAGGGTGAACCAGCCCTGAGGTTGGCCAATCCTCACAATGTGATTTGCAAAAAAGTAATGATGGTCCAGGCACTCATGTTCAATCCAGTGGGCAGATTTATTGGAGCAAAATAGAAATGTTTCAGCCCACAACAGGGCCTTTTTCAAGCTTGACAAAGAAACGTTGTTTCTATTTTTATTTTAGTGAAAGGCGTTGTCCTATAGTGCAGACCCAGAAGTGACTATGAGAGGCAGGTCTTCTCCTCCAGTACAGCAAACAAAGATCTGTATTTTGGTTTCCTTAATGGAATCACCAAAATGTATGCCTCAACCACAGAAATTAAATAGTGATCCATGTATGTGTACATAACAATGGCCAGAGATAACACAGGGGAAAACATGCAAGGAGGACCAAACAAGGTATATTTCTGGACTGATTACTAAACAAGAATTTGATTCTGAATCCTCAAATAGATTCCTAAAATGTTAAAGGTTAAAGGTAAATTGTTTTCTAAAATAGCTCTGCTCACTAGGTGTAATTAAAAAACAAAGTAATGTCAACATCAGAGGAAGTAGGATGAAGGAACCCATGAAGGAAAAAGTTAAACGTGAAGGAGAGGTTGTCAGGTATGAATCCTGGATCTAATTAAATGTCTGAGGAAAGAAAATGTTGTGTAGAACAGCTGCAGAGAGGAATATCGGAGAGTGATGTGGACTGTATAAACACTTATTTGGACAGGAGGTACAGCAGGACTGTCGTAAAGAGATACATTGCCCAGGAATTTGAGTTTTTAGAACAGGCATATCCAGTCCCCAGGTATTTCAGAACTACAACTACCATGATTCTCTGGTTATTTATGGCATTCAAAAAACTCTGGGAGTTGTAGGCTATGAACACCTGGAGGGCAGACAGAGTTTAAGATTCCTATTTTATAGGATGGTCGTGTTCAACCTTTGGAGTAAGTAGCCTGATTTAAGCAAAATTATGGGGTCAAATTAATCTTCTAGCTTTGATAATGCAAACAAAATATATTAAAAAAAAAAGCTACCTTTGACTTATCCATTATTGCTGTGCTTAGCATTCACAGTCCAGGAAGAAATATTTATCTCATAAACCACAGCAGATGGTTTATATTATAAGTAGTTATCCATCAAAAGCTGGTCTACTGATCATTTAGAATAAGTGGATTCTCAATATACTCAATAAACTGATAGCAGCAGAGCCGCACTCTATGCATGTGTGGTCCATATGATTGGACCCTTTCTCTTGGGATGAGAGAGCTCAGTCCAAGTCATGAATACGGCACACAAATGCTGCACGCCAAACTTGAATAAAATTCACATACCCAGAATCATGTTACACTATTCAGTTATCTATAGAATAAGCCAAAAACAAAGTGTTAAGATGTTCTAAATTAGAAAGAAATCCCCAATAGTTAAAGGTTGCTGGAGAGGAGGACGAATCCAGCCTCCAACCCACGTTAACCAGAGGTGTGCCCATACAAAATGGTATATAGCTCATTTGCCATGGTAAACCATATACAGAAATATATATGAATAAAACAAAAAAACTTTAATAAATCATTACATAGAGGTAAACAGACGAAAAATAAAAACTGGGAAAGACAGTGCTACCCTCTGTGGGTCTAGGTTGTAGATGGAGTCTAGATGTTATTGGGCAAATAACTGCAGGAGAGTTTAGAGCAACTTTCTGGTATAAAAATAATTCGGATAATATAGGGATAATCCCAGTTATCAGGTAGAAAGTTGCTCCTAAAGGTAGTGGAGACAGAGACAATACGGGATGTCTACTTATAGGTAGAGTGCAACTGAAAGGAAACAGGTGCTGCCAGTAATGGGGGGAACCCTGAGATAGTGTATGAGACACGATGCTTATATCTCAAAGTTAAATACGTCTAATAATGAGCCTCAAGTCTAAGCTGTATACTTAAACATGCTATCCCACAAGCAGTGGGGTCAGATCGAGGAGTCAACCCTAGATTAATAATATGTTAATAAACCAGTTAACTCTTAATCTAGAGTGCACAGTCTTACAACTGAGAAGCATGTACTTATGGCCACAGTGGCAATAGTAGACAAACTAACTGGTAGATTTAGTAGACAAAAAAACGTATAATATGGTCAGGCAAAGAAGGCAACTCCAGATCAGAAAAATATATACATATTGATGGTTAAATTAAATTAAACTCTTGGTGAAGGAGTGCCAGGTTCCTTATACCTGTCCGAGGCTTATAACAGTCAGCTACTCGTACCCTAAAGACCACCTTTGTACAGAGTGGCTAGTATGGGCAACCAGTTAGTAGTACCTTGGTAGCCACCCTTGTGGAAAGTGGCTGTATAAAGTGAGAGTTAAATAAAGTTAGCTTAGAGTTTATAGAGGTTCATCTTAGATGAACAGGCTTGTAGAAAATCCCTAAATCTCCTGTCTCATACCTCCCCTATCTGGTGGTAAATCTGCTAGATATCGATCATACCAAATATGGACAGACTAGGTAATCCATCTTATTCCCCAAACCCATGAGAGGAAAAACCCCAAACGTGAGAAGAAAAAGTAAATAAAATAATTTAAAACGGCTAACTAAGAGCCTATAAATGGCATCATAGATTAGTGTAGCCTAAATCTGGCGTCCTTGCTTAACGCGCGTTTCGGCGCTATGTGGCGCCTTTATCAAAAGCAAAGGCATACCTGGACCCCGCCGGACTTTAAACGGGCTAGCCACGCCTCTCATACGTCATGCGACCAATCATAGGCCGCCACGGAGCAGAGAGGGGAGGAGCTAACGTCCGGTCTAGTCTCATAGGATAGTGTGTCCGGGAAGGGCATCTAACAGCGAGCGAGATCGCTGCATCCAGCAGTGACTCGCATTAACCCCTAGTGTCCCTGATTGTTCACATTCACCCCTGGTGTCCCTGGCTGTTCTGAACGTAAAGATGAAGATAGTATCAGACTGAACCAGTCTGTGCTTTGTGGAAACGCTGAACAGAATCTCCTAGCCTTAAATGGGTCTAGGAGAGGGGGACAGTGGGGTGTCTAAAGTGCCCCCAAACAGAAAAGAAAACTAATTACTGTACTGGGTTGTAATGAAGAAAAGGGGGGGGAGGGGGGGAGCCAACTGCTGTATTTATTAAAGAATTAAAGGTGTACATATTAACAAATATGGGCAATGAGCTGTAATCACCTACCGTGGTGTATTATGCATTAGATGGCAGAAAATCATGATTTATTAGAAGGAGTTTGTCCAATAGATTCCTGTTTTCATAGTAGTTATAATCATATTACGTAAAAAACGATAATAATAATAAAAATACTATCTACTTTTTTATGAAGCAGGTTATGTGCTTGTTAATCAGACAAAGGTCTTATTGAGTATTTACACATATGTTTGTCGTCTTAATCCAATATTTACAGAGATGTTTGGTGAAAATGGATCACCATTACGAAAAACAGTACCAAAAGGTACAGGGAATTATTGCAAAAACTTAGGATATTTACAGAGATAGATAAAGGTACATAACCAAAGATACTTGCAACGGTATTTGGTGAAATTGATTCACCACTTCCAGTTTCTACGTATTATTTACATTGTTAGAGGAAGGGGGAAAAGGAAAACCCTTCATTCAGACCTTGAGGGCTTAGAGTCTTGAGTTGATAGATCCAGAAACATTCCCTCTGTCTAAGAAATTTGTCATAATTTCCTCTTCTGGGGTTTCTTTTGACTAATTCCAGACCGCAGAATCGTAGCCCTTTTGGGTTGCTATTGTGGTGTTCGCGGATATGTCTTGAAATGGGGGTATCAGTCAAGTTCTTACATGATCTGATATGCTCCTGGATCCGTTTCTTAAAAGGGCGGAATGTCTTGCCCACGTATTTCATATTGCACTCACAGGTTAAGAGGTACACGATGCCTGCTGTATTACAGTTAAAGAAGGAGGTTATATTAAACTCCACCTTTTCTGGACTGTCTTTTACTTTCTTAGAGTCTTTTTTTATAAATTTACAGGAAATGCATCTTCCGCACCCAAAAGTTAAGATGTTAAGATGTTAAGATGTTCTACTTGTTTTGTGCTACTGTAAGAAAGTAGCTATATATACTTCAATCAAGCCCAATTCGTGCTATCAAACTGAATATATTCTGAGCAGAATATCAGCACTGGTTCATTTAAGGTACAATATATATGCTTTGAAACTTAACACACAATCTTCTTGCCCCCTTATTAGCAGGTTTCCACTCACCCTGATTTGACACGAATGGCGTAAAAGATGTAACAGCTTTGTGTTACATGGCATTTCTTGTCTAAAATTGCCAAAAATGAACTTGTGTAGGATGCTGCAGTTATCCTTCCTCCAACCTTTGCACAGTGTAATCATTTGTGTTCTGATGTACACAGCTGGAAGGTACTGAACACGGTGCAAGTCGAATAGCTTCGCTGTGGAGCTACGAGAGATAGAATGTAGCTAAAGGAAAGGTCAATGCTGTGTAACTGAAGTTTTGCTGCATTGTTTTTCACCATAATGTCACGGGGCTTCTTCTAGACATTTCTTGTGCACTTTACTAAGAGCTTGAACATTAAAAGCTGACTCTTGGTGCTTTGTTTATATATGCAAAATGCTACAAGCTAGAAAGTAATGACATGCTTTATGATAAAAAAAATTGGATCTAGGAAAACAAAATAACACATCTTGTGCCACTTTACCCCACTCCATCTAAAATGTAAGCTCGTTTGAGCAGGACCCTCAATACTGTTCCTGTGCGTCCAATTCATCATTACAAATACTTGTCCGTTAGTCCACCTATTGCACAGCACTGTAGAATTTGTTGGTGCTTTATAAATAATAATAATAATAATAATAATAAATAACATTGGCATTAAAGTAACAGTAATGTATGTATTTAATATGTGAGGTCACAACTGACTTCATCTCCCCTTCCAAGCTGTGAAGTTTGACCTGTGAGAGTTTCTGCAGAATTGTGAAAAGTAAGGAACATTTACCATTTACAGGGGGACATAATGATGGGCTGGCAATGAAATTCAGTTAGAAGACGAAATAGTGTAGTTCAAGTTTTACATTGACCTAGCATTAGAGCATGCCCTACCAAAGCGATATAGAAATTATGATTGCATAGACCAAACAATTCTGCTGTGATTTTATGATACGTATCTGTCAGAATACATGTATAGTGCAATAAAAGCAAGTTCTTCACTTAACATTAAGATCACAGCATTACACTCTCCATAGACTCATTCTAGAATTGGTAAGAACTCTTCCCTATCTATTTCATCTCTCCTGTTTTGGTACTTCCTCATGGACTGTAGGAGCATGGCAGAACAACAAAAACAATGATAACCTATTCTAGGCAAATCATCAATAATTCATAGTTATTATACCCCCCCTAAAGAAATGCATTTTTTAGCAGTATTTGTTGACCGTAAAGATTGAACCATGTCATACTTAACTCTAATTGATTTGTAGATACACTGTGTCCCATTCTTGTGTAAATTATTTGAAACTTTACAATTATTATTACATTACTTTTTGAAGTAGGAGATCAAAAAATAAGTTCTTCTCCTTATATAAAAAGCAAAACATTCGTATTGGTTTACTTTCTTCCAACGTTGAACCAATTTCATTTCAGATTTACTTTCACCACCGGTCACTAAGATTTTGTTTGCGGTGGAAATCTACCTCTCTGCAGGGTTTAACTTCCCCCACTCCCTTCCAATTTGAGATTGAACTGTGCATTGGTTAATATCTTCATTTAAGGTTTGTAGCAGGTACCCTTGTTTAGTTTTATAGCTGTGTTATTTATGTTTTGTTAGTGATGTTTGCTTTTTTATGATATATTCAGTTTATATTCTCCTTTTGTTTATCACTTCTATAATCATAAGAAGATAATAGATTTTGTTAGTATTTATGTTAGATTTATTTAACCAATCATTGATAACAGGAGTAGTCCCAGAAGATTGGAGGTTGGCGAATGTTGTGCCCATTCACAAGAAATGTAGTAGGGAGAAGTCGGGCAACTATAGGCCAGTAAGCCTTACTTCAGTAGTGGGGAAAGTAACGGAAACCATGTTAAAGGATAGGATTGTTGAACATCTAAAATCACATGGATTTCAAGATCAGAGACAACATGGGTTTACTTCAGGGAGATCATGCCAAACTAATCTTATTGATTTTTTTGATTGGGTAACTAAAATTATAGATCAGGGTGGTGCAGTAGACATTGCTTACCTAGATTTCAGTAAGGCTTTTGACACTGTTGCACATAGAAGGCTTATCAATAAACTGCAATCTTTAAGTTTGGATTCCAATATTGTTGAATGGGTGAGGCAGTGGCTGAGTGACAGGCAACAGAGGGTTGTAGTCAATGGAGTATATTCGAAGCATGGGCTTGTCACCAGTGGAGTACCTCAGGGATCTGTACTTGGACCCATTCTCTTTAATATTTTTATTAGTGCTATTGCAGAAGGTCTTGATGGTAAGGTGTGTCTTTTTGCTGATGAAACTAAGATATGTAACAGGGTTGATGTTCCTGGAAGGATAAATGATTTAGGTAAACTAGAAAAATGGTCAGAGCTGTGGCAACTGACATTTAATGTGGATAAGTGCAAGATAATGCATCTTGGACGTAAAAACCCAAGGGCAGAGTACAGAATATTTGATAGAGTCCTAACCTCAACATCTGAGGAAAGGGATTTAGGGGTGATTATTTCTGATGACTTAAAGGTAGGCAGACATTGTAATAGAGCAGCAGGAAATGCTAGCAGAATGCTTGGTTGTATAGGGAGAGGTATTAGCAGTAGAAAGAGGGAAGTGCTCACTTGGAGTATTGTACGCAGTACAGGAGACCGTATCTTCCGAATGATATTGATACTCAAGAAAGAGTTCAGAGAAGGGCTACTTAGCTGGTTTATGGATTGCAGGATAAAACTTACCAGGAAAGGTTAAAGGATCTTAACATGTATAGCTTGGAAGAAAGATGAGACAGTGGGGATATGATAGAAACATTTAAATACATAAAGGGAATCAACACAGTAAAGGAGGAGACTAAATTTAAAAGAAGAAAAACTACCACAACAAGAAGACATCGTCTTAAATTAGAGGGGCAACGGTTTAAAAATAATATCAGGAAGTATTAGTTTACTGAGAGGGTAGTGGATACATGGAATAGCCTTCCAGATGAAGTGGTAGAGGTTAACACAGTAAATGAGTTTAAGCATGCATGGGATAGGCATAAGGCTATCCTAGCTATAAGATAAGGCCAGGGACTAATGAAGGTATTTAAAAAACTGTGTAGGGGGCGGAGCCTAACTGCCGAGGAGAGCGGCCGCAAAAAACGGAGCTCCAGACAAAACACGACGGAAAACGGCTTACAATTTACCAAACTTAACCACTGACCCCCCAAAAGGCTGCAGTGATCCCCCCTAAAGCAAGATGGGAAAGAAAAACAAAAAACCGGGGCCAGCAAAACCTACCTCTGGGCTGACAATCGGAGATATGTGGAGGCAAGCACGAGGCCCGACAGAGCCCAATATGGCGGCCCTCCACGGCGGCTGCTCTGATTTCTCTGATGATCTATCGGGAGACGCAGAGGACGACTACCCACCAGCTCCAGCTATGCCACAGAGGACCAGACCCCAAGGGACAAGCACCGACGCTGAATTAGTGACCACAGGGGTACTGAAATCCCTCCTGGCAGAACTTCAAAAGAACATACTAACTGATGTACATGCCCTCAGGGGAGAAATACAAGGCCTGACAAGCCGCATCACCACGCTGGAGACGTCCTCACAGAATTACCAGCAGAACCTGTCATCCTTACAAAAGGCAGTACAGGACCTACAGGGGCAGAACCGGCTCTATGAACGCCGGCTTGCGGCACAAGAAGACATCGGAAGAAGGCAAAACCTGAAAGTCAGAGGGCTCCCAGACGAAATAACGGAGTCAGAGCTGCCGAAGGTTATTCGGCGCATGATAGCAGCCATATTGCCTCATGGACAGCCTGAAACCATCACCCCCGCGGACATATTTCGGATCCCTAAACCCTCCAGGGCACCACCTTCAGCCACAAAAGACACCATAGTCAAGTTCCGCACTTGGAGAGATAAATCAGTGATCCTCATGGCCCTACGGGGCAAAACCCCGCTACAGTTTGACAACAGGGGTCTGACCTTCTTTGCCGACCTGTCTAACGGCACCTTGGCCTGGCGTAGGTCGCTTCGACCACTCACCTCCCTGCTCCAGCAAAACGGAATCAGCTATAAATGGCAGAACCCCAGGACTCTCAGTATACAACAGGGAAACAACTCCCACTTGATCCACGACATCCAGGACGCACCGGACCTTCTGCGGACTTTGGGCATCCCACAAGACTCCCTCACACAAGAAGAACCTCCTCACCCGAACACATCCGATCATACTTGGGACCTGACAAAAATCAACACGTTCATCCCGAGAGGCTCAACCCCTGTGTCCTACGCTGCGGTCACTACCTGAAATTCGTGACACACCGAGGACTGTATGCTCCTTAGAAACCGCTGGAATGACACCCCAGCAGACACCCCGGAGACACCTACTAGAAACCTCGATTTCTCCTTGGACTTGTAATGTATTTACCTGTTTTCCTGAATGGCGCCCCCCACCCCAGGGCACAGCGGGACCTTGACCCTCCCAGACCTCACGGGACCCACAGACAGATCCACTCCCACACGAAGGGCCATATAATAGCCTCACTACCCCCCTATCACCTACCGATGGGGACCTGCCATACCTCACTCACGCACACCCACGTCACCACCGACCAGACATGGACGAGCTCCCTTCAAAGTCCTGCCGGTGGCCACGAAACATACACGCTGCCACACACCACGCCACACCTGACCACACACTCACACTAGATCACCCGACTTGTTCACCTCACCATACCTCCAGACACTGGCTTACCCCGCAGTAATAGGTCACTGACCAAGAGAGGACGGGACACACACCCAATGTCCAGGCTGATGCTAGCTAGGATAGATACGGTCCCCCCTCACGCACCCTCTAGATTCACACAATGTACGGCACAGCACTTACCCCAGAGCGAACCATGACAGACCCCCGCGATAGTGGGTGGAATTACACGATACTGTTCCCTAACCTCCCATGCTGACTAACACAATGCAACTAAATCGCTTGTACACTGATTGAGATATGCGACTGACTTGCCTACTCTCATACACAGTCAGGAAGCCTCACCATGCAGTCTATTTTCTGTTAAGAGTTTTATATATGTGTACATGTGTTTGTAATGTGGTTACCTAAATATCGTTTTGAGCAATGCGCGGGATGAGCGGTGCCCCATACCAGACCTGCCCTAGCCTAACCCAACGTAATACCCAGCCTAGCAGGTATGGTGGGTACCCTTAAACCGCACAATCTCTCACAAACCTAGCATAACCGCAAGCGGTAACCACTGAGGTACTCTACTGTTTAATTGAAAGGACCGAAATCAGCAACTTGTGGGTAGCTTAAACTGTACAAAGCACACAGGGTGCCACGCAACTTGGGAAGCGCTCACAATAATCCCTAGTGTGCCGCCACTCTGTTGTCACTACCTGGTCACTGCTAGTAGTCAAGATCCTATCTCAACTCTTTAGTTCCCGCAATTTCACTATGTTTAGAAAGTACCTCTGAGTTTTATGTGACCGGGATGAATCTATTGGCTGGTGACCACCGATGCGGTGACACGGGCCCGGTTTATACCCTTAATAACCGCACGATACCAACCCTTGCACTGCCACCATGTCACCCCCCGCTGGTTTACCATAATTGACTGTAGATGCCTCCCTCACATAGCTTGCAATGTATGGGTATTACCCGCTGTTACAAAATCCGCAAATGTAATGTATACCACCAGGTACCACCCCGGGCTTCCCTTAATTGACATACCCACTTAGACGCACTTTCACTAGCCCTACGGCAGGTAACTGGTACAAACGTTGATAGAAATATGAACCAATTTAACTGTGCTGTTGGAACTTAATGGGCACATATTTTTAACCGCACCCGTTTACCATGTAATATGCTCCTGCACAGCTACCGCAGGTTTGGGATTATCCCACTATACTCCCGCCCTTACATATGGCGACTACGAGCTGCGAAGCTCCAAGTAAACCACCCTCCTGAAGCCCTGCTTTCTGATTCAGAAAAGGTAATGGGGCCAATGGAAAAATCCTGACCACATAATAATGCGGCATCAGTGATAGAGGTCGGCCCGCTCACATATACCAATGACCGTTTCAGTCGTTACGTTTCATGCTCTATACCTGTCTCCCCTCAATGGTAAAACTTATGAAAGTTACTCACATCGATGAATCATTTGGAAGTACCATAATTTGTTATAAGAGTTCAACAATTTAAAAATTTAAAATTGTGCATGCATGTCTGATACACCCCAATGTTACACCTGTTGCAAAATGGCCTGAGGATTGCCGTCGGGGTACCTCAGGTTTATGTTATACTTTTCCTTCCTTGAAATGCACTACAAAAATAAAGAATTTAAAAAAAAAAAAAAAACTGTGTAGACTAGATGGGTCGAACGAATGGTTCTTACCTGCCGTCACATTCTATGTTTCTATGTTTCTATGTAGGCAGCTATCATCTTACTTAGAACAGTTATTCTTATTGTATTGCTTTGTAGTTTATTTTATAGATAGGTTATTGGATTCCTCATCGGGAAGACCTTGCTGAAATATCAATTTTTTTTTAATATATGCCCTAAACATCAGCTTTGAGCTAAATTTTGCTTTTCCTCGTTCTGCAAAGGTTATTGTGACTATAGTTGGGATGGAACAAGTTAAAGAGAAAACACAGAAGAAGTTGAACTGCCGAGAGACTCACGTGCAACATAGTATATATGGCATATCAATGTTGATGGCTCTTGTCAGATGTTAGGGCTGTTGACATAACGAATGCAATCCTGTTTGTTTACTCAGCTGGATGATCAACCTTATTTTATGGAAACATGAGCATCTTCAGAAAGATAGGGAGAAACACGTGAACAGACAATTTGGTCTTTAATTGGAAATCTGCCTCGAGGTATATTCCTTACAATGCTATTTCAGCAGATCTGCTGTACCCCAGAGTATGAATAAATTGTTCGATTTATTTCTTAGTGTGTAGGAAGATAAAGTCAGCTTTGGTGTTCCTCCTTGTAAAGACATATTTATATTTAATTAGGATAATTCAGACTTCTGTAAGCCTCTTCTTATATTAAATAATATTTTCATCCATGGATACATAACTTGTTTATTACAAAATGATTTATATGAGATAAAACCAGAAGAGGAGAATGAGTGGAATATGTAGAGGAATAACTCTTTAACGTTACAGAAATGAATAAACTTTTTGACAGTTCGGGAACATGTTCTTCCCCTCACATTGTAGATCTGTGTCACATTCCTGTTTAATAATGTCTAGATGGAATGTAGCAAGTCTGCACAATGTATCAAACAATGCCAACAATTTGACAAATATTTTGTAGACATTCAAGGTGACAACATTCAATGATCTACATATGATTTTAACAGGCAGATGGTGGCTTCACACATTATTGGTAGTTGAGTAATGAAGGCGTAAAGAGGATTTAAGAAACACACAAAGGCTAAGGGGGTGAAGAGAAGAACATAAAGGGGTAAGAGAGACACCAAAAGGGATAAGTGTGTGGGGGGGGGGGAGGGGGGAGGGGAGTGGAGGGTAAGAGAGATGCACAGAAAGACCAAAAAGAGGAAACTAAAAGACAAGTGGTGGGAGCAAAAATAGACACACATGGTGTAAGTGGGAGTAGTGGAGGCACACAAGTTTGCTAGGAGAGTCGAGAGGCACATACGAGGATCAGGAGATATTCAAAAGGGGATAAGCAACATGGAAACATGGGGGAGTGGAGAGACATACACAAAAATAACAGTTTCTACCCCAGCAGCAGAAATTCTTTCCCAGGTTCCAATTATGTATATTGGTGTTATTAATGTTAGGATCATTCACAGCTATCCTAGGCTTATGTAGTGCTAATCGAATGGCTACTTTACAGGAAAGACCTCAAAGTGCTGTCCAACAGTCTCCAATTTTACCTGATAGAGTTTGAAAGGATCTACAGAGATGAATGGCAGAAACGATCCAAATCTAGATTATTAAAGCTTTTCCATTGTACCCGAAAATACTTGATGATGTAATCACTTCCAAACGTGCTTCAATTAAGTACTTAATCCAGCGCAGGGAGAAGCTGCTTGGCACCCTCCTCCCCCCCCCTCCCCCCCGTCTGATGTCACGTGAGCAGCGACGAAGTCCAAGCAAAGTTCTTCTTTAGAACAGCCTTTGATTAGTGGATTTAATGGGCTCAGGGTGCATGCGCATTCTCTAAGCCTACAAGCCATCAAACAGAGTGGGAGGGAGGGTGTGAAGGGAGGAGGTTGGAATGGGGGATTAAAAAATGAATGAGATTGGGAGGAAGAAGGGATTTCCTCAAGTGTGGGAGAGAGAAAGGGAGGGATGGAAGGAGGGAAGGAGGGAGGAAAGGGTTTGCCCATGCAGGCTTTCTGTGTTTTAGTATTTATTCAACTAAAGGGGTGCAACTGAGTTCTGGACTGCCAATGTCACTGCTGAGGGTGCAATTAAAATCAGCTCACAATTAAAAATATCTCTGGATTGATACTGATACACTGCATATTCAGAGTCCTATCAGCATGACTACTTCAAAGAGCAAAAGTGATCATAGTGGTTGGAGTAACCCTTTAAGGGTGTGAATACCTATGTCAATGTGCCCATACACAATTTGCAAAGTTTTCAAAAATCTGTTTGCTTGCTTTGTCATTATGGGTTATTGAATGTAGATTGATGTAGGAAAAAAATAATTAAAACAATGGTGGCATAAGGTGGCAAAAATAAAAAATTGGAACAAATAAACATATTGTATTTAATATGGCATATCTGAACATCTACGATTGTATTCTGCACAGACGGTTATTTACCTTGGACAATTTAATGGCTCTCTCATTCATTATATAGATAATCCCCTATTCCTCACATTGTCAGAGATTTATAACGGAATGCAAGAGTCACAGGACCAACTGTTAATCAAGGGCCATTGCAAAGAGAGTTCGATGTGAAACATAAAATACAGATAAACATAAAGACAGAGAGATAAATTGATAAACAAAGGGCATACCTGCTAATAATGCACATACAAGCATATATACACACTGGTGGATCACAGACAGACAGACAGACAGGAAGAATATCGACACATCACAAATATGTAGCTTTATTTCAGTCTATTAGAAAATCATGTACGAGTCCAGCAGCAAATGAAACAGAATTGTAAGTGTGTTTGCCGAGTGACAGTTAATTTGTCAGTAGCAATTATCATTGTATCTTGTAATTCCATTAGTCAGTAAAAGACAATAACATTGCTTAATGAACTAACACGGAGTAATATGAGGATTTGCAGTGAACAAAGATGCCATCAAGTCTGCAAAGCAAGGTGCTATGTATTTACTTTGCTGTTTTGCAATAATATATTTATTGCTCTTTCTCGTTATTTATTTGATTATATTATGAAAATAGGACACAGGATAATAAGCTAGTTAAACACACGTTAAACCATTTATTCAATATTGTTGGATGTAGAGTCTGAATGGAGAAAGGAGTAAGATGGGTGCAAAGTGTGGACTGAGCACAGGCTATGGATGCAGCGGAAGTCCTGAAGAAGGATTGGTGACAAGGGGTTTGGATTGAGATCCTGGGTTTAAGATCAATGCATTTGCAGATATTGCTGAGCACATTTCCTGAGGCACAGCATATTAGGTGTGGACTCTATATGGGCTGCTGAGATTGTACCTGTCCCTAATACACATGACATTTAAACTGCTGGCCACATGGATGTAAAACCATCTGACACGCCAGCTTTTGTGGAGCTAACATTCAATATTAGTAATAAACTAAAAATAAGTGATATATAAAAGATACATAGCAACAAAGCATTTTGTGGCTCAGGAGACAATGAGTCGAATGAAATGTCCAATGTTTCTGTGTGTAACCATTATTGGGGAAGGACTTGCTGACTTGCTTTAGATTTGGATAAAACCTTCCCTGAGCATCAATTCACAAAACATTAACCCTCACACTCCAGTTCAAGGCTCCATGTGGGTTGTGAAAATAAAACACATGAGAATGTATAAATGTTCTTAGAACATTCCAATGTCATTCAGGTAGCTGCTTATAGCAAGAACAACTTAAGGGACAAGTGTCACATTTCCACTTCTCATTTTTAAAAGTTAAATATATTTAATGAACCTTAATGATTTTTTTTAATGATTTTTTTTTTAATGATTTTTTTGGGGGGGAAAATCACTTTTTTATGTAGCTGAGGGGCCATGTTGGGTCAGACTTTTCTGCTATCTGACCAACAGCTGGTCATCGTAACTTGCTCCTGCTATGATTATTCAGCATTGAGATGTTAGGTTAAACACCAAGATGGCCACTTAGCAACATAAACATACATTTCCCCCTCAAAAATCAATATACAGCATTTAAAAAATACATTAATTTTCATTAAATGTAATAAACGTTTTCAAATGGAAAGTGAAATTTGATGACAGATGTCCATTAAATTCAAATTGGTCCTCCAGAGCCTACTCTGGCTATTTCAACTGGATATCAAGAGATTCTACCCACATCATAACTACTTCCTGGTAACCGCTGACTTACCTGATTGCATGAGATCTATCTTTACAGACTAAAATATCTCAGAGCCCTCCCCGGCTAAGCAACATCACTTTTTCTATTTGCTCGATGTCACCAAGGGTTAAATGATTGGATTATCTGTGGATAGTGGTCATATTTTATGGCTTATGTTCTAATGAGCAAACATCATTTACATGTGAATAAATAAACTTTAAAAAAAAATAAATAATAAACTAACTTTATTAGTTTATATTTATTTCGTGATCTTGTATGCAATTACATTTCCATTGCAGATTGTCAGCTTTTGATAATGTGCAATCAGTTCTATATTTATATTCTGTTTAGAAAATTAGTATTTTGTTTAGGCTGCACTTCTCAAAGCTAGATTTTTGCATATTAGCGTGCCCCCCAAAAAAGTGCATTTCCATATTTTAGGAAATATAATTGCTACACAGTTTTAATACCATCAATGGTATTAGTGTTCGAATTCTAAACGAGGAAACAATCTCTCGAGAGACTTACAAATCCCTAAAGAGATTACAAATATACTGAATGTAAATGAGACCAATCTTTAGATAAAATGTTCTTCACAAATGAAAAATAAAATGTGTTATAATTTATAGAAATAACATTACCTAAATTAAATGTAACTTAACCCCTTCGGTTCAAACTGTTTTTAATGAATCTTCTTACCCTCCCACCTGGTTCTATTTATTTGTAGCACCTTATCGGTGGTGATGGTATTATATAGCAATTTAAGAATGTTTTATTTATTACATCAGCCAAATGTCTAATAAACGTATAGATTTTAATTACAAAGACACAAATGCATTCACTGCTTACTATTGGTGAACAAGTGACCAGCTTCAGATTGGTATATCTATACTTTTGATGGCATTGCCTTTGCATACTGTATGGAAAAAAGAGGTGCTTTGTGTGACAATGTGGTTATGGTACAAAGATGCCGTGAGTTCTGTCCCATGCTTTTATGTTTTGTTGCATCATTTGAGAACATTTTAACCAAAACCAGGAAAAACGCAGTTATATTTTTCTTTCTATAAAAACTAGTCTAATAATAAATATTAGATATAGAATATTGGAATTTTTAAAAAAAATTGTATTTCAGCATCAATGACAATGGGTTTTGCTAGATAAGAATTCGAGATTGAAGAAATCTTTACCATGTGCTGTAAAAGATTCATTTTGATTGATATGGTTCCCTGACTCAAACATCTCCACAAAGTCACACAAACTAGTTTGACACATTTTCCGAAACTCAAAATTACTCTTGTGATTTCTCTTAAAGGGGACATTTGTGATCACTCAAGGTTAAAATCAACTTACCTAATCAAAATTTCCTGGCTGCTTTCCATCTCGTCCTTCAGAAATGATGATTTATACAGAGCAAAAAGTAACCGCACAAAAAAAAAACCCTACATCATTGTGTTCTGTAATAGAACATGATTACTGTACTCACACAAAGATAATATTCAAGATGGAAAAAAAGATTGAAACTCAAATGTTTACAGTCTTAGAGCATCATGGGTTTAGAATGTGGGGTCACAGGTTGGACCCCTTCACATCATTTTATGAGAGGATTCATTGAGACAGAATTCTCAGCCCCCAATTATGGCGATTTAGCTGTTAAAGCTGTAAGGTAATGTTCTAAGATTAACCCCTTAAGGACACATGACATGTGTGGCATGTCATGATTCCCTTTTATTCCAGAAGTTTGGTCCTTAAGGGGTTAAAGGACCACTATAGTGCCCGGAAAACATACTTGTTTTCCTGGCACTATAGTGCCCTGAGGGTGCCCCCACCCTCAGGGCCCCCCTCCCGCCAGGCTCTAGGGGGTGGAAGGGGTTAAACTGACCTCTTTCTCCAGCGCCGGGTGCGGTCTCTCCTACTCCTCTCCTCCTCCTCTTCGCCTCCTTGACTGAATGTGCATGAGTTTTCCTATGGACGCTGGCGTCGTCTCACTGTGAAAATCACAGTGAGAAGCGTGGAAGCGCCTCTAGCGACTGTCAATGAGACAGCCACTAGTGGCTGGATTCATCCTATTATAAACATAGCAGTTTCTCTGAAACTGCTATGTTTATAGAATAAAAGGTTAATCCTAGCTGGACCTGGCACCCAGACCACTTCATTAAGCTGAAGTGGTCTGGGTGCCTATAGTGGTCCTTTAAGATGAAAACAATAAACTATATATTAAATAGTGTGGTTATCTTCTCTATATAGGTTTTAAAATATTGACTCTGAGACACAAAATAAAGTCACTTGACAATCTGAATGTATAGCAGATTTATTTGATAATTTCTGGATCTGTTTTCTGATAATAGAAGACCTGTTTTTGATGTGCGCTTTTATGAAGAATTTTATATTTATATTCAAAGAGTGAGATCAGATTGCTTGAGCAGAAACAAATTTCAATATAATTCAAAAACGCACCTCGGATTTGGTACAAACATAAAAAGTTTGGGGAAATGAGAATCTTTTCTTTCATTCAGAAATATTACACATAATAAGTAACTTTGTTTCACCCAAATTGCTGCTCCCTGCAAGGGTATCTTTGCTTAAGATTTCTGTATTGTCACCAGTGGTCCATTCTTCTAAAATAGTACAATGATGTTGACGTTAATGTTGATGTTAATGTTGACGTTGATGTTGACGTTGATGTTGACGTTGATGTTGACCTTGATGTTGACGTGACCGTACATTAACCTAATTTTGTCTTGGAATCCCTGTGGGGAACTCTTGGTATTTTTCACGTAACGCATTTCCTTACTATTCTCTCCCTTTTTCAGTGAAGGATCTTCTTTTCGTCTGATCCATTAACACTGTTTTATATTTTGTGGTTGGTGTTATGTGGCAGCAATCATTTTGGTACTATTCACCTTTATAGTCATTGGGCTGTCGTCTCACCAGTTACCCAAATTATTGACTGGGGGATGAGGTGTAGTCTCATTCATACTACCTTGCATGTTTTTTTGATGAATAGAAACATGTTCTGTTTAATGAATTGTAAATGAACAATGCAGAAACCTTTTACGCAGGGTTGGAAGTAAATATGGGTGCTAACATTTCTATTCTTTAAGAGACACACAAAGCACCATAACTACCTGTGCTCTTTGTACGGCTCATTGTCTCCCTTTATTCTGTTAATTATATCAGCAAAGCTTTATATCGATATAAACTGCCCCTCTGGATTATTACAAGGGGAAGCTATACAGATGTAGAGGAATTTGCACTGCTTGATACAGTATCTATTTATTACTGACTTTTACAGAAGGAAAGCACTGGAAACAAAATTAAATCATTTATTGGTTATTTGTATTTTTTATGCACATATTGTATTTTATAGACGTGCAGCTGTGCGGTTACAAGTCAGTGAATACATATTAATGCATGCTTTGCCCCTCTTACGAACATATAGAGACCCAGGGAAGCTTTATTTACATTGAGCTAAAATCACCACCAAATCAAACATCAGTAGACGAGGTAAAATCGGACAAGAAAGCCGTAGAACAAATCGCAGGGATTTTCACTTTTCTTTTATTGGGGTCTGCATTCCACTTGAAACACTTTGTCTCTATTTAAGCTGTTTGCAGGATAATTTAGATCTCATTATTTTATAAAGCATTAGAATAGCTTGACACAGGGAGACGGCAAATCCACAGAGACTGCGAACACATGCCTGTTCTTATATCATTTTTTCCCTGCCTAGCAACAAAATTGATTGAAATCAAGAGCTGGAGTGTGCAGTTAGCAGTGCTACGTGGGCACGGTTCTTATTGACTGAACTAAGGAGCTAACTACAATAGTGAGTGCCGTCACCATATTGTTAGAAACCATTTTCTTTTTTCAATAAATAAATTCCGTGTGTCTATTCATTTTCTTCCAGATCCATTATTTGATATAAACTACACTATTATTCTAACATTGTCTGCTGTTTCCTATGGGTGTTTGCTATTTGCCAGGCAATGGGTTTTTGACAATTTTTATGAGTGCTTATATCCTAAAAGAGTGTAATGTAAACGTAGCCATGTCAAACTCTACTTCTGCTATGTCAGATGTTGTTTATTTCTGCATTAGGGTTAAAACATTCACACAGTGCATGTTCTGTCTATAATGTAATGTAAGCGACATACATTCCACGGCATGCAATCATCCAATCAGATGTTCCATTTCTTTAGCAATGATGTCAGCTTACTTGGTGACTCTTCTTCCTGTACCAGTCTGCCACTTCTCACCTGGCACAGATCGATTGTAAATTCCATGCGCTGCATTGTTTGTGTGTTTACTGAGAGAAATCTTTAGAACGTTTAGCTCACCATGTTTGTGTGAAGTGGATTCTACTCACTGTGACAATGTAGCACTGTTACTTTACATCGGATAACCTGCTTCCTATAAGACTGCGCATGATTTGAGACATACGTGTATTTTGCATGGGAAAGAGCAAGAGATTGCTGTCACATTTTTTATATTGACCACATGGAAAATTTGATTGCCAGGGACACTCCACTGTCCTCCCCCCCAAAAAAGTCAAAATTACTGTTTAGTAGATATACTATTTTTATGTAATTATGCATTTAACTATGGATTTTTTTTTTGTGGGGTATAACTTAAACCAGCTTGTAAAGTCTGCAGTTCTCTTATCTGCAGCCTTTGCAATCCCTCCACTTCTGTCCTCGCCCGGACTTTCTGTGTCTATACAAACAAAGACTTCCAAATGCAGCTCAATGATAAGTCTTTGCATGGTAGGTGCTCTGGGCAATGACTGCCTCTTGAGTTTAGTTCCACTGAGTTAATAAAACCAGGAAGTAATGGGACCCGTTGTGGGATTGACAACCAGGTGGGTGTAACCAGGTTATATAATGATACTTTATATTGAGATGGGCAACTTTTTTGTAAAGTGATAAAAAGCGAACATACGCTTAACACATAAAGCACTTCAGCAAGCTAAACTGCCTTACATTTAGCGAGTGTTCCTTTAAATCATGTTTTTATACAAAAAGCACATGCTCAGCTTTTGTGTGTTTCGTTACAAACTCTTAAGTGAGCTGGATGTTTGTTTCACTTTAATTCCCATTTCTACTCTGTAGTAAAACCAATGCATTTGTTTAGCGAAATGCAGATCGCTCTGGTTATGCTGCCACCCATTAGAATGTAATCACATTCCCTCTTGGTCCTCATAACCTCTTCTTTTTCATTATCTCAAATTGCTTGTCACAATGTATCTATTTGTAGAATAGTTTCCATTTTTACAAATAATAATAACAACAAGAACAAACGTGGACATTTTATGCAGATTATGAAAAATACTAAAGAATTTGAATAAATGTGTATTTGCTAGATTTTAGGGCAAAGTATTACTTTAGTTTTCTTAAACATACATAAAAAAAATAACAATTTAAACTGCACTTTTGGGATTTATTTGTTCTGCGTTCTATATTTATATTTTTCATGATATCTGAAATATTTTCAGATCATTAATAGCATTTTTTAGTCAAGTGTAATGCTCCATTTTGAGACTCCTGTTTCCCTTCAAGGTTACAGCAAGCAATCAAATTCTTCCAGTACGTTGGAATCTGTGGTGAGAAGTTCAATAGAATTTAAATTATAATTGCATATTGCTGCACTATATTTCTCCACCACTCGAAAATACCTGACGATCTTTATTATGCATGGTATAAAGTTATATTTTGATCTAAATATAGATTTTTTTTATTATCTTCATGTGTTTTTGATGGCACATTGTTTCTAAATTATAGATTTTTATGTCTTTCTTCCTAGGGCTCAATTGAAAATCAAACTAACCATAAATATAGCATTAATAAAAAATAAATAAAAAACTACTCTATTTATGCTTTACTGATCAAGCTCGTACAAAAGTCAAAAACTGCTTAAATTATGGCTGATGTGTCATGTCTCGCTGTATTTGTCATTCTTGTAATGCATTTTTGCAGTTTATTTTTCAAGATATCTTTTAGTTGGATGTAAAGGCGCTTCCGCGGAGAGCTAACAATTTTAAAGAGGCTATTACATCCTTTAGAAGATCGACATTACAACTTTTTACAAATCCAACCGTAGCTTCCACAATTTTCAAGGTCTTTTTATCCAAGTGTTTCTTTCATTTCGAGTGATGAATTTAACTGCAAGAAAATGGTACGCAGGTCCCGTACACTTAATGTATTAAAATATGTCATATTTTGTAATAAATCTAAATATTCTACATACTCACAAGATGTAAGTAATGAATACTAAACCCTTCCATTAATCTTTTCTGAAGGACCCAGTATTCTTTTTCAAGTATACGTAGACCAGACAAATGACTGTGCCATTGACTGAACAGCATTGAGAGCATTTATACTGTCAGTGGAGAATTCTATACTAAATATAAATTAGGCTTATTATTTTTATTAGCGATATGTTATGTGGCTCTTTTTGCAGGTAACTTAATAGAAAGTGCTTGTAAAAACTCATATTGTAAAGCGATATAAAGACTGGTAAATCACTCACAGAAAGTTATTGAAACATATATTCGTAGTTTATCTGTAAATCTACAAAATATCACTCTTATTAAGGTACAGACCATTAACGGACTTGTAGAAGGGTAAGACATTCCCTGCCTTCTCATTGATTTCATTTGAAGGATTTGGGCAAGGGCATCCCCTTTTCATTTCACATGCAATGTTACAAATGGCCACTGTGGGACATTGATTTACACATTTACATTTAGCTCACATGATTTTTATAATTTTAATTTTTTTTACCCATCCTCTTGTTTTCTTTTATTTTTTTGTAATTTCTTTTCTACTTTCTCTCTCATTCTTACTTTTCCTTTCCTATCAGTCTCCCCCCCCCACACCTCCTGCTCTAAAGCGATCCTTTATATCTGATCCCCCCTAACCTTGTGTGGTCCTTTGTTACATTTTACAATGTTGTTTTTCCATGTATTGTGGTTGAAGCAGTTTGTTACTTGCACAACATCTTCTTTGATGATCTGTTTAAATTGCTGTTAATAACTAATACAATTTGTATTTGAAAACATAAATAGAAATCTTTACAGTTGGAACCACGTGTCTGCTAATCCCTACACCTAAATATCCAAATTCATTTGTAGAATACCGTGTCTTGCAAGGGTGTACATTTTTAGTTCAGAAATGCCAACATTTGAAAAGTGCATATTTTTAGATTTAATAGAATTCAACCCTGAATTATATTCCTAGCATACTCCTCAAATTCAAAATGATTAATACATAATCCACATGGGAAATATTTATTAGGTAGAATTCAAAGCTTACCTAATAAACATTGCGTGATAAAAAAAATAATGAGGTACCAAATATCTTTACAATCCTTTCCACTACAGTATGTCATTTATTTGTAAATTTACCTGCTTTATACTATAAGCAGTAGTTTAAAATGATGTACATAAAACATAGCCATAAAATTCTAATGTTACTATAACATTTTCCACATATTTCATATAATGTTAATTATGTTTTAATTATCTCATTAGAGTTAGGAATGAAAGCATTGTTTTCAAAGTCACACCAGCCATAGAGTAAATGTAATAGACATTCCAGTTAGCAAAAAAAAAACAAGTCTAATGCCTCGTTTCCACTGAGCGGATCGGTTCGGGTTGGTACAGTTTGGAAGGTTTAGAATGGACCAGCCCATTCTGGTGAGCGTTTCCACTGCAAGTCAGACCTTCAGGGCCATGCAGGGTTTAGAAAAAATGCTCTTCCTGTCCACCAATCAATGGATTGTATAGTAGTTCCGCCCTAACCGAACCGTTCCATTTTCTATGGCCCTACATCTGAAGCAGGACCCTGAATGGATCGGTACGGTTCGCTTGTATGGACCACTTTCATAATGGAAACACCCAAAATAGCGAACCGTACCGAACTGAACCGAACCGATCCGCTCAGTGGAAACGAGGCAATAGTGTAGTCATCTTGCAATGACCCAGCAATATGTCAGCATCCTATGGGTTTATGTGAAGATTGTATCTAATCGATGATTTACTTTAGGGGATGTGGGGTAGAGATTCATACTGAGGTACGTCTACTTTTGCTGTGTAATGCTACGGAATTGGCACTTTGCTAATTCGCTGTCTCTGAGAAGACATACATTGTCAAAGGGTGAGGTGGTCTGACAGGGGTTTGAACCTTAGTTTCAGAGTTCTAAGTGCTAACCATCATATCATGTATAATATATTCTATGTAAAAACTGGCATAACAACAAGAGTCTTTGAGACTCAGTAGCTTTATGAAAACTAGGGTCTATTTGAACCCATCAACATCTTGTATTCTTTCAGGAAGATCAGTAGATATGGCTTCCTGCTATGGCAAAGATCTTCTTTTCCTGCTATCTCCCACATACAATAAAACAAAAAATATAATTTCCTAGCGCCATAGCTGTGTAACTAAGGGAGAATGAAATGTAAATCTGAGTCGCTATGAGAACACATCTCATGCCCCATTTGGGCATCTTCATCTCCACCACGTTCTAAGAAGGCATTTCATAAGGGAGTGGGTATAGGAGATAAATACTGCGTGCATCCCAAATACTTCTGGTGGGATGGTCACAATTTCAGGGACCTCTCCTGCCATCTCAATTTAGTTCCCTTGTGTCCCACATTTGGGGACACCAAAGAACTTTCCTCTGGCAGCACAGTGTGGGTGCATCATTAGTCATGAGACCATGCGGTCACTAGGACCAGGCTCCCTGGTTCTGTTATGCCCTTCAGTAGGTCCATTTATCCATTTTCTGGGCAGATTCATCTATTATGGGAATCTCGTGACACAACTTGTCTCACAATACCCACACCCCCATCCTGATTGCATACACAGCCATACATTTACTTTCTTGCCAGGCAAATAATGTTTTTGTAGTTAATTAGGTTGTGAGAAAAAAAACTTTTTTCAGTAGTTGTTTTTATAAATCTGCAATTAATCATTGTTCTCTGCCCCCCCTTTACTTCCCTTATAAAGAGTAAAAAGGTACCTTTATTCCAGCTCTGCACGGGTCTACTCTGGCTCCACCCATGCTTCCCCCCTTTGCAGAGATCATTAGAATTGATTAACTCAGCCATGCCACTGCTTACCCATAGGAAAGCTTTGGGAGTATAATGCACACAGGAGGGAAAGAGACACGCTGTGCCAATTATCATCTCTTCATAGAGATGCAATGAATCAATCTCTATGGGAAAAGTTCAGCACCTTTATGGAGAGTGTGCAGACATTGAAAGTCAGTGCTGAACGTTGTGCAGCCCTGCCCCAAGAAGCACCTCTTGTGGCCGTCTGAGTGACAGCCACTGGAGGTGTACCTAGGGGCAATGTTTGCATGAAAATGTTTGCAGGGACTCACTATATTCACCAGAACAACTACATTGAGCTGTATACCGTACATTAAGCTGTATACTATATATTAAGCTGTATACTGTACATTAAGCTGTATAACTTACATTAAGCTGTATACTGTACATTGAGCTGTATATTGTACAGTAAGCTGTATACAGTACATTAAGCTGTATACCATACATTAAGCTGTATAACGTGCATTAAGCTGTATACCATACATTAAGCTGTATATCGTACATTAAGCTGTATACTATACATACCGTACATTAAGCTGTATACTATACATTAAGCTGTATACTGTACATTAAGCTGTATAACTTACATTAAGCTGTATACTGTACATTGAGCTGTATATTGTACAGTAAGCTGTATACAGGACATTAAGCTGTATACCATACATTAAGCTGTATAACGTGCATTAAGCTGTATACCATACATTAAGCTGTATATCGTACATTAAGCTGTATACTATACATACTGTACATTAAGCTGTATACTATACATTAAGCTGTATACTGTACATTAAGCTGTATACCATGCATTAAGCTGTATACTGTACATTAAGCTGTATAGCGTACATTAAGCTGTATAACGTACATTAAGCTGTATAGCGTTCATTAAGCTGTATACTATACATTAAGCTGTATACTGTACATTAAGCTGTATACTGTACATTAAGCTGTATACCATGCATTAAGCTGTATACTGTACATTAAGCTGTATACCGTACATTAAGCTGTATATCGTACATTAAGCTGTATAACGTACATTAAACTGTATACCGTACATTATGCTGTATACTGTACATTAAACTGTATACCGTACATTAAGCTGTATACTATACATTAAGCTGTATACGGTACATTAAGCGGTATACCGTACATTAAGCTGTATATCGTACATTAAGCTGTATACTATACATACCGTACATTAAGCTGTATATATATACATTAAGCTGTATACTGTACATTAAGCTGTATACCATGCATTAAGCTGTATACTGTACATTAAGCTGTATAGCGTACATTAAGCTGTATAACGTACATTAAGCTGTATAGCGTACATTAAGCTGTATAACGTACATTAAGCTGTATAGCGTTCATTAAGCTGTATACTATACATTAAGCTGTATACGGTACATTAAGCTGTATACCGTACATTAAGCTGTATATCGTACATTAAGCTGTATACTATACATACCGTACATTAAGCTGTATACTATACATTAAGCTGTATACTGTACATTAAGCTGTATACCATGCATTAAGCTGTATACCGTACATTATGCTGTATAGCGTACATTAAGCTGTATAATGTACATTAAGCTGTATAGCGTACATTAAGCTGTATAACGTACATTAAGCTGTATAGCGTTCATTAAGCTGTATACTATACATTAAGCTGTATAACGTACATTAAACTGTATACCGTACATTAAGCTGTATACTATATATTAAGCTGTATACCGTACATTAAGCTGTATATTGTATATTAAGCTGTATACTGTACATTAAGCTGTATACTATACATTAAGCTGTCGTTGTTTTGGTGACTATAGTGTCTTTTCAATGCCTGTGCTCATTTGAATCCTGCTAAAGTCCTCTCAGTAAATAAAATTATAACATAATTGTTAGCTTAAACATACTCACAAGCCAAAACAAATAACACAGAATAAATACAAAGAGATAATACAGCACGATTGATTAAAAGGTGACTTATTAATGATATAGCCACCTAGCCAGTAACAAGTGCCCAGAATAAATGTTTGCAATTAGTGGCTGGTTAAGTCAATGCCAAACTGTGAGTTAGTTTATTGCTAAATACAAAGCTGTCAAATTAAGACATTTTAGGTGTGAACTAATCATACAGTAAACATATAATGTGTCAGAGAGCTGTATTGTACTGTCACTTACTGAAACTGTAACACTGTTCATGTTAACATTCAAATATAGGCCAGGAACAGAATTCAGAATAAATATATTGTTAATTATTAAGGGGTTTATTTACTAAATACAGAGTCATGGTGTATTGAAAACGATACAGCAAAATGTATTCAGATTTCTTTAAAATGGCGGATGCATGGCTATCATAAAAACATAAGAAACATAAATGTTTTTTTTTTTATTTTGACATGTTTAAAACGTCTAATTATGTAAACGCACATAATGACATTTTTTTTTAACTTGTTATCTATATGGTGATAACCTACTATTTTAAATATTATATGGATTCTTTTTTTTTCTCCATATATTTTAGACAGGCTCTCAACAATTAGAATACAAGTAGAAATACGATTTGTTTGTCACATTCACGAGGTTTGCCATAAATAAATAAAAATAGTCAAATATTCTGCTTGTCAGAATTAGTAGGGATGTTGATGGCTTTTGCAGCAACACAGCTTCGTCAACATGTCAACAGAACATGATATTGTCTGTATATTGGCTTGATTTTCATAGACAGAAATACTAGTACTCTACTGTGTGATACAGATGATTCCAGTGTAAAATATACTATGACAAATAATTCACTGTCCATAAAAATAAATACAAACCTACTTTCTAGTAGATATAACCCCAACGAAAACATACATGCATTTATTTATTAATTATTTCATCTTGAAAAAAGCACAAATCTCTTGTCTGCAACCTTTGCAAACTCTCCTCTTCTAACCCCTCCCACACTTTCTGTGACTGTCCAATCACAGACTTCCCAATGCAGCTCAATGAGAAGTCTTTGCAAGGCAGGTGTTCTGGGCTATTGATGCCTCTTTAGTTTATCTCCACTGAGCGAAAAAAACAGGAAGTAACAAAACCGGTTGTATGATTGACTGCCAGGATGGGTGTAACAAATTACTGTATAAAACTGACAATTTCTATTGAAATCTGCACTTATTGTAAAATGAAAAAAGAGGACACATTCTTCACACAGGCTTTTCAGTAAGCTACACTAATGACTCAAATGTAAGGAAAACATGAGCTCACAGACACAGTACGAAGGAAACTTGCCCACGTCCTAACAGACACAAAGCTTAGTAACTTTGCATGGAAACTTTTGCAAATACACTGAACAAACTTATAAACGCAACACTTTTGTTTTTGCCCCAATTTTTCATAAGCTGAACTCAGAGATCTAAGACTTTTTCTATGTACACAAAAGGTCTATTTCTCTCAAATATTGTTCACAAATCTGTCTAAATCTGTGTTAGTGAGCACTTCTCCTTTGCCGAGATAATCCATCCACCTCACAGGTGTGGCATATCAAGTGACAGTGACAACACTTAAGAAATGACACTCTGCTACAATGTAAAGTAGTAAGTGTATAGCCTGTATAACAGTGTACATTTGCAGTCCCCTCAAAATAACTCAACACACAGCCATTAATGTCTAAACCGTTGGCAACAAAAGTGAGTACACCCCTAAGTGGAAATATCAAAATTGGTCCGAAAGTGTCAATATTTTGTGTGGCCACCATTATTTTCCAGCACTGCCTTAACCCTCATGGGCTTGAGTTCACCAGAGTTTCACAGGTTGCCACTGGAATCCTCTTCCACTCCGCCATGACGACATTACGGAGCTGGTGGATGCTAGAGACCTTGCACTCCCCCACCTTCCATTTGAGGAGACCCCACAGATGCTCAAAAGGGTTTAGGTCTGGACACATGCTTGGCCAGTCCATCACCTTTACCTTGAGCTTCTTTAGCAAGGCAGTGGTTGTCTTGGAGGTGTGTTTGGGGTCGTTATCATGTTGGGATACTGCCCTGTGGCCCAGTCATACTGATTCAGTATGTCACTGTACATGTTGGCATTCATGGTTCCCTCATTTAGCTGTAGCTCCCCAGTGCCAGCAACATTCATGCCGGCCCAGATCATGACACTCCCACCACCATGCTTGACTGTAGGCAAGACACACTTGTACTCCTCAGTAAGTTTATCTTGGTCTCATTTATCAGTTTATCAGGACATGGTGCCAGTAATCCATGTCCTTAATCTGCTTGTCTTCAGCAAACTTTTTACAGGCTTTCTTGTGCATTATCCTTCTTGGATGACATCCATGCAGAAAAATTTGATGCAGTGTGCGGTGTATGGTCTGAGCACTGACAGGCTGACCCCTCCCTTCAACCTTGTAACGGACCGTTTCGCTCACAAGAGGATAAAAACCGTTTAGGCGATAATCCCCTTCCAGATAGACAAGCAGCTACTGCAATCACCAATCTCCTGAACTGTAAACTGCACGAATTCACCAACTTCCGAACAAGAGGCACACGAACACTGGAAGCAGCCGAACAGGAAAACCATACGAAAGGGTTACATTCCTGGCAATCGGCATACAATCAAATTCCCCCCAAGAATGAGACGACACTTCAGCTTGAGGGTTAAAACAAGGACTCACGTTTATTAACACAACTGGCTTATAAAGGATTCTCCCATGCAAGGAAAGGATTTACAGTACACCAATCACACATGCTAACCTCCCACACATCTCCTCCCCTCGGCATGACACATAATCCCCTTAGCCATGTCCATTACTTCCCCACTTTCTGGATGTACCCCAAATACCTGGGGTACACTCCTAAATAGGGGATCCCCTGCTAGCCCTGATCTGGGTGAGTAACATACTCAAAGATCACCCAGATCGGACCAGGGGTTCGGGAGTTATGGAGGTTGCAAGATATGACCGACCGCACAGGCAACGGTAGCCGCAAATAGTTCCAAAAGGTTTGGCCCTGCGGTCGGTCTCTGTTCCTGGGTATAAACGGCTGAAAGTACCAAATGAAATGGTTCTTGCCTGCCTTTATTGGAGTCCCCTTGTCCGTACGACTCTTTCTACCGAACAGCGGCCCGTTCAGTAGTTTCCGCACGAATCCATGGAAGTCTGGAGGTCTCAGCAGTGTTTGCCTAGTCGAGTGTCCGATTTTAGTTCCAGACACTCAATGGCAAAACACCGCTGTTCGGGAGTTTAAGATGGCCGCCGCCACGTGTTCGTTTGATGAACAAAGGCCACCCAGCGATCGTCAATTAAGCTGCGGTTAACCGCAGTTTCAGGGAGGTCAATTGGCGGCACACTCCCGCTCCTAGGTGGTCGTGCATTCGGTAGTTTGTTCAGTAGATAAAATCTACCGAACACCCCGGCAGAAAGTCAGCCTAATTAAATTGGGGCTCCGTAGGACATCTATTATCTACTGGAACTACATATCGGTTTTCTCCTTCACTGCAGCCAGCAAGTTTTTATTAACCTCTTAAGGACACAGCTTCAGAAGTAAAAGGCCAGCATGATGGAACATTTCCGTCATGTGTCTTTAAGAGGTTAATTCTGGGATACAATTTAAAAATAATTTATGAATTTATTTCTAAGTGATTACAGTAAGCTCTGTAGAGTCAATCAGGCCAATTAGAATAGGTGTCATAATGGAACTCATGCAAATCAATTTAACTTCAGTTTAGAAAATATGGGAGGAAATTGGGAAATGTTCTGAGCTACCTCCATCATGTACATTACAATTACCCTGCATCTACTCTCTGATTGTCTCTTAATGTTCCTTGCCTTATTCAGAGCATCACAAATAACCCTGAATGTATCTCAAAGAGCATTTTCTGTTCCACCCCTTAAACACTTATTGTTTTTATGTTTTTTAGCTAAATTATTAAATAATCACTTTAATAATTCCATACGAGCAATGGTTACAGGTTCATCGGCTGCATGTATAATTGATGTACTTGAGAAATCATGGTTCACACCCTTTACAATTACTTTACATTAAACAATAATGTTCTTACACGACAGTTATTGTCCTCCGGGTATTTTTTACATTAAAAAGTCATAATTGTAACAAGAGAGAATTTAGCACTGAACATTATTTCAGTTATCCTAGCCATGAATATTAAGAACTGTTGGGAGCTTTACCAATGACTATTTTAGGACCAATTTATATTAGATTACAATTTGATTTCCAAATGAATTTTTATACAGAGGAGAATTCTTAATTAGTTTTTAATTTTAACCCTGAAGTTAGCAGTATTGATGTGTATACACAGGCTTGGTTTACTTAATTAGGCTACTGAGTGGCATTTTTGGCAGGAGATCAATAAAACATATAGGGGGCATGTGTCAAGTTAAAAACATGTGCTACTAAGGAGCATTGGGAGCTATTGCCATGGAAACCAATGTTTCTTGAAAGTTAGTGCTCTGCACACAGAATGGCACTTGTTTTGCCTTGTTAAATTCCTATTGATACATTATGTACAAAACATGACAGTGATTTGATTTCTGGCCTTATTGTTACAGAATAAATACCGGTCATATTACTGCACAAGGACGACTTGGATGATTGGAGTGTAAGCAGAAAGTGGACATTAGCTGGATAGATAGTGTGTGACATGCTGCCTTCCGACATTGTGATATATCATTGGTTTTATTATAGGGTTCTTCTCTTATGTTCTTTAGTATGTTATTTGTATACACCCGGTCCCCTCAAGTTTTAACAACATTAGTAAATTAAGCTGTTTATACTGTAGCAAGTGAGACTTTCCAGGGTTATAACTCCAGATACTTAATCCAGAAAAATTATCCAACTTGGCATAGTCACAACTTTACAACCTGGCTATTTTTGCCTCATTTTTCACCATTTCTGTTATTTATTGTGCAAGTCTACCAGATTCTTGGCAGCATTCCAAAGAGTGTATCTCAATAAGTACTCACTCATGTTGATTCCTATCTTTGAGCACCCCTCCCACCGCCCAAATTATTATTATTATTTTTTGTCAAAAAATTCTTACAAACATATTTTTAAGAGTTGATGTAGGCCTTCTGACAGAGCTATATCACTCAGATGTCCTGGATGATGAGGACAATGGCTGAGAAGGAACATAATATTCTTATTCTGATTCTAATTATAATGCACAGATGTTTCTTTAATATACAGTTACAGAATGGGTACATTGCATCGTCGTCAATAAAATATCTATTTGTAGCAGGCCACAACTATTTTTAAATGATGATGTATTAAAAAATAACAACATTAAAGCAGAGTTTGGAAAGCACCTTCTAAACACGGAGAACTTCTATTTATCTGATCACAGTACGAGTCCATCTATTATCTTTATTCTTACTATGTAGGCAGATTCTCTGAGTTAGCCTGCAGGTTTTCACCATATCTTACTTGCTTCTGGCATTGTTGAATCAGTTATATGCAAAACCACTGAATGTTTATGGCTCTACAAAAAAAAACAACAAAAAAAAAAAACGAGCTTTACTCACCTTCACAACTGTTCTTTTTGCAATGTTTGATGAAAAGTAACCAAGAATCAAAAAGTCTTAAATTTAAAAAAAGTCAATTCTTGAAGAACAAAAAGCATGAAAAACAGGTTGTGTTATGCAGATATGTACAGCAATGTGTCAGCTCTATATCAACAAAGGGCTTAAACCAGCATTGTCATACTGAAAGGTTCAAAAGTGATTCTCGACAACCGAACCCTAGTACCCCACTGCACTCTGCAAAGCTTAGTACACAATACTTGCTCTTATCATGTGCATATCTCAGATGGATAATAAAAAAGGGAATTAATTTTCTCATTATGGTGAGTCAGCAATGGTGAACTTCTGGTGTTAAGGAATTATATGGCTTGTTTAACCAATTAAACGTATTTGATTAAATACAGAAGGCCTAGCACCATGACCATTACAGCAAGTTCTAGTGGTCATGTCGCTTGACGTGTCCTTTTAAGATTTCCGTATTAGCCTTTAATTTCTTCTGGATTGATTGTCTGAACTTGTCTGAACTACAAATGATAACTCTACATCCCAACTAATATTTGTAAAATACACATGTGATGTATAATTATTACAGAAAGTTCAGACAAAACATACATTTTGCTATTCAGGGACACTGAAAAAAATGAAGGATATATTTAAAGATTTACATTGCTTTTCATTTTTACACCCATTAGCCCAATACAAATAGAACCCTACAGGTTTGTACCAAAGACATTGTAGATCTCATTAAGGAATGTTATGTATGTGCTCACTGAAGATCCACTTATTCATCATTTAAAGAAATCCTAACAAAGAGACAAAGTGTGTAGTTTAGCAGAGTAAAAAATTATCTAAGATAATATAAATGTCTTACACAGAACTCCACTGGAGGGAACTGCCCTCCTCTAATTAGGAAATATCCTTAAATAGCAAAAATGTCAAACATGGATGAGGTGCTCTGGGCCCTGGACTAGGACTATGCTCCGAGTCACAATGTCCAACCCAAAGAAAAGGTCCAGGTACTCAAATTATTAAATATGACAGCTGTTTAATGAAGCATTGGAACATGGAGAGCCACTTTGGGGATCAAAATATTCTACGAATACCCAAATGGGAAATACGCACTCATAATAATTTAGCTCTTAAGATTCTCAAATAAATTTTTCGTAGTCTTTTAGATATGAATTTCCTTTTTAAAATATGTTGTGTCTTTAAGGACTAAATATAAATTCCTTTATTTTTCTGAGGGGTAAAAAAACACTATAAAAAATAAAATAAATAACAAGATAGAAATAAAATTCAATAATGGAACCCCACTGACAGCACGCCTACTGAAAAGGTTAGAACATTTTCATTAAAAAAGGAAACTGTCTGTGAAGCCTCTAAACAGAAAAGCTAATTCAATTGCCTGGTAAATAATCGATCATTTGTGATAATAATACTTTGAAAAATAATGCTTTGAAAATATGCTGCATTTTAAAGGTAGCGAATTGTACCGCTCAGAAAAGAAAGGAGAGTGACTATTATATTTGTCTTTATTCTGGTTTGTTTTGTCACTGACCTTAAGTGAGAAAGAGCTTAAATAATTAATTTATTCATTTTGAGTTCTAAAGTCTTGAATAAATATTGAGTCCATTGGACATTTCAGTAGATTCACAGTTTTAAATTACAATGAATGATTTTTTATTTTTTTTATAAATTTGTTTTATATGACATACACAATATTTTGAAGATACAAATATTTTTTTACCGTGACACAACATTTTAATTAATCAAAAAACATATTTACTTCCTTACAGTACGTTTACTCCTTAAAAATATAGAACAATTTGACTGTAGTAAATTATGTTGGAAAAAAATACTGTTGTCTGTCAAATACCCAGGGAAATTTAAAAGATGCTCACACTGGAGGGGGATAATTAACCAACCCCCCAAAATTTACACAAAAATTTACACAAAAGGCATCTGGACATTACAATATAACTGATGTCTGTAGCATACTGGGGAAGCAGAGCAGCTCCCACTGAAGGGAGGGGGACAATTAACCAAAACTCAATATCTTTTACACTAAATAGATATGGACATTATGATTCTGCAAAGTATCAGATAGTAGCACACACTCTTACATATCAAACTATTTTCTCATGATTAAGTATAGCTTGGAGGAAAGACGAGACGGGGGGATATGATAGAAACATTTAAATACATAAAGGGAATCAACACAGTAAAGGAGGAGACTATATTTAAACGAAGAAAAACTACCACAACAAGAGGACATAGTCTTAAATTAGAGGGACAAAGGTTTAAAAATAATATCA
Source organism: Pelobates fuscus (assembly GCF_036172605.1). Classification (NCBI taxonomy): domain Eukaryota; kingdom Metazoa; phylum Chordata; class Amphibia; order Anura; family Pelobatidae; genus Pelobates; species Pelobates fuscus. Next base: position 6,054,715 of record NC_086329.1, read on the forward strand.
GGAAGTATTACTTTACTGAGAGGGTAGTGGATGCATGGAATAGTATTCCAGCTGAAGTGGTAGAGGTTAACACAGTAAAGGAGTTTAAGCATGCGTGGGATAGGCATAAGGCTATCCTAGATATAAGATAAGGCCAGGGACTAATGAAAGTATTTAGAAAACTGGGCAGACTAGATGGGCCGAATGGTTCTTATCTGCCGTCACATTCTATGTTTCTATGTTTCTATTCCACTTTAAGGATACGTTGGAAGCAAAACCTAGGATCCTATCTGGCATATAGTGACATCTGGCCTCAACTACTTTACAATTCCAAGTGAAAAATATTGAAAAAATATATAATGAGTACTTTATTCATACAATGACTTTTGGTTGTGTTTCTCTCAGTGCCACGAATGAATTATGAGCCTACTGACAATATGTGTGAGAAGTCTGCTGATTGTGCAACATGAATTAAAATACAGCCAAGTGCAACAAAGAAAAACTGTGGATCTTTTTAAGGAAAGGTGTTCAAATCCCTTGATAGGTCACTAGTCACTTCGAAACACGAACAGTTACACTTAATACAAAGAGAAGTCTCAAGACAGCGTGGAATAATAAATATTAGAGCAAGACATCTTATAGTCACCAGAGAACAAGAAAAGCATTTGCTATAGGTCCACAGCATATCATTCTCCATGTTTATATATATATATATATATATATATATATATATATATATATATACCTCCGAATAATATAAAGTATAATAAAAGCAATAAATAGAAAATAAAAAATAAAATAAATAAAACGTTTGCTGGAAAAACTAAAGAAAATCTTAGATTATAAGCAAGTGGTAATTCCCCAGCCCTCCATATTGTCAGAAGCTGTGTGCCAATATATTATCACTGGACATAAAAAAAGAGCTGAGAATATTTTATTTTTATTTTATAATGCAAAACAGAATGTTTAATGCTGCATCATCGGTTTACTATAAACTCTTTTACTTGCATACATTTATACATTTTAGAGCTAGTTGAAAATAAAGAAGACATAGATCCATATAAAATAGCAAGCAATATATGGACAGATGTTTATGTTATCAGCAAATAAGATAAAAAATATTGACGATAATATTGCGCGCCCTATTCCCACGTTTCTCTCTGATAGGGTGGAACAGGGTCTTTTCTCCTGGTGGAGTTACAAGCAAAATCACAAAGCATTCCATTCTGTCATTTATTACTTTAATTTAAAGTGACACTATGGACCCCTAGAGTACTTCAGCTTGATGAAGTGTGTTATGTGTGAAGACTGTGTCTTTTTTTTATTTTATAAAAAGTGCAGATTTCAATTGGCACTTTTATAATTTAACCTTGTTACACCCCCCTACTTTGAACTATCGATCATACAACTGGTCATGTTACTTCCTGGTTTGATTAGCTCAGTAGAACTAAACTCAAGAAGTAGCAATTGCCCTGAGAAACTGCCTCGTAAAGTCTTCTTATTGAGCTGCACTGGGAAGTCTGTGGTTGGACAGCTACAGGAAGTCTGGGCAGGAAATAAGACACATTGATGTTACCACTGCTCTAACCAGATGCTAGCTACATCTGGATTCCAGATATTTATTGTATTTTGTCACTATCATACAATTTCTTAAAGATACATTTTGTGAAAAAATTGTATGTGATGCATTTTGCTACTACTGATAAAAATTTTAATTACAGACACAATTCAACTAAATCCACTAAAATCTAAAGTTTGATCCAAGTTTAAAAAAAAATTGTTGGAAAGCAGGCATTTAGGTCAATTCGAAGCTGCTGCTTAGACCAATTCCTGCATTAGTTATTCACCAATACATGAGTAAATCTGATTTAAGCCATCTGGAACTGAAAAAGCGCTACATTTCAAAAACAGCTCTACTTGTGCAGTCAAGCAGCAACAAAAGCAGTGTTCAGAAAAACTATCTAGTGGCAAACATTAAACAACAGTAAAGATGAATAAATAATTAGGCTCCATGAACTATTTGTTTCCGGACATTTTTGGGATGGACAAACTTTAGCCATATGTTGCTTTTGGCTCGGCAAAATTTCAGCAACGAAAAGCTAGTTGGGAACCAAGTCAAATTAATGAAATGGATTCATAAAAGTGGCCAATCAGTGTACTGCAAAATATATACATAATAGAAATATTGTGTGTATATATACATATATACATATTATGTATATATTGTGCAGTAAACTGATAGAAGCATATTTTTTATTAAATATATAATATATAAATATAGATTTTTTTATTTTTGTTTGCTGCTTGTCCTTTTTTCCTTCTTTTACTCACTCAATTATTTGTAAATAAAATGAACATTTCGTGACTCTCCCCTAGACATTAATCTTCTTTTTCTCCATCAATTATCTACTTTTTGGCACCACAGGAAGAATTCAGAATCACAAATCAAATAGACAAGCTTGGCCATGGTGTGTTTTGCTTGGATTTTGATTTGTCTACATTTTGGCTCGGAGTTTCAGATTTCAAAACATCACCCCTTTAGCCCAAATTCAGAAGAATTGCAGTTCGAAATGAAACGCATTTCCCAAGTCTACAAACAATACAAGCACAGAAATGAGCACCGGTAAAACCTTGAACAGCGCAGCCAATCACGTTGCTCCGTAAATATAGAGAGCTCATTTAAAGCTAAGACATTGGCTTGTTTAGATCTATATTTTTTTCTTATTTTAAAATATGCAATACAACAATATAAAGCTATCATCAACAAAACGTGTGTTGTGTGCTCGTGTGTTTGACAGACGACTAAGTCAATTGACAAGTTAAAAATAACAAAGGTTCCCATTGCAAGATTATTTATAATGAGTTGGTCAAAAGGTAGCTGTCAGACTATTTTAGAAATTTGTATTCTAGAGTTGCCAGCAAAACGCACAAATTCAATCACTTAATATAAATGGTAGCCTGTGTGTAGCATTATAGCCTTATATAATTGAGATTTCTCAAAGGCATTCATAGCGAATAATACATTTAACAGTATAGATTCATCGACATTTCCACCTCCAGTCATATTTTATAAAATATATCGAGCTTTGTCTGCCACTATTTTAGTTTGCATGACATTAGCATGTTTAATTATGTATTAATCTTGAAATATCTGCTTTGAGTTTTTTTAATTTAAATTGTCTTAAAATCAACCATTACTATATAACAATATATATTGAGTATGTTTTAATTTATATAACATTTTGCAATATACTACAAATGTGCTCTAATTTAATTTTATTGCATTGACCGGGAGCATTAAATTATCTAAAATGGCTGTTCTCTTTTTTTTTTAGTGCTACATTAAGTTTTGGACTATAATTTAATAGCTATTTGGTGTCTGTAGGGCAACACAACAGGTCTTCGTAACTTCACCTACTTCTAGAGGAAGCAAAGAGAAATTCCCAGAAATGTCATTTAGCACCATCTGTTGAGTGCAATGCATGTATACAATATTTTCTTGAATATAGACACGTAGAAGAATTTTTAGAGCTTGTCTACCACAAAAAAAAAAAAATGCAGAATCTGAGGGTTATTCACTCAACAAAGAATTTTGGAAAATTGACAATTTAATTTAAAATTGTTACAAAAAAATAGTCAAGCTGGTAAATCGGCGAATATTAGAGAATTTTCCATTTCAACTGAGTTGGCCTAAAAGCTAATGCTAATTAGTGCCAATGATTTAATTAATTCATACTACACTGCCAGCTATATGATTGGACATATCTATACTTTTTGTTTCTTGAAACACAAAAGTGTTTTATTCCACGTGCTATCAATACTTTCTTAGTGGATAGTTAATGTATTGCTAAACACAAATACACACACCAGTCAAGCCATAATACTTGCTTTCCCCACATCAATCTCACTTTAACAGTGCTCTCACTACTGCAAGTGATTCTGGGTAGGCATATGCAAATTAGCTCAACAAATTTTTTTTTTTTTAAATACATTTTTTTCACTGTGGTCTTTCACAGTATAGCAATACAACAAAAGCCCAGTAAGGCATCTAGGGATAGCAATGCCCACCTTTAATGAAAGTTAAATGGGCATTGAATTGAAATCAGAGTTCTTTTATTTTTTTTTCATTTATGATATAAACAGAAACTGCTAATGTTATCGAAATGATATGATGTTAATGGTTAATTATTGGCAAATTAATCATTATCAAACTATTGTCTAAAAATATTTGTGTGCGGCATTTCAAATAGGTCCTATTGGGTCATATTCTTTGTAGTGGTGGAGATTGGTTAGGGGTTGGAGCTTTCCTTAACCTTGTGATAAACATTTATAGAGCTGAAAAAGTAATTTTTAACAAGGTTCCTTATTAACATAAACTGTAAATTTAAGGCACCTTACCGAATGTTTTACATTCAATAAATGTTTATTGAAAGTTTTTGTTTGTATCATGAAAGGAGTCGTACAAAGTATAACAAAGGCTTAAAGTACATGTACCAATACACTAAAACGAGACATGATCACTTTATATTGATGATATTCCAACGGAAAAGTAAGATATAGATTTTTCCATTAAAGTGTATTTAAATTATTTACTGCATGAGTTATATTAACATGTGGACCTATCATCTGATTCAAAAACAAAATTGCACTGTTGATAAACCATAACCACTGGCTGTGAAACTCTTATTGAGAGAACCCATTGGGAGTGGAGAGGACCCTTTCACGAGAGAGATAAAAGAGAACATATGAGAGCGGAAGAAGAAAAAAAATAAAAGGAATACAATTTCCCCCAGCCTTCCTGATAACCCCACTGTCACCCCTACAAAAGAACGGATTGTGGTTCCTTTGAGGTGTGTTGGAGAGAGTCCCAGCTGTCTCCTACTTGATCCCCCCTCCTCCTCACTCCTCCTGCCCCTCTGACTTCTATAATCTTGGATCTCTGGGAAGGAAATCAATTATAATCAATAAAACTAGCGCCTCACTCATACCTCCTGTTTTTAGGGGTGTCAGCTCTCAATAGATCCATCTGCCACACTTCTTTGACCCTGGCTTCCCACAAAGCTAAAGGGTGGATGTGTGCTGAACGTTTTATTGCTGTAAAGTTCTGTTATACAATCAGACACAACAACGTTATGGAACTCATAGAAAAGATGGATATTAGGATAGAAAAAAGGGACAAGGGAATTCGGTATTAAAACATAGATTCTTTATATATTTTGACACTTGGGACATATAAACAACTATGATCTAAATTATTCTCTCTTAATATATTTTGTACAGAAGCTACAATATAATATTCACCCTCTGATTTATTGCTCTGACATCCATCATTTTATCCATTAAAAATCTGACTGCACAATTTAGCAAACGTGTGAATTAATGTTCATCGTATGAATTTCTAGACCTGGATCTGTCTTCAGCCATCTGATTAAAGCCCTCCAGCAAGCCCCATTATTCAGATTGGAATATTTATTTGCATTTCGTATTGAGAGAAAACAACAGCTTGTGTGTAAATTGACCTTAAAGTTCTGTCTCATTCAAAATTAGATTTCACAGTATCTTTGTGCATCCTGCAAGGAAAACATAAGTTTGACTTCCTGAAGAATATAAAGAAGATGCTCACAGTAGCTATGTACTTTTATTATTAACAAGTTTAGGGCCTTGTGAGTTGTTGATTGCCGTATGATATAATAGCATATTAAGTGCAATGACTATCCATTTAAGGTTCAATTATTCTGGAATTCAGTGACAGAATTTTTTGTCATTGTACCTTTACCAAAGCCAAATAACAAACTCATTCAATCTATAAATAAATACAAATAAAATAAAAATCACTGTTTAATAGATATAAATCCAATGAAAACATGCTTTTGTATTTTTTTCATTAGAGGTAAATCTAAAAACATCTTTCCGAATAATCCCCTTCTACCCCTGCCCAAACTTTCTGTGGCTGTCCAATCACAGGCTTCCCATTGCTGTTCAGTGAGAAGTCTTTGCAAAGTAGGTGCTCTGGGCAATTGCTGCCTCTTGAGTTTATCTCTACTAAGCTATCCAACCAGGAAATAACAAGACTGGTTATCTGATTGACAGCCATGTGTCGTAATAAGGTAAATGTATGAAATTGCCAAATTCTACTGAAATCTGCCATGTTAAAAAAGACAACAAAAAAACATACCCTTCACACGTAAGGCATTTGCGCAAGCTGAAATACTTTGGAGGCCTGGAGTCACCCTTTAATTAAATACCCCTTATTGATGGTTACTGCTCCTTGCTTACAGTGAGCTCGTTAGGTCCTAAAATGATACAGCATTACAATGTATTATAAAACAAAATCCCATTTTTTCATGTAGACATAGTTTCAACCACAGTAGGGTTTATTTACTAAGGAAATGGTGTCAAACTGAAACCGAAACACACAATTCAGGCAAAAATAGCTATACTGTGATTGGCGAATCTTTACAGATCAGCTGGCAGATATTTTGCATTTTGTATTTCAAGTCATTAGAATTAGCTATTTTACATGTTCAGTCTTTGGTGGGCGTTAACATTGGCTATGAGTAAGTTATCAACGTTGAGTTGTATATATTGAAAATTATATTTATATGATTGACCTATTTTATTTTATTTTGTTTATTTTTGTCTCATGTCATCATTAGCCAGTTATACTAAATTTGTTTGTCTTTCAAACTTCAATTAACGTAATGCTGTTTACCTATTTATTAAGCAATTCAGAATGCAGACACACTGGCCAAAATATTTTAACACATACAATGTGTTTTTAATGAGGCACACATTTCCAAAGTAAAAGCATCATGCAGTGCAGGGAGATTCAGCTATGGAAAAACTTTTTGATGATCTTTCATCACGCTAATATTAGAGAACAATGTGTTATGTTTAGATCTTACGTATCATATTGTGAAGAGAACTCTCTAAATATGAATTCATTTCGTTACCATTGCATTGGGCATGAAATTTTTTCCATCTGTGTATTTGAGTCTATGATTGCGATGGGGTTGGTCGGCTATTAAATGAACATTAATGAAGTGCATTCTAATGAGTTTTGGAGGCAGAAATGAATTAAGATTGCATTATATTTGCAAAGATAATGTTGAGCTTATTAAAATGCATTCCACTGATACATAGGAGTATTTTAGGATCAAGCTGTTTACTCAGAAGAATTTTGTAATTAATTCTTACACACTTAATATAAGAATGTATACACCATTTATTTGGCTTTTAATAAGCCGTGACAATCACGATGACAGAAGAAACGTTCTCAAGTAATATTATTTTACGATAGCTAGTCTTGGTGAGAAAATTATATTTTGTATGTGCCTGTTAGACTTTTTTTCTAATATATGTATATATAAAATATTATTTTTATTTTGTTTTCCATTTTGTCACATACACTGATCAGCCACAACATTAAAACCACTGACAGGTGAAGTGAATAACATTGATTATATTGTTACAATGGCCCCTGTCAAGGGGTGGGATATATTAGGTAGCAAGTGAACAGTCAGCTCTTGAATTTCATGTGTTGGAAGCAGGAAAAAAGATCTGAGTGACTTTGACAAGGGGCACATAGTGATGGCTAGATGACTGGGTCAGAACATCTCCAAAACGACAAGTCTTGTGGTGTGTTCCCAGTATGCAGTGGTTAGTACCTACCAAAAGTCGAGCAAGGAAGGACAACCGGTGAACTGGCATCAGGCTTACGGTCGCCCAAGACTCACTGATGCATGTGGGGAGAGAAGGCTAGCCTGTCTGGTCCAATCACATAGATGAGCTACTGTAGCTCAAATTGCTGAAAAACTTGCTGGTCATGATAGAAAGGTGTCATAACACACAGTGCATCACAATTTCCTGCAAATGGGGCTGTGTAGTTGCAGACTGTTCATGATGACCCCCTGTCCGAAAGCAACTATTGGGGACATGAGCATAAAAAGTGGACCATGGAGCAATTGACCAGGCAATTGCCTTGTTTGATGAATCACATTTTCTTTTAGATCAGGTGGATGACCACATGTGTGAGCATGGTTTAAGTGAGGAAGGTAGCAGGATGCACTATGAGAAGAAGGCAGGCTAGCAGAGGCAGTGTTTTGCTCTGGGCAATGTTCTGCTGGGAAACCTCAGGTCCTGGCATTCAACTGGGTGTTACTTTAACATATACCACCTACCCAGAGATTGTTGCAGGGTTGTACAACCCTTTATGGCAAGTTGTCTCATTCAGCAGGCTAATCTTTGTTACACTGCAAAAATTGTTCAGGAATGGTTTGAGGAATGTGACAAAGACTTCAAGGTCACACGTTCAAATGTCTTGTGGAGTCCATACCTCAGTGCATCAAAGCTGTTCTGGCAGGACAAAAGGTTTCTACACAATATTAGACAGGTGGTTTTAATGTTGTTTCTGATCAGTGTATAGTACGTGTGACAAAAAAGAGATAAATATGAAAAGGTGAATATTCTGGGTGTCTGTAAAGGCCCCGGTGGCATTTTTGGAAATTATGTTTTCTAACAATTACTTCGGAATGTTTAAATATGGGCACAACTCCGGCATACAGTAAGTACGCTTACAGACATTTGTACAATAATGTAAGTACCTTTACAGACATTTGTGCAAACAATACCCACAGTGGGCTAAGTGTGTTCAGATACAGAATAATATGCAGGGAGACACATGGAACTCTAGTTACAATTGTTTGTAGTTTACAAAAACAGCAATAGAACAAAATGAAAGTTAAACCAGGCTTAACTCTGTCACTACAATATTTGAGTATAACTGTTTTCACTTCATGTATATTGCAGAATACAATTTAGCCCATAAAGCCTCACTCACCCTTATTTATATTCTAGTTATGATTATTAGCCGGTAGAGGAACACATTTCTCTGCCAGAAGACACTAGTCATTGATTTAATGCCTGCAGGTTTACTTAAAATGTAAGCTCAACCCTTGCTATCAAACAGTACAGAAAGTTTCAATTGGTCATACCATTTTATAGTAGGGAGGGAGATAGAAATGAATGGATCCTGCCATTTCATTTTATTACATTAGCAGAGATGCTACAGCTGTTTTAAATACCTTTATTTTAGAATGTATCATTTAGCTGTATTTACTGTATGTGGGTATTATGCTCAAATGCAGACATTCTTTTTACATTCTATTGCCATTTCCAATAAGCTGTACTGCTAGTAATGCCATTAGGGTTCTTGAAAATACTTCTGAAAAAGGTATTTGACCATTTTTATTTATCTATTTTAGTCACATTTACTGTATATGAGAAAAACTGCATGTTTGCTTTTATACAAAAAATTCAGACCTTGTGTGAAATATTGTAAGATATACTGTCTAAAGCGTTTGTATTTCCCAATTATTCTATAAAGGCTGAACTAATAAGTAATATATACAAATAGTTTACATTTAAATAATTGTAATGTTTACATTTGTCTGTAAAGCAATCTATACACAAAACTGCTGTGTTATATGATTTTATGCTTGCTATGCATCTCTCACTAAAAAATGATGTTGGGCTAATTATAAGGATTAATATGAGATTGACTAACACTCCATCCCTGAAAGCGTTAATGTGAGCCTGACTAACATTCCATCATTTGATAGGGTTAAAGAGAAGACAAACAGTCTTGTACATTACAAAGACATAACATACATAGTTGTTTGAAAAAAAAAGAAGAGTAAAATGCACACACTAAAAAAGGGGGGATTCTTCCTGCAAGGTGTTCCAGAGAGGGTGAGCTAATCCCTGAAGGCATCAAATGGAAAGAAAAAATATCCAGACACATCTGAGGTTTATTTGAAACCTTTCCACTTCCTTGTTTAAAAAACAAAACAAAAAAACTGCCTTTTAGAAGAAACATTTTCTTCCATAACATACATAGTTTTGCACTCCAGAATGTCATACATGTAGTCTTGGCACATGACCATCTTTGTTCTTTCTTATTGTAAGAAGACTCTACCCCTACACCCTCCTATTCTAAGAAGACCCACCATTAGTAATGCCCCCTAGGTAAATGTTAGAGCTATAATTCATTTCACACTTTTACCATGTTGCTTGCACGAGCTATCCATGCTATTAATTTATGATTGTCAATATTTGATTTGTTATTAATGAAACGCTCCTAGACTGACCCTCATCACTTGCCTTAAAACTGTTGTTCTGTTTATTAACCATTGAACTTTTTTTACATTGACTCCATTATATGGCCTAATCATTCATAAGTACTCATTGGGTGGCTCGATCTGGATAGCACTATAAGCCTATGGCAGGAGAATTCTGGTGATAACCAGGGAAAGGACTGTGTTCCAGCACTAGCAAAGGTGTTGGGTGGCTAAATTTTATTTTGTGCTGCTGTGCAAGGTAAAATAACAATGTGAGTACACACATTGTTGGGACTGAAGGGGTTCATTTTTGAAGTTCTATTTGATCCATCATGGTAAAGTAAATTTTTATGTCAAACATATTTTACTTTACTGTTTCTAGTTTGAGGTAGTAATACATTTATACCACTGAACATGTATACACAATCTAACTTTCATTTTGTTTTGCGATGGAAGGCAAAATAAGATTTAGTGCAAGAATAGTCCCTTTTCTGTGCTTTCTCATTGATTTCACCGGGTAAAGTAATTTTCGAAGGTTCCGTTTTGTTCTGAATATGGAGTGGAAATAAAACGCACATTATTTTTGCATTCTTGAAGCACTTTCACAAAATGTTATCAAGTTTTTAACACGTTGCAATAAGAAGAGAATTTGACTACCTATTTTTCCCACTTATTCTACATAAAAAAAAATAATGCTTCCAATTTAAATCTAATTTTCTGATCCTCTATGAAATGTTGCAAAGTTAAGGGATCACATATAATATAATGGTTGTGTTCTCCAATATTTCAGAAACAATCTAAATGCTTAACCCCTTAAAGACTGAGCCAATTGTACAAGTTGTGATCAAAACAAAACATAAATAAAACCTGGCATTTGCGCTATATGTCTGTCCAACCGTAATTCACCTCTTTCATATTAAATGCCCCCACACTTATTATATATCATTTTATTCAGGGGAAACAGGGCTTTCATTTAACATCACATATTTAGCTATGAAACATAAATTATTATGAATAAAATATAAAACAAATGGGAGAAAATAAGATTTTTTTTATTTTTTTAGTTCTACGTGACATTTTAACAGTGAATGTCATAATACTGTTTGCTTTTACTGCAATAAAATACACATATTTGTATTCAGCGATCTCTCACATGTAAATATGTACAGGCTTTATGGGCGTTTTGGGAAGTTACAGGGTCAAATATAGCATGTTACATTTTTCTGTTTTTTTCACATTGAAATTAGCCAGATTGGCTACGTTGCCTTTGAGACCGTATGGTAGCCCGGGAATGAGAATTACCCCCATGATGGCATATGTGGTATGTCTAGTCTCTTTTAGTAGCCACTTGGTCACAAACACTAGCCAAAGTTAGCGTTAATATTTGTTTGTGTGTGAAAAATGCAAAAAACTAATTTGAACGCCAATTTTGGCCAGTGTTTGTGACTAAGTGGCTACTAAAAAAGACTGGACATACCCCATTTGCAATACCTTGGGTTGTCTACTATTGCAAATGGCATGTAATCATGGGGGTAATTTTCATTCCTGGGCTACCATACGGTCTTAAAGGCAACCTAACCAATCTGACGAATATCAATGTGAAAAAACTGAAACACAAGCCTTATATTTGACTCTGTAAATTTTGAAAACACCTTAAAACCTTTACATGAGGGGTACTGTTATACTCGGGAGACTACACTGAACACAAATGTTTGTGTTTCAAAACAGTAAAAAGTATCACAGCAATAATATCGTCAGTGTAAGTGCTGTTTGTGTGTGAAATCGCTGGCGATCCCACCGGGTAAGTACATAGGACCATGTCCACAAGAACGGCATAGGACACCCGCCATCCTTAAGGGATTAACAACGAAATTAGAATCTCTTCAGGAATTCTTGAACAACAATCTATGCAGCAAAATGCTGTTTGTTTCATCCTATGTTTTTGTAAGAGTCATGCATTCCATGCTTCTAATTAATGATATGTTAATATATTTTTTTAACAAATCAAACTTGGTTGGGAAGAAGTTCCGTAGACATTAAAGTTACAATCTTATAATGTTGTGTGACCACAGTGCATAAAACCATACCATCATGTTTCCAGGTAGCTAACTCTCGTATACTCTTCCAAGCATAAGGTGTTACATTTTAATGTAAAAGTCATTGATTTTACAGCAGGTGAATTAAGAGTCTTCAGTCAACTAGTTGAAATGTGAGTGTAATTTGTTTTGCTTACGGTAGCCAGTTTGTTTTTCAGGTTTTATAATATTTGAATCTTCAAAAACTGTGTTTCTCAGACCTTTAGATAAAGACGCATTATCATTTACATCAATTCCTTTGGGTGAGTGTGTGGGATGCTCCATTAGAGTAAAACCATGTAAGTGAAATGCAATTATGGAGATAATAATTATATATGTTCTTTTATAAATGTCTTCAGATTGACGGTGTGCTCCTACAAATTCAGAACTTCACTTCTTCCTTAACCCATTAAGGACACATGACGGAACTATTCAGTCATGATTCTCTTTTATTTCTGAAGTTGTGTCCTTAAGGGGTTAAACACTATTAGGGATGGGTACAATGTCTGCATAGAAAATAAAAACAGATTAAAGTAGATCATTTTTGTCTCCTGTTATAAGCCCTGTTCAGTAGAGGCTGCCCATAGGGGCAGGTGGTGACCCCCTTTACCAGTTTTGTTGCAAAAAACATCTAGTTTATTGACGTTGTAATGACTACTGATAAGTGTTGCACGTTAGGCTCCGACCTGCCTAAGTCACATACGGCGGGTGTAACTAGCCCCCGGCACCAAAGGTAATATGTCTCAGTATGTGCAATGTTTCAAGCAGAAATACTCCACATACAGATTCCTACCACCATAATCACTACTAAAAGCAAAAGGTGTGATTGTTAAAGTGGCCCTTTAACATATTACTATGCCTAATTCCTGAGAATATGATGTTGTGCACAGGTTCGACCAATTATAAAGCACAAATGAGTTTACCTCACCAGCGGCAGTAAAGTCAGACTATTTCATGTAGATTCTGAAGCCATTGTAAGCTATATGCGATGCTTTATAATAAAAGTGTCAAACGCGGTGATCAGAAAGAAAACAAGAGGACAAGAAGGGCATAATTAAATTAAATTTTGGTGGAATCCGCTAGGGAGAACAGATTTCACTTATGATCTTGAGCTTCGTTTTTGACAGAGCATTCAGCATTCAAACACATTCCAGAAATTGCAGTTTAAAAATGAATGATGGTTTACTTACCAAGCAATAAAGTATTCCGTGGAGCTCATGGTGACAGATGGATACACGTACCGATGCAATAAATGCAAAAGCCTGACTTGCTGTGTTTAATCATTTTGTGAAACCGGCTTTGGTTCATAAACTTGTAAAAGTTATAAAACTTATAAAGCTGGTATCCTTCTGCGATCTATTTAAACTATATATATTTTACATTTTGAAAGAAGCTAAACATTTCGTGCAATAACTGGAATAATACAAGTTGCAGATAGATTCTTCGGGATATTTTTGTAACAAAAAAAGAAAAGTGTGCATTTAAGAGCTCTTTAAACATAAAAAAAAAAGCTGCATTACATTTATTGTATTTTTGTGTATTTGTTTCTGCATGTTTTCTTTGGGAATCTATAAAAAACAGCTTGCAAAATCTGCAGACCTGCTATCGGCAGTCATTACAGTCCTCCCCCTCCCCAGCAGAAATGTTCAGTCTGTGCCCGGGGATACACCAAACAGAAGCTTCTCGTTGTGAAGTTCCTCTGCTGAAGTCATTGCATGTGACTGCAGATTTCCTCTGCTTGTCTTTTCTTATATAAAATATACACAATTGGAAAGGGTTTAACATTAAAGGAACACTCCATATCAAGAATCCTTATCAAGAAGGGGGCAACGTAGGAGCGCACTAACCAGCATTCCTGCCACTTCTGTTAGCTCCGTAGAGCTATCTGGAGCAGAAGAAAACATCCTCAGCTGTCAATTATGTGATTAGTTAAAGTTTAATATAAGTGCTGGAATCTATTTAAATTGGCACTTGTATGAAATATGACAGACTCCAGACACATACATTAAGTAATAACACAGCTGAAGACTACTTACATCAATATGCATTTTATTTGTGAGCAATTTCATTTGTAGATTGGTCTTACGGACACTTAAAATAGTAAAATGATCTGACAATCATGATTTCACCAGTTGTGAGTTATCTACCTTAGAGTTCACAAAAACTTATTTGATGCCTTTTTAAAATATTTTAAGAGTAAAAATGTTCAAATACTGTACTTTTAAGATCATTCAAGAAAGTGCCCAGAATTCAAAGTGAGTTTAAAGTTTAGGCGGAAAAGTGGGAAAATTGTCAACTGATGTTAATAGCTATTATTAGTGAAAATGTGAAATGAATCTTGAATTCCTGACAGTTTACACTTTAATAATTAACCCTGCTTATGTGTCCCAGGCTGGCATAAGTTAATTCATGCGCCTGTGTTTAAGAGCTTTCTAACATTTAACACCAACCAACATTTTTACTGGTATCTTTTATTAGAATACTCATACTCAGAATTCACATATGATCAATGGTGTTGCATTTATTGTACCTTAAATAAGCACATGAAAACAAAAATCAGCATGAATAATATTTCTTTAATAACTCAACCTTGATCTTAGTGATCTACCGCAACCATAAGATTATTCAAATGATGTTAATATTTGATGTTAAAATGTAATCAGGTCATAAAAACACTGTTGTTCACCTTGTATTTTGTGTTGTATTTGTTTATGTATTAAATTTGTCTTTTTATATCTCAGAACCTTATATAAAATGTTTTTTCTTGTATCTCTTAGAATCATATTCTTTACGGAGGATTAGAAACATGAACTATTACAAGTTGTCACTGTTCCAACTCAACTTTGATATTAAGATTCGGTTTGATGTTGACAGCAAACTCTATGGTAACTTTGACTTTGAATTCCACATCAAAGTTGGTATTATTTGTAAGTCAACATCAAAGTATGTACCAGATGAAGAATTCTCTTCATCCACTGATTCTGTTTTGCACTAACCTAAAATATTCTCAGTTTGTTCTGACCACTTGCTATGGTCATTCAAGGCTACTCTTCATAGCTTTAGTACCAATGCACATAGTCCTTCTAGTTACAAATTTAACATCAACTCAAATATCCTTAAATATGAGTTGCAAAATAAAAAAAGGAAAAGAATAATAAAAAGGAAGAATTTCTTTTACTCATGGTATAGGAAGGCAGGAAGCTGGATGCTTCCCCAATTTAACCCCTTACGGACAGAACTTTAGATGTTAAATACCAGCATTTCATTAAAGGCAATGACAGTACACCCTCTCTAGCTAGCCAATACAGGTTTAAATAAGCAATGTACAATGTGAGCATCAACCTATTCTCTGGGATCCAGCCCTGTTTTAATATACTAGATCCAAGTAAGACGTTGATGTCTAACTTGTATTTGTATAAAAAGATGACCACAGTTTTCAATGTAACCCATTATAATTCACTACACACAAATCAATTGACGTGCGTTCATGTAAATTCTTTTCTGTTTACGTTAACGTTTGCATGAATGTACACGCATAAACATAACAGGCACTGCAGTTTATCTACAAACAACTGGTTATTTTCTAATGTGAAGTTAATTTTTTTTTTTGTCCATTAAGTTGTTAGATGTTAAATTACAAGAACAAGTATAGTGGAAATGCACGCAGAACAATAGTTTAGATACAAAATTAGGGAATTAAAGTAATTACAAATTGAATGGGCCTGGCTGCCAGGTGATTTTGGAATCCCCAGTCCATTCCCCAAATTTTGCTAACTAAAATATAGGCTGTCTCCTGGTTTAAAGTTAAACAGAGCGGTGTGTGTGAATAGGAGAGGCTATTATACAGGCATTCACTTGTTAAGGGAACACAATAGGCACCCAGATAACTTGATCTCAATAAAATGGGCTGGTTTCTAATCTTAAAAATGTCTTTCTAAACTTAGGTTGCAATAGCCCTGCCATTTTGTAGATACAGAAATGTTTTGATCGAAGGGCTTCCTGACTGCCACTAGAGGTGCTTCTTCTGCAATGACTAAGTTTGACTTGGCCATGCGGCATTCTATGTCTATGTGGATGTTAAACATCATCAAATGCAGTTCTCATTCCTTATGAGAAACATTTAATTTCTTTCTAAACCTAGACACGGTTATTAAACTTATTTTCTACCATGTTTTAGTTATTTTATTGGTAAAATCTATCATATCTGAATGCTATTCTAATATTTTAAATTAAACATATTTGTTTAAAGATGTAATCCCTTTTCCAATACATTTTTTTTCCTCCTACATCATTAGTTGCTAAGCTACATGCACCGATTGGCTTTTCAATTACTTCACATTAGTTACATGATTTGTCTATTTTTTTTTAATTATTTTTTTTTTTTTAAATTATAGTTAGTAACATCTATAGTTTTTGCATTCAATAAGCTGCTTTTCAAAAACCATCTGTTGTTTTGCATAAATGTTTTTCCAAAATGGATAGAATATGATAATCAGGTTCTTTTTATATAATCAAAATTATATTCATAGGAAAACATAATGGGGAATGTAGCAATCATACGGCTATTATTTTATTATTAGTTTATGCATAAGGTTCCAGCATATTCTGCAATACTGTGCATCTGGGAGATACCTTAAAAAATAATTAGATTTTATATGTTTAGAAACACTGAAACAAAACAGACCTAACAAAGTAGGTGCTTCCACTTCCATTTTCTCCATATCAGAGCAGTTTATTAAATATTAAATAATAAACATTACAATAATAATTATTATTATTAATATTTTAACTTAGCAAATAATGGCACAGTTAGCTTTCAATACTTTTTAAGTTTTACATTATTATTCGCTAAAGTTTTTTTGCTAAAGTGAGTATTAAAAGTGGAATTGAAATTTGATGCCAAAGTAACGGAACTACGAAAGGTCGATTTTTTTTTTGCAATTCAGCTGTTACAGATTTAAATGTGAAATTTACTTAGAATTTCCAACAATTTCCATTTTAATAAATAATTGTGTTTTTATTTTAATATGGAGTGACTAATATGTACTTCCAAAATGAGAAATCAGTCTGTTACACAGTGCTCTAATACATTTCTAACAGATTGTGATTATGTATAAAAACATGTATAAATATATAAATAACAAAACAACAACAACAACAAAAAACCCAGTAGTGTTCCCTGGCTCCAGAAGCAGTAATTTGCACAATGTCTGTGAGGAAATACGCAATACCTGCAGAAGGAAGAGCCAGTTATTATCATTGATCCAAGTATTGTCATTGATCCATCCGTCCCTTTCTACTTGCCCCCTAAGCTCATATCTTGTAGGACTTAGATAAATAATTCTCCTGTATATCCCTAAAGAGGTTTTTCTGTATCAATTTGCTTTTTAGTAATACATTATATGCTTAATTTATTTTTATTTGGTTATGGTGCATAGATCATACCTTTGAACTCTCAAGGGTCCATTCTCTGCCATTTAGGAGTTAAATCACTTTGTTTATGCACACTACTTCCTGAAACACAGTTTACATCTTTTAGCTTCCCTTATTGCACACTGTGTTTAATTTAGAAATTCTTATCTCCTGATCTTTCGTCTCCTAAAGCCTGCAGCAACCTCCTGTATATAAATTACAGTTCAATAAAAGAGCAAGAGATAATAACTTCTAAAGTAAACACACTGTGTTATAAGTTCTGATTGAAAATAAAATCTGTACGCCAAAACCACTTCATCAATTTAGAGTTGTTTTGGGCTTGGAGCGTCTTTAAGAACAACATTAGAAAATTAATGTTTTACATCCAGTCAATGGTGATTTAAAAAAAATAAAAAAACATTTTCATTAATTTGATTTCTTACCAATGCTAAATCATTTCCTCAAGTTCTTTTAACATAATATAATGTACGATAAAGTAATATTCATACCAGCAGAATCTTTTGATTACATAGAAATACAATTAAGAATGTAATTGCTCATTGAAATTTCTTTTCTTCCACTAATTCAGACATTTTGGCACTTTGAGTACAACTTGTTTCAGGATACTCCATCAGCCAAAGGTACGAGTGACTAAACTTGGAGTTATTAGCCTAATTGGTGTCTTGGCGGAATTTTGCTGTTAACTGATAGTATAGTATATTTATGAGAGGTATCTTGTTAGGGACAGGAAAGAATATGCTGAATCACTCAAAAATGCTAATAGTCTGCAATTGTTCACAGCAGCCTCTGAGGATATCTTTCAAGCAAAGGATAACTGTTCTAACAAGCCTGGAACAGCAAATGAAATGAACAACTGAATGAATAATTTATAGAAGTTATATTGAATGTCAAAAGCCTCCTGGATGGAGTCGCTTATTCTTGAAAATACTGATTTATGCTAATTTAAAATTCAATCTACATTCCAGCACAAAATTTACTATTAATCACAGCGTTTTTTGAAAGCTTCTGCTTTTTTTGGTTCAAAATCGTTTGTTGGAAAAAAGAGAGATATATTATTGGGTTTGATGTTTTGTTTGCTCATGCTTAAGAGAACAATCTTAATATTCCGTGCACAACTCCAAAGCATGATGGGTAAGAAGTGTCTGAATAAAGCAGTACACTATATTTTACTGGTGATAGATATATAATGACTTTGCTTTTTTCTTGGTTTTTTTGGTTGTTGATATTTTTGCTTGCTGCTAACTATTGCTTGATAGAGATGCAATGTATCTATTTAATTAAGGGGAATCGATAAATAACATCTATAACAGTCAACAGCAGCAGTTGGAGTTCTTTGGCTTGACAGTGTACTTGGCTTGTTGGTTATGAACACAGATAGATAGACTGCCAGATATATAGATAGATAGATACATAGCTAGCTCACATTATTATCAATTATTAATTATACCAGTAATCATAGAAAGTGATCAGCAGAGTGGAAAGAAACATAAGATAAAACTTACTGAATCAAAGACAGAGTGTCAGGTTCATATCCTGACTAGTAAGACTTTTCCGTTTAATACAGTCCCTTTAAATACAGTTCCCGTTTTTCACCTTTAGTGGCCTCCCTAGCCACTAGTTTCCTCATACTCACCTGTATCCTATGTCATAAAGTCTGCTATAAATGGCCACACCCAACAAAGCAAGAGGCCTTTTTGAAGTTGGAGTTCATACAAAGACTTCGGATCCTGGCTCCTGTGAGAGATCCTGTAACTTACCTGCATTGCATCCTACCTGAATTGCTACCTTCCCTGCTCCTTACTAACTTGGATTATCTACAACTATACTTCTCTGCAATTTCCTACCT
This sequence comes from Pelobates fuscus, assembly GCF_036172605.1. Taxonomy (NCBI): domain Eukaryota; kingdom Metazoa; phylum Chordata; class Amphibia; order Anura; family Pelobatidae; genus Pelobates; species Pelobates fuscus. Next base: position 6,074,166 of record NC_086329.1, read on the forward strand.
TTCTTTCCCTGGCTCTTAATAATTCCTATTACCTGTCTTGTTATTCTTCCTATGCTTTATCCAGCTTTATTATTTACACTCTTTGTTTTTTATATAGGGCATATTGCCTTAATGTTTATTTCTCCCTTTCCTTCTCATTATTTATTCTACAAATTATTATACTGCTGTAATGTCAAAAGCTACAAATAACGCCACTTCAGTTAACTCTGACAATCGTCTCCTACCTGACCTGATCGAGAGCATGAAAAAGAGATTTATATGATAAAGTTGGCATAAAACTGTCTGAATATGTGGGTATGGATCCTGTAAGTGGCATGGCACACTCTCCTAGAGTACTTTGTGTCTGTAGACATGGACACCAGAATGGACTAGAGTTATGCATAACTTAAGATGGAAAGAATGGGCAAAGAGAGAAGTAATTGTCAGTCGAGACCATGCCAGATAGTGTTTTATTGCATTTTTGGCTGCACAAACTTAGAAGAAGCAAATACACAAAATAATTAGAATGAACGAGTCTTGTTTTGACTCAACATCACAAAATTTTAACTATAGCTTAAACCAGTTGATTTAATATTTTTGTAATTTTTTTACAGTTAAAAAAAAATACATTCTTTGAAAAGCTTTTCCAAAAATATTAAGTGTGGTCCTGATCTTGACCATGTCTAGAGAAGGTCGTATATTAAAACTTAGACACCAGGAGTTCATTAGTCAGAAAAGGAGCATTGGACGTTTTTACAGCACCCCGGGTATAAGAAGGGGTTAACGTCGTCAAAGATGTTCTTTCCCCAAGTGTAAAGTCTGCTACCGAATAATCCCAAGCGCTGAACAGGAACCATGAAGAAATATCCCCCCCAAGCACGAGACGAGGCTCTGTGTTAAGGGTCAAAACATGGACTGGTTTAATGAGTGCCACAGGCTGGCTTTTATGCAAGGGACACTCCCATAGGGACCTTGTGGAGGACTGGAACACAGTTACAGTAACCAATCACAATTACAGTACAAAGTGAAACACTCCCACACAAACAGTAAAATCCCTCCTCTCTATCCTGGAGATAATTGGGTTAAGAGGCTGTAGTAAAGTTAATTATCTCCAGGTAGAGAGAATATTCGCAAGTTAAACTATCACAAAAACACAATAAAATACATAACAAATATTCTTCATAATAAAACCCCCATGGTCGACATATCAACAGATAGCTTGGATCTGAGCACTCAATATGTCCGAAAAGCGCTCAGATCCCACGAACACAGTCAGATCACCATGGAGTTTAAGTATTTTCACGAACCGTACGGCATAATCTGTCCAGAATCAGCTCTATGGGTTTTAGTCCTCAGGGTCGGTCTGATTTGTGAGTTTAGAAGTAACGAACGCCGCCGCATTCGTGTGAATACAAACGAAAGGATGGAAGTCCCAGCGGTGTTCATGTGAAACTGTAGCCAAAAATAGTTCCATGCGGCCGACGACCAAACACCGCTGGCCGTTTGATAGTTTAAAATGGCCGCCACCATGTGTTCGTTCATACCTAATCTATATAATAATTTCAAATACCTTTTTCTAATACTCTTTCCGCTGATTAACCCCTTCCTTTTTTTCAGACTGCAACTGAAGAATATTGATATATTATTGCAGTGGAAAACCTAAAATGGATAACATATTGCCCACTTTATTTTTTATACTTTTACATATGATACAATGCCAGGAATTTGACTTTTTGCTATAACATTGCTGATTTTCTTTCAAAGCTGGAGACAAGGCTGTTGCTCTGGTAACTGGGTGGTGACTGATGTAGGTTTATTCTAGTATTTGTTTAAACAGTCAAATCAAAAAGATTTTTTTAAACAGCTGTACAAATCCACTCAATGTCTTTTATTTCAAACAGATCTGCCTTACAATTTCATAGGTATTAGTCATAAAAGAATACATCTTATTCTGATTGACTTTATACAACTCTAGGGGCATCTGGGCCCCTTATGAAACACGTCCAGTGTCTTGTTTTATTTAAGGGTTACTGTTACTGTTAGAAGTAACTAGGAGAAGATAAAGTGCATGCTGGGAAATATTCTGTTCTCCGATTAATAAACAGAATGAACACAGGTCATATAAATGTAGAATGTGTTTCTAATCTCTTAAAGGAACTGTATAGGTAACAAAAAAACATTTTCTCCCCCTGCCCCCCACAGTAAACCTTCTGTCACTAAATGTATTTTTTTCCATAAATAGCATAAAAATAAGCTTTAGAATTACCTTTTTAATCTTTATTTTGATCAGATTTTCTGTACCTCTTCTGAGTGTATGTAATTTCCCCCGTTGCTTTCTCTGTGCATTTCAGCCACACTGCCCCCCCCAAAAAAAATAATAATAAAAAAAGAAAAAAATTATATTATATTATATATATATATATATATATATATATATATATACACATACACACATATATATATACGCACACATACACATTGTACAAATACTTCACTACTAAGTACAAAGTATACCATTAGAATGATGGAGATACAACAGGGGCAGGAGAGGAAGGGGTTAACAGTGGGTAGATAGGTTGGCTGACGGAAAGGGGTTAACAGTGGGTAGTATGGTTGGCTGACAGGGACTGGATGGGAAGGGGTTAAAAGTGGGTAGATAGGTTGGCTGACAGGGACTGGAGGGGAAGGGGTTAACAGTTGGTAGTAATGGGCTGGAGGGGCAGGAGTTTACAGTGGGTAGTAACGTTAGCTGATGGGCTGGAGGGGCAGGAGTTTACAGTGGGTAGTGAGGTTAGCTGACAGGGGCTGGAGGGGAATTTATTACTTGCATTACAGGGAGGGAGGGAGAGGAGCACATATGGGAACAGGAGGAATATCAAAGAAAGGAGGAAGGGAATAAGAACAGAATAAGACTTTATCAAAGCTATGAAATAAAAAGAAACTAAAGAAAAACAGAATTGAAGGCAAAAGAGTAACACAAACTATATTATACATACTGTGCTTAGCTCTAGTCACAGTCACTGCAGTACAGTCTGTGTTGTGAATTTTCCTCACACTACAAACAACATGCCTCTATTTTCATTGGCTGAAACAGGTATGGGTGTCTGAACTTTCATTTAAGCTTAACTTGTTTAGCTGCCCATGTTAAGATGTTAAGAGCACTTGATTGTCTATGCCTTCATAATCATCTGTTCTTATTACCTATTCCGAAATAAATGACCCGCCTCATTTAACATGTATAGGGATGTACAGAGCTGTCAATACCTTTTGAGTCGGACATTCCCTGCAGGTGTTTTTTAGGAACTGGATTATGATGACTTAAAGGGATTAGAATAGTTTGTAAAATAGTTTGTAAACAGGTTGCATTTTATCAATATTGTTACAAATATTTTTTTACTGTATTTTACAAGTTGGTATATATATTATATTATATATATATATATATATATATATATATATATATATATGATGCCAAAATACCAGAGTATTGCAGTATGCAATGATACCTTTTTTATTGGACTAATATAATATTTCAAAGACAAGCTTTCGAGAGTTTCCTCTCTTCCTCAGGTCTCTTCCTACCAGTTGTAGCAGACCACGGGTAACCCGACCGATTACCTCCCCTAATCTCCTCCTTCAGCGGCTTGGGAACCACTTAGAACAGCAAGGGACCCTTACCCCCCTCCCCCCCAAAAAAAGAAACTGGACGAGACACAGCTCTGGAAGTACAACACAGACTGAACCATCTACATAAGGGCTTATACATATATATATAAATATAAGACTTTAGATCAAGAATGGGCTTCTTTTCAATCAGTGCAATTGGTTTAGAGTTGTTTGGGTAAAATGTTGGGAGATACTGTAGCTACAAAGAACTGATTTCAATGCCATGTGGAAAAGTTGCAGGTAAATCTATTTCGCTATGTCAAGTACCATAATTGTAGCAATACAACTAATGTACTACAATAATGTGCATCTAAATAAATAGCATCATCTAATGACTACAAGTGACTGCTAATTAACTCACCAACGTGTCACATTAGGTGCAAGGGACATAATTTTTTAGATGTGAAAATAACTTAAGTGCAGTATCTTATATAATTATTATGAAGCTATTTTCACAGCTCAGAATCATAATCTATTCCAAAATATATCATATATTTAAAAAAAAAAAAAATGGAGAGATAGTTCTGTGTTTATTGTAGTCTCATTTCAGAAGACCTGAACACACAGTCATCTCACTGTGTCCCATGATTCCTTGCAGGGGCTACACCTAGGCATGGTGGGCGTATGCAAACATCAGTTGTTAGTGGGATGGCAGTTATCAAAGACGGCAGTCATACCATGTTGGTAGTCTATTATTTTTTTACATTAGCGTGGGAGGAAGATGAAAGAATTATATTCCTGTAATCTAGACAAGACAATGTGTACATTAAATGATATTCCTTATTATGTTGCACAATGTCTTTGATTCATGACAAAAAAAACGTAAAAATCTAGAATGTTAGCATACACTTTTCTCTACTTACTATCTGTCTGTCTATTAGTATTACTGTCTGTATGGTTGTCTGCATGCCTCCCTATGCAAATGTGTTTGTCTGTGAGTAAGTACTTGTACACTATTATGATTTTAAATGCTCGGCAAGCTTTAATTCGTATACTTTAATCCTTACTTTTTTTAGTTTTACGTTTTGTTTTATTTTGGCAAGTTTTCTACTGACTAATGTTTACTTTTATGGTTCGTGAATGATGGCATTTAATTATTTGTTGTTTTTTTTTTGTCCTTGGTTTTAAAATAGAATTGTTGAATGCCATAATGACTATCATTAGAATTGGCTCGCATATACTTGTTTACCATCATCAATAAGAAAAAGTCATGTCCTTTGCAAGCAGGAATAATGCTTGTGACTCATTCCTGTGAAGTTACATTAGGATTGATTCAATACTTCCAACCCAAAAACAATATTGAATGAATTGCTGTCCATGCACTGTAAAATTATAAATATACTTAGACCTCTCATTATCCATCCATGTTTGTTTATGTCGTACCGTTCTAACACAAGTAGTACAAACAATTATGCAAATACAATTTCAAGATTTATTCCCAAGCAGTGTGCTATATTGGTATCGGGTTGACAACTGCCTGATGAAATGTGATTTAGATGGATTTTTCCCAACTCTGATATGGTCCAAACATTGCACGTGAATCATGAATCACAAGTGCTTGTTTAGGGAATAAATGCCACAGATTAAACTGATTAGTTGTTAACAAAAAATCTTATCCATTTTGAAACATTTTTCACAGAAACAACATTGAAATACAAAGACCGACCTAGTAGGAATAAATATTAGCTCTAATACCAAAATAAACAACATGGATAATAGGTGAAAGCCCTGTCTTGTGTCATTCCCAATGGATACCAGTATTGGTATCACCTTGACTGATGATTGTTCGTTATCATATAGGGACAAAATCCAATCTCGCATAGATGGGCCTAATCCATTGTGGAGGATACCACCCACGAGGTAGCCCCAATCCACCCCGGCAAACACTTAATTAATTGTAATTAATTTTATTTATTTCAAAACATATACAAGAGATACAAAAGACAATGACCTCGATTTAAGAATTTTGGATAAGTTTTCCAAATGAATTAATCTTTTTGGATAAACTTTTTTAAATCATATTTTAAATATATTTACATATTGCAAATATATCATATATTAAAAGATATATGAATATATCAAAATATTTACATTTAAAAATAATAAATAATTTTAAGGGATAAGGAAGTAGAGACAATATTTCCAATCCGTAGGATAACAATATCTATCTGTAAAGTGTCAGGACCTGGAACGGAATATACATTTCAAATCTACGGTTTAGTGGCAAGGACAGAAAGAAAATGCTGGGAATGCTTAGGGATGATAGCAGGGACCTTTCAAGATATCATGTATGAACTGGAAAGAAACATGGCAATAGTTAAATTATATACTTTCAGAATAAGTGCAATAAAGAAATAGAATGATCTGCCTTGGGAAGCTGTTTTAGAAAATACAGTTGATGTCTAGGTTTTGATAATTTGTTTTACTATGGCAGTGTTCTCAAGGCTAACAAAGCTAACGTATTGCTGTATTGCACTATGTCTCTCGAATGTTTCAATATGCTATTACATTAGTCCTGGTATGGACAAATAATTTTCTAATTAAGCGTTTTGAACAAAAACTAAAAATAATAGAGGTATTGTTAACAACTTGTTGATCCAAGGATAAATCCGATTGTCATTGTTGTTTAAATTAAAATTCTTTCCATTCTTAGGCCACAAGTAGAAATAATTCAGATTATCAGTTTTCTTTCATATTAATGGTATAAACTATGATTTATAGTGGAATTTCTATTGACTTGAGTTTTTATTTAACTTCGATTGCTATTTCCTTTGTAACTCAATAATCTGAAACTTTTATCAACAGGTTTAACATGGTTGTGAAGAACACTTGAATGTGAAACATTTTTTGAATTCTTTCCACAAATGTTAATCAGTCCCAACCTTCATACCACTTGCCATTGGTATCTGGGAAGGTGAATACCATTGGTATCTGGGAAGGTGAATACCATTGGTATCTGGGAAGGTGAATACCATTGGTATCCGGGAAGGTGAATACCATTGGTATCTGGGAAGGTGAATACCATTGGTATCCGGGAAGGTGAATACCATTGGTATCCGGGAAGGTGAATACCATTGGTATCTGGGAAGGTGAATACCATTGGTATCCGGGAAGGTGAATACCATTGGTATCCGGGAAGGTGAATACCATTGGTATCTGGGAAGGTGAATACCATTGGTATCTGGGAAGGTGAATATCATTGGTATCTGGGAAGGTGAATACCATTGGTATCTGGGAAGGTGAATACCATTGGTATCTGGGAAGGTGAATACCATTGGTATCTGGCTACTCTGACAGTTTCCGAGGTGGGATTAGTGTGTGTTATGATAAACTGAGGGCTTCAGGAAAAGATATACAATTACAAAAACACTATTGTAAAATGAAAATAAGCACACAAATCCAGGTAGCCCCGGTGATCTCATTTTTTATATTGTAGGTGAAAGGAGAACTGCATTTATAAGAAGAGTATTTGGTATCAAATTTCTGTAATAAATCACTGCTATGTCACAAACTGAGGAAAATTATAGACAAATAAATATTAATAACATATCTAAATAATCAACTAGTAAAGTGCTGGTTTTTCCAGGGTAACATTTTTTGTTTTTGTAAATTTTAATATTGCAGCTTAAATTTACAATGATTTACCATCAATAATGTGACAAATGACTATATCTTATGATCAACATTACAAACAATGGCATATCTCTATTTAGAATACCCAGAGCTGTAATGTTCATTTTTAAAATATGCTTTGTTTGTTTTTTTTTTGTTTCTTTTAATTATTATTTCACAGAACAATAGTCATGCAAATGACGCAATTAGATGCTCATTACTTTTTTATAACTGTGCTTTAATAATAGAATCCAAGTAACTGCTTTAACCCCTTAAGGACCAAACTTCTGGAATAAAAGGGAATCATGACATGTCACACATGTCATGTGTCCTTAAGGGGTTAAAGCCTATGTTTGTCTTTTTTACCTTTCAGATTTTTGTTTTAATTTGCATTGATATTTTTAACATCAAACTCATGTTAGGAACTATTAATCACATTTACTTCAAGCTTGCATAAAGCCAGAGATATCACAAGATGATTCTTCATTAGCATCATACAGCACAGGGAAATATTTAAAGATGCTTCACTGTTAATTTATACACTGTGAAAGAGGACAGACTGATAACCTTGACCCAGTTCTCTTCCCGACATGTAGCGCACGAGCTGCCCACAAGAACTTGAATAATTTAAGATAACATTATTTCTTATCTCCAAGATCATTTTTTGAATCCAGTATCAGATTTTATATACACGATAGATAGGTAGGTAGATGGATGGATAGACAGACAGATGGCCAGAAATAAAGATATAAATTTAATAATGGATACATTCTGTAAACCCTGTATTGATTGATGGGTCATGTCGAATTATGCATTAAAAACTACACAGTGGAAGGGTTCTGATCTCACTGCAGCAGCAGGACATACATGTACTGGCCTGCCCAAGATTTGTGGAATTAACACTATTAGGGAGCAGCTAATATTGGCATTTACCACCATTATTTCAGTTCCGCTGTGATATGATTTGTGAGGAGAGGGGCAGATAAGGGAGAGAGCATGCTTCTGTTCCCACAGCTTCTATCTCGGGATATTGTCATTGCGAGAGGGGTGAAACTGAGGCGAGCAACTGCAAATGTCATTACTCCCACTAAACATTTTCTATGTGAATTTGTTGTACAGCAGAGGGCAATGATAACCTGAGAGTGTTGGAGCAAAAAATGGAAGAAAACCGTGAGTGGACAACCAAAGATTTGAGATTTGTTACATTGTAATCACTACAATGAGCTGTAGTGGTTATGGCTCTTTGAGTTCCCTGTAAAGGGACACTATAGGTATAGGTACCCAAACAACTTCATCTCATTGAAGTGGTCTGGGTATAATTTTCCTGTCCCTCTTAGTTCTGCGATACAAAACATAGAATTTTTGAGAAACCGTAATGTTTACATTGCAGCACTAAGATTGCCTCTAGTGACCGTCTACCAGAGTTTCACAGAGTTTGTCTCTGTGAAACAATGCTGGACATTCTCACACTCTGCATAAGGATGTCCAGAATCAGAGAAAACCCCATAAGAAAGCATTGAGGCGTTCTTATCAGTCCCAACCTTCATACCACATGCCATTGGCATCTGGAAAGGTGAATGCCATTGGGAGCTGGCTACTCTGACAGTTTCCGAGGTGGGATTAGTGTTTCTTACGATAATTTGAGGGCTTCAGGAAAGGATGTAAAATTACAAAAACACTATTTTTTGTGAAACAATGCTGGACATCCTCACACTCTTCATAAGGATGTTCAGAATCAGAGAAAACCCCATAAGAAAGCATTGAGGCCTAATGCACGTGCGGCACTCGGATGACCCCTCATCAGATTACGTTGGAGGGGGCGGAGTGCGAACCAACACTGAGTGACATATGCACTGGAATCAGGTTAATGATTTTTTTAAGACTGGTCAGGTTAATGACTTTTTAAGACCTTTATTTGCTGAAGGTGGACAGCGGGGGACCGGAGGACACTATAGTGCTAGGAATACAACTTTGTATTCTTGACACTATAGTTTTCCTTTAGCAGGGCAACGTCAATTCTCTGGTAATTAAACCATTGAATAAATTATTGAAAATCACCTATAATTTGTGTTAAACTTGTGTTGATGAAATTGTGTTCCTTTTATCCATCTAGATCTCTATATGTAATATATCTATATCTAGATTTCTATCTGTACTATTTATATATCTATATCTAGATCTCTATCTGTAATATATCTATCTAGATCTCTATCTGTAATATATCTATCTAGATCTCTATATGTAATATATCTATCAGGATCTCTATGTGTAATATATCTAGATCTAGATTGCTATCTGTAATATATCTTTATCTGGATTTCTATCAATACTATATCTCTATCTAAATCTCTATCTGTAATATGTCTCTATCTAGATCGCTTTCTGTAATACATCTCTATCTAAATCAGTCTGTAATATATCTCTATCTAGATTTATTTCCATAATATATCTAGATCTCTTTCTGTAATATATCTCTGTCTCTATCTGTATCTCTTTCTGTTATATATCCTCCTTGCTCAGTTTTAGTAGTTCTCAGTCCAATGCAATATGTATAGTTTTAGACTCTTAATCATAAGAACACAATAATACAACAATACATTACAAATTATAAACACTAAATGTGCAGGGCTCATGACTAATTGTATGTGTAGGGGGCGTTGCTAGATGGCATAAAGACTATATTTTTTATTGCCCTTTATTGCCCCTCCTACATATTAGCTTAAGCCTGCCGAATCTAAACTTAATTTCCCACCCCAAGCTCCACCTAAACCATTATATATACACAAAGTGTTATACATACACACCTTCACACACTCACAAGTACACAAAAACTGTTCCACATTCACAAGCATTGCCCCCACCCCCAGCCTTTAGACTCCTTTCCCTGATGGTCCAATGTATCTGCTCTGAACCTCCTCCGGGCAGTGTATTCCTTCTTGCGGCCGGAGCTCATAGGCACAATGTTGGTGGCTATCACCTAGTGAAGGTGCTCTCTATTCCTCCACACACATTTTTCTCACATTTGTGCCATTTAATACCCCCCCCCCCTCCCCATGTCAGAATTTAGCCCCATGGCTTTTTTGTTGACCCACTTTGGGCTCTAGCCTGGGTCAGCCACCATTATGTTGATGCTACTGTGTGTGTGATTATTGTGCACAGATGATCAGGAGTGGGAGGTCTAATTTTAGACCAGGCATCCTGGATTAAGTTAAAGGATCACTATAGGTTCAGGAACACAAACATGTATTCCTGACCCTATAGTGTTAAAACCACCATCTAGCCCCCCTGGGCCCCTCATGCCTCCATAAATATAGTAACAATCTTACTGTATACAAGCCTGAATCTGTAACTCTGCATGCTGTTAGACTCAAAAACAAGCAGTCTGCTGACATGTGGTAGCCTGATCCAATCACAATGCTTCCCCACAGGATTGGCTGAGACTGACAAAGAGGCAGGTCAGAGCCAGCATGATTCAAACACAGCCCTGGCCAATCAGCATCTCCTCATAGAGATTAATTGAATCAGTGCCTCTCTATGAGGAAAGTTCAGTGTCTGCATGCAGAGGGAGGAGACACTGAATGTTTGGATGCATTTTAGGCAGCCATGACCCAGGAAGGATCTCTAACAGCCATTTGAGGCGTGGCCAGTGAAGTTATCACTAGGCTGTAATGTAAACACTGCAATTTCTCAGAAAAGACCGTGTTTACAGCAAAAAGCCTGAAGGTAATGATTCTACTCACCAGAACAAATTCAATAAGCTGTAGTTGTTCTGGTGACTATAGTGTCCCTTTAACTCTGGTTCTCACTGCATTTTTTAGATTGTTTCCTTGGACGTTTCTTGCCAGCGATTTTGGAAAGTAATAGAATTCTAATAAATGTGAAAACAGATACTACTGCATATATAATTCCATGATTTAGTTGCCTATAATCTAGTTATGCTTTAGTTTCACCTGGAACCAAGCTGTGCATAGACCAACAAAAAGTGTCTTCAAAACATCACCAGTTATAATCATCGCTTGATTAAGGCCTCTGTGTAGGCCAAAACGTTGCACTTTTTGTTTCCAATAAACCTGCCTTCCGGCAGCAATCTTCATTTATTTTATCTTCAAAAGATCACCAGTCAGGCACTTAGAGTTCAATTTGATACTATCTGTCTAACTAACCCTTCCTTATGTTTTTATTATTCAGTTTGTATATACTAATAAGTACGAGAATAAAAAAATAATCTAATAATATTTAATCAGGTAGGGTGCATTATCAGATGAAGACCCAAAGTAATGTTACTAATTTTATTGAAGTCAGAAGTGTGAACTGATCTTGATCATATCATTCTTACCACACTCTTATGTTGCCAGATGTTACACACTCTTATGGTAAATTAAATTCACGTGGCACAAACAGAGCCGCTTTTGAATTAAATTTTGTTTTAATCTTTTAATATTACGAGAATCTATTTTTTATACTGAAGGTTTTTTTTGCGAGTAGAATCAGATTTTCCAGTGGATTCTTTCAAGGAAGCCATGTTTATAAATGTATAATAAGCATATCATCAATTATAAAGACTCTACTGTTCATCTATTGTTTTGATCGCAGGTTTTCTTTTTGTTTCAAATCCATTTAACATTATGAATATTTCATAATATAGTATTCTTTTCCTTTTTATTAAACTAACTAATTCTTGTGATTCACGAGTTAACCTTGAGTCAATGTCAACGTGTCTGCCTTGAGAATAAAAAGATTAATCCTTTTCTTATATATTATATATTGTGGCAGGTGCTTTCTTTCACAGCTTCTAGAAACTAGAAAGAAAAATCAACGTGAATCCCACACAAGCACAAGTTACTAGCAAGTGGGGATGGGGAAAATTTTCCACCCAAATGAAAAAAACTTTTTTTGCAGTTTTTTTTTTCTCTCCTGTTTAATCTCTTTCAATATATATATATATGCTCAACTGGTAAACAAAAATAAAACAAATAAAATGTTATTTTCCGAAGAGAAGAAGCAAGAGTTACCACAAGCAAAAAAAGTGATTTCCTGCGTTGACAGCAGGCAGTCAGGTAGCAATTTCCACACTTAAATTTCGCTTAATTTATTTCTCAAAATCTGTTCTTATAGATCGAAGACCTGCATGCTAGCTTCCTACCTATCTGTACAAACATGAAAAGTGCACTCATATGTAGTACTTTATTAATTTAGTAATTTATTATGGTTTACCTGGTGACATGCTTGTCAAAGAAAAATAACATTAGATTCACTAAGCTGTGAGTTCCAGCTGTCTCATGCAAATTTAAACCCAAATATTCAAGTTAAGAAATACATCATTTGCTTCCCAACGCTATATTGACATACATTTTGTAAGTCACAAAGTTTTTTGAATGTAATCTCTTATCTCTGATTTTATTGAATTAAGCGTGAAAGAATCCTCAGGTACCACAACAACTTCATATGAATGAGTACATCAATTATGAGTTCATATGCTTATTAAAAAAAATCCAGATTTATTACTCATAACTAGAATAAGGATTAGGACCTCCTAAGATTGTCCTACTGCACTTTACACTTGAGCCACGTGCCCATATTGGCTCCAGGCTTGTGAGTGTGCCTTTCATATTGCTATTTTATATCCCATATTGCATATAGACATTTCTGCTGTATTATTCCTTATATTTTATGTTCTATGTACCTATTGACATTTCAGTGCTCTCCCATATGTATGTATTTTTCATTATTCTTGTAAAGATGGTTGGGGATTCCACTCAGGTATTTTTAAGCACTAAAAAGTCTCTCTCGCTGTCCACTGTGTATTTTTTTTGTATTAAGTTGTTATGGTGTCTGGAGTCCCCAGACACTTTCTTACCTTAATGTATTGAATTGTTTAACACTAAAAAACAGGTGTTGGTCTCTCCCTCTCCTGTTCTGCTTGCTCTATTATCTCCTCTGTATAATCCCATACAGATTCCTTCAAATTCAGCCATTCGCCAACTATATAAGTGACAAAGCTATAAATTCCAAATTAATTTGGTTTAAATAGTTTAGTTAAATACAAGGCAGATGAGGTAATTGATTTTGCACTGGGTACAAATACTTGAAGAATGCATCATCCAAGCGCATTACTGAGAACTTGGCTTCATGCCACGGGAATGCCATTTATTCTAATTTATAGTTGGGGTTTAGCATAAAATAAAGGGAACACTAGAGTAATTGATAAAACCATTTAACTGGAAAAATAGGTCATGTTCATCGTTGTACTCTAACGTGAAAAATAACCTTATTTTATTTACAGATAATGTTCATTACTGACAGATCTCCTGGATTTTTCCAGACTCCGGTAACACTGACCTAATGAAAAGTGAAATATATTTATTTAATTGTACGGTCAAATTTGCAATTTAAAACTCAAACAGCTTTTGCTTCAAATTGTTCCACTATCTTGATTTTGAACAATAAGTGGACAAACCTATATTTAACCTTTAACTTGAGTCAACATTGGATATTAGTTAATTCATTCAAGTCCAACGTAAACCTTTCTCCAGAGCAATCAATGTGAAGAAGATGAAATTTCTAGCAAATCTTGGTATTATGCCATAAGATCATAAATGGCCAACTAATAACCCATGCTTACAAGATATTACCAGGGCTCAAAAGCAGCCAAGAAACAGACGAGGCAAGATAACATAATGCTATATTTTTAATACGAACTGCATTTATTTCACAGCACAATTCTCATATATTTCCATAGAATATGGTTTTACTTGAATGTTTGTGTAATTATATGTTAGCAAATATTTTTGTCAATAACAAAGGGGAACAGTTATCACCCAACTACTGGTAAAAGAATGCCGTAGTTCATACTCCAACTGTTGTGTCTTTAATTCACGTTTTAGATTTCAGTGTTAGAGTTCAGATACCATTACGATAAACTTGTCAAACTAACCTAATTTCATTCTACAAGGAAGTAAGTAGAAGTATAGATCAGGGTGTTGCAGTGGATGTGATCTACTTGGATTTTGCCAAGGCATTTGAAGACTAACCTATTGTGAGGAACCATATCAAACTAAAAGAAATTGGTCTAAATAAATATTCTTGTTCTTGGGTAGAACATTGGCTTAAGGATAGAGTGCAACGAGTTGCCATTAATGGTAAATATTCAGGCTGGACAAAAGTGGCAAGTCCCTCAGATTTCTGTTTTGTGAGTGCTGCTATTTAACATATGTATAGATGATCTTGAAATAGGCATTGAAAGCCATGTTTCAGTGTTTGCAGATGACACAACACTTTGTAAAGTAATAAAATGTGAGCAGGATATTGCTTTGCTGCAGAGGGATTTGGATAGATTGGGGGACTGGGCACTAAAATGGCAGATGGAATTTAATGTAGAGAAATGCAAAGTTATGCACTTTGGGGTCAAGAATGCACAAGCAATTTACACCCTAAATGGTAGTGAATTAGGGATAACCACACACGAGAAGGATTTAGGGATTGTTATAGACAACAAATTAGGCAGCAATATCCAATGTCAATCTGCAGTTGCTAAGGCCAGTAAAGTTTTGTCATGTATAAATAGGGGCATAAATTCTCGGGATGAAAATATAATTTTGCCTCTTTATAAAATCAGTGGTAGGACCACACCTTGAATATGCTGTGCAACTTTGGGCACCTGTTCTAAAGAAGGATATCATGGCACTAGAAAAAGTGCAGAGACGAGCTACAAAATTGATAAATGGAGCATTTTAGTTATGAAGAAAGGTTAAATAATTTAAGTCTCTTTAGTTTGGAAAAACGGCACCTGAGAGGGGATATGATAACATTATACAAATATATTCGGGGCCAGTACAAACCATTATCTGGAAATCTATTCATAAACAGGGCTATACATAGGACACGAGGTGATGCATTTAGGCTGGAAGAAAGGAGATTTAATCTAAGGCAAAGAAAAGTTTTTTTTACAGTAAGCGTAATAAGGATATGGAATGAAAATGTTTAAACTGCAATTGGATAAATACTTGCAAAAACATAACATACAGGGATATAATTTCTAATTAATGGGGTAATAGCTGCTTGATCCAAGGAGATATCCGACTGCCATTTTCGGGTTAAGAAGGAATTTTTTCCTAGTTTGTTGCAAAATTTGAAGTGCTTCAGACTGGGTTTTTTGCCTTCTTTTGGATCAACAGCAAAAACATATGTGAGGAAGGCTGAACTTGATGGACGCAAGTCTCTTTTCAGCTATGTAACTATGTAACTTAGCTGAATTACCATCTGAAATCAATGAACCAAGTATTATTCAGTTGGACAATATTAACAACTATACTTCCAGGCCTCCCAGGATATCTTTACTAGCAAAAGCTAAATGTATCCATCATTCTTTATCTATATATTTTAAAAAGTTCATGCTCTTCATTTTGTATTTGATATATTGTGAAAATGTATTCACCTTGAGAAAGTGTAACAGACAGTGGATGTACACAGTGTCAGCTGTCACAGTTCAGAATTATATGATTTAATGTAATGTAATATTCTCAAATATATAAATATAGTCAAAGGGAAATGTGGATCCACGATTTGATTAGCAGTATTTTGTGGCGCCCCTTTTATGGGAGATGTAACAAGTGCTTTTCTTGCAAAGTTTCATATTATCAAATAATCTCCAGGAGTTATAGCATGCAATGGTTTAATTATTGCCACCTGTACAGCATTTGACCTTTTGTAAAAACACTCAAGGCTTGCGTTAATGACATGCAAATATTACACACTTTACCTTTTAAAACATAAAATTCATACTCAACAATGATTGCAATATGATTCATGTTGTCATCCCAAAAAACAGAAAACAAAAAACGTAATAGATATACACAATGGATACCCAGCAGAGGTGCCAACACAAAAAGCACCTTCATGGATATTTACATACACAATAACCAGTCCGAAATAAAATTGTAAAATTAGTAAATAAACACACTGTTTTCTATGCTTAGGGCATATTACATTTTTACTAAGGGTGATTAACAAACTGTTAAACTGGTTGACAAATGTGATCAATTATAATGTAATCTTAACTAACATCTCCAATTAAAGATTTGACTCCATTCTCAAACTTATTCACACATTTATTTACAAACATATTTTTTAAATTTCTACAAACTATTTGACTTCAACGGAAGCAGACCACAAATCAGAGCCTTTCAGAGCTGCTAGAACTACTCCAACTCACATTGCTCTTGGACAACAGTAATAACTTTAGTATTCAATAGCCAATAAAACAATTATTTAACCCCTTAAGGACTGAGCCAAATGTACACGTTGTGATCCAAACAAAACGTAAACAAAAACTAGAATTTGTGCTATATGTCTGTTCTGGCGTAATTCGCCTATTTCATATTATGTGCACCCACACTTATTATATATCTTTTTTTTTCCAGGGGAAACAGGGCTTTAATTTAACATCAAATATTTAGGTATGAAACATAATCTTCTATGAATAAAATATAAAAAAATGGGAAAAAATAAGAATTTTCAATTTTTTTTAGTTCTACGTGAAATTCTAACTGTGAGTGTCGTAATACGGTTTACTTTTACTGCAATAAAATACAGATATTTGTATTCAGCGATGTCTCACGTGTAAAACAGTACCCCCTATGTACAGGTTTTATGGTGTTTTGGGAAGTTACAGGGTCAAATATAGCGTGTTACATTTTTCAGTTTTTTCACATTGAAATTCGCCAGATTGGTTACGTTGCCTTTGAGACCGAATGGTAGCCCAGGAATGAGAATTACCCCCATGATGGCATACCATTTGCAAAAGTAGACAACCTTTTAAGTCCGTTATGAACTGGATTTTCTACAAGGATTTGTAATATTATCTGTGATCATAAAAACTGGGTGTGATTTTGCAGATTATTTATTTACATATTACAGATTTACATTTTTTTGGATTCCTTTTATTGAAATATTGAGTTATATCTTCATCTACCACTAGTAACTGAAGTATTGACATTTAGTCAGCATGTATCAAAGCAATCCTTAGCAATAGAAAATTCCCAAACCATCTACTATCAGTAATGTTGCCTAACTGTTATCTGCTTAAAACAAAATCTAGCTGGTGATGTTGATCCTCATTATCTGATACTGTGAGAGTAATGACAAAAAATTGTGGTTTTATGGAATTTCTGTTTATATCACAGGTTGAAGTTTATAGAAAGCCAAGTTCATTGATTAATCTAATAATTTACAGGTGTATTTAACCGATCCACAGGAGCATTGCAGTGTTTATGGGCTTTCTTTTAAGCAGCACTGTCATGTCCACATCCCACCTCCTGACACCTATACATTTAATTGTCCCCCTAGTCACCCCCAAATAGCTCTAGGTCCCCCATTTATCCTATTTAAAAAAAACCTCTTTATTTCTTGTCTGGGTCTATGTCCTAGGTGCTGCCATCTTAGTGCTCCCACACGAAAGCCCTATGGGACACGTTATCTGCCCACACAAACTCAGTCTGTGAAATTTGCACACATGTCTAGTTGAAAACTTCAGCATTCGCTCTAGTCCAAATTTTGGACCAAATTTCAGCTATTCGTTCATTCGTCAGAAAGATAAATGTAGAATAGAAATTACAACGAACAAACGAAGACCGAATTACAATTTGGTCTTTCTTCGTTTGTTTAATTTGTTACAAGTACGGAGCTACTGGCCTCACGACTCTCTCCATCTAATATATAAAAATAGAAGTGACATGGAGCTGTAATTTCCACCACTTTCAAAATATTCCTCCATGCCCCCCCCCCAATCTGACCCCCATATTAACATAAGGGCGATTAAAATCACCCTCCGGCCTCTACTTGCTGTGAGGCAAGTAGGGACTGCTCACAGTTGTAAAAAAAAAGCCCCCCAATCCATGGTGGAGCACCAAATAAAATAATTAACACCTGTGCCCAGTGTGTGGGGGCTCTTAAATTAAACTCTTAAGCTCTACGGGGGGGGGGGGGGAGAATGGTTCCCGGATCCGAAGGTAGCGGAACCTCGCTAATTGCTCAGGGGGCTACTTTCCCACGGTTCCCAGATCTTCTGGAAATTTTTCATGGTTCCCCTAACCCTAGCTGTCAGGTCATCCATTAAATGTACTTCCTTGACCCTGTTTATGACCCCCGCCATAGATGGAGTACCCTGTTTAAGCCAATCTGCGATCGCCTAGCCGCTAGAGTAATTTTGTGTATAAGCTTTTGTTCATTTCTGGACCACCCATCGAGTGATCTGGTATATCGAGTATAGCCAGGGATCCAATGCAGGGTCTCTGGAGAACACTTGGGTCAGCAGGTGCCTGATCTGAGCCCAGAAGCGTTCTATCTGTGGGCATTCCTTCCAAAATTCTTAGTCCAATACACAAGGGACACACATATCACAAATAAAAGGTCATACTCAGAAGTCTAAAGACAGAAAACATAAAAGATGTCACCAAAATCCAATACGTTGTGCAATAAGGATGTCAAGGTAAGGCACCTAAAAATATTGTAAATATGACTAATACAATTAGTGTTTAAATTGTGTACATATACATCATCTACTTTTGTGGGAAAATATTTAATTTTTATTTTCTTTAGCTCAAATATATTTCTGAAAGTATAGTCACTGTCTGTAGTGAGGTTTATAATTTATTCCATCTATTTCCAAATTAATCGTAGAAAGCTGAATCTCTGAATCATGCTTCTTTGATTAACATCAACTATTTTCTTTCACATTTAACAGCTTTAACGATAAAATTGCAGTGTTTTCCTAAACTCAAGTGATTTCACAGAGCCACTGGTGTTGTTTAGAAGTGTTTTTAAAATTGATTGAAATCATTTTGATCCATTGTTTGCGTGGTATTTGCTATGTAGGTAGTAAAGAATCAGACACACAGAATAAACACCGACATTGGCCAAGGCAATCATTTTCATTACAAAAGAATGAATAAAGGCTAAAAAGGGATAAAGTACAATCCCAAAAAATGAAACATTACATATTTCGCTGATGATACATTATTTTAGAGTTTAAAATGTGGTTTGAGGAACTCTTGATTCTTATTTTTAAATTATGGGTTGGAGAAAGAATTGTGAGGAGCTAAAGCTGGACAATTGTATGGATGGAATAACATGCAGTATTGTTAAAGACGTTAGGACAGAGTTTGGGATTTTAAATGAAATTGCACTTTACTTTTGCGTTGTATAAACTGTGCTGCCAACTAAAAAGGAGTCACAATGGCCACCTGCATAGATTAATGGCAAGGTAGAAGATGTATTATAAAACAACACACATAGGCTATTATACATTGTAAAAGAATGCTTGATAATGCATTATTGTAAATAATAAAAAGAAAATCACAACAATATTCCTTTAAAGGGTTAATTGAGGGAGAGCATAGTATTATGCACAGTCTTCAAAAAAATATATTGAGTTATTTGCTAAAGTAAGCAATGAGGGCCACTGATATGAAATTTCAAGCCAAAATCACTGAGACTGAAAGATTCTGCAAGTTATTTTCCCAGTTAATAAACGATATTTGCCTAATATTTGATCCTCTCCTCAATTCACATTCAGTGATCAACTATTCCTGCTTTTATTTTATTTATTTTGCATTTTACTGTAAGAAATGTTTATGCTGCACCTGAAGTTCTATACTCCCATTTTTCCTTCAAAAGACATATTTTTGTTCAATTTTTTTATAAGATATGATACAGTAAATCTTAGTTGTATCTATTTATTTTTGAAAATGTGAAATAAATCATTTAGGCATTTAGGTGGGCTTTATCTATTCATCGTCTCTCTCTTACTCTTTTAGTCATTCTCTGTCAGCTAAATAGGAAGACTCATCCAAATGGTCATTTTTCAAGGATGTCATGCCGTGCTGTAGATACATTTGAATCATGTTTTCTGAATCCATTGTAAAACACTGTATATTTGTTCTAATGTAACATCTCTCTCTGATGCTTCTCATCTCTAAGCCATAGGGCACATCAATAAAAAAGCTACAAGATGCCCATGTGTTCGTTCACAAGAGGATATGTTTTGATGTTCAAGATCAGTTTTTTTGAAAAGGAGAAAAAATGAAAAATAAATCCAGCTATCAACATTAAGACTGCTGTTTTCTAACATTTCGATTCTGAAGGGACATTCATGACCACGTATTATCATATGATACTATAAAATGATTTTAGGTTGTTTAGATGCACTGTGGGTGTCGTGGGGCATTAGATATACAGTTAATAAACACAACTGAACCAGTGAAGTCACCAAATGCTCACCTTACACATTTTTATACAAAGATGGAACCAGCTAATACATGCCATTGGTGACTCCTCCCGTTGTACATGTTTGAACCACCTTTTAGAACAGGGAATGCTCATAGATCTCCCCAATAAGTTTCTTATTACTATTATTACAGTGCTCTATTGCTAAAGGAACACTACAGGCAAACATCCAACTTTATCCCATTGAAGTTGTCTGAGTGCAGTGTGCCATTCTTCTTATCTCTGCAATGTAACACATTTCTAGAGGTTCTTAAAGACACTAGAGGAGCTTCCTGCTGTTTCACAGAGTTTAACTCAATGAAACAATATTGTACATCCTTGTGCTTTGCATGAGGTGTCCAAGGTCTTAAAAATTCCCATAACAAAGTATTAAGTCAATGCTTTCCTATAGCGAGGGCCTAATGCATGCATGGTGCTTGCCGCTCATGCACATTAGGTTCCCCCCTTGTCATCAGAGGAGGCAGAGACTGACCAGCACCAAGGGACCTGGGAGCTGGAATAAGGTAAGAGAAAAAAGGGGGTTTGCATCCTTTCATCTTGTGTAGAGAGGTAGTGAGGTCAGAGGGACACTATAGTGGTAGGAATACAAAGCTGTATTCCTGACACAAAGCCAGACAGATTATTACTTGAACCTTACTATTGTAGCTTTATATACCAGTGTCGTCTACCAAGGCAGCCAAGATTGTTTCCACCTGCCAAGTCTAACCTAATTGACTGATTCCTTTAACCACAGGAGAAATGGCAATGTTAGATTAATTAGATAATTTCTGATTGGCCCACACAGGTGTACAGTAATCTTCACCTCAAAACTCATGAAACAAGTAACACACACTTTGTAATTAGTTTCATTCAGAGTAGAATTTTCTGAACATCATGAGCTTACTAAAGAAAAAAGTTCAATATACCGTATATACTCGAGTATAAGACGAGTTTTTCAGCACATTTTTTGTGCTGAAAAACACTCACTCGTCTTATACTCGAGTCAGTTGTCTGTATTATGGCAATTTTCATTGCCATAATACAGACAAGGACCGGGGGCTGTCAGGAAGCTGTAACTTACCTTCACCGCAGCTCCTGTCAGCTCCCTTCTCTCTCCTCCGTCCGTGCAGCTCCCAGGTCAGCTTCCTCTGCAACTCTCGCGAGAGCCGCGGGGTCAGAGCGTTGCCACGGGTTACCGTGGCAACGCTCCGCGCGGCCGCGAGAGTTGCAGAGGAAGCTGACCTGGGAGCTGCACGGACGGAGGAGAGAGAAGGGAGCTGACATGAGCTGCGGTGAAGGTAAGTTACAGCTTCCTGACAGCCCCCCTCCTACAGCCCATCCACTGGACCACCAGGGAGTGAGAGCCCCCCTCCCTGGCCAGCTAACAAGCAGGGAGGGGGGACGAAAAAATAAATTAAAAAAATAATAATAAAATAAAAAAATAATAACATTAAAAAAAATAATAACATTAAAAAATATATATTACAATAATAATAATTAAATAATAATAATTAATAAAATGCCCACCCCCACCAATGCTCTGCACTCACACACACACACACACACTGCACTCTCACACACACACACACTGCACTCACACACACTGCATTCATACACACACTCATACACACACTGCACTGCATTCATTATATACACACACTGCACTCATACACACACTGCACTCATACACACACTGCATTCACACTGCACTCATACACACACTGCACTGCATTCATTATATACACACTGCACTCACACACTGCACTCATATACACACACTGCACTGCATTCATTATATACACACTGCACTCATACACACACACACTGCTCTCATACACACACACTGCACTCATATACACACACTGCACTCCATTCATTATATACACACTGCATTCATACACACACTGCATTCATACACACACACTGCATTCATACACACACACACTGCACTCATACATACACACTGCACTCATACACACACTGCATTCATTATATACACACTGCACTCACACACTGCATTCATTATATACACACTGCATACACACTGCACTCATACACACACTGCACTGCATTCATTATACACACACTGCACTCATACACACACTGCACTCATATACACACACTGCACTCATATACACACACTGCACTCCATTCATTATATACACACTGCATTCATACACACACTGCATACACACACAGCATTCATACACACACACTGCATTCATTATATACACACACTGTAAATAAATATTCAGTTAATATAACTTTTTCACACTCACACTGCATTCATACACTCACACTGCATTCATACACTCACACTGCATTCATTATACACACACTGTAAATAAATATTCAATTAATATATTTTTTTAGGATCTAATTTTATTTAGAAATTTACCAGTAGCTACTGCATTTCCAACCCTAGTCTTATACTCAAGTCAATAAGTTTTCCCAGTTTTTTGGGGTAAAATTAGGGGCCTCGGCTTATATTCGGGTCGGCTTATACTCGAGTATATACGGTAATCAAAACATTATTATGCCAAGAACATTCTAAAAAAAACACAACCTTTGACCGTTTTTTTTTTACCCACGCTGACCTCCACTGCCTCAAACCTGTATTTGTAGATGTTTATTGTGCACAACCCATTTTACTAAATGTCTAGTGCTATGATTTCTTCGGTGCTCCTATACCTGTTTATTTATAATGATTATTCTTATATTAGGCTTGTTGGCTCACTTCCTGTCTTGTAACAAGAAACGTTCTATTCTGCTCAGATAAAATGGACTTTGCAATAGCAAAACGAGGCAACTTATACAGCGCAGACCACATCAAAATATATTCCTCATCATGCTCTGCCTACCTGAACAATAATATCAGTAATCAACAAATCAAGCAATTTGTAAGCCAACTTCTAACTTCAAATTTAAAATAGAGACAAAGCCACAACAAATGGTGGAATAGAAAAAGAGGTTTCTAGCGATAACACGAATGCAAGCATGGGGTTAATTAATAATATTTGGCCTTCATGAAATCTTGTTACCTGCTACGTTAAATCATTGATAGGCTCAAACCACCACTGTGCAGGAAATGAATGTATTTAGTTTCTTACATTGATTTCTGCATTCTGATCAGCTGCTGTATTTGAAGGAAAAATTAAGCTTATTGTTGTTAAGTGGTGTAACAGATGTTGCAAGGCTACATTTTGACCTAGAGATTAAAGATGAAAAAATATGTTTGTATAGTAAAAAAGAAGTCAATCTGGATATGGATAAAACAAATTATATATGTAGCTTTGGCTGTATGCATGTATTTAATTATTTACCTGAAATAATATTTTTCTCTTTTTTTTTCCAAAGTATGTTCTTGAAGGAGCTAACATTGCAAAGAATGGATGTATATTAATAATAAAAATAAATAATAGATGTTCTCACCCCTCTTGGGTGGTATGTTTATTCTTCATTCTTGGGTTCTCTACCAGAGGCCTGGGAGTCTGAGTTCTGCAAAGTATCATAGCTGTTCCTAGAACTATACTCTTCTGGATAGCGATGTCAGATGTTCCACCTGGAATATGTTAAAACCACTCTTCCAACTTGGAGGTCATAGCCCTGAGTGGTCCTATCACAACTGGGACTACTACTGCCTTCCCTTTCCACATCCTTTCTAGCTCCTCTTTCAGCCCTTGGTATTTGTCCATCTTCTCATGTTTATTCTTCCTGATGCTGTATTCACTGGGTTTTGCCACTTGCACCACATCTGCAGTCTTCCATTCCTTGTCTACAACCAAGATGTCAGGCTGGTCGGCCAGTACTTGCTTGTCTGTTTGGATATGGAAGTCCAACAGGATTTTAGCCTTGGCATTCTCAACTACCTTTTGTGGTATCTCCCATCTGGATTTAGTCAGGTCCAGCCTATATTCTGTACAGATGTTTCGGTACACAATCCCAGCAACTTGGTTGTGTCTCTCCATGTATACTGTTTCTGCTAACATCTTGCATCCAGTGACTATGTGCTGGATTGTCTCAGAGTCCCTTTTGCACCTTGGGTCTTGCTTGGTATGGTCTACCACTGCTGGCCAATGATCATCTGCTTATTATCGGGGATATTGGTTATTTAGTTGGAAGTGTTTTATTTATTAGTTAATATCATATCAACCTGATCTTGTTATTTAAAAATTATGATTACCAATAATTTTTAAAAAGCGGAATGGATGCTTATCTTTTATATATTTTTTTCATTTTGTTGTTGTGACGGACACCTTCGCCGACGGATGCTCCTAGCGCTGCTCAAGGACCATCAGCACTTAACTTGACACCATAGGCATCGCAGACTCCACGAACCGCCGTAGCTTGGTTGGGATCTTGCCGTCTCCTTTCCACCCTGGGACTCCAACTTCTGGATCCAGGGGCATGTGGGAAGGATCTCTTCTACAAGAGAGTATAGCTGAGTCTCTCCTCCGAGAGAGTATAGCTGGGGCTCTCCTCCGAGAGTATAGCTGAAGAGAGAGAGCTCTTACAAGAGCTAGCAGTGATATAGCTGGTATAGCTGTTCCCTACAACAAGATACAAGGCTACAAGTTGAGGGTAAGAAGATCTGGTTTATTGAATGCAAGGGGCATTCCTTTTATACAGTTTTCCCCACAAGGTTACCACCCATGTGGACCTTGTTGGGCACCGAAAACACAAACAACCAATCATTTACAGACACACAGTTAAACACTCCCATTCATTACTGTAAATTCCTCCCCTCTGCTTGGGAGATAATTGAGTTAATTTCTGTATCAACTCAATTATAGTGATGTCGCGAACATAAAATTTTCCGTTCGCGAACGGCGAACGCGAGCTTCCGCAAATGTTCGCGAAACGGGCGAACCCGGCGAACCGCCATAGACTTCAATAGGCAGGCAAATTTTAAAACCTACAGGGACTCTTTCTGGCCACAATAGTAATGGAAATGTTGTTTCAAGGGGATTAACACCTGGACTGTGGAATGCCGGAGGGGGATCCATGGCAAAACTCCCATGGAAAATTACATAGTTGATGCAGAGTCTGGTTTTAATCCATAATGGGCATAAATCACCTAACATTCCTAAGTTGTTTGGAATAACGTGCTTTAAAACATCAGGTATGATGTTGTATCGATCAGAATATGCTCTGCATATTCCCCTGAGTTTTAATCACTTAGCTCTTTTTAGAGCTTGTTCCGGATACGCTCTCCTGGAGGAGAGGTCTTCCCCACACGGTCCTGGAGGACAGAAACTGATCCAGGGTGGAAGGAAGACGGCGCGGCTCCAGTTAAGCGACGGCGGTTGTGGAGTGTGCGGTGGTTGTGGTGTCCAGTGCGGTGCTTGTGGTCCTCGGCGCAAGCTAGGAAGCGTCCATCAACGGAGGGTACTTAGTCGGAGTACACGGAGCTCCGTTACATTGGTGGCAGCGGCGGGATGGCTTCCCTAGTGCGAGGAGCAGCATCCTTGGAACACCAAGCAAAACTGGAATATTGGTATAGTCACGTACGGTTTGACGCTATGCTGAAGAGGCGGTTGGTTGTCTACGGGCCCCACCTAACAGAGGAACTTGTACCGATAGTGAGGAGAGAACTGGCAGAGTATCTGCAGATGGAAGCAGAATATCGGGCAAAGATAGCGAAGTATTCCGTCCCTGCGCCCCAGCAAAAGCATGAGTTACAGGGAGCCGAAGGTGTCGTCCTTCCTCCCCCAGCAGCAGTGTGTACCCCAGGGGGCCGAAGGTGTCGTCCTTCCCCCCAGCGGCAGTGTGACATTCAGGGAGCCGAAGGTGTCGTCCTTCCTCCCCAGCGGCAGTGTGAACCCCAGGGGGCCGAAGGTGTCGTCCTTCCCCCCTAGCGGCAGTGTGTACCCCAGGGGGCCAAAGGTGTCGTCCTTCCTCCCCAGCGGCAGTGTGAACCCCAGGGGGCTGAAGGTGTCGTCCTTCCCCCCAGCGGCAGTGTGTACCCCAGGGAGCTGAAGGTGTCGTCCTTCCTCCCCAGCGGCAGTGTGTACCCCAGGGAGCCGAAGGTGTCATCCTTCCTCCCCAGCGGCAGTGTGAACCCCAGGGGGCCGAAGGTGTTGTCCTTCCTCCCCAGCGGCAGTGTGTACCCCAGGGAGCTGAAGGTGTCGTCCTTCCTCCCCAGCGGCAGTGTGAACCCCAGGGGGCCAAAGGTGTCGTCCTTCCCCCCCAGCGGCAGTGTGTTCCCCAGGGAGCTGAAGGTGTCGTCCTTCCTCCCCAGCGGCAGTGTGAACCCCAGGGGGCCGAAGGTGTCGTCCTTCCCCCCAGCGGCAGTGTGTACCCCAGGGAGCTGAAGGTGTCGTCCTTCCTCCCCAGCGGCAGTGTGAAACCCAGGGGGCCAAAGGTGTCGTCCTTCCCCCCCAGCGGCAGAGTGTACCCCAGGGAGCTGAAGGTGTCGTCCTTCCTCCCCAGCGGCAGTGTGTACCCCAGGGAGCTGAAGGTGTCGTCCTTCCTCCCCAGCGGCAGCCTGTGTTTCAGGGAGAGGAGCGCAGCACCCTCTCTCCCCAGCGGCAGCTTACCCTAACAAGGGGAGACACCAATCTCCCAGACGGCGCAGATGGGACCGTGGTCTCTGTGCCTGACCTACAGGGATGCTGGACAGCATGTCCAGATCTCCAACTACCCTCACAGGGACAACAGGAGGAGGGGCCAGGCTATGTTCCCAGCACTCCAGCAGAAGAGCTGGCAGCTGGGCAGAGTGCAGCCGGCCTCTGCCCTACCTTTGTCCCTGGTCCAGAGCCTGATGTCCTGCAGGCTATCCCAGCAGAAGAGCTGGCATCAGGGCAGAGCGCCACTGGCCTCTGCCCTTCAAGTCCCCTCAGCGTGTTACCCCATCACCACAGCAAAATACCCAGGTGCAGTAACTGTTTGTTGTGGGTGGGCTGCTCTTGTACTTTGTTGTTGTGGGCGGGCTACTCTGACATCTGTTTATTGTGGGTTGGTGGATCGACTAACGGAGGCACTGACCGACAGAAGGTCAGGTGCCTGGTTAGTCTTCCCCCCAAAGGGGAGATGTGTGACGAAGTGCCCTTCGCCACTTTGTCCTGGAGAGGCCTGCTTGCCTGCCTCCTCCCCTGTGACTATGGCCCTGGAAGATTGGGCCCTTTAAAAAACAGTATTCAGCCCTAACAGAGTGCATGTCACTCATTCTGGCCCTTTAAATACAGTGGGGTCATTCGGTACTTGCCCTGTGTGAGCGGTGATACCCCAGATAGCTATGCCATGGAGCCTATTCATATAATGAAAGACTATGGCAAAGACTTTAGCTCCATGGCAATTGAACTGTATGAATAGGATCTGCGCGCTATTCGGTAGTTTTGTGCGCTCAGATCCCAGCTATCTGGGGATATGTGAAATGTCTGTGTGTTATGTGTAAAAGGGGACTTTATGTATTTTAAAGTGTTTTATGTCTTTTTGCAACCATGTGCTCAATGGAGTCTGTCTCTGCCCTGGGAGGTAATTGGATTACTTCTCCAGGAGAGAGGGCTCTGTAAAACCGGTCTAAGCCGGAAAGCCATGCTTCATTTAGTCGCAAAGGACTTTCCCTTAACTTTTGAACCCCATGTCTGATTCGTGCCATTTTTTAATATGTTGTTCCCCTGAATGGATTGATTATAAAAATGTAAGTTTTATTCATGTACTATGTAAAATCATAAAGTTATAAAAATGTATACGTTTTAGCTTGGAGATAATTGAGTAGATATAGAAGGAAACTCAATTATCTCCCAAGCAGAGGGGAGGGAAACTGTGGGCTGTACTATTATGTTATTGGTTGTTTTATACCTCCCCCTGGGTGTGTTCTGTTTGTACCTGACTGTAATAAAAACCAGGCTGGGTGTGCCAGCACCTCAGTTCTTCTTGACCCTTCAAAACGTAGCCTCATCTCGTTATTGGAGGGAATTGCTGTATCACACTGGGGATTGCTATGCTCTGCATATTCCCCTGAGTTTTAATCACTTAGCTCTTTTAAGAGCTTGTTCCAGATACGCTCTCCTGGAGGACCCCACACGGTCCTGGAGGACAAAAACTGATCCAGGGTGGAAGGAAGACGGCGCAGCTCCAGTTAAGCTACGGCGGTTGTGAAGTGTGCGGTGGTTGTGGTGTCCAGTGCGGTGCTTGTGGTCCTCTGCGCAAGCTAGGAAGCATCCATCAATGGAGGGTACTCGGTCGGAGTACACGGAGCTCCGTTACACGGACCGTTTCAGCAGACAAGGGGTTAAAATCCGTTTAGGCGATATTCCCCTTTCAGATATAAAGGCAGCTTCAGTAAAACACCAAACTCCCGAATTGAATACAAGTGAATGCACCAAACTCCCGAACTGCATACAAGGGAATAAGGTAGCGCTCCAAACTCCCGAACCGGAACCTCACGAATAGCTGCTAGCAGATGAACAGGAAAAGCTCCCAAGCGGCTTACACTCCTGGCAATCAGTCTCTATCAGCATACAGTGAATCCCCCCAAAGACGAGACAAGGCTCCGTGTTGAGGGTCAAGCAGTGGTCTGGTTTATTATGGGCTACCCGCCCAGTATTTATGCAGGTCTCCCACTTGGTGGACAATCCCCTAGGGGACCAAATGGGAGACTGTAACAAAAGACAGACAGGTATCAATTTAGGACATACAGTCACAATACTTTCCCACAATGCATCCTGGCTTCCTCTCCTCTGCCCTGGAGATAATTGAGAAGTAATTCAATTATCTCCCAGGACAAAGGCAAATCGCCATTATGCACATGGTGAGCACAAAAACATAAAAAAACTTTAAAATACACATATTTTATACATAAAACACAGACATGTCACACATCCCCAGATAGCTGGGATCTGAGCGTACAAAACTACCGAATAGTGCTCCGATCCTATTCACACAGTTCAATTGCCATGGAGCCAAAGTCTTTAATTACACGAATAGGCTCCATGGCATAGCTATCTGGGTTAACACATTCACATAACAAAAGTACCGGATGAACATGTATTCGTTAGATCTGTACAAATAAGAACCAGGCGGCGGATGGCTCAGCGGTGTTTGTGCAAATAAGTGTCTGTTTTTAGATCCATGGTGTAAGCGCTGAACACCGCTGACCGCTCGGGACTTTTAAAATGCCCGCCGCCACGTGTTCGGTAAACGAACAAAGACCACCCTGTATTCGTCAATTAAGCTGCGGTTAATCGCAGCTTCAGGGAGGTAAATTGGCGGCACACTCCAGCTCCCAGGTGGTCACTCCTTCGGCAGATTTTATCTACCGAACACCCCGTCAGAAAGGCAGGGAGCCTTTCTGCAGGGAAAATAAAGTCTTTTAAAGTCTGGTCCATAGTCCAAAGGCAGCAGGTGGGTAACTGTCAGGATCGGGACAGGGATCCAACACGCAAAGTACAAACAGGAGGTAGGTACGTATACCGGACCTTAGAATGGCCGGACTAACGTAAGGAGTAAGCAAAGAATGGTCTAGAGACAAGCCGAGGTCGAGGGAACGAGAGAGCAGATAAGCGAGAGACAAGCCGAGTCAAAGGGTAATAGAGGTAAGCAGGATAGAACAAACAAGCCGGGTCAAAACCAAAGAGACAAATAGATAACAAGAGCACTGAGTGACTAGACAAGCTAGAACCACGACAGGGCAATGAACAAATGCCTGGTTCTAGATAGGTAATCACGCCCCCGACGAGTCCTGATTCGTGGTCGGGACTTGATTGACAGGTCGGAACGGATTGTCGTCATGACGTCGGCTACTGAGCGCCGCGTCATAAAAGGAAGTGGGTCCCTCGCGGCCGGCGTGTAAACGGCCGAGAGAACTGCGAGGAACGAGTGAGTCAACTCCTCTGAGAGGATGAACGTCTAAGTATCTCACCTCCTCTGAGGTAGAGAAAACAGGTACCCTGACAGTAACCAGGCTTCTCCAATGCAATGTGGCGAGATTGCTCTCGTCACATTCACAGTCAAATTTCTAGTTTTTTTTTTTTTATGTACACTACTGTTACACCAGATATGAGTTGCACTGGTGTGACACTGTGCCCTGGCAGGCCCTGAAACGCACACGTGTGAAGGAAACTGACTGCTATTATATAACAGTCAAAACAGTTTTTGTTTTTTTTTAAATGCAAGCTATTGTGCCCCCAAAATGTTCGTGTGTGGGGGTGCTGGAATGACGTGGACCGATGGGAGCCTGAATCAACTTTTGGCTCCCACTGCCCCTTTAAGAGTGAGCTCGTGACTCGATCCGTGCTCCTAGTGCCAGGCGGGCCACGTGACCGATCACTGCGGTCAGTGCACGCGGCTAAGTCAGAAGAGGAGATCAAGCCGCATGCGGCTCGTGTGGAGGCAGGAGTGATCCAGCCACGCGCGGCTCAAGCTTAGGAGCCAGGTCGGTCCCAGGATAAGGTAAATACAGCCACAACCACTTATCCCAATCACACACCTTTCCTAACGTCCAATCCCATTAAAAGCATATTACCGCGTATTTAATAAAACAGATAGACCCCCTACTTCATCCAGGTTACCGATTGATGGTTCGATATTCTGAGCCCTCTCTGATTTACTGTACACGACTATTCAATATTCCCACAAATTTTATATGGCATTTTATGTTTGTTTGAGACCACATTAAAAATTTTGGATATCGCTAAAAATCATGATCACTATATACTTTCTCTACAAACCTCTAAAACGAACCAAACTACTCATCCATCTGCTATACCACTTTATCCCACCTAGAACTTGTGCCCAGTTAAAATACTTGACTCTTACTTACCCACACTCAGTCATGCCACACACATTTCACCACTACTCTCACTGAATCCCTCTGACTACAACAGAACACTACTCCTAAGATTGGGTTGTATCCATGTCTCGGGTCTTTCATTTAGAATAGGGGCGGGCAGCTTCGGTCTCCTTCAACACTGACACTCCAGTGCATATTATTAAAAGATTGGGCAGATGGAAATCCTCAGTCTACAACCGATATATTCCTCATCCCGAGAAAGAAATGAGGAAAGCTTTTAAAAGTTTGGCTTTGTAAATTTGATGCAATAAGTGTGTTTTTCTTTAATACCTTTTCACCCTCTTTGCATGAACCCGATTTACATATATTACTAATATGTTTCTGAACATATATATTATATTATTCACTCACTCACTCACTCTCTGGGCCGGCCTAAGACATCATGCTGCCTAGGTCCAACGATAAATGACTATGGGGGATAATGTATAATAAACACAGGTTACTGGCTATGGGGGGATAATGTATAATAAACACAGGTTACTGGCTATGGAGGATAATGTATAATAAACACACACACAAAAAAAGAATGCAGCTTCTAAATTGTATGCTGTCTAGGAGGTGGGAGGGCCTGGGAGGGAGGGTCTTCTGCTGATTGGCTGGAATGTGTCTGCTGACTGTGAGGTACAGGGTCAAAGTTTACTCAATGACGACAAATAGGGGGCGGACCGAACATCGCATATGTTCGCCATCCGTGGCGACCGCGAACATGCTATGTTCGCCAGGAACTATTCGCCAGTGAACCGTTCGGGACATCACTACTCAATTATCGCCAAGTGAAAAATATACTTTTTTTACACAATTTTTATAACAACAAAATTATACATTCAATCCCAATCCCATTTCAGAACCAGCATACTTAGGGGACAAACATATCCAAAAATCAAGCAAATTGATCCAGTGGTTCGGGAGATAGCTGGAAGTCACATTTTGACTGACCACACGCACATTTTTATGCCCAAAACAGTTCCAGAGATTTGGGCTGTGCAGCCAGTCCATTCACCATAGTTCAAATACTGTTAAAATGCACAAACGGGGGCTGTTCGTGCAAATAGCAATGTTAATGTGGCGTTCGTATTGTCGAACGGCGTCGACTCCATTCGAAGTGTTGAAGTTCCAGAAAAGGTAGAAGTTCAGCGGTGTTCGTGCCGTCGCGTATCCAATTTCAGTTCCATGGACCCGACGACCAAACACCGCTGAACACTTTCGACTGAATTAAAATGGCCGCCGCCACATGTTCGTATGTCAAATGGCGGCCACTTCAACTACTTCGGCACTTCGTCTTAATCCGAAGTGCCAGTTCAAAAGTGCAGATCCTTTCCCATAGGATTGAAAGGGCCAGACACACTGTTTTATAATCCAATTTGCACAAATTGAGTTTTTATAACGCAATACACCTCAGGGGCCATAGTCACAAGGCAAAAGGCTAGCCATTAGTCCTCTCCAAGCACAAGTGGCAAAGGGCACTTCGTCACAGTTGTATATTATTTTCATTGTATTCAAAGAGTGCGTGTATTCATTAGGAATTACCAACCAAAAATTTAATTTGAAATAGAACTGAGATCAGATGCAATAGTTTTCCTAAATAGCTATATAATTAATCTCCCTGTGGTTTGCTTACTTGAAACTTTAAAGAAAAACAAAGAGCAGGAAAAAGCACAACAGATAACAATATACAAACTATCCTCTGTCCTACAGATGGGGACAGCGGTAATAACAAGAGAGATGACATGGTCCATTCCTGACAACCCTTGTTCATGGGAACTTCTGTAATTAGACAGGAGTTTGTAGCCGCTTCCTTCAACCCCTATGTTTATGCAGAAAACAAATCATTGTTACAATTACATATTGTTATCTGTCCCCTGTTTGCCAGTTTGAAAAATGTTAACATTTGAAGGTAGAACAGCATGTGGGATAGCTCCAACTTGCATAACTGATTACATCATATAAAGGTAACTAAGGCTAAACTGCTTAGCCTGCACAGAATCTTTAATATTTTTAGTTAACATTTCCAGAGCTCATTTTAAGCCACCTGTTGAATTGTGCATAAATCTGGCTAGTGAAAGTTCCACTTTAAGAAGAAATTAAATATTTTATTGCTACTTTGACAGTGCCTTTCATTGTATTCTGTGGAGACCAGTGGCTGATAAAATAATGCTCTTCATAGATAAAATATTCAGAAATTTGGATAGGGCCATTGCATTATAATGTAAATATATATTCAGCAGGTGACATTTTCATTTCTTGCATTCAAACCATAAATGCAGGTAGTAAAAATGACATACAATTCCATAGTTTGATGCAAATGTCAGACATTATTTAAAGCTTCCTAATGTCGCATTTATAGAGGTCAAAGGAGCCATTCCAACTAGACACATATTCAAAATGTCATTGTCTTCAGGCCTGTAGGTACCTGGTAAATTTCAAATAAAAAAAGATAAATAAAAAATGTATAATTTTATTGTACAAAGAAAGACACTGCATTAACCCAGAGATGTCCCATGCATTTTATTACTTATGTTACAATTAGAGATGTCGCGAACATAACATTTTCTGTTCGCAAACGGCGAACGCAAACTTCCGCAAGTGTTCGCGAACGGGCAAACCGGGCGAACCGCGATAGACTTCAATAGGCAGGCAAATTTTAAAACCCACAGGGACTCTTTCTGGCCACAATAGTGATGGAAAAGTTGTTTCAAGGGGATTAACACCTGGACTGTGGCATGCCGGAGGGGGATCCATGGCAAAACTCCCATGGAAAATTACATAGTTGATGCAGAGTCTGGTTTTAATCCATAAAGGGCATAAATCACCTAACATTCCTAAACTGTTTGGAATAACGTGCTTTAAAACATCAGGTATGATGTTGTACCGATCAGGTAGTGTAAGGGTTACGCCCGCTTCACAGTGACAGACCAAACTCCCCGTTTAACGCACCGCAAACAACCGCAAACAGTCCATTTGCACAACCGCAAACTCCCCATTTGCACAAGGTTGGATACCAAGCTAGCCATGTCCCGTTCCTTGTCCTCACTGATGTCATTGAAGGTCTCTTCCTCCACCCAGCCACGTACAACACCAAGGGTCCCCGAAAGGTGACAAAAAGCCCCCTGTATTTTTTTTTAAATGTACACTACTGTTACACCAGATATGAGTTGCACTGGTGTGACACTGTGCCCTGGCAGGCCCTGAAACGCACACGTGTGAAGGAAACTGACTGCTATTATTTCACAGTCAAATTTCTAGTTTTTTTAATGTACACTACTGTTACACCAGATATGAGTTGCACTGGTGTGACACTGTGTCCCCGCAGGCCCTGAAACGCACACGTGTGAAGGAAACTGACTGCTATTATATTACAGTCAAAAAAGTTTTAGTTTTTTTTAAATGCAAGCTATTGTGACACCAGATATGAGTGGTGGCACTGGGCAAGTGGGCACAGTATACGCTGTGAGCCTGACACACATGCTGGCAGGCAGGCAACTGCAATTAGATTACACAGAAAAAAAAAAAAAAAGCAGACTGATGTTCTAGCCCTAAAAAGGGCTTTTTGGGGTGCTGTCCTTACAGCAGAGATCAGATGAGTCCTTCAGGACTGTAGTGGACACTGAATACACTAGCCTAGCTATTGATTCCACTTTTAAATCAGCAGCAGCTACACTGTCCCTCCTCTCACTAAGAATGCAGCTTCCAGGGGGCGGGGCCTAGCTGTCATGGAGTAAAGACGCACTTCGTGCGAGCTCCCTCAATATCTCACTTTAAGCAGCTATCAACAAGTGAATTTCACCCCAGAAGGGGATGACGCAGCAATGTTGCTCCTACCTGACCGACCCGACATGCTTAATAGCGGTCAGCAACTCGACAGAGTCTTACTTACCTCCGCGTGGCAAGTGTGGTCTGGTGCTCACCGGGCGAGAGAGGCGGCCGATCTCCCGATCCTGGGATGCCCAGGAGCAGCTACTTCACGGCAGGAGCTCCGTTACCCCCCCTCAGACCGGTCTGGTTTATCCCGGTCCACCCCTGAGAGGCTGTCTGGAGCTAATGGACGCACAGAGCACAGCAGCCCAGGCTGACATACTCATCTGCGACTCTCCCAATATGGCGGCTGCCGCGTGTCCTCCTGGTACCAGCAAAGCATGGCAGGATATTGAGTCTAAGCTGGACAGACTCTTTAATCAATTTTGGAAGCAAATAACAAGCAGGAAGCCCCAACAAGCTCCACCACAGCCCCAACAAGCTCCACCACAGCTAAGCGAAGCAGTCCCCATTAAAATCCACCAATGCAAAAGGCGTCGAAGACGGGACCGGAGGCACAAACAGAAATGCAGAGCCTGCCCCACGTCAAGCACTCGCCTCCACCTTAAGCCACCACAATCCCGCACTGGACGTGAAGCACCACCGGGACAGATCCGACCACACGACAAAACAAGCTTCCACCACCTCAAGCCGTGAACCCGGCACTCAGCCAGAGACTTGCCTTTGTTGTTCCAGGTATCAGGGACTCCCAGGGTCTGCACCTGGCGCCCAGAAGGGATCGGATGAGCACAAGCAGTAAACAGCAGCCTGCCAAGCATGTCCCACTATAGCCGATCCTCCACACCATGCCTTTGATCACATGAACTGCTCTCTGCACATTAACTAATCGTAAAGTAGCAAGCGTTTAAACATGTCATTATTTCACCTCCTAAAGAGTTTATTGTCGTAGTTCCTTACATGCCTTTACCTTAACCGTTCATGTATTATGTTATTCACTAGTCTCATCTCATGGGGCGACTCACACTTGATTTATAACTAGTGGTGGAGCTGCTGATATAAATACACAGTTGATAACGTGCAAGCTACACCCTAAACATGACAGCCATCTTTCACAACAATGTACTGCTATATACTCATACCCTCAGTGCAACTAGCCATGATATACACACGTTCAGCCTAGCATGCTCAAATATAACATACTTCTGTCTAAAAGAAAAAAAGAAAAAAAAAAGAAAAAAAAAAGAATGCAGCTTCAGAATGAATCTAAAATGGATGCTGTCCAGGAGGTGGGAGGGTGTGGGAGGGAGGGTCTGCTGCTGATTGGCTGGAATGTGTCTGCTGACTGTGAGGTACAGGGTCAAAGTTTACTCAATGATGATGAATAGGGGGTGGACCAAACATCGCATATGTCCGCCGTCCATGGCGAACGCGAACAAGCTATGTTCGCCAGTAACTATTCGTCAGCGAACCATTCGGGACATCTCTAGTTACAATAACTCCCTTACTTGATGTTAAACAAAACCCCCACAAAAAACCTCTAAAACTCTTTGATTCTCCTTTAGTGTCTGCCTGCAACAGGAAGCAGACTTTTGAAGGAAGTGGCAAAATACCATAGTCAGTGCCACCTCCGTACTTGTCCACCGGGGCTCTTGATTGGCTAACTTCCTTGTGGCAATGGTGATGAACAGAAGGGATCCTGCAAGAAGGGAAAATCACATTAATATTTTTCTGTTACAGGTACTCCTCACTCTCCGAATGACCTGGTTCCTGACTGCTCAGACATATGACCGGCTCCCTTGTGTGGGGAATCCCATGAATCCTGAGTCCTAGGAATCCCCAAACATAGATTTGAGGGATTACCTGTGCAAGAGAGCTGGTTTATGTTAAGGGGAATTCCCCAAACACAGACCTGCTCTCTACCGTGTGGGAGACTTGATTGACTTCCTGCTGTGAAGCATTGTCGTTTACAGACCAATTTGTTTTATAACCTAGTTGTAGGAACGGAACTCGTTTTTCAGTACTGAAATTTTGCTAGTAAAGCCAACATTTAGCCAAAATTTGGGCATCCTGAAAAATGTTCTGTTTTAGATGAAAATCTATCAGCCGAACCAAGTTTTTGCCCCATGCAGACGTCTAGTATTTATTGGTTTGATTTTTGTTGCATTATTTCTTTATTTAACATTGTATTTTTTATTTGTCTATTTATTTATATATATTTTGTATGCTGCACTAAAATAAAAGGAAAACGCTATCTTGGAGTCTTCTCTTTATGTTTCCTTTAACTAATATACAGTAATACTACTGATACTATTGCTGTTAAAAGTTTTTGGTTTAAAATATTGATATGGGCATCCATCTTAAGAAATCAATCTAAATGCACATAACATAAGTTTGAATTAACTACATTCTAACAGTATCCAAGAAACTGAGTACTTACTCTTCAGAGGGCAGAAGCAGTGATATTATCCCTCCAACATCCATTGAACATACTTCCTGAGCATCCAACATTTATTACACATACCTCTTAAGCATCCAACATTTATTACACATACTTCTTGAATATCCAACATTTATTACACATACTTCTTGAGAATCCAACATTCATTGCACATACTTCTTGA
This sequence comes from Pelobates fuscus, assembly GCF_036172605.1. NCBI lineage: Eukaryota > Metazoa > Chordata > Amphibia > Anura > Pelobatidae > Pelobates > Pelobates fuscus. Next base: position 6,111,852 of record NC_086329.1, read on the forward strand.
GCATCCAACATTCATTACACGTACTTCTTGAACATCCAACATTCATTGCACATACTTCTTGAATATCCAACATTCATTACACGTACTTCTTGAATATCCAACATTTATTGCACATACTTCTTGAATATCCAACATTCATTGCACATACTTCTTGAAAATCTAACATTCATTGCACATACCTCGAGCATCCAACATTCATTGCACATACTTCTTGAATATCCAACATTCATTACACGTACTTCTTGAAAATCCAACATTTATTGCACATACTTCTTGAATATCCAACATTCATTGCACATACTTCTTGAAAATCCAACATTCATTGCACATACCTCGAGCATCCAACATTCATTACACATACTTCTTGAGAATCCAATATCCATTGAACATACTTCCTGAGCATCCAACATTCATTGCACATACCTCTTAAGCATCCAACATTTATTACACATACTTCTTGAGAATCCAACATTAATTGCACATACTTCTTGAACATCCAACATTCATTGCGCATACTTCTTGAAAATCCAACATTCATTGCACATACTTCTTGAGCATCCAACATTCATTACACATACTTCTTGAAAATCCAACATTCATTGCACATACTTCTTGAGCATCCAACATTCATTACACATACTTCTTGAATATCCAACATTCACTGCACATACTTCTTAAGCATCTAACATACTTCTTGGGACTCTTGACCCATTAAATTAATATATATGTCATGCTTAGGCAATGCCAGGATAGCCAATTGTGTAATGTAAATTTTAAAATAAACTAACATTTAGTAAGCTATTGAATTGTGTATAAAATCCACAATGTGCAGTTTTACTTTAAGGGAAAGATATAAACAGATATATGTGTGTTATCACCATTATATTTATAACATTTGTGAAAATGACAGTTTGTGATATCAGCATTAGATGGATGTGGATTGTTCTTTATTGAACCAATCTACAGAAGTGATGGAGTCAGAGATTAATGCCATTGTGTCCAAGCACCTTGCAACCTGGGCCCCAATTATAATCACTGCACACATTCAGTATACGTGTGTAGTCTGCGTCCTTCTTTTGGGTACCGCTGCTGCTCAAATGCCAACTGTCAGCTCCCTCCCACTTACCTTATCGGTCCGCCGATCTGCTGACACTGGGATCAGTCGGACTGCAACTCCCACGCCGGTAGAAGCTCCACTCAGCCAAAGGGATGCCAGCTACTATGCGCCCGCCCATTTTAATGATGCAGTGCATGGGATCTACCCGAGACTTTAGAGGAGCTCATCACTTATCTTGGGCACATAGATGAGAAGCTGAGGCACAGGCAAATCACCAGAGAAAGACCCAGAAGACCGGCTATCAGACTTGCTCCGACAGTCTATGGCGGTCGCTATCCCAGAACCCATGCAGTTGGGTATGACAAGATTTTCTGAGGCAGAGCGCCAATATAGAAGGAGAGAGGGGTTTTGCATGTACTGCAGCAAGAGGGGACATCTTTGTTTGTCATGTCTAGAAAGACCGGGAAACTCCAGAGCCCAAGGTCCTATGGAGGACTGGCCTTGCGTGTACTTAATGAGACTTCCATACAAAAACATACAAAAAAAGGCTTCTACTACCTATCATCTTAAAATGAAAGGGAAAGGTTGTCCATTCTCAGGCCCTTATATACTCTGGGGTAGCAGAAAATTTAATAGATAGGTTCTTTGCTGATAAATATGCACACCCTCTCCGAGACAGAGCAACACCCTTGGCCGTAGAGGCCATAGATGGTAGACCCCTTGAGGAACCCACCATTACTAGTGAATCCCTTCCGGTCCTTATGATGGTTGGGGCCCTTCATAAGGAGATTGTTGTTTTGCAAGCTATTTCCTCCCTGTCCTTCCCTATAGTGTTGTGGTATCCATGGTTATATAAACATAACCCACAAATAGATTGGAATAAAGGAGAGGTTGTTAAGTGGGGCCCTTCTTGTACAGAGGGATGTACCACTAAGATCAAACCCATGGGTCTCATAAACGTATCTGTCTTGCCACCATTATCTACTGATGTGCCCAAGGTCTATCATGACTTCAAAGAGGTGTTTGATAAAAAGAAAGCAGATGAATTACCACCGCATCGGTCAAATGCTTGCTCTATTGAACTGTTGCCAGGGACTATGCCACCGAGAGGCAATGTTTACCCTCTCTCTCTCTCTCTCAAAGAGAATCAGATATTAGAGGAATAGATTTGGGAGAACCTAGACAAGGGGTTTATCAGAAGGTCTTCCTCTCCTGCTGGAGCGGGGTTCTTTTTTGTTTCAAATAAGGAGGGTGATCTCAGGCCATGTATAGATTACAGGGGGTTGAATAAAATCACCATCTGTAATGTTTATCCTATCCCCCTGATCACAGAACGGTTTGATCGGTTGAAAGGTTTCAGGATCTTCACCAAATTAGACTTACGAAGTGCATATAATTTGGTGAGGATTAAAGAAGGCCATGAATGGAAGACAGCTTTTAATACCAGGTATGGGCATTATGAATACACGGTTATGACTTTTGGACTTTGTAATGCCCCTGCAATCTTTCAGGATCTGACAAACGACGTGTTGAGAGAATACTTGCAGGAATTTGTTATCGTATACCTAGACAATATTCTAATTTATTCCTCAGATATATACACCCACCATATGCATGCGAGAAAAGTCCTACGTAAATTGTTGAACAATGGCTTGTACTGCAAATTAGAAAAAGTGTTTATTCAATCAGGAAAATGTGCATTTTCAAGGAAATATAATTTCTGAATCAGGTTTTGAAATGGACCCTAAAAAACTAGATGCCATCCGCAAATGGCCCTTACCCACAGAGCTGAAAGCCATCCAACATTTCATAGGATTTTCCAACTACTATAGAAGGTTCATAAAATGGTTTTCCTCCATAATGTCGCCTATCTCTAACATGACAAAAATGGCAAGTCCAATCAGGTATGGACTTCAGAAGCACTTACTGCCTTTGACACCCTGAAGGCTGCATTTGCTTCAGCACTTATGCATCCGATACAGACATAGGAGCTTTTCTAAGAAACTTTTTAAAACAGAGAAGAACTATGAGATAGGAGATAGGGAACTCTTAGCCATTGAACTGGCCCTTAAGGAATGGAGTCACTTGCTAGAGGACTCATCCATCTCCATTACGATCCTGATGGATCATAAAAACCTTTCCTACATGAGTGAGACCAAGGGACAAACAGCTAGACAGGCAAAGTGGTCTTTGTTTTTTTCATGTTTTAACTTTGTGCTTACTTATAGACCACGTACCAACAATACTAAAGCAGACACATTATCCCATCAATTCGAACCATCCTTTCCCACAGTTAGAAAAGTAACGTCTATTATCCCTAAAAACAAGATAATTGCAGTTACCCAACTAAACATTGGTTAAGATCTCATTAGACTCCACAAGATAGGTTGTTCGGCCCTTTTGGATTCTGTAGAGAGGTCTTAATAACAAGACCTGTGGCCATCCTGGAACTAAGAAGACTAGTGATCTCCTTGCTGCTCAGTTTTAATGGCCTTCTTTTAGGCAGGATGTGAAGGAGTACGTACAAACATGTCACGTATTTGCTCGATCTAAAACTCCTCATGTTTTACTTTGTGGTCTGTTGCAACCTTTAAACATACCTAAAAAACCCTGGTCCATCATATCCATTGATTTTATAGTGGATTTACCAAAATAGGAGGGCCATACCGTTGTCTTAACCCTTACGGATAGATTCTCTAAGATGGTCCATTTTATGTCCTTACCCAAACTTCCTTCATCTATCGAATTAGTTGATATGTTTGCAAAATAAATACTCTGCTTACATGGCATACCTGAGGAGATAGTATCCGATATGGCTCCTCAATTTGTCTCCCATTTCTGGAAGGCATTTACTAACCAATTAGGTATCATGTTATGTCATTCATCAGCATATCATCCACAATTCAATGGTGCTACTGAGAGGACTAACCAATCCTTGGAACAGTATCTTCTGTGTTTTATCTCGGACAACCAGAATAGCTGGGCGAAACTGCTTCCCTGGGCTGAGTTTGCTCACAATTGTACTCAATGAGAGTCCACGAGCCACAGTCCTTTTTACCTCAATTATGGCTTCCATGCTTCTATCCTTCCAGCTGTCTTTCCTTCATTGGAGATCCCTGCTGTAGAGGAATATTTGGGCATGTTCAACCCATCCTGATTTGTAAAGTCGCCTTGCAGAAACAATACATCTACAGACACTGTCAAGCAGCTCCGACTTATCAAGTGGGTGATAGGGTTTGGCTCAGTACCAAGAATGTCAACTGGAAAGTGCCTTCCAAAAAGTTGGCTCCTAGCTTCATAGGCTCCTATCGGATACTGAGATGTGTGAACCCAGTTACATACAGGTTGCAGTTACCCTCTGCATTGCGTATCCCTAATACCTTTCACGTTTCTTTGTTGAAACCCCTGGCTTGTAATAAGTTCACAAGACCCTTTACTGCACCTGCTCCTGTTTTGGTGGAAGGGCAAGAAGAGTATGAGGTCCAGTCTATTGTGGATTCCCGTCTCTCCAGGGGAGCCCTTCAATACCTCATTCACTGGAAGGGTTATGGCCCTGAGGAGAGATCCTGTGAGGGGGTTGATAATGTCCATACTCCTCGTCTCCTCCGGGCTTTCCATTCTCAATTCCCTGATAGCTTAGAAGGCTACGTTTTTAGTGCAACAAGATTAAAAACCTATGACAGTTGAAGCTTTTGTCCGAAGTAATTATGCAGTATAGTTAACAAACCATCACATAGACTAAGATTTTTTTTTCCTTTTACTTTTTCATTAACAAACTAACTTAAGTCCTTGGTGGAACTGTAACCTTGCCGGCTGTAACAAAGAGATACAGCGAACTGCCAAATTAGGAGAATCTAGTCTCTGCGGCTTGCTCAGGTGATCTGTACGGTTGGTTTCGATAAGTCAGAGGCCCGGTTCTGTTTTAGGTAGAAAGGCTGGATTTTCTTGACGTCCCAGGTATGCGAGGATGTGCTGGGCTCCAGTTCCATATCTGGCACTTCTGAGTTAGCCATTTCTGGCAGTCCCAGTGAAGCAAGTAACCCCCCTGCATCTGAGACCTTGGTGATTTGATGACGTTTCCTGTCTTGGAGTACAGTGAGTTTGCGGCCTGGTCCCCAGCAGTACCGGATCTCGTGGTTTCTTAAGTACTATGTCACAGGCTTCATGGTAGGCCTTCATATGACTGTGGATCAGGAGACATCATTGTAGAAGGACAGGTCTGCCCCTTCAAATGCATAGATGGGTGAGTCTCTGAGAGTTGCTTGGACTAACTGCTTATATTTAACTGACTGGATGCAGATTAGTAGGTCTCAGGGGACCCCTTGTGGTGCTTTGGGTGGTTTAGGAATTCTGTAATAGTGTTCTAGAAGAATTGATTTGACTTTTGCTGATGTGAGTATTGAGGCAAACAGCCTCCTCAGACAGTGGGGGATGTCAGGGTCAGTCACCTATTTGACTATGCCTCTGATGCTTAAGTCTTTTAGAGTCTTCTAGGGTGGCCAATCTGTCTTCCATTAAGCTGTGAGTCAAAATCAAGAAAAACACATGCTTATCAATTGATTTGCATGGCAATGAGTAAAATAAGTATTTGACCTCTTCGACTTACTTGGTGGCAAAACCCTTGTTGGCGATCACAGAGGTTAGACGTTTCATGTAGTTGGCCACCAGGTTTGCACACATCTCAGGAGGGATTTTGCAGATCCTCTCCAAGTCATTAAGGTTTCGAGGCTGATGTTGGGCAACTCAAACCTTCAGCTCCCTCCAAATATTTTCTATGGCATTAAGGTCGGGAGACAGGCTAGGCCATTCCAGGACCTTAATGTGCTTCTTCTTGAGCCACTCCTTTGTTGTCTTGGCTGTGTGTTTTGGGTCATTGTCATGCTGTAATACCCATCCATGACCCATTTTCAATGCCCTGGCTAAGGTAAGGAGGTTCTCACCCAAGATTTGACAGTACATGGCCCCGTCCATCGTCCCTTTGATGCGGTGCAGTTATCCTGTCCTCTTAGCAGAAAAATACCCCCAAAGCACAATGTTTTCACCTCCATGTTTGATGGTGGGGATGGTGTTCTTGGGGTACAAGCAGCATTCCTCCTCCTCCAAACATGGCAAGTTGAGTTGATGCCAAAGAGCTTGATATTGGTCTCATCTGACCACAACACTTTCACCCAGTTCTCATCTGAATCCTTCAGATATTCATTGGCAAAATTCAGACGGGCCAGTACATGTTGAGCAGGGGGACCTTGTGGGCGCTGCAGGATTTCAATCCTTCACGGCGTAGTGTGTTACCAATTGTTTTCTTGGTGACTATGGTACCAGCTGCCTTGAGATCATTAACAAGATCTTCTCCTGTTGTTCTGGACTGATTCCTCACTGTTCTCATGATCATTGAAACTCCATGATGTGAGATCTTGCATAGAGCACCAGACATAGGGAGACTGACAGTTATTTTGTGTTTTTTTTTCAATTTGCGAATAATCACACCAACTGTTGTCACCTTCGCACCAAGCTGCTTTGCAATGGTCTGTAGCCCATTCCAGCCTTGTGTAGGTCTACAATCTTGTCCCTGACATCATTGGACAGCTCTTTGGTCTTGGCCATGGTGGAGATTTTGGAATCTGATTGATTGCTTCTGTGGATAGCTGTCTTTTATACAGGTAATAAGCTGAGACTAGGAGCACTCCCTTTAAGAGAGTGCTCCTAATCTCAGCTTGTTACTGGTATAAAAGACACCTAGGAGCCAGATATCTTGCTGATTGATAGGGGATCAAATACTTATTTCACTCATTGACATGCAAATCAATTTATAACTTTGTGACATGCATTTTTCTAGATTTATTTGTTGTTATTCTGTCTCTCACTGTTAAAATACACCTACCATTAAAATTATTCACTGATCATTTTTATGTCAGTGGGCAAACGTTCAAAATCAGCAGGGGATCAAATACTTTTTTCCCTCGATGCACATCATCTACATTTTGGGTAGTAGCATGACGACATTACTGATGCCTTTTTCCCCATGATGCGGTTTCCTTACGGAGTTGCCAGGCCCACCCAGTACACACACTCTCTCTCTATAAATTTTTTATTATTATTCTAATTACTATTATCTTTTGAATCCTATTTTTAATAAGACCTATTAACACATAAAGCATTTACACAAATACAAACTTTTATTGTTATAGCTAACTGTGCAAACCTCGTACATTCGATCAAGTGCTGTCGAAACTGAGAAACAAATAAAAGGATTGACAGCACAGACAGTCTTTTTGTTTATTTGTTTTAATGTATTTAACAGGTAGTACTTGTTGCAAAGAATTACAAAGTCATCTTAAATAAGCAGTTGAGTTAAGTTGTTAATTTTGTATCGCACAACATTAGCGGCAGAACAAAAGGTGCCCTGTAACCAATGAGTTTAATGAGGCATGCGATGTGATTAATTTTTTTTCAGTTAACTGGAATATCAGCTACAACTATGATTTTGTAAATTTGAAAGTATTCCACTCTTGCTAATGAGGAGTACACTGTAATGAATCATTCTGTTTACTGCAGCAATCCGCAACAATTTATCTGTAGCAAAAGCATGTGAAAAAAAAAGGTTAGAGATTCAGCATTGTGCTCCATATTAACATGAAAATAGACACAAAATCATGCATTAACATATGCTTGTTTTTTTATTTTATCACTTGGGGTTTTATTCACTAAGTGCTCATTTCTATGCTTGTTGCAATCATTTACCAACAAGTCGGTAATCTCTCGCTATAGTTAGCAATTACTGGCTGTCTCCAAGCTACAAAACACTACGTGTAACGACTCGTAATTAGCGGCTGCCACAAATTTTTACATCTCCCATTGAAATTAAGAGGAGACACTAAAAGCTGAACAGCCTCTAGTTTCTGTGTTTGGTTTGATGGTAAAAATGATTGCCTGTCGCCATATGACAAAAAAGTATACCTGTGCATCTAAGTGCAAAGATAAAATGACAAGTTAACAACTGTAAACCCTACATCCTATAGTTAAAAGAAAACACAATGATCCTATATTTAAACACACGTAATACTTTTATCTGTTTCTATCTATAAACATGTGTGTAGTTTTAAAAAAATTGTTCAGCCGACTGCAGGTTAAGTGTGCATGCACTGAGTTAAAGGGAAACTATAGTACAAGAAAAACAAAGTTGTTTTCCTGGCACTGTAGCTTCCTATAGTGTCCCCCTCGCAGCCTATTAACATGGTGCAGAAGGGGTTAAAAAACCCTTCTGTCACTTACCTGTGCACTCGCATTAGCACTTCCCACATAGGAAAGCATTGCATAATCCTTTCCTATGGGGTTCTGGGTGCGGTTGGATGTCCTCATTCATAGCGTGAGGACATCGAGCATCAGTTAGGTGAACAAAAGTTGCCTAACCAACCGAAGGTCGGCAGAGCCAATGGAGTTAACTCTGGCAGGTAATTATTGCAGTTTATCAAAAACTGCAAATTAAGGGACCTGGGACACTGCACCCACACCACTTCCATGAGTTGAAGCGGCCTGAGTGCCTATACTGTTCCTGCAACCTATAGTGACCTGGTGGAGATGCTGTGACTGCGAACTAAAAATGGTCCCTTTTAATTTTTTTTATTTTATTTAAATACATCCAATTTGAAAATGGTGACTGCTAAGTGATGGTCGGTATCAGTGTAGACATGTGTAGTAGACGGGCCTGAGTTGTGTGTAGTTTTCGAACCTGGCAGCCATTTGTATATTTTAGCTCTAGACACCGATTGACAATTCTTAATGATTTCCTTTTACTAATAGAATGGAAACAAGTTAGTGAATTGAAAATCTGAATCTGAGACATTTAATCTCAATAAAACCTAATTTTTAGGATGCACTTTTCAAATAATTTAATATTTTGAAAATATGTTAATAATTGAATATATTGATATTTTTTTGATATATTGTTTTTTTATATATGATTTATTTTATATTTTAATATTATGAAAAAAAAAAAACACACTCTAAAAACGTATCCAAAAATATTAAATCATTTTTAAAAAGTATCCAAAATATATAAGTGAATGGGAAAAATTTACTTAATTATGGTGGTAATAATTTTTTTTTTCCTTCCTTAATGTTCTAATCAGTCATCTCCATTTTTAAGATAAAAATATACTGTAACCTCTTAATAGATTCTATTTCTGAAATAAATAAATGAAACTTAATTCAATGTATATGTCCATTATTTTTAGGTATTCCTGATAAGAAACACATGCACAGTTATTACTTTAACATTTATTAATGTGTTCTATATGTATTCCGGGATTAAAATATATGCCACAAGCAAACTTGGTTATGAAAGGGTTTAGTTCAATGTTATCGTTGATGAAATAACACATTTATGTTTGTTATGCAAATGCTTTTTGTTCACAAGACTTACTGTGTCTACTTGCTTTTGACTGTAGCTTCAGCTGCTGAAGTCATTGAGTGTTTACATTATATGTGATTGCTGAGAACCAGCTCAGTACAACAGAAGGCTGGCTCTGCAGCTGCAGCCTCTATAGAGGCAAACGTTCGGCATTCGAGAGGGACAGATGTTGTTTTAGAGATTTTGTTTACACCAGGACATCCGAGTGCGGCGTTGTGCTTCTTCATGCATGCAGATTTTAGAGCAAGTGTGAGCCGCTGTATTCATTATTTCTGGAAAAGAAAAATAAACAAATACTCCTATGTATTGCCAGGAAAAAACAGGGGCAGACTTCGGCAAAGAATTATAATCAGCATGTTAGCAGCCAAGTCTCGCTGTTGTTCCAAAATATATATTGTTTGCAAACATTTTTATCAAAGGAATAATAAACAATAAGAGCAGATTTTTTAAAATATTGCTTTATAATATAAACCCACCACTAACCCTCAACTAACTGTAACCTAACCTACACAGTGCACGTAACGTGTGTCGGAGCCTGGAGTGTCCCTTTAATAATATAAAACCACCCAGTATAACTAACTGTAACCTAACCTACACAGTGCATCTAACGTGTGTGGGAGCCTGGAGTGTCCCTTTAATAATATAAACCCACCCAGTATAACTAACTGTAACCTAACCTACACAGTGCATCTAACGTGTGTGGGAGCCTGGAGTGTCCCTTTAATAATATAAACCTACCCAGTATAACAAACTGTAACCTAACCTACACAGTGCATCTAACGTGTGTGGGAGCCTGGAGTGTCCCTTTAATAATATAAACCCACCCAGTATAACTAACTGTAACCTAACCTACACAGTGCACCTAACGTGTGTGGGAGCCTGGAGTGTCCCTTTAATAATATAAACCCACCCAGTATAACTAACTGTAACCTAACCTACACAGTGCATCTAACGTGTGTGGGAGCCTGGAGTGTCCCTTTAATAATATAAACCCACCCAGTATAACTAACTGTTACCTAACCTTCACAGTGCACCTAACGTGTGTGGGAGCCTGGAGTGTCCCTTTAATAATAGAAAGCAACCCAGTATAACTGTAACCTAACCTACAAAGTGCATCTAACGTGTGTGGGAGCCTGGAGTGTCCCTTTAATAATATAAACCCACCCAGTATAACTAACTGTAACCTAACCTACACAGTGCATCTAACGTGTGTGGGAGCCTGGAGTGTCCCTTTAATAATATAAACCCACCCAGTATAACTAACTGTTACCTAACCTTCACAGTGCACCTAACGTGTGTGGGAGCCTGGAGTGTCCCTTTAATAATAGAAAGCAACCCAGTATAACTGTAACCTAACCTACAAAGTGCATCTAACGTGTGTGGGAGCCTGGAGTGTCCCTTTAATAATATAAACCCACCCAGTATAACTAACTGTAACCTAACCTACACAGTGCATCTAACGTGTGTGGGAGCCTGGAGTGTCCCTTTAATAATATAAACCCACCCAGTATAACTAACTGTTACCTAACCTTCACAGTGCACCTAACGTGTGTGGGAGCCTGGAGTGTCCCTTTAATAATAGAAAGCAACCCAGTATAACTGTAACCTAACCTACACAGTGCATCTAACGTGTGTGGGAGCCTGGAGTGTCCCTTTAATAATATAAACCCACCCAGTATAACTAACTGTAACCTAACCTACACAGTGCATCTAACGTGTGTGGGAGCCTGGAGTGTCCCTTTAATAATATAAACCCACCCAGTATAACTAACTGTAACCTAACCTACACAGTGCACCTAACGTGTGCGGGAGCCTGGAGTGTCCCTTTAATAATATAAACCCACCCAGTATAACTGTAACCTAACCTACACAGTGCATCTAACGTGTGTGGGAGCCTGGAGTGTCCCTTTAATAATATAAACCCACCCAGTATAACTAACTGTAACCTAACCTACACAGTGCATCTAACGTGTGTGGGAGCCTGGAGTGTCCCTTTAATAATATAAACCCACCCAGTATAACTAACTGTAACCTAACCTACACAGTGCACCTAACGTGTGCGGGAGCCTGGAGTGTCCCTTTAATAATATAAACCCACCCAGTATAACTGTAACCTAACCTACACAGTGCGCCTAACGTGTGTCGGAGCCTGGAGTGTCCCTTTAATAATATAAACCCACCCAGTATAACTAACTGTAACCTAACCTACACAGTGCATCTAACGTGTGTGGGAGCCTGGAGTGTACGTTTAATAATATAAACCCACACAGTATAACTAACTGTAACCTTACCTACACAGTGCATCTAACGTGTGTGGGAGCCTGGAGTGTCCCTTTAATAATATAAACCCACCCAGCATAACTAACTGTAACCTAACCTACACAGTGCACCTAACGTGTGTGGGAGCCTGGAGTGTCCCTTTAATAATATAAACCCACCCAGTATAACTAACTGTAACCTAACCTACACAGTGCAACTAACGTGTGTGGGAGCCTGGAGTGTCCCTTTAATAATATAAACCCACCCAGTATAACTAACTGTAACCTTACCTACACAGTGCATCTAACGTGTGTGGGAGCCTGGAGTGTCCCTTTAATAATATAAACCCACACAGTATAACTAACTGTAACCTAACCTACACAGTGCACCTAACGTGTGCGGGAGCCTGGAATGTTCCTTTAATAATATAAACCCACCCAGTATAACTAACTGTAACCTAACCTACACAGTGCATCTAACGTGTGGGAGCCTGGAGTGTCCCTTTAATAATATAAACCCACCCAGTATAACTAACTGTAACCTAACCTACACAGTGCATCTAATGTGTGTGGGAGCCTGGAGTGTCCCTTTAATAATATAAACCCACCCAGTATAACTAACTGTAACCTAACCTACACAGTGCATCTAACGTGTGTGGGAGCCTGGAGTGTCCCTTTAATAATATAAACCCACACAGTATAACTGTAACCTAACCTACACAGTGCACCTAACGTGTGTGGGAGCCTGGAGTGTCCCTTTAATAATATAAACCCACACAGTATAACTAACTGTAACCTAACCTACACTGTGCATCTAACGTGTGGGAGCCTGGAGTGTCCCTTTAATAATATAAACCCACCCAGTATAACTAACTGTAACCTAACCTACACAATGCATCTAACGTGTGTGGGAGCCTGGAGTGTCCCTTTAATAATATAAACCCACCCAGTATAACTAACTGTAACCTAACCTACACAGTGCACCTAACGTGTGTGGGAGCCTGGAGTGTCCCTTTAATAATATAAACCCACACAGTATAACTAACTGTAACCTAACCTACACTGTGCATCTAACGTGTGGGAGCCTGGAGTGTCCCTTTAATAATATAAACACACCCAGTATAACTAACTGTAACCTAACCTACACAATGCATCTAACGTGTGTGGGAGCCTGGAGTGTCCCTTTAATAATATAAACCCACCCAGTATAACTAACTGTAACCTAACCTACACAGTGCATCTAACGTGTGTGGGAGCCTGGAGTGTCCCTTTAATAATATAAACCCACCCAGTATAACTAACTGTAACCTAACCTACACAATGCATCTAACGTGTGTGGGAGCCTGGAGTGTCCCTTTAATAATATAAACCCACCCAGTATAACTAACTGTAACCTAACCTACACAGTGCATCTAACGTGTGTGGGAGCCTGGAGTGTCCCTTTAATAATATAAACCCACCCAGTATAACTAACTGTAACCTAACCTACACAGTGCATCTAATGTGTGTGGGAGCCTGGAGTGTCCCTTTAATAATATAAACCCACCCAGTATAACTAACTGTAACCTAACCTACACAGTGCATCTAACGTGTGTGGGTGCCTGGAGTGTCCCTTTAATAATATAAACCCACCCAGTATAACTGTAACCGAACTTACGTAAGAAAGCTAGTTTCTAGAGTTCTTTAGGTCGTAATGTATGTATTTGTTTGGGGCGATGTGTGGGACTTAGTTTTCATTTAATCCTGGAATATACACGGTTTGTATGCAGAGCAGTAAAGCTGTGTGCTCAGATGATTCACTTTGTACATGTCTTGATGACTTAGTGCAGAATAGGAAATCAATGTGATATATTTCTAACTTGTTCAAAAGTGTCAAAGCTGATCGGGCGATAAACCAGTTGGAAAATAATATTTTTTCTTCTTCTTAATATTTATTTATGAGAAAAAATGTATGCTTATGAAGGGAAGAAAAATTAGATCATTCCTTTATGAGATAAATGAATCTGATGTTTTTCAAAGTACCTGTTGCCATGGTGATCGTGATGGGTAAAAGTGTTTCTATTATAATGGAAACAAACAGGAGATAGTCCAAAAAGTAAAATCTCCTTTGTGTATAACTTGTTAATAAAGTTCATACTTTTAAAGGGACACTATAGGCATCAAAACAACTTTAGCTTAATGAAGCAGTATTGTTATATAGATCGTGCCCCTGCAGTCTGACTGCTCAATTCTCTGCTATTTAGGAGTTAAATCACTTTAGTTTCTGTTTATGCAGCCCTAGCCACACCTCCTCAGGCTGTGTTTCATTTTCAATCTGAGGTCAACTTGCTTTTAAAGTTTCTATATCCTGATATTTGACCTGAACTTGTGCCTTAATCATAAAGGGTCTAGCAAGCTATTAACGGAACAGAAGATAAGAAATTCTAAAGTAAACAGACTGTGCAACAAAGGAAGTGTAAACATTAGATTACTCTTTACAGGAAGTGTTTAGGAAAGCTGTGCAAGTCACACGTAGGGAGGTGTGACTAGATATGTATAAACAAAGTAATTTAGCTTCTAAATAGCAGAGAATTGAGCAGTGAGACTGCATGGGCATGCTATATATATACTGATTTATTAAGCTAAAGTTGTTTTTGTGCCTATAGTTTCCCTTTAAAACAGACCTATCATATCTTGTGAAGATATTATGGTGAATAATGTGGTAGAGGTAAGTAAAACACACACACTTACTTCTTCTGCAATTCCAGGTTCTTGGCAAATTTTGATATCCCCTAACGCCTTGGGTGTGTTCATGTGTACTGTGCATCTACAGAGAATGACCTTATAAGCACATGCATGCTTGGGCATTCCTAAAACAATACACTGCAGACGTTTGTTTGTTTCTGTTTGTATGCCATGCTCAAACATCTACCCAGGGCATGCTAACTGAAGAACAAAAACCAGTAAAAATAAAAATAATAAAATAAATATCCCAATTATAGCTAACTTTCAATTATCTGACGGAAGCTCCGTAATCTGAAAACCTATTGTATTATCATATTGTACTACCGGAACTGTGTATTTCTTGTGTTTGGCATTTTTAATGTGTTAAGCAGATTGCATTTTAAAATGTAATAAGAAGTTTTCTAGTTGTGTTGATTTTACCGCATGACACAAATGGCATTCTGGCTCAACATGGGGTCAAACCAACAGTTCTTCCTTCTGCAGAATAGAATGCTCGGAGTTAAACAGCTTGTCTATTTGAACCTAAGGTTCTGATTGGATGCTGACATCAAATGCTACAAGCAGCTAATTATTTAGCCGATAACTTCTATTGGGGGCTTGAAAAATTTCAAGATGTCTGCCTCTGTACAGTGAAACCCCCCGTGTACGTGTATGGTATTTGATACAAAGTTACTTTCGATTGGACAGCTGAAAATATTCTACTGCAAACACTGGTTTGTACTGATTATTCTCATGAAAAAAGTTTTAGTGACAGTATGTGAGAAATTGATCTCAATACTACACATAAACTAGATTTCTCTTACTTCTCTGGGAGTTATATAATACCCAACGTTACGTGCCCCTTTTCACCAATGGATAAATGCATTGACTATGCCGTATCAGAGCATCATTCCACCAAAACCTCAGTAATAGCTCACTAATAACTACACTGTGTATAGGATGTGTTTATAAAAGGGGCTATTTTGCTTCTGCGAATAACACGTCATTTGGCTTCAAGGTAATTGGCCACCCTCTGTGATGATGATCTTAACTACTGTACACCATAGTATTTCGCAACATGAGACTGCTGAAACCATTTTGTTAAACCGATCCATTGATATAGATTTACCAAATGATCACATGTCTGTTGTTGGAGAGGCTTAATAAATGAGATTTTCTGATAAATTTAAGCAGCAGAGGATTCCCCCTGCCTTGGGTCAGTGCTTCCCAGCAATCAGAATGAATACACATAGCAGGATATTAAAGCGGAGCGGAGGGATGGTAACCTAACGCTATGTCCTCAATAGATTAACTTAGCAACACGATCAATATTTTGAAAACAAATGTAAGCTACGCTAGAGTTATTTTCAATAAAATGGTCTGGTACTGGAAGATTTACTTTCTTCGTGCTAATTTATTTATTTTAAGAAAAACAAATAGTTCTCATAGCGGTCCACTCTATAAAGATAAAACAGCAAAAACACCTTATAACCTGGACCACAAGTAAAATAGCATAGCGATGACATTACAAGATTGGCCTTCATGTCTTCCCAAGCTTTTTTAGAGGATCTACATAGAATTCACATATGCATGCATTTTGTGGCCTTCTGTTAGCTTTGTAAAGATAAGTACAATCTGCACTCAAACCTTTCTTCTTCTTCCCTTGTTATTTTTCTGGTTGTAGGCTTATTTCAGAAGGTGTTGGGCCCTTAACTTTTTAGTTATGGGTGCAGAATGAATTTTAGCAAGATTCAAACAAATGAACATTTATTGATAAAGTGGCATCAGATCAAAAGAAAACAATACACTACATCAGAGTCAGAGAATCAGAGATACATTTAAAAGACTAAACAAGGTCAAATTAACTTTAATATGGCTGCTAAGTGTCATGTATATCATGAGTATCAAGTATAAACATAAACAATAAACTGCAGCTGCTTAGACATTCAAAACCTATTTAAACACTTAAATGTACACTCCAGACCACTAACGCAGTTTAGCTTGCTATATGTGCTGTGCTATGTGTGTGAAAAGTGTGTACTCTTTTTCCCTTTGCAAGAAGTCAATTAGTCAAGGGGTTCTGTTACTTCCTGGTTTGGTTAGCTCAGAGGAACAAAAACTCAAGATGCAGCAATAGCCCAGAACACCTGCCTTGCACAGACTTCTCATTGAGCTGCAACGGAAAGTCTGTGATTGGACAGCCACAGAAAGTCTGGGCGGGGTTAGAATGGGAGGGCTTGCAAAGGCTGCAGACAAGAGACCTGCAGCTTCTGCAAGATGGTTTACCATTATACCCCAACGAAAAAAATGCATGATTAAATATCTATTAAACAGTCATTTAAAAAAATAATAATAATAATTTGGGATTTGGAGTGTCCTTATAAGACAAGGGTTTGTATTATTCTTTCAGTGGTCATGTATTGAAATATTACGAAGGAAGCAATTCTGATAGAGTTAAACTGAGTTTGATTATCAACTGATCAATTTACATTTTGAAATTATATTACAATTATGTGTATTTTTTTCTCGTTACCGTTGTTACTAAGTGACAAATTTCATTTAGCAAGAATTTAGCTGTAATTTAGGAATAAATCATTTTGCATTGCAAGTGTTGCATTGCGTTTCTATAAATGTTTCTTGGAGAAATCAAAGAGAACCCGACCCCAGGTAATGATCAAGGAATTTGCACATACTGCTCCATCTGTGTTTAAACATAGTTTATGATAAACTTCCACTCGTCAGTCATTAGACACAAAGCACATTGTAGTCCTAGGAAATACCTTAAATCAAATCATCTCATCAAATCATCAGAGTTATAATAATTCATTTAAATGCTGGGAAGATGATTCAGGGCGAAATCCAATAATCGTTTAGAGTCAGGAAGGATTTGGTCTCTTAGAATTAAAACTGGATATTGCTTCTGTGTTTTCTTCCTGTAATCTAAAATAATATATGTGACACAGACAATTCACATTTATTGCTAATACGTGGAATTAGGAGTTTCTTAAATCAACTTCATTTTACTCGTAAATATATCATGACTTACTTTAGACTGAACCTGTAGATGAGACTTTTGGGAGCAATATTGCACATTTTGTTATCCACAATGAGTTGGTGTCTGATAAGTTTCTACATTAATACAATGATGGCTATTGAATTATACTTAAATACTCTTAGAAGGAAAACCCTAACCATGAAATAAATCTATGAAAATCACCTATAACTTTTTTTAAAGTGTTACTGTCACACCCCTCTCCCCAAATAAATGAGTATTTCATAAAGATAGGATCCTTATGAAATACTAATTTTGACTGTTGGAATTTTACTGACATTCCAATTCAGTCAAGCGATACACACAGACAAAGTAGAGACTAATTTGTCTCTGTATATTTCCTCCACCTGAGTTTCTTAGACTCTCGGCGAAGCTATAGAGTCAATCTTGACAGGTCTAGATTCTCCATAGACCTCAATGCTTTACTCTTGCGCATAAAGGGATGCCTGCTCCTGGCGCTGAAGTGTCATTAACTGAAGCCGGTCATCCAGATCAAGATGGCAGGTTCAAGTAAATAAATGTCAAGTTTACCTGCTCCTTTACCTGCCACTGGACCCCAGGGATGTCACTGACGGGGGTCTTTGTGAATTAGGGTAAGCCCCCTGGTGGTGACAGCGCCACTGTAACATATTTTTCATGAGCTGTTTTTTTTCTTTTAAATACTAATTAAATAGTTACCATAATCTAGTTCAGACAAGGCAAAGTCTGGGCAAACCATGTCTCCTTTCCTCCATATGCTTTCTCTATGCTAACTGCCCGCTGCAAAAGCATATGTAAAGCTTTCAAGATTTTTATGCCTGAATGCCATATTTGCAAAAACAATAGTCAAGGATATCATTTTTCAACTGTAGGGTAATAGTTTCTTGATCCATGGATAAATCTGACTGCCATTGTTCCCTAGTTTGTTGCAAAATTGGAAGTGTTTCAGACTGGGTGGTTTTTTTTGCCTTCTTTTGGATCAACAGCAAAAAACTGATGTGAGAAATGCATACCTTGATGGACACATGTCTCTTTTCAGCCTATATAACTATGTAATGTTTTCAGTACTGTTTTCCTGTCATTGTAAGAATTTTGTCTTTGGGGTAATTACATTATCAATGTGGTCTTCTAGCGCAGACGCACACGCACACACATATTATTTTTTTATTAAAGTATTTTAAGGTTTTATTTTGCTTTCAGTTATGGCTTGACAATTTTAATTACAAAATATATGTATATATATGAACCAAGCAACATCTTGAAATAATGAGTGCCAAACAAGATATTAGCAAGTAAACTAAAAGAGCACAAAGGTTGCTGAACTGCACTGCGAAGCTATGATACATCGTTAGTGGTGACAGTCGGGCTGAAAGGTCACTGGCAAACTCATTAGGCGAAATGTGTCCTGCCTTCTACAGGTCTACAACCCAAGATTAGAGGTTATATTTCTCTATATTAAAAATTCAGTTTATCCTATTCATTGTAATTGTCCTTTCCCACAGAACAAAGATAATTCATTTAAAGGTTGATTAAAGGAAAGCTGTTTTTTGACCATTTGATCTACTGCTTGTTGATGCTAATTTTCTTGCGACTGACAAGAGAAAACAACAGAGATTGATTGCGGCACACAATCAAAAGTAATCACATTTTAATGAGCCGGAAACAGAATTTATTGTGTTAAGTCTTCCCTTCAGACCATTTGGAGCAATAAAATATGGAAAATCTATACAGCATGTTGCACAAGGAGGGCACTAAAGGAGCCCTGTTCGCATACTAAGAGTGACACAAAAGGCCTGTAAATAGCTAGAAGTGTGTTACTCGTCTGTTTTCCAATGAAACTTACTGAAAATGTTGCTTGTTTTGTTCTCAGTTATTTGCAGACCGGCTCACGGCTTCCCAGAGACTCAAATATTGAACACAAATAAAATAATAAATAAATTAACAATGAGATTAATTATTGCAATTGACTGTAAATGGGCAGCCAATCAGCACCAAGAGTATTATAAAAAATACTTCTGGCAGCATTGAACAAATAATTAAGCAACTGAATAAATAATTGCAATACCCTTATATCATTCAAATCCTAGCTACTATTTAGAATTTGTTTATTTACATTGTGTTTATTGTGTTCATTTGATACCTAATAGAACGTTGTTATTTTTAATAGGTATATGTGTGTTGGGACCCTTTCTTAGTACTCCATTTGGGGGTAATCTCTATGTTTATGAGACAAATGAAGTATAATGGAGATCTTCTGAGACATCCTCATCTGGGGGTAGACAGACTCCTCTAGCAAAACCAGTGTATAATAATTTAGAAGGAATGAGATACCACGGCAAATAACTCACTGCGGCAAGCAGAGGAGAGAGCCTCAGGACATACGGCAGCAAGAAGACTCTCCCACTCCCTCAAGCACCAAGCGCCGGCACATGGAACACAGCGGCATAGTCTTGATTCAGGACCGAACAACCCAGCCACAAGAGATGGCTTGAAGGGTATGGACTGACTCTGGGACTATACCTACAGAAAAGCATCAACAGTTCCCTACCCAGTCACAATCATTCTGCCAAGCATCCCCTCCGCTCTCACCTCTGGGGTCTACCTGCTGTGAAGCTCACCCTGATCAACGATGCCGTGATCCATACTAACCTAGACCCAAACATCCCTAACTAAGCTGGTGTGTCATCTTTGTTAAAAAACATTTTGTTTAAGCATTTGTATCACTCACCTTTCTAACTTCTTACACATGGTTAAAGGCACATCACTGTCTATCTAAACGTCAATATAAGAGCTGATTCCTCTGCCTGAGCATGATGTTAGTAAGCACCTTGGCACAGCTAGAATGCTTGTAATCTAGACACACCAACCTAGAATAATACTCGACTGTTATAAACCTTGCATAGCACTATTATGGCGTATCTTGTCTCACTAATGTTCATACCTTGTTATTAAAAAACAAAACAAAAAAAACAGTGCAACATCTCTTGACTAACCAAGCCAACTGTTTCATGTGAAATGATATATTATTTTGTACAAGTCACTACTTATGCCTGTAACTTACTCTGCACCCAAAAATAAAGAATTAAAAAAAAATAGAAGGAATGAGATAGGCTTGACAACTACTGCCAAATATCAGAAGATATAAACAAAGATTTGTGTTAGTAAAAGTAGTCACACATGGATACTTAATTGAGTTTATGAAAATATTTTTATCTCAAGATGATCACACTACAAAAAAAAAACAATATTTATGGTGAGGAAAGCCAACAGTTCATAGAGTCCTAAAGCAGATCCAAGGAATAGAAGATGTAATTTTATACCCTAAAATAATAAAAGCAGTATCAGGATAGGCTCAGCCACTTTGTCGTTTGCAGAAGCTGCAAACCCTGTGGATTTCCAGCAAATTTTGTGTGTGTGTGTATATATATGATTTTAATTAGGGGTTTAGCTGCATTATTTTAACGCATAATTAATATATCCATATTAAAATGGTCTGGACTTCAGTCTAAAGCATCACATTATATGAATATTTAGCATATTTTTGGTATTGATACACACAATACATTTTATTCTATAATGGAAAGTTTAAAAAATATGCAGTGTTTTCAAGCTTCTTTTTACTTCTTCAGCTAATATTTCATTTTAAAGTTTTGTAAAACACAGAGTTCGCATTCATCTTCCTTCAGTAAAAGCGATGATTTATTTTGTCATATTTCTTTGAGGTTTTACAAATCCCACAAAGATTATGCAAATTTAAAGAGATCTAACACAAATCCACAATCTAATAACTCTATTACCAATCTGGCTTGTCTGGCTCTCAAATGATTTTCTTCATGTTTTATAAATGCAATAACCAAGAAACTAACTGTATGCATAGAATACAAGTCATGTTTTAAAAATATGTTCATTTTACAAGACCATTAACCCCTTCACAACCAGTCCTCTGGCTTCATTGCCTCTCTTCCTTCTATAAACAAACTTGGATGCACGGGTGACTGGGCTTCATAACACAAATAAAATAGTTTCAATGCACTTAAAGGAACACTATAGTGCTTGGAATGCTAACATGCATTATTAATGCAAATTAGTTAGCCTGCAAAGATTTAGACTGAAACCCCCCAGAATGAATTAAAATGTAGTTTCATTCAACCTTCACTCCCTCGCAGCTATTGCCCCTCCTCCTGGCCGAGATGATAATTTCTCAGGCAATTTAAAGCTTTTCCATACAGAAGGATTCGGGGCTAGTGTGTATTCATGGAAAATTGCCACACTGTGCAAAGCAAATGTTCTAATAAAGATGCATTGACTCAAGACATTTCTGTGGGGATTGTTCGGCATCTCCATGCAATCTTTGCAGGGCCGAACTCAAGAAGTCCCTCTAGTACGAAAGACTTTAGAGGTGGCATAATGGAGAAGTGTAAATACTGTCTTTTCTCAGAAAAAGCAGCATTTACAATGCTGTGCTTGCAGGGGCAGACTACAATTTCTATAGTGGTTCTGGGGACTATAGTGTCTGTTTAACTTCCCTACTAGTCCTGCATATTCCCTGAAACAACAATAAAAAGTTGATTTCACTGTCAGTCTGAGTAGACAAACTGGAATAATGTCTGATGTTAGGAGGGAAAGGATCACATATTTACCATTATAGACAAATACAGGCATTTTGTTTCAAATTCTGCTTAATATGAATACCAAAATGTCACAGCAGATTTCTTAAAAATATTGAGTATGGTATTTTATCTGGTATTATCTGTTCTCTCTCTACATTCTTAGATAGCCTGTGCAAAGTTGCCACATTAAATCATTAAGGCTGTTTCTCTCCACACTGCTTTGCTGCTCTCACATACAGCCTGCCCCTCGTCACTACTTCCCCTTGCTTTTGCTTAAGCTAAATTTAGGCAGGGGAGATGCCCAGAGCGGGGTTTCCTTGATAATAAACATGCGGGGTACAGCTTTCTTATCTTTGTGCTGAAAATCTCCAATGTTTTCCATATATAGTAATTAGTTATGTCTCCTCTTGTTTGCCTAGTATCTATTGTCTTGTTTTATTTTCTCTTGTATTCCCAGTTCATGTACAGTCCTGTCCTGCCCTGTTCATGTTTCCCTCATGTCTTGTGTACATGTTCTGGGTTCTGCTTTCTGTTCTGCTCCGATTCTGGGTTCTCCTAGTTTTGTCCTGTTTTCTTGTTTGGTGTCTATTCTAGTCTTGCCTTGTTTCTGTAAATACATATCTGCTGCAGAGCCCCCCTATCCAGTTCCTGGGAGGTCTGCATATCATCAAGCTCCTAGCTCTTGGGATCCGCAGAAGCTGCATCAGGGCCTTGGTGTGTGGCTGCACAAATGCTGGTGCTCAACACCAGGGGGCGTGTGGTTACCTTGCACTAGCCCCTGATAATCCATTTCCACACAGTGACTCCTACTATCAAGATCAGGCATACTGGGTCCTGGTCACCAGACCGCCACCCCTGACAGGAAGGTCGGGTGTGTATATGAATGTCTGCTGATTTTTATCTATATATGTTTTCTATATAGTGTGTTTGTGTGATAGTGTTTGTCTATGTAATTATTTATAAGGGAAAATAATACAAAAACTTGTAAAGTAATTCAGCCTAATTACTTAATATTTTTATTAAAAAGGCTGAATGTTAAATTGTTTGAACAACAGGTATTTTTTCTTATGTATGTATTTTATACAATGAAAACAAACAAATTCCCTAATACTGTAGAAAATACATTACAGTGAAATCATTTTCATTTTTCCAGAATACTTAATCCCACAGATGTAATGTTCACAATACATTAAAGACTATTATTTAGCTCATTTACTATTTTTTATGTTTCCCAGTGTAAATGTCACATTTGTCTTTCCAGTCAAGGAGATGATTGCAATAAAAATTAGACTCGGGTGCCAATCATATTATAATTATGTTAATAATGTATGTGGCTTAACTTCATTTACACTGTTATAATATGAATATTTATGTAGATTGTTGTGAATTTTCCATTTTTATTTCTTTAAACAGTAGATTTGTTTTTCTCTATGGTAAAAACAAACATTTAAAAATAGTTGCTGTTGAATGGATTGAGTTGTTCTATCACAAAAATATATGAAAATTTACAGCGTTCAAAGTTATTGAATGGGATATCTGATCCAAAAATCTCTATCTAACCTACAGGAATCAAACAGAGGCCTCTATTTAACATTGTTGGATAAGCTGTTTAAATTATTTAATATTTTTGGATAAACTATTAAAATTGTTTTTTTTTCCTTCAAAATACTAAAAAATATAAAAAAAATATAAATAAATTAAGGTAAAGTTAAAATGTTTTTACATTATTAAATCATCTTAAAAGTTTATTCAAAAATGCTAAATTATTTGAAAACGTATCAAATAATATTTAATAAAGACATCAGTTAGTGGGGGAAGTTACATCCATGTTAATAGTGAATGCAACATTTGGTATTTTGTAATTGTAAGTTTGTCCGTTTTTAAGCCATACTCGACCATGGACCTTAAGCTGTGGTAATATTAAAAGTATTTGTGGCCAACAAGTAGCACAAAGTTTCCATCCTCCAGACCCATGTGTTGTGGCAGACTGCTATTAACATCTCTGCATTTTACTATCCACGTATTAAAGATTCATGTAGTAAAACCCATGGGTTTTATGTCATTGCCATTAGTTAATACAACTGGATGGTATGAAAGGATCAATTTGCGAATGTGCAGTTGACCTGTGATTGTAATAAACATGGTAGATATCAGCTTTATTTATACATGACTGGTCATGTTGATGTATCAAAAACATGTATACCTGATATTTAGAACTATGAATTTGTTCTAGGACACAGATCTGTGCGATGGCTCACTTTTTAAAGAAAATCTTTTTCAACTATTGAGGGTAATTTTCATTGGTAATTGTTCATTTGAGTGACAAATGCTCTTTACTTATCCAAAGATTTTTTTTTATTTTTTTTTTAATGCGTGTTTGGTATGCTTTGAGATGTCATATTTAAATGTAGTAGCATATACATAACATGTATTTTGTTTCCTATAGGATGTATAAAAAGTTTGCAGTTATTAACTATTTATCTTTACATCTAGCTGAGACAGGTTTTAATTTTTGTCGAGATTGCAGTAGTCGGCATAATTTAACGAAAATAAGTGCTTAATGTCTCTTATTATTTTCTATGGGAGGCAATCAAACTTGTATTAGCTTGGAGATACCAGTCACAACTGTTAATATTTAGAAGTCTGGAAACAGCTGCTACTCACAAACATGAGCTGCTCTTATTATCAGCCATTTTAGCATTTATTTATTTATTACTGGTATTTATAAAGCACCAACAGATTCTGCAGCGCTGTACAATTAGTGGAAAACTTACAATATACACAGACAAATACAAGCGGTAGAGAGAGGTAGAGAGAAGTTTGTTTTTAAGACTCAATGACAACATTGGAAACAAGCCCTTAAATAGTGGTTTCTATTATTAGAAATTATCGCCAATTTTCAGTGCTACAAAATGATATATCTAACGACTGGCTACTGGTAATTAGCATCTGTGGAATGTCTGCATGGTAGCCATAACAGGACGGTCAATGTCAAGTAATAACATTGGCTTTTATGCTTGGTGGTAAAAATGACCACCTGTTTCTATCTGAGCTTCCTCATCCAGATGTAATGATACAATGACAAGATAATGACTGCAAAATCTCAATATATCCTATAATAAAAATAAACGTGTTCTGTATTTCATCACATTAAGGAATTGAAGCATATCTTGAATGTTGGCACTATATACTTATCCATTAAAACGTATAAAATATGTAAAACAATGTGTTTGCAAACACTAAGGACAAGATGCTCAGAATATCTCCCTGATGTGCGCATGCACTGAGCGATCTATTTACAATCAGCTGGGGGAGTTGCTTTAGCATTGAATTTAAAAATGTGCCTTTCTCGAATATATGGTAATAGAGAACAAAGCATTTGCGAATAAATTGCCATCGATGCAAAGCAGTACATTTTCATCATTTTTCATAATCAATGTGTCCCGCTTTCCTGATTTTTAAGTATACGGCTTTTCATGCAGTCTTTTTTATACATATAATGTATGCAATCACAGGTCACTAATGCTGACAGGTTTATTTGTCAAACTCATGCTAAAATCTACAACCAATGATGTCTCACATTCCCCAGCTAATTACATCTACACACCCAATCAATTATTTGTTCCGGTTGATTATGTAAAGTAGCGCTGGTATTTGTCTAAGTAAAGTTGATTTCTTGTACAATATAGATTTTCAAAGGACAGTAGCAGAAGTAAGTTACAAACCACAAACAAACACAAGAACTAAATAGATATTTTGTACAAATATTATATAAAACCACACAGACTTTTAAATGCTAATTATTACAACAGCATCTGCAGCCATTTTACAAGCATTTCCCATAATGCCTATTTGTGAGTAATTGTAGGATGTTTTTTAATGCAGTGGGTAAAAACCTTTGTTATTGTGAAAGTACATGCTATTAAACAAGCATACAAGCATATTGATGTACCACACACAACTAAACTGATAATGAGAGGACAGAAGACAAAAAAGACCAATACTACTACTACTAGTTTAATAACAGCGAGTCAAAAGGCAAGTCAAAAAAGACATCTGGTCACATTGCACTTCAGGAGTCTCAGAAGCCAATATCAAGAACAATTAATGATTTTATCCATTACATTTGAAAAAAATAAAGGTTCTGAAAGAGAAATCAAACATTGAATTGCTAGCAGGGCAGTATCTCAAGCCAATCCCACTAAGCCTTGTGTTTATGGTTGTGGGGGTTATGGGATAGGTCATAATGCCGAGAGGAACCACTTCGTGTAATAAAAACGAATATGTTTAAGGTTTCTGGTCAATCAATAGTAATTTAAAATGTCATATATTGATGCCGGTGCTATCGAAAGTTATTTCTCGAACAATTATAGCCCTTCTTCAATAAAAAACTACACTGCCTGCAGAAATGGTAAAAGGACCATAGACACCTCCACCGAGTTGCGAAAAGCTGCAGACTTGCAGAAAATATGCAGACTAAACAAAATTTAACAAAGGTTTGCTCTCTAAAACGGGCACTCTCGATTTTTGACAGAATAGTGACCTAATTATATTGTTGTAAATAAAAAAAAGCAAGTTTCATTTCTATAAAAGTGCTCTGACTTAGCTTGACATTTCCCTGTGCCTGGATTGAAAAATGTGAATTTCTGTGACTTTGATTGAAGCAGAGTGGCAGAAAAACGAACAGGCACATTTTCTAATCATTTTCTGCTGTGACTGACTCAGGTGATTACTTTGACATGGGCTGTTGAGAAATGTTCAACTTCAAAGTAGTTTATGTGAACACAGGCCAGCCTTCGTTTAAATTTGAATTGTAGAGTGTGAATTATTTGAAATTGTTTAATCGAAACAGCAGATGCCATTTGTTAGTGTGGAATAGTTGCCACCAGCAAACATCATCTTAAATCATCACACTCAGAGGCTAGTCTTGAATGTAGTAGCTCTGGCTTCCACAAAGTCATTACATTTTGAAACAGCTTATGCCTCCACACTTACTTTTATGATATATTGAGATATTATCACTCAAACTAGTTGGACTTGGAATTGATAAATCAATCCCATAACTGAGCATGCAGCCAGTGGCATCGTGTGTCCTTGTCATCCGCGCACTTTTCTTTATTTGTGAACGTTGTTGAATTATTTTGCTCTTTAGAAAAAGAAAAAGAAAGAACAAATGATGTTGCTTTATGGAGGAGATCATAGAAATTACATTTCTAGCTACTTTCTGTTGGTTAGCTTTTCCACTTGTTTTCTTTCCCACTCAAACATGTCAAGATACACACACACACACACACATGCGCGCACACACACACTAAACTCTCTCTCTCTCTCTCTCTCTCTCTTGTATATTTAAAAGAAGAAAAACTACCACAACACAAGGACATAGTCTTAAATTAGAGGGACAAAGGTTTAAAAATAATATCAGGAAGTATTACTTTACTGAGAGGGTAGTGGATGCATGGAATAGCCTTCCAGCTGAAGTGGTAGAGGTTAACACAGTAAAGGAGTTTAAGCATGCGTGGGATAGGCATAAGGCTATCCTAACTATAAGATAAGGCCAGGGACTAATGAAAGTATTTAGAAAATTGGGCAGACTAGATGGGCGGAATGGTTCTTATCTGCCGTCACATTCTATGTTTCTATGTTTATCATTAAAACCACCTGCCCAATATTATGTTGGTTCTCCTAGTGCTGCCAAAAGGAGGCAAGTGTTTCATAAGACCTCTGAACGTGTCCTGTGGTACCTGGCAACAAGATTTATGTTCTGCAAGTTGCACAGATGCTCAATTGGATTGGGATCTGGGGAATTTGGAGGTCAGGGCAACACATTGAACTCCTCGTCAGGTTTATCAACCCATGCCTGAAAAGTTTTGCTGTGCCACAGAGGGTTATCCTGCTGAAAGAGGCCACTACCATCCGGGAATACCATTGCTTAGTCTGAAACAATTTCTAGGTAGGTGGTATGTTTTAAAGTAACATCCACATGAATGCCAACACGTGAAATTCAAGAACTGACTGTTCACTTGCTGCCTAATATATCCCACCCATTGACAGGTGTCATTGTAATGATCTAATTAATTTTATTCACTTTCATGTTGTCACCAATCACTGTATGTGTGTGTTTTCTCTAGTAATACTATATTGAATCAAATGTTATGTGGACATACATCACAGGGTGATTGCAGTATTTTCACAATGCATTGCCGGCTTAAAGGGACACTTCAAACATTTTAACAATGTATGCATACATTATCATGAAAGGGGCATCTATGTCATTGTCCTTGCACAGGTTACATTTTAACTTCAAAGATCTGCAAAAATTGTTGATGCTTCTGTAAGCACATTCCTTCACTGACAGATCTCATGGGAGAAGGCTTCAGTTTCCCCATCCTTCCAAGTACTCGTACAAAGTTCAACTTTATGTTTTTCTTTTCTGGCATACTTTTCTTGAATGCTTTATCCATGTAATGCATTTTTATTAACTTCAGGCTGGATTGCATTGATGGGTTAGTCATGATAACAGTCAATGCGACATGACCAATCATTTATGCTGTCTATGGTAATATCAGTAAGAGCCTTTCCTAAAACAAAACTAATCTTACAGTGCAACATTAAACTTTCATGACATCTTAGTGTGGAACATGAAAGGTCATATTAACAATAAACAGCACTCTATAAAATGGCGTTGTACCACAGAGATGACAAGCGCTGGGATATTGTCAGCAGGTGGTCTAATCAAGATGACAAACAAGGATTTAAGAAGATTAGAAAGTCAGAGTTATGGATAGAGGTCAAGGTAGATGACAAGTAATGTCATGGTCACAGGACAAATATGACAAACACAGTTTCACAAGAATATAGAGCTCTCACATGAATTAAGAGTATAAAGTCATATAAAATAATATAAAATGAGTGATAATATTTCCCCAGCTTCATGCAAAGGATCTACTTTGTCGGATTGTATGTGGACCTATTAAGGTATTAAGGTGAGATGATCCAACTGGTTACCTCTGCTGTTACCTTCCCAGGGCAGAATCAGTCCAAAGGAAAAGACAAGGGGACCCCACAAACAATACATTGTTAAATAGCCCTGATCTGAGTGCCCAAGTTCTCCAAATAGCGCTCAAATCCATGTAGTGTAGTTCCCGCTACATATATAATAACTCCCAAACTGCGTCCCAGACCTGGACCATAGTCGGTGGGCAGGAGGCTGGCTTCTACACTCCTCCAGTAGTCCGTAGCAAACGTACGTGGGAAGGAGCGTTTGTCACACACCTCATTAGATTATGTGGAGCCTCCTTAGAGCATTACCCAACTTTTGTAATTTAGAACCCTCTCTTTTCTGTCTTCTCACAAATTGTATTTTTAAGATGATTTACATTATTAATATTTTTGCAAAACTAGGAAACATTGTACTTCTTCCTGCTCAAAAAGGCAAGCTGGAGGAGAGCAACAATTAACAAGAATGTGAGCTGGCCCATCAACACCCTCTCCTCCTGTGTGTCCAACTTGTCTGTTATTCCACCTATTGTACAGTGCTGAAGAATTTGCTGGAGCTTTATAAATAATAATATTAATAATAATGATTATATATTTTACATTGTATAGGAAGGCTAGACAGAGAAATATAGTGCAGTCACATATAGATATTCCCCAAGTCATCCCCAAGTTACCCTCCAACAAACGCAGTCACTCACCCATAGACATTAACAATCATGCACATACAGTTATACCCTTTACAGACATTTACCCTCATGCAATCACAGACACTCCTCACAGAGGCATTCACCTTCATACATACCCAGTCACTCTCACATAGAAATTAGCCACCATGCACACACAGTCATACCCCATATAGACACTTACCCTTGTACACATTGTTGACCCACACACATACATTCACTTACATACACACAGTCACTCTCACATATACATTTATCCTCATAAACATGCTGTCATCCACACACAGTCACTTTCATACAAACACAGTCAACCCCCCCACCCCACAGTTACCATCATACAGACACAATATCCCCCACACACACAGTCCTCCCCACATGGACAGTTATCCTCATACACACAAAGACAGTCACACCTCACACAGACACCCTTGTAAACACTATCACTCCCATACACAGTCTCCCTCCTAAGTATACAGTCACCCTCAAATAAATAGTCACCGCCGTGACATAAATACTGTGCACAGGTCCACAAGACCACATTACACACACTACACCACAAGCAGGTCTTACACACACATATGGTCACAGACATAGAGATACACAATCACAGACACACACATACAAATATACATAAACATTTTAAATGATTTTTTTTAAAAAAATATTAAAGCATCAAAAGTATATTGTACATAAAAATATAACAACATATAAAAGAAATATCAAACTAATTAAAAAATGTTACGAATATGAAATCATTTTAATTGTGTTTTTCAAAAATATATGTATATATTTTTAAATAACAGAAGAAAGAAATGAGCAAATAAAATGTTGCTCACAAGTCAGAATTGCTGTCACAGAGATGCTTTCACACATCAAATAGCCAACTCAGGGATATCTCATTGATACTCTCCAGCCCATAAAACTCAACTGAAGATCAATAATGTTACAAGGAATCTAAACAATCATTTGTAACAAAATACACGACTCAACACTTCAGCTAATTGAGAGTATACTGCAGCATGAGGAAATCGTAATAAATAGCAGGATGAAGGCAAAATAAGCTAGCCTTAATCTTGTACTAGAAAGACATTTTTGAAAGTAAAGTATAATATTCATCTAACATTGAAGGAACCCTGCGGGCACCGGCAGCAGTTAATGCACGCTGTATTTTCCTCCATGCTCTAATTTCTTTTGTTTTGCTAAAGAAAATTGTCTGTTGTTTTTTGATATATAACTCCGTTAGCCACACCTCTCCATAGCACAAAACACTTTCCTGATTGGTGAGCACATAATATGGCAGAGCCAACGAGAGATCAGTGTGAGCCGAGCTGCTGATTTGACTCCGCCCTCCACAGCCGATCACTGTCCTCGTATTTGTAAGCCATGCTAATCGGAGTGGTGGCAGACAATAAGGATACAGTGATTGTTTTTATGGCTGAATCATGCCATTGACTCAGCTCATACTAATCTCTAATTGACAGAGCTGTGCATTTACTCAGAGTAAACGAGGCTTATTTCTAACAAGGAGGCATGGCTAAGGGGGTGCAACTCTTTTCTTCCTTTATGAGAAGAGATTTGAGTGAGGAAAACAATGCAGTATAACAATGAGGCCAAAACTTCAAATACAAATCAAACACACTTAAAAGGATACTATAGGTATCGAAAAACCTTTAGCTTAAAGAAGTAGTTTTGGTGTATAGATCCTGTCCCTGTGACTTCACTGTTTAATTATCTGATATGTATTAGTTAATTTATGCCTAGGAAAGGCAGAAAAATTAGATTATTATTTTTATGAGATAAAGTAATCTGATGTTTTTCAAAGTACCTGTTGCCATGGTGATCATGATAGTTAAAAGTGTTTCTACTATGATGGAACCAAACATGAAGACATTTTAAAAAGTAAAATCGCCTTTGTGAATATATTTAATACGAAGTTCAAACACTTAAAAGGGACAATTTAGGCATTAAAACAACTTTAGCTTCATGAAGTAGTTTTGGTGTAGAGATAATGCCCCTGCAGTCCAAGTGCTTAATTATCTGGCATTTAAGAGTTAAATCACTTTTGTTTCTGTTTATGCAGCCCTAGCCACACCTCCCCTGGCAGTGACTGACACAACCTGCATGAAAAAAGAGATTCATGTTTAATCAGAAGTTAACTTACTTTAGATGTTTTTAACGCCTGCCTTGTAAATTGAATTTCAATCACCCACAGGATTATCCTGAAAGGTCTAGAAAGCTATTAACAGAGCTGGAAATATGCTATTCTAAATTAAACAGAATGTGCAATAAGGAAAATTAAAACATTAGACAACTCTTTAAAGGAACACTATAGTCACCTAACTTACTTAGGCTAAATAAGCTAAATAAAGCAGTTTTAGTGTATAAATCATTCCCCTGCAATTTCACTGCTCAATTCACTGTCATTTAGGAGTTAAATCGCGTTGTTTCTGTTTATGCAGCCCTAGCCACACCTCCCCTGGCTATGATTGACAGAGCCTGCATGAAAAAAAAACTGGTTTCACTTTCAAACAGATGTAATTTACCTTAAATAATTGTATCTCAATCTCTAAATTGAACTTTAATCACATACAGGAGGCTCTTGTAGGGTCTAGCAAGCTATTAACATAGCAGGGGATAGGAAAATCTTAATTAAACAGAACTTGCAATAAAGAAAGCCTAAATAGGGCTCTCTTTACAGGAAGTGTTTATGGAAGGCTGTGCAAGTCACATGCAGGGAGGTGTGACTAGGGTTCATAAACAAAGGGATTTAACTCCTAAATGGCAGAGGATTGAGCAGTGAGGCTGCAGGGGCATGTTCTATACACCAAAACTGCTTCATTAAGCGAAAGTTGTTCAGGTGACTATAGTGTCCCTTTAAAATAAGTGTTTAGGATGGCTATGTAACAAAGTTAGCATAGCAAAACATTGAGTAGTGAGACTGCAGTGGCATGAGCAATACACTAAACTGCTTCATTATGATAAAGTTGTTTGCTGCCTTTATTATCCCTTTAAGTTGTGTTCATGGTTGGAGTGTGCCTTGAGAGTCCTTTCAAATGAACACTATAGCGTTAGGAGTACAAAGCTGTATTCCTAACAATAGAGTGTCCCTCTGTATCCACACCCCACCTCCCTGGTCCCTCCATCCAGCCATGAAAGGGTTAAAAAATAAACCTTGAAACACTTACCTGATTCCAGTGCCAATGTACCTCGGGCTGGACCTACCTCCTCCTCCAACAATAGCGTAATCCAAGAACCTAGTTCCCATGTGCATTAGGCCTTTCCCCTAGTAAAGCATTGACTCAGGGTTTAACAAGACTCTCAACATCCTCATGCACAGCATGTGGGCATCCGGCGTCATTTCACAGAGTTAAACTCAGTGACACTGCAGGAAACTCCTTTTAGTGGCTGTCTGCTAGACCGCCACTAGACGCAGTCTGCAAACATTGCAATTTCTCTAAAACGGCACTGTTTTACATTGTTGGTTTAAGGTGACAGGGACCCTTCACGTGGAGCACTTCAATGAGGTGAAGTGGTCTGGGAGTCTGTAGTGTCTCTTTCCTGAAATTGCTCTCATTGAATACATGATTTATCACACAGATACATGGTGTATTAAATGTAAAAAAATAAAGATTTACTCACTTTCCCTCCATTCCCCCGCCACTTTTTAGGTGTTACTCTTCATGTAACACCCACCTCCTGGCAGTCCATTTATCTGCCTGCACTCCCCCCTATAATTCTTCCATTTTTGCTGCTTAAGATGCATCCCCAAGCAGGCCAGATCTCCTCAGTAACGTTGGCACACTAGCTTCATTGCAACATGCCAACAATGGAGCAGAGTTACATCATGTGACTAGCCAGCGCTAGCGAGTTTTACTTCCAACCGCAGGACATACATAGTGGTTGCTATGGATGAGGAGCAGAGGGACATCATGTGGGAGATCTTTTCTTCTCTCCCTTGTCAGTCAATGCACTCATAGTTTGGAGAAAAAAATCTATTTATAAATACTTTTGTCTCCTAATCTATACATTTGCTATGAAAACTGCTAGCACGATGTATAGATAAAATCGTATCCCCAATCTAATTATGTCTGTCACAATTCAGTTTTCTCTTATCAGGCTGCTGCAGTACCTCACACTGCCACTACCTTTCTGTGGTGCTGTTATAGGTTGAGAGCTCTGACTCTGCTAGCAGCTGGCCCTAACTTGTAATTATCTCCTTTCTATTCAGTTTAGACTCACCCCTCTAGTTTGCAAGTTGATTAATTTTGTCTCTGTGCAACCTTCTGTGTTCCAGAGATTTCTGTTACTTTCAGTGTCCCAGAACAAGCTGCTTCCCCGTGCAAACCATTGGTGTTCCGGTGCAAACTGCTTTTTTTGCCAATCCTCCCTGTTCTAGAACAATTTTCTTTCCTTGGATTTAACCATTGGTTTGTTTTTCTGCCCTTTTTCATGAACCCTTGGATTTAACTACAAGCACCATCTGAAGCGAAATTATTTGACACAAGAAAATTGTGAACTATATCCGGTTGGACTTTTCTGCATAATTTTTTATTACATGTGTTATTTGTATGTTATTTGGTGCAACTTGTATTTAACCTATTTTTCGAATTGTCTGTACTTTCCTGTTTATCTCTGCTCCCTGTAACCAAAGGCCCTCTTTTATTTTGTATTTGATTCTATTTTGTTCCTTGTATATAATAATACACTTTGGTTTTTCCTTGATTTGTATGTATTCTTTTACGTTTTAACAATTTTAAATAATACACAAATAATATGTATAATAAATTTAATTAAAGGTAAAATAAATAAATAAAGGAAAGTAGTTGTTTTAAACATTATTTTTATATGTTGATTTGTTTGTATTCTGGTTTTCTTGCTTTTTGGGTTCCTACCTATAGTGGTTTGTTGCTATTAGGTCAGCACCCCTTCCCGACCAGATTGTGACCGCTGCCCTTTAAATTTAATTTTTTTTTTTTTGAATGCACGGTGTATCTTTACTTGAAATAAAAGTGCAAACTTATATTAATTTATGCAGTCATTCTAGGAGTCTCTACTTCCCTTTTGTAAGTCACAAACAAAGTGGTAGAAATGTATTTGCAATAGCCAAATAATATCATGCAGGAAAGGAAAATGGTGACCTATCAGACACACTATTTGCACTATTGATACCTGGAGTATCCATTTAATGGCATTTTCAATGCCAGACAGAAATGTACTAATAGATTTCATCAAGCAATCATGGAAATTGGGGAGGAGTTCTAGAATAGATGTAGTATGATGAAGTGGCCTATTTTGTCTGCAGAGTGATCTTTATTGAGCTTTGACTATGCTACATCTAAGGTGTAAAATTATCTGTAGAAAATTCAAAGAACCTCGTTAAAATGGTAATAAGAGTGTCTCTGCAGAATTTTTCTGAAGTTGATATATAGCTTCCTTTATTCAAAAGACTTGAAAGTCATGATAAATGTTAACATTTTCATTAATGCATTTTTTATATTGATAAAATCATTTATTGGATTTAAAACCTGATACCAATGGAATATCTGAAATTACTTTCATTTTTATCTCCTTAAATTCTCTCAAGCATTCAACAAGTATTTCTCTTCATTTTATGTCCTGCTAACAATTTTAGAGATTTTGATTAAACTTTTTATATAGTGTTCCTTCTTCTATAATTGTTCTTCAAAAATTATACTGAGTACTCGGTGGTGCCAAGTTTAATATTTAGTAAAGAGACTTCAAGATCAATTTATATAAAAGTATTGCATATTTTTACATTTGATTTAATATTTCAACAAAAATATGTATTACGATATCTTGAAAATGATTTTTTTATTTATTTAAACTGTTGGGTACATCAACAAATTTCAAAAGATAAACATTAGACCATAAACAATAGTATAATTCTTGTATTTTGGGTGTGTTTTCTTATCCAATATAGACAGACGAATGGTTCCTATGTCGCTACATTTTTGCTTGTTGGATGAATTCGGATGTATGTAGAATGTATTTGCACCTGGAGTGAAATTACTTGTTACCCAATTCTCAGCCTATTACATGCAAGCAAGTTATTAGTTCTGTAGTGTATTACGTTACAAAACCGTGTACATTACCAAAAAGTGAAAAATAAATTTATCATGTAGATATCCAGTTAGCATCCATTGAAAATTATATCACGTTTTCCCGTACAGTGAATGAGCCCACATGTTTTAATAGGTGAATATTTATGACCGCAGATTAGGACATTTATGCAAGATGCAAAAGAATCCTATAGTTACCTTTAAAATCCAGATATTTGCTTTCAACAAAGCAACTGTGTTTATTGAATGGAGGCATTCTGGGAAATATACAAATTTGTGTTTGTAAAATCAACTAAATGACTCCCTCTAATATCTGTCAAAAATCCACATTGAAATGATCATAATCTGTAAGGTTTAAGACATGTCAGAAATGCTATACCTCTCATAAAACAATATAAACATTTCATTTCACTAATACATTTATAAGATCGTTTAAAAGCAGTTCAGGTTTTGCATTTTTTTTCTCCATGGGAATTGAAAACTACTCTCAATGACATTTTAAAAGTATAACCGTTGTCAGATTTTTCTTTTTTCTCTTCCAGCAAAATCTCAAGAGAGAGAGTTAGAGATTTAATGTGCAAGTTTTTTCCCCCCCAGAGAATATTGTAATCCAAAAATAGAAAAATTATGTTGTATCGAGTTAACTTTTTAAATAAAAGTTATGAGGTCAAAAATTTACAAAATATATCAAAGCAAAATATCCAAGTGATTTCGGTGTCATATTTTTCCCTTTGCTTTGATAAATGTTATGTTTTTATTTCTTTTTCTACTTCTTTTTTCAGCTGAGGATTAAATAATAGCGTAACCTCAGGTTCAGTTTCATATGAAGATAGAATAAAAAAGGTTTCCTTTTTCTAAACTGTATTGTATTAGTTTATGGTGACAATGCTTTTGACCATACCCGATAGTGCTCTTCTAAACTATCAGGTATTGTCAAAAAGTATAAAAAAAATAATAATAAAAACCCCCACTATCTAAATAAGTGCTCTTTGCCATTTAAAAACCTACACAGGTTCAATAAAGCCTGATAATGTGGTGAACCTAAGAACCCCATTTTGTGTTCTAGGTTTTGTGAAAATTGAGCTTTTGTGAGTTTAGAATAAACTACTTCTGCTAATTATTGTTGGCATTTATAGAGTTTTAAATGGTGAAGTGTCAAATAAAAGAATATAACTGAGGAATTTATATATTTTCAAAAATAAGCAATGTGTAACATCACTTCGAATTTTGTATTTCTTACAAAATCCACATTTTTAATTACTCATTACTAAACATTTTCCTCTATATTTAGTGCTCATTGGAACAAGAAATCTATTTTCTTTATGGATTTGCCTGTGGAAATCTACCATATATTAATCTCCTCATTCGTGCGTAAGACCAACATTTCCTATTCATTGAGATGTGCTTATATCAGGAAAATATTTGCAAAAAGAACTACTAATTGATTCTCTTTGTTAGCAACACCCCACTAACCTGTTATTGTCTACGGCACTTGGAGAAGTTAATAACTTTGTGAGCTGTTGGGCATTAAATTGGCTAATTAAGACGTGCATCTTTCTGTATTATAGAAGTCCAATGCATGCCATGATACAATAATCTATTGATCTATAGTCTCCAGATATAGTTTTTTTGCAGACAGTACAATTTAAGAAGCAATCATTTTGAACCTTGGTTAATGGCAGTCTACGCAGTCTAGAATAATGTTATGAAAGGGTGAAACTATTTTACAAGGCAATTATTCCATCTGTCTGTCTGCTGGCCCACCCATCTGTCCATCAATCTATTAAAATCATGGTACATTTAAAGATGATATGAGCTGCATATATGACATATTCATATCATCACTGGATGCTAAAGATCTGCTCTCTGGAGCCTATTCCACAATATCCACCTACACAAGTAACAGGTTGAATGTACCAGGATTATGCTTTTTCAGTCTACAAGAAGTAGTGAAGACGTACATACCCCAAAAGATCTGATGATTTCTGCTACCTAGATAACTCTTCGATAATACAATAGAAAAGGTGAAATACACAGTGAATGGATATGTGTGGTAGCGATAACTGCTACAAGCCACCTGAGTGGAAACCCCTTATACCACTCTAAATAATATACAAAAATACATACAATAGGTGGAACACACGTCTGATGAATCTAAAAAGAAAGACAAAATAATATAGTGCAATATTGCCAGTATAAATAACGTACAGATATTGTGGATATCAAGTACTCACAAGCCTGGAGCCAAATAATAACATATGGCTCTCATGGGTAATGCATGGACTCTTAATAGGATGTCCACATCATTCTTCCAGATGGTCCTTGTATGGTCTTTAGGGTCTCTGGAGTGAAGGTGAGATGGAAAGCTGGGCTCCCAGAACCATGTATATACGGCAAAGTTATCCTCCAACTATCCAGATTGACTATTTTGTCTGTAACACTGGATTTTGTTGTTCAGCTCACCATGTTTCACTGCTATGTCAGCAGGACTGGGAATGTGGGAAATATACACATTCGCTCATATCCAATGAAGGAGAAGAATAGAAATACAACTTCTGATTTTTTTTTTAAATTTGTGAAAGAATATAGAGATAATGAGACACTTGAAATACATCAGGGTCCTACAAAACCGTATACAAAATCAACACACCCTTAACATGTATTAATATACCAGTGAGAGTGTGCATGTTAATGGTTTTATTTTTTTACATTTATTCATAGCTATTTAGGGATCTACAGGTTAGTGCATGACAGATCCATTTTAAAGAGACGCTATAGTCACCAGAACAACTACAGCTTCATGTAGTTGGTCTGTTGAGTATAGTCCATTCCTGCAGGCTTTTTGCAATAAACACTATTTGTTTCAGACTGAAGTCAATGTTTACATTACAGTCTAGGAATACCTCCACTGGCCGCTCCTAAGATGGCTGCTAGAGGTGCTTCCAAGGGCAGTGTTTCACAGTGTGGCTGACATTCAGTGTCTCCACCCTCTACAAGAAGACACTGAGCTTTCCTTGTTGACATGCATTGATTCAATGCGTCTCAATGCAAAAAATTCTGATTGGCCAGGGTGACATTTAGCTGCGGCCCTCGACCAGCCTCCTTGTCTGAGATCTTCAGAATTGACAACCTCAGACAATCTAAATCTTCCCTATGGGAAATCATAATTTCTCATGATGTCAGCGCAAGGAGGCAGATTATGGACAGAGCCAGCAGCAGCAGACTGGAATAAAGGCAAGATATTAATATATTTAGAGGGCAAGGTGGGGATGAAGGGGGCTATATAGTGATTTTACCACTATCAGGTCAGGAATACATGTGTATTCCAGACCCTATAGTGTTCCGTCAATGCTTACTGACTATAAGATTAATTGCTCAGAGTGAAAGGAGATCCACAAGCATTTTACGAGTAGTTTAAGAAGTTGAAACTGACACTCTGCTGTTTCATTTAAATATAACTATCATTTCTTTATTTATAAATTTATGATTATAAAATATATGATAGAATGATCAATACAATATTGTATAGTGAAAGGGCTTTTGTTACTTAAACTTCAACTGGTTTCTACTGTCATGTCACTCCACACAACATTGATAAAATATAAAATATAACAATAAATAAATAATGGGTACAAGCACACAATACATAAATGTAATATCACCACCAAATGAAATCTGGGTTTAGCCTGAAATACAAAAAGACAGGCCACAGTGTAGTACATTACATATTCATAAAACACATGTACATTTTTGTTAACTCATGTGGCTAAGCAAAATATAGCAGGCTCAGACGTTAAATGATCCAAATCGGAATTATTTAGCAATAATAGATTGTTCCTGGACCAAGTATTGGATATTCAGCAAAATGTGTAAAAGGTTCTCCTCCAAATGTAAATAATGTATAAATAAGTAAAAGGAAAAAAAAAATGTAAACACAATTTATTTGCAAAAATAATTAAAATCAAGGTACAACAAACAATTACAAATAGCAGTGACGCATTTCGATCCACAGTCTTTTTCAAAGTGCATACCTAGACTGTGGGTCGAAATGCATCAGTGCTATTTGTATGCATGTTTTATGAACATGTAAAAAACTACATAAGGTCTGCTTTTATCTTGTATTTCCAGCTAAATGAATATTTCATTTGGTAGTAAAATTGCTTTTAAATATTGTATGCTCTCTCTGTTGATAGTTTTATTTCTGTACACACATATAAAGCATAATCAATCTTATTATTAGATTATGAAATAATTTAAGTGGAATAGTTATTTCATATACAAAATTCTGAAGTCAACAACATCTGGTTTGCATCATATTGCTAATTTGAAATTTATATAATTTTACTGTATTATAAATGTTTCTGTTTACTGTTTAGGTTTCATTAAAATCATATTGCTAAATTCTTCTCAAGGGAAATTCTGCTTATCAAAAGCGTAATTATATTTTGTATTCCTGCAGTTTAGGTCAGTTTGTAAGATACTGTTCCAGGGCTATACTTAAGTTACCACATCTGTGACAATGACATTTATAATCATTTTTAACAAAATAGATAATTGTTTATGTTTTTCCACCAAGATTAAATGAAAAGAGTTAATTCATGTTAGTCATCACTTGCCTACTTGGAGATTTATTTACATTCCAAACAATCTAAGGTCTGAATATTTATTGTAAAGAGAACATTTGTTTCACTTGTTTAATCTTATTTTTAGAGACAGATGCCAAGCACCACAACCACGTATGTTCCTGGCATAGGTTGTGGCTACCCGATTCAGTGTAATATAGTTGAAACAATTTGCATAATCACTGCAGATCTACCTCCAAAGTTCTGTGCAAACTCTAGCATGATATTTGCACAGTCAATATATTAAAGTCTCTCATAAAAGTCCTTTATAATGTAAAAAGTCTCTTTGAAAATGGTCTGTGAAATTTCATGTACAATGCCATTTAAGGGATTACAAGATATAGACAGTACTCTAAATAATATCAATGGGAGGACCAGGACTGACTAATAAATATTTCTTATTATATTTACATTTTTATCCTTTTTTTCCCTCTATATTCAAAGCATTACCTATTTATATATATATATATATATATATATATATATATATATATATAAATATATATGGATAGAGACAGGTTAATTTATAACTGTAGAATGTAAGGAAGTCTGGATAATGCATAGTAGAGCTTAGTATTTAGAATCCATTATCTGACTAGGGTAAAACGCGTTGGGGATGTTAAAGTATTTGTTACTAATAAAGTATTGTTTGGCTACCTCCATTTTGAGTCTCTGCCACATAATTTATAGTTATTGTATCATTATTAGATTGTCTTTTACCTGGCAACTGTTCCTACTACTGGTGACATCTGGTGACAATCTGTCTGCTCATTAAATTGTAAGTATGTTTTCAACTATTACTCTTATACTTACAACACTATTGTTTTATTACTTTGTTTTGAATGGTGCACCTCACTACCATTCTGTTGTGTAAACGTGTCAGAGTGATATCCTACAAGTGGGGATATAAACCACTGTATATTGAATAATCCAGAGCTGGGTTAAGCTCTACTATATGTGATTTGCCAATCATTGACTTATGTGTTGTGTGTAACTGACTTAAGAGGGCATCTTGCACTGTTGTTTTTTTTTCTGTTTCTCTGTTTTTCCTATATGTTACCAAGAAGTGAAGCCTATACCAGACCTGAGAACTTGTGACTATTCTGGGACTGTTGTTATATACCTGGGACTCCATTGTTTTGCTTTTATTTTTCTAAAGGACATTTTCAGGTTTTATTGTGTATTTTCTCTGTTTTTTACGTTGATATTTTTAATCACTTGATTCTAATTCATATTTTACTTTTGTTGCGTCCTGGTATTTTTGTACTTGGAAACACAATTTATAAAGATCAAAAATGAAATCCAACGTTTCTCAGAAGATTTTAACCCCTTAAAGACACATGACATGCGTGACATGACATGATTCCCTTTTATTCCAGAAGTTTGGTCCTTAAGGGGTTAAAAAGGATTTACTCACTATCAATGGAAAACTAAATGAAAAACATTAAACAATTGGAACAAGGACTGATACAGACTCAGAATGACACTGATCAATTAAAAAGCAAAATTGCCCAGATGGAACAAAACATGCAGACCTAGAATACAGATCACACCACTATAACTTAAAAATAAGGAATATACCAGAAGAAGTTACTGCGGAAAAACTAGAAGAATTCTTAAATATATTCTTTGCCAGTCTGAACATAAAAAACTAGACATATGGCCCTTTAATGGAACGATGGCATAGGATGCCTAAACCCAACGACTTGTCTACACATATTCCTAGAGATGTAAAGAGCTGTTGTTCATCCTTCCAAATCAAATCAGCCATAACCAACTCAATTAGAGAGGGAAAAATTCAAGCTCCATATGAAAAATTGACCGTTTACCCAGACTTATCGATTTATACAAGAACAAGAAGATCCTTCTCACAATTCACAGAAATCTTAAGGGCCAACAAAATCCAATATACATGGGGATCCCCAGTAAGACTCTTGATCCATAAAGATTCAAAAATATATACAATTATTTGAACAAAAAAACTAAACGTTTGGCTACATGAGAGACATTTAACTCCAGAGACTGCTGACTCATATTCAAGAAATAGAGGTAGAAAGGAGAAGAAATATGAATATATGTCTACATATTAAGAAGACACAGAGGATTGAGAAGGGAGATAGGAAGAAAGAGAAGGGAAGAAGAGACACAAGGAAGGGAAAAGAGAAGAAAATCTTGTTTTCCTTTTTTTTTGAGACTGTCACAAGGTTTAGCTATGGAAATGGAGGGAATGCAAAGAAGAGAAATAATATTTAGATACACAATGTGGAAAGTAGATTGAAATAACAATAGGGGCTTGAGGATAAGAATCACATATAGACACAAAAGGAACACTAGAAAGGATTATAGAAATATTTTTTTTCGAGATATTCTAAAGTAGACAGATTAAGCTATTAATATCACACTATAGTAGAAGTAATGTATGGAAAAGAAAAATGAAAGGGAAAAAAGGATAAAATGTACACTATAGAAAGGAATTATACTTAAGAACACGGTAAGAATTAAAATGGATACATACATTTTAAGATAAAAGGAATATACACTGAGATATAAGAAATGTATGAAGAGAATCAAGTTGGTAATATAATTATTAATAATGTGACACAGATGTGGGTATTTGTTTTTTTGTTTTTTTCTGCTGTGATTCTCTCTCTTTTCCTATTTCCTACATCCATGTTTTCCCTCCTATAGGATATGTTTGACAAAACTAACACTGACTTTTCTTGAGAGTCCTCCCATTAGTGTTTCTTGGGAAAAACTAAACAGGGATGATGGTATTTTCCAAGTTTCCAAGAGTTTTTCTCTGAGACAGTTTTTAGAACCTATGAATGTGTTTTTTTTTGTATTTTATGTTTTTTTTTGTTTATTATGCTCTATATGTTGGGATATCTGAGAGGAGGGGCAGGGCTGTACACAGTAAACAATAATGGTTAAGTTTGCATCTTTGAATGTGAGGGGATTAAACTCCCCCACAAAAGATCTATTCTCATCCAATAATTAAACAGAAAATAGATATTTGCGCTAAACAAGAGACACATTGGAAGAGTTAAGATACTTTTTTTTTCATAACTCAAAAGACTTCCCTAGGATTATTACATCCTCGTAACAAGATAAAAGGAAATGTGGGGTCGTATTTCTCTTTTCACAGAATATAGATCTGTGTATAAAACATTCTGAACAATGTACGGAAGGGAGATACATAATAACGATATGTATGATAAACAATGTTCTTTATACATTAGTTAATACCTAACTACCAAATGCTGCACCAATTAGATGTATATTTAGATTTTGGGAAAGATTGAATAAGATAAAATAGGGACACATCATTTGGATGGGTGACTTTAACTGTGTAATGGACCCTAAGATCGATACAGACAATAAAAGACAGACAGACAGCCAGATAAAAATGCGTATATACAGGCATCTAGATTTTGTTTCTATGCCCAGAGGAATTCACTCTATGATACCTGGCTAAAGTGTGAGATTACATGTGTTTTTCTAGAACCTATATTGCTTATTCGAGAATCGACTACATTCTGACAGGTATAAATTCCATTCGAAGAGTCAAAGGATCCCCCCAATATACTGTATCTTACTTTCAAGGGGAGAAAATGTAAAAAGCTAACCCCCTTACAACTTGAAAAACTTAATTAACCCTTTACATTGAAAGAAATTATAAAAAATATTGACCATTCAAAATGTAATAAAGCACCAGGACCTGATGGTCTGATAGCTATGTTTTATAAATCATTTAAAGAAGAGATGGTGCCTTATCTACAGATTACATTTAATGAATTAGCAGAAAAAGCAGCCTTTCAGAAGATTTACTAAGAGGGAATATTGTTACTATCTTAAAGCAAGAGAAAAATTCCCATGATGTTAAAAGCTATAGCCATTTCTCTTTTGAATGAAGATTTAAAATTGTATGCGGGTATTATGGCACATAGACTTACATCTGTTATATCTAATCTAATACACAGAGATCAGCTTGGATTCATCCCAGGACGATCATCCACAAGTCACATACGAGCATTGATAAATATATTTGAGACCGCTAAACGTAGAAAGGTCCTGATGCTAGCCCTGACATTGGACG
This sequence comes from Pelobates fuscus, assembly GCF_036172605.1. Taxonomy (NCBI): domain Eukaryota; kingdom Metazoa; phylum Chordata; class Amphibia; order Anura; family Pelobatidae; genus Pelobates; species Pelobates fuscus. The sequence goes on from NC_086329.1 coordinate 6,156,398, forward strand.
GGGAGAAAGTCTTTGACAGGGTCAGCTGGGATTTCCTTTCAAACACCTTAAAAGCTTTTGGTTTTTCAGGTGGGATCCACCAAGCCATAATGGCCCTATACTCAAAGCCTAAGGGAAAAATAATAAGCCAGGGTATCTCTTCTAACTCATTTAAATTGAGAAACAGTACTAGACAAGGCTGCCCACTTTCTCCTCTTCTCTAGGTCATGACCATTGAGGTACCAGCATCTGATATAAGAAACAACAACAAAATAAAAGGTTTTAAAGATCATTTGGAAATAAAAATAAAGCTGTACGCAGAAGATGTATTTATTGTGTGGGAGGACCCAGTAAACCCAATTAATGAAATGATGGAGGTGATACAAGGATATAGCTGATTCTCAAAATAAAAATTAAACACCTCTAAAACAACTGCGCAATCTTTTTTTTTTTTTTTTTTTTAACACCACAGATGAAAGAACAGATTATGGAGGGTTTTGATTTCCTCTGGACAAGGGAACATATTTCCTATTTAGGGTTAAGAATTTCAGCAAATCTGCAAAATTGGAGATTAACTGGAGATTAACTTGCTCCCTTTGATAAAAGAAATTAATAGTAAGCTAAACATCTGGACAAAAAGAGAAATATCCTGGTAAGGCAAGATTAATACTATAAAATCATATCTTGCCTAAACTAAGCTATATCTTGAGTTTAATCCCAAGTAATATCCCTTTAAGTTGGATTAACTTACTACAGTCATCCTTTATTAAATTTATATGGTCCAAAAAAAGACATAGGATTAGTGCCAAAATACTGTCAAAGAAATTAGAAGATGGAGGATTAGGGATCCCATCCTTTACTAGACTGGTTAAGGCAACTCTTTTAATTCATGCAATAAGAACTCTCCAAGAGATATCTCAAAAGGAAATCTGGTACATACTTGAAACTAAGAAAATAGGCTCCTTTAACCCCTTAAGGACACATGACGTGTGTGACACGTCATGATTCCCTTTTATTCCAGAAGTTTGGTCCTTAAGGGGTTAAAAATATCTCCTTAATTTCCTGGCTACCTAATCAAGAAATTAAGAAATGTCATTTTTTTGGTGAAAGTTTTGCTTTAAGTCAAATAATGAAAAATCGGTTTGAAATAAAATGTTAGTTAGATATAAGAAGTTAGATATAAGAAAAAAAACTTTCCATCCTTTAAAATAGAATTATTAAACAATCTGTTACCCAATATTAATATTCTTTCATTGGTCTGAAAAAAGCATTAAAATTGTTGAAGATTTAACTTTTTCGGGTAAAATTATAAATTTTGATTACCTTAAAAGGTTAGCAGGGTTTACGAATAAAGATTTTTTTGATTATTTGAAAGTAAGATCATTTATAATGAAAAGACTGATAGTGCCTTACGAAGAAACCCTAAAATATTTTGAACAAATTATTAATTTAACGGACACTAAAAAACTAATTTCTAAAACCAACCTTTTATTATATAAAATGGAAAATATTTGTTTTTCCAACTGCTATATCAAAATGGAGTAGAGATTTGGGTATGCAAATCTCTCTTAAAGAGTGGTGTAGCTCAATTTCGATTTTAAATAAAAATCTTCATTGTCTGAATCTGAATGAACTGCACTATAAGACCCTAATCAGATGTCACTCAGTTCCCAAAAGGATCAACAAAATATATCCAAACCAATTTTCTTAATGTTAGAGGTGTGGGGCAAAAGAGGCAGATCAGTTACATATATGGTGGGAGGGTTTGATCAGTAAAGAACAATGGCAGGATATTGGAAGAAATATAAATACAATTTCAAAGCGTACGATATCCCTAAAACAAGACGTGATGCTTTTACATATAAGTATACCTCATATTAAAGAGCTGATATTACTTCATATCTTCACAGCAGCTAAATTAACTATAGCTAGAAATAAAAAAAAAACATCAAAACCCGACTGGTGTCTGATTAAACATCTAATATGTCATGAACTAAACATGGAAAAATATAGTCTGACCCCTAACAATAAAAGACTTCGATATACTGTGTTTTGGGATGAATCAAGATCATTTAACATGTTATAACGAATTAACAGTTAAATCTAAGGGAAGTCTAAGATAATGCACATAGCACCCTTCCCTCCACTCTTCAACCCCTTCGATCGAGAGCTACCTTATTATTATTATTATTTGTAGTTTTTTGTCATGTTTTGTGCACGGTATTATTTTAAGGAAGATAAAGACGTACTTAAGTATAATTGAGCACGGAAATGTAACATTATGTCGAGCGTATAGTATTAGTATATTTAGGTATGTCTGGATATAGATATTTCAAGAATGTGCTTAATACAATTATGTGTATAATAAGCACAAACAAAGGAAAAAACATTCTTGATAATTTATATTTAAATGTATTAACTGTGTATTTATATTTGTTAAAATTTTGAAATAAAAATTAATTGAAAAAAAATTAAGGTTTTGATTTAGCTTATACTATATATGTAACACAAAGCCTTGCATATTTAAAAAAATGTGTTTATTTTATCAATTTGTAATTTTAATCTATTTATATCATAATAAAATATTTGCATTTGCATCATATGAGTGTTTGATAACTTATCAACATTTTGATAGAGAAAAGTTTGGTTAATAAATCAGAGAAAAAATAGCTTTGCTGAGACTTTATTTGAAAAGGCAAACAAAAACTTTTCAAATATATATTTTGTACACCTAAATCCCTACATTAAAGATAGTGCATGTGTCCAATTCTGAATTATTTTACTGTAGATGAATAGTGATGTCGCGAACATAAAATTTTCCGTTCGCGAACGGCGAACGCGAACTTCCGCAAATGTTCGTGAACGGGCGAACCAGGCGAACTGCCATAGACTTCAATAGGCAGGCAAATTTTAAAACCCACAGGGACTCTTTCTGGCCACAATAGTGATGGAAAAGTTGTTTCAAGGGGACTAAAACCTAGACTGTGGCATGCCAGGCGGGGATCCATGGCAAAACTCCCATGGAAAATTACATAGTTGATGCAGAGTCTGGTTTTAATCCATAAAGGGCATAAATCACCTAACATTCCAAAATTGTTTGGAATAACGTGCTTTAAAACATCAGGTATGGTGTTGTATTGATCCGGTAGTGTAAGGGTTACGCCCGCTTCACAGTGACAGACCAAACTCCCCGTTTAACGCACCGCAAACAACCGCAAACAGTCCATTTGTACAACCGCAAACTCCCCATTTGCACAAGGTTGGATACCAAGCTAGCCATGTCCTGTTCCTTGTCCTCACTGATGTCATTTAAGGTCTCTTCCTCCACCCAGCCACGTACAACACCAAGGGTCCCCGAAAGGTGAAAACAAGCCCCCTGTATTTTTTTTTTAAATGTACACTACTGTTACACCAGATATGAGTTGCACTGGTGTGACACTGTGCCCTGGCAGGCCCTGAAACGCACACGTGTGAAGGAAACTGACTGCTATTATTTCACAGTCAAGTTTCTAGTTTTTTTTTTAATGTACACTACTGCTACACCAGTGATTGGCCCACGTCATTCCTACGCCCCCAAAACGTTCGTGTGTGGGGGTGCTGGAATGACGTGGGCCAATGGGAGCCTGAATAAACTTTTGGCTCCCACTGCCCCTTTAAGAGCGAGCTCGAGCCGTGCTCCTAGTGCCAGGCGGGCCGCGTGACCGATCACTGCGGTCAGTGCACGCGGCTAAGTCAGAAGAGGAGATCAAGCCGCATGCGGCTCGTGTGGAGGTAGGTCCAGGTCGGTCCCAGGATAAGGTAAATACAGCCACAACCACTTATGCCAATCACACACCTTTCCTAACGTCCTATCTCATTAAAAGCATATTACTGCGTATTTAATAAAATAGATAGACCCCCTATTTCATCCAGGTTACCGATCGATGGTTCGATATTCTGAGCCCTCTCTGATTTACTGTACACGACTATTCGATATTCCCACACATTTTATATGGCATTTTATGTTTGTTTGAGACCACCTTAAAAATATTGGATATCGCTAAAAATCATGATCACTATATACTTTCTCTACAAACCTCTAAAACGAACCAAACTACTCATCCATCTGCTATACCACTTTATGCCACCTAGAACTAGTGCCAAGTTAAAATACTTGACTCTTACTTACCCACACTCAGTCATGCCACACACATTTCACCACTACTCTCACCGAATCCCTCTGACTATGGCTAAATTCATCTTCTACATCAGAACACTACTCCTAAGATTGGGTTGTATCCATGTCTCAGGTCTTTCATTTAGAATAGAGGCAGCTTCAGTCTCCTTCAACACTGACACTCCAGTGCATATTATTACATATATTACAAATATGTTTCTGAACATATATATTATATTATTCACTCACTCACTCACTCACTCTCTGGGCCGGCCTAAGACATCACGCTGCCTAGGTCCAACAATAAATGACTATGGGGGATAATGTATAATAAACACAGGTTACTGGCTATAGGAGGATAATATATAATAAACACAGGTTACTGGCTATGGGGGATAATGTATAATAAACACAGGTTACTGGCTATGGGAGGATAATGTATAATAAACACAGGTTACTGGCTATGGGAGGATAATGTATAATAAGCACAGGTTACTGGCTATGGGGGATAATGTATAATAAACACAGGTTACTGGCTATAGGGGGATAATATATAATAAATACAGGTTACTGGCTATGGGGGGATAATGTATAATAAACACAGGTTACTGGCTATGGGGATAATGTATAATAAACACAGGTTACTGGCTATGGAGGATAATGTATAATAAACACAAACACACAAAAAAAAAGAATGCAGCTTCTAAATTGTATGCTGTCTAGGAGGTGGGAGGGTCTGGGAGGAAGGGTCTGCTGCTGATTGGCTGGAATGTGTCTGCTGACTGTGAGGTACAGGGTCAAAGTTTACTCAATGATGACAAATAGGGGATGGACCGAACATCGCATATGTTCGCCATCCGTGGCGAACGCGAACAAGCTATGTTCGCCAGGAACTATTCGCCAGCGAACCGTTCAGGACATCACTATAGATGAACCTTTTCCATTTAATTTTGGTTGAATCCTTTCACCAAACTTTCCTCACTAATATTAAAGAACAAGGTAATGATATGTTAAAAATGGGTATAGGATCAGCGCTGTGTGATCTAATGAGAGCTAAAAACAGATAAGGAGCTGCAACCTATAGGTATGAGGTTCCCTCTAACGTCCTCAAAAAAGAAATGGCAGAAACACAATAATAGGTCGCGCTATTCATAAGAAAGTAAATAAATATAATGTGCTCACATATGGTAAAAACGTTAAAATAGAACAAAAATATATACGTATAATAGTCCCAATACTTTGTAGGCTTCTTATGGGTTCCAGTAGGCTTGTAGAGACTTGGGTATATAGTGATTTCAATGAGAAGCTGGATCCTCTATTATTTGGTGGGATCTTGACTCAGTGATGAACATACAAATGAGAAAGAGAGACTCCAATAGTGCAAACCGTGTGTAAATAGGTGAAAATTGGATAAATACTAGGGAGGTAATTCACTCACCTATTTGAGAGCATAAACTCGCTCAAGTATGATAAGTGTTGAGTGGCGTTTTCCCCCCACTGGTGGGATATAGGTGTTGATAATTCCTCGGTATGATAGAGAAATAAGAGCCAAATATAGTGCTCACTGTTTGTATGATAAAAATAAGTTTTAAAAGTAGGAATAAAAGTACTCACATTTGAATGAGCAGGGTGTACTGCTCAGTATAATTGCGTGGGTGGTATTATCCCCACCTTGGATTCTTGGATGGGTGTCGACTTCAAAATGATGTATGACCAGGTAGAAAGAAAATAAAAATATAAAATAAAAGGTACATGGCAAATATATAGTAAAAGAGCCAATATTCCTTTATTAATATAATTAAAATATGAAAATAGCCAAAACGCGTTTCGCCACACAGGGCTTTGTCAACTGGCAATAGTAAAAATCAGCCTGGTACATAGATACTTATATAAACTTAGAATACACATGATTATTCAAATTTTGGCGCCAAAATGACGTCATCAATACAGTATGTGAAATACAGAGATATAACAAATCTTAAATATAAGAAGGGCATAATGCTAGTAACTGAAAATATAATTAAAACCATTATTTGAAACTTGAAAACGAATGCTAATATTAAAAATGGAAAAGGGATAGATAGTCATGTGATCGGGAGCTGCCGCGATCACATGGTGTGTACCAATGTCTATTGGGAAATGTAGTGTGACGTGACGACTATGGGGAGACCAGAAAGAGAGAGGGGAATGGTGAGCACGTGATCGCGATCGTCCGCGATCACGTGACGCAACGGCGCAATGCTCATTGGGTAATGTAGTGCCTGGACGGAGGCGGCCTCAGAAGGCACGCCTCCGTCTGATGTGAGCAGATGGACGTAGTAGATACAGTCTCTATGCCACACAAATGAATATCTAATAAGGAATAGTGCCATATCTAAATAGAATATAAGTGGCATGTCTCTGGTTAGAATAATGTAAAAGTAACTCAGGAACTATGTAGAGAGAGTCTCCTCTCATAGTGAAAAAATGGATGAAAGAGTGTGATAATTAAAACAGATATGAGTGAAATATAGTATAAAAATGACATTATAAAAAAATGATATATGAGTATGTAAGTTTATAAAAATGAGTATGTAGATAAAAAAAAAGAAAAAAAGGAGAGAATGGAAATAGATAAAGATGTAAAACAAAATAAAATAAGTAAATTAAGGAGAAGAAAGGAAAACAATTAATGAGGGTAATAATATGAAAAAATATATATATATCTATAAAAAATATATATAAAATAAAGTGAATAAAAAAAAACAAAGTAAGGATAAATAATAATGGTAATAATAATAATAAAAAATATAAATAAAAAATAAATAAAGTGTAATAAAAAAAAGAAAAAAAAGGAATTAAAAATATGAGAATTAAAATAACTTAATAAAAAATAGTTTTAAAAATTATTATTATAAAAAATATTATTATAAAAAATTAAAAAGATCAAATTCAGCATTGAGTCCTTCTGGGGGAGAGAGTTTTAAGTTGAAAGACCCAATACATCTCCCTTTTGCCTAAGATATTTGTATATGTTAACATTTAAATACATTTTAAGACAAATTAGAATGTAATACATGCCATAAAATGATTTGCATAATCTTTGTAGCTTGGAAATGCATCTGCAAAATCTTCTTCAGATCTTATTTTACTGTTATTTCATCAGCTACAGAATATTGTGGCCTGTTTATGTAATCATAAACACATTGCCTTTGTGGATGATTGACCTTTATGGAGATGTTCTAAGTGGACACATAAAGTTATTTTTAGCAGAATTGTTGCAATCAAATATGAGCAGATTATGTAAGAAAGGACAAAATATCAAAATAATATTAGAATTTTATAAGATAACCTCAAATAACTGATTCTTAAAGGACCACTATAGGCACTAGACGTTGGCATTCTTTTTTTCAGAAGGAATACAATTTGGACAAAAATTGTTTTGTTTGTCAAAATCTGTTGTTTATAGTGCAGTGTATTACACTAAAAGACATTATCTGCATGATTTATTGGGCACCATACTTATAAAATACCTTTAAAAAAGTACATAATGTTTATGCTTTGTTTCATATTTTAACATGATCTTAAATTATTGTTTTTAACAATTACCCTAATTGAAGGCCTGTGTGCGGATATAATGTAATAGTAAAAATGAAATGGTAGATTCCCTGCTGTAGGAATGATATGACCCACTGAACATTTCTGTACTGTTTGTAAGCAGGGGGTGAGTTGACAATTCTATCAAAATTTACAGGAATTACATTAGTGACTAGTGGCTTTTGGCAAATAAATATGTTCCCCTACAGGGTACTAATCATTCCTACTGTATAGATGAGGGTGAGTGAGACTTTATAGACTAGTATTCACTGCAGAACATGAAAATACATTTTGTACACTCAATTTATGTAATGAAGTTGTTTAATGCAATAACAAAAAGATCTACAAACAAAAAGACAGACAGATAAATAGGTGTGGCCATGAGTCTTATCTTTTTAAAAAGTTATTAGCATTTTCCTAATTTGAGTGATTTATTATCTTTTTCTTTCTGAACCATTTTTTTTTTACATTTCATTCTTTATTCATGAATGGAGTAACAAATAAATAAATAAATAAATAAGGCCATATATGAAAAATAAATTGAAGGACATTTCCACAAGATGCTACCAGCTGTCATTCATATTCTCTTATTAAACATATTCCCTTTGGCCACTCGTAGAAAGTAAGTTCAGAGTGCCAGCGGTATTGTAGTATTATTATGATCACAGTTTACAAATGGTTTACATACTGGGAGAGATTGTTTAAAAGTACACGTGCTCCCTATGGAAAATCCAAGTGGTGTTAATAGATGCACGTTTTTAGTATTAGATTATACTTGCTTTCCTTTTTTTACACATGAAATTTTATCTGAATATGTGTGGTATCTAAGTCATATAAATACCCCCAATATTGTGATGTTCTTGTGTACCTGTGCCCTGTTGTCATTCGTAGTATTTAAAACAAATGAAAAATATTCTTGCTTTATATTCTCCAGTAAGATATCATAACACTGAGTAAAGGTTAATATTATTATGTGACACTTTGCAAACACAGAATTTATGCAGATACTTCCCCTACTGCAGCATTCCTTTCAATGCAAATATTAGCATAACATTTATTTGAAACATGCAATGGGCATAATCATCAATTTTATATGTAGATAATTTATATAAAGCTAAAAAAAATGCAAATGATAAAATGTCACTTTTTACTCAATATGTTGTCTCATTTACTTATTTATTAGGAATGTAATGTTTTAAAAATGTTATCAGAATGTAAAAATATGTTGCTTACTATCTACGTATTGTAAGTAGAGATGCACCCGGTTTCTTAAAAATAACAGGACATGTCAGACTACTTTTGCAGTCTGCAAAGAATACCTGTGGTGTACTCAAGCTTGTCATTCCTTCCACCCAGAGTTCTTCAATGAAGCCACGAATTACCAAAATGTTTGTTGTAGTGCGGGAGAAGTGTGTGTTTGTGGGGAGAGTATTTACAGTCCTATCGCAGACAAGCAAATGGGAAGAAATGAACTGGACACGGAAATTGCTTCTCCGCAGGGTTAAAACTAATGGTGGAGCAAAGGATAAGTAAAGTAAGTTAATATTTATTATGTTGAGATTTGCAATATAAAGCTAAAACGTTAGCTTGTGTATACACCTTTGAGAAATATTGGGAGAGACGGGATTAACGATACATTTCTTAATATACGCACTAAATTACTGAATTCTTATACAGTAACTAATATAGTTTAAAAGGGAAAATGTAACTATACCATATGTATCTGTGTGCCTTGATAAATATAATTTCCAAATTACTTTCTCTACACAATGATTAAAAAACTACATTTTCTATTGTGTAAATAAAATAAATAATAAGAAAGCAGCACTTATCGACACGCAGTAGAATGACTCCACAGATTAGGATGTTTTAGGTAACACACATATTTTCTTTTTCATTTTACTAATGGAGAAGATATCTCAGGAGTGCTGGGTTTAGCTGATAATATAATTGCAATGCTGATATAAAAAACTTGAGTTTCAGGAGAGGTTTAAATAGTTCTAAGTATGAGAACAATACACTGCAGAAGCTACAAATCCTGAGGATTTAGCAGCAAATGCAATACTTCAACAAAAGAGTGTATTTTTATAGGTTGCCCTATACTTAATATGACTTCATAACCTATTAAATGCTGTATTCAAACAAAAATGAATTGTAAAAATTGTATCTACCTGGCTTTTTATTGCCAAAGAAAAAAATTCTTTGGTAGTCATGGTAACTGATGAATCCTTTTTGTGAGCAGAATTTTCATAAACAATCTTCATCATTTTCAAAGACCCACATCAAAATGTCAGATAAAATTATCTAGTTATGAAGTACACATTTAATATGTGTAAATGTCAACCTTATTTTTATGGATTATCTTGAGCAGAAAACTTCACGAGCCTCAGATGATATATGATAAGTACTGTGCTTTTGCTGAAAATGTGTTGCTTTAACATTCACTGTTTTATGTATTGAATCTTTTTTTATATATATATAACATATTGCCAGAGTTTAATTTAATTTTAGCGTATTATTTTGGAAACTTGATTATATGTTTATGAGTCATTCGCATTAACATTCGGGATTTTGTTAATACCCTTTCCTGCTGGTATTTTGTTAGTAAAAAGTATGAAGTATAAAATTTATATGAATTATACGAAAAATGGGATCTGTTGTGATGAATTTCATTCACGGATATAACTGTATACCTACTTTTGGGCCACCCTGGATTTTATATATATATACTGTATATATTTATACATGAAACATGTAAACATTAGTTATTGGTTATTCTTCCTAATGGAATACCTGGTGATCATCAAACAATTCAATTCTGAATAGTTTTACCTGTGGCAGAATCGATACGTTCCGGTATCAATTAACAGGTATTTTATGCATGCGCATAACACATTTTTGTACATGTCTACTATAAATTGCTGTTCATGGACACTTAGCTAAGAAGCTGAAATGCTATTTTTATAGCATACATGATTGGATTTATTCATTAACCTTCCTGCCGATACTTGCTAAAATACCTGTCTGTACTTTTAGCAAGTTGTGGCTGTTTAACGTCTGCTCATTTTCAAAGCAGTAAAAGAAAATGACCAGAAGGTGCTACTTATGAAAAACCAGTCGCTGGTCTCAACAGTGTTACTGCTCTTCCTGGCTGCTGCTAAGCCTCCAAACTGAGTCATAACGCATGTGAAATCTCACTGATGATAAAGTAGCAACTAAGGATTGTTGAAATGCTTTTGATGAACATAGGGCTGGCCTGGTGCTTCCAACATCATCACTATTTTGAAGGTTTTATACCAGAAAAATGATTACACTGGAGTGGTACATTTACACAGTCAGGAATAGTAAATCTCATAGATATATTAAAAGACATATAGGGGTAAATAAATTTCTTGCTTACGCTGTTATTATCTGTGTACTAATAGATTAGGCTATATGTCAACCTATAGCGTCAACATTTTTTTTTTAAATAACATGTTTTTAGTACCATTGTATGCCCATAATGTGTGAGTTTATTTATAATGCAAACAAAATGTCCAAGAATCATATTTCTGTCTCATTAGTTATTTTTTCTCAAAGCAAACCAAAAATGTTAGTATAAAATTATCATAGCAGAGAGTATAGTGGGACTAATACTAGGTAAATATATGAACATAGGGTTTTAATTGATCCAGTATTTCCTAACCTCAAGCTACCTTATTTGCTCCTAAATGGGTTCCTGAATCAACATTCAGCAGAGGTGAACCAACATCCAACAAATTTTTGTTGCTCCAATACATTTTCTTTCTTTGGATAAAAATAATTGGTCAGAACCATTGTTGGGAAAAATACACTTTGCCTATATTGACCCAAGGCTCAAGATACAGATGACTGGATGTTCAGTCTGTTTAAAATTGTCTAACTTGGAGCATGTCAGCTATTTGAAATAATATACTTTGTCTATATACAATGCTTATTGAATATACCCTCTTGACAGAGCTATAAACTTTTCTGTCTCAGAGCGTTGATCTTCTATTTCTGTAATTCTTAGTGCGTAGTAACATATCTATTTGAGTGTGTAGTAACTTTTTATTTCAGCTGCATATTTAAATAGTGATGTCGCGAACACAACATTTTTCGGTTTGCGAACAGCTAACGCGAACTTCCGCAAATGTTGGCGAACCGGGAGAACCGCTATAGACTTCAATGGGCAGGCAAATTTTAAAACCCACAGGGACTCTTTCTGGCCACAATAGTGATGGAAAAGATGTTTCAAGGGGACTAACACCTGGACTGTGGCATGCCGGAGGGGGATCCATGGCAAAACTCCCATGGAAAATTACACAGTTGATGTAGAGTCTGGTTTTAATGGATATGGATTGACACCTGACATATTACATATTGACACCTTGACATATGGATTGACACCTGTCCTCAGAGACCCTGATACACACTGACACAGAGCAGAATAGAGACTGTTCCCCCTACATAGGGTCACTTGGCAGATATGGATTTACTCCTATCATAAGGATCCCTGATACACACTGACACAGAGCAGAATAGGGACTGTTCCCCCTACATAGGGTCCCTTGGCAGATATGGATTGACACCTATCCTAAGGATCCCTGATACACACTGACACAGAGCAGAATAGCGACTGTTCCCCCTACATAGGGTCACTTGGCAGATATGGATTGACACCTATCTTAAGGATCCCTGATACACACTGACACAGAGCAGAATAGGGACTGTTCCCCCTACATAGGGTCACTTGGCAGATATGGATTGACACCTATCCTAAGGATCCCTGATACACACTGACACAGAGCAGAATAGGGACTGTTCCCCCTACATAGGGTCACGTGGCAGATATGGATTGACACCTATCCTAAGGATCCCTAATACACACTGACACAGAGCAGAATAGGGACTGTTCCCCCTACATAGGGTCACTTGGCAGATATGGATTGACACCTATCCTAAGGATCCCTGATACACACTGACACAGAGCAGAATAGGGACTGTTCCCCCTACATAGGGTCACTTGGCAGATATGGATTGACACCTATCCTAAGGATCCCTGATACACACTGACACAGAGCAGAATAGGGACTGTTCCCCCTACATAGGGTCACTTGGCAGATATGGATTGACACCTGTCCTCAGGGACCCTGATACACTCTGGGGGGGGACCTACTGTCCTCCCCCCTCCCCCACCCCTGCACAGTGGGTGGGTGCCATAAAAATAATGAGGGGGGGACCTACTGTCCTCCCCCCCGGCCCCCACCCCTGCGCGGTGGGTGGGGGCCATAAAAATAATGAGGGGGGACCTACTGTCCTACCCCCCAGCCCCCACCCCCGCGCGGTGGGTGGGGGCCTTAAATCACAATGGGGGGAGGATCTACTGTCCTCCTCCCGCCCCCACCCCTGCGCGGTGGGTGGGGGCCATAAAAATAATGAGGGGGAGGGACCTACTGTCCTCACCCCCGGCCCCCACCCCTTCGCGGTGGGTGGGGGCAATAAATCACAATGGGGGAGGACCTACTGTCCTCTCCACGCCCCCACCCCTGTGCGGTGGGTTGAGGCCATAAAAATAATGAGGGGGGGACCTACTGTTCTCCCCCCGGCCCCCTCCCCTGCAGGGTGGGTGGGGGCCACAAATCACAATGGGGAGGACCTACTGTCCTCCCCCCGCCCCCACCCCTGCGTGGTGGGTGGGGGCCATAAAAATTATGAGGGGGGGACCTACTGTCCTCCCCATAATGAATGATGTTATTATTGGATAATGCTTGTAATGGCCACCCCGGTTTCCTTTTGAATATAACCTGTTACACAGTCCATTAAACGTTAGAAGTCATCTTGAACCTTACATTGTCTTGTCTCGTTCATTGGGGCTCCTCACCAGCTGGTTTGGGGACGAGGTGAAATACAGAGAGTTGCAAATTGATACAAAAGACCATGGCAAGGGGAAATTCCTGATGGGAGAAAATTCCTTACTATCAACCATAAATTGTCACTGTGCACAAATCTACTACAAAATATGGAAAGTGATTAGCACAGTTTTTTGCCTTCTTTTGGATCAACAGCAAAAAACAAATATGAGGAAGGCTGAACTTGATGGACACATGTCTCTTTTCCCTATGTAACTATGAAAGAAGCATACCAGAGAAATTAACAAGTTATAGGCAATGAAGTTGGCATAAAACTGTCTGAATATGTATGTATGGATCCTGCAAATGACATGGAACTCTCTCCTAGAGTACTGTGTGTCTGTACACATGGACACGGAAAATAACTAAAAGTTTATGCTTAACTCAAGGAGGGAATAGAGTGCTAAGAGAGAAAACCCCACCAGATAGTGTTTGTATTGTATCTTTGGTTTTGCTTTGCCATTACATAGTAAAGAGGTTGCACAGACTTACAAGAAGCAAATATGCTAAATAATTAGAATGGGCGAGTCTCATCACAAAACCGTATCTATATCATAGCCCAGTTACGACCTCATTCTAATAATTATTTTTAAAATATTTTTTTGAATGATTTCATATTTTTGGCTTATCTTTTCAAATGATTTAATATTTTTAAAAAGTTTTAATAATTTAATATTCTGATATTTTTGATATATTGGTATATTTTTGATATTTTAATATTTTGAACACTTCTTTATCTAAAAATATTGAATCACTTGAGAAGCTTATTCAAACATTACACAATCAAGGCCTTAAAGGGATTCTCTAGTGCAAGGAAAACAAACCAGTTTTCCTGGCACTAGAGAATCCTGGAGTGCCTCCCCCCCCCCCTCCTGCCCCCCATCCCATGTCGCTGAAGGGGTTAAAACCCCTTCAGACACTTATTTTGAATCCAGTGCCGATGTCCCTCAGCGATGGGTCAGGCTCCACCCACGCTCCTCCCCCAGCCTATGTCCGCCGGCTGGTGAGACCTAATGTGCTTGCGTGGCAAAAGCCTTAGACCAATCCGGTGACACTGGAGGTCCTCATGCAGCGCATCGACCGAAAGTCCTCTAAGTAGCCGGAAGTAGACAGCCACTGGAGGAGGACTTAACCCTGCAAGGTAATTATTGCAGTTTATAAAAACTGCAATGATTACATGTTTAGGGTTAAGAGTGATGGGAGTTGGCACCCAGATCACTCCAGGCTGTAGTGGTCTGGGTGCCTACAGTGTCCCTTTAATCATTATTAGAGGATTTCCCTTGCAGCAGAAAACCAGGGTAAATGTTGGTGTACAATTCACTAACATGCTTTGCCTTGACAATGTCCAGTGACATTACACTAGCACGGTTATTCACTGACATGAGAATTCAAAGTGAATTTCAAATTTAGTTACATAAGTACATAGGCTGAAAAGAGACATGTGTCCATCAAGTTAAGGTCAAAGTAGGTAAACTGGAAGCATTGCTGAATTTTTACAGTTTCATAATTTTTACCCTAAATTTGAAATTCTCTTGGAATTCTCAATTTAGTGAATAACCCTGATTAAGTCTATACATTTTTATTAACGCTCTGTTATTTAAAAATGTGTGTTAGAGTTTGGGATAGTACACAGATCATTTCTGTTTGTTTGTTTATATGTTTTGGCTGTATATTGTATTCCTTACAGATGCACAGGAGTGATGAGAGTGGGAACTACATCTTAAAATTAAACTCAATCTTAAAATCACTCATCCTTTCTCTAGCTTGAACGATCAATGTGGATCCTTCAGCCTCTTCACAGACATATCAGAAATTTGATGGAATTAGATAAATCTCTCTCTCTCTCTCTCTCTCTCTCTCTAAATTTGTGAGTAAGGCAATTGTTATATTTTTTCATGCATTAGTTTGAAATGTATTTTTCCTGCTGCTGTTTTGCATTTTTAAATCTATTCACCAAACATTAAATAGGAGTGCGTGGTAAATTAAACGGTTTACATGCACATACTAAAATAATATATTAATGTCTGTAAAAAAATACAGATGTGATTTGCGGTGCCTGCATGCATGTGACGCACATGTGGTAAGCCTCATGCACTGTTCCAACCAAAAACAGGTCATCGACCGAGTAACTCAACAGCATAGAGCACTCAATAACTGGGAATTTAAAAGACATGTTTCTGAAGAGCTATTGCTACTTGAACTGTTGCATGTAAGGTAAAATGTCAGTTGAATGATTATATTTATATTCTCTATCACTGCATCATCGCTCTTTATAAAAGCATTTCTAAGGAGACATCAACACTGAAATAAAAGTGAAAACGTTATGCCGTGGAGAAGAAAAGCATGTCTTCACATGCGCTGGTCTGTTAGACACATTAAAGATCTCATTTTAAGAGCTTATGGCAATCAGAGTCTCCTTCGCTATCTAACTGTCCCCTCTGGCAAAAAAGCAAAAATTTACAACAAGCTCTTTGCTTATGCCGAGCATCTGAAAGTTCTTGTCGATCACAATCTGCAAAGAGAGCAGCAGTAATATTTTTTTTCTACACAAAGTATCAATGAACCATGCTTATTTTTACCTGAATTTCCCTTGATTTCTATAGCAAAACGTTAACCTCACAACAAATGGACCAGGTTAGCAGGGCAAAAATGTAAACACACGCATTCCATTCAAGCACGAGGACAAAATCTCTCCAAACATTCTATAAAAATATATAGATATAAACATAAAATGCATATGTATGTAACAAATAATATAGTAACGTGTAACTAGTAGCATTTATATATTTGTAATGTTTATAATTTAACATCATTTTTTCATACCAATGTCTAGACTTTTGCAATACAACCACTATTTGTGCTACATGTATTATTTAACTCATGAAGGTCCAGAGACAATTAATAAGTTCATCAAAATATGGTCCATGTAAATTATTAGGATGATAATCGACTTGTAAAATGTTACTGTGGGTCAGTTTTGCTATACAAACCAGTTACACCAGGGAGGAAAAGAGTCTACCTCAAATTATATTGGAAAGTTAGCTAAGACATTAACATAAATTAAGAAGAAATTAAGTAAACTATATATTTTTTTATTGATCCCTTAAAAAATTCTGTACCACTTTAAAGGGTTATTCAATGCATCACAGGCAGCCTGCTGTAATGGCTTGGATAGTAGGAGAACCCTTTCCCCGTTCCCATTTTACAATAATTTGTACTCTTACCTGGATCCCCACTTGGTGCTGGTTCTGCTCTGCAGTAGGTTCTGCCTTCTCCAAAGCCACAGAAGCCAAATATTAATTCTGTTGTTCATTCGTTGATTTAGAGCATCACCTGATTACTCCCAGTCAATGAATTCCATCCTGTGTCCAGAATAATTAACACTAATCGCAATATTATTAACAATGCACAAACTTGACAATACTCAGTCTGGAACTCTTGTTCTGGACTTGCTAATGATGCCACAATGATGCTGCAGCAAAAGGGGTTAAGCTCAGTAAGTACAGCATTTCATAGCAAAACACTGCACATATAGACTTCAAGCACCATGACAACTTCTCTGAGGAAATCGTGGTGCTTGGAGTTAGCCTTTAAGAGTAGCTAATATTATTAAAGGGACAGTCCACTACCTCTTAAAAGTTTGCAATTACATCCAAACTGGCATGGAACAAGGAGACCTAACTGGAGCTATTTTCCTGGATTTTGCAACGGCCTTTGACACAGTAGACCACAGCATTCTACTGCGCAAACTAAAAAACTCAGGTATTGGTCATCGTCCACTAACCTGGTTTCGATCATATGTATCGGATCTATCACAATATGTGTCCATTTCTGACAGCGACTCCCTCTCCCAGTCACGTGTGGTGTTCCCCAAGGTTCCATTCTTGGCCCTTACTAATCATATTATTTATAAATGATCTGCCTTATATCTGCAAATCCTCCAAGACCAGTTTACAGAGGTAGAAAAGTGGATCACAAAAAACAAATTCTTCCTAAACACTGACAAAACTGTCACAATGATCTTTGGAACAGTACCTAAATTACACAAATTACATAATTCCCATCTATCCATCAAAACAAAATCAAATAGCACACTGACCGCAGTCCACTCTTTCAAATACTTGGATATGTTGTTAGACCCCAATCTATCTTTTGGCCTCCACATAGAAAAACTTGCATCTAAACTAGGTGCCCTGTACAGAAACAAATCCTGCCTAAGTCCTACAGTAAAGGAAAAGATTGTACAGCAAATGCTGATGCCAATCATTGATTATGGAGATGTAGTATATGTACCTCCACTGCAAGTCCACCTTAATAACGTAATACATTGTATAACATGTTCTGCCGCTTTGTGCTAAAATGTAATTACATGACCCCCCATTGTGACATGCTAAAAGAACTAAACTGGCTGTCGCTGGAATCCCGACGCACCCTTCATCTTTCCAGCCATGTGTTTAAGAGCTTTTCTGGGAACCTCCCATCCTACCTAAGCAGAATGCTCTCCCTAGCTGTTCCCACCTCCTATAACCTCCATCGTCTACCTCAATACAAAAAGAAAGCGGCTCGATCCTCCTTTTCCTACAGAGCGCCATAATTATAGAATGACCTCCCGCATCCTTTCAAATCTTCCCGAGACCTAAAATCCCTTAAGAGATCCCTCTCTACATACCTCAAAACAGAATGCACCTGTCATGGTTAATTTTACATTTCCTACCTGTTCTATATTAAATTTTGTATATATTATGTATTAATATTGTTTTGTATTTTATTGTATCCTATTGTATCAATGCAATGTTTGTGGACCCAGGACATACTTGAAAATGAGATAAATCTCAATGTATCCTCCCTGGTAAAATATTTTATAAATAAAATAAATAAAAAAATATATAAAAGCTCTAGTTTCTGTTGAAATTTGCACTTTTTGTAAAATAAAAAAATTGAGGACACACACTTCACACATAAATAACCTTAGCAAGCTAAACTGCTTTATTGGTCTGGAGTGACCCTCTAAACTGTGTAACAGTATGCACAATTACAAACAATCTTGAACTTGAATAATAAAATATATATATATATATATATATGTATTCATTAACCATGCTCTTCCTTTAATTGCTATAAGAAATGTTTCCGATTCACAGCATGGTTTGACCTGTTCCTTTTGGCCTTGTGACAAGTCTCTCAGTGATTGAGTGCACCAAGACTCACTGGCTACACTTATCTAGCCATTTGAAAATGTGCATTCTTTGAGATAATTCTGCCGTGGTTATAATGTTTTGTAAATAGAATGCAGCGGAAAATCCTTCATTTTGGATGTAAACCAAATTTCATATTTTTGCTACAAATGGCTTTAATTAACATTTCGGTTTCAGCGTGTAGATCATTTACTCTATGAATATATTTACCGGTAATATCTAATTATCATTATTTATTTTTTTCTTGGCAAAAGAATCTGACTCCTTCATACCTTTATCAAGTTCTCTTTATCAATTGACTATTAACCCACCAAATAACAATGTATAATATATTACAAATATTTATTCCAAAAGACTTTCCAGGATTGTATAGATATAAGGAGATGTGTCTAATCTATGGTGCAGAACAGGTTAACTAGCTATGTAGTAGACAAAAGCTCATTATTTCTAGTGACTGCTTGAATAACACACTATTTTACAAAAAATAATTAACTTTTACTTGAGAAGGAACTCATAGTTAGCATGTTGGATTATTACAGAATTGTTCTTTTTAATATTTTATCTTTTGTAGACATACTGGAGGTTGGATATAAATTATGTTATACACTATCCTTCTGACAAAAAAAAAAAGGGGAATGAAAAAAATCTAATTTTCTAATGTCGATAACACGTATGACTTGAAAATACTTTTCTTATGGACATTTGTAAGGATTCAGATGGCATTTTAAGGAATTCAAATTTCCAAAATGCCAGCAAGATTGTAATATTTCCTGGCTTTCTCTTTATACAAATCGGGTTATCTGCTAAATAAGTGCATTTTATCTGTGTGTGGGCATAGGGGTATTCCCACATGTAAGTGTTTTGAGCTGCTATTTCACTTTTAGAATTGTAAGTGCTTAATTACAACACACTAATTTTACTTTTTGGAGTAAACTTTTTTTTTTGCACATCTCCAAAATAAATGTCTAAACTTGACAAACCAGTGCATACATCTGACCTATGTCACACTGTCATGTCATTAAACATCTCCGTGCATAAGTCATGTGTAGTCTATTAGGTTGACCGACAGTGATCTGTAGAGTTGTCAATATACTTTTTTGCTCTACTTAGTTTATTAGGGCAATCACACTACTCTCAAATTACTCTATGTCTTATTCTTGGATAATGCCCATAAAGAAAAAGAGTAGGACTGAGCAGTCTAATTCAGGAAGTACTCTCAAGCTTGAGAAAGGGTCCTTTGGAACCAAAATGTTGTATGGTACTACCTGAATAAATCTGCATGAAATGGCTTCAGGTGTTCAGTCCTAATCTTTTATGCTGTGAACAATTGGGCTTTGTCTTCCTTAGGCTGTAGACCCTTTTGATGAAATTAGAAGCGTGAGCCATCCTATCCCTTTGTGTTTAACATAGATAATAAAATACAACTATTTCCCAATGTAGCAATGACAATGCCGGTCTGTAGTTTATATATTCTATATATTCCATAAGCATTCTAGGTTCCAAATCGTTTCAGTGTTTCAGGGGGCTAATCTGGAATGGTAATCAAAGGCTTTTAGAACAGACAAGTAGGTATGTTACTCAGTGTCAGTGCTCCCTCGCTCAGGACCTAGTAAGCATATGAATGAGGCAATGTACCAGCTGTAACCAGCCCAACTCTGTTTCTCTCTCTTTTTCCCTCTATTCTATTTTAATCATTAGTGATTACTCTCCACAAAGTCCCAACAGTTACTGCCTCATTACCATATTATTTTCATTATTTTTAAATCACATGTCCCTGTCTCTTTCAAACATCTTTTCTAACCATTTTCCTTCCTCACATCTCCCTGTTCCTAACCCAAGTCCCTTTCTCTCCCTCATTCTCCATCACCAATCTCTCTCTCCCCCTCATTGCCCATTACCGATCTTTCTCTCTCCCTCATTCCCCATGACCGATCTTTATCTCTCCCTTATTCCCCACCACCAATCTTTCTCTTCCTCATTCCCCATCACCGATCTTTTTCTCCCTCATTCCCTATCACTAATCTGTCTCTTCCTCATTCCCTATCACTAATCTGTCTCTTCCTCATTCTCTCTCCCTCATTCCCCATCACCAATCTTGCTCTCCCTCATTCCCCATCACGATCTTTCTCTCCCTCATTACTCATCACCGATCTTTCTCTCTCTCCTTCATCCTCCATCACCGATCTTTTTCTCCCTCATTTACCATCACTGATCTTTCTCTCTCCCTCATTCCCCACCACCAATCTTTCTCTCCCTCACTCCTCATTCCCCATCACCCATCTTTCTTTCCCTCATCCTCTTTTTTAATCTTACTCTCTTTTCCATCCTTGTTTTTATCAGCACCTGCCCCACTCAGCATTAGTCTATTTACTTTATATTTGCATTTAAAAAAAACAAGAAACATGACAGTATAACAGTGCAGAATAGGAGCAATTATAAACAGCATATAATGTCCACCCTCACAATTCAAGATCTTTTTTTTTTTTTTTTAAACCTAAAGCTTAAAAGCATGTCTGCCTATAACTTCAGGCAGTCTTGGACATACATGTCTTGTTAGTTCCCGAGAATCGCGGTGCTGTGCTTATTCCATAATATACAACGTGACATCATAATAACATCTTTAGATTTCATTGCTGGTATGAGGATACATGTATCAGTTTATTATAAAGACACCCGTGGAATTTCAATTCCTGTGATTTGCATTTCTGTTGAATCATTCTGTATACAATTCTCCCTGCAGCCAGTGGTCACCCATTCAGAGGGACTGAAGTAAATTAAGCCTGCGTGACAAGGTTCCAAACGTTGGCTTGCTTGCGGTCTATAATTATGCAAGCTGTTATTAAGTTAAACAAGTTGGTCACAGATTTTGGTATCTACTAGCTGAGGGCCAAACACCTGCCGCTCTGATGGAAATATTTACAGGTGTTGACACGGCTGTGACATTTCTCAAAGTTGAGTTAAAACAATAGAGCTTTTTTAGTTTGTACTCTGCCTAGAACATAATATCTTTTATATGTGGCTTTAATATTATAATGTATTTTAATTTAAAATATAATGTAGTGCTAGTTATATATAATAATAATTTTGTGTAAATGAATCCTTTATTATCTAATGTTTACCATAAGTTAGGAGTACCAAAACTCCGTGTTCTCTAACTTGCTAACCAATAACTGCAAAGGATGCAAGGTCAATACAGGCGTTCACAAAAGTGTTCACAAACCTTGGGTTAATTATAGGGGTAATGACAATGGCACAGACTGCTTAAAAGGAAACTGTCACCTCAAAACTATTTTTTTTTTAAATAAAATAACCACTTCATCAAGTTTTGAAAGGAAACAGATGTTTTCTAAATGAAGTATATTTAAAAAGAATAGAAAAACAAATCTCTACTTTTAGTATATGACAGGATCCCTCAGCCATATACGTACATCTTGGGTCAAACAGTGTTTCAAAACTGATGGTTAGTCTCTATGGTCTTCCTTGCCTCTATGCATGATCCTTGTCCTTTGTCCTGCCTCTGTTTGGGAAGCCTGCCACAGTTTCCCCAAGTCTGGCACAGTCCCCCGATGATGATACTGAATGGAGGTATGTTAGTAGTCAAATTTTAACTTTGTTACTTCCTCCTTATGCAGATGACAGCTTTTGGTTTTGGAGGGGGGAGGAGCATACTTACTAGTTGCTCATTAGATCGATTACGTGAATGGAATGCGTACTTACTGAAGCAAATGGAGCTGGCTGTGAAAATGGCCTACACACTGCCTATAGGCATGTACTCAGGAAAACAGACATCGTCTTAGAGTCTATGCTGACAGCTTGTCTGCCAGGTTGGAGCAGGAATTTATCTGCGATTTATAGAGAAATCTATACACTTGGTAGTGATTAGACTAACAGTCTGCATTGATGCAATCAGAAGAGTTATTCATTTATGGGAATTCATTATAAGCATTTTCACGCTGTTTGGCTCACAAATCAAGCAAGAAAAAAATATTTTTACGTATTATGTATTTATTAAATATTAAATATATTAATATAGATTGTTTTTACTGGTCCTCCTTTTTCCCATTAATGCTCACTTTTCACTTGATCTGTGAATATAATCAACATTTTGTGATTGGCCCTTAGCCACCAGGGGACAGTCTATTACAGGAGCACGGTGCAAGGAAATTGGCCTCACTTTACCACTGTCATCATCTTTAACTCTGAATCTTCAGATCCTCAACAAGAGTGAAGGTTTTTCTCTAATTGAATTATTACTAAATTATAGATATTTTGAGATGGTCACAACGATAGTATTTCTGTTTGAATCAGTCAACAATTTTAGCTTGTGAATACAGGATATAAATTCATAAAATGGTCATGCATTCCTAAATATGGAAAGCGATCTTAAGAACTAATGGTGTTATATTTTGTACATGATTATTATTATAAATATTTTTATTAGTAACATTTTAGTTTTTTCCCTATGTGACTTACATTATTTTTAGGGCACGTTCTTGAAATTAACTGAATGAGCACTGATTAATAAATAACTTCTTGATATAAGGTTATGCAGTGTTCTTTACTTTCAAAGTAATTGCTATATAAAGGAAGATTACTTGACTTTTAAGAGCTAATCTAATGCTCTCGCTCCCTCCCACCCCCAACCTATTAAAATGAAGAATCGGTTTGAGAAACACAGCAGCAGATGTTAAACCCTTCAAGCTAGAAACAATATGACACCACTCATAGCCACGAACTGTACACAAAAGGAAAGTTACGTGAATTAGAACCCACTGGGTATTTTAATATCATACTGACAATTCATCTGAGTGATGCTGTCCTAAAATGTTTATACAACCATATATTTAATGACAGAGATCAAAGTAATTGGGGTATTCTTATTAAATTGATTATTTCATTTTAGCTGTGTCATTTTGATAAGATCTTACAGTTGTAATAACATATTAGAAGTATAACAGAATTATTTTGTCATCTACTGGGTTAACAGCAATAATTAAAGCAACACTCCAAAGGATCCACATTTTGTTAAATGCATTATGTGGAACAACCTCCCACACATTTTAAAATCTTCCCCAAGCCTAAAGTCCTTTAAGAGACCCCTCTCTACATACCTCAAAACAGAATGCACGTGTTATGGTTGATTATATATTTCCTACCAGTTCTATGTTAAATGTTGTATATATTGTGTATTAATATTGTTTTTGTATTTTATGGACCCAGGACATACTTGAAAATGAGAGAAATCTCAATGTATCTTTCCAGGTCAAATATTTTATAAATAGATAAATATAATACATTAATAAAAAAACAACACCCAGACAAAGATATTCTCAACGTAACCGGTTTACTGCCAATACCCAGAATTTGGACTTTCAGGGTTGTCCAACCAGGACATGGCTAAAACGTCTCAGCCAACTTTGTTCATCCCACTGTTTTCAATTTTTGTGCTGAGCCTATCACATACACCCCAACCCACCTGAGCTGTTCCCAAAACCAAAACAGACATATCTATGTGTCTCTATGAAAAACACACAAAAAAATACTGTTATCCTTATGGTACAAAATAGCTTGTTAGGAAGCATTTGATATGTAATGTGATGTTATAAACAAATCTAACACAAAAACAACCTTGGAAACAAAAACCTAATTTATAACTTTGACTGTAAATAGGTACCATAAGCTTTCACTATTAACAACAGATGGTAGCTCGTAGCAGCAACAAACTACCACCAGTTTGCTAAATTGTTGCTAACTTTTTGTATCCTATCACTAATAACGGCAGCTGCTATAGAAACCAACTACTCTCACGTTAGCAGTATCAACAGGCAAGCAACTGGTAATGTGTAACAACAAGGTTAGCAAGCATAAAAACAGTCGGCAATCAGTTGCTAAGTAATAGTTAAAGACTCCCTTAGAAAAAAATGGGAGCAGTTAGCAGTTAATGCCTGGAAGTAGTGGGAGCCAGTAACTCTGTGTCCAATTTTTCGGTCTAGAAACAGCCACTACTCACTAGCAGTGAAAGGCATGGTAACAAATAGTCGCTGGTCCTTAAAATGTAATAACAAGGTTGTAAACAAGCAAGTTTCCTTAACCAGTTTGGTCTTATGTTATTTTGTCTTGAAGATAACAGTATATATTACGGTAATTTTATTGTTACTTTTAGCATGAACATCTGTATCATGGCCTAAATAATATAATTGAATCTTGTGACATATATAAAACACCATGTGAACGTCTTACTCATTATTTGAAAGGTTAAATTACAGAAAGTACCCTTTCCCTTTAAGAAATTCTGAACCGTTCATAAAATATGTGTTTCATCAATTAAGATTGTTCACATTAGTGAATTGTGAAAGAGAAGAAGGAAAGGGTTAATGATCACTTCAAGTCAATCTTCTATCAATAGAGAAGGTCTTAAAATAATATTTACACAGATTCTATTGAAACATTATGTAAATTGTATTTGTTTTTGCATTATTTTAATGACTAATCTCCATAATTATTCTAATGCATTTGTTTGGGGGTAATTTCCTACCTGTAGTGTCCCTTTAAATATTCATGTCTTGTTTGCAAATGATTTTTGTCATTGAATACATCATTTTTTTTTAATTTCTTCATCTGAATATGAAAAACAATATCTTTTTTTTATTGCAAGTTCACGGTCTACCAGCTTTTATTTGTTGTACTTATAAGCAGACTTTTGCTGAGGTAGCTTCATTGGAAGCTAATCCTTGAAGCATGAATGCTTTCAAATATCTGGCATCATTGAGAAAAAAAAAGGAAGACTTATTTAAAGTACTTTTTCAATTCTCAACATCTAATTAGGAATAGAAATCACAGTGTTTGCATAAAGGACAATACATTTGTAAGTACACATACACTTAACTATAGAAGACGACATGAAGAGTGAGGTCAAGTTTCTATAAAGGTGAATATTTACAAGATAATCAAAGAATGAGTATAGAAATTGAATGTTCATTACCAACACAACACTGGGCATAATCTGTATAAAGAAAGCAAAAAACGAGTCCATCATGATGTCATCAATAACGTAACCTGATCCCTTTTCCCATATGATATCTATTTGTCTTCTCCCACACATTAGGGGTGCAGAGCTATGATAAGCCGTTGGCAGAGTCTGTAAAAAGCCTGCTAAAAGGGAACCATCATTTTTTGGGGCAGTTACATTTCTTAATGAAATATTAAAAATCACCTGAAAAAAAATCACCTAACTTGTGTTAACATTTTTTTCACAAGTTGTTTCAATTTCACTTAAATGTATATTACTGATTTAGCAATTGACAACACAATCCAGTTCTGTCCTGACACCACCACGACATACACTGAATATTGAGGAGGAGAAACAGAAACATAGTAAACATTGATAGGGACACTCCAATGCCCAAATCTCCATCCCCTTCTAACGCCCCACCCCCCGACTTTCTGTGACTGTCCAATCACAGACGTCCCAATGCAACTCAATGAGAAATAGCAGATCTCTTCTCTGCAGCCTTTACAAACCCTCCACTTCTAACCCCACCCATACTTGATGTGGCTGTCCAATCACAGACTTCCCAATGCAACTCAATGAGAAGTCTTTGCGAGGCAGGTGCTCTGGGAGATTGCTGCCTCTTGACTGTATCTTCCCTGAGTTAAACTAACCAGGAAGTAACAGGACGGGTTGACTGAATGACAGCCAGATGAGATTAAGACAGTTAATTTTAAAATAAGTGCCAATTTCTATTAAAATTTATATTTTTGCACTTGTCTGGAATGTTCTTTTAAATAAAAATAAATAAGAAAAATTAAGCCCTCCTGACCTTAAAAATATAAAAGTTTCATGCAAAGCCATAACATTTGTAAGACGTTTTCAGTTCTGTGGAATGCATTAGTTTCCATAGTAATGTCATCAGTGAATCTCTAACAGTTAGCAATGGATATATTCTATTAATGACTGGCAATGAATGGGTTAAAATAGAATTGGCTGAGCCAACTCACAAAAATGGACCAAACTTCAGTAAATTAACTTTATAGTGAATTAATTTCCAGTTCTAAGTATTGATGGATTGGATGGGAAAAGTAAAACACTCCTACTATTCTTTTAAATACCAAACAGAGCTGGATATCCAGTAAATGTGAGAAGTAACATAGATAGACAGACAGACAAACAGTGACAGAGGGAATCACCATTATCACTGGAATTACTGAAATGCTATTAAGCGTTAAAATATTGCAGACTTTAACTAGATACTAGATAATAGATGTGTGACTTCATACATAGGACAACACAGCGTGCCCTGGGATTCTGTGTCTCAACCAATATTTATACATTTCTGGAAGTGCTATTTCATCCACTTAGAAATGTATACGAGACGATGGAGACAATAAAAGAACAAGACTTATACATTTACCAGAGGGGTAAATGCATAATATATAAATGTAAATGTACGAAGACTGGAATTTGTGCCTTTGCAAGCATAAATGAGAGCATTCATAAGCCACGAGGAATACCCTAATGCAATGAATTTATTATTAGACAAATTGTGTAAATCAAGCTCCCAAATGCTTGAATAGTCATGTGTATTCTTTGAAATGCATCACTTAGTTAAACTGTGATGGGCTGCATTCACATTGCGCTGATGATATGGCAATTATCAGCTGGAATTTAAGGAACTTGTGTTATTTTTATAGCATTTTTTTCCTGCTATAACGCTGCTCATTTTATAGGAGTATTTTTTCATGCTTAACCTCTTCAGAATGAATCAAAAATGTTCCTAAAGGGCAATTGGTATGCGTTGGACTTCATACGTTTTAATGGTGTAAATTGATCATTCGTATCATGGCAGCAAGTTCAAGAGTTTTAAGATTGATTTGTTTTTTGCACAATTAGGATATCTGTATTGAAATGCTCTGTTGGTACCAGAATTGTCAGTAAATACTGTATCTGATCTGCCAATCATCACAAGAAAGAATATAGACATTTTAGAGATCTTGGATACCAACATAATGAGTTATTAGACTTGTGCATGGTAAAATGTTTAGTTCTTCCAAATTGATATGTTTCACATTGTTTAAAAACAATCAATTCTGAACAGTGAGACATTTTTGGTTCTATTAAAAATTGCTCAGGAAGTGTTAAAATAAAAGAAAAAAGGTGTCCCTTTAACAACAACAACAAAAAAAAAACTCAGCAACTCTCAAATTATAAATTAGTCATTTAAAGTCAGTGTTAAATTTTAGTGGGCACTTACATTATCCACAGCAAAAACTAATTCAGAATTCAGCAAATGAAATGGCACGCTCTTATGTTATTTGGTTGGTACTGAATTTGGGTGGAGTTTGATTCCAAATTTGGAAATTCGATAAGGCACCGAATTGGTTGAAATTCTGCCAAATTTCAATTTTGACCCAACTGAATCTCCAAGTCTGAGTTACTAGAATCCAAAAAGTGGAATTCTGGTTAGCACAGTCTTCATATCATAGGGTCACTATAATAAGTGGACAATAGTGCTACTGCTTAACATTTATTTTAATGGCTTGTTCTTATAGCTTTGTATCAATCAATAATGATATGTGATTTAAAAATTTTATTTCTATGATTTATGTGACTGTGAAGCTATGAATTTGGTCCATATTTGTTGAAGCTATTCCTTACTAATGTGAGCCGTGTATATTTATGGGTATGTCCTGTTATGATCTTCTCGTCACCTGGTCCTAGCTGGATACATCTGTGCCTCACTGACGAGGATAACATAAGGCCAAAGAGTTACCTCCTTAGTAATTAGAAAACAAGTTATAAAACTGTGTCTGCAATCAGTTAAATTGTTCTTAAATACTCCTATAATACGAGGAATTTCAAAACTCCAAAAGTCTAAGCTTCTAAAAATGCAGCTCATGTGTGATGCCAGATGTAGAATTACAGGTCTAATTGCCAAGCTCCCAGGATCATGTCATAACTCATTTACTGTGAAGTATTCAGAAATTGCCAACCTGAATCTGCATGGTAAGATCGTGGTAGGTGGCTTTTCACGGAGTCGGAGACTTTAAAATCAATTTGCACATATAATTAAAAGCTCAGCATTGATTACATTTTAATTCTTCCATAAGTGCACTAGACTATCCTCTTGGGGGAAGAAGATAATGACTTACCACCTTTTCCAAAAAAACATGGAATACAAAATATTTAAGGCATAAATTGTAAAGAGAAATGGAACACAAATAGAAACATTGAAAGGTTTTGTTTTTAACTTTGTCATAAGCAGAGATTTATCCAAAACGTACTGGAAAAAATAATCAATATTTTGGTTTCCAAAATGGTCTTCGTAAAGAAGTCCTACGGACTATACTGAGAGACGAAAATCCAATTTATTTATAATTATTTTTTATTTTATAATTAGTTTCCAACTACGCTCTCATCTCAAAACTGTGAAGCCCTTACGTTTCAGCGTGTATAATTTTCTACTTATATATTCTGCAAAAACCACCATAAATCCATTTGAAAGTTTATTTCTTAACTGTTTCACTAACATAGAATAGAAAAGTTCTTCCAGGGAACACTGACTGTTGTTGTAAATTGTCACAAATCACACCATAACGTTTCTTCTCCTCATATGAGTAAGAATTATTCTATGCAATATCAGGCAAGACCAACAATAGGTGTTTTATACAAGAACAGTAATCTGGCTGGTGAGCACGGGTAATTGTTAAAGAAGTTTCCATGGTGCCTTGTTACAGAACCCTTAGCGCACAATTACTTTAAAATCTATTAATGTGTTTTAATTATCCAGCACACAATGCTTAATACAAACATACCAGTTTTGGTCTTCCTCTGTCTGCATTTCTAACCCACATATTATCTCAGCTCATTCCATTTGATTTACATAATGCTATGCGGAATATGAAGATTTTGATGAAGATGATTTTTTTTTCTAAATATAAGATTTGCTGATTCTGTTTACTAAATCAAATTACCATTTACCTGCATCCTTTGATACCTGCTTGGCTCCATATCATTGGGATGGTATGTTATCCTGTAAACCAACAGCTAAAAAACACATACAGCGATCAGCATAAGGTTTTGTAAAAGTTACAGAATCTTCAGTCATAACAAAATCTTTACTATTTGAAACAGACTAACATGGAAGGCTTTTGACATCTACTTGCTTCTTCAAGTAAAAGGTAACAAATCCGATATTGGGACTAAGGCATTTTGTCACTGCTATCTGGTGTTGTGGTATCACCATTATGGCCACATTACTAGGGTCACTATTATTGGGAGCTATTAAATAATGACATACCTAAATATTTTCCTTCCTACAAAAAACTACAAAACCCAAACCTGTTTAACCTAGCTAATCTGTCATCTGTGACATCTAGCATTTCAAAAATGAATCTGATTGTTTACTAACTGTATTCAACAGGATTCCCACCAAAGTAGAGATTGTAATGGTACATTGGCATGAGAGAGGTACAAACATTGGGCTTATTACAATTAATTTCCAATAAGCATTTATTTAAATTAAAATTAAAGGGACACTATACCACTAGCAAATACAAACTTGTATTCCTAATGCTATAGTGTTCCTGTCCCTAGTTTTTTACAGGAACCCCATCCACCATAAAAATTAAGAAAATAAAGGTTTTCCTAGCCTTTTACCAGTGCCAAAAAAAGCTGTTTCTAGCACTGAGAGAGAAATGTCATTGAGGAGGCATGGTCAATCCAATGCTTCTCAAAGAGATGCACCAAAAACCTGATGTGCATCCATCTGTCACATTCATCAACTGTACTCACCTGTCCCATGGCGTCCACAACACCCTGGAGGTCAGTCTGCAGCGGTTATAGTGCCTGTGGCTGCTGCACCCCAGTCTGCATACACTGAACCTGAACAGCCAGGAAACTGAGAGTGATTGCTCCAGCATTCCAAGATGGCGGCCGCTGCATGAGGAGACTGGTCTGCAGGTCAGAGGTTTGAGGAGGTGTTGCTCAGGGGTCGAGCCTCCAAGATGGCAGCCGGTGCATGAGGAGACTGGTCTGCAGGTGAGAGGTTTGAGGAGGTGTTGCTGAGGGGCAGAGCCTCCAAGATGGTGGCCGCTGCATGAGGAGACTGGTCTGTAGGTCAGAGGTTTGAGGAGGTGGGGCTGAGGAGCGGAGCCAGGACAATGATGCATCCAAGATGGTGGAGTCCCACAGTCATCACATTGACCTCAGGTAACCCCTCCTACAGGTAAGATGAGGTTATGTGATTTAGCTGCTCCTTTATAAGCAGAGCACACCCTTCAGTCAGTGCTTGGTTGTTTTGTTGCCTGCCTCATAACTCTTAGTGTTTGTTTCCCTGTGTTTCTTGTCCTTACCGGTGTCCTGACTTTGCCTGCTCTCTGGATTTTGCTTATTGCCGCTTGCCCTGACCTCTGGACCATCTGACTCTGATTTCTGCCTGATCCTTCTTCGGATACCTTTGCCTTGAATTTTTCTGTTATTTAATTAAAGCCACCGTTCAATCACTGACCCGACAGAATCCTGTTCTCAATCTCATGATCTCTGTGGATCGTGCTTGTTAGGGAGAGCTGTCACTGCACCTGAGGTCCAGGACTGAACATGACCCAGTGGTTTGTTACACCATCCAAGCTTCCCCATAGGATCACAGTGTATTTAATTATCTTCTACAGGCTTTTGCATCATGTGACAAAGTTTTTATCAGTTAGTGCTGCAGAAGCACCTCTAATGGCTGTTAATATGACAGCCACTAGAGGTTGATTTAAACCTGCGATGTAAGCATTTAAGTCTTTTTTTTAAAAAAAAAATGCACTGTTTTACACAGCAGGGTTAAGACGACAGGACCACTGCAACCAGACCACTAAACTGAGAAGAAGTGGACTTTAGTGTTCCTTTAATAATGAAAGGCAATCTGCACATGGATGTGAAACATTTTGGCAGTCAAAGGAGTAAGTATACCGAGCGTTATCCTTTACACTGCAATTATATTTGATAAAAGGTTCTGGTTTGTCACTGGACACAACAGGGGCCAAGTAACCTCCCATGGAGTTCATAAATGGATAAATACAATTATTCCTTGGGGCTTCCACATGAATGTTTTAAGGAATTTAATCAGCTGTCGTAGCAACAAGAACAAAGATGCAGATGTTTTTAATGCTGGTGTATCCAACTTATCGGTTACTGTGATAATTGGCAGTTTTCTGTTGACATCACTTGAGGGTTTATCATTTGCATCTGCATGTTTCATTAAATCTTCATGTAGCACAAGGACAGCTTATTATTTAGTAACCGCCATTATCTTCCATTTTCAACATAAATGACCATTGGGAAGTATTGCATATGTACAGACGAATATAACATGATGAGACAACTGGAAGATGGAACCTCCAAATTATATTATTATACCTTGTATACTTGTGTCCTCATTGAGTCTCTGTTGCATACAGAAAAGGGAAAGCCAATAATGACTTGTATTTAGAGAAAGGATGCACAAAAAAAAAAAAAATAATTAGTAAATGGTCCCAAAATTCAACCCTAGGACAAAGGTTGATTTTTTTGAGCTCTATTCACAAAGGTCAATGTTTTAAAACTGCTTAAAAATATAACAAAATATAACCTGTAAAAAAAAATAATAAAAATTTGAAGTCAGTTTGCTGTTTGAGGTCTACCCATAATAAGTTTGGAAGAAAATTAATGAAAAGAAAGGAAAAAATAAATCATTTTAATAGGTCTTAATATCCAGATTAAGTTTGCTGGCTTTTGTGGAGAGTCACTTCTGTATTATGGGAGACACAAAAGAGGAGTAAGTTTTTGATCGTACCTTTCTAAAACACTTAACTATGATTATTGTAATTATTATTCACATCTTTATGATGACACCATTTCACAGCAGTTTACAAAACAGTGGAATGTACAGTATAACAACAAACAATTCACAGACAATAATGTTAACAGATACAGGAGGGGGAATAGTGTGCTAGGGTTACAGTAATAAAAGTGATGTAACAAAAATGCCCACTAACAGCAATGTGTTGTCAGCGGATAAATAAGTTACAATTAAAATAAGTAAATATTATAACCAGGAATGATTATTTAGATTTTTCAATATACAATTGTAAACTCACTTACTGTGTAAATTATTATAAATTTTTTTAAAGGGCTTTATTAACGGGACACGTGGACAAACAAATTGGAGAGAGATGGCTCCAATGTATACATACATACACCCATAAGGACATAGAATGACCTGCACATGGTTGGAGAGAGATGGCTCCAATGTATACATACATACACCCATAAGGACATAGAATGACCTGCACATGGACACAATGATAAATATAACAGGGAGGCAGAGATAGAAATACTGACAGACACAGTCCGGAGCAGAATATGTAGGAGAAATGCATGTGCACTCAAAGTTGTATTCGTGAGCAACTTTAATGGTCTCAAAGTAAATAACAATGTTTCAGCTCTGCTACTGAGACTTTATCAAGTCTCAATAAAAAAGCCTTATTAAGACTCAATGGTAGAGCCAAAATGTTGTTTTTTACCTTGAGACCAATCAAGTATGCCCAAAGGAACAACTGTGAGTGCACATTCATTTTCTTCTACAAATTGTGCTAGGGTTTCAACCTCCCTGCCTGGCTACTCCTCAGCTAAAACACTTATTGACATGTGCAACTTCATCTGGACCTTCTACAGGTCAGATAAAATGCAGTTAGCAACCTTGGATCAGGATTGTCCTATAATTAATATACCCCACACCTTCACCACTTAAGTGTCAGGTGTAGTGAAAACATAAAGGACTTATAATTTAGATATATAGCCTCCCCAAGGGACATTCCAAGATGATGTCCCTCTCAGAATAGCCAATATAGAATATATGCATTGGCGATACAGCTGTAACTCTACAGAAGGACAATTAATTATATAGTGTAATACAGTATATGTATGTGAACTATGCTACTACGAATGCCGTCACAGAATAATATGGTGATAAAGTGCCTCAAGGTGCCTACTCCCATATCATTGGGGTTCCAAAACATGTCTCACTCACCTCAGACTCGTTCTTCCAGGTTAGGAACAAGTACATCAGGACTCCAGGTGAGTATTATTTATTAATAAAATACTTATCAAAAAAAGTAATAAAACACAAAGGTCGAACACGTTTCTTCCAAACCATGGCCTTTTTTAGGTTCCAAATAGCGCATACAAATACTCACTCAGGAGAGCAAACCTCATGGAACCCAAAAGAATGGGTAGATTTATCAATGTGTTCTGTTGTAAAAAGTGGTGCAATGGAATGTGCCTGTTGGTTCACTTGGTTTCCATGGTGATTGCCCAACTGTTAGTATGTCTCTCAACATTGACCACTCTGCATCAAGAATACAACCTCTTTAGGTTCCATAAATTGTCCATAATGTATCTACAATCAAAGCCCATACAGTTATGCAAGTTTGATTGTAGTGTAAATGTCCGATGTTAAATGTGTAACATTGAGTTGTTTCTTAGGTCATGCAGTATTTTCAATGAGTTCTACCTCAAAGAACTTTATCAATAATAATGTACATTGTATCAAAATCTACATAAAAGTGGTCAGTGCTTTCTATAGCCATGTATAAGAGCCACAGTGTTTCCTTTTTAGAAAATCAGAAAATCTATTTTTATTCCTTGTATCAAGTCTAATATATTGTGCTTTTTCAAAACGTTCTATTCTACGCCGTTATAGAATAGTGTTAGATAAGGTTGATTTTTTCTGTTATTGCTTTTGTAAGCTGCATTTGTGAGTTTTCTAATTATCCTCCAAATATATACTGTGTCCCGATGGCACATCCTAATAAATAGATTTCAAACTTTTTTGCCACAGGAAATAAAATTATTGATTCTAATTTTTTTCACCCATTACTCTAGCAAGGAAATCAATACTTTCGGATTGTCTATTATAAACCTGAGAGTGTATGAGTATGGGGAAAAAAACTATTTGTTTTTACAATGTTGTAGTAAATCTAG
The DNA here is from genome assembly GCF_036172605.1 of Pelobates fuscus. Taxonomy (NCBI): domain Eukaryota; kingdom Metazoa; phylum Chordata; class Amphibia; order Anura; family Pelobatidae; genus Pelobates; species Pelobates fuscus. The sequence goes on from NC_086329.1 coordinate 6,191,216, forward strand.
TATTATTGATTAGATATTTAATTCCTTATCTCAAATTTGATGATTAATTATTTCCTAAATTCATATTTCGTTTATTTAAATTAAATTTCATATTGATTACCAGAACATTCCTCTTTAAATTCTTATTTAATACAAACCAATTGTTCATATGTGTCTTTATTTAACTTGGTTTGCAAAATTCAATTTAATAACTACGATATGTCATTTTATTTCCATTCTGGATCATCGATCCCTTTTTTAGAATAGTAGATATACTCAACATAGATACTTACAGATACATCATGCCACGATTGCCCTCTCTTTATTTTTGCTAAAAAAAAAAAAGTAATAAAGTCTAAGCTCTTGTTTAAAATAAAAGGCCATATTCACTAAACCAAAAATAGGGAAGTGCCAATCTTAGAACAGAAGTAATTAATTGAGAAATAAATCTCCAATTTTGTATTTCTCCATCTAAAGTATTCTAACAAATTGGATTATCCGTAAATTATTTTATTTTCATGCATTTTAAGTGGAGTTATAGATTCTACTGACTTTTGTTTCAATTAATGAATACAATTACATAGTACGTTCTATGTGGCCAGTGTTCATATCGCATAGATCAAGGATAGGTGACCTTTGGCACTTCAGGTGTTGTGGACTCCCCATCCCATAATAATTTTACAGCCATAATGCTGGCAAAAGCCTCAGGGTATATGTAGCCAGGAACTTCTGGTGTGTGGAAGGTTGACAACACAGTGTATCTTAGCTGTAGGTCCACCCCCTTTAACTAGACGTTGGTCATTTTCATTAAACAAAATTGCTACCTCACCCACAACTGTTGCAAACACAAAGACCTTACTACAAATTACTCCCAAACAGCTTCTCTTCTGATCCATAGTCTGATAGAAATTGCTGGTGCTGTAACTAACTCTAGGTAAAGAGCTCTAAGTAATAGAAACAGTGGATCAAGTGCTAGATCAGTTCCGTAGATATGTAGCAGCAACAATCCTGCTAAGGGTCTCTTTTCCCGGCTGAAGAATTGATAATAATAAAAATAATAATAATATCGTCATATAAAACAGTGCTCTGTTTTCTCCAAATATATTCCTTATTACTGTCTGTATTATGCAAAGCACTGCAAAAATAAATAATTATACAAAAAATGATAATAGTTCCAAGAAGGTGGATGGTTGTGCTTCATTCAATAAAGCTTTACACCAGCTCAGAAATTCTGTGCCTGGATGGAACAATCCTTGCCAGGGGATATATGGTATGTCCTCCTCTGTGGAATGTGTCACGGTTCTCACCAGACAGACAGACGGCCAGACGTGTCCCAACAGGGGACTTGAACCGGGGAACTTCTAAGTCCTGGTCCTGCTTTCTACCTCTGAGCCACAGCAGTTTTATACAGTTACTACTGATTCCGGTCCTGTTCATCCTGGCATGTCTACTGCACTGGAGGCTGCACCTTGACTTGGCTGTGCTTCACCTGACCCTGATTAGACATCAGCAGGGTATTTAAACTCAGCCTCGCCCTGTGCTCAGTGTTAAGTCTTTGATCATGTTTTGTGTTTCGTACCAGTGTTCCTGTTGTTTCATCTGCTTATTATTGACCCCGGCTGCTGACTACGTTTATTCTGACTTCTGGCATCCCTTGACTTCGGCTACTCCTCGTTGTTCCTGTCCTCTGGCATCCTTTGACCTCGGCTATCCCTCGACTATCCTGCTGGTTCAGTCCTTGCCTGTCCTGCGTATTGGTACTTCATCCTGCACAGCCCCCGTGCACAGGCCCACAGGCCAGGTGAATTCTTACCTGACCACCTTGGCCTGTGGCTATCTGCAAGGGTGAGCAACATATCTGCGCTACAGACTCCCAACTCAAGTAAGACCCTGACAGAATGTAAGGCTTTCACTGGACAAGTAATAGAGCCTTGAATAATGGTACAGATTCCACTTTCAGATGTCCCAATCAGGGGTGGTCAGTAGCAGCACATGTAAATAAAAGTACAAAACAAAGTGATCTCTATAATCGATACAGTGCAGGGAAAGAAATGGATATTTCTCACTTTTCCGATAGCAATCTGACGGTATTGCTCAATCCTTAGCACCTTAGTGAAATATAACCCCACTACGGATATCACCAGGAGAGGTGTATCACAGATGAGAAGGATCCAGGAATAGAACGAATAATACTTTTTTGGGAGCAAAAATGAAAAATTAACTTTATTTATAACTATAAAACAATAAAGGATTATAATAAAACCACTAACGCGTTTCACCTTATGTAAAGGCTTTTTCAAAATGCATTAGTGATTTTATTATAATCCTTTATTGTTTATACACTTTTTGCAACATAGCCTCTTAAGTTAAGCTTGAATGAGCTAACCAAACCAAGAAGTAACAGGACTAGTTGACTGCTTGAAAAGCCAGGCGGTGTAATCAATGTATTTGTAAAAGTGTAATTTTATAATAAAATCTGCATTTTATCCAAAATGAAAAAAAAAAATAGACACACTCTTCACACATAAAGCGTTTCAGCAAGCTAAAGCATCACTTTCATTCTTCTATGCCTCAAAGCTTCAACTACACATCTGCAACACTACAAGCTACAAAATAGTTTGCTGAATATAATTAAAAACATTATGTCAAAGTTCTGGAAAATTTCGGTAAGATAAAAACTTGAGGAGTCCTGATCCATAGAACAAATGGAACTCAGCACCACAGAGCATGTGACAGACTATACTAAACTGTGTACTGCTGGGTGTTGTTCACCATGGGTGGTAAGTTTCTTTGCTGCATGGGTGGTAAGTGGTAACATCCCCGGAACCTACCTATCCCTGGATTACATCATCACTGAGCCACACAAAGCAGTGTTTCCCTTTAAGTTTGTCATTCTGAATTAATATTACAATCTAGTAGGACAAATAAATTGCATTGTAATCTCATAGGTATTTTAAAGGTCAAAAATGGAACAAGCAAAACTCCATGCAAAGCAAAATGTAAATAAACAAACTTTATTTGCACAAAGAAACTAACTGATTTATTTTGTTCCATTGCTTCACGCATTTTCTATTTAATTTACCGAATCAGAGTGCCTACAACCTCTGCTGGGACTACACGGTTTTTCTATTTATTACAAATTAAATTGAAATGATTAGTATTACCCCAGAACCCCTCCAAAATTACATGACATGATTATGTTAGAATTCATTACTGGGCATATTAGAGGCTTAATTAAGTTCACGGGCTCCAGTGATTTCTAGTCAAAATGGATCTTTTTTTTTTTTTTTTACAAAAACAATCTGCTTAAAAGACTAAATTAAAAATAAAATTAATAAAAAATAGACCTGTTTTTTTTAATGATAAATGTTTTGGAATATTAAAAAAAACTATATATTTATGTATGCCTTTTGTTGCTGTTTTTACACCAAATATTTGCTTCTAAATATCTAGTGAATTTTAGACTTTTAAAGGAACATGTTATCATAAAACAAACCAATTCTTCCAGATCCATCAAGATTTAGCATCTCTATCCTGCCATTCTGTCCTGTCCAGGCAAGGTTCTTATACAGTTCAAGTATATCACTGAACATGTCAATGCTGCATTTGGTTATTCAAGGGCTCTTGTACCCATGATCCCTAGTTGGGTAGCTTATAGGGCTGCCTATCTAAGACATACCACTAGTACCATAAATGGCTTCACCATCATGGATGAACTCAGATCCCATTCCCAATTCTTCCCAATGTTATAAAGCATGCATTAGTTTTCCTTCATTATTTCCTGTGTGGAACATAGCATATCTTTCAAAACTCTATATAATTCTCTTTTTAATGATATAACCACTTATACAAGAATGTGAGTTATTCATGACATAGATAGGGATTCACATGACATGGGTTAAATCCTAAAAGCATAACCTAAAAATTATGAATTTTCAAGATTATTAATATTATAATTAATTTCACATAGCGCCGACAAATTCCGTAGCGCTTTAAATGGGTAGACTAACAAACATGTAATTGTAACCAGACAATTTGGACGCACAGGAAAAGAGGGTTGAGGGTCCTGTTTAATGAGCTTACATGCTAGAAAAAGTGGGGTAAAGTGACGCAAACGGTAAGGATAGTATAAGAGAAGTAGAATGGTAGAATAGTATTCACTGAAGACTTGGTACTTTTTTGATTGTTTTTTTAAATGACAGTTGCAGGAGAGGAATTAGTTGGGAGAAATTAACAGTTTAATTGATTTGCTTTTGTAAAAGAGTGAGTTTTTAATGATTTCTTGTAGGAGTGGAGACTGGGTGAAAATCTAACAGAAAAGGAAAGGAAGTCTTGAAGGCGAGCACCAGAGATGGGAGTATGAACAGAGGATAGACGTAGGTCTTCGGCAGAGCGTGGGGGCCTAGACAGGACATACTTGTGTATTAGGAAGAATAGATAGGTGGGAGTAGCATTATATAGAGATTTGAAAGCAGGAACCAGAATTTTAAATTGAGCCCTATATTTTACGGGAAGCCAATGCAGAGACTGACAGAGGGGTGAGATGTGGGAGCAAGATGAGCCTCGCCGCTGCATTCATTATAGACTGTAATGGGGCAAGCTGGGAGCACGTAAGATCACTGAGAAGTGGATTGCAGTAGTCAAGGCGAGAGAGGACGTTGGCATGGACTAGCACTTTAGCCACATCCGGTGTTAAATAGGGGCGGAGGCACGCTTGTTTTTTGAGATGGAAGCTGCAGGATTTGGTGTTTTGACTGGACATGAGGGGTGAAGGAGAGGTCAGAGTCAAAGATAACACCTAGGCAAAGAGCCTGTGTGGTGGAGCTGATGGTAGTGCCATTAACTTTGAGAGAGACAGAAACGGGAGTAGCAACATTTGAGGAAGGAAAGACTAGAAGTTTTGGACAAGTTGAGCTTAAGGACCTGGGCAGCAGTCCAGTAAACAGAGACACTAGTCAAGAGGGGCATTGTGAGATCAGGAGAGGATAGTAAGATTTGCATGTCATCCGCATAGAAGTGATATTGGAAACCAAAGATGCTGATGAGTTTACCAAGGGAGGCAGTATATATCGAGAACAGTAGGGGATCAATGACTGAACCTTGGGGTCACCAACAGAGAGGGGTTGGGGAGAAGAAGCAGAGCCAGAGAAATAAACATGATGGTTGAGTTTTGGCCATATGGTGGTTCAGTTCATTAAATTTTGTTAACGAAAAAGATTTCGGAAAACAAATCAGAATAAAGAAAATTACGTAAAAATAGGCCTGTCAGTTTGCTTCATTTAACTTCATTGAACTGAAATTATCATGGACGTGAGAGTGTTCCTTTAACTTTATTTTCTTGTGGGTAATGTTCATGCATTTACGGTGAGAAATCCAAAGAAATGTATTCATTAATAATGTCCATGTGAAAATGCATGCATCTTGCTAGCATAAAAATGGGTCAAGAACAAAACTGTGTAGAACAATTTGCAAATGCAGTGAGTATGAACATTTTTAGCTATGAATTGTAAAATGTTTCACACTCTAATGTAACCCTGGAGGCTTTGGTATGAGAATTGGACACTATAGCAAACAAATAATTTAAAAACAATCCTATATAGTGTGTTTTGTAAAGTGATGTATAATGGACAAAAAAAAAAACAGTCTTCTACATGACCCAAAATGGTATCGTTGTCACAGTAGTTTAAATATATAACCCAATTTCTGAAACTAAGAAATGTCTGTGGAAGGGATCTGTGATTTTTTTTTTATAGTATACATCTCTTGTAGACTTGAGAAACTACAGTTCTACTTAATTATTTTTCCTAAAGATAGAACATTTTTCTGGAAACCTGAAACTCAGCCAGTTTGGCAGTTTGGTAACTGATTCAGGAATCAGGAATCAGAAATTTAAAAACAAAAAAGCAAAAATGAGCCAACCTGTGGTCTTCTCTGCTTCATTCCCTGCGCAGAAGCAGGTGAGACTGTAGAAACTGTCGGGTTTCAAACACTGTCCAATCAAGATGCATGTATATGGCTGAAGGATCCTGCGATATACTAAAGGTAAGGATTCATTTTTCTCATTTGTGTACATATATTTCATTAAAAAAATCTATTACCTTCCAAAATTTGATGAAAGGATTGTTATATAAAATGTTTTTTTTTATGCGACAGTTGTCTCCTAAAGTGATGTTTTCCAATGTGCTGATATTCTAAATTATTGTCACAAAAGAAAGCACAATAGTAAAACTAGATAGTCCAACAAATAGCTCTTGAGTATCTACTTTCATGATCCCTTGCTAGGCCACAGGTGACTGGTTATCACACAATATGTCATTTTCACGAAGGCCTTTTGAAGACCTGTCCTGTTGAAGAACCCTTATCAAGGCTTGTATCACTGCTACACAGCATAGATATTCAAATAAGTCTTTCTTCTCAGATTCTTCCCTAAACCATATTCTATGCTGACATTTTCACAATTCGTTATGCAAAGGCATAATCTTGCTTGCTTGCCATGTTCTCTGCCTAGAGTTGAAAAGGATTGTTCTTTAATCCGAAAATAATATGAAACCAGGCTGGCTGAAGAAACATAAATCAAACAGCATTACAAGGAAACTGAGAATGCTTTTTCTAGTGTGCGGGGAATGGTCTAAAATATATTGAGTTTGGGTATCATTTTTCTCAGTGCCATTCAAGCTGAAAGGCTTTCTTAAATCTTAGTGACAATCACTGTGGATCTTTCAAAGTCAAAGAAAATTCCACTGGTCATAGTGCAAATGGAGAGAGTAGCTTGACATATTCCTTTGCATGACTTTACATGAATAATAGAAGCAAACGGGCAATAATTTTATACCTTGCGGGGAAATTGTACGATTATTTCATTTTCTGATGTTCTTTTATTACGTTCACAATAGCTCTGAAAACAATGATAGCATCATTTCACTTCATTTTTATTTCAAGTTACAGCCTGACGGCTAGAAATAAGAATATGTCAATAAAAGTAAGCTGTTTGGCCAAAGAAACTTCAATGAATGCAATCTTTAGAGCAGACCTGTCACGTTCTAAAAAAAAACAAACAGATATTTGTTTTGTCTTTACACTTATATTCCAATTATATTTGAAATTGTATCAAACACCTGGTTGTGATGGCACAGTCTGACATCTGATGTCAATTACAAATGTCCCATGAATCTGTGCACACAACCCACTTTTTTCATGAAATGTCTATAGCACACGAGTTTGTCACTTTAGAAGAGGTAAGCATTTCTACTTATCCCAGGTGCCCTCCTGACACCAGTAACCCCTTCAATAGATTTTATTGGGGTCAAGGAAAGAAAATCTGTCACTACCAGTAAACTACTGGTTCCTATTTAAAAAGAGGTCACCGGGTGAACAGTATTCGATGTCACAAATAAATAATTTGAGTTCTCGGTAACATGGCAGCCCTTCTATCATTTCTTGAAGGTGACGGAACCATTAGACTGTGAATATTTCAATTCTCTTGTAGACAAAGTGATTGATTAATTAAATTGTAAATTGTGAAATGAAAAACAAAAATGAATGAAATTCTGACATAATAGTCAAATTGGAAAAGGCCCTATTTCCAGTTGAATTTATGAATGTATTTGAACTCAGATAATTACTTTGGATTTGGCAGGACATTTTTTTTTTATTCATTATAATTCATGTTGTCAGGAAATAAACTCCTAAACCTTTCAGTTGCACTTTGAACTGAGTCTTTTATAGTTTTGTTAATTAGGAGTTCAACAGAAATAATAATAATTAAAAAAGAAAATACAGGCAACAATACATCTCTTTAGTGAATACATGAACAGGCAGTTATATAAACTGCTCTCCACATTACTAATATCATTAAAGAACAAAAATACAGCCTGGTTTCAAAGTTGACCTTTATTTAACAAATTCAAATGTAAATGAATATACTGAGAGATAGTTCAAGTAGACACACAGAGACTGTGAATTAGTCCTTGTGACAAAACATTAAAAAATAACTTTTTGCTAATATCACTTTGTCTCTGCAAAATAGTAAATGTTTTCCAGAAACAAACTTTCACAATTTTAGAGAAAATTTACAAAACTGAATAAGAATTACTGATATAAAAGCTCTAAAAGGAAAGTGGAGGGGAGAAAAAAAATTGTGAATAAAAATCCTCCCCACCACCTTAACACAATGTGTTCCTTATGATAAGGTTCAAAATATATTGTAGCCGCTACACACCTGTGTGTACCCAAAGTCCACACACCAAAATACAAACAGGATATATACAGTTGCAAGAAAAAGTATGTGAACCCTTTGGAATGATATGGATTTCTGCACAAATTGGTCATAAAATGTGATCTGATCATCATCTAAGTCACAACAATAGACAATCACAGTCTGCTTAAACTAATAACACACACAGAATGCAATGTTGCCATGTTTTTATTGAACACACCATGTAAACATTCACAGTGCAGGTGGAAAAAGTATGTGAACCCCTAGACTAATGACATCTCCAAGAGCTAATTGGAGTGAGATGTCAGCCAACTGGAGTCCAATCAATGAGATGAGATTGGAGGTGTTGGTTACAGCTGCCCTGCCCTATAAAAAACACACACCAATTCTGGGTTTGCTTTTCACAAGAAGCATTGCCTGATGTGAATGATGCCTCGCATAAAAGAGCTCTCAGAAGACCTACGATTAAGAATTGTTGACTTGAATAAAGCTGGAAAGGGTTATAAAAGTATCTCCAAAAGTCTTGCTGTTCATCAGTCCACGGTAAGACAAATTGTCTATAAATGGAGAAAGTTCAGCACTGCTGCTACTCTCCCTAGGAGTGGCCGTCCTGTAAAGATGGCTGCAAGAGCACAGCGCAGACTGCTCAATGAGGTGAAGAAGAATCCTAGAGTGTCAGCTAAAGACTTACAAAAGTCACTGGCAAATGCTAACATCCCTGTTAGCAAATCTACAATACGTAAAACACTAAACAAGAATGGATTTCATGGGAGGATACCACAGAGGAAGCCACTGCTGTCCAAACAAAACATTGCTGCACATTTACAGTTTGCACAAGAGCACCTGGATGTTCCACAGCAGTACTAGCAAAATATTCTGTGGACAGATTAAACCAAAGTTGAGTTGTTTGGAAGAAACACACAACACTGTGTGTGGCGAAAAAGAGGCACAGCACACCAACATCAAAACCTCATCCCAACTGTGAAGTATGGTGGTGGGGGCATCATGGTTTGGGGCTGCTTTGCTGCGTCAGGGCCTGGACGGATTGCTATCATCGAAGGAAAAATGAATTCCCAAGTTTATCAAGACATTTTGCAGGAGAACTTAAGGCCATCTGTCTACCAGCTGAAGCTCAACAGAAGATGGGTGTTGCAACAGGACAATGACCCAAAGCATAAAGGTAAATCAACAACAGAATGGCTTAAACTGAAGAAAATACGCCTTCTGAAGTGGCCCAGTCACTGACCTCAACCCGATTGAGATGCTGTGGCATGACCTCAAGAAAGCGATTCACACCAAACATCCCAAGAATATTGCTGAACTGAAACAGTTCTGTAAAGAGGAATGGTCAATAATTACTCCTGACCGTTGTGAACGTCTGATCTGCAACTACAGGAAACGTTTGGTTGAAGTTATTGCTGCCAAAGGAGGTTCAACCAGTTATTAAATCCAAGGGTTCACATACTTTTTCCACCTGCACTGTGAATGTTTACATGGTGTGTTCAATAAAAACATGGCAACATTTCATTCTTTGTGTGTTATTAGTTTAAGCAGAATGTGATTGTCTATTGTTGTGACTTAGATGATTATCAGATCACATTTTATGACCAATGTGTGCAGAAATCCAAATCATTCCAAAGGGTTCACATACTTTTTCTTGCAACTGTACATATGTAGGTGGAGCGCTAAACTGCTACAAGGATCTTGATAGAATCCTAAGATTGCTTCAGCTCAGATTCACATAAAACAAAATATTAAAAAGCATATAATAGTGAAGTACAACAAGAACAGGTAAAATTAAGTACATTTATTTCATCAATAATAGACACATAACACTCCTATCAACACTAAAAAGAAAAATGATATAAAATGACATACAACAATAACAATAATGTTAAAATTTAAATTAGCCTCTTACAAGAAAGGGGTAGTGAGCATATGCAGTGTCCAACTGCTACTCACACACGCTTGTGGTTCATTCTGTGAACACTCAGCATCCAGTGTAACCGGTGTATCAGGAATCCTCCACGGATCGTTTTTACTCCTGCAATCATCAGTTGTCATTATCTTTGTTTGAATTTCCAGGTACCGCAGTAACTCCGCCCACTTCAATTAGCATCACCTCGTAGCGTACGTGGCTACGTCTGCGCATTTCGCCGTAATGCTTCGTCAGGACATCGAACTGTGATGACATCACAATGTGCAAGCCCTCTATCAGAAGCAATCCGCGCTCAAGCCATTGGGCTATGTGGCAAACTTAATTAGCATGAATGCCGTTAGTTTTGGAAAGCCCAGACAAGTCTGTAATATTGCAATTCACCCAGATACAAAAGCATTTTATGTATATATCCCACATCCAAGGACAGATTTTGTATATATCGCCAGATAACCAGAAAAGGTATCACAAGTGACATTTACTGTTTGCAATAAAGATTAATAAAATGGAACATTGTTTGCATCTTATTCATATTAAAAAAAAAAAAAAACTATGTATCATAGCTCATACAAACTGAATACCATTTAAAAGGAAAAAAACAGAAAGACATAAAGAGGAAAAAAGGAAGAAATAAACATAATCAGTATTTCTTCATTATAATAATGATCATTTAGCAGATATTCCAGTGCATTGCTCAAAAAACACACCTCCCAAATAAATTACATTTAAAGTGCATTAGCCATTGATAAAGTGCAGAAATGTAAAGTGCAGTATGGAAATACGTATCCCCCATATATATTGCACACCGGCACCTGCCTAAAAAATAAAACACTAGTTAAAAAATGAGAGTTCTAAAAATAACACTATTTAGTTATTAAGTGTCTGGCCCTGTCCCATATCTGCTTTCTTGTTTGACATCATCAGGAAAGCTTGCATTGGCTGAGATCATCAAGGCTGTGATTGCTCAAGGGGTGGAGCTAAACACTGCCCTGGCCACTCAGCGTCTTCTCATAGAGATGTATTGACTCAATGCATCTCTATGGGGAGCATTCAGTATCTCAGTGTTTACATTAAAAAGCCTGCAGGGATTGGATATACTCACCAGAACTACTACAAAAAGCTGTAGTTCTTCTTGGTTTAACCATTAAACCACTGATTAACCATTAGATTAATCTTTACAGGAAGTGTTGAGGAAAGCTGTGTTAGTCACATGCAGGGAGGTGTGACTAGGGCTATATAAACAAAGTGATTCAACTCCCAAATTGCAGAGAATTGACCAGTGAGACTGCAGGGGCATGATCTATACACCAAAGCTGCTTCATAAAGCTAAAGTTGTTTTCAAGCCTATCAGGCACAAAATGATATATCAAGTTTTTGGAGAATAGTTTTTTCACAAAACAACGACAAAAATGCACAGCTTATTTAGAAATGTGCAATTTCCATATTGTCCACAAGTCACAGGTTAGTGTTCAATGCTATTGCTGCTAATTTAAGACCCCGTTCATTTCTAAAGGACAATTATACTATTCCAAATTTAAACTAATAATGAAAATGCTATAGGACAAATTATGCTTCAAAAAAGTCATATTTAGTTTCAACTACTGGAAAATCTACCACCAAGCCTGACAGTGAGGAACATACTGATAACCGATGAAGTTGGCGAAAGTGGCTTCAAACATTTTCTGTTTGGTCTGTGTTGATTTATATTTTTATGTGGCGGACACAACAATCAAGTAATCTCCATATGTGACCACACGACAAGTATCCATCTAATGTGAGGTAAATTAGAGATTAGTGCCACTAATAACATATTGGATTGTCTACTTACCACCAGATGAGGACAAGAGGGTGATGATGGGATCAGTCTGGCTCCACAGGTCTGGTGTGGAAGAGGCTTTCTGGAAACTGTTTGTAACAGTGCTCACAACAATCAACAAACAGGAAGCAGCTCCATTTTTTGGGGCCCCTTACACAGCTTACCCAGGGCTTGACCGTGAGTATAAAACAGAAAATAAGAGTAAGCGCTAAATACCCAAAAGGCAGCAACCCTATAAGGGGATCTCTCAGAAAACCCTTAAATAAATGACAGATACAAAAAATGGGGGGAAGGGCTGCGCCACAAAACGTCAGTATATAAAATAGTCCAAATAAAAAAGAGAGAGAAAGTCTTATCTGGAACAAGTCCAATAGGGGATGTAGGATCTATGGACGTTGGTCCGGAGCGGATGTCCTCTTTCTCCTCTTTCTCCTCCTTCTTAGGGATTCACTCAGATATAGGGAAAAATGAAGAGAAAAAATAGTGCAATACGTCTGATAAAAAGATACAACAGTCTAAAAGCTGGTATAAAACTCACATGTGGAGGAGCTATAACTTGCTCTAGTATGAAGGGCGTGCAGCGGTATAATCCCTGCTTATGGGATATGTGGAAGGTTCCTCCGTCAGTGGTCAAATATATAAAAAAGAAAGGAGACAACAAATAGTGCTCACTGGGTAAAATCCACGGTAAAAAAGAAAGTAAAAATAATACTCACAAGGATGGAGCAGACCAACTGCTCCTTGATGATAGCGTTGGTGGTATTATCCCCACCTAGGGATTGCTTCAAAAATCCAAAATGATGCCAGGTAGTAAACAGGTATAAAAACGGTGCTCAGTGTATTAAATAGATAGATGGTACTAGTAAAAAAAGTGACCAAATAATCTTTAATATAATAAAATACACAGTAAAAGTCCACATACGCGTTTCGCCAATACGGCTTTATCAATATGGAAAAAGAAAGTCTTGGCCCCCAGGGCTTGACCGTGAGTATGCCTACAAGGCCCACCCATGAGTTCTCTCACAGGGAGTGGAGTGTATGTGTGTAGGGGATGTGTTATTTGTTATTGTAGAGGATGGAATGTGTGTGTGTTCTTATGGAATGTAGTGTATAGGGATTCCAATATGTGTAAGGGATGTAGTGTGTGTATAGAGGTTGCAGTGTGTGTTTGTGTGTAAGGAATGCATTGTATGTTTCTGTGTGTGTGTGTGTGGGGATGCATTCTGTATGTGTGTAATGTAAAAGAGAGGATTTGTGAGGTAGGATAGGGACTGAGAGGGGAGCAGCTCTTTATTATTTTATAGTGCTCTCTCCTCCTGTCAATTAGTGATCTCCCCTTCCCTCCTGTCCCTCAGTGTTCTCGCCCCCTGTCCCTCTGAAGTCCTTCCTTGGTGGTCTTTTCACCCGCCCTATAGCCCTTAGTGGTCCTCCCTCCCTCCCCCCCTCTCCCAAACCCCGTATTGGTCCTTCCCCTCCCCCTTAGTGGTCCTTCCTCTCTTCACCCCCTCAGTGGCCCTTACCTTTTCACCCCCTCAGTGGTCCTTTCCCTCTCCCCCCCCCTTAGTGGTCCTTCCCCTCCTCCCTTCCCCTTAGTGGTACTCACCTCCCCTTAATGGTCCTTATCCTCTTCCTCCCTCCCCCCCATGGTCCTAACCCTCTTCTCTTCCCTCTTCTTTTGTGCCTCCTACCTATGTAGCATGGCCGGGCGGTGCGGACCACAGTACAGGAACATCTGTTTCCTGTACACGGCCATCAGCGGACTGAAGGGAAGTGCTCACTGAGAAGCTTGGCTATAGGATATGATGGTATTCTCAAATGGGTGTATAATGACATATACAAACTCAAGGATAGGGAGTATTTATATATATTTTTAAAAATATGTGAATATCTATTTATTACTCGTAAGACCACTGAGAAGCAGATTACAGTATTCAAGGCGAGAAAGGACAGTGGAATGGACCAGCACCTTAGTCGCATCTGGCATTAAGAAGGGTCGGATGTGCGCAATGTTTTTGAGATGGAAGCGGCAGGATTTGGCGACAGACTGAACATGAGGCATGAAGAAGAGGTCGGTGTCAAAGAGAGCACCTAGGCAGCAAGCCTGCGTGGTGAATCTGATGGTAGCATCGTTGACTTGGAGGGAGACAGACACAGGAGTAGCAACACTTGAGGGAGGAAAGACCAGAATTTCAGTTTTGGTCAAGTTTAGTTTAAGGAAGTGGGCAACCATCCAGTTAGAAATAGCAGAGAGGCAGTCAGAGACACAAGTCAAGAGGGACGGGGAGAGATCAGGAGAGGACAGATAGATTTGCGTGTCATCTGCATAGAAATAAATATTGGAAGCCAAAGGAGCTAATGAGTTTACCAAGGGAGGCAGTGTAGATTGAAAACAGTAGGGGACCAAGGACTGAACCTTGGGGGACACCATCAGAGAGGAGCTGGGGATAAGATGCAAAGCCAGAGAAAGAAACACTGAAAGAGCGCTGGGGTAGGTAGGAGGAGCACCAGGAGAGAGCAATATCTTGACCGTTATTGCGGAGGATGAGAAGAAGCTGTTGATGATCAACAGTGTCAAAAGTCACAGAAAGGTCAAGGAGAATTAGGATAGAGTAGTGACCACGAGATTTTGCATTGCATAGATCATTGGATACATTGGTCAGTGCCGTTTCTACAGAGTGCTTAGCGCAGAAACCAAACTGAAGCGGATCTAGCAGAGAATTGGACTCAAGGAAGTCTGTCAATCTAGCATACACAACTCTTTCAAGGATCTTGGATGCAAATGGCAGTAGCGAGATAGGACGGTAATTGGACGGGGAGTTAGGCTTCTTTAGAATTGGGGTTAATTGCATGTTTGAAGGGTGATGGAAATATGCCAGAGGAGAGAGAGAGATTGAGCATTTTAGTGAAAGGTAGAGAAAGAGGAAAAGACAGAGTGCGGATGAGATGCGAGGGAATTGGATCTAGGGAGCAGGTGGTGGGGCGGGAGGACTGGAGCAGCGCAGAGACCTCTTCCGCTGTAGCGGGTGCGAATGAACATAGAACAGCAGAGGGAGTGAGGTTAGGGGAAGTATTGTAAGGGGAAGAAGAAAGATGAGAGATCTCTTCCCTGATTGTAGAGATCTTGTCAGTGAAGTGAGTTGCAAAGTCTGAGGCAGTCACGTTAGTAGGTGGAGGAGGAACAATTGGGAACAAGAAGAGAGTTAAATGTGTGAAATAGTCGTTTGGGTTCGCGGGAGAGTGTGGTTATGAGGGTATTGAAGTTATTTACTTTTGCAGAGGAAAGAGCCAAGCTGTATGAGCACAGCATAAATCTATAGTGGAGAAAGTCAGATGCACAGTGAGACTTTCTCCAACAGCGTTCAGCAGTTCTGGAGCATTTTTGAAGATATCGAGTCAGCTTAGTGTGCGAAGGTTGTTGTTGGGGGCACTTGCTGCATTTAAATGTAGGAGGTGCCATGATGTCTTGTGGAGAGGAGGGGGTGGAATTGTAGAAGGAGGTTGCAGAGATAGGACAGGTGAGGTTTGAGATAGGTAAAAGGAGAGTTTGGAGATTAGTGGAGAAATGCTCTAGGTCAAGACATTGGAGGTTTCTGTGAGATTGCTGTTCAGACAGTAGTGTTAATTGGGACTTAGGTATGCCAATGTCAAAAGTCAGCAGATGGTGCCATTTACTCACATTTACTCACATAATTTCAGTACTTTTATACACTTTATATAGTGTATGTATCTCTAATGGGTGTATTTTAGACTGGGGGTGATAAGCTATTTAGGGGGTTCTGGGGGCTGCAGGAGCTTGAGCTGGACCCAGGGTAGCAAAAAAACAATTACTTGACTTGTGATTGTTCAGCATTTACCATATATCTTGTACATTTCTCATTACACCCATGGTCTTCTGTGACATATTTGACACTAACATGCTATCATTGCAGATTGCAACAAGTACACATTCATTCATATGCACAAATCCTCCTGAGTCATTTGGGCTGACCCTGACCTTTCTGAATATCAATATGCCATCTAGAAATGCAATGGCCATTGTGTTGCAATAAATAACATACTCCCTATCACATCCTATGATTTTAATGTTCATCTAAATATATAAATGTCATGTTTAATAGCAAAGAGTACACTATAGGTCAAAGGAATCCTAGCACATAAGCAGACAAGAAATGGTAAATCCATCAGCTTTGATAACCCATCCAGAGTAAGGTCACATTATGGATATTTAACACTGTCATGATTCTGTGTATTCCTTTTAGTTTTCTGATCTCTACAGTCTGGTGCAATGCATCACACAGCCACTACCTTTCTGTGGTGCTGTTATAGGCTGCTGATGAGCTCTGACTCTGTCCCTAGCTGGACCTACCTTAAAATTATCTCCTCTCTCTTTAGTTTAGACTCTGCTCTTCTCGTTAGCCAGCTCATTAATTTTGCTTCAGGTCTTATCCCTGTATACGATCTGCTGAAACCCCTACTTCATCTCTCCTGTTACTGAAGGCCTTGCTCAATAGTATTGTGTCCTGCAGTAACTGAGCTCCTCTGTTACCCTCAGTGTTCCAGAGCTTGCTGCTATCCTCAGTGTTCCAGAGCTTGCTGCTATCCTTTAGTGTTCTAGAGCAAGCTGATATCCTCGGTGTTCCAGAGCTTACTGCTATCCTCAGTGTTCCATAGCTTGCTGATATCCTCAGTGTTCCAGAGCTTACTGCTATCCTCAGTGTTTCAGAGCTTACTGCTATCCTCAGTTTTCCAGAGCTTACTGCTATCCTCAGTGTTCTAGAGCTTCCTGCTATCCTCAGTGTTCCAGATCTTGCTGATATCCTCAGTGTTCCATAGCTTGCTGATATCCCTGGTGTTCCAGAGCTTGCTGATATCCTCAGTGTTCTAGAGCAAACTGCTATATTCAGTGTTCCAGAGCTTGCTGATACCCTCATTGTTCTAGAGCTTGCTGATATCCTCAGTGTTCCAGAGCTTGCTGATATCCTCAGTGTTCTAGAGCAAACTGCTATATTCAGTGTTCCAGAGCTTGCTGATACCCTCATTGTTCTAGAGCTTGCTGATATCCTCAGTGTTCCAGAGCTTGCTGTGTTCCAGAGCTTGCTGCCTTAATGGTTACCAGCATGGTGGACAACGTGGATCTATGGTGGAGTATGCCTACTGATATAGCTTTATTACATGCCAAAATTCTCAGGAATTAGGAAGAAAAACGTTCCCATTGGTCCATGCTGACTGGCGAATTGATCAAGAAGGATTAGAGTAAAACGAGAGCCTTACATTATATATACATCAACAGCTTCTTTGTAAAGATATTTTCATTCTACACACGCGAATCACTAATTTAAACAAAACAACATCCTACCCTAGAAAAAGATTTCAAATGAAATGTCAAAATGCCTACATAGATAATTGCAGCAGTTGTTCATAATTCAGAAACCTGGGTGAAACAGATGTTGCTTCCTATAGCGAAAAGTCAAGATTACAGCCTGGCTTCAAGGAGGCGAGTGTTTTGTGCATAATTTAAAGAGGAGATTTACTTAGGATTTTATCAATATGTTCACCTTGAGACCACGAGCATTAGAAGTAGAAAATTAATGTTCATGTAACAAAATAGAAATATACCGTATGAAGTGAAATAATTCATGGACCTGCTAAAGAAAATAGTAACGTGTACATAGATTTGAATTGCATACCAATTTCAATTTAATTGCAGAGTTTCCTTAGAAACCAATACATCAAAATTACTTATTGTTTCTTTATTTTATGATGGAGCAATTATTTATACGAATTCACACATTACCTATGCTGGGAAAGCAAGCATGGACTGTGATTGGAAACATTTGACTCATATTAGCTTATATTTGATTTTTAGCTTTTTTTTTCTCCTGGGAAGAATATTTTTTACAGGGCACAAGGTGTATAGTTCTTCAAACAAAATTAGTTTCATCCTCAATTATGGTGCTTTTAGAGTCAAAATTCAGTAGTAAGTGTATCTAACTTAATTTATCATTTTCTTTTCTTACATAAAGCAAATAACACTGAACAAAATTATAAATGCAACCCTTTTGTTTTTGCCCCCATTTTTCATGAGCTGAACTCAGAGATCTAAGACTTTTTCTATGTACACAAAAGGCCTATTGGTCTCAAATATTGTTCACAAATTTGTCTAAATCTGTGTTAGTGAGCACTTCTCCTTTGCCGAGATAATCAATCCACCTCACAGGTGTGGCATGAATTTATATGATTGAAAGCAAAACAATAATCTCCCTTCAATCATAATAAGCCCATCTAAACCCTATATTATGTTATCATTGAAAAGAACAAAGAAAATAAATATACCAATATGAAATATGACTTGAAAACTAAGAACTCTCTCACAAGATTATCCAAATCCATAAGGGACTCAAATCTTGAGTCGTGTAATGATATGTGCACTTGAAGTTGGTGTCTTTGTTCTTTACAACAAAGGTGATAGATTGACAATTCCTAAGAAACTACCGATTTCAACCATTGAACACAGAACTCTCAGTATATCAAGTATGACACCTTAAGGTCACTAAAGCACAATAAAGCATTCAAGACTCTGTATGGTATTGATTGCAAGGGAATATTTTTAGCGTTGATTTAGCGATCCTGATAGGACCATCATTACAAATGCTGTGTGTGAAATTACAATAGCAAAAATCCAAGACACATTGTATCTCATAGTATTTTTTAAACTAAATTATTTCTCAATATTCCAATGATATACTGTATATTCTTACTCTATGTTCTATTTTATTTCTGATTGCATTGTGTTCCGCTTTCATCTGTGATTGCAATTAGGGTAGAATTCATTCCTTAATTAGTAGATCTGATATGAAAACATTGTTGTTCTTTCCCACTCATTGAATAACAATGGAAAGTGAAGGCTGACTTCCTCGTTCAGTCTCATTTAGCAGCAGTTATTATGAATTATACAATGAATGTACAACCACTGTCAATGTTTGTTTTAAAAAAAAAATGTCCTCCATTTGGACATATGGAACTTTTGATGAGAGTCTTATTTTTGTCTGAGATACAAAGAGAAGAGGTAGGTGTAGGAGCTATGTGATATATTTCTTAGGTGACTCACTAATTTAAATTATTACTGAATTGTACTATTTTTGAACATAACATATCAACTTACTGAAATAGGTCCTATGCTTAAAGGGATAGGGTTACTACCCAGGAACTTTAATATTATGATAATAGTACAATAAAGTACATTTTTAAATTAGTGAGTCACCTAAGCAATATACCACATCCCCTACACCTACACCTTCTCTTTGTATCTTACCAGGAAAGGTTAAAGGATCTTAACATGTATAGCTTGGTCGAAAGACGAGACAGGGGGGATATGATAGAATCATTTAAATACATAAAGGGAATCAACACAGTAAAGGAGGAGACTATATTTAAAAAAAGAAAAACTACCACAACAAGAGGACATAGTCTTAAATTAGAGGGGCAAAGGTTTAAAAATAATTTCAGGAAGTATTACTTTACTGAGAGGGTAATGGATGCATGGAATAGCCTTCCAGCTGAAGTGGTAGAGGTTACGTGATGATTTCAATCGTTTGTAAGATTCTTTGTGTCTTCCTCTGATATTGTTTCCTCAACACTCCTCATCTTTAAGAGACCTGTCCAGATGATTAAATCTATTGTATGAGAAAATGTTGCTTTTCTTATTCTGTGTTTCCACTCCCTTGGTCTGTCTTTGTTCCTTATGTATCACCTTATAAATAGGTGATTCCTCTCCATGTCTCCCTACCTGTGTATAATCCTTCTTACACTTTTGTCTTGAGTTTTTGTTTAGTATATTACTCATGTTCTCTATGCTTTAACAACCTATTTTGGTAAAAAGATTATTTTTTTTTTACTGGTGTACCACTTAAGGACACATGACATGTGTGACATGTCATGATTCCCTTTTATTCCAGAAGTTTGGTCCTTAAGGGGTTAAAGCATCATGTCATTGTCACAGATTTTTTTTTAAATAATTGTGAGTTACAACTTGTCTCCCCTTATCTAACTGATATGGACTCTGTATATTTTTATAAGGTTTCTGATGCTGGAGTACTTGTTTTCTAGCATAATTGTTTACTATACTACACCAGAAGTTGTGGCATCTCTCCCTGTTTTATTTGGGCTCATTTGATGGGATACTAGTACACTCCTGAGTACATTCCTGCCATAGTAATTTCAGCCCGTTCCAATTGGCTCTAAGCATGTATAAATTATTTTGAGTGCTTCATTGTGGGGATTGGTATTGGAGTTCACTTTACTCCCGAAACCTTGATATGTTTTGTATGCTCTTTTGGTGGGTGGGAGAGATACCCACATCAATGTAGGTAGCTGCTGTGATACCATCATTTCCTGCACAGCATATTTTAAACACCTCTTTTGCACACGGCACTTTTCATTGTGTATACAGGATATCAGAAATACACAAAGTCAAATACAAGCCTTGGTCAATATCAAAATTCCAACAGAGACGTACTAAAGGCATCTCCGTGTAGCAAAGCAGAAGTCATGATAGGGCAATGAACAAAGGCAAAAATTAACTTAGGCTAACATACTTTCTGATTTTCTGACATACTTTCTGATCTGGAGCAGTTAAGTCTGTTACAAACATATATATATAAAGTACTCCATACAGGAAGCCTGTGGCGTGAGGTTCCTTTCCCCACCACAAACAGTACGGTATACTAATCAGACCCCAACTGGGGAATGCCAAAAAGAAACAGCCTCCAACCCTTATAATAGAATAAAAATGAACCTTTATTTCTTCATCGCCACAAGACTTGGAGGGACATTGTGAATCCCATCTAACCCATTCAATGTTATAAGCACTTCATCTGATTAGTATACTGCACTATGTATCCTGGTTTGGAATTAATATTACATTTGTGCCTATAAAGGTAGCTCAGCACAGCTGTCAAAAAAAAATCTGATTTGAGATGACCTCTTCTCTTGGGAAAATAAGCCATAAACTATCTAAATTTTTAGTTAGTCAGCCTTTGCTCTCTATTTCTTATAGAAAGTATTGATTACTATATGTTGTTGCATATTACGATTCAGTGATTCATTTTTGTTTGTGTTTTAACTGTGATAGTAAAAGTGCTTGGATCTACAATTAGGTTGTTCACAGACCTGTTGATTATTGTTCTAATATATAGAACATCACATCAGCATATTTGAATAAAACACAATAATATGTTTGTGTTCTATATTGGATTGGTATCGCTGGCCTGGGGAACTTTAGAAGATAATACAAAAAGATAAGGGGAGAAAGGAAAAGATGTATAAAGCCACTTTTGCAAATCTTTAAAAATTGAAGTACTTACCCAGGGGCATTTCACTTCATTTGAATGATAGATCCCAATTGTTTTTTTTTGTTCACAATAATGCAATGTCTATATCTAAGTAGAGCTTTTGTTGATTTTTGTTTTGGCGATATCCTTTTGATTGGTTTAATTAAACCTTTAAATCAAAACTGGACTTATGTGATCAAACCACAATGTAGCTAAATGATATGAATGCACACTAATTTAAGACTAAACAAAATGCTTTGAAATACATTTCTTATGTAGCCCACACTAAAAATGCTTAACAGGCTTTCTGAAATAAGTTAACAATTTAGTTATCAGTGTACGGATATTTGTTTACTTAGTAGTTTAATATTAATATAACATTTTAATATTATGTTTTTCTATTGGACAACCTCTCCCAAAACAGCATTTTTGGCAGTGTGTACCAATACATGAAAATTGGCTTTCAGTGATATGTCTGCTGGCAGAGGGGAACACATCGAATATCTATTCTTCTCAGGTGCTACTGAAACAAAGCATGGCTTGACTGTTACCATCAATATATTATGGTGAACACAAAGACAGGTTCCATTCACAAGATGTTCAAACTTAGGATGAAGGAAATTAGGAGAGATATAGGACGATAACAAGAACAAGAGACGAGAAGAAGTAATTACTGATTGTTCATGAAAGACTACACTTTTAGAAATGCTTATTCCCGCATCATCACAATTCCGGAGAAATGGCTGATGAGTCTTTAAAGCAAAGCCTTTAGAATAATGAATTACAATTAGCCAATAGTTGACAGGCTTTGATGTAGTCTAGGTGACCTTATTACTTTGAACATTGTTTCCACAAAGGACATGAGACGGCAGCTACAGAACGTGTCCAAAGTCATTGTTGACAGGTAATAGATAAATGACAGAGTTTGTCTAGCAAATTTTTGGTAATCTTTGGTCACCATATACCTCACATTTATTTAATTAAATTCAGCTTATGATGTGTTAGAGAACTCTGAGAACAGACACAGATTTCATAGATTGGCCTGTAGATAGTTACCAGTCAGGTTTTACACATTTTAACTCACTTGTGGCATTACAGGAAGAATGTATTTGTGTATCAGACTGATCGCACGAATAATAGGAGTTAGTCAATGAAATGCAAGGCAGTGCTCAAGAAATACAGAATGGGATTTAACTTAATCATCACCACTCAGCATTGCACAGACACTACTAGAATTGGACATTTAATTTCAACCATCCAGTAGAAAGCAACTTTAAGCAAAATATTGGTAACTATATCAAATTGTATAGAATATTTTCAAGATAGAATCTTTTGATTGGCTTAAAAAAGCAAACTAGATGCAGCTTTATTTTAGCAATCATTCTAAATTTCTGGCTCCATTACTGAAGCACCTTGCTTTAGAGGAAGGGTGCTAAATTTAAGTTTGTTGGCATTTCATACATATAGAAATAACTCAACAGCTAATGTATCATACATCAGTGAGATATAACTGACTTAAACATATTAACTAAAGCAATTAAAATAATTTTAAAAAATCACAAGTGTCTGCCTTTATGGCATTTACAGTAGACTGGCATTGGGATGAACCCAAGTAAGTTGTTAAACATTTCTCAATTGGTTTGACTACTTACCTGGCACCATAGTCACTACAAAGGGCTGTACTAGTTTAGGTGTAGAAATTGCTCCTTTAATTGCACTAGATTGTTTTTTTTTAATGTTACAATATTTAACAGCCAGTTTTTAATGAACAATTCATTTTTTGAAACACTGCAAAGGTCGTCCTCAGGTATCATTTTGATAGTCTGTATATAAAAGTCAATTAATGGTAAGTGTGCCACTTGTGGTTCTTTTCTAAAATTTACATGTAAAATTGTACATTATTAAATGCAAATAAATTATCTTTATCTTAGATCATTAATTAAACACTTTTGCTATACTCAGGGCTAAAACTTTTTTAACTTGCCGTAGGTTTATCTTGTCGGCACTGAAGTTTTGCTCCAATTTTCCAATTTACTTTACAGATTTTCGCTAAAATTCAAAATCAACAAAATTACAGAACACATCATACATCCCTTTAGCATCATACAGGTCTATTGTGCAGTGGAAATCAAATTCTTTAGTGTGAAATAGATTATCTTTGCTTTTTTATGCAAAAAAAAAAAAAAAAAAACACAAATCCACAGCTACTTAGTCAGTATGGTAAAACAAAACAACAAAATAATGCATCTCGAATCACTCGAAATAATACTTTCAGTGACAGAATTGTTTAATGGGCACGTTAATTAGACGAAACATTTTCAGGCATAATGGCTTGGCAATTCGCAATACATTTTACAATTAAGGATACTTTAGCTTTAACCAATTACTTCAGAGGTATTTCTAATGCCAAAAACATTAAGCATAACATTTCTTTAAATGTTGACTCAACAGGTCTTTTTTTTTTTTTTTTAATTTAAGAAATTGTGCAGAATTAAATTTTTTCATGTTTTCATTTATTCCTTTAAGGCTTTTTTTTAGGTGTAGGTGGGTAAAATATTATAGATTAAATGTACCGTATATACTCGAGTATAAGACGAGTTTTTCAGCACATTTTTTGTGCTGAAAAACACTCACTCGTCTTATACTCTAGTCAGTTGTCTGTATTATGGCAATTTACATTGCCATAATACAGACATGGACCGGGGGCTGGCAGGAAGCTGTAACTTACCTTTCCTGCAGCTCCTGTCAGCTCCCTTCTCTCTCCTCCGGTCCGTGCAGCTCCCAGGTCAGCTCCCTCTGCAACTCTCGCGAGAGCCGCGGGGTCAGAGCGTTGCCACGGGTTACCGTGGCAACGCTCCGCGCGGCCGCGAGAGTTGCAGAGGGAGCTGACCTGGGAGCTGCACGCACCGGAGAAGAGAGAAGGGAGCTGACAGGAGCTGCAGGAAAGGTAAGTTACAGCTTCCTGACAGCCCCCTCCTACAGCCCATCCACTGGACCACCAGGGAGTGAGAGCCCCCCTCCCTGGCCAGCTAACAAGCAGGGAGGGGGGACGAAAAAATAAAAATATTAATAGTAAAACAAATAATAATAAGAAAAAAATAATTACAATAATAACATAAAAATAATAATACAAATAATAATAAAATAAAAAAAAATAGTTACCTAAAAAAAATAACATTAAAAAAATATTAAAATAATAATTAAATAATAATTAATAAAATGCCCACCCCCACCAATGCTCTACACTCACACACACACACTGCATTCATACACACACTGCACTGCATTCATTATAAACACACTGCATTCATACACACTGCACTCATATACACACTGCACTGCATACACACTGCACTCATACACACACACACTGCACTCATATACACACTGCACTCATATACACACACTGCACTGCATTCATTATACACACACTGCATACACACTGCACTCATACACACACACACTGCACTCATTATATACACACTGCACTCATTATATACACACTGCACTCATTATATACACACTGCATTCATACACACACTGCATTCATACACACACACACACACTGCACTCATACACACTCACTGCACTGCATTCATTATACACACACTGCACTCATACACACACACTGCACTCATACACACACACTGCACTCCATTCATTATATACACACTGCACTCATACACACTGCACTCATACACACACACTGCACTCATACACACACACACTGCACTCATACATACACACTGCACTGCATACACACACACTGCACTCATACACACACACACTGCACTCATATACACACTGCACTCATATACACACTGCACTCATATACACACACTGCACTGCATCCATTATACACACACTGCATACACACTGCACTCATACACACACTGCACTCATTATATACACACTGCATTCATACACACACTGCATTCATACACACACACACACACACTGCACTCATACACACACACTACACTGCATTCATTATACACACACTGCACTCATACACACACACTGCACTCATACACACACACTGCACTCATACACACACACACTGCACTCCATTCATTATATACACACTGCACTCATACACACTGCACTCATACACACTGCACTCATACACACTGCACTCATACACACACACTGCATACACACACACTGCATTCATATACACACTGCATTAATTATATACACACACTGTAAATAAATATTCAGTTAATATAATTTTTTTAGGATCTAATTTTATTTAGAAATGTACCAGTAGCTGCTGCATTTCCCACCCTAGTCTTATACTCGAGTCAATAAGTTTTTGCAGTTTTTTGGGGTAAAATTAGGGGCCTCGGCTTATATTCGGGTCGGCTTATACTCGAGTATATACGGTATATAGTGTTCCCTATTTATTCTCATTATAATTAGTGAAGAAGCTCAAATGTCCTTTCTGTATACAGTAGGTATGAATAAAAATGAATAAACAGAAATTGTCACATACCCTTGTTAGGATTATTTTTACAGAACCTCTTACCATTGTATGGGATCTATCTAGTGTTGTCAGGGCCGGTGCTACCATAAGGTGGCATGGGTGGCCCCCTTCAGAAGCTTGTCTTACGCTTAATGACACAAGCAATTTTTGCATTTTCTTGCTGTTTGCGTTCAACTGCAATTTGCATCTCTCTCGTTTATTGCACCGACACATATTATATACTGTTTTTTAAAGGACATAACGGGCTTTAATTTGATGTAACATATATATATATATATATATATATATATATATATATATGCTTATTTATTAGCATATATTATTAAGCATATAAATGCTTATTTATTATTAACAAAAAATACAGAAAAATGCAAAAAAAAAAGAGAAATGTGTTTTTTTGTACAGTTTTTGCAATAATAATGTGTGCCTAATTAGTGCAGGTTAAAGAAAGTAATTAAAAATAAATTCATTTAGTTGTCCTGATTTACAGAATATATAATGTGTCTGGGATTTTCAGTTTTTTTTGGTAGTTACAGGTCACAAAGCACAAGGAGTAAAATAAACTTTTAATGTGGAGCGATTTTAGAATTTGGTATGTTTGTCTTGTAAGCTTAATAGCCATAAAAGAAAACAAAATTGCCAAAAAGTATATATTTATATAAAGTAGACACCACAGGCTATTTACCTAAGGTTGTTTTGACACTTTCTAAGTAGCCATTTCACCGCCAATCTCTGCTAAATATTGGAGTAAAATGTAGTTTTTTGGCACACAAACTTATAACAAAGAACTTCTCATGTGTATTTTGTAAAGTTGGTGTGTGCTATTCCTGTACAAAGTTTTATTTTGTGTTCAGTTACTTCTGCTGAGTACAACGATACCCCCATTGTATGTCTTTGGCACCATTTCGTGAAGCTACAGTGCCATATAGGAGACCTGTCCTTTTCAACATTTACAGTAGAATTTTGAGAGGCGGATTTAATGGGCCTATGCTTTAATTTGGGGTATTATAGCAGTTTGACTGTTCAAAAAAAAAACCCACAAAGGCCTACCATTTATAAAAGTAGACACTCCAGGGTATCTCATATGGTGCATATTGTGCCTTAACATGCCCCGATTTTTTCACCAATATATGCCAAAGTATGTGGTAAAAAATAATTTTGTGCATTTTTTACATACGGATTGCATTTTTGCTGGGCATTTTGTATATTTCATATGTGCCACTAAGTTCAAACCCCCCAAATTATGCTCAGCTAAGTCTTCTGAGTAAAAGGACACCCCCATTGTATGTCTATGGCACTATTTCGTGAAGCTACAGTGCCATACAGGAGACCTGTCCTTTTCAGTATTCACAGTAGAATTTTGAGAGACGGATTTAATGAGCCTATGCTTCCATTTGGGGTATTATAACAGTTTGACTGTTCAAAAACCCCCACAAAGGCCTACCATTTGTAAAAGTAGACACTCCAGGGTATCTCATAAGGTGCATATTGTGCCTTAACATGCCCCCATTTTTTTACCATTACATGCCAAAGTATGTGGTAAAAAATAATTTTGTGCATTTTTTACATACGGATTGCATTTTTGCTGGGCATTTTGTATATTTCATATGTGCCACTAAGTTCAAACCCCCCAAATTATGCTCAGCTAAGTCTTCTGAGTAAAAGGACACCCCCATTGTATGTCTATGGCACTATTTCGTGAAGCTACAGTGCCATACAAGAGACCTGTCCTTTTCAGTATTCACAGTAGAATTTTGAGAGACGGATTTAATGAGCCTATGCTTCCATTTGGGGTATTATAACAGTTTGACTGTTCAAAAACCCCCACAAAGGCCTACCATTTGTAAAAGTAGACACTCCAGGGTATCTCATAAGGTGCATATTGTGCCTTAACATGCCCCCATTTTTTCACCAATATATGCCAAAGTATGTGGTCAAAAATAATTTTGGGCATTTTTTACATACGGATTACATTTTTGCTGGGCATTTTGTACATTTCATATGTGCCACTAAGTTCAAACCCCAAAAATTATGCTCAGCTAAGTCTTATGAGTAAAACAATATGCCCAATGTATGACCTAGACACTATTTTGTGAAGTTACACCGCTGTAAAAGAGACGTAACAAGTTAAGGTTTTTCAGTGTGAATTTTCATGGAGGGGTTTGATGCGTCCGTGTCCCACTTTGGAGCACTTGAGCAGGCTACATATTACAACTACACCATAAAGGCATACCATTTCTTAAAGTACACATCCCAGGGTATTTCAAAAGGCATATTTTTAACCTTAGCGTGGGATCATTTTTTCGCTAGTGTAGTGGTAATAAGCATTTTTTCTGCCTTTTTGACACACAAAGTGAGTTTGCGCAGTATATTTTGCAAACCGTATGTGTACTACGACTGTATAGTACTTCATATGTTGCTCAGCTATGTCTGCTGAGTACAAAAATACCCCCGTATGTACCTTTGCCTGGTATATGTGGACATTGAAGGGGCACATTTGAGACACAGCCATTCCATTTTTTTCCAAACTTTGAATTTTTACGCTGTGTCCATGTCCATGTCCCCTTTTAGAGTATTTTACCAGGCTATATAATCCAATTACACCATAAAGGCATACCATTTCTTAAAGAAGACATCCCAGGGTAATTCAAAAGGCATATTTTGAACCTTAGCGTGGGATAATTTTTCCGCTAGCTTGTACCAAGTGTAGTGATAATGAGCATTTTTAAATGTATTTTTTTACTTTGTAAAACTTTTTTTACGTAGTAAAACTTTTTTTACTTTGTAAAACCCGTTTTTAAACTTTTTTTCACTTTTTAAATGTTTTACACTATCTTAACTTTTTTTTACACTTTTATTTTTTTTTAAACTTTTCTTTTACCGTTAACCCCTAACTAGCAGTAAGCAGCACTAACCGTAAATTCACCATTTTCCCATTACTCCCACCCACCACAGCTAGCAAAATACATAATTATAAAATATTTAAATTAATTAATTAAATAAATTGAACCCCTGAGGGTTAAAAAAAAATAAATAAAAGTTAATCCTCAGGGGTTAAAAAAAATTAGATCACAGTATAATACTGTGATCTGTATTTTGATCACTGTAGTCAGTGATCAACTGGCAGGGAAGGGGTTAATTTTTATTTAGACTGGGTAAAGGGGGTGGTATTTTTTTTTTACTTAAACGTTACTAAAATATTTAAGAAAACATTTTTTTAACCTTTTTAAAGCTTATTTTAAAACTTTTTTTAACGTTAACCCCTAGTTAGCCTAACACCAAATTCCCCAATTCCCCACTAACTTCCATCCATCCCAGCTAGCTAAATATATCTTTTTTTAAATATTTAAATTAATTAATAAAATAAATTTAACCCCTGAGGGTTAAAAAAAAAATAATTAACCCTCAGGGTTTAAAAAAAAAATCAGATGACATTAAAATGTATACCCTGCCAATTGATCACTGTAGTCAGTGATCAATTGGCAGGGAAGGGGGTGATCAGGGAAGTGGCAGGGAAGTCAGTGATCAATTAAAACAGGGGAAAGGGGGGTGGGATTTAACTAATTTTTTTTTTTTACACAGGGAAGCAGATCAGCACTGATCCGTCTCCCTGCACTTCACACAGAACCCGGAAGTGCAGGGAGGCAGAAGGTAACTACATTGAGCACATGTGCGCGCTCTGACATGCTGTCAGAGCGAGCACCGGTGCTGAGGCAGCCCGATCGGGTGCTCCCGGTCTGCCTCTAATACAGAGGCAGACCGGAGCACCGTTAACCCCACGAACGCCGTGATTGCGGCGATCTGGGGTTAACTTTAGTAAATGACAGAAATTTTCCGCCAACGGTCCTCATTGAAGGACAAGGTTGACGGAAAATTTCCGTCCGCGGTCGGGCAGGGGTTAAACATTTATAAGCTGGTACCTTTTGCTTTATGTTTGCCTATCATTGTGAGTACATTTTCTCAGCAATGATGCAGGCTAAATTATAAAAGGTTACACTAGCTGAAAATAGCAAAATGATGTGACAAATCATTTGAAATGTCATTAAAAATACATTTTAGTGCAAAGACTTGATTCAATTTTTGGGAAATAAAATGCTTCAAATGAACAATCAATGTTTTATTATTTAGGCATGTGGCTGAATTGAAACATGTAGAATTTACATATTTGGATTGAAACTACCGGTGCTTAAATAATGCATCAATGCCAGGTAGAATTCTATTTAGTTCACAAATACAGATGACCACAACACTTCTCATTACTTTCCTAGTGACACACAATGTAGCACATTGGTAGCAACCACATTTCATTTTGTTAGTAAAATTACATCAGTTATAGAATAATCTTTTCGTCCATGCTCAGCAAGCTGGAAGGTGGGTAATGATCCTTAAAAATTGCCATTAAAGATCATTTCTTGAGAAAAGTCATTGTTGAATTAAATTCACATCTAATTTGCATACTGCATGAATACATAAACACCAGTGTCTATAAGTCATTAGAAAACCTCACGCCAGTTTCTATTAATTTAGTATATTTACAAATACAGGTGTCTGTTGGTGAGATTATGCCACACTGAACATTTCCATTGTTGCTACAGTGTAATTTGAAGTAGAAACCATTCTGTTGCATATACTGTTGAACCCTCACTCCTTTTCCAGAGTGGAGCGATGTTCTTGTATTGTTTGATAGATACGTATTGCTTGATATAAGAATTTACAAAAATTTTAAGTAGCAAGATGGTATATGGCCATCTTGGTACTCCCTAAACACATGGTCTCCAACCACTTTAGAACTCCCCAAAAAATCATTTTTGAAAGCAGACATATTCTTTGGTATAGTGAACTTAAAAAGTAACACTTGGGAGAATGACAATTTGTCTTTTCTTCGTTTAAAAAAAAACAAAAAAAACTTCATATATTTGCCTCATTATTCCGGGGGACAAGAGTTCCTGCAACTAAAAAAAGTAATTCTTCACATTAACAAGAGTAAGTCAATTAGAAAGTTACTCAGCAAACTTTTGTAGATATGTATTCTCCATCGCCATGTATTGTTCTGAGAGAACTTACTTACCTGGATTTCTTTTCATTAGATAAATTATTCATCTGTATTTATATATTTTTATGAGTATAGAAAGCAAACAAAATTATCCTAATTGATTGAATTGGAATGGCATGGCAGTTATCATGAGTGTTTCATACTATGATGATTAAAGGTTGGATCAATCATGCAAATCCTTATTGTGGTTGTAATGCTATAACTTGATGGGTGATATCCACCAATGTTATGTTAATTGGTTTCAGAGCAAAAATGTGTCTACCGTAGCCAAACAACCAATGTGGAAATTACACATCTGCATCACCTGTAACAATCCATACAGTCCTGGACAACGATGATAGGATAAGAGTCCTAGGGCAAACTAGGCCTGCATCTTCAAGCTATCACTGTCATCGGTGGATAAACTGGTGTGTGTATATAATGAGGAGAAGTGTCATTTCAGAATTATCCATGTGGCTGCAGTGGTGCAGGACTACTGGGTTTGTCCATTTATGTTTATATTTTAGATATCTCCCAAATATTGCAGGAAAAGAGATACCAGTATGTAAAACATGTTATCCAATATACATTTCTGTGTTTAATGAATGATTACAATTAAAACATTAAAATTGTGTATTTTTATTTTAAATTTATAGCTATGACTGAACAGTAAACTGAATACATACTCTCTTTAAATCCTATGGTTCAGATAAATTGTATTCTCTTCTTATTTTACAATGGCAAGTACAAGTCAGTTAATGCGTTAATAAAGGTATGGTGACACCGAGCTTACATATTCTAAATCTCCAGCAAAGAGTTTATATACTTTCCTTTCTTCTCCATAATAAAGTAACAAAGCTCTGTTAGTACCAGTATATGTGCCATCTAGAACGGAAC
This sequence comes from Pelobates fuscus, assembly GCF_036172605.1. Taxonomy (NCBI): domain Eukaryota; kingdom Metazoa; phylum Chordata; class Amphibia; order Anura; family Pelobatidae; genus Pelobates; species Pelobates fuscus. The sequence goes on from NC_086329.1 coordinate 6,222,906, forward strand.
ATTATGGAATAAGGGAAAGTGTACCGTTTCCGAAGTACTCGCGTCTTTAAAGATGTATGTCACAAAGAGCTTAGTAAAATGGCACAATCACAAAGTAAAATTTCTTCTCACAGCTATGCTTCTCAAATTGGATTAATATTTCTTTTTAAGGTGGAATTCATGAACTTTCCCAATTTTTGTTTAACTTGGTCCATTATATGAAGCTATAATTTAAACACCTCATACATAAACAAGGTTCTGTGATTTTCTTTAGCTTGACTTGTTTCCCTTTAACCCCTTAAGGACACATGACATGTGTGACATGTAATGATTCCCTTTTATTCCAGAAGTTTGGTCCTTAAGGGGTTAAATAAACTGCAGTACTGCAATTTAAGTTTACTTTATATATAAGAAAACTCTTAGAGAGATGTTGAAATATATATGTAATTTTCTAGGAAGATATTTATTTTAACTTTTGTTTACTTAAGAAGTCAGGCAATTCATTTAAGACTGGAGGCCATCGGTAATTTATCCTGCGTTTCTAGTCACTGACCAAATTTTGAATTGTAGTCCTTAATGATTGACTGAAAGCACCAAGCAGCAAATAGTAACACAACTTTAATTTGAAAAGGGTGATTTATATATTTTCTCCTTTCTTTCCAATAAGGCTATCACTAATATATTGCACTTCATGCAGTAATAAAAAATAAAAAAATGAGTCAAAGCCCATACCGTTTTTCTGCTTTTTATTTCATATTTTCACTAAGTAACTGTTATATCTCTTATACGTTATATTCACATCTGTTTTATTAGCTTTATATTTCTACATTGTGAGCTGTTTATCCAACTTCTTTAAAACATAAATAGAGCACTGTATAGTATGGCAGTAAACACAAAACATTAACAATAATAATGAGAATGTCACTTTAAATATCATTGCATCACCAAGTACATAAATGACTGTGCCTTTAAAATATAATGGGAATCCTCAGAATTTGATAAACTGTACCATTTCAAGCTGGCAGGTCATTTAAGTGCAAATGCTTTGGTTAGATTTGACGGTACCCTAATCAATGGACAGGTTCAGAGAACGATGCTTATCCAAGTCGATAAAGAATTGTCACAATAGAATGGCTCTAATGTATGTACGAAATGACTTACATAGGTGAATGGGTCACAGAATTGAATTTTTTGGTATTTAGTGCCAGCTAATGAGCCCAAGAACTGGTTCCTAAAGACGATTCTTCATTTATATATGACTCTCACGGTGCTATAGTGAATGGTCTGACAAGTAGGTATAATTAGAATGGCCATAAAGCAGCTTTAATAAGACACATTCACAGATTTGATACCGCCCTCCATTTATCTTATCATTAAAGATACAAAAATAGCATTGAGAACTTTATCTTATTAACCAGGGATCTGCTTTGAGATTTTTTTCAACAGTCAATGTTTAATTAGAAAACACAGATAGCGTGAAAGGTTTATTGCCATACTATTGATTCTATTCCAATAAAAAAACAATACGTTTTAATGTTATTGTTTTAGTTTGATCTAGATCTAGCCTGGTTATTTTTTCTGCTTCCCTTTTCTCTTAAAGGCACTCTATCACAACTTTAAAAATACAGGTTATTAAATGGCGCCCCAAGTACCGCAATCAGCTGAAGGTGATTGCATAGATTATTCCGCAACAAGGTTAATTGTTCCTGTTTCTCTGCACAAATTTGCTTATAAATGCCAGGATTTTCTAAAGTTACTTCAATTATAAATCCCTCCACTCGGATGCAGGCATCACAAAAATCTGTTTGTTTATGTACTTATAAGACGTGAGCAAGCAGTATAAATCCCAACCTCTCCAACAGACTCATTCGCAGTTTACTTGTTAAGGGAGCATGAGCTACGATTGTGTGAATGTGCAGTTGTGATCTTGTGTACATTACCATCTACAAGACCATCAGGGATATTCAGAAATTCTAATTAACTTTCAAACTTAAAGACAAAAAAAGACAAACTGGAAAAATTCTGCAAATGAGCTATATTTTCAAATTGGTTACTTTGTCCTTAAATGTAAAGCGCATGTATCATTCAATAGGAGTTCCTGACAAGTCTCACTTCAGTGAATAACACTTTATAAACTGAGCTCTAAGTATGTTGATAGCTACTGTAAGAATAGTTCATTCATGTTATCCGACAAATGGAATTGGTGCTGAGCACTGAATTACGTGTCCCAAACGCCTAAGGGATGCAGGAGTTTATGGATTTGGCTCAGCTTCTATTGAAAATAATGAGAGCATCCTCATTGGCTAAATCGCTTCCCTGCCTAGGCAGAGCTCATAGCAGAAATGTCCCCCCAAAAAATCTTGGAAATCTCAACAATGATAATAAATTCACAGGTAATTATCTTGATAATTTTGCTTGAGATTGAAAAAATGTCAATGCACTTGCATTGCAGAGAGTATATTACATGATATGCTTCTCTTCCTTATAGCAGTTACAAATATCAGAACATTAACTGCTCAAATCTCTACATGGCTTTTGGGTGACCATAGCTATCGATCAGGATACACCCCAAGGACAAGACAATACTAAAAGAGGAAGTGAAATTCATGCATTAGTTCAAACAAATAATCATTACAATAATATTGGGATAACATAAGGGGGGCACACAGAAGGAAAAAGTGATACATAATGTAAAGATCTAAATAATTTAAAACATGCCCTATTCAGTTTAATTCCAGAATTTACACCTCAAAAGGTCAAGGTATTATTGTTTTACAAATAGTGTTAAAGACTGTACATTCTCAGTGTCATTAGTGACCTTTTCTGTTATAAGTGGTTTTATATTAGCTGGTCTCCTGTACACAATCTCTTGGTATGTCAGGTAATATATCTTGTCGATGATGTGCAACAGAAGCAAGGGCACACATATAACTCATTACAACATTTGGAATAATCGATGGAATTGACTGAGACAAGCTAGAAAATTAAACAAATATTTTACAACAGATGGTGTACAATTTGTTCTTTTAGCACTGCAGAATCATTTTGATTTGATTCAAGGCAAGCAACAGTAGTTAGTCTTTGACAGGTCCAGCTGACAGGTCCAGCCTGAGGGCCGGGAGCTTGTATCAAACAGCCGTTCAGTTTTCAGTAAACTACTCTAAAGAGCAATAGGCATTTTCCTATCCTTAATGTATTCTAATTAAAGTAAAGTGTAACTTGATGCTTTTCTGGTACAGAATGCAACTTAACCCGACCAGCCCACCTGGAATTTAATTAAAAAGCTTTGTCAAATATTGAACATGCTATTGGTTCCTGAAGATCTTGAAGGTCTTTTGATATCCAATCCCCCGTCCTCTCAGCAAAACTGTAATTTTGTTATTTAAAAGTTTTTTTTATTTTATTTTATTTTATTTTATTTTTAGCCAATACCAGAGTGACTGCTATTGTTGGAACACTCATTATTGATTTCACAGAATCATAGCTATAGACACTAGCCAAAACAAACATAAAATATGCTAACATAAATATATATATATATATATAGTCCCCTTTAAAGTAGGTACATTTGTACTGCAAACAATTCTCCCGGCGTCTCTTCCACTGTTCAAAAAACTCTGTAAAATCCTTTGTTGGAATCGCCATCAGCTTCCTCTTCGTATTTATCTGAGCCTCAACGGTCTGAAATCTCTTCCCTTTTAAATGAGATTGATAGATTAGTTTTGGGAAAAGCCAGAAGTTGAAGGGTGCCAAATCTGTAGGGGGGCCAAGTCATTTGGGTGATTTTATTTGCGCTGCACTCATTGCATCATCCCGAAAGCCTTCTGAATCATCTAAATAGTTACCATGGAGGAATATTCAAGCTTAACGCTAAATTTGATGCAGATTCGTTGCTCTACTTGCTCAGTCATTTCAAATGAAATCATAACTCCCCCTGCCCTATCCTTTTCTTCTTTTGAAGTTCACACTGTCCGCCTATTTAACCCCTTAAGGACCAAACTTCTGGAATAAAAGGGAATCATGACATGTCACACACGTCATGTGTCCTTAAGGGGTTAAACCCACTCCTTTAAGAATTGCTATAATCTACTAATCTTGTTATCCTAGACTATTCATTAAGCACTTTTCTTCCTGGTTTCCCCACTTCCTCTCATCTAGCACTCCTTCCCTTATACTTGGGGATTTCAATATCCCAATCAATAACCCCAATTGCACTGATTCCTCTCGTCTGCTCTCTGTAACCTCCTCCTTTGGCCTTACTCAATGGTCCAATTTAGCAACCCATACAGCAGGAAACACTCTTGATCTTGCCTTCACCAACCTCTGTACTGCCTCTAATCTCTCCAATATTCATTTTCCTCTATCTGACCACCATCTGCTGACTTTTGACATTGGCATACCTAAGACCCAATTGACACCACCATCTGAACATCACTCTCACAGAAACCTCCAATGTCTTGACCCAGAGCAGAGCAATCTCCAAACTCTCCTATTACCTATCTCCAACCTCACCTGTCCTAGTTCTGCAACCTCTTTCTACAATTCCACCCTCTCCTCTCAACTAGATATCATGGCACCTTGTACATTTAAACGCCGCAGGCCCCCCCCAACAACAACCCTGGCACAAGCTCACTCGATACCTCCAAAAATGCTCCAGAACTGCTGAATGCTGTTGGAGAAAGTCTCAGTGTGCATCTGACTTTTTCCACTATAAATTTATGCTGAGCTCATACAGCTTGGCTCTTTCCTCTGCAAAAGTTAATTACTTCAATACCCTCATAACCACACTCTCCCGCGAACCCAAACAACTATTTCACACATTTAACTCTCTCCTTCGCCCTGCTGTTCCTCCTCCACCTACTAACTTGACCGCCTCAGACTTTGCAACTCCCTTCACTGACAAGATCTCTACAATCAGAGAAGAGATCTCTCATCTTTCTTCTTCCCCTTACAATACTTCCCCTAACTTCACTCCTTCTGCTGTGCTATGTTCATTCGCACCCGCTACATTGGAAGAGGTTTCTGCTCTGCTCCAGTCCTCCCGCCCCACCACCTGCTCCCTAGATCCAATTCCCTCGCATCTCATCCGTACTCTGTCTTATTCTCTTTCTCCACCTCTCACTAAAATTCTCAATCTCTCCCTCTCCTCTGGTATATTTCCATCGCCCTTCAAACATGCAACTGTAACCCCAATTCTAAAGAAGCCCAATCTTGACCCTAACTCCCCATCCAACTGTCGTCCTATCTCACTACTGCCTTTTGCATCCAAGATCCTTGAAAGAATTGTGTTTGTGAGATTGACAGACTTCCTCGAGTCCAACTCTCTGCTAGACCCGCTTCAGTCTAGTTTCCGCGCTAAGCACTCTGGGGAAACGGCACTGACCAAAGTATCCAATGATCTACTCACTGCAAAATCTCATGGTCACTACTCTATCCTAATTCTCCTTGACCTGTCTGCGGCTTTTGACACTGTTGATCATCAACAGCTTCTTCTCATCCTCCGCAATATCGGTCTACAAGATATTGCTCCCTCCCGGTGCTCCTCCTACCTCTCCCAGCGCTCTTCCAGTGTTTCTTTCTCTGGCTCTGCTTCTTCTCCCCAACTCCTCTCTGTTGGTGTCCCCCAAGGTTCAGCCCTTGGTCCCCTACTGTTCTCCTACTGCCTCCCTTGGTAAACTCATTAGCTCCTTTGGCTTCCAATATAATTTCTATGCAGATGACATGCAAATCTACCTGTCCTCTCCTGATCTCTTCCCGTCCCTCTTGACTAGTGTCTCTGACTGCCTCTCTGCTGTTTCTAACTGGATGGCTGCCCACTTCCTTAAACTAAACTTTTCCTCCCTCAAGTGTTGTTACTCCTGTATCTGTCTCCCTCCAAGTCAACGGTGCTACAATCAGCTCCACCATGCAGGCTCGCTGCCTAGGTGTTCTCTTTGACTCCGACCTCTCCTTAAATCCTCATGTTCAATCTATCGCCAAATCCTGTCATTTCAATCTCAAAAACATTTCGCGCATCCGCCCCTACTTAACGCCAGATGCAACTAAGGTGTTGGTCAAATTCTACTGTCCTTTCTCGCCTTGACTACTGTAATCCGCTTCTCAGTGGTCTTACGTGCTCCCAACTTGTGCAGTTTCAGTCTATAATGAATGCAGCAGCGAGGCTCATCTTCCTGTCCGCCCGCACCTCCCATGCCTCACCCTACATTGGCTTCCTATCAAATATAGAGCTCAATTTAAAATTCTGGTTCTTGCTTTCAAATCTCTACATAATGCTGCTCCCACCTATCTATCCTTCCTTATACACAAGTATGTCCCGTCTAGGCCCTTACGATCTGCTGAAGACTTACATCTATCTTCTGTCCGTACTCCCACCTCTGATGCTCACCTTCAAGATTTCTTGAGGGCTGCACCGTTCCTGTGGAACTCGCTTCCCTCCTCCATTAGATGCTCACCCAGTCTCCACTCCTTCAATAAATCGTTAAAAACCCACTTCTTCATAAAAGCGTATAATTTGCTCTCAATTACCCCCTCACCCAACAACCTCGGCCTAACCCCCCTCAGCTCAGGAGGAACCTTAACTCTATTGACCTCCAGCAGCTGTCAGCTGACATTGATTCACAACTGCTATCCATCCCTTCCCTCTCCTGTCCCTCACTGGCCATCTCCACATATAACACTACCCTCACATCTGCCTTGAACGCTGCAGCCCCGCTCCAAACATGCACCTCGAGGAGGACACAACCCCAACCTTGGCATAATAAATCAACACACTATCTGCAGATTTGCTCCCATTGTGCTGAACGCTCCTGGAGGAAGTCCCGCACCCAGGCAGACTTTCTCCATTATAGATTCATGTTGCTTACATACAGCGCAGCCCTTGCCCTTGCCAAACAGTCATACTTTTCCTCTCTCATTAGTTCATGCTCCCGCAATCCTAGATGTCTCTTTGACACCTTTAATTCCCTTCTCCGCCCTGCTGTGGCCACCCCCCAACCTAACCTTACAGCTGATAGCTTTGAATGCTACTTTACCGACAAGATTGAACAGCTAAGGAAACAATTCTCCCCTCCTTGCCATTCTCTTTCTCAACCACACGTAAATCATGCTTTCCCTACCCTCCAGACTTTCTCCCTGGCTACTGAACAAGAGGTGGCTGCGCTTCTCCGTTCCTCTCGCCCCACCACCTGCCCGCTTGATCCTGTCCCATCTCACCTCATCAGATCTCTCTCCCCTTGTCTTGTGCCTACCCTAACACACATCTTTAACTGCTCTCTCTCTCTTCTGGCACTGTTCCTGCTGACCTTAAACATGCCACTGTAATACCTATCCTGAAAAAAACATCTCTTGACCCATCCTCCCCCTCTAACAATCGTCCCATATCCCTGCTCCCTTTCTCATCAAAGCTTTTGGAAAGACTTGTCTTTACACGTGTGTCTCACTTCCTTAATTCCAACTCGCTCCTTGACCCTCTTCAGTCTGGCTTCCGCCCTCTCCACTCTACTGAGACTGCTCTTATCAAAGTGACTAATGACCTAATCTCCGCTAAATCCAAAGGTCACTACTCCATATTAATTCTCCTTGACCTCTCTGCTGCCTTTGACATCGTTGATCATGCTCTCCTCCTTCAAACTCTTCAATCGCTTGGTCTCTGTGACTCTGTCCTCTCTTGGTTTTCCTCCTATCTCTCCCAATGCTCATTCAGTGTCTCCTTTTCCAAGGATACCTCATCCCCTCGTCCTGTCTCGGTTGGAGTTCCCCAAGGCTTTGTCCTTGGTCCCCTTCTATTTTCTCTTTATGCTGCCTCTCTTGGTAAACTTATTGCCTCTTTTGGATTCCACTACCACCTGTACGCTGATGACACTCAGATATACCTCTCCTCCCCGGACCTCTCCCCTGCCGTCCTACAACGTGTCACTGCTTGCCTTTCTTCCATCTCTGACTGGATGTCCTCACACTTTCTGAAACTTAACCTCTCAAAAACTGAACTCCTTGTCTTTCCTCCTCCTAACACTGATCCTCCTCTCTCGCTCTCCCTTCAAGTCAGTGATATCCACATAAGTCCATCCCTGCAAGCGCGCTGCCTTGGCGTCATACTTGACTCTGGTCTCACCTTTGAGTCTCACATCCAGTTTGTTGCCAAGTCCTGTAGGTTCCAACTCAAAAACATAGCCCGCATCCGCCCCTTTCTTATGCAAGATGCTATCAAGGAGCTTGTCCATGCTGTAGTAATTTCCCGCATGGATTACTGTAACCCTCTCCTGATTGGTCTCACCAAAAGCCGTATTGCCCCGCTACAGTCTGTAATGAATGCTGCAGCTAGACTTATTTTCCTCTCTAGTCGGTCCTCTCACACCTCACCCCTCTGCCAGTCCTTACATAGGCTCCCTGTATCCTATAGGAGTCAATTCAAAGTGCTAACCCATACATTTAAAGCACTGAACAATTCTAGCCCCTCTTATATCTCTTCACTGATCCATAGGTATACCCCTCCTCGTACCCTCCGCTCTGCCCGTGACCACCTCCTGACCGCTGCTCGCACCCGTACGGCCAACTCGCGCTTGCAGGATCTCTTGCGGGCAGCTCCTCTCCTATGGAATGGCTTGCCTACGGCCATCAGACTCTCCACTAGTCTTCAATCATTTAAGAAGGGCCTTAAAACCCATCTCTTCAGGAAAGCGTATGGCCTCCCAGAGTAATCTCTACCTTACATACCTGTCTCTTGCTCTCTCCTATGGGACAGTGCTTTGCTCTCTCCTCCAGCTCTGCTTCACTCCTACTTGATATTTCCTATCCTAATGTTTCTACTACCCTACCTCCTATAGTCTGTAAGCTCGTTTGAGCAGGGTCCTCTTCAACCTATTGTTCCTGTAAGTTTTCTCGTAATTGTCCTATTTATTGTTACATCCCCCCTCTCAAAATATTGTAAAGCGCTACGGAATCTGTTGGCGCTATATAAATGGCAATAATAATAATAATTAAACTGTTAATAGCTCCCAACTGATTCCTCTTCTGCAACTGTCACTAGTCTAATACTATCCTTACCTTTTTGTGTCATTTTACCCCACTCCCTCTGACATGTAAGCTCATTGAGCAGGGCCCTCAACCCCTCTGTTCCTGTGTGCCCAACTTGTCTGGTTACAACTACATGTCTGTTCATCCACCCACTGTAAAGCGCTGCGGAATTTGATGGCGCTATATAAATATCATAATAATAATAATGCAACGGTTAACACAGTACACATGCTCACTCAACTATGGGAAAGCATTGTATTGGCTAAAAATCACCCATTCTGATGATGTCATCATGGAGGCAGATCATGGGTGGGGCCAGTGCCAGCGGACCCGTGCCACGCTGGAAATAAGGTGAGTTTTAATTCCTTTTAAGGGGCTGAAGGGGGGGGGAGGTGGGCAAGCCACCTAAATTGTGGGTTTAACACTATAGGGTCAGGGTCATACATGTTTGTGTTCCTAACCCTATAGTGTTCCTTTAATGATAAAATGGAAACTGGTGTAGTCTTACTTTATCCACTGTTCCTTGAGGACCTGTAATTGGTCATTCACAACAAAAAGCAAGCTGGGTTCTGCCAGACTATAGAGCAATAACAGAATGCATAGTCATGGTGCTATGCCCAAGGATCCCAAAATTACATCAAATATGTAATAATTATAAGTATTTATATGGTGCCAACATATGCCACAGCACTTTACATCACAGATGGGGAATTTTAGACCCTCTCAAAGAACCTTACAATATAAGTATTTGAGGTAGGTAAATGTATATCATTAGGTGAATTGTCCAAGGACACTTACTGGCAAGTATCTAAACCAGTGACATTACCACTGCTCTAACCAACTGATACAGCTGATTTGTTGGATAAAAAATGCAGAGACAGTTATATGGAATGTAATACTAAATCACCATCTCTAATGATGGAACAATTTTCCTAAAAATATTATTGTAATTAATTAAATTAAGTACAAACTACAAGAAAATAGTGGAACTATATGTAATAAACAATTAGAATCAAGTTGTAGCTCATTATTACATTAAATTACAAGTTATAACAAAAAAAAATGAAATTGGTTTAAAAAAAAGTATTTTCACGTAGTGTTCCATTTTCTCTCACCAGTTGTGTAGTATGACCAAGATACATTGACCAGAGTATGGTCCTCTTTCGGTCCTAGGTGCCAAATTACCCCTTGCTGTTAATAGTTTGGCAAGGGTTATCTGTCTGTCTGTCTATCAATCCATCTATCCATCTAACTGTCTTTGATTTGTATATCTTATCATCAAACATGGCAAGTTCTGCTTCTGTGCTCTTGTAATAAAAAAAGAGTTGAAATATAGTGGAGGATGTAAAGGATGCAGGCTGAAATGAGAGGTTGCCAAATAGGAAGCCTGATATTAAAAGTCAGTGCTGCTGTAAGATGACACCATTGAAGAGACAAGAGACATGCTTTTTATGTGTTTCAAAATATGGTATAGTCCTCCATTATTTTGGTATATAAAGAAAGGGTGTTCAAGAGCTGTACCCTGTGTGAATGGAGATATGTTCCTCTTTCTGCTTTCTTCAATATCATGACCTGGATACATTTTGTTGTTGTGGACCTACATTTATGGTGAGGATATCCTTCCATATCCTGTAGATATTGTGGTTTTCTGTGGTGGTATGGTCTGTGATTAAGTATGCTATGTGTTTTGTACGGCCTATAGAGGGCGAGGAAAAATATATGTTATTTGACAGTAGCCAGACCATTTGTAATAAGGAATCTAACACTATCCCTTTACTTAAATAAAGTGAACTGGAAAAATGTAGGTAATGAACATCGCTGTCCTCAGTAGAGTCACTTTCCGTTTTTAAAGTCGCTACTGAGCAAATTGCTACATTCAGTTCTGACTGAATATAAAAATAGGGCAGATAATAATTAATTAATTATTATGGTAACACTAATTGGGTTGAATTTAATGGTTTAGAAAAGCAATTCAGTGAATGAGAAAATCTTTTTTTTTCTCTCACATATAAAACTGTTAATTTAGCCAATGACCATTTCTTCATGGGAACCAAAGTAAAATATATATACTTTTCGTTCTTTTTTTCAGGTTTGCTAACCTTTTTCTTGTAAATGACTAACACATCATCTTAAGATGTGGAAGGGGAATATTAATAAGTTCCTTAGTTCTCATGCAGAAATTGCAACTGTCTTCTTGCCAAGGTCGTACGATACTTCAGGTATCGAATGCATAAATGACTGTCATGCAAGTCTGAACTGCCCGAGGGAAACGCTAACCTACAGAGGACTCTTTGAATTTAATTTTTTAGCTTTAACATTTCTGATTAAGCATATCCACAATGTCCTGATTTTTATAACTATAATTTAACTTAGCATTCCATCTTGGTAGCTCTGGCATCATGTTTTAGCAAATCTTTTTTTGAATATGTGGTAGTAAGGTAAGGCTTTGGAATTTAAACATGTTATAGTCATCTTTTAGACCATAGTGCCAAAATATTCATTGCTGTTAGGAGTTTGGCAAGACACTCTCTCTCTCTCTCTCTCTCTCTCCCTCTCTCCCCTCTCCCCCTCTCCCCCTCTCCCTCTCTCCCCCTCTCCCCCTCTCCCCCTCTCCCCCTCTCCCCCTCTCCCCCTCTCCCTCTCCCTCTCCCTCTCTCCCCCTCTCCCTCTCCCTCTCCCTCTCCCTCTCCCTCTCCCTCTCCCTCTCCCTCTCCCTCTCCCTCTCCCTCTCTCTCCCTCTCTCTCCCTCTCTCTTCCTCTCTCTCTCTCTCTTCCTCTCTCTCTCTCTCTTCCTCTCTCTCTCTCTCTTCCTCTCTCTCTCTCTCTTCCTCTCTCTCTCTCTCTTCCTCTCTCTCTCTCTCTCTTCCTCTCTCTCTCTCTCTCTTCCTCTCTCTCTCTCTCTTCCTCTCTCTCTCTTCCTCTCTCTCTCTCTCTCTTCCTCTCTCTCTTCCTGTGGGTTTCCCCGCTTAGCAATAGAACAAGTGCACACAAAAAGGAGAGAGAGAAGGACATTGGTCCCCTTTCTTACATTAATAAAGCAGGAGTGACTGGGAAATAGTATTTTATTTCAACCCATGTGCACTGGATGTGGGTTGATTTAATTTAATTTGTTGTTATTTGATTAGATTTTGCTTATATTTCCTTTAAATAAATTCAGGGGATTGTATTTATTTTTTTGTAAGTGTGTCTATTATTGTTTGTATAACAGAACTGCTAATATATTATATGTTTTAAGTAACGTTTGAGCTATATAAACAAAAAACCCGGTTGACATTAATATAACTTAATATATGCGCCAAATATTTGTCAGAGATTTCTCATTAATCAAAACACAAAAAGAGGATCCAGTTATGAGAAATTGACTAACAAATGCGGTGCTAAATGAAAATAAAATACAGTCCATACAGCATCGCATCAACTGGAACAAATGCATTATATGATTAATGATTAACAATTATTCAAATCATCATTTTTATAGCAGTTTGCTGCCAATTGATTAATTATATTGGCTGGCAAATCCAGTCATCTGTGAGCTGGATTAAGCAACAGCAATCGGAATACATGTGTGCTGTAAAAATGATATATATATTTATATAAGTATCAATAATCGACGTCTCCGTAAATAAAAAATGCAACAGTGCAAACTCCCAGTCACAATATTGAATGAAGCAGATGGACTCTATATGTATATAAAGAAAGTCTAAATCTTTATTCACATAACAGATTGGTCAACATTTCAATCCCTTAGCAGAACATATATATACATTACAAATAAAGGGGTTCAAATAAAGGCACATACAGTCATGTGAAAATAATGTACACCCTCTGTGAATTCTATGGTTTTATATATCAGGACATAATAACGAGCATCTGTTCCTTAGCAGGTTTTACAATTAGGTAAATACAACCTAGATGAACAACAACACATGACATATTACACCGTGTCAAGATTTATTTAACAAATATAAAGCCAAAATGGAGAAACCATGTGTAAATAACTATGTACACCTTATGTTTCTATAGCTTTAGCAGCAATAACTTGCAGTAATATTTTCTGTACTTTATCCATCTCTCACATCATTGTGGAGGGATTTTGGCCCACTCCTCTTTACAACGTTGCTTCTTTCATTGAGGTTTGTTGGCATTTGTTTATGCGTTGCTCTGTCTATAGTCCCGCCACAAGATTTCAATCACGTTGGGGTCTGGACTTTGATTGGGCCATTGCAACACCTTGATTCTTTTTCAGTCATTCTGTTGTAGATTTCCTGGTGTATTTGGGATCATTGTCCTGTTGCATGACCCAATTTCGGCCAAACTTTAGCTGTTGTACAGATGGTCTCACGTTTGACTCTAGAACACTTTAGGATACAGAGGAATTCATGGTCGACTCAATGACTGTAAGGTTCCCAGGTCCTGTTACTGCAAAACAAATCCAAATCATTACCCTCCATCACCGTGCTTGACAGTTGGTATGAGGTGTTTGTGCTGTGTTTGGTTTCCGCCAAACGTGGGGCTGGGCATTATGTCCAAACATTTCCACTTTGGTCTTATCTGTCTAAAGGACATTGGTCCAGAAGTCTTGGAGTTTGTTTAGATGCAACTTTGCAAACCTAAGCTGTGCTTCCATATTTGTTTTTTTTTTTGTTTTAGAGAGAAGAGGCTTTCTCCTGGCAACTCTACCAAACAAACCATACTTGTTCAGTCTTTTTATAATTGCACTGTCATGAACTTTGACATTTAACATGCTAACTAGTGCCTGTAGAATTTAAGATGTAACTCTTGAACTTTTTGCAATTTCTATGAACATTGCACAGTCTGACCTTGTGGTGAATTTGCTGGGACGTCCATTCCTGGGAAGATTGGAAACCGTCTTGAATGTTTTCTACTTTTGAATAAACTTTCTCACTGTAGAATAATGGACTTTAAGTTGTTTGTAAGTGGCTATATAAACCTGGCCAGTTTGATGTGCAGCAACAATTGGGTCTCTAAGACAATTGCTGATGTCTTTCCTCCTTGGCATTGTCTTAACACACCTGAATGCTCCAGACCAGCAAACTGCTAAAACGTTGCATTTTATAGAGGTGGTTGCACTTGCTGATGATCAATTAAACAAAGGCATTTGATTAGAAGCACCTGTCTGCTACTTAGCCTGATAATTCTTATGAAATAGGTACAAGTGTACTTAGTTTTTCCAGACATGGCTTCTCCATTTTTGCTTTATTTTTGTTAATTTATGACACAGTGTAATATGTAATGTGTGGTTGTTAATCTGAGGATGTATTTACCAAATTCTTAGACCTGCTAAGGAGCAGATGATTGGTATTATGTCATGATATTTAAAGCCATAGAATTTAAAGATGGTGTACTTTCTTTTTCACAAGACGATATATATAGGAGTATAAAATCGTTCTGACATATAAGGAAAGACACAATCATAAATATATGATAGATATAAACATTTAAGAATAAATCTCTTTAAATCTCTATAATCATTTTAATAAAAATAGAAAACAGAATATGTGTCTTGTAACTGTATGCCAGCCTTGGATACAGTAAGAATAATTAGATTTAGTTTTACTGCAGTTGTTTAAATGTGCCAAATTAAATCATTCTCTGACAAGACAGAGAAACCTATTAAAGAGACAAGACCAAAATGCTTAATGAAATCTTTTATCTTCAAACTTTTTTCAAAGTTTAACTCTAAAAATGTTAATTATACGATACAATGTATACTGTTTTTATATTAATATGTTTACTCTTTTATGTGGTCAAAAGATCTTTTATAATTCAATTTATTCCATTTTTTTCATGTGGGATTGTATTAATGCCTTCAGAATTATAATGAATTAATTAAGTGTAAGCAATGTTGATCAGGGCAGAGCTACTAATTACCTCTAAAGTTTAGACCTGTTAAGTTCTTGTTGCACCTTTCCAACTTGTTTGCTTATATATTTAAATTGTGTTTACTTATTTTAATGCTTTTTATCAACACATATATTTACTTACAATGACTAAATGTTATAGGATTTGTGACGGTAAAAATCAGCCCTATTCACAGTGTATAGAAAGAATCCCAAAAACGAACGACACTGTGTATGAATGTAAACTCAGGGATTATTGACTCTCCTTCAAAATAGACTTTGAGGACCTTAGGGGAACAAAACATAAGAAATACATTCTATTGGCAGTCGTGAAACACAGATGCTATAACAGATGCTATTTCTATAGTTATTTTGTCTATTATGAAACACAGTTTGATCCACTTCCTGTATTTAATAATGTCACTCCACTAGTAACTCTTAAAATTTTGAAAATGTCTAAGATCCAAAGTGGCAGAAAAATGTTAAGTAATTGAGAAAGTAATAAATTGCGATATAAAAATAAGTGAACCCAGCAAATTGCCGCCCAAGAGTGGTGGGAGTTTGAGCACAGGACTTTTTTTTTTTTATCTGTTAACATAATAATCTATGAAAGTTCCTGCTTCCTCTTCAAATGTATTGTCTCAGATGTATTGTACCTTTATCGTTTTAATTGTATAAATAATACCCTTGGACAGCTCTGCGAAATGCGCTGGCACTTTATACAAACATATAATACAATGTATCTGCAGTATATTTTCTTTGCTGAAACTATCAGTTATATTCCGCAGATAATTCAACAGGAGGCAAAGCTGTTTTTGTTCGATTTTGCTGTTTTTTCTTTATAAATTTAGGGCATTTTACTGTAAGGAGACTTTAAAAAACATAACATTTGCCTTTGGTGGGCGGGCAATTTTAACACAGGCAGCACAAAACCAGGATACACCACTGCCGGTGGTACTGCATGGAATTAAAGATTAATTAGAAGAACACAAAAATTGTAATTATGATCCAATATGACAATTGTTGGGAATAATTCACTTTGCCTATATTTACCCAAGGCTTAAGCTACAGATGACCGGATGGTCAGCTTGTTTGAAATTGGCTAACATGTCAGCTATTTGAAATAATATATGTTATCTATATACAATGCTTAGTGAATATACCCCTAGACAAGAGCTGTAGAACATTGTGTAACAAGTAACAGGTGTTATATCTTGTATGTTTCTGCTGTTGGACTTATTTCCTGTGTTTCTCCCTTTGATCATAACTGCACAGTAATGTGTAATTCAGAACTGCGTAGTAAATATCTTTAATTCTAAGTGCATATGCATATTGATTTTAACTGCGTAGTTATAGTGGAACTTAGCTTTGAGCAATGCCCAAACATGAAGATACACCTGCAAGCTTGCTAGAGGTTAAGATGTTAAGATAAGATAGATGATTTTATTAGGATTGGATAATGCTTGTAATGACCACCCCTGTTTCCTGCTGTATATAACCTGTTACACAGCCCAATAAATGTGAGAAGTCACTTTGAACATTACATTGTCTTGTCTCGTTGGGGCTCCTCACCAGCTGGTTTGAGGACGAGGAGAAATACAGAGAGTTGCAAATTGATACAACAGACTATGGCAAGGGGAAATTCCTGACAGCGAAAATACCTCACTATCAACAATTTACATACAAAAATAAATAATTTTAACTTTTATTATTTGTTAAAGATACACTTAGCTTTTCAAATATTTCCATGGGAAAAACATTCCACCATTTGCTTTTTCTTGAAGGTTTGATATTTTATATTAAAATAAATAGAATAAACAATTATAAACAACTTTTGTGTCTTTCATTCCCAATACTGTCATTTTACACATGCTAAGCCCATCCATTGTATTACACTACACTGGTATTCCACTTTGTATGTAAAAGGTAATCTTAAGTATTATTGATTTTAAACCACTTTAAAACCTAATTCTCACTAAAGTTAAGCCTCTTCTATTTAAACTCGCTGAGATTTAAGTTACCTCATCCGCCAGGCAGCAAAAAGGCAAATTAGCCTTTCAGTGGACTTTTCAGGCAGTGAATGTTTATTGAGCTTTGGAAAGCCTTGGCATTTAGAAATCTGAGAGACAATTAATAGATTGCATTTGTTTGCCCAAATCTTCAACTGGCAGTGACCTAGCAGTAAATCGAAAATGATCTAATACATTCTGATAAAGATGTAGTATTGTTCTTTCATAGAAGCTGTATCCTGGATAAAGTGTTTACAGATACATTTGCCTTGAAATGTAATTAATATTTTGAATTATATACGCAAAACACTAGGAAGCAGAGACAGGATAATGCAGATTCGGCAATGCATTGTCTGTAAATAAACTGAGAAAACTGAGAATTTTTATTATTTACTAAGTTGGAAGATTTTGCACACACGGTACACAACTGAGCAGATTGTGCCCATGAGATAGCATAGTGTACCCACAAAATAGTTAAAGGACCACTCTAGTGCCAGGAAAGCATACTCGTTTTCCTGGCACTAGAGTGCCCTGAGGGTGCCCCCACCCTCAGGGACCCCCTCCCGCCCGGCTCTGGAAAGGGGAAAAGGGGTAAAACTTACCTTTTTCCAGCGCTGGGCGGAGAGCTCTCCTCCTCCTCTCCGCCTCCGTTCCTCCCAGTCGGCTGAATGCGCACGCGCGGCAAGAGCTGCGCGCGCATTCAGCCGGTCACATAGGAAAGCATTCATAATGCTTTCCTATGGACGCTTGCGTGCTCTCACTGTGATTTTCACAGTGAGAATCACGCAAGCGCCTCTAGCGGCTGTCAGTGAGACAGCCACTAGAGGAAATAGGGGAAGGCTTAACTAATTGATAAACATAGCAGTTTCTCTGAAACTGCTATGTTTATAAAACAATTAGTTAACCCTAGCTGGACCTGGCACCCAGACCACTTCATTAAGCTGAAGTGGTCTGGGTGCCTAGAGTGGTCCTTTAACTTGTATGCACAGTCTACTAAATCGTGTGCACAAGTTCACTATGTTGTGAGTATCATGGCCAATGCTTCAGTAAGCACCTACCTCATTCTCTGCTGCCATGGCATCATTGGAGGCTCAGTCAACTTCATCACTCTGTTGGAAGCCAGCCAGGCAGCACATCATCCAAGTCTACACCAACCACCTTTGGCAACTAACATCATTGCACAGACCTGTCTTTAAAGGGACACTATAGGCACCCAGACCACTTTAGCTCATTGAAGTGGTCTAGGTGCAGTGCCCCTGCCCCCCTTACTCCTGCAGTATAAATCATTGCAGTTTTTGAGAAACTTCAAAAATGACATTGCAGCACTAAGACTGCCTTTGGTGTTAATCAAACAGCCACTAGAGGCACTTCCTAGTGGTTAAGTGACATTTGGTCGCCTAACTGACGCTGGACGTCAGTTAAATCCACCTGGAAAAACATTGAAGCAATGCTTTGCTATGGGGGGGGGTCCTAATGTGCTCACGGCGCTGACCAGGCATGCATGTTACATAAATACAACATATATATATATATTATCCAACAACAAAACACTATACCCAATTACATTCAATGTTGGAAAGTATAAATATGTTATTGATAGATTCAAATGAAAAAAAAATAGTTTTCTTCCTTTAACAACTGTCTACTAAAACAATGAATATTATTGGCCATTTAAATTATAATTTCACAGCTCCAATGTGCCATATGTTTCATGTGCAGCATTGCAGACTAGATGCTAGTCTGTAAATAATACTTTTTCATTTCAAGGGATTTGCTTTCTAAATTTAAATACTAAGTAAACAAATTGTTAAAAATACTTAGAAACATTAAGAAGAAGACCCATCCAAGTAATAACTTTTGTCAATTTATTTAGAGTCCATTGGTTTTTTTGCTAGCAGGAAAATATATGAAGATACCTCGATGAGTGACTGATCGTAACTGACTAACATTACATCTAGTAAATTGCAGGCAGAAGGGCAAATGTTTTGGCTGCTCGATACTATATGCACTTTGAATGTTTTAAGAACATGTGATCTTAAATGGGGAAATAAGGGATTGGACTTTGTTTACGTATCAGAGTATTTCTTACGTATTTATCTCAATTCTAATGACTTGTTTTGTTAGGGATACAATTTGTTTTGTGTTTATTCTCATTTACTGGCAGCTTAACCCCTTAAGACCGGAGGGCGTAAAATTACGCCCTATTTTGAGCGGCTCTAAACGCCGCCGGGCGTAATTGTACGCCCTCCGTTTTTTTCTTACTTACCCGGTCACCGGTGATCCCACGCCGGCGATCGCGATTGGGGGGACTCCCAGGGAGCCCCCCACGGCACGTCTGTCCTCCTGGAGCCCTCCCGGCCATGTGAGAGTGAGGTCCTTGCGAGGTCCTCACAATCACATGGCCGGGTGAGCTGGCTGAGGCATTGCCAGCAGGGGGACTGCCTGTAATGACAGGTAGTCCCCCTGCTGGCTGGAAATAAAATAAAAATAATTAAAATAAGTGTAAACAAAAAAATACATACTTAGATCATATATATATACACATATACATACACACACATACACTGTCTAGGTGTATTTTACTATTAATATATATATAATTATATATATATATATTAATATCAAATTACACGTAGACTGATACTGATTAAATATATATATAATTATTGTTATATATATATTTATATATAATATAAAAATAAAATGTAAATACGTAAAAAAATAAAATTTAAAAAATTATAAAAAATAAATAATTAAAAAATATATAGATGTGTGTTATTTCGTTCTAACTGTATTGTGATATTAATATATATATATATATCAAAATACACGTAGAACGAAATAATATATATACCTATATACATAAATATATACGTATATATCACTATACATATACCTATATATAAATAAAAATATTTTTAAAATATTATATATATATATATATATATATACATATATTAATTCTACACATATATTTATGTAATATTTTTTACATAATTAGGTATCCTAATTAATTACAATTAGCGGGACCTGCCTGACCACCCATGCCGAAAGTATAGGGAATTTAATTTGCTAGCACTATATTTAACCCTATAACTTTCCAAGACACCATAAAACCTGTACATGGGGGGTACTGTTTTACTCGGGAGACTTCGCTGAACACAAATATTAGTGTTTCAAAACAGTAAAATGTATTACAACGATGATATCGCCAGTAAAAAAGAAGTTTTTTGCATTTTTCACACACAAACAGCACTTACATGGACAATATTATTGCTGCAATACTTTTTACTGTTTTGAAACACAAATATTTGTGTTCAGCGAAGTCTCCCGAGTACAACAGTACCCCTCATGTACAGGTTTTATGGTGTTTTCAAAAGTTACAGCATCAAATATAAGGCTTTTGTTTAATTTTTTTCACATTAAAATTCGTCTGATTGCTTACGTTGCCTTTGTGACCCTATGGTAGCCCAAGAATGAAAATTACCCCTATGATGGCATACCATTTGCAATAGTAGACAACCAAAGGTATTGCAAATGGGGTATGTCCAGTCTTTTTTAGTAGCCACTTAGTCACAAACACTGGCCAAAATTGGCGTTTTGGGCATTTTTCACACACAGACAAATACTAAGGCTAAATTTGGCCAGTGTTTGTGACCAAATGGCTACTAAAAAAGACTGGACATACCCCATTTGCAATACCTTGGGTTTTCCACTATTGCAAATGGTATGCCATTATGGGTGTAAATTTATTTCCTGGACTACTATACAGTCTCAAAGGCAACGTAACCAATCTGGCGAATTTCAATTTCAAATGTAACACGCTATATTTGACCCTGTAACTTCCCCAAACACCATAAAACATGTACATACACGTGAGACTTTGCTGAATACAAATATGTGTATTTTATTGCAGTAAAAGCAAACAGTATTATGACATTGACAGTTAAAATGTCATGTAGAACTTAAAAAATAACAACATTTCTTATTTTCTCCCATTTTTTTCATATTAAATTATGTTTCATAGCTAAATATTTGATATTAAATGAAAGCCCTGTTTCCCCTGAATATAATGATATATAATACGGGGGGGGGGGGGGTGCATTTAATATGAAAGAGTTGGATTACGGTTGGACAGACATTTAGCGCAAATGCCAGGTTTTGTTTACGTTTTGTTCTGTTCACAATGTGTACAATTGGCTCAGTCCTTAAGGGGTTAAAACACTGCTCAACCCCACTCTACACTCAACCTTTCATTTTTATTTTCCTCTAGTGCGCTGATATACACCCACTAAATTGTACGTAAAGCTTTTCCACCTGTTCTGTTTTTCACTTCACCAGAATGTGCCACAAATATACATCCTTAAAAATTAACAGTGAATTTAATCAGCACCTATCTGATCCATTCTCAACAAAGGCTATATGTTGTGAGGTTGTGAGCTGAGCATACGTAGAATTTATCACAGCAGGTGTCTGGTGTAAGGAGTATAGAAACTTGATTATGAGCAAAGGAAAATAATGTTTGAGTTCGAGTCACCATTCACCCTGTTTTCTAAATATTATTATTGTTATAAGTATAAGTGTAAAGTTAGTATTTAACCAGGATAGATATATTAAGCTTCATTCGTTTTGAAGAATATTTGGGGTCTTTATGTTACAATAGCGCAAACTTAACAATACTTAACCTTAGAATCTAAGATACTGCACCTGGAGCTCTATCCACTGAGCTTTCTGAGCGGCATCTTCACTTACAGAGGAAGACAAAGGATCCCTTCTTGTTGCCAACAGGTCTGTTGCCAACTGTTACGAGTATTGGAGGATCTGTAATTATATATGTATTTATCTCGTGAGACTCGTCAGTCTATTGATTAGTCATATAATGAACAAGGAATAGGAGGAAATTTTACAAAACCAGGTGCATATTATTCTGTAAACAATGTCCCCACATGTTGTTTCATTATTCCATGAAGATAATGCTCACAGAAAAAGAATGGATTCATGAATACATTAGGATGATGATGATTTCCCCAACCAGCACATCTAAACAGTGTGGGACATTCCAGAGTGCAGTAGATGTTTACCTCTCTAATCAAGAACATCAATAATCTTTCCTTCATGAAGAATGTTACACTATCCCACTACAAACTATTTAGAGCTTGTATAACAATATATCATAAAAGTTTAAAGATCTCAGGGAGGACCTTCTCTTTAGTAACTCTTTCATTTTAATATAATAGATTTATTTTTATGTTTCTTTGTCTGTCTGTCTGTCTGTCTATCTATCTTATACTGTATAAATAATCCTACCATTATTGTGGAAGTGTTCACTCTATAGCATTTCATATCTTGCATTTTGAAAGCACCCCAGGTTACATGTACTGCAGTTGTAATCATGTTATGCTAATCCGTTCATTATGAGAAAACATCGAATGTCAGACTCTCCTGCAGAGAAGGTGTTAAACCTTGTTGCAGGAACATAATGAAATATATCTCATGCATTAGTTTTATCTGTCATTGGAATGTTAAAAGATATTATATTGCACTATGCAATATATAAATTGAAGGTATACACTATAGATTAAAATTGCCGAATCAATAGTAAATACCCCACAGGACTTCCTTTTCATTGTCTGAATTATTCTCTAACTTTATTATCGTGTAAACATCTATATGCCAACACACTTAGATTCCACACTGACGCATGTGATAGTTTAATATTTAATATGTACAGAACATAAGCTTAAATTAAATCATATTTGCAATTAAAATTATTGTGAGCAAGTAAATCCTTAATTCAGACAATGTAAAAGGAGATAAGTAGGGAGCTCCCTCTAGTGGCACTTAGAGAAACATACTGTTGAGTATTTACTGCAAAATGTTAACTCAAAAGCATTATTTATAACCTGACAATGGAAAACAAATACAAACAAAATCCTCTTCAAAATTCTCTCCTAATCCAAAATTACTTGTCTATCAAAAATGCTTCCTTAATCAATTTTTTCCTTGGACACATCTCCAACTTCAACACACACTAATAGGTCTCTAAAAATAAATCTATATTGAATTTGATGCTTAAACATTATCTTTCTTGAAGTGATCTCAAACCGCAACCATCGCTGCTGAAAACCTCAACGGTGTTTGTCTGTCTCATCAACTTCTGCAACATTACTTCTCCTGTAGCACCTCAACCTCAAAAGTAAATGATGAACCTGTTAAAGGTGCATCTCCAAAACGTTGTCTCCCTGAACCCTTTTTTCTTGTGCCTTAACCTATTTCTCCAGATTTCCAACTTAAAAAATCATTATCAAAGCTGTAAAATGGTGAAACATCCCTTGCACTAGCTCCCAGAACCTACTTTCTGCATCTGACCCCAATATATGCAAACTCTAATAAACCTGGATTTAATATTTGTGGACACGTTTTTCTAATGATTTAATATTTTGGATATTCAATAAAGTGCAAAGTCAAAGTGAATTTCAAATTTAAGGCCCAAATAGCTGAAATGGATACAATCTCTGAGCCAGTTTTGCTACTTTGACCTGGAGTTTGAAATTCTCTTTGAGTTTACTTTGAATCCTGTTTTTAGTGAATAACTCTGATAGGTTCCCAAATATATCAGTCTGCATAGCTTATGCACAGATGCCACATTGCCCTCTCCATTTCTGCTTTGCACCTTTATTATCATTAAAAGAAAAATGTTTGTCCAATTTTTGTTGCAGTGGATGTGATCTACTTGAAATTTTGCCAATGTATTTGACATGCTTCCACGAAATATGTTAGTCTTCAAACTAAAAGAAATTGGTCTGGATGAAAATTCTTGTTCTTGGGTAGAACATTAGAATAGAGTAGAGAGTTGTCATTCATGGTCAATTTTCAAGCTCGACAAAAGTAGTGGTGTCTGTGACAAACTGCCATTTGCCAATGGCTTTCTATGTGCCAACCTGCTCTGCTCCCCTGGCTTATGGAGAAGCCTGCTTTCCAGCCTCTTGCCACATGACTATGGCCGTGGGGTGTATGGCCCTTTAAAACCATTACTTGGTCTCATGGACTTTTATTTGGACTAGTGCTGACCCTTTAAAAACAGTGTATGGACATATTGAAACTTTTGGGACACTTTTTCTGCCCCTTTGAATCCATGGGAAGGTGTGCCTCTTCCCCTCCCCCTGTTCCATTGTTCTCCAGCAGGGCGTTGCCCCAGGGACACTGCCAAACCAGTTGGAACTAGCTGTTTTGTCCCTCCTCTTTCAAAATATGACTTCCACCTATCTCCTGAACCACTTAACCGATTCAAGTGAATTTTGAATATGTTTGTCCCCAAACTAGGCTGGTTATAAAAATATAAGTTATTAATATTGCATGTAAACTCACAAAGTTACAAAAATGGCATAAAAGTATGTTTTTTTGGCTTGGAGATAATTGAGTTGATACAGTAATTAACTCAATTATCTCCCAGGCAGAGGGGAGGATTCTTGTTGTAAAAAGTGGGTGTGATTATCATGTGCTTTTATTTTATTGGTTGTTAAATTTACAGTTCCAGTGCCCCACAAGGTCCACATGGGTGGTAACCTTGCTGGGAAAGTTGTATATAAGCAGGAATAAACGCTCATTGGAGTCAGTTCTTCTTTACCCTCAATCTAGAGTCATGTCTCTTATTGGGGGTAACCAGCTGTATCACTACAAGGGATTGCTATGCTCTGCATGCTCCCTTGGATAATCACTTCTAGGCTCTTTTAACCCCTTAAGGACACATGACATGTGTGACATGTCATGATTCCCTAGTTTGGTCTTTAAGGGGGTAAACTCAAAGAGAATTTCAAACTCCAGGTCAAAGTAGCAAAACTGGCTCAGAGAATGTATCCATTTCAGCTATTTGGGCCTTAAATTTGAAATTCACTTTGACTTTGGACTTTATTGGGGGACTGGACACTCAAATTGCAGATTCAATTTAACGTAGAGAAACGCAAAGTTATGCACGTTGGGTTAAAGAATGCACAAGCAACGTACACCCTAAATAGTAGTGAATTAGGGATAACAACACACAAGAAAGATTTGGGAAATTGTTACAGACAACAAATTAGCCAGCAATATGCAATGTCAATCAGCATTTGCTAAGACCAGTAAAGTATTGCCATGTCTCTTTAGTTTGAAAGGAAGGCGCCTCAGAGGGGATATGATAACATTATACAAATATATCCAGGGCCAGTACAAATCATTGTCTGGAAATCTATACATAAGCAGGATTACACATAAGATAAGAGGTCACCTATTTAGACTGGAAGAAAGGAGATTTAGTCTAAGGCAACAGAAATGGTTTTACAGTAAGAATGTGGAATTCTCTGTCTGCAGATGTGCTTTATGAGAGTCTAAACAGAAATTGGATAAATACTTGCAAAAACATAATATTCGGGGATATATTTTTTTCATAAGTGGGGTAATAGCTTCTTGGAAGTGCTTCAAACTTTTTTTTTTTGCCTTATGTTGGATCAACAGCAAAACAGATGTGAGGAATGCTGTACTTGATGGATGTATGTCTCTTTTCAGCTATGTAACTAACCCCCTTCTGCGATCCTCTCCGTAATACCTTAATTCCATTTAATTCTTCCATTATTCAAAAATATAGTATCAATTTCTATGATGTCCATTAATTTCTTTGGTCCTAAATATTGAGAAAAATGGGTGTCAAAATTATTTGGCTCATAGGATGGATATCTAACGCATTAAATGGGACAATCTGGTTATTTTTGTAGGTTGCTATTCAGGGACACATAAAAATGTAAATATACTAATATTAATTTTTCATTTATTTGTTCATCCTTTAACCCCATAAGGACACATGACATGTGTGACATATCATGATTCCCTTTTATTCCAGAAGTTTGGTCCTTAAGGGGTTAAAGAAGTATTGTGGGTAAATACTACAGATTACAAAGTAATTATAGTCTTGCAATACTCCATTCAAATAAAAAAGAAGCAATGAGATACCCAAAAGCATTTTATAACAAAAAGTAAAGCCAGACATATATTATTCAAAGGATATTAGTAAGGAATCTGGTGGAGTTGTTTTTGGAATGCAGATTTCAAAATGCAAGCAGAATAAAATAAATAAAATGACTGCACATTAAATTAACCCCTTAAGGACCAAACTTCTGGAATAAAAGGGAATCATGACATGTCACACATGTCCTTAAGGGGTTAAAGCAACTATTAGTATTCTATAGGACATACATATACCCTAGCACAAGGGTAGACAACCTTTAGCACTCCAAATGTTGTGGACCACATCTCCCATAATGCAGGGGAGATATAGTCCACATTTGGAGTGCCGAAGGTTGTCTAAAACTGCCCAAGTGCATACCCAGATCATTCCGTGCTCCACCTTTCACCTGCATATTGATCCATGAAGATTCCTACACATTGGAGCATAATTGCGTGACTCTGGATTTTAGTGCTTCCTGCTTATGTAGAATACATGTTGTAAAATATTATTTGAGTTAGCGTACTTGTTTATACTTGTCCTTGGCATTGTCAGGGTTATGTCACTATGTCGGATTTGCTGAGAACCATTATTTAAGTGCACATATATCTATTTGTTAAGCGGATTGTTTCTGTATATTTAGATTCCCAATTTCCTACCTTCCCCATGTCTAGCACTAAACATCTGTTCAAAACCACCTAAGGCTGATGGCTCCTTTCTCTCTCCTGTAGGTGACCCCTCTATTCTTGCTAAATGGATTTTTAGATTTGAAACAATAATAGTAAAGAACCTGTTTCAGCAGAGTCCAGCGTATCCTAATATGTTACAAATAGAACAATTTTTCATGGAACTGCGACATTTGTACAATAATAATGTCAAATGACTATTGCTTATTTCATTAAATTTAGAAATATTGTAACACTGCGAATGTCAGGGGAATAAGCAACTCTCATGCACTAATATGGTTGTAAAATTGTATTCTGTATTTAAATGCCAATGGGAGAGAGGGTATAGATTGCAGGCACTGGTGTAAACAAATTCAGCAGAGAGCTTAGACCATTGCAGAGCGGACTTCAATTTCACAGAATGTGCTTTCACAAATGTTATACCAAAAAAAAAAACAAAACAAAACTCAAAAGGAAAAATGGCTAGGTTGAAAAAATGTTTACTTTGGGTATTATGGCCTAACAATTCCAATTCCTTTGTTTTTTTTCTCTACAATTTTTATTTAATGAGCAAATGCCATATGTGAATATATATTTATATATAATTTGTGTAGTGTAAGGTTTAATGTGTAGTGTAGTTCATTGTTAACCCCTTAAGAACACATGACATGTGTGACATGTCATGATTCCCTTTTATTCCAGATGTTTGGTCCTTAAGGGGTTAAGGTTAATGTTAGTGATAGTGAATGAGTGCACTAATATGATTGGGAACAATTGGAAGTCAACTTTAAATGGACACTATAGTCACCAGAACAACTACAGCTTATTGTATAGTATACAGCTCAATATATAATATATGGTTTAATGTACGGTATACAGTGTAATGTATAGTACACAGCTTATTGTATTTGTTCTGGTGAGTAGAATCATCCCTTCAGGCTTTTTGCAGTAAACACTGTGTTTTCAGAGAAAATGCAGTGTTTGCATTACAGCCTAGGGATACCTCCACTGGCCACTCCTCAGCTGCTAGAGGTGCTTCCTGGGGCAGTGCTGCACAGTGTGACTGACATTGTGTCTTATTTTAGGAATTGATTCAATATGTCTCTATGAGGAGATGCAGATTGGCCAGGGCTATGTTTGGCTTGTGCCTCCTTGTCAGTCTCAGTCAATCCAATGCTTTTCTATGTTAAAGCAATGTTGCGATTGGCTCAGACCACCATATCTAATGATTTCAGCCAAGCAGGCAGATCAGGGGCAGAGCCAGCTGCAGCAGATTAGAGTAAAAGTAAGTTTTAGCTATGTTTAAGTGGGACAGGGGGGGGCTAGATGGTGGTTTTAACACTATAGGGTCAGGAATACGTTTGTGTTCTTGACTCTATAGTGGTCCTTTAAACTGGTTTTCGGGAATAAATGAGTGGTGTTTACCAATCATAGGGACACTATAGGCACTCAAACCACTTCAGCTCCTTGAAGTGGTCTGAGTGCAATGTCCCAGTCCCACTTAGTCCTGCCATGTAATACATTTTAGAGAAACTGAACTGATTACATCAATCAGAAAGCCACTAGAGGCACTTCCTGCTTGCTAGTATGGTATCTGAGCACATCCTGGAATGTAGATAGAATTACCAATTGATGCTACTGTCCTATCATTCTCGGAAGGAGGAAAAGCTTAGCTGACTTTGCTGGAAATTGAACTCTAAGATGGTGGGGCTCCTACCACCAAGTGCTATCTCACAAGAGT
This sequence comes from Pelobates fuscus, assembly GCF_036172605.1. Classification (NCBI taxonomy): domain Eukaryota; kingdom Metazoa; phylum Chordata; class Amphibia; order Anura; family Pelobatidae; genus Pelobates; species Pelobates fuscus. Next base: position 6,251,147 of record NC_086329.1, read on the forward strand.
TTTATATCCCTTACTAACTGACATGCTTAGCACATTTTAAGACAACCACCAGCTTTCTGAAGCGTTCAGATTTTATCAGACCATACCAGGCTTCAAAAAGACATAAAGTATATATTTCATATATCCCTAAAATATGAAGCAACTCATCCTACATCCAAGTCATTATTTGTATGCAGAACATGACTCGCTATCGTGTTTTGATTATTCCAAAATCTAGAAATGCAAAACATGTTAATTGCTATAGAAAATGTAATCAAAGACGACAATTAATTTCTGAAAAGGAATGACATATTTAACAACAGATATTTATTTCTGCAGGGTATTATTTTATTTGTATCTTGCAGTTTCAGTTTGAATTGACTGTGCCTGTCAGTCTGGTTTAAACAATGGCAGAACAGATCACTCACTAAGTCATAGGGAGTTGACAGCAAAATGAAATATGCAAGCCAACGTAATTAACCCCTTCTCTTCACTACGAAAACATTGTGTATTATATTAAAAAATATTAGCTTAGCATTCCATTTAATGAAAAGACAGGATGCATTGCTAGCACATAATTGTAGAGCAAACAGCAAAGTTGTATAGATATTGATGTTTAGAGACACCATATGCTATCCCTTATCTTATACACTGTCTAAATTGCCAGCATAGATGCAAAATATATTTGTTGCAAAATGTATCTAAGACGAAAGTCGATAAATAACAAGGGCTAAATACCCTTTTATGAATATTTGTATTCTAATAGCATTATTAGCAATGCACTTTCTTAAAAATAGCAAAAAATATATAGCATAATGTCTGTGTATAAGTATTATAAGATAGAGTAAATACAATTAAACCATATAGTTATGGGGGTATTGAAAGGGTATTAAAAATGTAGTAGTGACCTATTGATTTCTGGATCTTCCTGAGTGACATTGTGACCTTTCCCAACTCTCTCCGCCTGATCATTAGACTGCAGCAATAAAGATTTATTTACTGTGTTTTGGGATGGGTCTGTCCTTTTTCAGAAGAATATCCAGAAATTCACAATGGAGTCTTTATTATTAATATTATTACTATTATTTATATAGTGCCAACACGTTCTGCAACTCTGTTCATGGGTACAACTATTACAAGTAAAAACAGAGAGGGATGCTATATCTAAAATACAATACCAACGTTGACTAACACACACAGGTGGAGTTGAGGGCCCTATTCCCACGGGAATCTTCAACCTATATTGATAAACAAATTAGTTTTCCTTTAGGATGAAAAATCATTAATTTTTTTGTCAATCATTTTTTATTGGGAGGCAATTGTATGATACAGACAAAGCATAGTGCAGTATAATGTACAATTATGAAGGACAAAAGCATAGAAGGCTAGTAACATTGCAATTAGATATCTGCACAGAGACCATGCCCACTAATTTTCAACATAAATATAAGAAAAGGAGGTAAACAGGCTTAGCAACTTCCCACATCATCTTGGAGTAGGTAAATGAGAGGCTAGAGATCACAGGCGCAATGACTGCGTATGAGACGAATAGCGACATGCGTACAGAGATTGTGATGTGAGATGCATTGCTTAGGTGTGAGCTTATATCCTGGTGAGCTTGTCGAGAAATTTGGAAAATAAAACCTTTCCTATGGCAAAAAGAAACTGCACCAAACTGTACTGTGAATAATAGGATTGTCCAACAGAACTACCTGACTCCATGTTGGAAGGCAAGTTGGAGCCCAGACGTGATATAATTGGAGAAAGTCAAACCTATGCTGCTCACCAAGAGCTGGTGTAAATCACCAACCCACATCCAGGCACATCCAAAATCTTTGTGCTTCCAGTCAGCGCGCACGTGTGTGTGTGTGTGTGTGTGTGTGTGTGCGTGTGCGTGTGTGTGCGTGTGTGTGCGTGTGTGTGTGTTTTCACAACTGCTTAGTTTTTGGACATTCTTAATATTTTTAAACAGGGTAGACCAGATAAGGCATTTTAAAATGACTTATGAGCCTGGCACAGGCTGCTTGTCATGCTTTCCTCTCCTGTTTTCAGGCGTGGAATCTGTTATATTCTGTTTCTTAAAATATTTAATGCCTTAGTTTAGTATCTATACCTAAATACAGTCTGTTTCTTTCTATTTGTCGTGTCCTGTCGTTTTTATAATTTTTCTTTGTAATATCAGGAGAAAGATAGCCAAAGGAATCTATCAGCCTCCTCTCTGCTAACTATAAAGAATACTTCATTTAAAGCTTTTGCAACTCCTTCTTATCTATTCGTTTCTGAAGAGTTTGATTATGAATAATACATATCTGCACAGCATGAAATATTCAACTCATGTTCTTTCATTCCAGTTCAGTCTACCAAACAAAGAAATAAGCTGTTTGAGCACAAAAAGCAGGAGCTATAGAGATATACATCTGCCGGTACCAGTAATGGCCTCCTCACACCGTATCGCCCAAATCAATAGCACAGCAGTCCTCACAAGACTTCATGTGGCAAATGTAGCTCAGTGTGCCATTCAATTAATTACTACAGAAACTATAGCTAAGGCAGATTGTCTGAGCATTTATGAGTGGAGATGTTTGCTATAAAGAATCTACCATACATGCTTTTAAAGGTTACGTAAAGAAGTACAGATGAGATAATGCAATTAGAGGTTTCAAAAGCTTTAATTTTATAAGACTTTTAAATGACAGCTAGAATGTATTCTGTGTTTATTGTTAAAATTCTGGTTCAGTTTTTATATTGTATATAATTATTATTAGTTTTATTCTTAAAAGCTTCTGTCACCTAAACTTTTTTTTTCCTTCGGTGGGTTTATAGGGTATAGCACGATATCTGGAAATGTGATGAACGTTCTCTCCTGCTGATGGGCATAATGATGTTAAGTTCCACCTATTACCTGGGTCCTTTGCATTCATTTCTCGAAGAAGTCTTCTTCACTTCATACTGGGTCTGCCCCTATAAAACTGGCAGCATCTCTATGTGGTGGCAGATTTTCCTCTTTGAGACAGACATTTACCCTCTTTTTTCGATCTAGGGTCAAAGTGATAAAGTGAAATAACTGCTCAAGGGCTACAATTAATTATGTAGATTAAACCTATATTGCGAATAAGGAATCTATTCACAAAATAGATAGTTGAGAAACTACTAGAAAAATGTAGCCCAAATCTTTCTAAAAAATATAAAATATGTTTGTTCCAAATGATTTATTATGGATGACATTTTGTAACCAACTTTACAAGGATAGCCATTAGGGGACAATACTCACTATCATGTGTATGGTCTTAAAATGATCTTACATTAAAAATGAATATTATAAACGTTTTATTGGGGTATTGAGGACATATTATATGTTATCATTTCAGGTTTAGTGATGTCGCGAACATGAAATTTTCCGTTCGCGAACGGCGAACGGGAACTTCCGCAAATGTTCGCAAACCGGCGAACCGGGCGAACCGCCATTGACTTCAATAGGCAGGCGAATTTTAAAACCCACAGGGACTCTTTCTGGCCACAATAGTGATGGAAAAGTTGTTTCAAGGGGACTAACACCTGGACTGTGGCATGCCGGAGGGGGATCCATGGCAAAACTCCCATGGAAAATTACATAGTTGGTGCAGAGTCTGGTTTTAATCCATAAAGGGCATAAATTACCTAACATTCCTAAATTGTTTGGAATAACGTACTTTAAAACATCAGGTATGATGTTGTATCGATCAGGTAGTGTAAGGGTTACGCCTGCTTCACAGTGACAGACCAAACTCCCCGTTTAACGCACCGCAAACAACCGCAAACAGTCCATTTGCACAACCGCAAACTCCCTATTTGCACAAGGTTGGATACCAAGCTAGTCATGTCCCGTTGCTTGTCCTCACTGATGTAATTGAAGGTCTCTTCCTCCACTCAACCACGTACAACACCAAGGGTCCCCGAAAGGTGACAACAAGCCCCCTGTATTTTTTATTTTTAAATGTACACTACTGTTACACCAGATATGAGTTGCACTGGTGTGACACAGTGCCCTGGCAGGCCCTGAAACGCACACGTGTGAAGGAAACTGACTGCTATTATATTACAGTCAAAAAAGTTTTGTTTGTTTTTTAAATCCAAGCTATTGTGACACCAGATATGAGTGGTGGCACTGGGACCACCTTAAAAATATTGGATATCGCTAAAAATCATGATCACTATATACTTTCTCTACAAACCTCTAAAACGAACCAAACTACTCATCCATCCGCTATACCACTTTATCCCACCTAGAACTAGTGCCCAGTTAAAATACTTGACTCTTACTTACCCACACTCAGTCATGCCACACACATTTCACCACTACTCTCACTGAATCCCTCTAACTTCGGCAGGTTACTGGCTATGGGGGGATAATGTATAATAAACACAGGTTACCGGCTATGGGAGGATAATGTATAATAAACACAGGTTACTGGCTATGGGGAGGATAATGCATAATAAACACAGGTTACTGGCTATGGGAGGGATAATGTATAATAAGCACAGGTTACTGGCTATGGGAGGATAATGTATAATAAACACAGGTTACTGGCTATGGGGGGTAATGTATAATAAACACAGGTTAATGGCTATGGGGAGGATAATGTATAATAAACACAGGTTACTGGCTATGGGAGATAATGTATAATAATCACAGGTAACTGGTTGTGGGGGATAATGTATAATAAACACAGGTTACTGGTTGTGGGGGGATAATGTATAATAAGCACAGGTTACTGGCTATGGGGGAGATAATGTATAATAAGCACAGGTTACTGGCTATGGGGGATAATGTATAATAAACACAGGTTACTGGCTATGGGAGGATAATGTATAATAAACACAGGTTACTGACTATGTGGAGGATAATGTATAATAAACACAGGTTACTGGCTATGGGGGATAATGTATAATAAACACAGGTTACTGCCTATGGGGGATAATGTATAATAAACACAAAAAAAATACAAAAAAATAAAAGAATGCAGCTTCAGAATTAATCTAAATTGTATGCTGTCTAGGTGGTGGGAGGCTCTGGGAGGGAGGGTCTGCTGCTGATTGGCTGGAATGTGTCTGCTGACTGTGAGGTACAGGGTCAAAGTTTACTCAATGATGATGAATAGGGGGCGGACCGAACATCGCATATGTTCGCTGTCCATGGCGAACGCGAACATGCGATGTTCGCCAGGAACTATTCGCCAGCGAACCGTTCGGGACATCACTATTCAGGTTTTTTATTAATTTGCATTATACATTATAGTACATTCAACTGGAACAAGTAAAATTGTTCTGCAGATAAATGTAGGATTCCTAATATAATTGTAAGCCTTGTTATGTGTCCACTAATCTGCTGATGAAGTTGAGGTCATCTTGATGATAACCAGTTTTATTTATGCAAATACCAAGCTGGTGGTTTGGTAAAACAAATTGCTTGTTTGAAGAATGATTTAGTAAATAATAGTTTCAGGTAGCAAGCCATTTTGAGTCCATAATTGGATTGCTGAATATCATATATTTTAATACTTAATCTTCCTGTGCAAAACGTAAAACATAATTAAATGGATAAACAGAAAAGGAACGGAGGTTGCAGAGAGATAAAGTATTAAATCTGGATTACTCTTACTGAATAAATATTTCAAATTATTTGTCATGCATCATTTATTTATGTTCATATTGTCAATATGATGAGAATTGAACAGTTTTCGCACTAACAGTGAATTTCCAATAACAAATTGCAATGTACTCAACAAAAATTTGAGTTTTTATGATCCTTATCCTAATCTACCCGGAAAAAAATATACAATTATTAACCCTTTCAGTACCAGAATACTGTATATATGATTTCAAAGGTATGTTACTATAAAGCAAACGTGAGTATACATTATTCGACCAAATGTAACTAAAATATGTTATTGCCAATTAATTTAATTTTCATATTGAGCCATAAGCACATAGAGAGCACGCAAAGCAGTGGTACCAGGAGCCACGTCACTGCAAACATCTGATCACTATATACAGAGATATGTGTCTGCCTGTGTTGATCTGTGTGTGTATGTATTTATCTGTGTGTGTCTATGTGTGATTTTGTTTCCTTGTGTGTGTGTCTGTGTCTAAAGAGACAAGGTGGCTATGTTTCCTTGTATGTGTGACTGCGTCTTTGTATGTGTCTAAAAAGACAATGTGGCTATGTTTCCTTGTATTTGTCTTTGTCTGTCTCTAAAGAGACAATGTGGCTATGTTTCCTCGTATGTGTGACTGTGTCTTTGTATGTGTCTAAAAATACAATGTGGCTATGTTTATTTGTATGTGTGACTGTGTCTGCATCGAAAGAGACAATGTGGCTATGTTTATTTGTATGTGTGACTGTGTCTGTGTCGAAAGAGACAATGCGGCTATGTTTCCTCGTATGTGTGACTGTGTCTAAAAATACATGGTGGCTATGTTTCCTTGAGTGTGTCTGTGTCTAAATCGACAATATGTCTGTATTTCCTTGTATGTGTAACTGTGTGTTAAGAGACATTGTGGCTGCAATGACAGGATAACATGGGTATAGTCATGGTAATACAGCAACATATAACTTTATAAACATTTCATCAGGCAGGTCATGTTTTATAATTTGGAACTTCATGAAGGGTTACATCATATATAATTATTTCTTGTAACGAAGACCAAAGATTTCTCATTTTATTATGTTATTATATATCAAAGAAAAGAGCACCCACCGGATTTCTTAAGTAATTCTTATTTTCTGGCTTTATTGAGGAGCTTGGCAATAATCAGTGTAACTATGATGCTTATATTGATTAATTATACTCACTAATTTTCATTGTGATATTTTACAGGTTTTTCATTGTCATATGTCAGAACCAGAACATTCTAACCCATATAATGCTAGCTTCTTACCCTGACCTATAACGATATTTCTTCATGATGTATATACAGTTGCAAGAAAAAAGTATGTGAACCCTTTGGAAGGATATGGATTTTTGCACAAATTGGTCATAAAATGTGATCTGATCATCATCTAAGTCACAACAATAGACAATCACAGTCTGCTTAAACTAATAACACACAACGAATGAAATGTTGCCATGTTTTTATTGAACACACCATGTAAACGTTCACAGTGCAGGTGGAAAAAGTATGTGAACCCCTAGACTAATGACATCTCCAAGAGCTAATTGGAGTGAGATGTCAGCCAACTGGAGTCCAATCAATGGGATAAGATTGGAGGTGTTGGTTACAGCTACCCTGCCCTATAAAAAACGCACACCAATTCTGGGTTTGCTTTTCACAAGAAGCATTGCCTGATGTGAATGATGCCTCACACAAAAGAGCTCTCAGAAAACCTACGAAAAAGAATTGTTGACTTGCATAAAGCTGGAAAGGGTTATAAAAGTATCTCCAAAAGCCTTGCTGTTCATCAGTCCACGGTAAGACAAATTGTCTATTAATGGAGAAAGTTCAGCACTGCTGATACTCTCCCTAGGAGTGGCCGTCTTGTAAAGATGACTGCAAGAGCACAGCATAAACTGCTCAATGAGGTGAAGAAGAATCCGAGAGTGTCAGCTAAAGAATTACAAAAGTCACTGGCAAATGCTAAGATCCCTGTTAGCGAATCTACAATACGTAAAACACTAAACAAGAATGGATTTCATGGGAGGATACCACAGAGGAAGCCACTGCTGTCCAAACAAAACATTGTTGCATGTTTACAGTTTGCACAAGAGCACCTGGATGTTCCACAGCAGTACTGGCAAAATATTCTGTGGACAGATGAAACCAAAGTTGAGTTGTTTGGAAGAAACACAGAACACTATGTGTGGCGAAAAAGAGGCACAGCACACCAACATCAAAACCTCATCCCAACTGTGAAGTATGGTGGTGGGAGCATCATGGTTTGGGGCTGCTTTGCTGCGTCAGGGCCTGGACGGATTGCTATCATCGAAGGAAAAATGAATTCCCAAGTTTATCAAGACATATTGCAGGAGAACTTAAGGCCATCTGTCTACCAGCTGAAGCTCAACAGAAGATGAGTGTTGCAACAGGACAATGACCCAAAGCATAGAAGTAAATCAACAACAGAATGGCTTAAACAAAAGAAGAAAATACGCCTTCTGAAGTTGCCCAGTCAGAGTCCTGACCTCAACCCGATTGAGATGCTGTGGCAAGACCTCAAGAAATAGATTCACACCAGACATCCCAAGAATATTGCTGAACTGAAATTTTAAAGGATCGTAACATGTATAGCTTGGAGGAAAGACGAGACGGGGGGATGTGATAGAAATATTTACATAAATAAAGGGAATCAACACAGTAAAGGAGGAGACTATATTTAAATGAAGAAAAACTAGCAAAACAAGAGGACATAGTATTAAATTAGAGGGACAAAGGTTTAAAAATAATATCAGGAATTATTACTTTACTGAGAGGGTAGTGGATCCATGGAATAGCCTTCCAGCTGAAGTGGTAGAGGTTAACACAGTATAGGAGTTTAAGCATGCGTTGGGTAGGCATAAGGCTATCCTAACTATAAGATAAGGCCAGGGACTAATGAAAGTATTCAGAAAATTGGGCAGACTAGATGGGCCGATTGGTTCTTATCTGCCGTCACATTCTATGTTTCTATGTTTCTATGTTTCTGAAACAGTTCTGTAAAGAGGAATGGTCAAGAATTACTCCTGACCGTTGTGCACGTCTGATCTGCAACTACTGGAAACGTTTGGTTGAAGTTATTGCTGCCAAAGGAGGTTCAACCAGTTATTAAATCCAAAGGTTCACATACTTTTTCCACCTGCACTGTGAATGTTTACATGGTGTGTTCAATAAAATCATGGCAACATTTCATTCTTTGTGTGTTATTAGTTTAAGCAGACTGTGATTGTCTATTGTTGTGACTTATATGATGATCAGATCACATTTTATGACCAATTTGTGCAGAAATCCATATCATTCCAAAGGGTTCACATACTTTTTCTTGCAACTGTATGTATCAAAGAATAGTGCACTCACTGGACTTCTTAAGTAATTCCTATTTTCTGCTTTTATTGAATAGTCAGATCATTTTATAAAGTATTTTCTGAATAATATTGCACGTTATCATGTATTGGTATCATGATTTTAAATGTATTACTATTATAATAACTGAGGTTATTAATGGATGATCCCACATCCCAAATTAAATACTATACTAATTATTATCATATATAGTAGATGGAGATTCATTATGAATTCCGAAGAATTTTGGACAGATCGGTGATAGGTCAAATTCCAGATTCCTGAGCAGAAATTTATCCAAATCACGGACAAACCAAAACATGCAATGCAGAACATGTTCGGTTTTCCAGGTCATAATTATGAATTTCACAAAAAAAAAAGGACGATTGATATGAAAAAGAGATGGTAGATTATATATTACATTATATATTTACCTATTATAAATTTAATAAATATGTTTTTTCTGTTACTTCTCCTCTTTTTCTCTCAATCGGTTACTTGATCTGTGAACCAAATAGCAGGAAGATGCCCCTATCGGTCTACTGCAACATATACACCTAATAGTATGCACACTGATAGCGCATTATCAAGCCCCTCCCCCCCTTTTTTTTTTTATTCGTTTTCTAAATCAGTTTATTTTTTTCTGAAATTCTGATAAAATTTACGTGTCCCCAAAAATTTACTATGTTTACTATGTTTCTGCTGGGCTAAATTTTGACAAGTCTAGTGTTTACCATCATAACTGTGTAACCTTTACGGCGGGACATTGTCCAGTGGTGGCATGTAGATAACAACTCCTGACTATGGCTATAAGTGGGTGTATGTGTGGTATACTTGATCAGGCTATCTTTCAGTCCAGCAGTGTAACCCCATTTTCCCACAATATGTCCTACATCAATAACGTTCTAAAGAATGAAGGTTTTATTATATCTAATCAAAAAAGGCTGGGAAGTCTGCATGCACAACTGAATATCTAAATCGACAAACCTATATTTTGCATACAAATAAGTAAATATGATATTTAATAATGTATGAATGTACTCATTAATATTTAAAACCTCCATTTCAATGCGCTGTATAATGTATACAAACCTTGCCCTACCAGGTATTATGATGTTTCATTTCTCCTTTTGGTGTAAGTGTGCACTGAATAGCATTTACGTAGCTTTGGGATATCCGTGGACATGATTTGTCTGGATAAACACAAAAACAGACTTAATATAAGAAAAAAGAATAACAGCGTCTGTAAGATTCAGAATAGGACAGAATAATGATAATGCTCTCAGACACTACGTGATCATTGGAGATACTGTCTCAGTGGTAATGGCTTTGTTGTAAAAAAAAACCTCTAAATTATATATAAATTAAAGAACCCCTTAGTGTCTTGTGTATAAACATACTATTTCAGCAATCATGGCTACTCACACATAGAAGGTTATCTGGCATAATAAAATGGTACTCAAATAACATGTCCACTGCACATAAGTAATGTTCAGACAAGCTATAAGTTAGAATAAAAACTTACCGTATATACTCGAGTATAAGCCGAGTTTTTCAGCACATTTTTTGTGCTGAAAAACCCCAACTCGGCTTATACTCGAGTCAATTGTCTGTATTATGGCAATTTGCATTGCCATAATACAGACTGGGGGCTGTGGGGGCTGCAGAGAGATGTTACTTACCTTTCCTGCAGCTCCTGTCAGCTCTCTCCTCCTCTGCCGGTCCGTTCAGCTCTTCTGTCAGCTCACAGTGTAAATCTCGCGAGAGATTTACACTGGGAGCTGACCGAGGTGCTGAACGGACCGGCAGAGGAGGAGAGAGCTGACAGGAGCTGCAGGAAAGGTAAGTAACATCTCTCTGCAGCCCCCACAGCCCCCTCCTACACAGTGCCCATCCACTGGACCACCAGGGAAGGAGAGCCCCCCTCCCTGGCCAGCTAGCAAGCAGGGAGGGGGGACGAAAAAATGTGTATATATATATATATTAATAATAATAAAAAAATAAAAATAATAAAATAAAAATAATAATAAAATAAAAAATAATAATAAAATACAAAAATAATAATAATAAAAAAATTTAATGAAACAAAAAAATATTAAAATAATAATTAAAAAATAAAAATGCCCACCCCCCACCAACGCTCTGCATCGCACTCTGCATTACACACACACATACACACACTGCATTCATACACACACACTGCACTCATACACACACACACAGCACTCATACACACACACAGCACTCATACACACAGCATTCTCATACACACAAACTGCACTCATACACACAGCATTCATACACACACACTGCACTCATACACACACGCACTGCATTCATACACACACACTGCATTCATACACACACACTGCATTCATACACACACACTGCACTCATACACACACGCACTGCATTCATACACACACACTGCATTCATACACACACACTGCACTCATACACACAGCATTCTCATACACACACACTGCACTCATACACACAGCATTCATACACACACACTGCACTCATACACACACACACTGCACTCATACACACACACACTGCATTCATACACACACACTGCATTCATACACACACACACTGCATTCATACATACACACACTGCATTCATGCACACACACTGCATTCATACACACACACACTGCATTCATACATACACACACTGCATTCATGCACACACACTGCATTCATACACACACACACAGCACTCATACACACACACAGCACTCATACACACAGCATTCTCATACACACAAACTGCACTCATACACACAGCATTCATACACACACACTGCACTCATACACACACGCACTGCATTCATACACACACACTGCATTCATACACACACACTGCATTCATACACACACACTGCACTCATACACACACGCACTGCATTCATACACACACACTGCATTCATACACACACACTGCACTCATACACACAGCATTCTCATACACACACACTGCACTCATACACACAGCATTCATACACACACACTGCACTCATACACACACACACTGCACTCATACACACACACACTGCATTCATACACACACACTGCATTCATACACACACACTGCATTCATACACACACACTGCACTCATACACACACACTGCACTCATACACAGCATTCTCATACACACACACGGCATTCATATACACACACTGCATTCATATACACACTGCACTCATACACACTGCACTCATACACACTGCACTCATACACACTGCACTCATACACACTGCACTCATACACACACTGCATTCTCATACACACACACTGCATTCTCATACACACACACACACACACACTGCATTCTCATACACACACTGTATTCTCATACACACACTGCATTCATTATATACACACACTGTAAATAAATATTCAATTAATATAATTTTTTAAGGATCTAATTTTATTTAGAAATTTACCAGCAGCTGCTGCATTTCCCACCCTAGTCTTATACTCGAGTCAATAAGTTTTCCCAGTTTTTTGGGGTAAAATTAGGGGCCTCGGCTTATATTCGGGTCGGCTTATACTCGAGTATATACGGTAATCAGCCATTTTTGAGGTATTGATCCAGTACTTGCTATCATAGGTACCAAAGTCCCAGATAACATTAATGTATTCAATAAAACTAATGTTATCTGCATGTTTATTGGATACTCAAGGATCATACAGTTGACTGAATATGCAGTTAGTAAAATTGCCTTTACACAGGTTAAACTAAAGAATTTTAACCTCTTGAGCCAAAAATGCTAGTAAAAATTCATTAGTACCACATGGGTTGACTAAATAATAAATGTGTAAATAAACTAAACCCATGCCTTCTCATATAATTGTATAGATGCATTAGAGGTTTTTTTTTTTTCAATTTCAGTTCACCACTATACACTGTTAATAAAATAAAGAGAATGTACATTTTTTTTGGTCCAGTTGTCTTAATGAAAAAAAGGTACAATATAAAGAAATTTAGGTGTTCTGTACGATGGGAATGTCGTAATGATCCTATGCCCCAACATGTAGTATTTAGCTAATGTCTAGGCAATGGAGAATAGATAAATAGATGGATGGATAGATGGATAACACATAGAATAGATAATAGACTGGAAAGAGGCATATTACCAGTCCTTAGGAATGACCAGAGTTAATGCTAATTGAAAGAAGAACAGGTTCAAGAATAGTCAGTAACAAACCAAAGTCAAGAAATATAGATGGTAACAGAAAAAGTGAAACAGGCTAAGGTCAAGGATTATAGAATGGAGAATCGTCAGGAACAAGCCAAAGTCAAAAACCAAAGAAACAATTAGTATATAAATGCACTGTCATATTCTACTCAAGGGGTAACCACGACAGGACAATGCATTGATGGGGAGGAGATGTTATATGGCCTGTGTGACTGGTATGCAGCATTTCTGCAATGCCAAATGGGAAAGGTTATCGCAGATATGGCCCAGGTTGTTAGTCATCATAATAATAGGAATTACAATTCCTTTAATAGTACTACTACATTTAAATCAAATATTACTAACAAATAATACAAAATAAATAAGTGTATCACTTATAATACTAAAAATGTAATTTACGTATTGAAGTGGCCTCGTGGTCTCCAATACGTAGGCATGACAACCAGAAAACTTAAAACCAGGATAGCCAAACATTGCAGGAACATTCTAAAAGGGTTTGCTAACCTTACAGTGTCCAAAGATTTCCAAATACACAATAAAAATCATAAATTCCTGACATTTTACGCTATAGATGTCTACACTTTACCATGGAGAGGTGGCAATATTACTAAAGTCCTTGGGCAGTGTGAAATTAAATGGATTTTTTTACCTAAAAACTTTAATCTGTACAATTTTTTTTATAACACATTTTAAAAAAATACTATAAATAAATGTATTTACTTTTTTTATCCTTCCTTATTTTTATCTTATTATTCCTTTCCCATTTCCATTTCATTTCCTCCTCAATTGATTTTTATAATGCTATAGCTGTGTATTCAAATTTACCTTCTGTTTTATACTCATTTTTTATTTTTTTTTTTGTGTTTTTCTGTGCAATATTTGTATTCAATGTACTTATTATATTTTACATATATGATTTAGGTATTGTTTTAGATCCCCTCTGCTATATATCTAGTATTCTGATATTTTATTTTATTTTTATTTTTTATATGAATTACACTTTTTTATTTTTCATTATTTAGTTTGCATCAGACTGTATCATCTATATTAGTCATTATATTAAGTATATTTGTAAACTTTTATTGGTATTTACAAAGATGCTCTTAGATTCAGTTATAACCTTGTACTACTTTGGTGTTTTCTATACCTTTTTACGCTGTTATTTTTCACTAAATTATACGTATTATTTTTTATGTAATATTGTCTATGCATAGATAATATTATTTATTTTTAATAGAAGTTGTTTTAGTGTCCTCTTAATTTTTAATTTTTATTTTAAGGTCTTTAGAGTTAGCTATTGCTCCTCTTATTTCTTTTAGTATATGTGTTTTTCCAGTTTTTTGCCTGTAGAGGGAGCTACTGACCCTTTTATCTTTCTTATACAAATTACCTGTCCACCATTTTTTGATCCCTAGCTTATCCAGGCAGACGCCATTCTGTTGGAGCAAAAAATAAAATAACATTTACTTGGTCATGTGACTATGATGTCACAAAACCGTTATTTTCATAATCCTAACCCTATTTAAACAGCACAGGTGACATTCCCTCTGTAAAAACACTTTTGATAAAGCCTATCCAAGGAGAAACGCGTTATAACGTTTTTATCACACTATTTTATCTTATTATATACTGTATTACTTTTATTATTTTTTAATATTAAAGTACTTTTTTAATTGGACCTAACTTTGCTGTTGTTGGATTGTTTGAAACTTTATCCCTGGTGGGGATCATACCACCCAAGCGCTTTGGATTGAGCAAACCGGAATTTGCTCTTTAGCATGTGAGTAGGTTTAACTTATTTATTTCTTTTTACACTCCTTTTTATAATGTACACTATTGTGGATCTGTTTGTTTATCTCCACATATACATTGATGGAAGATTTATATTTTCACCTTTATCCTTGAGTGGGGATCATACTACTTCAAGCACTGTCAGAGGAGCCAGGTTTTACAGCTCCATTACACATGAGTGCACATTTTATAGGTTTTACTTACCCTTGCTCCATAGCTCTACATACTTCACCATATACAATTTTTATTTATTTTTTTATGAGCATAAACCCTACTACACCTATAATTCCAAGAATTACCTTTGCACTTGATCCATAGGTGGGGATTATTCCGCTCCAGGCTGTATTAAAGCTCCAAAAAAGTGATGACTGAAACGCTGCACCTACCCCCCTGTTTTTATCATAAATAATGCAATGCTTCCCAGCATCATAAGTTGAAGCGAACTTGGAACGACCAGCATCCAGAATGATGCTTGAGCAATGATGGAATGGCAAGCCACTGTGGTCTGCATGTAAAATGTGGCCGTAGTGCCAATACACAGTGTTCTGTGTCAAAGGTGAAGTTAGAGTGACATAACAATGTCACAGGTAACATGCATGACAGTGAATGAAGCATTCTGGGTATAGAAGTATCATTATCAGTTTCCATGAAATAATGATAATAATTGGACACTCACTGTTATTTACTAAAGTGTCAATTAAAAGGGCATTGTGCATTGCAGAACAAAACGATAAACCTAAAACTAAAGATGGCTTGGAGACTAATTCCAGTTTAGCTATTTTGAACAAAAACTTGAAATTTACTTTGAGTTGACTTTAAAATATTGTGAATAACAATGTGTTGTTTTTTTTTTTGGGGGGGGGGGGGAGAGACAACATCTACTAAGATAAATATCTTGTTTCAAAATACGGTAATCTAATTTCCTTGGGTAATGATCCTCGCTCTTCTTTGTGTTATTTTACTGATTTTTCATACTCTTACATTGGGACCAGAACATTCTAATCCAGATAATGCAAGCTTCCTACACTGACCTATACATTTTATTGCTTCACTATAATTATATATATATATATACACATATATATCAAAGAATCTATGAAAATAAAGCATATGGCATTGAAAGTATTTCTCTTACTTTCTTGGTTACTTTTTAAGTAGATTCATGTCTACTGTCAGTACATGTTTTAAACATTTAATTTTGATTTAATTAACTCTTTAACCCCTTAAGGACCAAACTTCTGGAATAAAAGGGAATCATGACATGTCACACATGTCATGTGTCCTTAAGGGGTTAAAGCTTTCTTGCTCAGAACAATATGTTACATGCTGTTTTTCATTTCCAGGCAACTTCAACATTATTAAATCAAGAACTCGGGTCACATTATTTGTAGTTTTGTAGCATCAAAAATATCCCATATGTTTGCTCCAGGCCACCGTAAGGGCTAATTGTACAATCTGACAAAGTATCTGCTTCCTCAATGGCTGAACATATTGTTTTATGTGCAGCAGTTTATTTGAAATGATCAAAACAATTATTGTCTTGAACGTTATACATTACATGTAATGAAACAATCTACTATATAACTGTAGGGTGTGTGTAAATCTAAAGCTGTAATAATGTAATTATTTAGTCGAGATATCTAGGGCTGAAATGAGGTATAAACTGAATGTATACCAAGAAGCGGAAACCACCCAGAATACGTCGAAATATATATAAAAATAGAATGACCTGTATTGAGGCGGATCCTCCAAATATGTGCTCTGTATAAATAAATTAAATAGCTAACATAGCGTAAAATAGTTTAAATTAGGAATATAAATAAATGTGATATGAGTGCACTCACAAACAGATGAGGGAATCAGGCCTTTCACCCACTCAGGGGTACTATGATGAGTATGAGATGTTAGATGTGGTTTTCTTCCAATCAGATATGGAAAGCAAAAGAGTCAAATATAGTGAAAGTACTTTGTAAAAAAATATAACACATTTATTGGTCGCACTTACACTTTAGGATGTAAAAAACAGCATATCTCCAGATACTATGGACCTTTTGGTGGTGTTCCAGAGTAGTAGTACTGGGAGTCCGAGATAGTAATTAAAATATAACAAAACATAAATTAAACAATATTAAATAAAAAAGTTCACAAGAACAAATATCCAACGCGTTTCGTCCGTAAGGATGCTGGACTTCTCCTAGTACCCCTGAGTGGGTGAAAGGCCTGATTCCCTCATCTGTTTGTGAGTGCACTCATATCACATTTATTTATATTCCTAATTTAAACTATTTTACGCTATGTTAGCTATTTAATTTATTTATACAGAGCACATATTTGTAGGATCCGCCTCAATACAGGTCATTCTATTTTTATATATATTTCGACGTATTCTGGGTGGTTTCCACTTCTTGGTATATGTGTATATTTTCTTAGGGGGCTGTGAAGTACACCTGGGATCACTTCCAGTTATACGTCTTTCACCTTTAGTGTATATACTTTCTTTTGTTTTCTATAAACTGAATGTATGGCATGAAAGAGGACTTAACATGGTATAGCTATGTGATCTGACCAGATCTCCAAACATCTACATGATTGTGACTAGTCTTGGAATTGAACATATTGTTTGTGTGTTCTGTTTTGTGCATTTTGTTTAAATCGAAACCTTACCTGGGCTCACGCGCATTCATGGTAAAAAGAGAAAAATACAAAAAGATTTCAAAGTCCAGAGTAGTTGATGCAGTACAATCTGTTATGATGTAAAAGTTAAGTAAATATATAAAAGTTAAACTGGGTAAATCCATTCAACAATACACAAGGGTTTTCACAGTATCAGACTATGAACATACTAGACATACACTTAGTCTTTGTCAAGTAACATCTCTGAGAGTATACATTCATCATCTGTATTTGTGCAGTCTTTCTTCACTGGCTACTTTATTCAATTAGGTTCCATTGTTTCCCCATTTCCCATCATCATCTTGGATCCTGTATCCTGTATACAGCTCTCATACTTTGCCTTTTACATTCTCCTGGTTTCAGTTCCATTTCTATTCCTCTCTGCCCTTTTGCAATGATACACCGACTCATACAGCCTAATTTACAAAAATATTTCCAACGTGCTACATGAAGATGGACATATACCCAGATCCAACTTGGCCTGAAACATTAGGTTAGATATAATGCTGGGTGGTCCTGATAACCAAACACAAACAGCAGCCAATTTCTCTAAAGAAGAAGGTTGACATCTCCATCAGCAAATAAAGAAACAAATATATGCTTAGTTCTTCGTTTAAAATGAGACAACCATGGACATCATTGGCGACTGTCTTCTGTGATACACCCACACATGAGCATTTAACAGTTCCATTCAACTTATGTGAGGAGTGGAACGACAGCTGGTGATGAACTGCATCTACAATAAGTTATAGGATAAGATCAGATCCTAAGAACTAAATTAAGGGCTCCTGTTTTATGGAGCCTCTCTTGGTCAGTAAAGGTTTTGCCTTTCACTGCAGATGGACAATTTCAGCTGTATAACTTTGTAGATAATTATTTTTTGTATATTTTAATTATTTTTTTAACATATGATCTAATTGTATAATTGTATATTAATGGGGATTTTAAGCTATGGTTTCCGCTTCTACAGCTGTCATTGTGTCTTAGTTGTTTAATAAATATTGCTCTCTATATATATATATAATATTATTTCTATTCTAGAATGCTGAATTACAGCACATACTTTTCATACGTTTGTGGACTGCTAATGTAATGTTAAAGTGTATCAGGGAAGAGATGTCAGTTTCATTTGACAAGCTGCTAAGATATCTAAGTAATCCATCCTTGTCTCAGCAGGAAGGCCTCTTACGATTAGGCATGATATTTATAATAATGACATTTACACTGACACACCCATCAATTTTGATGAAGTATGATTTTTATTCTACATAAAAAATATAAAAGATATCCAAAAATACATTCACGAACACACATTTTGTAATATATATTTTGAGCACAGAATGGAATGTTACCAGTACATTTGCAGAAACCCAACTGAAAATGTTCCTCATTTTTATATCAGTAATTTCAAGTAAAATAAAGTCACAGTACAGTTCTGTTTTAAGTTTTACTTCTTCCTTAGTATTATCAAAATTTAACTGACGTACCATAAAACTCCTGTCTATCTTTTTACCAAATCTGTTCATTACTGAATGGACCTGAGAGTACACTGTCAGCATCACTGTATGTCTGGCAAATTAGTGACAGTCTCTCTATGCTCCTACAGCGAGGGACGCTTACTTTATTTAAAATCAGGGATAGAGAGTCATCATTAAACACCAGGCAATTGATGACTGCTGTCAGAGAAGAAGTGGTGGGTCACTGTCGGTCTCTCACTTGAGCGCACAGGGGCGTAGTTTTGCTGTCTTATATCAGTTTAACAGAAAATTGAGTCAGTTTTCATTAACTGTCTCTGACCTAGGCAGTCTGTATGTATCAGTTGGAAGCTTGGCAACTCCCAACACAGGCTAAAATAACATGTATCTCAAAAGGAACCTATCATTTTATACTCAACCTAGGATCATTTTGCTGTTAATTTTCCCTTTAATTAACCCCATTAAGGACACGACATGTCATGATTCCCTTTTATTCCAGAAGTTTGGTTCTTAAGGGGTTAAAGAATCCAAAGTTAACAGAAAAGTGTGATGTCTCTGTACGGATACACTGTATACACGCTATGCTAAAGTGTGTGTCTTGTACTCTTATACAATTGGGTTTATTCCCTAAACCAGAGAATTGATCAGAGTCCTGCAAACTACACGCAAAAATAATCTAACACACCATATAACAGCTCCAATTTCAACACTTTAATATCATAGCTAGAACAATTGTGATACAGAGTGGTTAAAGGGACACCATGGTCACCAAAACAACTTTAGCTTATTGAAGCAGTTTTGGTGTATAGATCGTGCCCCTGCAGGCTGACTTCTTAAATCTCTGCCATTTAATAGATAAATAGTTTTCTTTATACAGCCCTAGTCACACCTCCCTGCATGTGACTTACACAGCCTTCCTAAACATTTCCTACAAAGTGACATCTAATGTTTAAACTTTCTTTATTGCATTGTCTGTTTCATTTAGAATTGCTTATCTCCTGCTCTGTTAATAGCCGTCTTGACCCCACAGGAGCTTTTTGTGTTTGATTAAAGTTCAATTTACAGAGCAGGCGATAAAAAACATATTTTTTTAACCAGGAGAGGTGTGACTAGGACTGAATGGGCAGACATAAAAGTGATTTAACTCCTAAATTGCAGAGAATTGAGCTGTGAGACCACAAGGACATGATCTATACACCAAAACTGCTTTATTCAGATAAATTTATTTTGGTGATTATAGTGTCTCTTTAATTAAACAGTCAAGATAAACAATTTTTGTCTGTATTGTTAGGTTAGTTATATTGGATTTATTATGTTATCACATGTTTACTTATTAATATGAATGTTTTTAACCCTTCTGTCTCCAATATATGTGATTGATCAATTTACAGTCAGGCTATTCACAATTGCCTGTTATTACCTATCTGCTATCTATATCATATTTATATCATATACATGATTATTATGTATGCATCCACTACATAAATGTTTGTTGCATTGTTTGACTTTGTGATAGTAATGAATTGACATTCCTTGTGACGTTTGATTTTCTTTTTTGGATCATATGTCTATATGTCTATATATATATAATATGTATATATAAACAACCATAGTGCAAAATATAAAAATAGAATTTTCAACATTCCAAATCAATACAGAGTGTTCACACAACAGTCGCCATTTTTATGACCCTCCCTTAAGTTCCATAGGTGACTATCCAAGTTTTTTAATCCTTGGATCCTACTGCCTCTTGAATTATGTCATTTTTTTCTTATTAAACTACATATAATGTAGTTTAATGCTCTATTAACAACCACTATCATGTTTCTCTTTGCTCTCATTCAAAGTAAGATTGACACGTGACCCGTGTGGTGGTGAAGTTACTCACAAAATAGAAAGTCAGTCTAATGTAAAGCAGTCAGCTGTAACACTGTAGGAAAAATACAAAATAGCCAGCAGTACAATTGTAATAAAATATCAGAAGAAAAATATCAAATGAAAAATATCAGGAAAAAGGTTCCAGGAGTAAAATAGGAGTATTTTTTATCCCCCAATATTGAAAGGAGTAGGTTGATGGCTACCAGATCAGGCAAATTGTACTTTAAATGCTATTTTATATCATATTATAGTTGTGTGCTGTAAATATACTTCTTTTACGGTACTGTGGTTTTCTACACTATTCTTTGTATATTTTTTATTTGTGTTGCGGGCAAAAAAGCCGTATAGCGTGATAAAGAGCAATATAGGAATAGCGTAATACAGAATGGGAAAAGTCGGTTGAGGTGTGCCAGAACCGACGATGCTGGTAGGCCCGTAAAATAAAGAGGGCCCACCCAAGGTTAAAAAGAGAAGACAAAGAGCTTGTGATTGAGTAGTGGGAGTGGTGGGAGGGACATGCAAATCACTAGAACAAGAATGGTGTGGAGCAAGGTAAGGAGACCCTTTAAGTAGGGAAATCATGCCCCTCCTACAACTACAGGCAAAAGCCTTAATAAACACACACATATATATATATATTTTTTTTGTGCCCAGAATTTCTAATACGTAATGGAATGTAGAAGGAGAAGCAAAGTTGGTTGAGGTGTGCCGAAACCAACGTACGAGTAGGCCTGTAATAAAAAGAGGGCCCACAAAGGTGAATTGTAAATATAGATGGGTGTAGGTGGGTGGGGACAAACAGCTGCACAACAAAGGTAAGTAGGGGGCGTAGGGTTTATATAGGATCATAACTCCTCCCACAAATTCAGGCCAAATGGCCTTCCAACATATATAGTGTAGATTGGATTAGTCAATCTACTTTTTCTGGCTATTCTCAGTCAACCTGCACCTTTCACTTTCAGGAACATCTTCTGCTATTTATGACACTCCATTAACCCCCCTTCCTCCCCTTCTCTAACATCAGCTATTTTAAGTGTTAAACTTAAAACTTAAACGTAAGATTGATCAGAATTGCTTCTCTCGAAAGCTTGTCTTTGAAATCTTATGTTAGTCGAATAAAAAAAGGTATAATTGCTTAATGCAATACCCTGGTATTTTGGCTATATATATATATATATATATATATATATATATATATATAAATATAGAAAGTAATCTTGCACTCCATATAGAAAAAATACTTGCCTGGTGCTTGTCAAGCCAAAATGTAGATAGGTAGAAAATGATAGCACTCCCAGGACTCCAATTTAAGATTTAACTTTTAATTTATTAGTAAAATAAAAAGATCGACGTTTCAGTCTGCCATTTGCAGACTTTCATCAGGACTAACACATACACAACTGGTGCACACATATATACAGAAATAAAAACCAGCAATCAACTTACCCACCACCGGAATACACTCCCCATGAATCTGTATTCCGGCCGATCACGTGACGTGGTAATGACGCCGACGCCACGTGATGACGTCACGCACGCACACGTGACCGACGGCGGAACCCGCGCGTTTTTCGAACCGGACAGACAGGGAGTGGGAGTGTATTCCGGTGGTGGGTAAGTTGATTGCTGGTTTTTATTTCTGTATATATGTGTGCACCAGTTGTGTATGTGTTAGTCCTGATGAAAGTCTGCAAATGGCAGACTGAAACGTCGATCTTTTTATTTTACTAATAAATTAAAAGTTAAATCTTAAATTGGAGTCCTGGGAGTGCTATCATTTTCTACCTATCTACATTTTGGCTTGACAAGCACCGGGCAAGTATTTTTTCTATATGGAGTGCAAGATTACTTTCTATTTTTGTATCTATAGCTCAGTGGCTTGAGCTGACCTTCTATGCACCCTGGAATATATCTATATATTTTTTCTATAAATATTTTGTGATATTATTCAGTTTCTGGTTTAGACCACTATTTACTGAAATATACGGCATATGCTTTTTCTTTTTCATCTATGGAAGATTTTTTTTCACTTGCTGGGGGTTTGTCTGACCAAGCAGAAACATGGCAATACAGTGAAGATGATGCGGAGAGGATTCGCTGGGCGGAATCTACTACAGAACTGCCTAACACTACGTCCCTGAGGGACATTTATTTTGAATTGTTACGCCTGAGAAAACGTGAAGTCGATTTAGACTTGCATGGCCTATTTCTATCCGAATATCATAGGAAGTTACAGATCCCTAGAGGGTTTCGTGTGAGGAACATCCCCACTATTGGAAGGTTGAAACCACAGGTGTGCAGGAGATGGATCTCCGTTTTAAATAAATGCTCTTTAGACTTAATGCTCATCATTATTGAAGATGTGAAGGAGGATCTTATACAGATCAGAAGAAAGATATCTGAGTTGGAAACCAAACAAGCGGTACTATTATCAGCAGTGGAATCTGCACCGACTCTATTAAAGCTAAATGAAAACATCAAAAATTATAAAACAGACCTGGTAAGATTCAAAAGAGAAAAACAAGACAAAGTAACCACAGATTATAAGGAGCACCGAGTGTACAGGTGGCTGAGTGGGAAGAACGATCAACCATACTTTATAAAGAAACGGAGACCCATTAGAAAGCCTAGACAGTATACCATTGATAAAACCTCTGGTGAATCTACGTCCGAATCGGAGTACCCTCGTGAACAAGGATCTACACGACATCATGGTGGTGCGACTGGCACATCACAACCTTTTTTAGGGACATCATCATCAGAGGACACGGGTATACGGACACGCTATCAGAGCAGACACGGAGGGGCAGGCACAGACACATTACAAGACGTGGGCAGCAAGGGCGTACCTTTTGGGGGAAGAGGCAGACCCCCCCGCCAGCAGAGGTAGCCCCTATCTTTAATTTATCTTCAAGAATTCTATCAACAGATGAAGTGAGCCTATTAAGCAAGGGACTATCTTTTGTCCCCACCTCTAAACCAAGTCCATTAAATTGGGAGGTGGAATTGTACAAATTCGGCCGCTCATTAAGGCTGAAGGATTTTTTCAAGGCTAAACCCACTGACTACTCTACTCAGTCTGCTCAATTTAGGAAGAAGAGTACGTTCGATCCCATGCCCAATCAGGCTTCTATTAAGACGTTTCTGCGTTCAGTACACAAAGAGTCATCTGATTATCTGAAGGAAAGTCCCCCACACCACTCCAACTGTACACAGAAGGATCGAGCAACAATTAAGTCACTGGCTACTGACAAGACCATCGTCATTAGGCCAGCTGACAAGGGTGGCGGTATTGTCATTCAAAATTACTCCAATTACCGCTCCGAAATTTTGGGACAACTCTCTGATCAATCGACCTATCTCAGATTGCCAAATGACCCTACGGAACAGGTGATCCATCTGATTGAAACTTGCTTATTACGAGGCTTGCACTCCAATCACATTTCTATGGAGTTATTTTCATACCTGCAGTCAACAGCACCTAGAACTCCAGTGCTATATACACTGCCCAAAGTGCATAAGAACAGAGAGACACCACCTGGACGCCCCATTGTATCTGCAATAGGGGGCGTATTGGAACCATTGGCCAAATGGTTGGACCATCTATTCAAGGAAACTATAGAACATCTCCCAACATGCATTAAAGACACTCCAAGCTTCATTAAGCGGCTGTCCGACATGTGCCTACCCTCTGAACCCATAGTCCTAGTGACTTGCGATGTGAAAAGCCTATATACAGTTATACCGCACCAAGAAGGTATTGAGGCGATGAGATCTATTCTAGCCACGTCCACATACTATACTGGTCCTCCAATAGAATTCACATTGGAAATACTGGACATTGTCCTATCTCAAAACTATTTCAGATTTGAATCTGAATGGTACAGACAAATCGCTGGAACATCCATGGGTGCTGCTATGGCACCCATGTATGCCAATGGTTACATGTTCAACTTTGAGACTAACTACATCTTGGAACCTTATAAAGATCGTATCCTATTATATGTCCGCTATATCGATGACATATTCATGCTAGTGAAGGGGGACCCAGTGGAAGTGGAACAGATGATTACACAGATCAACTCTTGTACGCCTAATATAGAACTCACGGCGGTGGTGGATGCATCTTCAGTGGACTTTTTGGATGTCAGGGTAACACGTGTAGACTCCAGTCTGGCCTACACACTATACTCCAAACCCACGGATCGCAATATGCTATTACAAGCAAATAGTTTCCATCCGACGGCATTGAAAAACTCATTACCTTATTCTCAATTTCTCCGAGTGCTGCGAAATAATTCTAATTTTAACAACGCTCAAGAACAACTCAAGAATATGTGGCACAAATTCCGTGAGCGGGGATACAGTGGCTATGTGCTACAGAAAGCCCTCAATAGATGCCTTACATCCAGTGACATCTCATCTTCCATGACTCAGCCCAAGAGACTGGTGTTCCCCACTACATATACTACGTCATCATCGAAATTCAGGGACATCATCCATGACAACTGGAGAATATTAAGAAATGATGTCACACTACCAGCCATTTTCCAACAACCACCAATGATCTGTTACAAAAGAAATAAAAACCTGAAAGATCTACTAGTAAAAACTGACCCTACACACTGTTACCTGAAGGATAAAACGGCACAGAACCTAGGTTGCTATCGCTGCCTTGGTTGCGTAACCTGTGGACACATGATCCCAGGTAAAACTTTCACCCATCCACACACAGGCACCAGTTATCGAATTCAACACCGTCTAACGTGCACTAGTGACTTCGTGGTCTACAAACTAGTATGCCCGTGTGGGCTTACTTATATCGGAAAGACCGATCTACCCTTGAGAGAAAGAGTACGGAATCATAGGTCAAGCATTAGGACGGCATACAGGGACAACAAATCCGAGCTACCGGTTGCCAAGCACTTCCTCGAATTAGGACATACTCTCCCATCTATGAAATTGATGGCTATCGACCAGGTTCCCATGCCCAGGAGGGGTGGCGACCGCAAAAAGATGCTATTACAGAGGGAGTTATACTGGATCAGGACATTACAAACTGTCCACCCCAACGGCTTAAATGAAAAGTATTCACTGTCTGCTTTTCTGTGAGATACTCACTCTAACACTAGCTGTGGTGGGAGTTTGGTACCCATCCAATGGATCCAGGTACCATCTCTATGGCTCAGCGTGTTAGGATGTAGAGGTTCTCTGTAAGGCCCGGTACACCAATGTGCACTATCTGCGGCTATTATTCCTTAGTGTCATTGCCTACTAAGGCTGTACCCAGTACATTTATGATCTCGGTATAGTCTAAATACCCTGCTTTAGAACCTAGATTACTGGTTAGTTACGCAGTTGGGTACTTTTTGTATGGTATTTGTTCTTTTTTACCTATTTGTACATCTATGCACCCTGTGGAGGCAGATTTGGGGGAAGTGATGCCCACCCTGGGGGATAGGCATACACCCTGACTTCTCTGCTAACTAGGGTACTGCTCGTTCCCCTAATATTTGTGTACAGAGTATTGTGTTGTATATATTTGGGGAGATATATCCTCCCACTATACAACTCTTTATTTGCTCTAATTTCTACTTGGTATATATCTTTGACTTTTGCTGTGGCTTTCTCTTTTTCCTATGGGTTGTAATATAATTGGATATGGATACATAGGCGTTTGATGTATGACAGTCAGTGCCATTATTTACCCTACAATATTTAGATGGAGGGCATTTGATACGTTTCTCTTGAGCTCAAGCAAGCTATAATCATTATTATTATGCAATTTTTCTTTATTTTTTCTGTATTTTTCTTGTTTTCCAGTTCCTCTCTGGTTTGATTCATATGCCTGCTTTGCTTGGTCGTTAAATTTACTGATAAGCCTGTTCTGCCTTTATATTTAGTACTTTATGTACATAATTGACCAATGACTAAATGTATATTATATATTTTGATAAATGGATTGGATTAGGCAGATTGTGGTGGCTACAATCTATATACATATTATGCAAATGTCCCTCGAGCAGTGTTTATGTTTATTTTAGTTGCTATGGACACTCTGGTCGCATAGCAACAATCTCCCCATGAATCTGTATTCCGGCCGATCACGTGACGTGGTAATGACGCCGACGCCACGTGATGACGTCACGCACGCACACGTGACCGACGGCGGAACCCGCGCGTTTTTCGAACCGGACAGACAGGGAGTGGGAGTGTATTCCGGTGGTGGGTAAGTTGATTGCTGGTTTTTATTTCTGTATATATGTGTGCACCAGTTGTGTATGTGTTAGTCCTGATGAAAGTCTGCAAATGGCAGACTGAAACGTCGATCTTTTTATTTTACTAATAAATTAAAAGTTAAATCTTAAATTGGAGTCCTGGGAGTGCTATCATTTTCTACCTATCTATATATATATATATATATATATTTATATTTATATATATATGTATATATTTGACCAGCTGCAAAAACATAAAAATAAAAAATGGACTATTCAATTTACTGCCATTTTAATATAGATATATATATATAAATATATAAAACAGGAGGCGCTTATATACCAGTGTAACCTTTCTGTAGGTTTTTGAGGTTGCTAACTTTGTGATGTACACTGCACACATGCATTCGCCTGGATGCTCAAAACCAATAATTGTGTTTCACCCAAAATCAATGGGAGAAACACTGCATGTTGAAATGAATGGAAGCCAATCACAATGTTTCCATACACAGAAGCAATTGCCATTAGTTTTAATGGGGTAGAGACGGCCCATGTACTAAAACAACAACATGCAGGTGTTTACTGCAGGCTCTAAACTCTTTAACAACAACAAAAAGGGAAAGGGAAAGCTACGGAATATGTAAAGAGAGAGATACAATTCTCCTCCTGCTACATTTGTAGCATGCAGGTCTTTTACAGAAAGCAATTATTGCAGGATTGCCTACAAATATATTACGTATCAAAATATAAACTTTGATAGACCTTTTACAATTTCCATTAATAAATGTAGATGGAATGGGTGTATTTATTATTTAATGCTCAAAATCAAATGCAACCCATCCTCTTAATAACCTGCAGAAACCAAGGGAAAAGGGCATGCTAACATAACCGTACTGTAGTGGGAATAATATATAAACTTGATGGAATTCTACCATCTATGTAAGCAAATTAAAGCTGTGCTCCTGTGGTGCTTTTATGACAGATCAATATATTTAAATCTCCATTTTCCTTCACAAACAAATTATTTATCTATAGGAACAAAGTTACCACACAGGAGAGGATGTGGCAATAAAACAAAAAAAAAATAGGCCGTTGGTTCATATATTTAAAATAATATTATTAGAGTACATAAAATAGCTATTCAATCTTAATAACATGGGACACTGAATATTCACAAACAATTCTACTATATCATTCCAGGTTACAGTGAAGTCACATTTAGGATAGTGGTTCATAATGCTGGAGTATTCAATGTTTATTAGAAAAATATGTCATATCACTCACTGATCTGCAGAGCATTTTCTTTTATTGCAAATTGACTTTGGTTGCGTCAAACTTTAGAAAGATTTTCATACCTTTTATATGCATGGCAGTGTCTTTGTTTATATATTTTTTTATTTTTTATTATTTTTTAATGCGATTTTACTATGAGAAAAGAGTTAAAAAGTGTTTGTCAGTTCACGCAAAATAAAAGAGAAGAGATTACATTAAATTATTGTAAACATTTGTAAAAACGTCACCTTCTTTCCATTTGATGAAAATTTGTCGGTATAAGTAGATTAGACACAAGATTGCAGACAAATGGATCCTTCTTCTTGTAGACACAAGATTGGCCTAGATTTAAGCCCAAATTTCATATGTTGGATAAAATAATCTACATTGATTAATAGAAATACCTTGTTCTGCAAAATTTGTATTTTGAGACTAGCGATGGGTGAAAAATCACATTTGAGCAGAAACTTTCCAGAGCATTAAACTAGACATGTGCACCAGTGAAATTTTCGTTTCGTACGAATGATAATCCCGAATGCACACTGTCCTTTAAATTTGAATATAAAAAGCAGTATCTTGCATAGAAGTGTTAGAGAGTTTTGGTAAGAGTACGTATAACCAATAGTTATAGCAAAAACAATTAGGCTGTGCTACTGATCTAAATAACTACTTTTTACACATACTCTTACCGTACTCTTTACACTTTTATACAAGAAATATTTATATCCAGTTTTAAATGACAGCCAGTGGCTGCTCACTGTCATTTCAAACTAAATATAAATCAGTATGTAGGTCACTATGACCCCCATATTGATAAAAGGGAGGTTAAATCCTCCCGCATGCCCCTACTCATGAATAAAACTACTAGTTACAGGTCCCCAAGCCCCTAGTCACTCCCCCCCAATAAAAATACCCTACCTACCCTCCTCACCGTAGTAATAGTGAGGGGGGCAATAAAGTAACCCTGTAAAATAAAATTTCATACATACCATTTTGATGTCTTCTTTTCTTTCTTCAGACAAAAAAGGCAAAGGGAAAGCAGGAATTTAACAAGAGTTGAGGTCACAACATAATAAATCACTCCCAAACTGCTAGCATTAAGTCAATCAACAAATCTTCTCCTGTAAATGAACATGCATGCAATAATACACAAGGTCATACAAGAACATAGGTGGGGAGAAAGGGCAACCTTAAAGGAACACTATGGGCGCCCAGACCAAGGAAGTTTAAAAGTTTCAATAAAGTGGTGTGGGAGCAGTGGCCCTCTCATATTCATCCCGCAATGTAAAACATTGCCAATCTGCAGGGCTAAACACATCTCTAGTGGCAGTCTTCCTGACGGCAACTAGAGTGTGCTTCTGCTCTGTGACCGAGTCAGACTCAGCTCTATAACATCTGATGTCGTCATGCATTGCATGAGGTCATTGAGCATCCTCTAATGGTTATAATAAAGAAGAACTAGATTAAAAGTTTTGCTATGAAGAGCATTTGGTCGAAGGAGTGTGGATCTTCCAGCTCATGAGCTTCTAGTCCCCAATGCTTTTCTACGACCGGCACTAAATTGAATGAGAAGACAAAGAAGAGAAAGCCTCCAGGAAGAATATGTTAAATGTATTTTAAAATTAAATGTAGGGGGGCCCTGAATAGGGAATAGAACACTATAGCATTAGGAATGCATGTGTGTAACTGTAACTGTTATTGCGTGCTTGATGTAGACATTAAGGAAAGGGACAGATATGACATTTAAAAACAGGATTACACCACTATGTTTACTGGCACATTAAGGAACGTGCAAAGCTTGTGTATATCAAATTGTGTGTTTTAGTATATTCTCTTTCGGTGCTTTCAGCTTTAAAGAATCCATACAAGAAAGATAACTGCTTAAAGTAATTTCTAATCATTTTTGTATTCCAAACATAAAAAAATAAAACAACAATAAAACCACTGAGAGCAAAAAAAAATGCTTCGTGATAAAACAAAATATTGAAATTGGATTTTTCTTTTATATTTTCCGTTATGTTTCCTTAGCCTGAACAGAGGCACAATCCAACTGTTAGTTTCCTGATTTGGGTCCAAGTTGCCTGGCAGAGAATGATAGTGAGTCTATTAATCTCAGAGCTGCTATAAATCTTTAAGCTATGTGTAGCTTCTTCAGAATGTGACGAGAATGCAACCTGACCAAATTCCTGTTTTCTGCTTTCTATTTTTTTCTTTATAATGATGATGATTTAATCTCCCTTATCAATTTTTTGGGCCGATAGGGAGTGCAATATAAATGAAAGCGCGCAACTTTCTCACAGAAAGGGTTGATTATGTACAAAAAGTTAATAAAACGACCCACAAAACCTCTCTTGCAATGTGTAACATTACAAGCCTTCTTCTATGTTTTTATCTTGCCTCCGTATCAGCAAATTTTTGAATTTTGGATGGAGTTTTGTCTTCTTTCTACTTTTTTAACCCCTTGCAGACCATACAGAGTATTAAAAGAACACTTAATGCACCCATACATGTTAAAGGAACACTATAGTGGCAGGAATACAAAACTGTATTCCTAACACTATAGTTTCCCTCTGCCTCCATGGTGTCCCCCCACCCCTGTCATGAAAGAGTTCAAAACCCTTCCATTCACTTATCTGATTCCAGCGCTGAGGTCCCTTGGCGCTGAATCTGGATCCTACCTCCTGCTACGGCAGTGATGGGGGGCTCTAATGCGCATGTGCGGTGACCACCTTGCACGCATTAGGGCTTCCCCATTGGAAATCATTAAAGCAGTGCTTTCGTTTGTGGGCTTTCTAGATACTGGAAATCCTTATTCAAAATGCAAGGGTGTACAATGTCGTTCCACGGAGTAAAATCTCTGGAATACAGACACTAGAGGAGGCATTAACCCTGCAATGTAATTGTTGCAGTTTCTTAGAAATTGCAATAACTAACATTGAAAAGTTAAGGGGAAAGGGGCAATGTCTATAGTGCTATTATTTAATATGCCTGGATTGTCTTTGTGGGATTATCGCTTGATAGAGTAAAGAGGACTCCCACAATATATTTTCAAGTCTATGCTTCTAATTATGTAAAAGCAGCAATGATCTAATAATGTTTACAGTTTAGAGAACTTTCAGTAAAATGCATAGGATCTGTTTTTATAACTACAGTTAACATATTAGGGATATTATTAATATCCCTAATTTCTCTTTTGATTTAAACAGAACTGCTACTTCTCTAAAAACGAAACCATTGAAGAAAGCATTGATTTAAACATTTATTTAATGTGATCTTCCATTTTCTTTTAACTGTGGATTAACTACTTAGCAAATTACGTAAGGAATAATTGACGACAGCCCGTTGAATTATTAGAAAAATAATGCACACCCGAGGTGGTAATGCGGTCACGACGCAAAGCGGAGTGGCTGTTACACCTCGGGTGTGCATTATTTTTTCTAATAATTCAACGGCCTGGAGTCAATTATTCTGCTTATACTACAGTTTCCACACCTTGAAACATTGTTCAGATGATGTATTTCAAGACTTTTGTCAAGTTTTTGTCATTAAATGCTCTTGTATGTAGGACTAATTTCTTACGCAACTGTAATGCAGTCATACCTGTCTGGAACTACTTTAGCCGTGCGTCTCCCTGAAAATAATGCACACCTTAGAACCAATCAGATTGAAGCATTCAACGGCCATGTAGTATAATCTATGCTTATTGACAGGTTAAAGTGCCATTGCCTTTATCAATGATCCACAAGGAGCCAAGTGCTTAACTCAAGAAAATATTCAAATAAATTTGTCTAGATTTCTATATTTACAATTTTTTTTTTTTAGACCACAAATACATATATGTTTAATAACAAGAAAAAGGAAACTCAAAAGGCTGGAAAGTGGGGGGGGGGGGGAGGAAAAGACACTCCCGTATCCCACTGCCGAGCCTCCAGAGTATAGAGGTCACCTGGACTGGTTAAAAGGGGGTAACCCTGGAAATTGTAGAAAAAAGGAAGAAAAAAAAAACCCAAAAGGGATGTCTTATATAAAGACCGCCCAGAGGGTAAATACCCAGTCCAATCTCAACAGTAGTGTAGTTGCCAAAACAATAAAAAAGCTTTTATTGAAATCTATTAAAAACCTGGGTTATCAGTGATGGACAGAATAATATAGGGAGAAATATGTATGGTAGGAACAGGGCTAGTCAAGAGCCTAATAGCCAAAAGGAACCCTCACAAAAAACGGAGAGGGGATAGAAGGCAATATGTACCCCCATACATAACTCAGGTAACAAAGCAGTAGGAGAGAACAGGGAAAGGGAGAAACACACACTCCCAACCAAACAGTAGTGCTATGCTAATACCCTATCTCCTATAAAACACCTTCGTGGGTGTTCTAATCTAAATGCTGTCATAACATCTGAAGCCCCAGGTTACACACACATGCTAGAAAAACATAAATGAAAAGGTGCTCAGAGCAAAGTGCTCAAAGAGTATTAAAAACACAGAAGAACCCGACGTACGTTTCGGCGTGACCACACGCCGTCCTCAGGGGTATCAGCTGCTGATAGGAGATAGGGTATTAGCATAGCACTACTGTTTGGTTGGGAGTGTGTGTTTCTCCCTTTCCCTGTTCTCTCCTACTGCTTTGTTACCTGAGTTATGTATGGGGGTACATATTGCCTTCTATCCCCTCTCCGTTTTTTGTGAGGGTTCCTTTTGGCTATTAGGCTCTTGACTAGCCCTGTTCCTACCATACATATTTCTCCCTATATTATTCTGTCCATCACTGATAACCCAGGTTTTTAATAGATTTCAATAAAGGCTTTTTTATTTTTTTGGCAACTACACTACTGTTGAGATTGGACTGGGTATTTACCCTCTGGGCGGTCTTTATATAAGACATCCCTTTTGGGGTTTTTTTTCTTCCTTTTTTCTACATATATGTTTAATGTAGTGGATAAGAAAATATTAATACAAACATGTTCCTGCTAAATGGTAAGTGTTACGTACCGAGAGTTTTATCTATAAAACTGTTTTTCCAAGGTTTCATGATGAGGTTAATTAACATATATAGTTATAACCAGTATGCTTTGAAGGTTACATAATTATTCAGGCCCCACAAGCTGTGAATAGACAATGAAAGAAATGTAATTGGCCAAAACATCCAAGCCATTCAACCTTGCTGCTTTGAGATGTGAAAACCTTAAAGGAACACTATATTGTTAAATATACAAAGCTGTTGTTTTCATGCCTGTCGCGTCCTGTTAGTAGCAAATGTAGCACTTGCTAATTACCAAACCAATTGCCCACTATCAGATTTTTAGTAAGTAAAATATCGTGCATATATTGTGGTATCCAAAATGTTAATAGAATATAAAGGAACACATTTGTAAGCATATTGTTTTGACTTTCTTGGTATTTACTGCTATGCCAATCATCTACAAATATGCTTCTGAGTACATGTACAGAACCACGTGGGCTGCAGTCAGGCATTTAGTGTAAATGATAACTTAAAAATGGTGTAGTAGTAAACAAAAATAGCACGCCACAAAACTAATGTTTAATAACATATATGGTCCAGTTACAGTTTAAAAACTATACCCATACTTTGTGCAATGTTCAGTTAATTACTAAATTTTCAAAACAAAGAAAAAACAGATTGTGTATGTTCAAGCAAAAAATTATTTAATTCAGGCAATTATAACACCAATGTGGCAAGTGTGAAAATGTGCAGAGTGGTTAATAAACATATTGAATATATGAATCTAATAATATCAGAAATGACAAGCTGTGAAGATATGGTGTAAGCTGCCCTCCTTCTTTGGGACAAAGCTGCCTGTTTACCATCAGAGTTTGAAATACAACTTCTGCATTCAGAAGAAAAAAGGGACAGTTACACATATGGGGCAGGACACTCATGCTTGGACATTGAGAGAGAAGAGCAGACTGGTGAACATATGGATCTATTTCTGTTAATGAAGAACTAGTGCAAGAACCAAAAATGCCTAATCCAGAATGCATTTAAACATCAAGTTTAAGCTATTACAGTGTAACATAATTTGGGTTTATATATATATATATATTTTTATTTAATTTTTTTTTCTGCGTGAAGGCACGCAAACTCTGTGTGAGCCTTCGTGCTATATTTGTATTTTAGGTTATCTTCTAAAGTACTTTTTTAAATAGTGAATCGCATTGTAAGAACAGGTTGTAATGCAAGTTATTCAGTCTCATAAACATAAGTATTTTCTTTTTTATGTTGTAAAAACCAAAGAAAAAAAAATGTTACTTGCGCTTTTTCCTTAATCCCTATGTATATTTATAAGTATTTTCTTTTTTATGTTATATATTTTTAATATTATTTTTAATATTAAAATGAATCATTTTTAATATTAATATTTTCTCATATTTAATACAAATGGCATGTCGGCAAGATGTCACATGACCATTACATATTAACGTTTGAGTGAAGTGCACATTTCTGGGATCATTCAATTAACATGTCACATTCGCCAATGGTACTCACCTGTCCCAGGGCATCCACAATGCCCTGGAGGTCAGTCTGCAGCGGTTATAGTGCCTGTGGCTCCCTGGTCTGTTCTACCTGTTTGTAAAGAGTTAGGCAGTCACATGCAAGGTTTAAAACTTACTATGTAAAAGTATAAAGGAAAAAACCTAGGTGGGTCATTGTGAATTGTGAAGATATGAAATAATTAAGAAAGGGTTAAACTGGAAAATATACTGCAAACTGTACAGGAAAAATGGGTTTGGACAAATGAATAATATTTAAAATTATTTGAAGTAAAAGCAAAGTCTGTAGAAATGAAATGTAAAAGAGTGTAGAAAATAGTGCATTTGATAATAATGGTGAAAATGAAAATGCAATATACAAAGCATATCTTATTATTGTTCAGCAGAGGAAAAGGAATTTACAAAGGATCATGCATGACAAAATGGCACAATGAGGTGAATTAAATTATTAAAGGATACACACATACTGAGTTATGTGAACTTAATAAACAGTACAAGAAAAGAACAAATGTACCTTGAGCTGAGTGAGTATTACAAATTTATGACGGTGGTGCTGATGTTATGATTTTAAATGCCTCCCAAGCCATGGGTATGGAACAATTTACTTTAAATCTCCAAGTTGTCCTAATGTGTTTTATACCCCACCTCCTACAGACTGTAAGCTCATTTGAGCAGGGTCCTCTTCAACCTATCGTTCATGTAATTGTCCTATTTATAGTTAAATCCCCCCTCTTATAATATTGTAAAGCGCTACGGAATCTGTTAGCGCTATATAAATGGCGATAATAATAATAATAATATTGTTAGTCAGATTTTCACGAGTACTCTAAGAGAATATGTGTCACTGCTTGATATGCTCAGGCATGATTTGTTTAGTGTGTTTCCTTCACTTGTAGATTTAGAGCCAATGATCTCCTAGATTATTAATGAATATGTAATCAATAGGGTATTAATTCGTGTGTGGCTGGTTTGAATGTATCTAACTGGGAGCGACCTAATATGGAAGATTTTAATATAAGCATGTTAATGTAATCTAAATAAATACAATAGAGCAAATGAAATCATCAATGCTTTACAGAAAACTAATTTTTCCCAGATGACCAATTGGTTGGCAAAAATAGAAATATTCTAATAGGAATCCAGGTGAAAAGCAGGTGAGAAAGGAATGCTACATGAATAGCAATTTACAGAGATCTAGAAGTCACCAGAGGTATAAAAGTAAATTGTGGCTTTACCAGGGTCACCATAAGGAGGGTACAGGCATTACTCTAGTAAAAGTCTCGTTCAAGTCAGGAGGGTTGTAGTGTGTCTGAGAGTGAGTGATTGTACCTGGAGTAAGTGTATCTGGTCACCTCCCCGCAGTGCATATCTATGGGTAGTTCAGTGGGCATATGTGTGTGTATGGCAATGCATGTGTGTGTCTGGGATGAATATCTATATCTGTTTGTTCCTGGAATGTTCATTGATGTATGTATGGAATATGTGAATGGGGATATGTGTGTCTCTGTAAGTACATGTGAATGCTTGTATGCACATGATAGAGAGAGTCGTTTGTTAAGGGGCCCTAAAATGTCTGTTCTCAGCTCTAGGCTTAACCTGTTAAGAGCAGACATGATGAAGGAATGGATGGCATTCGATC
Organism: Pelobates fuscus; assembly: GCF_036172605.1. Taxonomy (NCBI): domain Eukaryota; kingdom Metazoa; phylum Chordata; class Amphibia; order Anura; family Pelobatidae; genus Pelobates; species Pelobates fuscus. The sequence goes on from NC_086329.1 coordinate 6,287,806, forward strand.
AGCAAACCTGAATAAAGAATAGAAATCTCTTTATAATGAAAATAGTGAATATGTAAATTCTCTGCCAACTGACCAGACCAAACAAATGACCGAATTGATTTTTTTCCCCCAGATGTGAATTACACAGAAAAGAATTGTCGATGGAAGCCCTCACCATTATTTAAAAACTGGTGGGACTTCTGTGGTGCAACCCAACTACACCTCTCAGGGATGAACAGACCGATCTAGATAAAAATGGAAGAAGGATATCAGTAATACCATTGACCAATACAAAAGACCTAGTGTAATAGATAGATCAGGTGGGGGGAGCACAAGGGCATTTTTATCCACTAATGCTGGCCATATAAGTGATAAATGTAATACTTTTTCCATCTTTCCAAAATAGATTCACACTTCACCATATTGAATACAACCTGGATTTAAAATGCCCCTTTCTTTAGATCCAGACAATACATGGTAGTATGCAGTTTATATTTCCATTACTGTAGTAATTCGCAAACGGAGTATACCGCACTCACACTTAGGAATCCAGGTGCTTATCAGAGCCAGGTTGGCAAAACCCAGTTTAGTAGATAAATTAAATTGGATCCAGGCACTCAGGATTGCTGCAGGAAGGCAGGTTTATTGGAACAACAAGTGCTACGTTTCGGCCTACACAGAGGCCTTTATCAAGCTATCACCTCAGTGTCACAATACTCTATGTAAAGAGTGTCAACCATAACCGCAATGAAAAAATTATGTGTAAAATGAATCAATTAAATAAAACCAAATTCATAAATATACATATTCCGGTGCAAAAACAGTGCATTTCTCATTATTAAATTCCTAATAAATTATAAAGTTCATCCATGAGAAAGAAACAAGAAAAGAAAAAGTAAAAGAGAAGGAAAAATAATCAATATAGCTAAATAAGGATGCGTGCAGCGACAGCCCCATAGTTACATCCACCTGAAAGGATTCCAAAACAGGATGTCCAGATATGGTTATGGAGACTACCTGGTAATTTGCCAACCAGGCAAATAATAAGAATACAATTCAGCATCTCTTATCACTGTAACATCGTTCTGGTACTCATAAAAGATACACCCTTTTTTTCTTACAACAGCTAGGCATTATGATGGATACAGAAATGAAATTTGCTTGTAAAAAATACTATTTTCTATTATCTTCTTGAGTTTTCATCTTGCAGGTAATATATGTATCTATTGATCTGTTTATACATTTTGTACTTTAAATATGTTTTACCTAGCAATAAATGCACAACTACCAGCTCTTACTGATACTGGAAAAGTTGATTACATTATTGATATAGAAATAAAAGACTCCATGCTATTGGCAGCAATATGTGATATGAAGAAGTATAACTGATATGATTCATTATGATTTTGTTTGTTCTGCCTTTTCTACTGCAATGGTTTCTTAAAACAAGTAAAATACTTACCTCCTAATAAAGCCTCTGTGATACTCACAAATTGATGTCAAATTATTTCTTACAACACACGTCCTCTACAGACAAAACTCTCTGATTTCTATCTTACACTTATTGAGTGATCCGGGCTGCTCTAAACTGAGGGAAAATGGTTGAAAACATATAATATTTAACCTACTCTCTCTAGATAATCCTGTGAACTCTTTGGTTTACAACCGCTAAGGACCCATTGCATGGAAATAACACATAACTGTCACAATATAGAAAGAACCCAAATCTGTTTCACAACAGAGAACTATATCATGTGTATCACCAGTCCTTAGAGTGCCCATGTTTACTGTAAGAATGTTCAGAGAGATAGACAAGTTAATGTGTAGGAGGAAACAGAGTAAATGGTAAACAAGCCAAATATCAGGAGTACAAAAAACAGAATATTTGGGAAGCAAGCTAAAGTCCATACCATTCAATCAGTTATAATCATAAATGCACTATGGGGCTATACAAGAACCCCCGACCTGGCAATTAGCATAGACAAAACCAGTGTTTAAAAAGTGGTTGCATAAATACTATTGGACAATGTCATAGAGGTAGTGATGTCGCAAACATAAAATTTTCCATTCGCGAACGGCGAACGCGAACTTCCGCAAATGTTCGCGAACGGGCAAACCCGGCGAACCACCATAGACTTCAAAAGGCAAGCGAATTTTAAAACCCACAGGGACTCTTTCTGGCCACAATAGTGATGGAAAAGTTGTTTCAAGGGGACTAACACCTGGACTGTGGCATGCCGGAGGGGGATCCATGGCAAAACTCCCATGGAAAAATACATAGTTGATGCAGAGTCTGGTTTTAATCCATAAAGGGCATAAATCACCTAACATTCCTACATTGTTTGGAATAACGTGCTTTAAAACATCAGGTATGATGTTGTATCGATCAGGTAGTGTAAGGGTTATGCCCGCTTCACAGTGACAGACCAAACTCCCCCGTTAAACGCACCGCAAACAACCGCAAACAGTCCATTTGCACAACCGCAAACTCCCCATTTGCACAAGGTTGGATACCGATCGATGGTTCGATATTCTGAGCCCTCTCTGATTTACTGTACACGACTATTCGATATTCCCACAAATTTTATATAGCATTTTATGTTTGTTTGAGACCACCTTAACCCCTTAAGAACACATGACATGTGTGACATGATTCCCTTTTATTCCAGAAGTTTGGTCCTTAAGGGGTTAAAAATAGTGGATATTGCTAAAAATCATGATCACTATATACTTTCTCTACAAACCTCTAAAACGAACCAAACTACTCATCCATCCGCTATACCACTTTATACCACCTAGAACTAGTGCCCAGTTAAAATACTTGACTCTTACTTACCCACACTCAGTCATGCCACACACATTTCACCAGTACTCTCACTGAATCCCTCTGACTATCGCTAAATTCATCTTCTACATCAGAACACTACTCTTAAGATTGGGTTGTATCCATGTCTCGGGTCTTTCATTTAGAATAGGGTCAGCTTCGGTCTCCTTCAACACTGACACTCCAGTGCATATTATTAAAAGATTGGGCAGATGGAAATCCTCAGTCTACAACCGATATATTCCTCATCCCGAGAAAGAAATGAGGAAAGCTTTTAAAAGTTTGGCTTTGTAAATTTGATGCAATAAGTGTGTTTTTCTTTAATACCTTTTCACCCTCTTTGCATGAACCCGATTTACATAAATTACTAATATGTTTCTGAACATATATATTATATTACAAAAAGAGAAGTCCTGCGCTTAAGCAGCAAGGACTACAACACACATCAGCCCCAATATATAGTAAAAACCAAAGAAAAGAAAAACGTTACCTGTGCTTTCTCCTTAATCCCTATGTATATTTAGACAAATGGAGGTCATTTAGTTGCTCCAATGGCCATTGGAGGGAATGCCCGCCTGCCAACGTCAAGGCAGACCCCCCTAAGCGGGTCCTAACACTGACCCTTCAGCCTGCTTCCTTGAGCTTCTGGCAAAGATATCTCCAATGAGACAGAAAGTGGTATTTTTTATATACACCCCTATACTTATTAACCCTTAATAGGGAACACATGGGATGGGTAGCAGCATTGTAACCAGGCTGTGTGATACAAAGTAAATACAAATACAAAAAGAGAAGTCCTGCGCTTAAGCAGCAAGGACTACAACACACATCAGCCCCAATATATAGTAAAAACCAAAGAAAAGAAAAACGTTACCTGCGCTTTCTCGGTAATCACTATGTATATTTAGACAAATATTATATATTATATATTATTCACTCACTCACTCACTCACTCTCTGGACCGGCCTAAGACATCATGCTGCCTAGGTCCAACGATAAATGACTATGGGGGATAATGCATAATAAACACAGGTTACTGGCTATGGGGGGGATAATGTATAATAAACACAGGTTACTGGTTGTGGGGGGATAATGTATAATAAACACAGGTTACTGGCTATGGGGGGATAATGTATAATAAACACAGGTTACTATCTATGGGGGAGATAATGTATAATAAGCACAGGTTACACGCTTTGGGGGGGGGGGGTAATGTATAATAAACACCGGTTACTGGCTATGGGAGGATAATGTATAATAAACATAAGTTACTGGCTTTGGGAGGATAATGTATAATAATCACAGGTTACTGGCTATGGGAGGATAATGTATAATAAACACAGGTTACTGGCAATGGGGGATAATGTATAATAAACACAGGTTACTGGCTATGGGGGGATAATGTATAATAAACACAGGTTACTGGCTATGGGGGGATAATGTATAATAAACACAGGTTACTGGCTATGGGGGATAATGTATAATAAACACAGGTTACTGGCAATGGGGGATAATGTATAATAAACACAGGTTACTGGCTATGGGGGATAATGTATAATAAACACAGGTTACTGGCTATGGGGGGATAATGTATAATAAACACAGGTTACTGGCTATGGGGGGATAATGTATAATAAACACAGGTTACTGGCTATGGGGGGATAATGTATAATAAACACAGGTTACTAGCTATGGGGGGATAATGTATAATAAACACAGGTTACTGGCTATGGAAGATAATGTATAATAAACACACAAAAAACAAAACAAAACAAAAAAAGAATGCAGCTTCAGAATTAATCTAAATTGTATGCTGTCTAGGAGGTGGGAGGGTCTGGGAGGGTGGGTCTGCTGCTGATTGGCTGGAATGTGTCTGCTGACTGTGAGGTACAGGGTCAAAGTTTACTGTTGACGAATAGGGGGCGGACCGAACATCGCATATGTTCGCCATCCGTGGCGAACGCGAACATGCGATGTTCGCCAGGAACTATTCGCCAGCGACCCGTTCAGGACATCACTACATAGAGGTTTACCAAAAGACGCATGGAAGGTGGAATGTCCTCAGCATGCACCGAATAGGAAATTGGGGATGCATCATTTAGATGCGACTGTGAGTCGATATGAGCAAACAAACACTGGTGGGGGCAGCGTCAAAGACCTTGCTTGAGTGATGCAGAGGAGCCCTGATGTTGGAAGCTATGATAGTAACATAAGAATTGTATTTGGAGTCCTCAGGAATCTCACAAACACCAGAGAGGAACTGAATAAAACCTCTACTCATCACCACTCCATATATCAGAGTGGATGACAAATGAAAGATGTCCCTGGGACTCAAAATAATTTAGACAAGTGCAGAGTGGACGAGGGTGTACAGAAGCCCAAATGATGTGTATGTAAATACCCCTGTACATAATAAAGAGTAGTTAATAATAGGTTTAATACAGAGTTTATTGTTTGAAGCGTATTTCCACGGGAAGAGACTTTTTTTTCAAAACAGTGCTGGATAAAGCAAACAAATTAAAATTAAGTTAAATTTAAGTAAGCTCCACCCTCACTAATAATTACTACAATTCATGAGGTAGTTAGGGATTGATATTAGTCATATAATAATATATTTAGTGGCAGGGATAGTGAGGTTGTACTTTACGATTATACTCAAGGTGTCCTTGACACTTATGCTGGTGGTGACAGATTCCGTTGGAGGGGAGATCCAATATTCCTGTATCTTTTTTAAGGCATATAATAAGAGCTGGAAAAATAAGGAACAGAAGCTTGAACCGCCCCAAGTCTTTTACCTATATGTAAAAACTGCCTTATATATTAATTATTCAACCTAGGATTATAAATCCTATCCTGCACCATACTTTCAATATCTATATATATATATTGTGTAGATTGGATTAGCCGTATTAGTCCAGTAGACAAGATGCCAAAACACCAGATTATTGCAGTATGCAATGATGGCAATACTGTATTGCTTCAGACCTGAAGAAGAGAGGAAACGCCCGAAAGCTTGTCTTTGAAATATTATGTTAGTCCAATAAAAAAGGTATCATTGCATACTGCTATACTCAGGGATTTATATATATAAAATGTATCATTACATACTGCAATACTCTGGGATTTATATATATAAAAGGTATCATTGCATACAGCAATACTCTGGGATTTATATATATAAAAGGTATCATTGCATACTGCGATACTCAGGGATTTATATATATAAAAGGTGTCATTACAAACTGCAATACTCTGGGATTTCTATATATAAAAGGTATCATTGTATACTGCAATACTCTGGGATTTATATATATAAATGGTGTCATTACAAACTGCAATACTCTGGGATTTATATATATAAAAGGTATCATTGTATCCTGCAATACTCTGGGATTTATATATATAAAAGGTATCATTGTATACTGCAATACTCTGGGATTTATATATATAAAAGGTATCATTACATACTGCAATACTCTGGGATTTATATATATAAATGGTATCATTGCATACTGCAATACTCTGGGATTTATATATATAAAAGGTATCATTGCATACTGCAATACTCAGGGATTTATATATATAAAAGGTATCATTGTATACTACAATACTCAGGGATTTATATATATAAAAGGTATCATTGCATACAGCAATACTCTGGGATTTATATATATAAAAGTTATCATTACATACTGCAATACTCAGGGATTTATATATATAAAAGGTATCATTGTATACTACAATACTCAGGGATTTATATATATAAAAGGTATCATTGCATACAGCAATACTCTGGGATTTATATATATAAAAGGTATCATTACATACTGCAATACTCTGGGATTTATATATATAAAAGGTATCATCGCATACTGTAATACTCTGGGATTTATATATATAAAAGGTATCATTACATACTGCAATACTCTGGGATTTATATATATAAAAGGTATCATTACATACTGCAATACTCTGGGATTTATATATATATAAAAGGTATCATTGTATACTGCAATACTCTGGGATTTATATATATAAAAGGTATCATTGTATACTGCAATACTCTGGGATTTATATATATAAAAGGTATCATTGTATACTGCAATACTCTGGGATTTATATATATATAAAAGGTATCATTGTATACTGCAATACTCTGGGATTTATATATATAAAAGGTATCATTGTATACTGCAATACTCTGGGATTTATATATATCTAAAAGGTATCATTGTATACTGCAATACTCTGGGATTTATATATATATAAAAGGTATCATTGCATACTGCAATACTCTGGGATTTATATATATAAAAGGTATCATTGTATACTGCAATACTCAGGGATTTATATATATATAAGGTATCATTGCATACTGCAATACTCTGGGATTTATATATATAAAAGGTATCATTGTATACTGCAATACTCTGGGATTTATATATATATAAAAGGTATCATTGTATACTGCAATACTCAGGGATTTATATATATATAAGGTATCATTGCATACTGCAATACTCTGGGATTTATATATATATAAAAGGTATCATTGTATACTGCAATACTCAGGGATTTATATATATATATAAGGTATCATTGCATACTGCAATACTCTGGGATTTATATATATAAAAGTTATCATTGCATACTGCAATACTCTGGGATTTATATATATAAAAGGTATCATTGTATACTGCAATACTATGGGATTTTGGAATCTATATATATATAAATATATATATACAAACATCCTTACAGTGACCACACACTCCAAGGCCTCCTTTTCAAGTATAAAATGTAACTTTTAATTCATAATCTTAAAATAACAGATATAGACATTTCCGCTCCCTCAGGATGGCAAAAAGAAGGCCATGGAGTGAGACCTTCACCGGGCATTTATTATCGCTATCCCAGAGTTCAAGTTTTCGTGTATAATATATATACTAGTTTATTTCTGTGGAACCTACTACCGGGGCATTGAGGTTGGAGGCTTACGCTATACCATAATAACACAATTTAGACAAACTCCTACTAGCCTTTTATGTTATAGTAGTTTACGACTAGGGAGAGGACACTAATTGGTTAGTTTCCCCCTCAAGCGTGTGTTGAAAGCATAAGAAAGAAGAAGCAGGTAAAAACATTTTTTAAAAATCATATTTTATAAGGTTTTTTTTTAGCCTGCAGAGTGAGGCCACTGTCTCGTTCAAAGCAAATGAATGAGACGATTATCTCAAAGTGATGCATGTCCCTTTAAATTTCAACCCCTCCACTTTGGCCATAGCTCAGAGCTTTTTTGAGAAAATAGAGCTATGATTTGGCTTGCCACCAATATACTGTTGACATTCCAATCGATTTAATCTTTTCCAAGAAAATTGAAAATGTAAGTTTCATTTAGAAGAATATTGGCACCAGAGTTTTTATATATAAAAAAAAAATTGTAACATTCTCTTCCCATTTAATAGAGTTGACCTAAATCTGAGAAATCTGGGACAAATGACCAAATAAATATTGTATTTTTCTTGTGAATTTGTTTAGCATAGCTTTGAAGAAATACACAAACAAATTTGCATCTAGTTAAAAAACAAAAAACATCTGCATGCCACAGAACGTGGTTTTTATTGTAAACTGCAGCTGCAGAAATGTCAACTCATTTGGGAAAATCTCTTGCTTCTACATATAATATGAAATTGGCAAAGACTTGTCATGGCTTAATGAAAGACTCTGAGGTTTGGATTGAATTGGAGTACAATTGGCCTCTAAATAAATACAATTAAAAGTGGCTTCTTTTTAAATGCCATGGCAAAGTGTTTGTGTAATAAACCCAATGCCAAAAAAATAGTCATTAACTTTTTGACATTTCAGCTTGCAGGCAAGCATACAAAATTTGATGAGAATTTGGTATTTAAGAAATACGTGTCGAAAATTGTGCTGCGAATTACATACATGACTAACTTACGCAATCATTATCGAAGCTCAGAATTAGAAGCATCAAAAGCTGAGCCTTTCCCGAAGTCATTTGTGCTACAGCATATTTATTCTAGCTAAAATTACACTTAGATGTAAATAAATTGCCAATCATTTGTTGTTTTTTGTACCAAAATGTAATTTCAATTCTTTAGTAAATTTATATATATTTTTTTATGAATGCTGGTTTTTATTTTTAAGTCAGAAAGCTATTTTTTTTTCCAAATGCTTCACTGCTATTATTATATTAATTGTACATGTTTAACAAATGTTATATTTACTAGTACTGGAGAAAGTTTATTTAGACCAAACTATGTTCTAGATCAGCGCTTTCCAAACTTTTATAGGCCGGTCATTTTTCAAGATCCATTTGCTTTTAATGCATATTTTAAAAATAAACACCATGGCAATCAGCTTTACAGGCATATAATTGGCACACTATGGCAATCAGTTTTAAAAGGATAAAATTGGAACAGTATGGAAATCAGTTTTATAAGCAGACATTGCCACACCATGGCAATCAGTTTTAGAGACATACAATTGGCGCACCATGGCAATCAGCTGTAGAGACATACAATTGGCGCACCATGGCAATCAGCTGTAGAGGCATACAATTGGCACACTATGGCAATCAGCTTTAGAGGCATACAATTGGCACACTATGGCAATCAGTTTTAAAAGGATAAAATTGTCACACCATGGCAATCAGCTTTAGAGGCATACAATTGTCACACCATGGCAATCAGCTTTAGAGGCATACAATTGTCACACCATGGCAATCAGCTTTAGAGGCATACAATTGGCGCACCATGGCAATCAGCTGTAGAGGCATACAATTGGCACACTATGGCAATCAGCTTTAGAGGAATACAATTGGCACACCGTGGCAATCAGCTTTAGAGGCATACAATTGGCGCACCATGGCAATCAGCTGTAGAGGCATACAATTGGCACACTATGGCAATCAGCTTTAGAGGAATACAATTGGCACACTATGGCAATCAGTTTTAAAAGGATAAAATTGGAACAGTATGGCAATCAGTTTTAAAAGGATAAAATTGTCACACCATGGCAATCAGCTTTAGAGGCATACAATTGGCACACCATGGCAATCAGCTTTAGAGGCATACAATTGTCACACCATGGCAATCAGCTTTAGAGGCATACAATTGGCACACCATGGCAATCAGCTTTAGAGGCATACAATTGTCACACCATGGCAATCAGCTTTAGAGGCATACAATTGGCACACCATGGCAATCAGCTTTAGAGGCATACAATTGGCACATTATGGCAATCAGTTTTAAAAGGATAAAATTGAAACAGTGTGGCAATAATTTTTAGAGAAATACAATTGGCACACCATGGCAATCAGCTTTAGAGGCATGCAATGGGAACATCATGGCAGCTTTAGATGCAGAAAATTGGCACACCATGGCAATCAGCTTTAGATGCATAAACTTGGCACAGCATGGCAACTTTAGATGCATAAGATTGGCAATGGCAAACTATGGCAATCAGCTTTAGAGGCATAAACTAGACACATCATGGCACTCAGTTTTAGATGTATAAAATTGGCACATCATGGCAACAGCTTTAGAGGCATATAATTGGCACTTCATGGCAATCGGCTTTAGATGCATAAAATTGGCAATCATGGCAGTTTTAAAGGGCATACAACTGCTTACTCACAGGCTCAGGCAGAATCAGAAGCGCAGTGTTCCGCTCTTTCATCTAGGCACCTCACGTTGAGTATCCCAGTGGTGGAACTAATGTAGAGAGTGCCCTGGTGCAAGTATGTTTTCTGTGCCCCTGTCTCTTGCAAGTGCGGCCAAAAGGTGGATCCCCATCTGCTGGAAAACTTCAACAATGCTATGCCAGATGGGGATGTACCCATCATTGCAGGGTTGTATTTGTGAGCAGTGTTTGAGCTTTTGAATGTAAGCATGTTTTTATATGAAGTATATGTGTGCATGTATGGGTGTATTTGTATTTACTGTTGCCATTAGAATATAGTAGTATACTTGTGTGTAGTGTTTGCATCTGCATGCAGGGGTGTATTTGTATTAAGTGTTGGACTTTAAATGCAGGTGTGCTTTTGTGTGTAGTGGTGGTGTTTGAATGAAGGCGTGTTTGTATATAATTTTAATGTTTTAATACAGGGGTATTTTTGTATGTAATGTTTGTGTTTGATTGCAATGCATGTGTATTGGATGCAATGTGTGTATATACAAATATACATATACACAATGTGTGTTTGAATGTAAGCATGTTTTGTATGGGGTATGTGTGTGAATACAGGTGTGCATTTGTATGCAGTGTATACACTTCCACACACACTTCCACACACACACATACAGAGACACACACTGACACAAATGCAAATACACAGACAAAAACCTGCCATAATGGGTGAACATGCCTAAAAAGGGGGCATGTTTGTCCAAAGAATTGGAAGGACAGCCTGGCATGAATGCATGTCAGGCTGCCTGCCAATCATGCAGGCTGTCCAAATAAGAGCATACTATGGAGACGGAACCCTGAGCTTGACATAAATGCATCAAATGATGCGCCTACTCCAAGCTTTCTGAGGACTGTCCCCTAGCACTCACATGTCCACTTGTCTCCTTATCATCTTACTAGCAGGCAGAAGTTTCTGGTATATAGTCTGGGACAGAGAAAATGTGTATGTAGTGAGTGTAGAAGAAAGGGGACATGCCACAGTGTTAGAGAGACCAAAGTCTGCATTATCTAAACTAATTTTATTGTCAGCCAGTCCACACAGGTTTTATTCTCATGCATCCCTCTTAAGCTTCCAAACTTAAAGGGACACTATAGTCACCAGAACAACTACAGCTTATTGTATTTGTTCTGGTGAGTAGAATCATTCTCTCCAGGTTTTTTGCAGTAAACACTGTCTTTTCAGAGAAAATAACTCTGGTATCCATTTCTTAGATAACTGCTAGAGGTGCCTCCTGGGGCAGTACTGCCTAGTGTGCAGCACTGTCATTCAGTGTCTCCACCCTCTGCATGCAGAACTTTCCTCATATAGATGCATTGAATCAATTTATCTTCATGAGGAAATGCTGATTGAATTGTGCTGGCTCTGCCCCTGATCTGCCCAGTTGACAGTCTCAGCCAATCCTAATTGTAATTTGCTCAGACCACCACTTCTGGTGATGTCAGCAGACAGTCAGTTCAGAGGCAGACAGGGACAGAGCCAGCAGCTGCAGACTTGAATACAAGTAAGATTTTACTATATTTAGGGACCAGGGGGACCCTTTAGGGACCAGGGGTGCTAAATGGTGGTTTTAACATAATAAGGTTAGAAATACATGATTGTGTTCCTGACCCTATAGCGTTCCTTTAAGCAAGTGTATGTGAAGAGTAGTTAGGGTTGCCACCTTTCTTGGAAAAAAAAATACTAGCCTTAATCATTTGTATAATTAATTAGTTATGCATGACATCACATGATGTAAATCACAAGGAGTGACATTCTGTAAAATTCTGTAAAATCACCAACAAACTACTCACAGTTTGATTTTGCTGTATAGATAGACTGCACCCAGTGTCTCCCTGTCTCCCAGTGTCTCAGTCTCGCAAGTCACCCAGTGTCTCAGTGTCCCTATGTATCACAGTGTCAGTGTCCCCACGTCGCCCAGTCCCCTAGTCTCCCAGTGTCTCAGTGTTCCCATTTCTCCCAGTGTTCCCATGTCTCACTGTGTCCTCATGTCACTGAGAGACCCGGGGACACTGAGACACTTGGGGACACTGGGAGACATGGAGACACTGAGTCACTAGGGACACTGGGAGACATGGGGAAACTGGGAGCCATGAGGACACTGAGACACGGGGACACAGACACTGGGAGACTATGGGACACTAAGAGACTAGGGGACACTAAGAGACTAGGGAACACTGTGTCCCTAGTGTCTCTGTGTCCCAATGTCTTTGTGTCTCCCAATGTCCCTATGTCTCAGTGTCCCCGTGTTTTCCAGTGCCCCCAAGTGTCTCAGTGTCCCCAGGTCTCCCAGTATCCCCTAGTGTCTGTGTCCCCTAGTTTATCAGTGTCCCTTAGTGTCCCCATGTCTCCCTGCTGCCTTTCCCCCATCCCTCACTTACATGAGATGTAGAGCTGCTGTCTGGACTCTCTGTGCTGTGTAGCTGCTCCCCCACGGATCAGTAAGTAGTAGAGAAGGGATATGCTGTTACTTCTTATCCCTGCCTCTCTCCACACACAGTGACCCCTACTGGCCGGTGCTGGTATTGCAGAGTAATTTCCATTTATACTGAGAAAAATACCTGCATTTGTATTGCCGGTATTACTGCAATATTGGCACTGGACAGGCAGCCTCAAATACCAGCTGTGCCAGTATAATACCAATCAGGTTTTTTTTTTTTTTAAATGGGCCTATTTCATGGGCCTGGGCCTGGAGCTGCAGCTCCATCAGCCCCTATGTTAATCTGGCCCTGGTGGGGGGACAGCAGTGAGCAAAAGGGTTACAGTGGGGGGGCAGGGAGAGAAAGGGTTACAGTGGGGGGGAGAGAGAGGGATACAGTGGGGGGCAGGGAGAGAGAGGGTTACAGTGGGGGTCAGGACTAGAGAGGGTTACAGTGTGGGAGGGCAGGGAGAGAAGGAGTTACAGTGGGGAGGGGGCAGGAAGAGAAGGGGTTTCAGTGGAGAGGGGGCTGGGAGAGAAGGGGTTACAGTGGTGTAGGGGGGCAGGGAGAGAAGGGGTTACAATGAGGAGGGGGCAGGGAGAGAAGGGATTATAATGGAGAGGGAGCAGGGAGAGAAGGGGTTACAATGGGGTCGCAGGGAAAGAATGGGTTAAGGTGTGGAGGGCAGGCTGTATCCTACCTTTATTTTAAGTAAATATTTAATTCCCTGGTGGTCCAGTGTCCTCCCTGGTGGTCTGGTTGGTTATCTCTCCGGTCTGCAGCTCCGCAGGGTGCAGAGCTGCAGACCGTGTGATAGAAGTCTCGCAAGCACACAGAGTGTTGCCATGGTAACACTATGGGTGCTCACAAAACCTCTATTATACAGTCTGCAGCTATGCACCCGGCTTTGCTGCAGACCGGAGGTGCTGGGCTCATTCACAGGCAAACTGATGGAGGGGCCCGGCGGCATACAGGGCAAGCTGGGCCCCCTCCTGGTCATGGACTGAGGGCCCCACCAATCAGTCTGCCTGCCTGTCTCTCGAGTCCCCGGCGGCCCATGATGTGTGGGTCAGCGCAACCACCTGGTGACCCACCAAAACTATTGTTTTGTGAATAAGCCCACACTCTTGCCTAAACCTATATGAGAAAAACATTTTAATAGAAGGAAAATTATCCAGTGAGTGAGAATTTAGGTTACATGTTACTTGAGGTCATTGTGAGATCTAGCTTGAGCAAGAACGAGGCATTATCCAGGTTCTTTACCTAGAGGGTGCATTTAGGTTGAGTTAAATGCTACAATGTCCCAACTTCTTTAATCTCAATTTACCCATCTAGTAAATTTTGGGCAGACTAGATGGGCCGAATGGTTCTTATCTGCCCTCACATTCTATGTTTACCTACAGAAAAACAAATCATATCTGATGTATTACCATATTCACATGCACTGATGTGTGCAAAATTGTCGATATTTATTTATGTAAATGTTTTTACAGAAATGTTTTTTTTTTTAAAGTACAGTTGGAATATTTCAAAAATATACAAATAAATCAAAACAAAGACATGCACTCGTGGCTTAGATGAACACACTTCTGTACTGTATTTGTCCGCAAACATGGTTGTCAATAAAATCATTTTTTAAAATGAATTATTACTATAAATAATAAGTATTGTGAATGAATAAAGGCAGCATTTAGACATTTTGTAACATAAACACAGTTAATTCATCGACTTGGCCTTCTTCCTTTAAATATAGATCACTTACCATTTAGTTTTAGAAAAATATACCATAATAAGCCATATGTTTTTCGTGCTTCACGTTCGGGTTCTAATATGCAGTAGACCTTTTATTGAAACGTTAAGGTTAACAGAATGTGTATAAATGATGGATGCTTAAAAGTGCCTTCGAATCAGCTGTGACAGGAAGTTGTAGTGTTTAGCAATTAATACTTATGCAGGTATTCATGAGATTGCCAAATAAATAGATGAATAAATAAATAAAAAAGCACATGCACATCAAGGGACATTTCCCTTTGTGAAGAGCAGCCTCAAATGAGGACTACAACTCAGAAGTCAAAGATGGAAAACAAAATACTGCAATCTCATAAGAAGGACTCCTATATTCTACTGGAAATATTTAAACATGTGAATTACCTCCCACTTGACTATTGTCAATTTAGGAATTTTTTGTGGGTGTGAAAGATGACTGTTTTCGTTAAAGTGAGAAATTACAGTTCAGTTACAATTCAGTTGATTCCAGGCACAGCCAGGGCACACTATGTAAATGAGAATGAAAAATTCCTATATTCCATGGTAGAAACAGGCCACAACGGGGCAAGATTACTTTTATTATTAGCACCAACATATCCAGTTTCTATAATTATAAAGCAAAGTGGAATTTAGAGGGACCTGTTCAAACAAACTTAAAGTGGTCTGACCAGGATTCAAACCTGGTTTTCCAATTCCATGGCAATGAAGTTACCACTGCTCTAATCAGCTGATATTTACATACAATTTATTTTTCAGACCTTAAAAATACATATTTGTATAGGTGAAAATGAAACACCATAATAAAATCATTGCAAGTGGCAGTTAATCTTGAAGTGCAAAAGATGAAGTATATCTTAATTATTTTTTGTTAAAAGATACACAAAAGAGATTGAAAAATGCCATCTTAATTTGAGAAACTTTAAAGATCCGGTATGAATAAGATGTCAGTCACAGAAAATATAATAGACTTGTCCATAGACTATCTGTTCCTACCAGTTAACATCTATTTAACTGGTATCAATAGTTTAAATTTATTTTCATCTATGTCCAAACTAATCAAAATCTCCTGCATTTACCGGTGGAGTCTTATCACAAATAATCTGTAGTGTTCTTTTCTCACTTGTTTTTTTAAGAAATGTATTTAACACAAATTTACCCACTATTTCAATTTCTGGGGAGCTAAAGTCCAATCAAGAAAAAATGATGTGCCATTTTGTTCACTGTTTCTTCTATTGTGCCTCATTAGTATAAATATTCATTTGTGGTTTTTAATAAATGTAAGTGGCAAACAAAGGTGATTTTAATAATATACAATGGCAAAAGGAGTTAAAGAAATTTGAAAGAAAAACATCAAACAACAGCTCATTTGGTAAATGTAAGTGTATCTCCTGGGATGGTAATATAAGCGTAATACTGTAAATTTAAGATGGCATTAGAATATTACAAGTCAACACCAATTTAAATATTTCATTTTTAATATTCTCTGCATAACAGGGGGGCATATTTGTGTTGAAACAAACAGTCATTCTAATGAATAAATAAGTTTATGAATTCAGATTGAAAAGAACTGCTGTGTCAAAGATTCACATATCAATGTATAAAAGTGATTTCATATGTCCTGTACGTATACATATGTTAATACATCAAAAATAATGATTGTGTATTTTATTTAAGATCCCTGCGTTGTAGACATTTTAAGTAAAATATCCTATGTTGCATTGCCTAAATTTTACTATTCTGTCAAATCTGATATCACATTAAAATGAAAGGATAATCTATGGTGACAGTAAATATGTTTTACAGGGTGGAGCTGTTGGATTTGTAATAGCCATTTGACAAGCCTTCAGTGTGTCTATGCTGTGCTGCTACAAGCATAAACAGTGGGTTTACTCAAAGACAATATCATTTTGTGTAATTAAAAGGATCATTAACCGTTTATGAACAATACAAATAGGAAATATTTTTGTTAGTTTTGTTTGTAGGATTGTTCTGTAAATTATTTAGTTAAAGCGTTATTCCAAGCACCAGAAAAACTTCACTGATGTGAAGTGGTAAGGTGCTTTGAGCCTTTCTGTGCAGAGTTTCACTTTAAAATGATGCAAAGGTATTTATCTAAGGTATGATCCAGAATAACGGACTTGGTTTGAATACTAAGTCCGTGCACATGCGCGACTTTTAGGTCGCAATGTTGATCCTAGATAACCATCATCTTGGTGTTCTTTCCAAGATATGTTTTATGGTTTATTTGATCTTACATCTGAGCATAAGATGGTCATCTAGAAAGGAATGTGGGCAAAGTTGCCTGGAATGTTTCTCGGGCACTTTACTTCAATGGAGATTATTTTTCTCACCAACATGATACCGGTCGGCAATCATTTTGGATGATAAAAAACAGGAAACATGTAAGATCTTTATTCAACATTATTGGTGGGGTTTAAGAGGTGGGGTCAAGGTAAAGTCTTGCTGACGAAACTGGTCGGTATTCAAGCGTCTTCAGCCTGGACTGACAACTATCCAAGAAGAACCTACACACCTGCTGACTTTTGGCAATATTTCACCAACCAGGAAAGACTCCAACTGGGACTTACGCTGAGAAACCACTGCTGTATATGGTAGAAGGGACTTTGGACCTTCTGATGTGCCTGTTTTTATTTTATGTTTGTGAGTGCAATATTATCCCCCTTTTGATTCCATTTGCGTGTGGTTTTATGTTATGTTGTTTTTCTATGTTTTTGTTAATTCAAGTGATTAAATACTTGACGAGTTTTACTCCACCTCCAGCATCATCATTAGCCAGCCTGGAACAAAGCCAGGAAGTCATTGGTGGCACATCACCCTCTGTCCTCCATTCCATCCCCTGACGAAGGGGACAGATGTCAGCCCAGGAGAATTGGGTTGAAGGGAGAACATGGCCTCAGTGTTGGAACTGGGTCACATTTTAGCATTTATTTAAGTTGTGGGAGGCAGATAACTTTAGAAATGGTTACTTTAATCATAAGATGGGTTTTTGTTTGGAGTAAACATTTAAATATATATCTTTCATTATCTACTTGCTATCTGGGGAGTGCTAGCAGGGGTCCCTTAATGGGGTCTGAAAATATCTTTTTCCTTATTGATAAATCTGAAATTAACTCTGTGATAAACCCAGTTTGAAACATTTCCATTCCTTCAAATAAAAAAATTGATACTTCCAAAATAATATTTTTTTATCTAAAGGTAACCCACCAGACATACAATTTTATACTGCATAATTTTGCACAATATTTTCCAGATCCGGTACAGTTAATTGAAAAATAATTACGTCCAGAAAGTTATTGTCTATATTTCTCACAAAAATGGCAAAATAGCCTAAAATTCTTATGAGGAATCCAGTATTAAACTTTTACAAATAACTCCCTGATGTAAATAACTCTTACGTGGTGCACTCTGTTTTCTTGAATGCAACTAAATATCTCATCCTCAAATAATGTGCAAAGTCCATGAGATCCACAATAACATTCTAAGATGCTAAGTATCCTACTTTTAAATGCCACGTTTAACTATGTGCCATCCATCAACACATATCACTGCAACTCGAGTGGGCAGATGCTTGAACAAAAAAATAGGCTTGTCTACTGGTGTCTTTATATTGAAAAACATCACCAGCTGTGAATGTTCAAATTACAAAAGATAAAAGTTCTATCTGTAATTACAGAGCTGCTAGAGTAATGCTGATGGGCGAGCATTTTTCTCAATTCAATCAACAGCCAACTCAATTACAATGGAGAATCTTGAAAATTGTTCAAGAAAATTAGAAGAGGTTACACAAAGAATTTAAGCACACAGAGATAAACATAGTGATTATAATTAACTGTATCATGTCTGCTTAATTATAGGTTCGTTTTTCCTTCAAAATGTCACTGTTTAGAAGATTCCATTACGGCAACAAAGGGCTCTCACGCCTCTGCACAGTCTTTTTCATGCACCTGGTAATGAATTAATGAAAAGACAATTATTTGGCAACATTGAAAGTTACATTTATTTATCAGCTCTGGTGTCATTTAGCAATTTATCGAGAAGGAAATCTCCCACAAAGCCATTAAGCTACCCTTTACACCTCTATTTGGACATGCTATGTAGGAGTGATAAGACTTTGCTGAAAGCTGGGGCTGTGAATGGTAGTCCCATACCCTAGTAAAATAAAGAAATATATGAATTACGATTACATTATGATTAATCGTGACATGAAACATTGATTACAGATCTTTTAGAAACAGAATAATTGTAGTGTGCGCCCATATGCTACTTGCCCAGATAGTCCTTGTCAGAGATCATTCTTTCATAGCACATAACAAAGTAAATTTAATTCTGTAACATATTGAAGAAGCACTCAATTTGCTAAGCAGGGGTTTCCTTTAAAACACATTGACATTGTTATATTTGAATTGTTATGTTAGACAAAAAAACATGCACAATTGTTGATGTTTGATTAAAAAAAAAAAATACCTACTGGTTTAGAATTCAATAGAAATGGAATTTGCCCGAGTTTTAAATATGCAACTCTGCTTGGCTTTTCCAGCATACAGGGGTATTTGCAAAAGTGAGGATTGTAACGAGTTCAAAGTAAATTCCACATTTTAGTTATTCTTTCAGTTAGCTACTTTAGCCCTTAATTTGAATTTCACTATAAATTCACTTGGAATTCCCCACAATTTTCACTTTTGTGAATAACCCTGGTGGTCCTGGCATAGGAATACATCACTGTTACCTTATTGTGCACATCATACCAAGAGTACGTCCTTAAACAACAAAGGTAATGTTTCCAAGAGAAAAAAAATAACAGGGTTCTCTACTAAAGTAAGAATTTAAAGTGCATTTGCAATGTATTTCAAATTTCAGGCCAGAGTAGCCAGAATGGAAGCATAGCTGATCATTTTTCCAGGCTGGCAACTTTGACCTTTAATTTGAAATTAACTTTAAGTTCTCAGTTTAGTAAATAATCCTGTTAGTGATTTAAGGAAATTAGTCACAATCTTTTCTTGGCTTTTCTCTAGGTAATTTATTGCCCCCCTCCCCTCCCTGATTCCAACTATATTTAAGCAAATCAATGCTGTTTCTCAGAAATTCCACTTTTTACAGGTCTTCACATTTGGCATCATCATTTTTTTGTGACACCTGAAATTCAGTTGGATGTCAGTTTGGTAATGCCGAATGTTTATTCAGGAAAGGAATCAGAAGAACAAGCCAAATAAAAAGTGTGAATATGGGCCAATCAGTGTGCTGCAAAATATATACATAAACATATTATGTAGGGGGGTGGGGCCGGACTGCCATGCTGACTAGTCACATGGAAGACCAGCTCCCACATTTTGCAAAGCTTTGAGCCCAGAACAACGGTTTCATCTTTCCCCTGGCACCAAGAAGTGGTGCTGATCTGGATGCCTGACCTGAAACTCATGTTTTGGCTTCCTGAGGGGAGAAATTCAATCACCTGGACCAAGGCCTACTCAAGCTGTGTGCAGGGTGGATGGCTGCCGCCCTGCTATACTGCCTGTGTAACACAAGCCAAACCCTGTATTTTACTTGGTGGTGGCCCTGCTTCCCCCCCCCCCTTTGTACCGGTGGGGGTCATCCTGGTCCAACTTGGGGCCTTACTAGCAGCTTTCACAGCTATTTTTGTCGGAGAACTCACTTACAATATAAGATAGCGGCTATGCCCAATCTACACTCTATGGAGATGGTGGCCTCTCTCGGGGCTTTTGATGGGCAACAATATATGAGTCACACATGGCTCTTGAGGCCCAGTCCAGGGCCCTTACAATTGACACCGAGGCCCAGAGCGGAAAGCATAGGTGTTGCGGTCACCGGCCCGCCGAGCCTCACGGCCGTGCCCGACCGGCACGACCGTACCGACTACACGAGCTTACCTGCTCGTCGGCGAGCCGGGAACCGCGCAGTCACTTCTTCTGGGCATCACGCCCGAATCCAATATGGCGCCGAGCACGTGGTCGCGTCTATGGATAGCCCCGCCCCCGAGAGTTATACCAACGTGTGCGTGACGTCACGACGTCAACGCACACGCACGTTTTGGGGTCAGAGGTCGCCCTCTGACCAATCATAGCCTAGAGAGGGGTATTTAAACCCCTAGCTTTTCCCAGAACTTTGCCCTGTCGTGGTTTGGCGTTTCCCTCATTATTCTGATCTCTGGTTTCCCTGACTTGGCTTGTTTTATCGGTATTGAGTATTTTCTGGCTTCCTTGACCTCGGCTTTCCCTTTGACCATTCTCTGTCTCTAGCGTATTAGTCCGGCCATTCTAAGGTCCGGTTTACGCTCTATCCTGTTATTTTCCTTTTCTTACTTATGTATATATTTACATAGTTTCTGCGTGCTGGACCACATAGTTAGTCGTGACATTACGACAGGGCCATGGATCCTGCAGAACTATGCAAACATACCTTGCTCCAGAGGACTGCCTATTTAGAGGTCCCTCCTGTACCAACTGTGGTTCCGCCACCTGTAGTGGTTC
Source organism: Pelobates fuscus (assembly GCF_036172605.1). Lineage (NCBI taxonomy): Eukaryota > Metazoa > Chordata > Amphibia > Anura > Pelobatidae > Pelobates > Pelobates fuscus. Next base: position 6,309,010 of record NC_086329.1, read on the forward strand.
CCGTACCACATAAACCACCGTCCATAACCCTGTCACCTCCCCCTCATTATGGAGGTGATTCTAAAGAATTCAGAGTTTTTTTAAACCAAATTGAATACCACTTTGAGGCATCCCCAGGTTCATTCCCAACAGATAGATCAAAAATAGGCTATCTGATGAACCAATTAACTGGAAAAGCCTTAACCTGGGCTAACCCCTTATGGGAAAGTGGTGACGCAGTAGCCCGTGATTACAGTGCCTTTCTCACAGCTTTTAAGGCCACGTTTGAACCTAAAGGCAGGGAGAAGAACGCTGCCAAAGCCCTTATGAGAATAAAGCAAGGCAGTCGTTCTGTAGCCGATTATGCCATAGAGTTCAGGACATTGGCGTCTGAGGTTGATTGGACCAATAGCGGTCTGGTGGCTGCTTTCTCTGAAGGTCTAGCTGAGAGTATACAAGATGAGACCGCAGCTAGAGACCTTCCGGTTAATCTTAATGAGTTTATTGCCTACATGATAGACATTGATAACCGGCTCAGAGAGAGAGAGAAAAACAAGCAACGTAACCGACGTTCTAATTTGTCCATAGCTCCTCGTTTCTCTAACCCAGTGGTGAGTAGCCAAGCACCTCTTCCAGAACCTGAACCCATGCAATTGGGTAGCGCTAACCTCACTGAGGCAGAGAGACAACACAGACGTAACGAGGGGCTATGTATGTATTGTGGCAAGAAGGGACATCAAAGATGGTCATGCCCGGTTCGGCCGGAAAACTTGCACACCTAAGGCACGTACGGGGACCGACCTTAGGTGTGATGTATATGTCCCCTAAATTGACTAATGTCACGTTCCGTTCCTGGCTGCGGATCATTCTGGTAATGGCTTCTGGTATCCAGTACTCCTTTTGCTATTTCTTGTTTAATATTTCTTGGTTTTTGGTTTTCTATTCTATGTCTGGTTTTCTTTATGCTGGGATTTCTGGGTTCATTCCTATAGTTCGTCCCTGGATTTCCCAGTCTCCAGGTTTCCTTTAAATGTTTGTTTTATTTGCCACACCCTTATGTTTCCAGCTTTCATTATGTGTTGGAGTTCCTGCAGGCAGCAGCTCAAAGCTTCTGTCCTTTCTTGCAGGTAAGTGCTATATATGTGTTCTGAATCTGTGGATGTTTTAATATACATTAGGCAGTGTAGGACCTGCCAGATATGGGGTACATTGGCGTTGTTGGCAGGCTTATGCAATGTATGATCATATAGTGTGACTAAATCCCCATGATTTCCATATGTAGTACTTAGTTATTTCTCCTCTTGTTTTGCCTATGTTATCTTGTCGTGTCTTAGTTTGTATATACCTGTCCATGTTCAGTCCTGTTCAGTCATGCCCATGTTTAGTTAATGTTCCCTTATGTATTGTGTCATGTTCTGGGTTTAGCTTCCTATCCTTCTCTGGTTCTGGGTTCTACTAGTTATGTCTTGTTTTCATGTTTGGTGCCTGTTCTAGCTTTGTCTTGTTTCTAGTACTGGATACACCCTTGCTGCAGAGCCTCCCTATTCAGCTCCTGGGAGGTCTGCTTATTTCCTAGTTCCTTGGATCCGCAGAAGCTGAATCAGGGTTCTGGTTGTGGCTGCACAAACGCTGGTGCTCAACACCAGGGGGCGTGCGGTTACCCTGCACCAGACCCTGCTAATCCACCTCCACGCTGAAGACTCCCACTTCATCAGGCATTATGGGTCCCGGTCCATGCGCCGCCACCTGGACACTGTGTCTGGGTTCCGGCCACCGGACTACCACCCTGACAACTAAGAACCGTTTCCTTGTCAAAGTTACCTTGTCTTTTAAAAAGACTACTATCCAGTGTGAGGCTATGATTGACTCTGGGGCAGCGGAGAATTTCCTAGACAAAGAGTTCTCTGCTAAACATCTCCTGCCCTTAAGACAAAAAGAGAAACCTATAGCAGTCGAGGCCATTGATGGAAGGCCTCTTTCCCAGCCTTTCATCACACACGAAACTCTGCCAATCACTGTCTCAGTGGGTATTCTCCACTCTGAAGAAATGACCTTTCAAATCATATCTTCCCCTACATGTCCGATAATACTCGGTTTCCCTTGGCTCCTGAAACACAATCCACGTTTGGATTGGATTGAAGGAGAGATTGTTAGTTGGGGTGAGAGATGCAAAGGTGTGTGCTGGAAGCAAATCCCACAACCTATTGGCACCATTAATGTTCCTATTACACCTCCCTTGACCACACAAATACCACCGCAGTATATGGATTTAAAAGAGGTATTTAACAAGGTCCAGTCAGAAGGGTTACCTCCTCATAGACCTTATGACTGTACTATAAATTTATTACCAGGGACTATGCCTCCCAAGGGAGGAGTTTATGCCTTGTCCCCCCAAGAAAATCTTTGTTTGGAAGAATACATAAAGGATGCTCTCAAAAAGGGTCATATCCGTAGATCCTCCTCACCAGCCGGGGCTGGGTTCTTCTTTGTCTCTAAAAAAGAAGGAGACCTACGCCCCTGTATCGATTATAGGGGTTTGAATAGGATTACCATAAAAAATGCCTACCCTATTCCCCTTATATCAGAGCTGTTTGACAGATTGAAAGGAGCTCGAGTCTTTACCAAGCTCGATCTCCGAAGTGCTTACAATCTAGTCAGAATTAAGGACGGTCACGAATGGAGGACCGCATTTAACACCAGAATGGGACATTACGAATACCTGGTTATGCCGTTTGGATTATGTAACGCTCCAGCGGTATTCCAGGATTTTATTAACGATGTCCTAAGAGAGTACCTTCACATGTTCGTTCTAGTGTACTTGGACGACATTCTCATCTATTCCCCAGACCTAGAGACACATCACGAACATGTGAGAATTGTACTGAAAACCCTGTTACAGAACGGCCTTTACTGTAAACTGGAGAAATGCCAGTTTGACCAAACGGAGATACAATTCCTTGGATACGTTATATCTCCGTCTGGTTTCCAGATGGATCCCCGCAAACTGGAGGCAGTCTTACAGTGGCCATTACCCAAGGGCCTTAAAGCTACTCAACGCTTTATAGGTTTTGCGAATTACTACCGCAAATTTATAAAGGGATTTTCCTCCGTGATTGCCCCTATAACAAATTTAACCAAAAAAGGAGCAAATTGTATATCTTGGCCCAAAGAAGCAAGAGAGGCATTTGAACGGTTAAAATCTTTATTTTCCTCAGCACCTGTCCTGACCCATCCTGATCCAACCAAACAATTTATCCTAGAGGTGGATGCGTCAGAAACAGGAGTTGGAGCCATTCTGTCTCAAAGAGAAAATCCTGATACGCCTTTACATCCCTGTGGATTTTACTCTCGCAAACTCACACCTGCAGAGAAGAATTATGACATAGGGAACTTTTGGCCATCGTACTTGCTCTTAAGGAATGGAGGCATCTCTTGGAAGGTTCCAAAGAGCCACTTTTGATCTTTACTGATCATAAGAATTTGGCTTATATTGGGGACGCTAAGAGATTGTCCTCTCGTCAGGCTAGGTGGTCATTGTTCCTCTCCCGATTCAATTTCGTAATTACGTACAGGCCTGGTACTAAAAACACCAAGGCAGATGCACTTTCTAGGCAGTTTGAGACAGATGAAGTTCCGGAACAGGTGATATATCCTATTATACCTCCTGAATGCCTCATTGCCACTACAGTTTCCGAAGTGTCTTCTCCACTCTTCTGTGCCATAATAGCAGATCAAACTCAGGCACCTGTGGGAAAACCTCCGGACAAACTGTATGTGTCACCTCAGTTTCGAAAAAAGGTATTAGATATGTTCCATGACAACCTCACAGCGGGCCATCCTGGAGTCCATAAAACTCTCTCTGCCATCTCCCGTAGGTTTTGGTGGCCTGCTCTTAGAAACGATATCAAAGATTATGTTGGGGCATGTCAAATATGTGCCGTTTCTAAAGTTCCTCCTAGGTCACCTCCTGGACTGTTACAACCACTGCCCATACCTAGTGCTCCATGGACCCACTTGGCCATGGATTTCATTGTGGATCTACCCAGTCAAACGGGTTTAATACAGTCCTTATGGTTATTGATAGATTCACGAAGATGGCACTTAAAAAATTACCATCTGCTCAAGATCTAGTTCAAATATTCTTGAGAGAAATCTTTCGGTTGCACGGTGTACCCAAAAACATAGTATCTGACAGAGGCACCCAGTTTGTCTCTAGATTCTGGCGTTCCTTCTGTAAACAATTAGGCATCAAACTCTCCTTTTCATCAGCATATCACCCTCAAACAAATGGAGCAGCAGAGAGGGCGAATCAGTCTTTAGAAGCCTATTTACGTTGCTTTATAAATGCCAATCAGTCTAACTGGTATGAACTCTTACCCATGGCTGAGTTCGCCAGGAACAACGCCACTCATGAATCTTCTAATCATAGTCCATTCTTTGTAAATCAGGGTTTTCACCCCGCTGTTTTTCCTTCTGAATTCTCAGACACGGAAATTCCTGCTTTGAACACCCATTTAGAATCTATTCATGATACCTGGGATTCTGTCCATTCAGCTCTGCAAAAAGCCTCATTACGAGCAAAGGTCCAAGCTGACAAAAAATGGGGCGCTAATCCTGTCTATCTTCCAGGTGACAGGGTGTGGCTCTCCACAAAACATATCAAGCTCAAGGTCCCGTCCATGAAATTTGCCCCTCGGTACATAGGTCCCTTTCGAGTTACCCAACGTATTAATCCAGTGACCTATTCTTTGGCACTACCGGCTCATATGAGAATTGCAAATACTTTCCATGTGTCTCTGCTCAAGCCCCTTACTTGCAATCGCTACACCAAGTTATCCACTCCTCCTCCGCCCTTGGTAGTAGGTGATCAAGAAGAATATGAAGTCCGTTCTATCATGGACTCCAAGTTATCCAGAGGTGTCTTGTCCTATCTCGTTGACTGGAAGGGTTATGGCCCTGAGGAACTTTGTTGGGTTCCTGCTGACCAGGTCCATGCGCCCCGTCTTATCCGGTCATTTCACAACCGCTTTCCTCTTAAGCCGGGTCCTTCCCGCCCGGTGCGCGGTCTTCGAGTGGGGGGTACTGTTGCGGTCACCGGCCCGCCGAGCCTCACGGCCGTGCCCGACCGGCACGACCGTACCGACTACACGAGCTTACCTGCTCGTCGGCGAGCCGGGAACCGCGCAGTCACTTCTTCCGGGCATCACGCCCGAATCCAATATGGCGCCGACCACGTGGTCGCGTCTATGGATAGCCCCGCCCCCGAGAGTTATACCAACGTGTGCGTGACGTCACGACGTCAACGCACACGCACGTTTTGGGGTCAGAGGTCGCCCTCTGACCAATCATAGCCTAGAGAGGGGTATTTAAACCCCTAGCTTTTCCCCGAACTTTGCCCTGTCGTGGTTTCAGTTTCCTGGTTTCCCGAGAGTGCCATTTCCGTGTTTCTGATTTCCTGGTATCCTGATCCTTGGCGTTTCCCTCATTATTCTGATCTCTGGTTTCCCTGACTTGGCTTGTTTTATCGGTATTGAGTATTTTCTGGCTTCCTTGACCTCGGCTTTCCCTTTGACCATTCTCTGTCTCTAGCGTATTAGTCCGGCCATTCTAAGGTCCGGTTTACGCTCTATCCTGTTATTTTCCTTTTCTTACTTATGTATATATTTACATAGTGCCTGCGTGCTGGACCACATAGTTAGTCGTGACAATAGGAGACCCAAAAAGCTGGTCTATGTTTTTGGCAAACCGCCTGATGCATCCGCTGATCCCACTAACCACACTTGGTGTTCCACTCTGCTGCTGATCCTAGACAAGTCACTCCACGGCATCAATCTTGGTCCTGAAGCAGGGCTGGATGTCAAGTCCTGCATCTGAAAGCTTGCAGCATTTATGGCATCTTATTGATCTCTCTTTTCAACCAAATGCGAGCTAATGTGTTTCATGCATCCTGTAATTTGAAACCTTCACTACAAAAATAAAGAATAAAAAATAAAAATGAACATATTATTTTACAGAACATTGATAGGAGCATTTGGTTCACATATCATGTTAGAAACAGTAACCAATACAGGGGGAAAAGGAGAAGAAGTAAAAGCAAAAATCTCTATTTATATATTAAATATTTATTGAATATGTCATAACGATCATATTTTCAAAACAATGAGCTCTAATTTAGATATTTTTAAAAATAATTATCAATGTATGGTGCTCTGGGTGGGTGTTAGTGCAGAGAGAGTTGGATTCAAATGTTGGAATAGCAGTGTTGTAAGTATACTGGAATATTGATAGGATAATAGAATGAGAACCCCCTACCTTAATTAACATTATTGCCCTAACAGGCAATGCTAGACCTGTGGACAGAAACCAGGGAAGCCAATGTGTCCACACTTCCAGAAAAAAAACACTCTTACCCAATTGCCCATGGGAGAAGTCACAAAGCAACTCACCTCTCTTACTTAAACTAATATTTTAGCAGAATCTAAATCCTAGCAGAATGCTAAAACATTATATAGGAAGCATTTTACAGAACAAGCAATGCCAATGACATACAGGTAGATATACAAATAGACAGACAAGCAGACATTTAGAAACTTTGATCTTTAACCCATTCACGAAAAGGGGTTTGACAAATCCTTCAATAATGTTAAAAAAAAAATCATTTAGGAGTAACACGTATAAGCATTTCACAAATTATAATATGCCATTTTTATGTTAGATAGATCCTATGTCAAGTTGTCAACATCATGCCTGGAGGTAGAAATAAATATTTAGCCCTGTCAGGGTTAGTTACACACGAGGATAAATGCTTTGGCCTTTCATCTTACATCCAAAGGCAATTCACATGTAAATGTGTGTCAATAAATTATAAAATTATATATTTATATTATTAAATATGTTGCAGTACATTGATAGAAACATTTGGTTCACATATCAAGTTAGAAAAAGTAACTAATAGAGAAGAAAAGAGGAGGAGCAGTAACCAAAAACAGTATTTATATGCTGTATACTTATTGAATATATAACATATATATATATATATATATATATATGTGTATATATATATATATATGTATATATATATGTATGTATATATATGTATATATATATATATATATATATATATATTACTGGTTCTCCTCTCCTTCCCTCTATTGCTAACTTGATATGCAAATAAAATAGACATTTAGTAACTGTCCGCTAGCCATTAATCACCTCTTTTCCAATTAATCACCTCTTTTCCCATTAATCATCTAATTTCCCCTTAATCATCTCTTTTCCCATTAATCATCTCTTTTTTTTGGCACCACTAGAAATTAGAATATAGACCACCCCAAATCCAACCACAAAAAACATGTTAAGCATTGCACAATTCGGTTGGTCTGTAAGTCGAGGTATATTTCTGCTCAGAATTCGGGAATTCAGCAAGACACCGAACTGGCCGAGATTCAGTCTGCACATTTCCAAGTCAGAAAAGCATCGGATGCATGCGCTGTAGGAGCCCAATACTTCTCTATAAGATGCTTTGTATTGGGCCGAGATCATGAGGATCTTAGAGAAAGTGTAGCAGCTGTTTCAAAGAGATTGTCCTGGTGCTAAATGGCAGGTAAGATCAATGACTTTCTTTTTTTTTTTTAAATTGGGAGATTTCAATCTGCAGTGTAAGAATACCCTAAGGCTAAAATAAGGCTAACATACATTTATTTATTTTGACCTTACAGTGTTTCTTTAATTATTATTATTTTAAATTATTAAAGATATGTAGACACATAACTCTTTCTTACATCCAGGAATGTCTTAGCAGTTCAAATGAAAATGCATTGTTGTTAAATGGGGAGTGGTTTTAAGTGGGATCGACAAATGTATAAAAAAGGGGTTCTATGGCGTTCATGTTTTTCTGACTCAATAGAATATTATGACTAAGAAGAAAATAGAATGTGTGCATTACCACATTCGTATTCACTCCAGAGCACTTCTGAATCCGCTAGATAAACATCTTTTAAAAGCTTCACACTCTCTAGTGGCAATCCAGTACATATTTATAAACTTTGTTCATGCAATATTTCAGAGGCGGCTAAGCGGGTCATTTAAGCTGTGCAGCCACATGAAAGTATCCAGAAATAGTCTTTATTGTTTACTTTCTGTGTGAAATAGTAAAATATTTATGGTATATTAGCAACAAAACCAGTGAGGTGTATATTAAAGGTTAAAAGCCGAAGCTGTAGATCATGATTTATACATTACTTGGCTGGGTCTCGCTTTACATAGAACACGCGCATTTTAAAACAAAGATACCACTATTTGGTTCTGATTTAAACTATAACTATCAGAGTTGGAAAACCAAAACCCATTCAAACCAAGCATCTCTAAATATTAATGATGAGGAAAAAGCATATTAGAATTCAGAAGCTCTGGTTACACTTTAGCAACCCGGAGATGTATTTTAGAATTACTGTTTGAGAGAAAAAGTGTTCCTTCTGTTTTAGAATTTTTTTTGCTAAGTATCGTAGTAGCAAAGCACATTTTTGTATCTGATCCATACTGTTAATTGTTAGTTGACCTACTTACTTGATGTTTTCATTATGTTGACCTCTCTTATGACTTGTTTCCAGTATGGTAGCTAGATAGCAGCTGTAAGCTCTTATTTTTTTTACTTTTTTACTAACAGTCAGTAGATACTTGTAGCCAAAAAAATTCCATCGGGTGTCCAACCTGGAAGCTCATGTTAGCAGCCAATCTCTAATAAGCTCTACAAACACAATCTGTGTCTTAGAGTTTACCTACTAGCCTCTTGAATTTAAAGCAGTAAATTACGTTATATCTATATCATCTCTATAGCAACCGCAACTGGATGGAATAATTCACCTGTTTTTAAACGTTGGTCTTACGTTGGATCTTTGTAGTATGATGCCAGTATCTGGAGAAACACACTCTCTGTAACTTACTGTGTGACTGCTGTCATCAAAGGAACTATTGAGCTAACTTGGCAAATACAAATACCATGTACTCCCTATGGAACTCATTATCTTAGAAACATTTAGGACACAGACATTCAAACTTCATCGAGTCTTCTGATTTAATCACCATATATCATCACGATCACATGTAAGGATCATATTTACTAAACAATGAGTTGCGGTTTTATAAAAACTAACTAAAAAAACAATGTAGACCCCAATAGCAGTCATGGGAGAGTATGTTAGATTTTAAAAAAATAATTATCACTGTATGACACTTTGGGTGGGTGTTATGCAAACTATTAATGCTGGGAAAGCTGGACACGAATATTGGAGACCAGTGTTGCAAGTATATGGAGTGATAAAATAGAAAGGTGAACAGCGCTAAAGATCAGAAATTGTACATACGTTTAGTAGAAATACTGGCCAGCGGAGTAACTTTAAAAAAAAAGGAGAAACAAAGATACAAATAATGGTACAGTATGTATGAACGATATAATTCCACAAGAACAAATGGGTTATATTCACACTCACACTTTGAGGAGCTATATCAGCTCGGTGTTAAGAGCTTGGACGGAATAATCCCCGTCTATGGATTTCTTGAGGTTCCAGATCGTTGGTGAGTTTATAGGTGTAAGTATTCGTTATATGAAAAACAAGAGTAAACTCTTACTCTTGTTTTTCATATAACGAATACTTACACCTATAAACTCACCAACGATCTGGAACCTCAAGAAATCCATAGACGGGGATTATTCCGTCCAAGCTCTTAACACCGAGCTGATATAGCTCCTCAAAGTGTGAGTGTGAATATAACCCATTTGTTCTTGTGGAATTATATCGTTCATACATACTGTACCATTATTTGTATCTTTGTTTCTCCTTTTTTTTAAAGTTACTCCGCTGGCCAGTATTTCTACTAAACGTATGTACAATTTCTGATCTTTAGCGCTGTTCACCTTTCTATTTTATCTGTCCATTTATCACAAGGTAGAGGGAACACCTTGTTGGTGAACTGCTGCTCACCCTTGAGAAGAGAGCGCTTATTACCCTTTTGCAAGTATATGGAGTGATTTATGAGACAATACAATGTGAATTCCCTAGCTAAAATAACATTATTGCTACCGTACTTCTAAGAAAAAAGAAATCTTACTTAATTGCCCACAGGAGAAGATATGAAACAACGTACCTCTCTTGACGAAACTAATATTTTTGGAAAAGTATGGTAAAACATTATAAAAATAAGAAAAAGTGGTAGGTAAGGTCACACACACAATGAGAAAAGACTCGGGTATGAGCGGGCTGCTTCACACAGGGTAGCGTTTTCACTATGGTAGAAATCTAAGTATACGGAGTGTGTGAGCGCTCCTATGGACATATCAAGTTATGAAATATATCAATATTTAATTAGTATATAGTACAAGTAAATTAATAACAGCAAAATCACTATAAAATCATTATATCATACACAAAATAATTGCAAAGACAGAATATTCAAGGATATAATCTTTCAATGTAGGGTAATAACTGCTTGATTCAGGGATAAATCTGACTGCCATTCTGGGGTCAAGAAGGAATTTTTTGTCCTAGCTTGTTGCAAAATTGTGCTTCAAACTGGGTTTTTTTTTTTTTTTTTTTCCTTTTGGATCAACAGCAAAAAACAGGTGTGAGGAAGGCTGAACTTGATGGACGCAAGTCTCTTTTCAGCTATCTAACTATGTAATACTATGTATGTAATTAATTATTTTGTGTAATTAGTGTAATTATTTAGTAATTAAAAAGGTCAATCGAATCCCAATGCCACAGGAATAATAATTCTAAAAACAAAATCAACTAATTTGTATCAGATAAATGTGTCAAGTATCTGTATGATATTTTGAAAGCAGAGATATCTGAGAAGTTGTGATTATGATAGAGGTGTTCACGAGCACAATGGCGTAGAAAAAAACTAAATACCACTAAAATAAAGACAAACAAAAAATCCTTAAAAACCCCCACAAATAAACAAATGCTAATCTCAGATAAGAGCTTATAAAAAATGTATCAGATTGATGTTTCCAGAGTCCACATATAGCATAAAACATATAACACTCTCGATCTGACACTCAACCCTAAACAGTGTGATATAAAAGAATGTGATGACCCAAAAAATTGAATAAAACACACAGTGCGCACACATAATAATAATAAAATAAACCTTCAGGTAGAAAATAGTAAAATGTCTCAGTAAATATGTAGAATTGTAGGATGCCCCCTCCACTGGTCCAAAAGGATGCTTAGCCAAGGCTCCACGACGTGCAGGGATATCAATAGTAAAATAAAATAAATCCTCAGCAAGCTCAACCACCTATGTACCTGGCCTTACCTGGGATCTAATATGATCTGTCCAAGTGTTCTAATGACAGGTCCACTGATCAGGGAGCATACAACATTACAATATAGATTACTAACTGGGAATATGTAACATTCAAGGATAAAGCTTAAAATAAAAATAAATGTTATACCAGACAAAATAACACTTTATAAATATGTAATATAATATAAACTCAAATTCAAAACATCAAATGTGAGTCATCTAAAATATGAAGTACAAGTCTGAAGCTTTCAGGTGAGAGTGAGCTTATATTGAATAATACTTCTGATCCGTATATATAAATTAGAATTATGTGTAAACTTATAGCTTGTGGTTATAGTAGGGAATATGTCACATTAGGAAGTTTTTATTTAAAAGCCAACTGGATTATAGATAGACAGTACTATTCATAGTTAAATGATATGGTCTATCTCCTCATGTAGACCATATGGTTTAAGTGTGTTTAGTTTAAAAACCCATCCATGGGTTCAGATATATTGAGATATTTTTTTTTGTTTGCCTGTATCAGGAATCTTGCATATAATTTCTATGCCCATGATAGATATGCAGGACGGATCACTATCATGGGCTAATTGGAAGTGGCGTGCTACTGGGGATTTCCTGTCTTTGTGTAATATTGCCAGCCTATGTTCCCTAAATTTAGCCTTAAGAGGTCTTGTGGTTTGTCCTACGTACTGTAGACCACAAGTACAAATGAGTAGATAAATTAAAAATGAAGAATTGCAATTAATCCTCTGTTGGATCATATGTTCCTCATTACAGGTTATTCATCTAGTGCCCCCACATCTAAAGTTGCCTACGTTGTGGTTAGGATTCCAGTTTGTACCCTCATAGGGTGTGAATTTGGATGGTGCCAGAATATTTTTTATGTTTTTATTTCTCATAAAACTCACCATAGGATCACTGCAAATACTAAATTTTAACCAGGGATCTAAATTTAACACAGGCCAGGGTTTCTGTAAAATACCTATGATATCATAATAAGATTTATGGAACACTGTTGAAAAGATAGGACTTTTATTTTGGAGGACATCCTTAGTACTAATACTGAATCTACTCGGTTGAAGAATAAATTTAGATTCCCAACTGTATAGCAAGGATAAGATGGTATTGTGTGTCTCTGAGAGGGAAGGGGAACAGGAGGAAGTCGTAATCCTTCTATCCATTTTTGATGAAGGGTTAACTAGAGACATCCTCTCAGTGTTTCTAGCCTAGTTTTATGAGTAAAGGATGGAATTGGGAGGATAGTCTTTTTTCTAGAAAGCATTGGCACAGTTCCAGGGCTTCTTCTTCAAAGTGTTTTTAATTTGGAACAGTTACAGCGCAGCCTTATGAACTGTCCTAAGGGTATATTGGATATCCACGTGGGATGGTGTCCACTGGAGGTTTGCAGAAAACCATGTAAAATAATGTATAATAAACACAGGTTACTGGCTATGGGAGGGATAATGTATAATAAACACAGGTTACTGGCTATGGGAGGATAATGTATAATAAACACAGGTTACTGGCTATGGGGGGGATAATGTATAATAAACACAGGTTACTGGCTATGAGGGATAATGTATAAGAAACACAGGTTACTGGCTATGGGAGGATAATGTGTAATAAACACAGGTTACTGGCTATGGGAGGATAATGTATAATAAACACAGGTTACTGGCTATGGGGGGGATAATGTATAATAAACACAGGTTACTGGCTATGGGGGATAATGTATAATAAACACAGGTTACTGGCTATGGGAGGATAATGTGTAATAAACACAGGTTACTGGCTATGGAGGATAATGTATAATAAACACAGGTTACTGGCTATGGGGGGGATAATGTATAAGAAACACATGTTACTGGCTATGGGGGATAATGTATAATAAACACAGGTTACTGGCTATGGGGGGATAATGTATAATAAACACAGGTTACTGGCTATGGGAGGATAATGTATAATAAACACAGGTTACTGGCTATGGGAGGATAATGTGTAATAAACACAGGTTACTGGCTATGGAGGATAATGTATAATAAACACAGGTTACTGGCTATGGGGGGGATAATGTATAAGAAACACATGTTACTGGCTATGGGGGATAATGTATAATAAACACAGGTTACTGGCTATGGGAGAGATAATGTATAATAAACACAGGTTACTGGCTATGGGAGGATAATGTGTAATAAACACAGGTTACTGGCTATGGGAGGATAATGTATAATAAACACAGGTTACTGGCTATGGGGGGATAATGTATAATAAACACAGGTTACTGGCTATGGGGGGATAATGTATAATAAACACAGGTTACTGGCTATGGGGGGATAATGTATAATAAACACAGGTTACTGGCTATGGGAGGATAATGTGTAATAAACACAGGTTACTGGCTATGGAGGATAATGTATAATAAACACAGGTTACTGGCTATGGGGGGGATAATGTATAAGAAACACATGTTACTGGCTATGGGGGATAATGTATAATAAACACAGGTTACTGGCTATGGGGGATAATGTATAATAAACACAGGTTACTGGCTATGGGAGGATAATGTGTAATAAACACAGGTTACTGGCTATGGAGGATAATGTATAATAAACACAGGTTACTGGCTATGGGGGGGATAATGTATAAGAAACACATGTTACTGGCTATGGGGGATAATGTATAATAAACACAGGTTACTGGCTATGGGGGGATAATGTATAATAAACACAGGTTACTGGCTATGGGAGGATAATGTATAATAAACACAGGTTACTGGCTATGGGAGGATAATGTGTAATAAACACAGGTTACTGGCTATGGAGGATAATGTATAATAAACACAGGTTACTGGCTATGGGGGGGATAATGTATAAGAAACACGTTACTGGCTATGGGGGATAATGTATAATAAACACAGGTTACTGGCTATGGGAGAGATAATGTATAATAAACACAGGTTACTGGCTATGGGAGGATAATGTGTAATAAACACAGGTTACTGGCTATGGGAGGATAATGTATAATAAACACAGGTTACTGGCTATGGGGGGGATAATGTATAATAAACACAGGTTACTGGCTATGGGGGGATAATGTATAATAAACACAGGTTACTGGCTATGGGGGGATAATGTATAATAAACACAGGTTACTGGCTATGGGGGATAATGTATAATAAACACAGGTTACTGGCTATGGGGGGATAATGTATAATAAACACAGGTTACTGGCTATGGGGGGATAATGTATAATAAACACAGGTTACTGGCTATGGGGGGATAATGTATAATAAACATGTTACTGGCTATGGGAGATAATGTATAATAAACACAGGTTACTGGCTATGGGGGATAATGTATAATAAACACAGGTTACTGGCTATGAGAGGATAATGTATAATAAACACAGGTTACTGGCTATGAGAGGATAATGTATAATAAACACAGGTTACTGGCTATGGGGGGATAATGTATAATAAACATGTTACTGGCTATGGGAGATAATGTATAATAAACACAGGTTACTGGCTTTGGGGGATAATGTATAATAAACACAGGTTACTGGCTATGGGGGGATAATGTATAATAAACACAGGTTACTGGCTATGGGAGGGATAATGTATAATAAACACAGGTTACTGGCTATGGGAGGATAATGTGTAATAAACACAGGTTACTGGCTATGGAGGATAATGTATAATAAACACAGGTTACTGGCTATGGAGGATAATGTATAATAAACACAGGTTACTGGCTATGGGGGGATAATGTATAATAAACACAAGTTACTGGCTATGGGAGGATAATGTATAATAAACACAGGTTACTGGCTATGGGAGGGATAATGTATAATAAACACAGGTTACTGGCTATGGGAGGATAATGTGTAATAAACACAGGTTACTGGCTATGGGAGGGATAATGTATAATAAACACAGGTTACTGGCTATGGAGGATAATGTATAATAAACACAGGTTACTGGTTATGGGGGGATAATGTATAAGAAACACATGTTACTGGCTATGGGGGATAATGTATAATAAACACAGGTAACTGGCTATGAGGGCATAATGTATAATAAACACAGGTTACTGGCTATGGGGGGATAATTTATAATAAACACATGTTACTGGCTATGGGGGATAATGTATAATAAACACAGGTTACTGGCTATGGGAGGGATAATGTATAATAAACACAGGTTACTGGCTATGGGAGGATAATGTGTAATAAACACAGGTTACTGGCTATGGAGGATAATGTATAATAAACACAGGTTACTGGCTATGGGGGGGGATAATGTATAATAAACACAGGTTACTGGCTATGGGAGGGATAATGTATAATAAACACAGGTTACTGGCTATGGAGGATAATGTATAATAAACACAGGTTACTGGTTATGGGGGGATAATGTATAAGAAACACATGTTACTGGCTATGGGGGATAATGTATAATAAACACAGGTAACTGGCTATGAGGGCATAATGTATAATAAACACAGGTTACTGGCTATGGGGGGGATAATTTATAATAAACACATGTTACTGGCTATGGGGGATAATGTATAATAAACACAGGTTACTGGCTATGGGAGGGATAATGTATAATAAACACAGGTTACTGGCTATGGGAGGGATAATGTGTAATAAACACAGGTTACTGGCTATGGAGGATAATGTATAATAAACACAGGTTACTGGCTATGGGGGGGGATAATGTATAATAAACACAGGTTACTGGCTATGGGGGGATAATGTATAAGAAACACATGTTACTGGCTATGGGGGATAATGTATAATAAACACAGGTTACTGGCTATGGGGGATAATGTATAAGAAACACATGTTACTGGCTATGGGGGATAATGTATAATAAACACAGGTTACTGGCTATGGGAGGGATAATGTATAATAAACACAGGTTACTGGCTATGGGAGGATAATGTGTAATAAACACAGGTTACTGGCTATGGAGGATAATGTATAATAAACACAGGTTACTGGCTATGGGGGGGGATAATGTATAATAAACACAGGTTACTGGCTATGGGGGGGATAATGTATAAGAAACACATGTTACTGGCTATGGGGGATAATGTATAATAAACACAGGTTACTGGCTATGGGGGGGGTAATGTATAATAAACACATGTTACTGGCTATGGGAGATAATGTATAATAAACACAGGTTACTGGCTATGGGGGATAATGTATAATAAACACAGGTTACTGGCTATGGGAGGGATAATGTATAATAAACACAGGTTACTGGCTATGGGAGGATAATGTGTAATAAACACAGGTTACTGGCTATGGAGGATAATGTATAATAAACACAGGTTACTGGCTATGGGAGGATAATGTATAATAAACACAGGTTACTGGCTACGGGGGGGATAATGTATAAGAAACACATGTTACTGGCTATGGGGGATAATGTATAATAAACACAGGTTACTGGCTATGGGGGGGATAATGTATAATAAACACAGGTTACTGGCTATGGGAGGATAATGTGTAATAAACACAGGTTACTGGCTATGGAGGATAATGTATAATAAACACAGGTTACTGGCTATGGGGGGGATAATGTATAATAAACACAGGTTACTGGCTATGGAGGATAATGTATAATAAACACAGGTTACTGGCTATGGGGGATAATGTATAATAAACACAGGTTACTGGCTATGGGAGGATAATGTGTAATAAACACAGGTTACTGGCTATGGGAGGATAATGTGTAATAAACACAGGTTACTGGCTATGGAGGATAATGTATAATAAACACAGGTTACTGGCTATGGGAGGATAATGTATAATAAACACAGGTTACTGGCTACGGGGGGGATAATGTATAAGAAACACATGTTACTGGCTATGGGAGGGATAATGTATAATAAACACAGGTTACTGACTATGGTAGATAATGTATAATAAACACAGGTTACTGGCTATGGGGGATAATGTATAATAAACACAGGTTACTGGCTATGGGGGGGATAATGTATAATAAACACAGGTTACTGGCTATGGGAGAGATAATGTATAATAAACACAGGTTACTGGCTATGGGAGGATAATGTGTAATAAACACAGGTTACTGGCTATGGAGGATAATGTATAATAAACACAGGTTACTGGCTATGGGGGGATAATGTATAATAAACACAGGTTACTGGCTATGGGAGGATAATGTATAATAAACACAGGTTACTGGCTATGGGAGGATAATGTATAATAAACACAGGTTACTGGCTATGGGGGGGATAATGTATAATAAACACATGTTACTGGCTATGGGAGATAATGTATAATAAACACAGGTTACTGGCTATGGGGAGTAATGTATAATAAACACAGGTTACTGGCTATGGGGGGGGTTATGTATAATAAACACATGTTACTGGCTATGGGAGATAATGTATAATAAGCACAGGTTACTGGCTATGGGGGATAATGTATAATAAGCACAGGTTACTGGCTATGGGGGATAATGTATAATAAACACAGGTTACTGGCTATGGGGGGGATAATGTATAATAAACACAGGTTATTGGCTATGGGAGGATAATGTTTAATAAACACAGGTTACTGGCTATGGGGGATAATGTATAATAAACACAGGTTACTGGCTATGGGGGATAATGTATAATAAACACAGGTTACTGGCTATGGGGGGATAATGTATAATAAACACATGTTACTGGCTATGAGGGATAATGTATAATAAACACATGTTACTGGCTATGGGGGATAATGTATAATAAACACAGGTTACTGGCTATGGGGGATAATGTATAATAAACACAGGTTACTGGCTATGGGGGGGATAATGTATAGTAAACACAGGTTACTGGCTATGGGGGATAATGTATAATAAACACAGGTTAGTGGCTATGGGGGGGTAATGTATAATAAACACATGTTACTGGCTATGGGGGGGATAATGTATAATAAACACATGTTACTGGCTATGGGGGATAATGTATAATAAACACAAACACAAAAAAAAAATTAATGCAGCTGCAGAATTAATCTAAATTTGTGTGCTGTCTAGGAGGTGGGAGGGTCTGGGAGGGAGGGCCTGCTGCTGATTGGCTGGAATGTGTCTGCTGACTGTGAGGTACAGGGTCAAAGTTTACTCAATGTTGACGAATAGGGGGCGGACCGAACATCGCATATGTCCGCCGTCCGTGGCGAATGCGAACACGCTATGTTCGCCGGGAACTATTCGCCAGCGAACCGTTTGGGACATCACTAATTTGGAGTAATCCATTTCTGTTTTTATTGAGGTCTATGTATTATTCATTAATTATCCAAGTTTTGAGGGTATATAAGCTTGAAATTTGACATTCTAGGATTCTTCTTCACCTCATTGAGCAGTTTGTGCTGTGCTCTTGCATTCATCTTTACAGGACAGCCACTCCTAGGGAGAGTAGTAGCAGTGCTGAACTTTCTCCATTTATAGACAATTTGTCTTACCGGGGACTGATGAACAGCAAGGCTTTTGGAGATACTTTTATAACCCTTTCCAGCTTTATGCAAGTCAACAATTCTTAATCGTAGGTCTTCTGAGAGCTCTTTTGTGCGAGGCATCATTCACATCAGGCAATGCTTCTTGAGAAAAGCAAACCCAGAACTGGTGTGTGGTTTTTATAGGGCAGGGTAGCTGTAACCAACACCTCCAATCTTATCCCATTGATTGGACTCCAGTTGGCTGACATCTCACTCCAATTAGCTCTTGGAGATGTCATTAGTCTAGGGGTTCACATACTTTTTCCACCTGCACTGTGAACGTTTACATGGTGTGTTCAATAAAAACATGGCAACATTCAATTCTTTGTGTGTTATTAGTTTAAGCAGACTGTGTTTATTGTTGTGACTTAGATGATGATCAGATCACATTTTATGACCAATTTGTGCAGAAATCCATATCATTCCAAAGGGTTCACATACTTTTTCTTGCAACTGTATATGTGGACTCTGGATACATCAGTCTGATACATTTTTATCAGCTCTTATCTAAGATTATCATTCGTTTCTTTATTTGTTTTATTTGTTTGGTTTTTTTTAAGGATTTTTTGTTTGTCTTTATTTTAAGGGTATTCAGAGCCCAGTTGTTTTTTTCCCTACGGCATTGTGATCAGGAATACCTCTATCATAATCACAACTTCTTAGATATCACTGCTTTCTATGTATCATACAGATACTTGCTACATTTATCTGATACATATTAGTTGATTTTGTTTTTAGAATTATTATTCCTGTGGCATTGGGATTCAATAGACCTTATTAATTAATTATTTTGTGCATGATTTGATGATTTTATAGTGATTTTGCTGTTAATAATTTACTTGTACTGTATACTAATTAAATATTGATATATTTCATAACTTGATTTGTTCATAGGAGCGCTCCCACTCATGGTATACTTAAAACATTATAAAAGTAACATTAAATGAAATTCTCAATGCTGATGACAGACAGGCCAATACACAGACAATCAGACATTTAGAGACCTTGATTCTTAATCCAATCCTGACATGGGGTTAGATAAAACCTTCAATAATGTAGAGATGTTTTAATAAAACACACACAAAATGTAAAATATTAAGGAGTAACACGTATAAGCATTTCACAAATTATAATATGCCATTTTTATGTTAGATAGATCCTATGTCATGTTGTCAACATCATGCCTGGAGGTAGAAATAAATATTTAACTCTATCAGGGTTAGTTACACATGAAGATAAATGCTTTGTGCTTTCATTTTACATCCAAAGGCAATCTACATGTAAACATTGGTCAATAAATTATATAGTATGAATCCTGTGAGTTAGCATGGAAGACTTGGAATTAAAGTCTTAACAGCATCAAATATTTACAAAAATACAATTTGCCCTTTTGTGCCTGGAACGATCATGTTTGTCTTTTATTTATACTTTTTTTTTTTTTTTTACAACCAAAGAATTATCCATCTGCCCATATTATTTATTCTACACCCTATCTATGGAACTTTCTAATAGGTTCTCATAAATTATTAGGTGTAGAGCACAGTGTTTTTTTTTCTACCATATGAGATGTCATCTCCATTGCTTAGGGTGGAATAAGTAGCCACCTTCATTCTACCTTTCTGGTAACTGTAATCGAGACGATATGACATCTTTTGTAAAAGCAAGAAATGGTTCTTCCTATTAGCTTAAACTTTACAACAACTGCGACATGTCAAATAATCACATTGGTAGATTGGTTGACATATCCTAACTTCCATCTCCCACTTTCTTATTTCTTCTAGTTGCAGAGTGACAGTCATTCAGTTATTCAATGGCAAATCTCGATGATCGAAATGAACAGTGGTATGTCACTTCAATTTAACATGAGTATATATATTGTCTGTGGGAGGATTTCTGAACTACAACCCCCAGCTGGTTTTAAACTACCGTTTCCAGTTTGTTTTTATGTCTCCAGCTACACTTAGTATAAGATATTTATAATTTATTAGCAATATATATTCTAAATGTAGATCTACAAGATTTAAATTTAGAGATGTGCTTATTATTTATCTTCATCGGACGATACATTTAAGGGTGTTTTTAGCACTAGAACACATCTATTATTTATATCTAGCATCTCGAGACAAGAATAAGCCTATTCTTTTATTCTCTAACTTTAGATTTACTGTTTGTCATATGTGTTTGGCATATTGATTTATTTTTTTATGACATTGTGATTTAAATGTTTCACAAAAAAAATCATTAGAAAATCTAAACCTACAAAACGACAGTCGTTATTTTCTTCTTTGTCCAGTATTTTGGGGTTTTTGAGGGGTTTTTCATATAATGGGTTTTGTGGATGATGCCAATCAGTGATGGTCTGCAAATTAGTATTACAAACCGGAAACTCTTACAGATTGAAGTCCGTCTTAAAGCTAACTTCAAGCCTATGGTTCAAACCTTTCTAATCTGGACAAGGACATTTAAACAGTTGCTGGGCATGACCTCCTTCCATTCAGGCTAGATTCCAACCTCGTCTGGGCTGGAATAGCCCTTTTTCCAGTTAACCTCAGTTCTTTTATATGTGATATTATCTATTTTTTCCCTATTGTTCATACAATTTAATATTGTATGGATTTTATAATTTAGGCCTCAAACAGACTTAAATTTTGTGCTGGGAAGCAAATGTTGTCTAGTAACTAGAAAAGGCCCCATCTAACAGGGATGGGGCATGTGAAATAATAGTGTGGCATAGTTTCCTCTATGCACCACCTTGAGCATTTGGTTGGGGATTTAAAAAAGTAATGGGGAGGAGGGGGGCTGGAAAGATTACTGTCCACCCACCTTTCTCTATCTGTGGGACTTGTCAAAAAATACATTATCCACTAACTACCACCCATAGGCAGTGGGTAGTGGACCTAATAATGCTATTAATGGGAGGACCTTCAACCCCCACCCACTGGTGGTGGATTGGGGCCCTAATTTGTTAGTGGAATGGACATGCCATTGCCATTACCACCAAAAAAGCTAATAAGGATGTGGAAAGAAAGGGCTAGTAGTTCCAGTTGTGATATTAGCACTCGGGGCTTTGACTCCCAAGTTGGGGGAGTGCTTCAACAGATTCCAGGTGGGACATCTGAGATCGCTGTCCAGAATAGTGTAGTTCTAGGAAAAGCTAAGTTAATGTGCAGAACCATTAAACACCTAGGCGGCTGGTAGAGGACCCAAGAAGGAGGAATAAATATACCACCCTAGAGGGGGAAGAATATCTATTTTATATATTTATTATCAGAAGTCTTTTTTCTTCTAATTCTTCTGTTCTTCAACCCCTAAGAAGGCGAAATTAAAATCCATAATCCCCCCCAAAAAGCCATTAAAAATAAAAAAATAAATATGCGCCCAATGAACATTGATCCATCTTTACCCACGGAGGGCTATCTGCAGATTAACCTCTAATGATGGGGAAAGCCCTTTTAGGGTTTTCCATGCTTTCAGCTTTTGCAAATCATAGGCTATTCAGAGCGAGCGCTAACAGCCAACTCTTGAGACAGGCCATAATGTTTACATTTTGATGCCATCTTTTCACAACCTACATTCACAAAAGTGCCAACATTACTAGTAGAAATAAGAGACTTGCAAAAATAGTTGTGTACTACTACAGGTAAAGTAAATATACAATGTTAAATATATATAATAACTGCTAGAGTATTCATACAACAATAGCCACATCAGAATGTTATTTTGGAATAGCTTTTATTATCGAGTAAACATTTACCCAACATCAAAAATACTTGACTACTTCTTAGTAAAAAAAAATAGTTGTTGGCTTCTCGTGATATAAAAACATGCTTACTTTTTTATTTTTTACTAGAAATGTGATTTTTATAATGCTTCTAAGATTTGAACCTGTGCATTTCTTTTGTGTGTGTGTTGTGCATTTTGTATACATTTAAAGCTTTATAGCAGCTGCATTGTTAGTATATGCATGTTAGAATTCCTTTTTATCATGGTACATTTATATATACATTCAGATCTTAAATACGAAACTATAATTCATCTCTCCTGTTTCAAACCACCCTTACTGTAATTTTAGCAGGTCATCTGATGGGAGATTTCAATCACCTCTTGTATTTGTGTCCTTTAGACGATTACCCTCTTAAGGCAAAACTGCAAACATTGTATAATTTAGGTGTTCTATTCATGCAACAATGAGTGCACAGCTGGAGACATGAAAATCCCCAAAAACAGCTTGATGCTTTTCTCACTACAGAATGCTCAATCGTTAGCTCCCTTGGATGTTTTCCTTATGTTGAAGGTTGGGTGAAAGATCTACGTCTTGTGCAAAAGCACATCTTGAAGGATTTCTTTATCTTCCATATGTGTTCTGCTTCTTTACCATTTTTTTTTTTTGGGGGGGGGGGGGGATTTTTATTTTATTTTTGTTTTTTACAACTTCTCTGGATTCCAGTTGTCTTCCACAACTTTTTACCTAAACCTGCAAGCAAACATAAAAAATTAATTTCAACCTAAAATAATGCTTTGAACTAATTACAAAATGATACAGACAATATTTGCTGGAATAATAATAACAATAACATTTAAACAATTTAAACAATTAGAGACATTTAAATGCTTTTATAAAGGGCTACACATTGGACAATTGCCTTTTCCAGGCTTTCTCTCACATGCCACGTATGATGAGGGACAGTAACTGTTTTTTTAAATCATTATTTCCAAATAATAGCAGTTATTTTGAAAATACAATAATCAAAAAAAAGTGTTTTTTGTTTTTTTACACAACCAGTTAAGAAGCATTTACACAACATTATAATGGTGCAGATATAAGTCCAACAAGTTTTGTAGTTGTGTCTACGTAATACAGGGCAGTAACTTTTTTTCGACACTACTTATATTTTGCATTGATGTTTTCTTTTATTACACAACCAGGTCTGAAGGGTTTACACATTATAGTAGTGTAACTATTATTCTTACTGGGCGTATAGTAGTGGCTAAGTCCTAAGGAACCAGGATGATAAGCAACCACTTCTAGTGTCCCATCACGTGTATCAAAGATTCAGTACTTCTTCTCATTGCACACATTAGTCACCCTCATTTTCATTTGACATATGCTAGTCAAATAGAGGATTTTAAAATCTGATATAATGTCTCACTATCCTATGCCTACCTATGGCGGGAGCAGATAAGAGAACAATGTACTATGGTCTAAATTCATGTTTTAAAAACTAGGGACTACTTCCAGGACCTCATTTATAAAATGCAGAACCTGAATATTTGTAGAATTAATGAGGAACTCCAAAAAAGATTCACTCATTGCCTCTCATCCATAGCAAATGTGTTACATGAAAATCAAAAACACTTAGAAAATAGACCCCAATGTGCTGATTGTAATAATAATGAGGATAATAATACAAATTCAAAGTTAGTGCTATGATTATTTGGATCGGTTTTAACACCGAACTGCAACCAACAGTGTTGCAGGATCTCTGCTTTTTATCTGAGTATAAGTCATTCGGGTATTCAAAAAAGGAAATTAAATAATTTTAAACACATTTACACTTCCATTCTTCTGCAGCCAAGTTGTCTGATGAAATAGTATTTTTTTTAGAAACATATCAGATTAAAGTGAACATTTTCCTATTTTTTATTTATGTGAGTATTTTATTTATATATTTAAATAAATGTGCTTTACAATGACATTTCATCTTGAGAGTGAGGTGAATTAGTGAGACAAGTAGAATCTGAGAACATAGCTGTTCATCAAGAGACCTTGATATTTCATTATATCAAAGAAGGTCAACAATTTATTTGTAACTGGTAAATATTTTGCTAAGCTTGTTTCCTCTAGGAAGCATGACATTTTAGCAACTGTTTATATTTCCAGTCGACAATCCACTGTTTATATTTCCAATCCCTAATTCACATAATCTACTTATCACAGTTTTCAAATCCTGCATGAAAGTGTCAGTGGTAATACACTCGATTGAATTTAATAAAACCAGTAAAATTAAACAGTCCTGTTTGTGTACTTAGCTTGGTGACTCCACAAGGAAAACAAACAAGGTTTTGCACTTGCTTTGCAAGTCGGAAGGTTAGGAATTCAAAGTGAATTTCAAATGTCATACCAAAATAGTCCAATTGGAAAAAAATTCCAATTCATCTATGCTTCCATTTTGGCTACTACGACCTTATATTTAAAATTCACTTTGATTTCAATTTGGAATCCCAACAATTTTCACTTTAGTAAATAACCCTGAAAAGTTTTATGTATTTAGAATTTTGTAAAATATTTGATGCGTTACTTTAAAACCGACAGTGCCTATTTTCTTCTATACAAAAAAAAACAAAATAACTGACTACAACTATATTTAACAGATTCCTTGTTAACACGATTCACATTTTCCACATTAATAATTCAGAAATACATTTAAATGTGGTTATTTTTATACTGATTTTTATGGTAAGATGTTACACATTCCTGTAAACTGAGTACAAGACACTTAAATCAGGTGGCATTAAAAAGTAGAAGTAATACCTGAATATTAATTGATGCTTTCCTATTGTCCCAGACTCCAATTTTCTATTGTCTTAGAAATTACACAACCGGACTATCAAGGTTTGTGCTTCGTGCCAAATATGAAGTTACAGTAATCTTTACCTTAACTTTGTCAGGATTATTCATGTAAGTGTGAATTGCTGAGAATTCAGAGTGAATTCAAATTAAATGCCTGCAATGTTTCTAGTATACCTATTTATTTTGTTTTTTACTTTTAGTGTTTATCCTTCTATGGATTTTATTCTGGTTTTGGCAATTGTTTAAATTACTAGGCATGCATAAAAATAGGAATTGCATGATGTCCTAATATTTAAAATAGTGGCAATGGATTCTTCTTCCCTCTCAGTGAAACAAGTCAACTATACCTCATGCTTTTAATTTCCTAAGTTAAACTCTGCACCAAAATTTTAATGTGATTTTGCAAATGAAAATTAAACCACTTTGAAACTGTTCATTTAATTTTGGATTGAGAAAAGCTCAACCAAGCCAAATACAATTTCCATAGGGAAGGAGAGACAGCGGGATAGCATATCATGCTATTGTAACTTTTTTGATAACCACTTTGTAACTGATTTTAATTTTACAGATTTTCATTTTTATTTCAATAATTAAAATATGTCCATAAAATATAATAGCGCACTTCAAAAAAGATAAAATATACAAACATGATGTAGTTTATAACATAGATTAAGTTGCATATAGTGTAGTTATGAACAAGTCATATGATTATTTAGAAATAATTTTATGGGTTGAAAATATATTCACAAAAATTGAAAGACCAACCTAATGAAATAATACAAACTACAGTTAAAGAGATTTTTAAATAGACTTAAATGGATTTTTAAAATTATTGACATGCCAAGTAAATAAAAAAACATTTTTTTTAAATAAATTGTGAATCTGATCTTTTGCAGTCAGTGGAAATTAAATCAGTTTTAAACTGGAAGAAACGCAATGTAAAAAAATGGAATAAAGAAAAAGCCACAAAATATACTTCACAGTCAAATTAAACATTGAAAATATCAGCATGATTTTATTTTACTGTATACCATTTATAATGTACTTTGAAACACTGAATTTTTTTGATTAATGGAATGTTCTGACTATATCCAGGTAAGAAAAATATTGGTGTCGGGTTTACTCCTAGATATAAAAATGTTTTCTAAGTCACTTGGAATCTAGGAATGGCAGAGAGAATACAAGAAAACAAGAAAACCTTAACACATGTATATTATTTTTCTTTAAATGATACATAGTTACATAGCTGAGAAGAGACTTGTGTCCACCAAGTTCAGTATTTCTCACATTTATTTTTCCTGTTGATCCAAAAGAAGGCAAAACAACTATTTTGCAGCAAATTAGAAAACATTCCTTCTTTACCCTAGAATTGCAGTCAGATATCTCCTTGTGTCAAAAAGCTATTACCCCACTAATTAAAAATGACATACCTGTATAATATGTTTTTACAAGTATTTATCCAATTGCTTTTAAAACATCTGTATAGACTCTGATATAACCACCTCTTCAGGTAGAATATTCCACATCTTTTTGGTAGACGCTAAGTCTCCTTTCTTCTAGTCTAAATGTGTGATCTTGTGTCCTATGTATAGCCCTGTTTACGAACAGATTTCCAGACAATAGTTTGTTTTGGCCCGGAATATATTTGTATAATGCTATTATATCCCCTATGAGCTGCCATTTTTCCAATCTAAAGGCATTTAAATATGCTAACCTTTCTTCATAACTAAAATGCTTCATTCGTGTTATCAATTTTGTAGCTCACCTCTGCATGTTTGTTAGTATTATAATACCCTTCTTTAGAATAGGTGGCCAAAACTGCACAACATATTCAAGCTGTGGTTTTACCAATGATTTATAAAGAGACAAAATTATATTCTCATCCCGAGAATTAATGCCCCTTTTTATACATTACAATACCTTCCTTACTGGCCTTAGCAACTGCCGATTGACATGTCGACAATCTCGTGTGTTGTTATCCCTAATTCACTACCATTTAGGGTGTAAGTTGCTTATGCATTCTTTACCCTGAAGTGCATTTTTACCACAAAGTGCCCAGTCCCCCAATCTATCTAAATCCCTCTGCAACAAACCAATATCCTGCTCATATTTTATTACTTTACAGAGTTTTGTGTCAACTGCAAACGCTAAAACATGACTTTCAATGCCTATTTTAAGATCATTTACAAATATCTTAAATAGAAGTGGACCCAGAACAAGACCATGAGGGACACCTTATCACTTTTATCCAGCTTGAAAATGTACTATTTATGACAATTCTCTATATTCTCTGACACTAAAGTGTTAGGAATGCAAATGTGTATTCCGAATGCTATAATGTTCTCTTATTTATAGGTTGACACCCCCTGGTCTTGAGGGTTTAAAAGGCCAGGTTTACTATCCTTTACTACCTCACTGCAGTTGCTCTGCCTCCTTGGCTGCTGATTGCAGCCAATCTAATGTTTACCTATAGAGAAGCATTTGGAGACTGGTATGCATATGCTATAAAATGCTTTATTGCACCAACCAAAAGCTCTGATTGAATAGGTGAGTTTAAATCAGCTAAGGAGGCAAAGGCACCCTTTAGTGGCTGTTAGCAAGACAGAGGTACATTCAACCCTTCTATGTTAACATTACTGTTTTCACAAAACAATGTTTTAGATGGAATAGTTAAAATGACTCCATCACGTGGAAGTGGTCTGAGTGACTTTAGTGTCCTTTAATAATATGTTTATAATAAGTTTAAACATTATGTTTAGCATTAGTTTAGGATGCGTTTGTTTCTGTAATATAACTTTATTTATAACATAAAAAATACTGTTACTAATACATGGTGACTGATTCACATAGGGATGCTCAGACCTTTTTACTAGACTTGAAGATTTGTTTCATTCTGAACCTCAATTCATCGAAATTAGGGTCATTGTCTTCATTTTCAAACTCCAAGCTGAAATGTAAGTGAATCACAAACCCATTGAAATTCACAAGAAAAAAAATGAACAATCGTGTTCATTTTCATTTGTGATTCAGAATTCTGCTAATGGAGAAAAAATAAGATCATTCATGGGAAATAAAGACGATTGATAGCTAAACGACAATCAGTAATTGTTTATGTTATTCACAGATCAAGTGACCAACAGGGTGCTTGGAATCTGGTTTCAGATAATGATGACTTTTCTTTCAAATATTGCAAAGGGAAGCTGAGTAAAAGTAAGTATAAGAAAATGCTGACAAAAAAAAAAAAAAAGCTTTCCTGGGCAATATTTGAAAACATATTCCTCATATTTGAATCCAGGTTCCTGGTACCCTGTGGAATATCTGATTGAAGACTCCTGGGCAATTTATCCTTGGTAGGGATCATACCACCCACATTGAAAATATTGAGTGGTTCAACTCCCAGCTACTCTAAAATATGTAAGTATAGTTTATATTTAATTTTCATCTACTCAATCTATCAGAGAACACTATTGTGTTGTTTCCTGTTTTTCATTTTTTGTTTTGCTGCTGATCATCAAACACATCCATTAGGTGGGAATTATGCAGTGTTATAAGCTCCACATTTGTACGTGTATTTGTTTCTAATAACCTTTATTTGCAATACTACACTATTGTATCTTCTCTTCTCTTGTATGTATTACTGCACACCAATATTTTAACACTGCGAAATGTGCCTTTGAATGAAATATATAAGTGGGGATTGTACTACTGCATGCTACTATATTTAGAGCTGGTTACAAGCTCCACCACATGTGAGTGTAAGATTCTCACATTTTTGTTGTGTGTTTTACCAATATTTTGCACATACTACACTACTGGTTCCTTTCTCTCTGTCTTTCGACATGTGCAGCTGAAACATCCAAGTACCAAAATTAGTATACTATAAAGTATAATTATTTGGCAGATAGTGAAAATTCGGGACTGTCTTTGTGACTTTTTTCATAGTTTTCCACTTTTATATTAGACATTAGGTACATCACGTTACTTTCTTTTGTGTTTTCTTGTTATCTATTTGAAGGGTAACTAAGGGAGTTCCCTTTTTCAGTGAGTACTGCCGCAGGTAATCGTTTGTTGTATTAACTAGCACTTATCCTAATTTTATTTGTTTACCTGGAACGTTTGGTCTATTCTGTAAAGTGCTCATAGACTAGTATTATAATACAATTAAGATCTTATTGCAAATGATTCTGACTTTTTTTAACGTTATGATAATGATGAAAAACAGTACAGTTGAATCTGTGTTTCACTGGCTTTACATTTTATGTCTAATATGGAAACTATTGTGACTTTTTGTTGTGTTGCACCAAATAACAAAAGTTATCCTTTGCAACGTTGCAATGGATATTTAGCTAATAAAGATCTCATAAAATATAAAGTGCTTTTACTTTTCTCTCCTTAGAAAGTAATTAACATTTGAATTTAAAGATCCACCAAGCCAACATCTCCATGAGATTAACATCTGTTTGACAGTGCAAAGGCAGATTGGACTCTGGAGCGTAGTGTCTTCTGACAGCTGGTGTGCATTTAAAAAACACTTATTTGCTTTCGAAGATCAGTAAAATGGATCAATGGAAATGACAGATTTTTTTTACATATGGCTAGTGCTAAAATGAATAAGGTATACTGTGCATTTAAAAAATATGTATTTTAACACAAATATGTCATTTATTTTAATGTGCTTTCAAACTACATTGCTACTAGTGCAAGTCAAAAATAAGTTTTTTAATTAATAATAATAACAATAATAATAATGTGAACCCTTTCATAGTAATGTTCATTGTAATAGCCTTTTTATATGATTAAATATCATCTTTCCCCTTGTTTCTCTTTACTTTAATTCAATTTGGATCTTCCTCTTAGTCAAGTACTTTGGCTGGTGAATAGCTAATAAGATCTAAATGGATTTGCTTCAAATATTGTCTCTAGCAATGCAATCGTACATCAAACATTTTAGATTCCATTTGGGCTTCCAAACCTGTCAAATAGGCATGCAGATTTGTAGCAGGCTTCTATCAGTCAGAACAGCCATGTACTAAAAAGGGAGTTCACAAATATTCTAGGCAACTTTGGGCCTATTGGGTTATCTGGGCTAGCAATAAAAACCAAGTCAAAAGTTATTTCCTATTTAAAGTAATTAAGAAACATGATTTTATTTTTTATCTAGCAAAATAGTGACAAGTTTCCTTTAAATGCCTTTTATATTTTTATAAAACCAAACATGGTCTCCTTAATATATTTGTTTCAATGCCTGGTAGTTTTTTGAACAAAGTGTTTATGGGTGAAATATATATTTCTGACATCCACAAACTAAATTTAGATATGTTTTCTCCATAAATAATCTATCTCAGAGAGACTGGTTTCATGTTTCATCATATAATAAACCAAAGCCAAGTCAAGCATGCTTTTGTTAAGTGTTTAACACATATTCCATGCAAGAGCACTTCAAAATTACAGCTGTCAAATAGTTCCGTTTTCCAATAGAAGTCCCAGCTGCCACATAATATTATTCATACATTAGAGCTGTCCGTCTTGCGGGTGCTGAATTCACAGCTGACTGATCATCTGCAATAGAATATATATTCACATTTGTTATGCCTTATATAACATTCCTGTGGAAAACGCTGCACTTGCCTTTTTCTTGTAGTAAAAACTATCCAGAGTAGAAACCAGGCAGGTTCAATACGTTCATGATAAAAAAGTAGAGAAAGAGATAAATAAATTGACAGAATTAGATTGAGACAGATAGGTAAGCTGACAGAAACAGACAGACAAAAGAAGGATGGACTGACGGAGAGATAGACATTTGCTATTTTAATATACTGTCCATGTAATTACCTCTTCTTTCTTCTGCCTTCCCTTTTCATGCTTGTTTTCCCTGTGCAGCAAGGCTTTTTGGGGTTCAACTATCCCGTTGGAGGAGGACAAGCATAGGTAAGATGTTTGAGTCATTGATTTTTGTGGACATCAGTGGTAAATCAGGACATCCTGAGCACTTGTAGTAAATAAGGAACATTAAAAGGATTAGTATTAATTTAAATACATATATATATATATATATTTATTTATTTTAATAGTTTTAAGAAATATTCAAGGCTAAGTGCAAAGCATAAAACATTAATAAACCATATAGCAATATTATAAAGGGATGCGTACACATAAAAATAAAAGTTAGCAACTACATGGATGAGAGCAGGCAATAGGGAAAGTAAGACAAAAGAAAAGGAAAATATAAGCTTGTAAGTCAGTTTATGCATAACTTTCAGAGATACTGAGAATGAGCTGTGCTGAGACAGCTGGTACTTCTCTCATCCACTATAGCTGCGTACGTTAATATCCTAAGCCTTTGTATTGCAGGAACTATGATCTAACGTGTGTGCTTAATTATCAAACACAATGTATTGTCATGCTCAGTTATTCTATCAGTATACAATTATTTTTCTGTTGTATTATAAAAAATAAAGTTAAAAAAATAATACTTTTTTGTAAGGGTTCCCAAATGTCCAATGCAGACTTTTCAACACCCAGCCACATGCAAGATCACATTACCAAAAAATCAAGGCCCCAAAATTGTAAGTGCTTACCATATTTCCAGTGATACAAAAGGGTCTAGCCAGATTCTCAACACTGTTAGGAAGGATGTAGGATTAAATTGAAGCTTTGAAGTATTTTTAAACTTTTTAAAAAAAACTTTAACTTCGATTTGAAATTCATAGTGAAGTCACAATTTTAAGTCTCAGGTCAATACCAAGCTTGATAAAGATCCCTAGGGATCGAAACATTGCTGTATCTTTTATGTTTTTTCAACAAATCTACTGATGTATGAAGACCTTGAGTGCCTGGACTACTTTGCTGTTATATGGGCTAGGGGTTTGCCAGCCCTAGGAACAGTGCACCAAGGTCTACAGGTGATGAGTGCATGGTATTGAATATATAATGATTCCTAAAGTGACAATTATTAATATATGTTGCAGTAAAAAAAAAAGTTTTTGAAATATGATTTTAAAAAACTAACCAAAATATTCAAATTGTACAAGTTTTGTATAAGAATTCTTACTAGGAAAAGTAAAACTTTTTGCCTATTTCATTTTATGGATATGGATATTAAATCTCGTCCTTATAATGTAATATACAAATATCTGGCACACTATTCAAATGATACTATTAAGACAGACAAGTCAAGTCATAGAAATGATGTGTAACATCTAAAGTAGCCACATGGATTCTATGTGAAACTCTCACACTGAGTTCATGGAGTCATTTTCTCAAGTCACAGTCAAAATGACTAAATTGAACCTCACTGAATTACAGGGCTGTAATTCTATATCTTTATTACATCTGCAGCATTTAAATGCTCTAGAATAATATTTAATCCTCCCCAAAAATATCAGAAGAAGAATTTATGAGAGACGTACAAGACTTTCCAACATCCAGTTTATTTATTTACATTTATACAAAGTATGAATGAAAATGGAAAATGCTGTAAATAATTATGATGATAATTCATTTAAAAATACATAAGCAATATACTGTGTATTGCTTATATGCAGAATTTTTTCACGGATCTCTTCTACAGTTCTTTTCATCCATGAAATGAATAAGATCTTTAAGCCAAACTCTACCATCTGTAGCTTTGAAATGACTAATAATTCTAAAAAGATCAGAGGTTGGTGAAGCAGAGTCAAAGAGATATGTATCCCTGTACTGTGAAACATATAGTCTAGATATACATTCTGATACCACTATAGACAGCACTCTAGTGGTCATGCTAAGGAACTACAGTCGTCGTTACTACCAACGATATAGCAGGATGAAATGTATGTAGGGTTGTTTGTTTAATCACTCATGCAGGAAGATTTACCCAGATTTATTTTTCAGTGGAAGAAATAAGGGATAGTTTGGTGTTGATTGTACTTAGAATACATTATTTCACTTTTTTTTTACATAAGGATAATTAATTTATATATCTATAAAATGTGTACATAAGCCCTTTAAATTGTTGTTGCCTTTTGTTAGGATTCCAAGAGAGACAATCTGTATGATGAATGGTACAATCAGGATTTGGAGATAAATACTGTTGTTTGGGTAGACGTCTGATAAGGAATGTGTCATTCTCGTAAATCTAATTCAGAATGATTGAACTGTTTTCTTCTTTTGTTTGTATTTTTAGAGCAGTTTTGCAGTTATAAATACACAGACCTTTGCATAATACCAAAGAAAGCATATGAACCAAAAAGAGAAAAAACAAGTTACTGATAACAAATATAAGGCAAACATTTAGTAACTAGAAGCCGGAATTACCATTCAACGTAGAACACAGATCGTTACCTCCAGTTCAAATATCAGTATGGATTTATTCTGCCTGTATTCCCTACTTTTTACAGAACACAGAGATATTTTAAAACTAATAACTACAACTACAACGAAGGTTGAACTTGATGGACGCAAGTCTCTTTTCAGCTATGTAACTATGTAACTCGGGTAATGCATGTCCAAAAGAAATTAAGGTCATATTTAGAACATCGTAATGTAATTCTTTATATAAACACACATATGTTTAGTGTTAGTGGTTTAGTGGTAATGGCTTGTGAATTAAATGTAAAACTTAACTGATATAGTATTCATTTTATAGTAGTTACATCCAGCCAGTTGCATTATTTTTCGTTTACAATTTGTTCATGCAATAGTGTTATAAGCTGATATTTACACAGATATCCCAGGGTAAAATTCCACTATCAGAAGTAATCATTAGGAGTTGGAAAAAACATTTGCAAAGTATGCTTTCTCTCTAGTACGAATTCTCTGAAGAAATGTAAATCCTTTCAATGGCTTAATTCACTTCTGGGAAAATAACAGAACAAAGCAGACGGGGCAAGCAGACTAGATATTATTACATTTTTGATCCAGCTGCAGCAGTACATCAGTATTGAGTCTAGGGTTGAAAAGATCTTCTCATGATTTAATATTCCTTTGTATTCTACAAAATAGCATCAAATTGTATATTTTCAACTTGAATTATATTTTTTCAGGCAGTGAAAACTATTTTATTTTTCATGACATCAATAACTGTTGATTCGTAAGTATTCAAAATATTGCCAATATAAAAACATGAAAATGGATTTATAGATAATTATACAAGTGATTCAATAGAAAGGTGGTGTAAATATAAAAAAGTGTATAACATTTAGAAATGTGCCCCCTTTTCTTTTCCAGTGCTGAGGTTAAAGATTTGGTATGAGTGAGAACTTAGGACATTATTTGAGAGATCATGCAATTAAGTAATTTCTGTTAATGGACCAGTAGAGATACAGCAGTGCACTTACACTTTTCAGAGCGAAGAAGCTCTAATATGAGCATCTGAGAAGTAGAATTCACAATATGTGCATCTGAGCGGTACAATCCCCTTTTATGGATACAAACAGGCTCCTCTCCTGTGTTTGGATCCTCAGCAGAATATGCACTCCCCCCACAGAAATAAAGCATTCTATAATGTATTAGGTTCTTGAAGTACAAATAGAATAAATAAGATGAATATCAGTCAAATTGATATTATCTTGATAGTTAATCAGCATTTAGAGATTTCACTGGGTTATATCAAGATATCTGAAAATGTATTAATACATAAAGCTTGCAATGTTTGTTGGAGTAGTGGGGCAGGCAGCAGAATAACTAAGCCAGGAGTCTCTTTGTATTGTTTTTATAGTGAATTCATGGTTTTTAGCTCATATCCTGGACCTATTTTTAATTTTTTGCATCCTAAGAGTGTATCCTTGGTGGAGATATAAACCAACTATGCCTTGTGTATTGAGCAACCTATATTGCTCCAAAACATGAAAGTAGATTTCCTATTTTATATTCATGGATATACATGGTATGCACTATGTATATATGTTTCTTTCTTTTGTGTTTACACTGACACTTGGGGGGTGGAGCCTAACCACCAATGGAGACAGACAATCCTGAGCTCTCCCTCCTTGGAGTCTCAATTCTCTTACATCAGCATGTAAATTTACACATAGAATTTTTATATATATATACATGTATATATATTTAAATTCTACGTGTATACTTATGTAGTTATTTATGTAATTATATATATTTATCTATATATAAATATTTGCAGTTAATTGTATTTTATATATAGATAGATATATATAGAATGTCATTCTAAGTGTATTTTGTTACCAATATATATGTATTAATAACAAAATACAGTTAGAATGAGATTGCATATGTATATATAATTTATTTACATTTTTTTTAAAATATTTTATTTATTTTATTATTTTATTTATTTACTATTGTAATTATACGTATATATATATATACAAAACAATGGAAAATCCTTGCACACAGGCTGTAAATTTAACGGGTACTTGCCGGGTGCTCACCCTGGGACTTTCAATATCCAACAAGAAATAGTAATGGTAGCACTCACGGTCTTCAGTTTAAAATATCTTCTTTATTTTGCAAGAATTAAAACATAGGTTCCAGGATCAACGTTGCAGTCCTCTCTCAGGACTTTCATCAGGATCAATGATTGAAGACTGAAGACCGTGAGTGCTGCCATTACTATTTCTTGTTGTATTATATATACAATATATATATATATATATATATATATATCTTATATATATGTAACATAATTCAAAGTGTATTTTAAGATTAATATATGTGCTTATATTAACATTAAAATACATTACTTATCACTTTACACACACATATATATATATATATATATGTATATATATATTTATATATATATATATATATATATATATATATATATATATATACATATATATAAATACTTTTATTTAATTTTAACATGTATAATAATATTTTTATTATTCTTCCCACCAGCAGGGGGACTGTCTGACATTGCAGACAGTCCCCCTGCTGGCAGATTCACAGCCAGCTATAGGGGGCCATGTGATCGCTTTTTGAGAGTGATCACATGGCCCCCGGGGGCCTCATTTGCCGGGGGAGGGCTGCCTGGGCTGTCAGGCAGTCCTCACGAAGAGGATCGCGGTGGAGGTGAGTACCGCCGAGCTCCTGGGGGTGAAACCCGTTACGGCGTTCTTTGCCGCCGCAACGGCTTTAAAGCCCATTTAATGCGGGACGGCATAGAACGCCATAATGGTGTTAAGGGGTTAATATACTTAAATGGCTGACCCCCAGTTGTTTTCATATAATATGGCCCATGGATAGGGAAGCTAATGATATTTTTAAGGGATTCTATAACCACTATTTAACACAGCAAGCTGCTCTACCTCTTTTTCTATCAACCCATAACTTCCACGGATCGGGTTTGCTCCCAGAAATAAGGAAACAGTTTAAATATTGTGACAAAACAGTCAATTCTTCATACAAATTATAAGTAGCAGTAGAGTATCATTTTTATTTTGTTTCTTCTTCAAGACAGAGGATCTTCAAGATTTGAAGTAGCTGCAAGAGAACGTCATAACTGGTCCCCAACCAAACAGACATTAATCTATCTCTCACACATTATGTAACAAACAGTTAATAAATGTTTGCTTTAATTTGTACTATAGCAGTACTACTTATATGACCATTAAATTATATGCTTTAAATGTTGTGACCTTCATTTTTATACCTTCAAGCATATTGCAACAACATGCATCCTAAAAAAATATTTTACAAACTAGCAAAGCCGTGCCTGGCAGACCAAATGGTGTATTTGCCAGGAAAACATCATAGGAATGCTATGGGTCATCCCCAGAAATGATCTGGCTGTGTATATTCCCAGCAAATTATGTTATGTCTAGATAAGACAAGAAGGTTAACACATAACTGCTTAATACTAGCTTATACAGCTGCCTTGTGACACCATCGATGTTAGAGCTAAAAGTTTCACAGATTAATTAGGCAATGCATCTATAAAATTACCTTGAAAAAAAAGTAATGAGGATTGTTCCTAATATATTGAGCTACATAAAAATGGCAACATATTTGTCCATTGTTGGATGAGCAGACGGCTTGCAGATAAATTCATAAGTCAAATATTCATAAAATGCAAGATTTATTACAAGCTGGCCAGTTCCAACTGCTGTGCATTGATTGGCTTGATTAATTCCATGTCATTCATGAACAAATGACTAGCTCTTTCAACCATGTCTACTCACAATGTCTGCAATTATAGGTCTTACTCTCATTGGCTGACTTTGATAAAGACTAAATGAGGACAGCAAGCAAACAACAGTAAACATCAAATGTATTTGATTAAAAAAAAAAAACACTGGGCTCTGAATTTTGCACGTTTGCTGCAACAGCCAATATGCATCAAGAGTCATATCTGATTCAGTTTAAGGTGGACTTAGGATAATTAAGTTTTATGTCTACTATAACACAGAATTATTTTCATAGTCACATATTAGCTTGAGTACTAGACAGGTAACTGTAACAGCTAACTTAATGCCACTTGATATGACTTATGTCAACTGAGTTTTTTGGATAAAAAGTCAGCTAGTTTGTGAATAAAACAATTGGTAATTTAAAGAAAACTGCAAATAAAGCCAAAACATACGAAAACGCCCTCAACAACTTACCATGTTCAGCTAAAAAAGCTTGAACATATATATTTATTTGTAGGTCTACACAGTTTATTCTTTATTTCAATTATTAAATTATTTTGGAGGTCATTATAACATTTTGGGATGCAAACCGAAATGTAATTTATTAATATAGTGATTAACAATTCATCTTAAGTTTATGACAATTATTTAATTTGGAGATGTAATAGTGGTATGATAGTTGACTCAAAAATAGATCCTACTGCTAGGAACCTATAGTGAGCCAATAAACTAGTACCTATAGTTCTGGAAACAACAATTGTTATTTCAGGATGATAGGTTCCCCCCTTTGCATTGAAATAAAACTAACTTTAACCCCTTAAGGACCAAACTTCTGGAATAAAAGGGAATCATGACGTGTCAGACATGTCATGTGTCCTTAAGGGGTTAAGTAAGATTACTCACCTCATTTCCAGTCCTCTGCTGCCACTGTCTGCTCCGTCTCCAGTAATGTTCGCATCCAAGCTGACGTCACTCATGATCTTTTCCAATCAAATGCTGATATCAGCAGCATTTGATTCCCAGAGCATGTTTTACTCAGTCTGGAGTGGGTGCCTGTAGTGGCTCTAGAAGATAAGATAGAGATTTAACCCTGCAATGTAAAAATTGCAGTTTCTAAAATACTGCATGGTGTGCATTGAATGATTAAAATGACAGGACTGCTGCACTTAGACCATGCCAACTCAGTGCATTGATGTATGGCACAGGATCCAGGCGTGTGTGTGTGTGTGTGTTTAATGCAATGTTAAACATAGATCTGCACAAGCCATAAGACTTGCTTTTCCCACAGAAATTACAAATGTGGAGTAATGTTACGACCGCAAAGGATTCTGGGTGGGCATATGCAAATTAGTTTTAACAGAGAATCACATTTTTGCCTCATTCAATTTTAAACATGGATTCCTTTGAGTCTGTGTTTTCTGTATAAAACAGCTTTGAAACACAATTTAGGAAAAGATGCAAAGCCAGTGAACCACTCATGGACAGCTGCTTTATTGTTAATGCAAATCATCAGCATGACGTTGGTTACTGGCTTGCTATTGAGGCTTGGTAGTGCTTGCGAAGCAAAACACAAAAAAGTTATGGTGGCGAAAAATCGTGATTGAAAACCTCTTCCACTGATTGGCTTTGCATCTTTTCCTAGGTTGTGTTTCAAAGCTGTTGTATACAGTATATATATATATATATATATATATATATATATATATATATATATATATATATATATATATATATAACAATTGACTCTTATGACTCAAGGATCCCCTCAGACATGCTTTTTTAACAGATTATGTCAGCATTAACAAGACTTCTGAGATTTTGGCTCAAACATTGTAACAGGCACATAGGTTTCTGCTGCATGGCCATCCATTAGATATGCTTCCTTACTTTGCTTATTGAAAATGAGTTAAGGCAACCTATCTTAACATTAAAATGTCTTATTTAAAAACCCAGCATTGCCTAACGGAGTGGATCCCTCTGTATGATCTCAGGTGATGCAATCCTGATATTCTATTCACTAAAGTGTGATTTGTCAGGAACTTAAAGTAAACTTTAACATTTAGGCCTAATTTGACAAAACAAAACCAGCTCAATAAAATATGGCATTTACTTTTAATTAAAAAAAATATATTCCTGGTAATTCACACTTTTTGGGTGTTTTTTTTGCTCTCTTTAGTTGTAATTCCATGTAGTTGTGGATTTTATCATTTTCAAATTAAAAACTCAAAATAATAATAATATCAGGCAAAATAAAATAATCAAATTTTCTTTGAAAAAAAAAGAAAACCAAATAAAAATGTATCTAAGATTCTCGCGTACTTGACTTCCAAGCAGATGTCATGAGATTTCTTGTGTATGGTAAATAAATATATTTCACGTAAACCCTTGTGCAGCATTTGCTCATCCACGTGAATGAGAAGCTTGGGTATACACAAATTATGCTGCTTGCAGCTTCTTATTCACATGAAAGAAATCAATAAGAACCATTCATAGAAATGATTTGAAGCCAATCACTTGTGAAATTGGTTCTCATTCAGTTTTCAAATGAACTAGTTCTATTGCACTTTTGCCAGCTGTTGCTTCCACTTAAGTGAGAAGTTACAGACCACACTGAAGGCATATACACATCCATGCTCACAATTTCTATCTTTGAATGTTTGGGTGTTCTAGAGTTTGATTGAAGACATGTGGTTGACATCATGGGCCCTGGTGAAATAACAATTCTCTTGAGTTTGCTACGAAAGCAGGACTTTCAGGGATTCACTTTTTATTTTTTGAGGTTTTCTGCCGTTTTATTATGCCATTAAGCCAAAGAAATTGGTTAAAGTGTCCCGTAAACTGTCCTTTGAAATTTTAGGAAGTATTAGTCTATTCATCCAGGTTTCAATGTGTTTACAATCTTACAATTTGCTATGTTTTTATGAACAATATTCCATTATACAAATGCTAAAATCATCAATAAAATGCATGTAAATGTGTATATTCTGCACCTCTAACTTTATCAAAGTGTCCTCAATCATATCTGTAAAAGAGGTGTGTGTGGAACAAGTTTCTTCTCTTCAAATTATGTGAAATGATTTACCTTATTATAAGTAAATTAGACCTGGTGTCATGTTTCAATTTGTTTTGCCAATGCCAATGTAATTTACTTACAAAACCAGTTCATCTATTGTTTAACAAGCAAACAGGCAATAGTAAAGGTGGTTCTGAGCCAAGCTGTTGTTAATCATTGAGTTGAAAAATGACTGTTATTGCATGTTTGGCACGATACATGTAACCATATTCAGTCACTTTACTGGAGAAAGATCCTATAGAACAGAGAGATTTCAAGATGACAATCTTAGCTCTGTGATTTGGACATTTAGCAAAAAACTGTTTTTTATGTTTAATGCATGTTTTCTAGACTTGCGCGTGGCAAAAAAAAATAAAAAATTGGATGAATCAATTCGCCCCCAAAAATATATTCAAATGATTTTGTCAGTCAAGTTGGGATTCGCCCATGTGGTGTTTTGGTTTGGAAGAATTTCACCCATTTAATAGTTTCAGGAACAAATTAAGCAAAAAGGCATAAAAATGGGCCAAATATTGT
Source organism: Pelobates fuscus (assembly GCF_036172605.1). Classification (NCBI taxonomy): domain Eukaryota; kingdom Metazoa; phylum Chordata; class Amphibia; order Anura; family Pelobatidae; genus Pelobates; species Pelobates fuscus. The sequence goes on from NC_086329.1 coordinate 6,350,072, forward strand.
ACTGTAAAATATATTTATAATATAAATATTGTGTATATATAGGCAAATGTTCACAGATCAAGTGAGAAGACGTAACCGATAGAGGGGGAAAAAAAGGGGAAAAAGTAAAAAAAAAAGAGTTGATCTGTGAATAAACTCACCATTTAGTAACTGTCCCCAACAATCAATCATCTTTTTTTTTGTGTTGTTGACGGACCTTAAAATCACAAAACAAATGAAACTGTTCACCCATTGCCCAGTTTGTTTGTTTCGTGATTCATCCATATAGTGTTTCTGAGTTACAGAATTTGATCCAGCCGCCAAACGCGCTAAATTTGGAAGAATTACAATTGATTTAAAATTGAATGCACAAATCAATTTTTGTTTCTGTAAATTGTCAGAAAGTCTACCCCGGAATCTTCTGTTAAAGCCTACACTATCTGTTCAAACAGTGCTATCAAATTGTAGAATAGAGAAACGCTTTACATATTAAAATATATTTTTTAACATTGAGAACGAATGTTAACATTGAGAACGTTTTTCTACTTTCCAAAAGCTAATAAGGATGTCAAATAATCTTCATGGGAGCCGAGCAGAAAACAAAGTTTAAGCATTTCAGTTGCAAAAACTATCCAAGCCTAGGGGGCAATTATGCAATAAAAGACTTTATTTTAATTATCAAGACTAAAATGCTTGCAATGTAAAGTGATTTACACGGCAAAGTGAGTTAATTGTCTCCACGTCAAGAACGGGTTCAATTATACATCAATCTTTAGACCACTATTTATCAACCCACTCTGCAAAGCAACACAGTTAAACCTAAATTTGGGAACAATCAATGCATTATAAAGCATTCCACTTGCTCTTTCTAGTTTCATTCCTGAATTTATCCCTCTTTAACGCAGACACTACAGAGTTAAATCCCAATGGAACAATTTTAGATGATCTTCTTTTACACCATACAAGGCTACGTATATCAATAAAAAAAGAGAAAAAAGACAGCGCCAATTAACCTATTAGGCAGCAACCCCAAAAAGGGGATCCCCCTAAAACCCTAAAATACAGGATAAAAACAGAATAAAGAAAAGGAAGAAGGGCTGCGCCAAGCTGAATAAGTAATAAATAGTCTAAATAATAATGATATAGTAAAAGTCCAACCTAAAAAGTGTCCTCTCTGTCGTCCTAAGGAACAGGAAAAGGGTCTTCAGGTATAATATATAAAAAATAAAAAGAGAGAACAACCGATAGTGCAGATGGTATGTATCAAATGGAGTTAAATATGAATAATAGTAGCAAACTCACAATTTATTAGAGCTTCTGGCCAGCTCTAGGGTAAAGCGCACACAGCGGTATAATCCCCGCTTATGGGATATGTGGTGAGTGTCGGTTCTTCAGTGGTATCCAGAAGCTCAAAAAAAACAGAAACAAGCCAAATAGTGCTCTCTGTATGGGTGTATATTGTAGGTAGAAATAAAATCGTACTTACAAGTACAGAGCAGTCCAACTGCTCTTTGGTATCAGCGCTGGTGGAATAATCCCCACCTAAGGATTTCTTTGACTGCCAGGAACTTGCAGAAGTGGTATTAAAATAAGGATGAAATTATATTATAAAACACACATATATATATATATATATATATATATATATATATATATATATATATATATATATATATATATATAGTATGCCAGGCAGGGCCAGATTAAGAGCCTAGAGGGCCTGGAGCTGACAATTATGATGGGCCTAATTACAGAATCTTATCGACCAAAAACACTAAAACATACCTCCCAAGCGTCATGTATCTGATGGAGATGGCGTTGGAGGGAAACTCAAAGGATGCAGCTATATGAAAACACATACTCTATGCTAATCTCTCTCTAATTTATGCTTTCATCTTTCAAGTAAATCCAGAACCCCTAACAGCAGTGTCCAGTGAAGCAGGAAGTGAAAGGGAAGGGTAAAAGGGTGTGCCACTGACGCAAATCACGTGACCAGACCTGCCAAAAGGGGGCATGTCTGTCCAAAGAATTGGAAGGCCAGCCTGGCATGAATGCTGTCCAACTAAGGGCATACTATGAAGGCAGCACCCAGAGCTTGACATAAATGCATCAAATGATGCGCCTACCCCACGCTTTCTAAGGACTGTCCCCTAGCACTCACACGTCCACTTGCCTCCTTAATATCTTACTAGCAGGCAGATGTTCCTGGTATATAGTCTGGGACAGAGTAAAGGTGTATATAGTGAGTGTAGAAGAAAGAGGACATGTCACAGTGTTAGAGAAACCAAAGTCTGCATGACCTAATTACCTAATTTTATTGTCAGCCAGTCCACACAAGTTTTGTTGCCATACATCCCTCTTAAACAAACTTAAAGGGACACTATAGTCACCAGAACAACAACAGATTATTGTATTTGTTCTGGTAAGTAGAATCATTCCCTTTAGGCTTTTTGCAGTAAACAATGTCTTTTCAGAGAAAATAACTCCACTGGCCACTCCTTAGATGGCGGCTAGAGGTGCTTCCTGGGGCAGTACTGCCTAGTGTGCAGCACTACCATTCAGTGTCTCCACCCTCTGCATGCAGACACTGAACTTTCCTCATAGAGATGCATTGATTCAATTTATCTTTATGAGGAGATGCTGATTGGCCAGGGCTATGTTTGACTTGTGCTGGCTCTGTCCCTGATCTGCCTAGTTGACAGTCTCAGCCAATCCTACAGGGAAGCATTGCAATTTGCTCAGACCACCACTTCTGATGATGTCAGCAGACAGTCAGTTGCAGACTACAGAATACAAGTAAGATTTTACTATATTTAGGGAGGCAAGAAGGGACCAGGGGGGCTAGATGGTGGTTTTTACATTATAGGGTCAGAAATACATGATTGTGTTCCTGACCCTATAGTGTTCCTTTAAGCAAGAGTATGTGAAGAGTAGTTAGGGATTCCACCTTTCTTGGAAAAAAAATACCAGCCTTAATCATTTGTATAATTAATTAGCTATGCGTGACATCACATGATGTAAATCACAAGGAGTGACATGAGAGAAAATTCTGTAAAATCACCAACAAACTACTCACAGTTCGATTCTGCTGTATAGAGGAATTGCTCCCAGTGTCTCCCTGTCTCCCAGTCTCGCAAGTCACCTAGTGTCTCAGTGTCCCTATGTATCACAGTGTCAGTGTCCCCATGTAGCCCAGTCCCCTAGTCTCCCAGTGTCTGTGTCCCCATTTCTCCCATTGTCCCCATGTCTCAGTGTGTCACTAGGATACTAGGGGACACAGTGAGACATGGGGACACAGAGACCTGGGGACACATGGGGGCACATGTGAATACAGACATGGGGACACAGAGACATGGGGACACAGAGACATGGGGACACAGAGACATGGGGACACTGAAACATGTGGGGGAAATTAAGACACTAGGGACACAGAGACATGGGAACACAGACAGTGGGAGACTAGGGGACACTGGGAGACTAGGGGATACTGAGACACTATGGACACTGGCTGGGAGACAGACACTTGGGGACACTAGGAGACATGGGGACACTGGTGGACATAGACATGGGAGACATGGGGACACTGGAAGACATGTGGACACTGAGAGACATGGGGACACAGACACTGGGAGACTTGTGGACACTGGGAGACATGGGGACACTGAGGACACTGGCTGGGAGACATGGGGACACTGGGAGACATAGGGACTCTGAGTCAATAGGGACACAGAGATATGGGGACACCGACACTGGGAGACTAGGGGAAACTGAGAGCCATGGGGACACTGACTGGGGACATGGGGACACTGTGTCCCTAGAATCTCTGTGTCCCAATGTCTCAGCTTCTCCCAATGTCCCTAGGTCTCACACTGTCCCCATGTGTCTCGGCGTCCCTATGTCTCCCAGTGCCCCCTAGTGTCTCAGTGTCACCATGTTTTCCAGTGTCCCCAAGTATCTCAGTGTCCCCAGGTCTCCCAGTGTACCCTAGTGTATGTGTCCCCATGTGTCCTCTAGTGTCTCAGTGTCCCCATGTCTCCCTGCAGCCTTTCACCCTATCCCTCACTTACCTGAGCTGTAGAGCTGCTGTCTGGACTCTCTGTGCTGTGTAGCTGCTCCCCCACGGATCAGTGAGTAGTAGAGAAGGCAGGGATATGCTGTAACTTCCTATCCCTGCCTCTCTCCACACACAGTGACCCCTACTGGCCGGTGCTGGCATTGCAGAGTAATGTCCGTTTATACTAAGAAAATGACCTGCATTTGTATTGCTGGTATTACTGCAATACCGGCTGTGCCAGGCAGCCTCAAATACCGGCTGTGCCATTAAAATACCAGCCAGGTGGCAAACCTCAGAATAGTGTGTAAAAAAAAAAAAAAAAAAGTAATTTTTTTTTTTTTTTTTTTTTTTAAATGGGCCTATTCCATGGGCCTGGGCCTGGAGCTGCAGCTCCATCAGCCCCTATGTTAATCCGGCCCTGATGCCAGGGGTAAATAGTAAAAAATAATTGGAACTATGTTAGTAACCAAAAAACTTTAATATTTATTATACAAAATGATATATCCATTAACGCGTTTCGTCATACAGACTTTCTCAAAATGGAATGCATTACATATACCTACGTATATATATGTTTTCATTAGTCAGTTATTCAGTGGTATTAGTAGTAGTGTAGTATTTTTCTCAGAACGAAAGGTATCTCTTAAAAAAATATGTGTAAGAGATACAAACTGGTTTATGTGCAAGGTATGCCTGAAATGTATTTTTAAATTGGTTATACAATGTTTAACTATGTTTATATATATATATCAATGTTTGCAAATATTATTTTCATAAATCTAGCTATTATTTTCTGCTACAAAATTAATTTAAAATATAGAGATTTTGCATTTCTGAACTCGTTTTAGAATATATCTTTAAAAAAAAAAAAAAAAAACTGTTTTACACTAAATCTACATATTACGGTAAAAGATCTGTAGCAACGTAATAATAAAGCCCAAAATATACCATTAAGAATATAGAGTGTATATAAACTCCAGTCACCTTCACTCTATAGCAATTACAGATGTGAAGAAAGCCATTCCTGAGAAGTGTGATTTTGCTTGTGAAACATGAGTCTCCAGCCTAATGATGCAGCAATTGCTTTTTAAAGAAGTTGCTGTTCAAGCAATACTTCTCAGCCACTATTGACAGCTATAAATCCTATCTACCTATTATCTCCCTTCTCTGGCTGCAAAACTGCTCAGAGAAGGAAACTGTGATCAGAAAGATTAAAAAGAATAGTTAAAGAAGGAGATTACTGAACGGGGTCACTAATAAATTGTTACAATTTAACAGTAAAACATTTCAACATAAAACCTAGTCAACAGAGAGGAATAATATGACTGTATGATTAAACTATCTATCTGTCTGCCTGTCCACCTGTCTGTCTGTCTGTCCGTCCATCCATCCATCCATTCATCAACATAGAAGAAAAACACAAGGTTACAGTTAAAAATGGCCTCCTATATATGATAAATTGTTTTGAATTTCTTTCTTAAATAAAAATAAATATATACATTTATTTTTTATTTTTCACTTTAACCCCTTAAGGACCAAACTTCTGGAATAAAAGGGAATCATGACATGTCACACAAGTCATGTGTCCTTATGTTATATAATGAGGAACATAATGCTCTAAAGTAAGTTAGTAAAGACAATCCTACTCTCAGTTAACAAAACATCTGCACGAAACACACATCTGCTGATGCAGCTACCATTTAGTGGAAGCAGGTCTGTTTTCATCAATTAACTAACAAAAGGCAAAAAAATAGAACAGAACAAAGGGAGCGCAAAAGTAGCAAAGATAAACATAAACATGTAAAAATTCAATTTTATAAAAGGGAATTTTCATTTAAATTTGTTTGTATTTTTTAGCTCGGCTGCATTCATGCATTCTTAGCTCTATGTTTTAAATTATGCTACGTTTAGTTTTGTCTTTGCTGTCAATAAATACTCAATATTTCAGTGATATACATGCATATATAGTATTCAAATGTTTTGTTTTTAAACATAAATTACATGGTCACTTAAAGCATAGCAACAGGCAAATCTTTTATGTTTATTCTACGTAGAATAATTTCTGTTTATGCATTGTTCTAGTTAGGTCGGCAGTTGAACAGTTGAAGTTAGAATATTTATACTTCTGGTACAATTTAGACAAATTAGTATTTGAAAGGCCGTTCAATAATTCTAACATCACAGACCTTGTTCAGTTCTTATGCATTTCATCTTCTTCAAATTATTAAAAGGTCATAGCCAGAGCAGTTACAATGACTTTGTTATATTGATATCATGATATGCAGTTTGATAACCATCTTACAAGAATGCATTCATCCTTAGATGATTGCTCTAACACATATGTATCATTTACATTAAGTGAGTTTCAGATTCATTTTCTTAAAAAAAAATCATTATATGATATATTTGGCTAAAGATGAGAAACCTATTGAAGTATTTTGTTCTATTTAGTGAAATGTTGATGTTTATTGTTGTGTTTATGGGCTACTTTACATGTTCAAAGATAATTCTGAAAATAAAGGTTCATTCACGCTTTACCTTTACTGTCCACTGTTATCTAAAAAAAATGTCCGCCTTCAGACAGGAAATACACTGACAAATCATTCATAGAAACCATAAACATCATTACGTGTTAATCATCATTGTTTATTCCAGTTGTTGAATAAGCAGCCATCAACAAGGTTCGGCATCAATTTAAAATGTGTCAGACTTTCGCACAGCTAATGCACAGGTAACCCATGAAACAAAAGTCAGTGCTCAGTTCTATTTTAACTCTGCATGCTTACTGTAACAGAGAAAAATACCTACCAGGATGCTTGGAAAGCCGATCCCCTGCTGTGTTCGTCAAGTGTCCCTACCACCTCCCCGACAGTCAGTCTTTTGATTGACATGGATGGTTAGCAGCACACACTCTTTTTATTCAGTGTCTTAGCAGGTTCAGATTTCTTAGATGCTGGCCAATACCTCTGCTGATTTTCTTGTTTTGAATTGGGTGATGAATTCACAGCTCAGGGTTTGTTGATATCAGTAAAATATAGTGCTGTGATAGCTGTTAAAATACAGGAAAAAAGAAGGGAAATGTCATACCTTTGTTGGTAAACTACATAGATTTTGAGTCCAAGTTTTATAGACTACCTAAAGGGCAATAGCCACCTCAAAACTATGTTTTAATATAATAATCCTTTCAAGAAGTTTGGAAAGGAAACAGAATTTTTTTTTTAATTAAGTGTATGTAAAAAACAGTAGAGAAAACAAATCCCTACCTTTAGTGGATATCAGGATCCTTCAGGCCATAAACATGCACTTTGGGTCAGACAGTGTTTGAAAACAGTTAGTCTCTATGGTCTACCGTGCTTCACTCCCAGCACAGAAACAGCGAAAAACCATAGAGACTAACTGTTTTCAATCACAGTCTGACCATAAGCAGCACATTTATGGCTTAAGGATCCCGTCATAAGTAGGAATTAGTTTTTTTTTTCCTCATTTGTTACATATACATTATTTTATTTATTTTATTATATGAAAACATAATTCTGAGGTAACATTTGTCCATTAGCTGCCTTATTCAGGTTGGTCCGTTGAATACAGCTAAATAAAATATTTTATTATTGTAAGTATATAAAATATAAAGACAATAAAAACAAGAGTCATTTTGATCTTGCTTTTAAGAGAGATGCCCCAAGAAACATGCTCACTAGAGCTCTGTGGCTTAGGTTAGAGAATAAGGTATTAGAAAGTTATAAATAAAGTCCATATTGATGTTGCCAAAAGACAAAATGGTTTGACAAAAATACAGTGGATCCGATTGCACCCAAACCTTATACTCTCTGCCTGGCATGTTGACATCAGGATGTTTAATTGCCTCCATATTTGCCCAAATGTATTTGCTTTGTATAAGCAAGATTCAGCTGCATCAAATTTCCATTAACTCTTCTTACAGCCAATTTACTATTAACCCCCGGGAGCCGGTTGTTAATTCTGTGTCCGCAAAATGTTTATCAGTGATTTAAATACAAACCCTGTTTACTTTGTGCACATATTACAGACAAATATTGAAGGTTCCCGGCAGAGAATCTGGGCTATGGGCACTGGGAAACCTTTTGTTTTTTTAACACAATTCTTGAAAACTGCTTGAAACTGGATGGACAGCTTTCATAGCTTTGTTGTGTCATAGCCATTACAACAAGCTGCAGTGGTTACTGTACTTGGAGAATCTTTTTAAGGCCATGAGTTGCAAATCATACCGGTTCTGTAGGGAATATCAATATCTAAAGTTATCCAGAGAATCAGAATGCCTTGAATACTAATTGTTCCATTTCCATTTATCATGGACACCCACGGTAGAACATCTCTGTCTAAACAGACACAGTGTAATCAAATTATGAAAGGAATGTTTCTGGTAGTCAATATAAACGACTTTCTGATTACCTATGACATCGTTAGGAAGGCAGAGATTGACTACATGTTTAGATCTTTAGACTTCAATATCATAAAACCTGTTTTCTTGTGATTTTTATCTGGTCCTTCTCAATCAAAACAATATATAGTGCAACTTCTTATAGGAGATGCCCCAGATTTATATAATTTCTAGTATATTATTGATTGGAGACCAAGAATGCTTGCTTAGATATCCAATAATATTATCCTATTTACTATACTTGTATCCTGTAAATTGTGTTGCTTATCCATCACTGCATCTTATCGCACCAAGCCACCTGGTAGCTGTCAAGTTCTGACATATTACGCTGTAAGTACATGCTACAATGGCCTTATGATAACCACTGCTTTGCAATACATATAATTCACTATATTAACTATGCTTTTTATATTTGTTAACCTGCTTATGATGCATATCTATGTAATAATGCTAACAGGGTTATTTACTAAGTGAAAATTTAAAGTGAATTTTAAGTTTAAGGTCAAAAAAGTCAGACCGGAAACATGCTTTCAGTTCAGCTGCAATGGCCTTAAATTATGGCCTTAAATTTCAAATTCAGTTAGAATTCACTTTGAGTCCTCATATTAGGATATAGCCCTGTTGATGAATAGCTTGTTACTTTGGCAGCCGTCTTAAAAGACGTTATGGCTCTTGTTGATCCAGATCTAATTTCTTCTTCCGTTTCCTAGAGGTCTCGTAGATTTTAGAACTTTATCTTAGTATTTTGTAACATTTTTTTCTAAGTACATATTATCTTTAGTTTAATGAAACCGTTTTGGTGTTTAGATCGTGTCCTTGCAGTCTCACTGCTCAATTGTCTGCGATTTATGCATTAAATCACTTTGTTTATGCAGCCCTAGCCACACCTCCCATGGCTGAGACTCACATTGCCCGTCTACATACTTCCTTTAAAAAAGTCTAAAAATCTACAGTATAAGATGGTAGCCAAAATATATATGTCTGTCTATCCATTGCCCTTCCATCATACAGTGTCTGTCTATCTATCATGTCTACATATATCTAAATAATATGCGTTATAAAGAATTAGAGACTATCAGTATGTCTGTCTCTACAGCATAATTTTACAGATATATTCGCTATTAAATTATTTATGTGTGTACAACGTGGCTCTATTGTCAGTTGTGCTATCAAAATGGAAGGTTAATTACTCCCTGGATTGACCTTGTGCATTTATTGTAATTGATCAACATAACCTTGTACAAAGCCTCAGAAGCTTAAAACAAAATCAAAAAAGGGTATAATTACCCTCTTTCACAAAATATCTTTGAAACTGTGTAATTTCAAAACAAAAGACAAAAGACACTTTTAATAAAAAAATAAAATATGCAACAATTAAAAACATTTGGTTTTCAAATATATGGAACAATATGTGACTTCCATCCAGTATGAGTTCAAAGGGCCATCTGCTACGATTAGAAATATAAATCAAATATAGAAGATGTATATTATGGTCTTTTAAATGATAATATATGGCTTCCTTAATCTATATTTAGGGTTATAAACTAAAGCATTAATTGTCTTGAATTTGACAGGAATTGTAAATTTTAGGTCAAAAGAGACTAATTGAGAGATTTACAGAGTCAGATATGTTTCCAGTGCATTTGTTTTGGCCTTAAACTCGTAGTAGCCAAGCTAATTCTAGACAATTTATGGTTTCATGAATAACCCTGTGTGGCTCCATCTGAAAGGGGATTTGTCAAATTTCCATTAAACAACTTTAATTTTATGAATGTGCTTCTGCTTTTTCATGTTTTGTGAGTATAGGGATGTTAAATGCCTTAAATTGGTGAGAGGCATCATTTACCCCGGGCAATAAATAGAATGAGAAGATAAATTGCTCAGGGAAGGTGCTTTAACCCCTTAAGGACAAAACCTCTGGAATAAAAAGGAATCATGACATGTCACACATGTCATGTGTCCTTAAGGGGTTAAATAGAAACAAAAATGATGAATATATTATAAAACTATTAGGCAAAGACAGCTACTATTCTCTGTATAAAGTACTAAATGTTGAGAAACATTCTATTGGTCTGTATGGTGACTGATTCTTATTTAGCAATGTACCCCTTAATAGCAAGTTATGTTGTTATAAATCACCCTTTTGCCCGATAGCAGAAGGCAATTTAAATATTTTACATATTTCATATTTGGGATCATTGAGAAGGTGGACATATTTTACACAATTCAGGGAGATTTAATCTGCCCAGGTTAAGGTAGAAAAAATGGAGAATGTTAAATATTACTATAAAAAAATGAAAGGTAAATACAGAGGTAATGCTTGTTTACATTCAGAACAGTAAATTAAATTGAAATATATATATTTTTAAAAATACTCAGTTATTCACTAAAGTAAGAATTCAAAGTGAATTTAAATTGAAAATCAAAAGAGCCAAACTGGACAAATTCTCTAAGTCAACTATGATTTCCATTCAGTTACTCTTAAACTTAAAATTCACTTTTAATTCACATTAGCAAATAATCCTAACTGTTGTATTGATTCACGAAATTGTCAACAAACATGGGTTCTTATGAAATGAAATCGCTCTACGCAGTGCTGAAGAATTAGAGGCATGTAAGAGGAAGTCGTGTTTGCGTGGTCATGGTTTTTTGGAACCTGGTGTTACTCACATAGCCAGCATTTTACCCTGTGAATAAGGATATTATTCTCAAAGTAGTGTCCTTACAATTGGAAGAATCCATTTGGAAAGATGCATGATGCAGCGAGACTGTATGGATTCCTGGACCAATGCTATTGTAAAACATAGGTATGGTAACCCAATGCTTGCCTGGGTTTGGGATGGGAAGGATTGTGATGGATCTGCAATACAATCTATTTTCTCACAATATGGGAAAGTCCAGTTCCTCCACAAAAATAGTGAGTTAGGAACGTTTTTTTCTATCGGTATTTAAAACAGATAAGATATATGCACTTATTGAGAAACCCATAGTATGGTAAAAGTGGCATTCAGCCGTAAAAAGACATTGTATTATAAGCAAGGGTTTTGTCAGCTAAATAGGGAAGCTCGTGCAAATTGTCAGGATTATTCGTTACAGTGGGAAGTCAATGTGAATTTAAATTGAATTTAAAATTTAGGGGCAAAGTTGCTGAATTGGAAGCACATTTGACTTAGAGAATTTTTCCAGATCATCTATTTTGACCTTAAATTTGAAATTCACTTTTAATTCATCTTGATTCCTCAAATTAGTAAATAACCTGTATCTTTAAAACAAATGAAACATTGCTTGTTATGTGGTGAGCATACCTTGATGAGCACGCTTTCTGCACACTGCCAGATGATCTATACAAGTCGAGTGATAACTCTGTTCTTACTGTGTTTACCATATATGAAAAAGGACACAAACCTTTATCAGTTTATGTTCTTCCCTCTGCTTGGTCCAAATGACATACTCGAGTTTCATTGTTGCTTCTAAAAATATGTTTCACATTTTAAATTCTAAATCTAGTTGTCATACAGATTCGAGATGCAATTTTTTTATGTAGTGTGGAATATCTAAGATTTAGAGTTTGTTTGGAAAAGAGAAAATGGAAGTTCAAACTGGCATAATCTTTGTACTGAGAGTATTTCGTGCAAGGTTATGACCGTGTGGGGTTTATAAAAAAAGAACCATAACACAATAATTGGGGACAGCTGAAACTAGGAGCCTGCAGACACCATTGTCACAGCAAATTAAACCTTTTAATAAGCCCTTTTTGTTCTCAACTGTTTTCTTTCATTAGTGATATGTACGAGTGTTGAAATCACTATAGGGATCTTGATTTTACTACTCTGGATTTAGCTATTTATGCTTATTTTTTCCCTTTTTGTCATTTAATTAACTGTAACAGATGAAAATTATTTGTTTGTTTAGCATGCTTAGTTTAATTAGAATTGCATTAAACTTTACATGATAGCTGGAGTTCTAAACTAAAAACAACACATATTTGTAAATTATTTTAATTGCCTATTAAGAAATTAACATTTTCATTGTAAATAGTTCTTGTGTCTAATTCAGGCATTTTCTGTTGAGGATCATATTAAATCCAGAAGGTCTTGAACGTTTTTTTTCCCTAGCTTGAATGTTCTTAATGGATGAGTGTGTAGACAATGGTGTTTGTACAAGCGGATAAAAAGAAAAAGCAAACCGATGCTTAATAGTCAGAAAGGCTATATAGACCTCGTGGTCTCATACAATCATAGTGTTTGTGATGCATTTATCTAGAGTGGGAGATTTTGTTTGGGAAGTCCGATTGTCGTCTGTGAGGTGGTTTGGCTCATCCAAATATCGTCCATTGAAAATATTCAGTAAAACGATACTGACAAACCAAAAGTATATAGATTTTTTGGGGGATTTATTATCCATCACTGAAACAGCCCTGCAGCATGAATTGTAGAGATTATTGGCATTCATCACATAGTTGTCCATGCAAGGTCTACTCGGCAGAGAGTTTCATTATTTTCCTTCTCCTGGGTCCAGCTGGAGCCCATCAACAAGGAAAGAGTGGACAAAAAAGAGCTGTGAATACATTTAAAAAGTCTGTATTTTATCAAACGCAATAGTTTTTGAATGATTATTAATCAATATTTTTATTAAAGTGGTTATAAATGTTTAATAAATTAGAGTTTACTCATTAAATTATACAATGCAGGCAAAACTAGTTGAGATTTAAAAATGTTTAAATGTAGCTTAGATCAGGCAAAATACAAACATTACCGCTCCATATTTATTGAATAAGCTATTTAGATATAAAAACATGGTGAATTTTCTGATTTGCAGTGTGTATTGTTAATCCCTTTGGTTTGCAATATGTTCCCCAGAGACATGTTTGACTTTTGACTTTCACCCTGCAAAAAAAACAAATGTATCTATTATATCTCCATTATATCCCTCAGCATCGTAGCAATTAGTGGCAACAGTTTATCACGACATTCTTGGCTGCATCCTGTTACTGGAACGACCCATTTATACTAATTCCAGGTTCCATCATAGATACCACACATTACTGGGAGTTTTATTGCTGTGGAGCTTTGTGATTCACTCATACACACACCACACATTACTCTTAGTTTTATTTCTGTGGAGCTCGGTGATATATTCAGACATACTTAAATAATTGGAGTTTTAATTAGTGTCAAAGCAGAGGGAGGACAGTTATCACTAATAGTCATATAGATCCATACAGAATATTGTTATATTCTATAAATTACTTTCTTGACTATATCTTTTAAGGATCTCACAAAAAAAGCTTTTGGGGTATTTTGTACTTGGCTGTAAAATGAACTGCCACAAAAAAAGGTTTGCTAAAAGAAATAGAAATATATTATTGAGAATAAATTGTTTTCTTTGTAGTTGTTATGGGGTTTGTCATGGGTTAATTTATTTTGTAACTTGTCCAGCATATTACATGCAATCTGAGTACCAATCCTATTAAATCTTCTTCCACCATGATTTAAAACTTGAGTCAGGTCAGGCTAGAGTCAAGATTTTCTAAATCATTTCAAGCTAAGCATGTCTTAAAAGCTCACCTGAATCCGCCATAAGGTGTCTTAAAGCCCAGCATGTATTCACAGCATCATCAGCATTTTCCTCAGCGACAATGCAAGCCTTTTTTGTAACAAAGCCTACACTGTATCTGTTAGCTGCAGAACACATCACCAGCTTGTAAGAGATGGACATTAAATATTTATTATTGTAGCATAAGTGTTGTACTACAATTTCAAATTAGAACATTTTTTAGCAATTATTAATGTAAAAAATAAAATGTCAACGGAATCAGTATTAGCTGAGATTAACCACTTCACTACCTTTTTTTTTATAGTTAGATCAACAATTTATGCCTGTTTTTTCCATGGCCAATATAATTATAGTGAAGTCTGGGTTACTATTACAGCGAGCAGGGGGAGCATGGACGCACTGTCACATGACCTGTAGGTAATGGAGGTTCATAGAACAAGCTATTTTTTTCCAAATTGCCAATAAAGATGTAGATAATCAAAGATGAGGATCCAAAGTTAATATAATTATTGTGGTCTTAGGGACTCCTACACGTATTATTAGCCCTCATGCTAAAGGATATATATATATATACACACGCAAACACATACACACTCACATGCATGCATACATACATAAATCAATCTATCTATCTATCTAACTATCATAAAGGATTTTTGAGGTTAGGCCCCCCCATTCATCAATATTAAATTAGAACCAACACTTCTTAGGAAAGTGAACAATTGTACAAAATCCCAATATTATTGCCCACTGATTTTCCATTTTCTTTTAAATGTATATTTATTATTTATAAAATATTTTACCAGGATGGATACATTGAGATTTTTCTCGTTTTCAAGTATGTCCTGTGTCCACAAACAGTGGCGTACACATGACCCATGGGGCCCAGGTGAGAAAATTGGTCCGTGGGCCCCCCCCCCTCTTACTATGTGCAGGCCGGGGCCGCAACACATGGCGGCGGGCACCTGGTCGCAGGGATTGCAGGGCTGTGACCCCTGCGACCGCGGTATGTATGCCAGTGCATGCAGATGCACACACTTAAAGGACCACTACAGACACCCAGATCACATCAGCTCAATGACGTGGTCTGGGTGCCAGGTCCCTATAGTTTTAACCCTGCAGCTGAAAACATAGCAGTTCCAGAGAAACTGCTATGTTTCACTGAGGGTTAATTCAGCCTTTAGTGGCGGTCTCACTGACAGCCGCTAGAGGAGCTTCCGCAATTCTCACTGTGAAAATCACATTGAGAAGACACTGAACGTCCATAGGAAAGCATTGAGTATTGCTTTCCTATGGGCGGTTTAAATGCGCGCGCCGCTCTTGCCGCGCATGCGCATTCGGAGCTGAGGGGGGAGGGATCCCCAGCGCCAAGGGAGTCCGGCGCTGAAGAAAGATAAGTGCTGAAGACACACATACACACTGTCACGAACAGACACATACACACTAGTTAACAGACACACACATTTACTGACAGAGACACACTCAGCGACAGACATACATACACACTCACTTACAAAACATACACTCTCACTGACAAACACTCACTAACAGACACACACAAACACACTCAGTAACTGACACTCAATAACAGACACACTCACCGACACTCACTAGCAGACACACACTCAATAACAGACACACTCACTGACACTCACTAGCAGACACACACTCTAACACACACTAACACTAACACTAACACACACACTAACTAACACACACACACACTAACACACTAACACACACACTAACATACTAATACGCACACACACTAACACACACACACACCCATGTTTTTTTTTATTTAATCCCCCCAGCCTCCTTACCTTTGGGAGAGCTGGGGGATTTCCTGGGGTCCAGTGCTGTCACCGGGCGGCCGGTCCTGTGGGAGCGCGAGGGAGCACTCTCCCCTGTGTGCTCCCTCGTGCGCCACGTACTGATGCTGGCACCGGAAGATGACGTCATCTTCCGGCTCCGGTATCAGTGCGGTGCGCGAGGGAGCTGAAGAGGGGAGAGTGTTCCCTTGCGCGCCAGCAGGACCGGCCGCCCGGTGACAGCAGGGCCAGCCTCGGGGGGCCCTGAGGTGGCCGGCTCCTGGGCTACCCAGGAGAAGAGGCTGGCCCAGTTGCATATATACCGGGTTGCAGGGGTGGCCGGGCCCCCTGGTGGGCCGGGCCCGGTTGCAGCCGCAACCCCTGCGACCCTGGTTTGTACGCCACTGTCCACAAAACATTGCATTGTTACAATAAGGTTCAATATTAAAAAAAATACAATATACAAACTATATATATATATATATATATATATATATATATATATATATATATATATATATACACACACATACACACATATATAAATTTAATACATAACAAGTAATAAATATAGTCACCTTTACAGGTGCATTCTGTGCTGAGGTATATTGCCCTAGATCTCTTAAAAGATTTTAGATTGAATGAAGATTTGACTGTGTCCCTGAGGTTATTCCAAATTTGTGGTGCTCTCTAGGAAAATGATGATCGAGCCACTTTATTTTTGTATTGCAGCATGCTAAATATTGTACTAGTACTGGATCAGGGGTTATAGGAGGTGGGGACAGCTGGGGAAAACATTCTACTCAGGTAGGGTGGGAGCTTCCCAGAAATGCTGGAAAGATGAAGAGTGCGTCGGGATTCCAGCGACAGCCAGATTAGCTCTTTTAACATGTCACATTAAAGATGTTTTAATTGACATTGCAATCCAAAAGCAAAAGCAGGACCATTAGTTATGTTTCTATTCCCTACTCTATGCTCTCTATGGTGTCTGACAGGTGCAAAGGGCGGACCTTATAACAATGATCAACATTGAGCCATGATGGAGGCAGCCAGTTCTACGACTGAGATAAATGCAGCACTGCAAATTTCTCCATATATTAATTTTTTTCAGATCTCACAAACACTTATTTGCGAAATATAAGGATAAGTAAACATAGTATAAAGACATTTCTGGAACAAGATGATCCCCTTCAAATATCATCTCATGCTTATTACAGCTGAATAATAGCTATTATTATTTATAAAGAGCCAACAAATTCCACAGCGCTGTACAATGGATGGGCTATCAGAAAAGTATTAGTAACAAGACGAGTTGGACGCACAGGTACAGAGGGTGTTGAGGGCCATGCTCAAACGTGCTTACATTCTAGATAATAGTAGCAATCTTGACAGTAATATCCTACATTATCATAAAAACTAAAATAGTCAAAGTTAAATTTAACATGATTGTATTTTATTTTAAAAGACAAAAACAACATATTTTTATACATTATACTTTATTTACAGCAACCATATATTCTGCACATATGCTGCAAATCATGCACACATCTAATGCGTTGCACGCTAATGCGTCACATAATCACATAACAATGTGCTAACAAATCAATATTAACCCCCTAGAATAGCTCACAAAGAGAATTCATTGACCCCCTCCTCATTTATTTACCTTGGAAACTCATATTGATGTTTCCCTTATTAGATTATATTAGACAATATGTCACCATTTAGCATTATTGATAAAGTCAGACATCCTTTCACAGGTTGCTTCCATCAGTGAGTCATTCAATCATGCTATATCACACATTATGTTGCATATGGCAGGGAATACAAAATTGCATTTTCTATTATAAAGTATTGACTGCTTGCCCTTATGTTTGGTTCAATATGCGGGTTAACAATAAGGATCGGAAAATAAACAATGTATGACAATGAAAACAATGACGAGTTGGTATCAGACAAAATACGTTCTCCCATACTACCATTTGTTTTAAGGTTGTTGTTTTTTTGTTTGTTTTCTATATATTGTAAATTCAATAGAGTGCTTTGTTTTTGCTTTTTTGTATTAATTAAAACAAGAGAAATCTCAAGTCTAAAATCAGTGCATACGCTCCAAAATAATCCAAAACATTTTTTTACAAAAATATCTCTGTCTGTTTATTCCTTTGCATGCTGTACAATATAATTTCAAATTCAGTGAAGACAAAAAAAAATAAAAAATCACCCTTACAGGCTGTCAGGGAACAGAAATGCACAAGGACTTTTCTAGACTCAAAATACAGTTAAAGGACAACAAGTAACAGAATGCAATAGTCTCACAAATAATGACAAAGGAACTTAAAGTGCTTGAAGGCCTTTTTGCAGAATACAAAAGACGGGCAGTTTTATCACTTCAGGAACATTGTCCAGATTTATAAATTGAAAAATGTATGTCTCACCCCAGGTACTAACAGAATTTGATGTCAAAGTGAGATGCATGTTTTAATCAGCATTCATCAACAGGACGTTTTGAGGGCAATTTATTTTTTGCAGTTGGACAGAATTAAGCTCCTTAGATATTCAGTGCAGCACCGACTGCAGTGATCCTAACAGTGAAAAAAATAAACATTTTGCAGAAAAGGCGTCTATTACAGCAATCACAGAAAGCATTTGCTCTGTGATTTTTTTTGGGAGTTATTAGTCACATCTAGGGAGGAATAAAAGGACATTAACAACAATAAATGCAACTACTGCTGGATTTGTGTGGGTGGTACTGGGGCACTTGGTATGTATGCAAGCAGAAAGGCAATTACCTTGATAAAAACTAGCAAAAAGATACTACTTCATCATTCGCAACTGCCTTTTCCATTGTATTCTAGCCAAATGCTATATTTAGAAATGAAATTCTCCTACCGAATGGATTTTATTTCCTGTTCAAAATATTCTTTTCCTCAAATATCCCTTGGACTCTATTAGTACATTTAACGTAAAAATGGTGTTACTTTTTCTGTGCCTGCTGCAGGTCAAAGGTACACTTAGTTCTCCAGGTGTTTCCAGGTTTATCCTGGGTTAGTTTGGGGTGTATGTTCTTGGATACAGACCATTCCTAGGCTCCAGAGGTACTTGAATTCTTCCCACCAAACTCTGTGAAATTAGCCAATCAAATCCCACTTACCTTCCTATTTCCTCCAGTGTATGCTAGCACCTTACGAAGAAAAAATAATAATGTGCAATGATTCTTTATACAGCTCATCCTCCCTAACAGCACAATGGTCTTTGTAGGTTAAACTTCACAGCTGCATTATAGCAACCATAGAGGAAAGGAAACATTGAGTGAACTCTGAGTGTATTGCAGAGATTGTGGAGTGGTGAAGGGGTTAATCTTGCTGTACCTACTTCGTGGTGAAGAGCTCTTGGCAACAGTCGTTTGACCAAATACTTATCATAGAATTTTTCCATTAAAAAAACACTGCTTCAAGTCTTGAACTGGAATAATTTAAGAGTGTTTTACAGAGTTTTTACAGAGGCAAGCGTATATCCCTCTATTTCATTTTGGGAAAAAACTCGGTCACAGAATATTATTACATGTGTCAGATATAAGAAAAAATATTTCACCTTTCAGACTCCGCAGGCTTTGGTGATTTCATGCCATGGGAAAGATTCTTGGCAATGAACAGACAAGATTTTTTTTATTCCCCTTTGAGAAATAAGAGTTCAACTTCATAAATATATATTTTTGAAAAATCATGCAGCTGCAAAAATGTTTTAATTGCCGCTTACGGCTTTTTTTTCTCCAAAATAAGCAGTGATGTATGTAAAATTAGAAGATCAAATGCCATAATATGTAAATAATGTTACCTTTCAACCATTGCACTTCTGGGTAAAATTTAGCTTGGAAATATTTATTTATTTATTTTAATTTATTTGATTTTGATTGTTTAAATGAAAAATGTTGAATTTTTATAATGAGAAATTTAAATGTAATTTGTATTCATTACTATCATATGAATAAACATATTTAAGTTGTTTTTCATATTAATATACATAGTCAATGGTGTAGCTGGGTGGTGGTGTGGCTTTAGGGATTGAAGCCATGAATGTGTGACGGTGAAACCCTAAGCAGAAACAGTTCGTGCTCACACAGCCCTATATCACCAGTAAAAATATAATAATGTGTTAATGGTGTATTATCAGAAATTTACCAGAGAGCTTTAACATTATGGCCAGAGTAACTGAGTTGGAAACATTATCCAAGTCACCTATGCATCCACCCAAGTTATTTTGCAGTTAAATATATGATTCTCTGGGGATATCTGATAATTCATGGTTTGGAAAATAAATCTATCAATTGTGAATAAGTCAGGCATGGTTATTTATAGTTCATCAACCCCTTCTTGGCTGATCCCATGTATAAATAAAATTGTAATAAAAAAAGTCCACGTAATTAAAAAAAAAAATATATATATATATATATAAATATGTGGTCAAAAAACAGATTTGATTTAAGAGGGGTCAGTGATTTTATTTATCATCTGTTTCAAACTGCCATTGAAACGCTATAGCCATAATGTTGCCATAACACAGACGTCTCTATAATTGGCAATCTAAAATTTTCTATGTGTGCATTTTTATATAGATATTTATGTTAAAGGACCACTATAGGCACCCAGACCACTTCAGCTTAATTAAGTGGTCTGGGTGCCAGGTCCAGCTAGGTTTAACCCTTTTTGCTGTAAACATAGCAGTTTCAGAGAAAACTGCTATGTTTATAATAGGGTTAATCCAGCCTCTAGTGGCTGTCTCACTGACAGCCGCTAGAGGCGCTTCCGCGCTTCTCGCTGTGATTTTCACAGTGAAAAGACGCCAGCGTCCATAGGAAAGCATTGAGAATGCTTTCCTATGGACTGGCTGAATGCATGCGCGGCTCGTGCTGCGCATGCGCATTCAGCCGATGACAAGAAGGAGGAGGAAAGGAGGAGGAGAGGAGGAGTCCCCCACCGGGCGCTGGAAAAAGAGGTAAATTTAACCCCTTCCACCCTGTAGAGCCTGGCGGAGGGGGGGGTATTATTTTTATGTTTCGTTCCTCTTTAGAAAAAGAAACAGCACTATATATATTTGTTTTCAGAACTGTTCTAGCTGTGCATACAGCCAGGAAAAGAAGTTTCAAGATAATTTTTCAGAACACCAAAAAACCCAGAAGCCATTTTTTGTAAATCCCATGGTAGCCCGTGTGTTAAAGGAATGTAATGAATGATTGTGTGGGCAATGCTCCTTCTGAGGTTTTTTGTTGTCCTTTGTTAGCAGATATTACTCTCACTTTTCTCTTTAAGTATATTTATTTTTGCCTTATATATTTGTCTAGATCTGAGTTTATTTATTTATTAATTTTATTTATCTTTTAACAACAATTGGCCATAGGTTTTGTTTCGTTGAGCCAACTTTGTACATCAATGTACTATTATAATATACTATTAAGTACACTGCAAATATTGAACTTATAAGAAATCTTTTGTATATCTGACCGAGTTTATCCACCTATAGAAAGTTGTTTTGATTGTGCTGTGATCTTCTCTTTATACTTATATTATGTTTTCAAACAAAGAAAGACTCCAAGTCAAAAGAAGAAAAAAAAAAATGTGTTTTCATTTTCTGTACAGTGTTATTGTGCTATTAGCTGCACAGGAGCAAGTTTTGCTTTTAGTTATCCAACCTCCGCAATCACTTCATCACTTCAATGCTATCATCTTTTTATTGAGAGAAGAAAAGAAGACCTTCTAGATGTGGACAACTACCATTGCGAGCTCCAAGACTGCACGGATCCTTGTCCTGACAAACCGTATAGTTACTGTAAAAGTACACATAAAATAATCCAGCAACCCGTATTCAATGAAAATACTCATTTTTTGTTATCATGATAAAGTGGTACAAATAATGGTCCAGTCAAGGAGGATAAACCTTGCTCATAAATATTTAGGGGATGCTAGCAGCATAAAGAAGTAGCAAAACATCTGCATGGCCTTTAATTGCTATATGGGAATAGGGGGGCAATTTACTCTGCCTTCACAGCAGACAAAAGTCTGAGAAAATCACACTTTACCAGTCCTGCACCACACATCCATTTAGGGAGTACGAAGGTGGCCACATTTGTTTTGGCAAATTTTTGGCAGTTTAAAATTCATATATTTGATTGTAACAGTTATTCGCTGAAGCAAGAATTCACAGTGAATTCAGATAAAAACTAACATGTCAGGCCAAACCAGAAGCCAAAATGGAAGCATTGCTGAATTTCAATTCACTTATTTTGGTATTAAATTTGAAATTAATTTAGAATTTTCACTTTTGTACTTAACCCTGTTAGAGTTTGACCACTTGCAGCTCAATGTTGACTGCTGACCTGTCCATGCCTTTTCCACCAGGAGCAGACAGTGATGGTTGATAACTGTCCTGCAAAAATTCAACAAGCTTTAACTAAAGGGTCACTCGGGCACCAATACTGCGTAAGTGCATTCGATAGGTTTGGCCTCATTAATACTCTTTATATGCTGTATTTTGCATGTTCAAATTTGTATCGCTTTTGCATTAAATAAATACATGTTTTGCAGAATGCTGCAGCATAGCCCATGCTCTTCATGCCTGAAAAATACTTTATTATCAAAGGTATGTACACAGCTCAGCCACTAACAGCACTGAATGATCTGAACTACAACGCAACTTGTATTAGAAGGAGAAGACACCAAGGTAGACATATAGTAAGGATATCATTACCTGTTTAAACTTTCTCTAACTGTCTGCAGCCAGGTTGTGAATTATAAACAGCTCACTCAGTGTACATAGTTCTGATATGGAATTTCTTTCTGGCATGAGGGGGTGGGCTAAGGAGGTTGGCTTACGGTACAGCATTCGGCAAAACATTTATTTTTTGTGTGCAAAAACTATAATGATTTGAGCATGCAAAGGATACAGCAATATCTATCAAATGCTGTGGACACTACCCCCTGTCCTACTCCCCCACCCTCGCCTGGCTTTTAAGCAGACAAATGGTCCTGTTACTTCCTGGCTTGGTTCGTTAGCTTAGTGGAGCTAAACTGTAGAGGTAGCAATTGCTCAAAGCACCTGCCTTGGAAAGACTTCTCATTGGGAAGTCTGTGATTGGACAGCCACAGAAAGTGTGGGCGGTGTTAGTAGGAGAGGGATTGTAAGAGATCTGCAACGTTTGCAAGTTGTTTTTAGATTTGCCCCAATGAAAGAAATGCATAATTAAATATATGGATGTTTTTTGGAGGGGTATATCTTCTAGACAGTGATTTTTATTCTGCTTGTATTTGGGCAATGAAGTGTCCCTTTAACAATAAGAGAATGGTACTTGCTTTCAGATTTCAACTCAGACCAGTTTAAAAAAGGACACATCATCAGAAATCAAAGGGAATCATGACGGAATATTAAAGGGTTAAATCAACTTTCTATCAAAAGCTATATTTTTCAGATTAGATCACCAAGTCTCAGAAGAATTCACAATTTTATTAAGACACGGAGGCTCCTATTATGCTGCACTCTTTCTTTATTTCCCTCAGCAGCAAAGAAAAAAAACGTTATAAACATAACCAATAATAACATTAACAGTCTCAGGTGTATTCTTCCCAGCAACAGGAAACAGCCAATCAGGTTCCACTTCTCCAGCATAATAGGTTCTGTCAACCAATCCTGTTCCTCTTTCTTTGCTGCTCCCTCAGTTAAGTATATCTGATCCCTCAGGCTCCTTAACTGTGGGATTACTGTTTATTGTAATAATTTGTATTGCTAGTAATTTTATTCATATTATTAATGTTATTATTAATATTATTATTAGTATTAATGATATTTATGTTGCTATTGTTAATTTTATAACATCATGGTATATGTTGTGTTTTACATGGTTTCAATTGCCATTGATGACTTTGGATTAGTATTTATATTCTTTACGATTTCCTATTTGCTTCCCCTTTTGGGTCTCCCTAACACAGCATAACTCTCACAGCCTAATTTTGCCGGGCTCGGGGACGTCGGCTGGAGCTGCTAATACCCTGTTACGGCGCTTTGCGCCTTTTTTCCCTTCCCGCCGGGGACGACCGCCACTACATTGAGCAGAACCGTGCGACCGGCTCCCCGGTCACGGCTCGCGGCTCGCTGCTCACAAATGTAATCACATCACAGTGATTACAATTTTGCGCGAGCACCGCTTAACCGGCTTTACAGCCTGGCTCTCCTCTTATCACCGCCGCTTGCGGCGGCCATTTTCTTTGTTCTCGTGCTCAGCACGCAGCTCCACCCCCAACGACCGGACCTTGGAGTTGGGTTTCAGCTACTGTGGCGGTCGGACGGCTCCTTATTCCTTCCTAGCGTATATGCATATGTTTTTCTGTGAGTACTCCTCCCTTAAAGACCTATTACCCCTTTCTCTCCTCTGGGTTAATCAACCCTCCATTTAGGTTTATCTTTCTATCACAACTTTTATATTGGTGACAGTAATAAATACACCCCAATATGCCTGGTAACAATGATGTACCCACTCCTTCAGGGTCTAATAACACCATTTTAGGGAGTGTTAAAACACCAGCAGGGGTATCTGATATTGCAGCGGCTATCCCCGCTGAATTTGATCCTGCTGCAGATATGCAGTTATTGATTGACAACTCTATGTCACATGTCATGACTAAGGCCCTCACGTCGACCATGGGACTGATGTCTGAGTCAATTTCACAGACTCTTACACATGCTTTGCTTAAAGCACAGAAATCGGCTCAGCCGACCGTTACCCAGGCTTTGCCTGTTATAACCCCAACACAGCCTCACACTGGCCACAAGGCCATGGCTAAAATTAAACACGCTTCAGTCTCAAAGATGGACAGCTATACACCTGTCACAGATGGCGCGCCTAATGTAACACCGCGCAAAAGAGCCACTAGCCGGGCAAAATCGGCTAGATTATGGAAAAGGGCAAAAGCCCAACTAGACTCTGAGTCGGATCTCAGCGAGATTGAAGAAGAAACCTGCATGGATACGGATGATCCATCAGATCCCGAGTCAGATGGCATGGTCGAAGACCATGACCCCAGAGAGCACAATACGCCTCAATCAGACTCGTATGACATGGAGCTTAAGGCCCCAGACGATGCAAGCAAACTCTCAGACCCTTATGGGGAACCTCTGTTCGACCCCGATGACCTGCGTCATCCAAGGTCGGCGGAATGGTCCCCTTCGGCCCATGTGGCCAAATACATAGCATCGAGAATTCGCAAGCCTTTAAATAAGGCAACGCGTAATAAACTAAGGGCAGAATGCCCACGTCCCACTATCCCTGACGAGGCCTGCAGAACACCTGCAGTGGACCCGAAAATCATTCAATTCCTGGGCAAGACAGGTTGGAAGCCTAATAAAGGCCTAGATTTCTCCCTGCGCAACTGCCAGGATAAGATTTTAGATATACTGGGCCCAGCAACCAAATTGTTTGATATGGTCGAAAACGACCAGGAGTTGGATCGTTCCGTCATAAGTGGTTGGATACAAAGAGTAATTTGTCTGATTGGCAATGCCAACTGCGCAATGGCCACAGAACGTCGCAAAGCGATTTTACTGAAAATAGAATCAAAATTAGTGAACATGGCTATAACCGAGCCGGGCACCCAGGCCCATGGTCTCCTGTTCGGAGACAATTTTGTCAAAGAGCTGGGCTCTTTTGTACATACTTTTACTGCCCTAGACAAGGCGCAATCGAATATGCGCAAAGTTTTCCACCCTAAGGTTTTTGGTGGGGCCGGAAGAGCCAGGAGCCGTCTGTCCAGCCGTGTTAACAGGGCTTCATTCCGACAGAACCGAGGCTCCTACACTGGACAATCCTCCTTCACGGAGCACCGCAACACCCCGGCCTTCTTCCCACAACGTGGGCGGCCATGGACTGCTCGTGGATCACGAGGCAACCGTCCAAGCAGACGACCTTATGGTAAGTCCTCTCATATTTCCTTCTTCCCTATGGGCAGTGGGGGGCAGACTCCGACATTTTTTCCATGCATGGTCACACATCTCCTCAGATGCCTGGATATTAAACACGGTGAGAGGGTATACCTTAGAGTTCCTGTACCTTCCAGTACAACTCTCCCCACCACGGGAAATTCTGTTTTCCCAGCAAGACGCCTCCCGAGCCATCTTAGAGATCCCTATGACTACCCCAGGCTATGTGAGCAACCTATTCTTAGTTGCCAAGAAAGGCGGCGGCGTCCGCCCAGTGATCAACTTGAAACAACTCAACACTTACGTTGCCTACAACCATTTCAAAATGGAAGGCATACACTGCCTCAGAGATCTTCTCCAACCGTCGGACTGGATGGTCAAGTTAGACCTACAGGACGCCTATCTCACAATATCAATTGCACGACACCACCAAGATTTCCTACAATTCACATGGCAAGGAAGGAAATGGAGATTCACCTGTCTCCCATTCGGACTATCCTCAGCCCCATGGTGCTTCACCAAACTCATGAAGCCCGGGATGGCGCTACTACGAAGTCGAGGGGTTCGTCTCATAATCTATCTAGACGACATCCTCATCATGGGTCAGTCCACGCAAATTACCGAGACCCATCTGACGTGGACTCAGACTCTATTGCAGAATTTAGGTTTCATCATCAATTTTAAAAAATCCATCCTAACTCTGACACAGCACATAGAGTTTTTGGGTCTCATCGTGGAATCTACACTCCAGACCCTACACTTACCGGCGACAAAATTAACCAACATAAAGAAGGAGATCAGACGCACTCTGGCGACCTCACAGATCTCCCTAAAACAATTGGCGAGAATGATTGGTCTCTTGGCGGCCTCCATACAGGCCATCTTCCCAGGCCCTCTGCACTACCGAGCGCTACAGCGCCTACAAGCCTCCTATTTCAGAGACGGGACCTCATACGTGGACATGATCACTCTGAACAAAGAGGCGAAAACAGAACTCAAATGGTGGCTCTCCCATATGGAAGCCTGGAATGGCCGAGCCATTTTCGGCACCGCACCAGACATAATAATAGAATTCGATGCAAGCTTACATGGTTGGGGGGCACGCTGTGGCAATGTATCTACAGGTGGCAGATGGTCCGAAGTGGAATCAGCACTTCACATCAATTGCCTGGAACTCCTGGCCGGTTCCTTTGTTATCTGCAGTTGTTCTCCAACTCAAGCCCGATGTGCCATCCTTCTGAAAATGGACAATATATCGGCAGTCCGGTATATAAATCACTTGGGAGGCACGAAATCGAAGGTCCTGGCGAATTTGGCATGGGACTTTTGGCAGTTTTGCCTGGCACAAGGCATTTCGGTCACAGCAGAGTACATCCCAGGCCTCTGCAACACAACGGCGGACTGGTGCTCAAGACATCTCAGGGATTCCAGCGATTCCAACACATCCAGTCCCTGTGGGGCCCTCTGGACAAGGACTTGTTCGCTTCCCTCTTGAACACACAACTTCCCAGATTTTTCAGTTGGAAACCGGACCCAGCGGCACTGTCAACAGATGCCTTTACCCAGGACTAGTCCTCCACAAAGAACTACGCTTTTCCTCCATTTGCATTGATTTCCCGTTGCCTACTGCAACTACGGCGACAGACGGGAACTGTAGTGATCGTGGCACCATTATGGCTGGCCAAATCATGGTTTCCTTCCCTGTTGGAGATGGCGATAGACATACCCCGCATCCTCCCACACTTCGACTATCTACTTCGGGACTCGGACGGGTCCCCCCATCCCCTGATTCAACAAGGTTTAATTCACCTCACAGCATGGCTGGTTTCAGGGAACTCTACCCAGTCGAGGGAATTTCGGAATCAACTCCCAACTTCTCGAGAGCGCATGGGCACCCGGCACGAGACGAGCTTATAAATCTGCTTGGAGCAAATGGCGCGATTGATGCATGGAACGGGACTTGGATCCCATATCGGCTCCTCTGACGTCGATCCTTCAATTCTTAACCTCATCCTTTGAAAGCGGCAAAGCATACCGCACAGTGAACCTTTACAGATCGGCCATTTCCGCCGTACACCAAGGCATCGAGGGAACACCGATAGGATGCCACCTGCTGGTATGCCGACTCCTACGCGGCATCAGATTCGCACGACCCCCGCTGCCACGCTATTCAGTACTATGGGATGTCTCCATTATCCTCAACTTCCTCGAATCTTGGCCAGATAATGCAACATTATCTCTGAAACAATTGTCAGCAAAACTGGCTATGCTCCTCTGCCTCGAATCCTGCAAAAGGGTCTCTGACGTCAGGGCCTAAGATGTCACCGCACGGTCCTATATTCCAGAAGGGGTCACTTTCGATATAACCCGGAGATGAAAACCTCAACAAAGAGAGTGACATACCCATCCTAAATGCCTACAATCCTACGAACTTTGCACCATGGCATTTCGGGACCCAACTAAACATGAACTCTTCATATCCTTCCAAAAACCACACCTACCGGTGTCTACCCCGACCCTGGCTCGCTGGGTCAAATGGATTATGGCTACAGCAGGAATCGACACATCCATATTTTCACCCCACTCCATACGGGGAGCGATGGCTTCCAAAGCCTCTTCGATAGGTTGTCGTCTGGAAGACATTTTAAAAGCAGCCGATTGGTCCTCGGAATCTACCTTCCGTGACTTTTATTTCAAGCCAATACACCACTTCGCAGGAACAGTAGTTTCTCAGCTTTAAACCAGCACAATAGGAGCCTCCGTGTCTTAATAAAATTCAAGGATTTTACTATTACCATGACGTAAAGTCATGATTTTATTAATGACACGGAGGCGAGTATTATCCCTCCCTCCCACCCGACGACGGTGGAACCATGTAAGCCACTAGTTCCGATAATCTAAGCCTTTACAGTCACCCAATTTATAGGTTAAACTACATATTCCATTTGGCAAGAACACTAACCAAACCATACCTCGGATACATATGATTTATGCATACACCCAGTATTCTGCTAAGGTATTACCATATTTTTCCTCTCTTACAGTCTAATCTACCTCACAGCGAGTGGGACATTCCCTTTATAACCGGTTCAATGTTTGTTTGGATAATTTTACTTCTTCGGGACTGCAAATAAAGAGGATCAGGATTGGTTGACAGAGCCTATTATGCTGGAGAAGTGGAACCTGATTGGCTGTTTCCTGTTGCTGGGAAGAATACACCTGAGACTGTTAATGTTATTATTGGTTATGTTTATAAAGTTTTTTTTCTTTGCTGCTGAGGGAAATAAAGAAAGAGTGCAGCATAATACTCGCCTCCGTGTCATTAATAAAATCATGACTTTACGTCATGGTAATAGTTAAGTCCTTGAATTTAATCGTACTTCTCTCTATTGCAAGATTTACTCTGTAGCTCCGTTGAGCCAGTATGGGCATCATGACATCATGGGGAAGGATTGCACTGCTTGGAGACGTGTGAGGGTCACTCCCAATGCAGGAGCTCATTGGGAGCCATGTCTGTGTAAGATTAGTGTAACACCCACACCTTTGTCATTCTGACAGCACATGACAAAGTATATTTACGTTGTAAATTGTTAATATTTTGAAAAGATCATTATATCTTTATATTTTTTTTAACAAGTTATATTATTCTTTTGATGAAATTGACCTTTAAATTATTTCCAGAATATTATGAGAATCGCATTATGTTCATCACATAAATGCTGTTTATGCTCTATAGTACAGATATGTCTTTTCAAAGACCTTTTTCAGAAATGCTCAAAGCACCTGTCTCTTTAGTTATTACCATGAAATACTCTGTGTGCTCTAGTGATAAAAACTTCATTGTATACCTGATGATTTAGTCCACTTACATTCTATTGCTTTGAGTGTGCTGCAAATCACTAAATACCTTTGTTATATATGTAAAGAAACGTTATTCTCCTGTTAAGCAAAGGAAAATATATAAATTGTTGTTGATAAACTATGTGTAATAGACAATTTATGATATAATAAAGACCCTTAGTCTTTTTCAGCAGTTAGAACCTGGTCTCTTTATATGGCCACAATTTAATATTTTTGGATATATGACAAAATGGAATGGCTTATGTAACGTGTTATTTTGGAACATTACCTATAGTCTAAGCTGCATTGTATGCCCTAAGAAAGATCCAGGGAATGATGGCAATTTAACATGTGTTAGGAGACACTAGGTCTGATGATGTATACACAACTTTTGTTTGAAGCTTTAATTAACACAGGAGAATGTGGGAGAACTAGCCTTTCCCATTGAATGCCCAAGATTATTGTGTCATGTGATAAGAACAAAGGACTTCTTGGGATAATTAGTTTAACCTATTTTACAACCATTAGTTAGGGCTTGGGTCTCCCATCCCACATGGTTATTAACAAGTAAAGCATAATTTATAACTCTCAATGTGTGAGCAGGGCTGCCATCAGGGAATGGCAACCATGACGGTTGTTTTACACCATATGTTTACCACACTGTGAAATATGGAAGAAGACTCTATTCCAGCAATATCCATGAGCGGGTATTATCCCGCTTCATGCCTTTACTAAGAGCTGAATCGGAAGCTCTTCACTTGTGAGTGTATATTATTTGTGTCTATTCCCAAATTGTGAGTGTTTTATTGAATTTAACTATTGGGTTATTTTTTCATCTTTATATATTCCATGGGAGATGTCCATACTCTACGGGTGTCATAGAACATATCTATATTTCTGGAAGGGTTGCTGGTGAGTCTGCTAACAAAAAAAAAGTAAACTCATGGCTTAGTTGAGCAGTTAGGGGTGTTGGTTAGGCAAAGAAACCGATGGATGATAGCAGGCCTGAACTGGTACACCTTTAGTGCCAGAGGCACCAGGGGCATTTTTTCCCCATTTACTAGTTAACATTTTAATATAATTATATAGTGATATTTAAAAAAAAAAAATTTTAAAAGCCAAAAATATTAAATAATGTATATGTATAAGCTTGATTACACTATTTTATCCTATCAGGTATATCTACTAAATGGTTACAATTTGAGTGTTCCTTTAAGCACTTATCGCAAGCTGAAAGAATGGTAAAAGTAAGGAAATCTAGATATTAATCTTTTTGCATTTTCACTAAAACGATTATTTCTGACAGGGTCCTCCATCCTTCCTCTACTTTCTATCCCTTTCTTAATGATATGATACCCATCATAGAACGAATGTCAGGAAATAAAAAGGTTATAACTAATGGAGAAGAGTTAGAGAGAAGGTATTTTAAGAAACATCTCTTATCTTTCACATGCTCCCCTCGTTCATTTGTTAAAGTTTACTGCATTTATCATGACATTTCCCCAAATGTTTAATGTCAGTTTCTAAAAACCATGTACAAGCAAGAGAACAGTTGCATTTGGAGGCAGCTTTATGTATTTTTGTAGACATTTACATTTAAATATCTTGCATTAACAGCAGCCAATCGGGTGTAAATATTAAATATTTAGGAGTTAAATCACTTTGCGTATACATCCCTAGTAATGCCTCCCTGCATGTGACTTACACAGCCTGAACACTTCCTGTAAATATAAATGAAATCTAATGTTTAAACTGTCTTTATTGTAAATTCTGTTTAATTTAGGATTCCTTATCTCCTGCTCTGTTAATAGCTTGCTAGACCCTGCGGGAGCCTCATGTAAGTAATTGAAGTTCAATTTACAGAGCAGGAGATTAAAAAAAAACTTTTAAGGTAAATAACATCTGACTGAAATTGAAATCATTTTTGTTTTCAAGCAGGCTGTGTGGGTCCCAGGCAGGGGATGTGTGGTTAGGGCTGCATGAACTGAAACAAAAGTGATTTAACTGCTAAATGGCTAAGAATTGAGCAGTGAGACTGTAGATCATTACACCAAACCTGCTTCATTAAACTGAAGTTGTTTTGGTGACTATAGTGTCCCTTTAACATTTCGAGTGGCTATCCCACAGATATCAAACATATGATGTGCAGATGTAAAGAATATCCAATAAGTGGAAATGAAAGTTCTCTCTTTTGCCAACTGTCTTCACTTTATAGCAAAAACATAATTATTTATGTATTTTACTAACCAAGTTACTATATGATGTATTGTCCAGTGGCGTACATACCGCGGTCGCAGGGGTCGCAGCTGCGACCGGGTCTATCACTCCAGGGGGCCCAGCCGCCCTGCGGACCCCTGCGACCAGGTATCCACCGCCATGGGGCTGCACGTTCAAGGGGCCTATCGGGTGGCCCATGCTGTGAGAGCCACCCGATGGGTATGGATTTCCAGGGGAGCGGTCAGTGCTGTTAAAGCTCCCAGCTATCAGTGAGCCATGCAGGAGAAAAGAGGAGGGAGTCAGAGTGGGAACTCTGACTCCCATCAGGCTGAGCCCCCACTAGACCCCAGGGAAAGTCACCCTCCTGCAAACGTTAGGAAACATTTTGTATATGTGTATGTGTGTGTGTATGTGTCTCTGTATGTAAGTGTCTCTATGTGTGTGTCTCTGTATGTATGTGTGTATGTGTGTGTCTGTGTGTGTGTGTACGAGTATGTCTGTCGGGTGTGTGTGTATGTGTGTGTCTATATGTCTGTGTGTCTCTATGTGTGTGTGTGTGTCTGTGTGTGTATGTGTGTGTGTGTGTCTGCATGTCTGTGTGTCTCTTTGTGTCTGTATGTGTGTGTGTCTGTGTATGTGTGTGTGTATGTATGTATGTATGTGTGTATGTATGTATGCATGTGTCTGTCGGGGTGGGGGTGTGTCTGTCTGTGTGTATTTGTCTCTGTATGTGTGTCTGTGTGTGTCTGTATGTATGTCTGTGTCTGTATGTATATGTCGGGGGGGCATGGATCGGGGAAGAGAGGGAGGGGAGGGGGATCAGTTTCGCACCGGGGTCCCATGGATTGTGTGTACGCCACTGGTATAGTCATAAAGTTATTTTGCAGTTAAAACGGACAGTTGATGTAAGAGGTTACAGGTGCAACTGCCCAGTCACCAGTCATACAACAGAAGCAAACACTAAAAATAATTGTGGTATGCCACTCATGGAATTTGGGGCTTCCTAACACATAATGGTAAGGAAAATGGAAGTCAACTTAAAAGTGTATATTTCCCAATAACTTGTCATTCACTTGATCTTCAATCATAGGTTCCATATAATATCTAATTTCTTACATCACTAAGCCAAATCCAGTAGGACACTCATATTTTGTATCTCAAAACCAATCCATAGC
Source organism: Pelobates fuscus (assembly GCF_036172605.1). Classification (NCBI taxonomy): domain Eukaryota; kingdom Metazoa; phylum Chordata; class Amphibia; order Anura; family Pelobatidae; genus Pelobates; species Pelobates fuscus. The sequence goes on from NC_086329.1 coordinate 6,383,081, forward strand.
TTTGATATTCAATATTACATTTTCTGTCATTTAATTATAAGTACCATTTAATAATCAGTGAGTGCTAATGTTGTTAAAAAGAGTCATACAAAATAAATTATTATTCACTAATATTTTTTTTTTTTTTTTTTTTTAAACATCATTGGGATTAGTTATTTTAAAGTGTCATATATCCCTTTTAGTAGAATATTTTTCTTTTTTTTAATTAAAACTACACTGTTTTTTAGGCTAAGCAAGATTACATGTTGTACTTCTGGATATACAATGAGGTGGGGATTTTGTAATGAGGCCTCTAGTGATCGAGCTCACACTGAATAAACATTTCAAAAAAATAAAATGCTCATCAAGTTTGACAATATTTAGGCACATCATAAACAATTAAATCCCAAGACTTAACCAAAAGCGGGATTCAGTGGAAAGAGCTATTCATTTAATATTTCCTGCAACAACATTAATCACTATGAGGTTGATTGATGTCACATTGTTGTTATTAGATTTGTGCATGGCCAAAAAAAAATTCAGTTCTTCTGAATCAATTTGTCAAAAAAAAAAAAATCCTGACAACAATTTAATCAGGTGATTTGAGTTTTATCCATGTGGCATTTTATTTAAAAAAAATATATATTTTAAAAACTAAAATGGTGACCATCAATAAAAGTTCATTTGTGATTATAAAGAATAAATTAGAGTGTTATTCTCTGTTATTTTCTGTAATTCCTGCAGGACTAAACACCATACATGTGGATTATTTAACCCTCAAGTGCAGATCATCCAGAAAATATAAAATTAATATTATGTATATATTTGGCAGTACACCAATAAGGACATTTTCTTGCCATTTAATAATTCACACATCATGTGAGAAGAAGTAGCCAATAGGGAGAAAAAGTAAGGGGCAGTAAAAAAATAAACATCTATATTTTTAGATTTATATATTATATGTTTATTAAATATTTATTAAATATATAATATTTTTTTTATTATTTTACAGCTCCTCCTTTTTTTCGTACTGTTAATTACTCCCCACTTGATCTGGGAATACAATCAACATTGTCCCATCAATCCTGTTTTATACCCTCAATCATCTTTTTTATGGTATCACAGATGGAGCTCTGAGTTATGATACAAACAAAACAACGTGTCCATTGCCCATGTTGTTTGTTTCATGATTTGTCCAGAGTTGCAGAATTCAGGTGAATTGATACACGCCCCAAATTCAGACAAATCACGATCAGTTTGATGCTAAATGCATCATTAAATGTTCTACTTATAATATATTGCTCAATTTGTCAGTAATAATTAAAAAAAAAAAAATCATATCAACCTGTAGCTGCATATGAAAGGGTTAAACATATTTGTATCATGAAACACAAGGAAAGAAATTATTTTTTTTTTTCTAGTTAAGATTTTAAAACTATTATCTGTGAACATTTTGGCTAAATTAGCAGATCCCTAGCATTTTGATAGAATCCTTCTGAAATGCTGTGATTTTGCAATACAATTAAAATGAGTGAAATTATCAGAGGATTTGCAAATTAGCAAATGTGCTGATTCAAAAAAAAAAATCGACATTCTTTAAAGCATTCCATTTGGTTATAATTAAGTATAGCTATAATTGTTGAAACTGATAACATTTTTTTTTCCAACTTCAGCACAAAATACAGTTAGAGCAAACTAAATTTAATACAACAGATATAAATGGCACTGGTAAAAGGCATCACCAATTTATTCCAGTTATTGGAAATATTGCTTTTTATCTCTGCTTGTGAAGTTGTCATAGTAGAGTGTGAGACAAATTCCCACTTATATTCACCAGAAAGGGTTGGGTTCTTTTGTATAGCAAACGTGTATAATTGGAAAAAAGGTTCTATTTTCTAAGATAATGTAAATAAAAAGTATGAAACTCATTTAAACATAATAAACACGATCTCCAGGTAGTTTCTAAAGTCCTGTATATTGGTGCACAGACAATATTCCTTTTGATTTCTGATATTCTTGACCCTTGGCATACTTGTTTATCCATCTGTCTCCTATCCTGAGCTCGGCTTGTTTCTAACCTTACATTATTACATTAAACCAAGCCACCCTAAGGCCAGGTAATACTTCTGTGTTATATAAGACAGAGCTTGCCTCACTGTTTGCGTGTTGGAATGTCTAACTTTGACACCGTGATTCTCCGATACACATGAAATAATAGATGCTGATAGGTCAGTTCAGCGTGTGTCTGCTAATAAACTTTGAAAAACATGTATATACATTTGTTTTACTAGGTTTGTGGCACTTAGCACTTCAGGTCATCTGGGTGCACAAAGTATGTTGGCACATCCTCATATGTGAATATATTTTTTACATTTTACGCATGCTGAATTTAACAGCTATGCAAACGTGAAATCAAGAACAAAGCAATAATCAGACCTATAACCTGTATTATGAAGCATGCTATTAAATTCTTAGCCCTCAAAGACTAATTAGAAAACATATATTGAATGTTTTAGTGACATAGTGAATGAAAAAATAAACAGATTAATGTGTAGCTTTGAAATTTGTGGAGTGATTAGCCACTTCTCACATTTCAAGACCTAATTAATTGTAGTGTCTAATTAAGACTCATATAAAAAAAAGTATTTACTATTGGTCAATTACTTTATTATAGACTAAACTACAACTTAACCCCTTCAGGACGGAGTCAATAGTGTACGTTCTGATCAAAACAAAATGTAAACAAAAACTGGAATTTGCGCTATATGTCTGTTCACCCGTAGTTCCCCTCTTTCAAATTATATGCACCCACACTTATTATATATCATTTTGTTCAGGAGAAACAGGGCTTTAATTTATCATTAACTATTCATATATGGAACATAATTTATTATGAATAAAATTTAAAAAAAATGTGAGAAAATAAGATTTTTTTTAAAAATTTGCATTTCCGTCTGATATTTTAACTGTGATTGTCATAATACTGTTAGGTTTTACTGCAAAAAATGCACATATTTGTAATCAGCGATGTGTCACGAGTACTACAGTATCCCCCATTAACAGGTTTTATGTTGTTTTGGAAAGTTACAGGGTCAAATATAGAACATTCCATTTTCAAATTGAAATTTTCCAGATTAGTAATGTTACCTTTGAGGCGGTGTGGTAGCCAGGAATGAGAATTACCCCCATAATGGCATAGCATTTGAAAAAGTAGACAAGCCAAGGTATTGAAAGTGGGGTATGTTTAGTCTTTTTTAGTAGCCACATAGTCACAAACACTGGCCAAAGTTAGCGTTCATATTTGTTTTTGTGTGAAAAAAGCAAAAAAACGAATATTTGGCCAGTGTTTGTGACTAAGTGGCTACTAAGAAAGACTGGACATACCCCACTTGCAATACCTCGGGTTGTCTACTTTTGCAAATGGTATGCCATCATGGGGGTAATTCTCATTCCTGGGCTACCATACGCTCTCAAAGGCAACATAACCAATCTGGCAAATTTCAATGTGAAAAAAATGAAATGCAAGCCTTATATGTGACTCTCTAACTTTCCAAAACACCATAAAACCTGTACATGGGAGACTTCACTAAACACAACTATTAGTGTTTTAAAACAGTAAAAAAATATTACAACAATAATATAGACCATAAAATTGCCGTTTGCTTGTAAAAAATGCAAAAAAAGTTTACTTAAAATATCATCGTTGTAATACAATTTACCAGTTTAAAAACACTAATATTTGAGTTCAGCGAAGTCTCCCGAGTAAAACAGTACCCCCTATGTACAGGTTGTATGGTGTCTTGGAGAGTTACAGGGTCAAATATAGTGCTTGAGAATTAAATTCTCTGCACTTTCTCCCTGTGTTGTCAGGCATGTCAATCAAATTTTAATTAATCAAATCACATAATTACGTTAAAAGATTATTTAACCCCTTAAGGACCAAACTTCTGGAATAAAAGGGAATCATGACATGTCACACACGTCATGTGTCCTTAAGGGGTTAAATATACACGTAGAATTTTAATATATATGCATTTATAGGTATTTAAATTCTACGTGTATACTAATGTAATCTTTTATGTAATTTTATGTATTTATCTGTATATATATATATATATATTTGCGGTTATTTGTATTTTATATATAGATAGATATATATAGATTGTCATTCTAAGTGTATTTTGTTACCGATATATATATATATTAATAATAAAATACAGTTAGAATGAAATTACATATGCATATATAATTTATATTAAATTTCGTTTCAATATTTTATTTATTTATTTTATTATTCTATTTATTTATTATTTTAATTATACGTATTTATATATAATATATATGTACATCTATTATTTATATAATATATACATATTATATATATGTAACGTCATTCTAAGTGTATTTTAATATTAATATATATACTTATATTAATATTAAAATACACTTTGTATGACGTTACATATATACAGTCCCCCTGCTGGCAGATCCATAGCGATCTCAAAGAGCGATCACATGGCCCCCGGGGGCCTCATTTGCCGGAGAGGGGCTGCCTGGGCTGTCAGGCAGCCCCCCAGAAGAGGATCGCGGCGGAGGTGAGTACACCTCTCCAACAGGGGCTTAAAGCCGTTACGACGTACCATGCCGCCGCAACGGCTTTAAAGCCCATTTAATGCGGGACGGCATGGTATGTCGTAATGGCGTTAAGGGGTTAATAAATCCTCTTCTGAATTTTTCCAGAATAATAGGGTATTATTCTTCAAATCCATGTGACATTAAAATATAAGGAAATAAAACAATTAGATTATGTTCTGAATGTGTTAGAAAATGGCAGTGAACTTTAACATGCTGTAAAGAAGTGAAGAGGATACTGTGTTTAGTATTATCTGCCGTCACATTCTATGTTTCTATGTTTCTATGTTTCTATTAGTAGACATTATCTGCTGGTTTTCACAGTACTTCAAATAAGATTCCCATCTTAACAATTTTCACTTTAAAATGTGTGTACAAATAGTTCAATGTGTGTTGTGTGACATTGAGTTATGGGCAAATGCAAATAATAGAAGTTTTAGAATGAACTGCTGTATTTCTTAAACTGTGTACTTTGTCTTTAAGAGCTATTGCAATGGAACATATTGTTTTTCATACATGTTTCTCTAAGCAATAACCCCTTATTACCTTCAGTGCATAATATGTTTACGCCATTTTGTCCCAGACGAAATACAATAACAATAATGCATAAACAAGCTTCAAGGCTACGCTACGACTCTTTCAGTACAGAATATACTGTGATAACCCTAAGTAGATAAGGATGTTCAGACTTTAAGATGCCATCTTGTCTCAAGTTAGGGAACTTCCCCATGACGTGTGCACCCTTAAGTTTTTATGGCCTTGTAGTTTTGCCAAGTTAAGGGAGGTCCTAAAATGAATAAAGTAAAAGAAGTGTTACTTTTTCATATATGAACTACGGTGACCCTAAAATGAAGACACCTAAGGTATAAATAGTTGTTAAGGGACAGAGGAGAGACTGGGAGACAGATGCTGCTCCATCTTAAAATGACTGAGAGGCTGACAAGATGACATGTCCAGGAGGGTATGTTAACCTAATAATGATATTTGCAAGCATTTAGTTTAATCTTATAAACTCTGCTATAAATTATTGTAATGGATTTTATATGTCTATATTTATATTTTTATATAATAAATATATATCTAAAAAGACAAAACTTTATTGCTTCCAAGACAATCCTTATTTTATATTGTATTCTCAATTATTTATATATGTTAAATAGAGGATCTCATACTAACTATGTAAAATTACGGCTAATATATCTGTATGGTTAGCCCTGCTAAGTTCTATGCTTAAAGATATTATAGTGGAAAATAAGGGAACCAGTCGCGGTTACAATTGTGTGGCTGAAAACTTTGCGGATGACTTGTTGACATCCACCTGAAGCTACCATCACTTACCGCGGATCAAGGAAACGAAATCAGGCAAACAAATAAAAAATACAACAAAACATGGAATTCACTGGAAATACAATATTCTTCTCTCCTGCTGAAAGTCATTGACCTCTGCAGTTTGTGTAGTCTGCTGACAATGTATGTAGATTGCATGGCTATATGCCTTGTGTTTGCTATTATACACCTATCAGTACTCGGTGTTACTTAAATAAACACATCCTCTAATTACATGAGATATCAGTCCTAAGTAGCTTAAACTGCTACTAATGTACCATCGACAGCTAGAGCTGGCAATACCTCTATTTAACCTTTGAATATAACAAGGGTATAGCAACACTGCTGTTACAAGTTAAATAAAACAACAATGCCACAATGTATCACGGTAAAGACAAGCTGGCCTTTCAGAGATTACCCAGTGACATTGTATTGACAGGCTATTGTTAACTGGCTAGAGAAACACAAGACTAATCTGTATTCCACGAGTGGTACAAAATTGCATTCTTATCTTATCCCCATCCATACGTGGCGTAGTCACAAGACAATGCAGAAAGCTGATGTAAGCCTACAGCAAACGGTTTTCTTTTGCGAACACAAAATGATAATAGTGGTGTCGAGTTAATATTCTGTTTCTCGTCTGTTGCTGGGAAAAAAAAAAAAAGATACTGCTTTGCTCTCCAAACTCATTGTTGCTGTGAGAAAGCTGTTCCTGTGACAGGAATACATAAAAGTGCATCTGTCATGTTGCGTACCTCTTATACTACGTTAACATTCTCTGTCGTTTTGAAGGTGAAACACTGACACAGCGCTCCTACTTCCAAAGATGCTCAGTGCTTGTAAATCACGCCCTCCTCTTTTAATATAGCATCGTATTATGCTGAAAAGAGAAACCAGTAAAAATGGCAATTATTATGATTACATCTTATTTGTGTAGCACCAATAGATTTCGCTAGCCACCATAGGTGTATCATTTGTTAGATGCTGTGCATACAATCCAATAATTCTCTGAGCACATTTCACAGCTACACTTCATTGTGCCATGATGCTTTTTTGCAATAATAGTGATATCTGGGAGTTTTTTTGTGGTGATGTACAATTACAACGCGTTGTAGTTCATCAATTTCCCATGTGGCACCGCAACCGATCGTTGGATAATTTAACTGGTTTTAAGACATTTTGAAATTTCATCTAAAAAAAAATATATATATATATATATATATATATTTCCTGCTTTTTGTAAAATGTATAGATAAATACAGATTGAAACTGAGTAGCCAATGAGAAACAAGATGCCAAGTTCATGATGGGAAATATTACCTTCATAGGATGTGAGACATGAGATATAATACATGTATGCATTAACATAAACATGTATGTATTAATTTAACCCCTTAAGGACACAGCTTCATAAGTTTGTCTTACACTTAAAGGGACTCTCCAGTGCCAAGAAAACAATCAGTTTTCCTGGCACTGCAGGTCCCCTCTCCCTCCCACCACCCATCCCCGGTTGCTGAAGGGGTGAAAACCCCTTCAGTGACTTACCTGAGACCCCCGCCGATGTCCCTCGGCGGTGGTTTCGGGTCGCTGCTACTCCTCCCCTTCATCACGTCAGTCGGCGGGGGAGACTGATCCCGCCTGCCGGCTGAGGAGACCCTATGTGCATGCGCGGCAATGCCGCACACGCGCATTAGAGCTCTCCATAGGAAAGCATTGAAAATGCTTTTTAATGCTTTCCTATTGGGAATTGAGCGACACTTGGGAATTGAGCGACGCTGCAGGTCCTCACACAGCATGAGGACGTCCAGCGATGCTCTAGCACAGAAAACCTGTGCTATGAATCAGGAAGTGCCCTCTAGTAGCTGTCTAGTAGGAGGAGTTAACCCTGCAATGTAATTATTGCAGTTTATGAAAACTGCAATAATTACAGTTGTAGAGTTAAGGGTAGTGGGAGTTGGCACCCAGACCACTCCAATGGGCAGAAGTGGTCTGGGTGCCTGGAGTGTCCCTTTAAGGACAAAGGCCATTTCTGCATTTTTCTGCTGTTTGTATTCAAATGCAATTTGCATTTCCGTCATTTATTGCACCAACACATATTATACATCGTTTTTTTAGAGGGCAAACAGGGCTTTAATTTGATGTCACATATATATATAGACACATTCTCATTAATTATATAAAAATGCCAAAAAAGTGAAAAGAATATAATTTTTTTTTCACCGTTTTGGCAATAATAGCGTGTGCATAATATGTCCAGCTTAGAAAAAGTAATTAAAAATAAATTCATGTATGTGTCTTGATTTATAGAGTACATCATATGTATATGATTTCAGCTTATTTTGAAAGTTACAGGTCAAAAAATACAAGGACTAAAATAAAATTTCAATTTGCAACAATTTTAGAATTTGGTATATCTGTCTTGCAGGTTTAGTAGCCATCACAGAAAACAAAATTGCCACACAAAAGTATATATTTATATAAAGTAGACATCACAGGCTATTTACCCAAGGTTAGTTACTCTTTTTACTTAGCCATTTCATCGCCAATCTCTGCTAAATATTGGAGTAAAATTGTGTTTTTTTCTTTATTTTGGCATATACACATATAACAAAGTTTTTGTAATGTGCATTTCGTAAAGCTGGTGTGTGCGATTCCTGCACAGAACCTCATATTGTGTTCAGCTACATCTGCTGAGTATAACGATACCCCCATTGTTTGCCTTTGCCTTTGGTACTTTTCTGTAAAGCTACAGTGCCATATAAGAGACAAGGCTATTTCAGTTTCTATAGTTAGAATTTTCGTAGATGGATTTTACGGGCCTATATCTCATTTTAGGGTATTCTAGCAGTGTGACTGTTCAAATAACCCCACAAAGGGCTTTCATTTGATAAAGCAGACACCCCAGGGTATCTTATATGGTGTATATTGTGCCTTAACTTGTCACCATTGTTACACCAATTTATGTCAATGTTTGTGGTGGGGGGGGGGTAAAAATTGCATTTTTGTGTTGCATTTTTGCTGAGTTTTTCTTACACTTAATATGTAACACTGTCATAAAAATCCCCAAGTTATACTCAGTTACACCTTCTGAGTAAAACGATATGCCCAATGTATGACCAAGACACTATTTTGTGAAGTTACAGTGCTGTAAAAGAGACGTGACAAGTTCAGGTTTTTAAGTGTGAATTTTCATGGAGGGGTTTGATGCATCCGTGTCCCACTTTGGAGCACTTGAGAAGGCTACATATTACAACTACACCATAAAGGCATACCATTTCTTAAAGTAGACATCCCAGGGTATTTCAAAAGGCATATTTTGAACCTTAGCGTGGGATAATTTTTTTCCGCTAGCTTGTACCAAGTGTAGTGGTAATAAGCATTTTTTTTCTGGCTTTTTGACACACAAAGTGAGTTTGCACAGTATATTTTGCAAACCTTATGTGTGCTACGACTGTATAATACTTCATATGTTGCTCAGCTATGTCGTCTGAGTACAGCAATACCTCCGTATGTACCTTTGCCAGGTATATGTGGACATCGGAGGGGCACATTTGGGACACAGCCATTCCAGTTATTTTCAAACTTTACATTTTTATGCTGTGCCCATGTCCCATTTTAAAGTTTTTTACCAGGCTATATAATCCAAAGGCCTCATAAAGCCATACCATTTCTTAAAGAAGACATCCCAGGGTATTTCAAGTGAATACAAGTGAATATTACTCAAGTGAATGTGCTAATATTTTAATACATTGATATAATACAATGTATTTTTTATATGGCATAGTTTAATATTTAATAATTTTTTTTTTTTTTTTTAAGTTTATCCAAAAATATTAAATAATTAGAAACACTTATGTAGAAATATTGTATCTCAGCCGCTGTTAGTGGCAATGTATATCAGAAGGAGTGAAATATCAGTGACATGGACGTTCAGATATTTATTGATACATTTTTTAACAGCTAAAGCAGTTTGCATCTGGTGTTTAACTTGACGAGTAAAAGGAAATCAATGTTAATCCTATGTGAAGATCTCAATCTGGAAGCTAAATTTGCAAAGGATTGAATGTTCTTGCCTATTCTTCCGTATAGACTATCTGTTGTTTTATAACAATCTGGTGGATATATCAACTAATTGATTGTTGGATATGGATTAAAGACCTCCACTTTTCGAATGTTAGATAATCTAAATTGACTTTAGATAGTATGAGCTAGTAGTAGAAAGGAGAAATATAGAGCCAATAAAAATTCACAAGACTCCTGAATTCATTACTCTGTTCACTTCTTGATCACGTGAGATCTTAATGTGACAAACACGTTCTATAATACATAAAATAAGAGCCACCGGATGTGTCTCATGAACCTGCTACAGGAGCACATCTAATTCGCTTTTTGTACAATGCGAGATATGTTTTTGTGCATTACAAATTGTTCTATATGTGTATTTATATTAATCTTAGAGCTCAACTGAAATAAAACTCGCAGTAATATTCAGTGTGTATAATTGTATCTGAGTGCTTAACTTCAATTAAACCCAAAGTAATATTCAATGTGTATGAATGTATCACAGAGCTCCATTGCCATAATGTGTAATGTGCATGCGTTATGGAGCTCCACAGCAAGTGAAGTGTATTGAGGTATCATAGAATGCCAATGTTATAAATGCAGTGCACATGAATATATTTATAGTTTCTGGAAGGAACTGTCACCAAACATGGTCAGGACTGGACATGACAATGCCACATGCAGCATACAAGATCCAGCGCACTCACTCATTCACTAAACAGCAAGTCTCACAGAATGTTTTATTTAAAAACACCTCACCTAGGCAAAAATAATGGGGGTTTAGTTACAGTATATGATGATACATTGCATAAGCCTGCCACAACGTCAATGTACCGCATTCTTGGTAGGCCTACGTTAGCACCTAACACTTGCTCTTATGAGATAAATCCACTTGGAAAAAGCTTCCTCCTGGTACTCTCTGCAGGTCAAAGTTTAATAGGGCCCTTAAGTGAGGCATCTGTGACAGGGAGGGGTGCAAAGCTGTGAAGTTGGCCTGGACTCCCAAATATATACAAAGAGGCTGTACTCACCTGAACATGCATTCATTATAGGGTGCTGCTGGGGCCAATTCATACAACATACAAGATCCAGCACACACGCTCATCCACTAAACAGCAATTTCAAGTCTCACAGAATGTAATAGTTTCATTTAAAAACACCTCACCTAGGAAAAAAACATTGTATTTCATATTGAACAAATTAATAATTAGGATTAAAAAAAAACAAAAACCAATAGTTAAAAGAGAGTGAGGAGAGGTCACCAAACAAAGCCTAATCCAACAACTTCAACTCACAATGCTAAATGTTTCTCTTTTCATTCTCAACACTCAGTTATTTTGTCTTCTATTTCCAGTCATGTAATAATAGGCAGCTTTTAAAAATCATGAGCAATGAGCAATGCTTTAGAACCTACTGCATTTATTTATACACCTAGAATTGTCAGTCTACATATATTAACCACTCCAATTTTAAGCAGGTATTAAATACCTTTTTGGTAAATTTATATATTTTCATTTCAGTGGATATACAGAGATAAAAAGAGTATGGAACATGAAAAAGGAGTAATGAATGAAAAAAGAGAGTCAATAAAATTAGACTGATAAGAAAATGGGATAAAATGGGAAATGGTACAGTCACAAATAGACAAATCAACAACTGAATTGAGGTAGAGGAATGTGTATATAATGGTAATCAAACATATGAATAGAAAAAATGAATGTAAATAATGGTGAATGTTTCCATTAAATACCCATCAACAAAGCTTAAATCGGGTAGACATTTTTACAATACTACATCATTTCAAGCAACGGTTGTTAGTGATCTGGTAACCAATTCAGCACTTTTCAAAAGTAAATCTCAGAACAGTATATTTCAGCAAACGTTATTCTTCTGGAAATGAACTGACCATAAATAAAAAGTGACATATAACGTTAGGCTAGATTTCAAAGGGTCTTCCATGAATCTTGTTTTTTGACAACTTGACAAAATGGCAGTCAGAGGGACACTGTAGGCACTAAAATTGCTTAATCTCATTGAAATGGTTTTATTTTTTGAAGTCCCCTGGCACCATCCTTCCATTTAACATTAAAACATTCTTAACATTTTAATGCTAAATGGGAGTCCTCACAAACCCATTCTCTCTGTTCTACTTTTGCTAATGAGGACGCAATAGCATAAGAAGCAATGGGAAGTTGTGGTTGGCTTAGTATAAGCTTTTCACTTACAGTCTATAGCAGGACCCATTGCTGGTTTGAATTGGTATTGCTAGGAGGAAGTGTATAATCTCTGTTTTGAACCTTACCTCCATTGGGGGATGGGCTGTGGGTGGCCAGAGAGCCTTATTTAGTGTTAGGGGACTTTAAGTACCATAACCAATTTAAGGAGATTAAGCAGTAATAATGTTTACAGTTTCCCTTTAAATAAAAAAGATGTATTGCTTTGCATGTGATGAGTGCACAAAGGTAGATACAACTAATCATTTTGAATATCAGCAAAAAAATCCTTTTAAGGGAGCAGAGAAACAGATCAGAATGTATAAAACAGGAGAAAGCAAATATCAAAGATTTTCTGAGTTGTGCATTAGGTTATATTATGTAAATACCAGTAAAAAAAGAATACCAGACTAAGCAGATGGCTGCTTATTTCTACGGCATTCGCTGTGCAATGTTTTATGACTAGTGAATTCATTGTCCAAAATCCCAACGGTGCCCCAAAGACATAAAAGCAAAAAAAAAAGAAAATGCTCAAAAACCATTTGGCAAAATTTGAAACCCACCAGAGAGTCTATGGTACTCAAATATTTGACCTGTTTCATGCAGTGATATTATATCCTACATGTCAAAAACGTAAGATTTGGAAATTTAGGGAAGAATTGCCATGTTGGAAAATATATATAGTTTTTCCCCTAGTAGTCAATGTATATGTTTAATCAGTAAAACTAATTCTTTAGTGATTTAATTCCCAGGTAGGTAAATCTCACACTTCTAACTCCTCAGAAGATAAATCCCCAAAAATATGATATTTATTCTATAAAAAGGAATAAACCATTTGCAAGTTCTAAAAAAATACATCTATTAATTAAAAGCAAAAAAAAAATGCGCAGAAGAGTTGCTAAGAAATTAGAGGTTTCATAAATCATGCTTATGATTTTATTAACAATATATTCAATGCATTTAGTTAGTGGAAACAAAATACACAAAATAAGCAACAAAACCCCATGGTTATACAGTTAAATATTTTTATTACTCAGATTCATAGAAAGTGAATTTAGAATTGTATGGCAAAATGACTGATTTTGGAGAATTCTTCAAGTCAACTATATCTTCTGTTCAGCTACTTGGGACTAAAATAAAAATTCCCTTTGAATTTTATTTGAATCTGTGACCATTCACACTTTAGTGAATAACTCTTTAGGGTGAAGGTACTGTTGATATACCAATGATTAATTTAACATAGTGTGTCATCAAATGCTTCTACCTGTTTAACTCATGCAGTTTTATCTGCTGTCAACACCATTCCAGAGAGCAGTTAATAAGACATGTGTTTAAATAATGCATACTATAGAGCTTTATTTGGGGAATATTTGATTTATACCTATCCAAAACAGCCCTGAGGATTTTTTAATAAGTGTATTTCAATCAAGTCTGGCTTTACCTTTTGCGTCAACACAGCCTTTCTGCTTAAACAAAGTTCACTTGTAGTGGCAACATTTTAATAGTTACAAACACTATTATCTATGAAATCAATGACTTTTTTTGTCAATGTAAGAATTGAGCAATTCGGTTACAATAGAAATTAATAGAATGTGAAGACAGACGCAGAGTCAGATAAACAGAAGCTAAATTATGCCTGTCATCATCGTGTATGTGTTCAAATAAGATTTTAAAAACTGTGAAAATGAGACAGATTTTGAAATTAATTAAATTCTAAAATATAACGACAGCAACACTAAAATACAAATGTATATAACATGCATATATCACATGCACTAGTCCAGTGCTTTTAATCTCCCATTTATTCCATGTGTGTCCCTTAACCGCTCTCCCCTCATGCTTCATATGTTTTGTAGCTACCTTGTCTTTCACTTAAACTCCCATTTCCCATTGTTTGTCTCTTAATCCCATCCTTACCCCTTGTGCATCTCTTAGCTTCCCCCTTGTGTTTTTCTAATAGAGTTATCAGAAAGAGTTTGTCTTGATGCATACATGTGCACAAGGGCTTAGGTATTTACAGTGAAATGCATTATAAGCACACACCCATACATACCCTGGGATGTACAGAACCCCAGGGCTGAAAGGATCCCTGACAAACACAACTTAATCTTAAATGATAGAAAAGCCAAATTAATCTATATATTGTGGTAGCAGAATTGCTAGCAAATGTCGATATTTCTCTAAAATCAGAGATTAAAAAACAGACATTTACCGCTTCTTTCAGACAGTTCAGTCTGTACCAAACCAGTGCTGATCAGCACAGAGAGAATAAGTCTGTACGTTGCATTTTTGTTATCAGGAAAACTCTCCTCTGGGTATCTCTCCTGCAGGAAATTAGCCTAAGAGAAATCAATGCCTTCAATGGGAAGTATGAGGAGGGGCAGACTATGTGTGAGAGCAGCAGCACCACAGAAAGAGGAGAGAAACAGCCAGAACGATTTACAGCAGTAGCTTTGAACTGGTAATCTGAGAATGAAGAGCGATAACAAAGTACCATGAGTCAAGGCAGATGGCTAGAAAACTGCAAACCTATATCTGTCATGAGAGGTTCACTTTAATTTACTTTATAAGCTATACCAAGACAGCTGGCAAGCCATGTAAAAAAAAAAAGAAAACAAAACCATAATCTATAGCTAACTTTTTACAAGTGACAACTTCGCTTAAAAATGTAAACTGTATTCAATGAAATCATTATTGAAATATCAATGCTTACAACACAAGCATTACTGAAATGTCAACGTTGGCAATGAAAGCTTTATAGAAATGCATCTACATCTAAGGAGTGCATCACTAAAATGCAAAAATGTGTAACTACAAGCATGTAACCAGCATTATTACAATGCACCTGCACATTCTGAAATGATACTACATACTCCATTGCAGAGTCCCAAATACAGGGAGTGCAGAATTATTAGGCAAATGAGTATTTTGACCACATCATCCTCTTTATGCATGTTGTCTTACTCCAAGCTGTATAGGCTCGAAAGCCTACTACCAATTAAGCATATTAGGTGATGTGCATCTCTGTAATGAGAAGGGGTGTGGTCTAATGATATCAACACCCTATATCAGGTGTGCATAATTATTAGGCAACTTCCTTTCCTTTGGCAAAATGGGTCAAAAGAAGGACTTGACAGGCTCAGAAAAGTCAAAAATAGTGAGATATCTTGCAGAGGGATGCAGCACTCTTAAAATTGCAAAGCTTCTGAAGCGTGATCATCGAACAATCAAGCGTTTCATTCAAAATAATCAACAGGGTCGCAAGAAGCGTGTGGAGAAATCAAGGCGCAAAATAACTGCCCATGAACTGAGAAAAGTCAAGCGTGCAGCTGCCAAGATGCCACTTGCCACCAGTTTGGCCATATTTCAGAGCTGCAACATCACTGGAGTGCCCAAAAGGTGTGCAATACTCAGAGACATGGCCAAGGTAAGAAAGGCTGAAAGACGACCACCACTGAACAAGACACACAAGCTGAAACGTCAAGACTGGGCCAAGAAATATCTCAAGACTGATTTTTCTAAGGTTTTATGGACTGATGAAATGAGAGTGAGTCTTGATGGGCCAGATGGATGGGCCCGTGGCTGGGTTGGTAAAGGGCAGAGAGCTCCAGTCCGACTCAGACGCCAGCAAGGTGGAGGTGGAGTACTGGTTTGGGCTGGTATCATCAAAGATGAGCTTGTGGGGCCTTTTCGGGTTGAGGATGGAGTCAAGCTCAACTCCCAGTCTTACTGCCAGTTTCTGGAAGACACCTTCTTCAAGCAGTGGTACAGGAAGAAGTCTGCATCCTTCAAGAAAACATGATTTTCATGCAGGACAATGCTCCATCACACGCGTCCAAGTACTCCACAGCGTGGCTGACAAGAAAGGGTATAAAAGAAGAAAATCTAATGACATGGCCTCCTTGTTCACCTGATCTGAACCCCATTGAAAACCTGTGGTCCATCATCAAATGTGAGATTTACAAGGAGGGAAAACAGTACACCTCTCTGAACAGTGTCTGGGAGGCTGTGGTTGCTTCTGCACGCAATGTTGATCAAAACACTGACAGAATCCATGGATGGCAGGCTTTTGAGTGTCCTTGCAAAGAAAGGTGGCTATATTGGTCACTGATTTGTTTTTGTTTTGTTTTTGAATGTCAGAAATGTATAGTTGTGAATGTTGAGATGTTAGATTGGTTTCACTGGTAAAAATAAATAATTGAAATGGGTATATATTTGTTTTTTGTTAAGTTGCCTAATAATTATGCACAGTAATAGTCACCTGCACACACAGATATCCCCCTAAAATAGCTAAAACTAAAAACAAACTAAAAACTACTTCCAAAAATATTCAGCTTTGATATTAATGAGTTTTTTGGGTTCATTGAGAACATGGTTGTTGTTCAATAATAAAATTAATCCTCAAAAATACAACTTGCCTAATAATTCTGCACTCCCTGTACATGCAATAAAAAGATTATATTAAAAAACAAAACTGAAATTCAAATATGTATAATAAAACCAACCAATTAACAACAAGTAACAAAATATTGTTACCAATTGCACAGAAAATAAAATGCATTGTGATGACGACTCACTTTATGGCATTTCTATGAGAAACCATAGCCAGTGCTAACATTGCAAGCAATACGACAAAGAGTTCTGCTTTAGAGTCAATTAACAACCATACAGATACAGGTCTGTGTTTACAAGTAACATTATAAGAGGACCCAGCTACAAATATCGAGTCAACAGATAAAACATGGTAAAAATGATATGGTACAATGAGAAACATCTTGCCTCTATGCTCTCACTGAACCAGATAAACTGGAGCTGGCACCACCGTTTCTTTTTTCTGTGGATAGTGGTGTGAGTCACAGATTGTCACTTTATTATTAGCATTTTCTAGTATCAAAGCATTCCACAATGCTTTACAGTTATATAAAGAATATAATGGCAAACTCATGCAGCAACTGCAACCATCGTCCATAGGAGAATCCATACCTAAAATCTAATAATTTTCAAAATGATGCATAGCTACCATATTGCAGAGCATGACAGATCCAAGCAAAAAAATAAGTTTTAAACCTATAAAGAAAATCCTCTTATGAACTACTTGATAATTTAAATGCTGTAGGTCTACTTGGTATGATGTCCATAAAAGTTCTTGTTTGTCATGTATCACTAATTCAAGGAACATCAGCCAAATGTCTGAGCAGTCACTTTATTCTGCCCTGAAGTTAAAGGATGGGAGTAGGTTATGCACGCAGTGTGGGGGGAATGACCCCTCTACAGTTCCAGTAAACATGTTTAAATAGCATAAAATAATGGGCTTCAGGGCTGAACTTGATGGACTCGAGTCTTTTTTCAACCTAGAAAAATATGAAACTGTGTAACATATAATCATCAAATCATGAACTGTAGGAGACTAAATCCACATGCGAAAGCATTCATTTCATTTTACATTATAAAAAGCAGCCTTCGAATGTTACGGCATTGAAGGAACATCGTACTTTGCAGTTGTGCAGAAACACATTGCCCAGTGGTATCTTCTGCCTGGAATGATCATCTCCATATTAAACTAACATACAGTGTATCTATAGTTCACAGATATTAACCCTTTAAGACCGGAAGGCATACTATTACGTCCTTTTTAAAGCGGCTCTAAACGCCGCAGGGTGTAATAGTACGCCCTCCGTTTTTTTCCCACGCCGGCGATCGCGGTTGGGGGGACTCCCAGGGAGCCCCCCGCGGCACCTCCGTCCTCTTCAGCCCCCCGGGCCATGTGAGAGTGAGGTCCTTGCGAGGACCTCACAATCACATGGCCGGGATAGCTGGCTGCAGCAATGCCAGCAGGGGGACTAACTGTAATGACAATGACTAACTGTAATGACTGGCTGGAAATAAAATAAAAATAATTAAAATAAGTGTAAAAAAAAAATACATACTTAGATCATATATATATACACATATACATACACACACACATACACTGTCTAGGTGTGTTTTAATATTAATATATATAATTTTATATATATATATATATTAATATCAAATTACATGTAGACTGATACTGATTAAATATATATATAATTATTGTTATATATATATATTTATATATAATATAACAAAAATATGTAAATACGTAAAAAAATCAAATTAAAAAAATTATTAAAAATAAAATATAAAAAAATATATAGATGTGTTTTATTTCGTTCTAACTGTATTGTGATATTAATATATATATATATATATATATATATATATATATATATATATATTTATATCAAAATACACGTAGAACGAAATAATATATATATCTATATGCATAAATATATACGTATATATCACTATATATATATATACCTATATATAAATACAAATATTTTAAAAAATGTATATATATATATATATACACGTATATATACACATATGTATATATATATACATATATTAATTCTACACATATATTTATGTAATAATTTTACATAATTAGGTATCCTAATTAATTACAATTAGCGGGACCTGCCTGACAACCCATGCCGAAAGTATAGGGAATTTAATTTGCTAGCACTATATTTAATCCTATAACTTTCCAAGACACCATAAAACCTGTACATGGGGGGTACTGTTTTACTCGGGAGACTTCGCTGAACACAAATATTAGTGTTTCAAAACAGTAAAATGTATTACAACGATGATATCGCCAGTAAAAGTGACGTTGTCTGCATTTTTCACGCACAAACAGCACTTACACGGACTATATTATTGCTGCAATACTTTTTACTGTCTTGAAACACAAATATTGTGTTCAGCGAAGTCTCCCGAGTACAACAGTACCATTCATGTACAGGTTTTATGGTGTTTTCAAAAATTACAGCGTCAAATATAAGGCTTGTGTTTCATTTTTTTCACATTAAAATTCGCCAGATTGCTTACGTTGCCTTTATGACCCTATGGTAGCCCAAGAATGAAAATTAACCCTATGATGGCATACTATTTGCAATAGTAGACAACCCAAGGTATTGCAAATGGGGTATGTCCAGTCTTTTTTAGTAGCCACTTAGTCACAAACACTTGCCAAAATTGGCGTTTTTTTGCATTTTTCACACACAAACAAATACTAACGCTAACTTTGGCCAGTGTTTGTGACCAAATGGCTACTAAAAAAGACTTGTTATATTAAATTATGTTCCATACCTACATATTTGATGTTAAATGAAAGCCCTGTTTCCCCTGAATAAAATTATATATAATAAGGGGGGTGCATTTAATATGAAAGAGGTGAATTATTTTGTTTTTCTTGCATTTGTTTCATGCCGAGACCTTGTTATAGTCTCCATTCTTTAGACTATCATCTCTGCTGAAGGTTTTTCCATGCATTTGCCGTTGTCGTTGTATTTTATTGTTGTTGTATTTATTGCCTAATTCTTCTCGAAATCAGAAGACAACTGGCATCACATTTATATGACAAATAGTAATTCACTTTTGTCCTGTAAACATCCCTTGCTATTGTGTGTTGTATTGTAAAGATAATCAAGAGGGAGGAGATCTTGGGTTCAAGTAGGGTTTTTGCCCCTAGAAAGGGAGAAAGATCCAGATATATTCTGTTTTTCCCCAGTCACAGGCTTCTCTGTTAATTGTTTATTTATCACTATTTCAGCTACCTGCTGATCCCTTTTTATTTATCAAGTTATCACTTTTTTTAACAAAATATCTTTAGTATAAACATAAGCCATACTCAATAGATCTGCTGGGACCCACATTTGCTTTTGTTATGGTCATATGCAAATACTTCACATTTTTGAATGAGAAGTTGTATTTCGTAAACTTTGTTGTGCAACGCGATTAGTTACATTGGCCTAAAGGTCTCAGAATTACATAATTCCCAGCTAAGAGTCCATATCACCAATGCAAATAAAATCAGTGCTTTGGGAAGAGCATACTGATAGGAGATACATGAGCTATCAAAGCATGCATTAAGAAAGCCACTGACTAAAGTGAGAATTATCAAAAACCCAAAGTTTATTTAAAGAGAATTTAAAATTTGAGGCCAAAATAGTTCAATCAGGAAACATTCTCCAAGTAACTGTCTCCAGAGCTTTGACTTTCATTTGAAATTTACTTTCAATTCTCATAAATAATCATTTAGTGGATAACCCTGTCTGCAAGTCACAGTCTGTTACATTTGTACACGGGTTCACATAACTATTCTATACACTGTTTTATAATGCCACTAGGAAGCCTCAATTTGCATACTGTACCTTGTCAGGAAAAAAAAAAAACATGCTTTGAAAACACAGCAAACTGTAATTGAAGCAAACTTTTGAAATGTTCTCCTGAGAGGCAATATGTTAGAACTAATTAAAGTGGTTGACATGTTGTTTTCTAGCATAGAAGTAATTATGCTGTCATTCAATCAAATTAGGATACAACTCCATTTTATAAAGTGAAGGTTTATAAATAATGCAAAAAAAAAACAAACCTAATTCTATAACTCCTGGACATCTACGTTTAGATGTATAATTAATGCACTAAAGGTGTACGTTGTGTGACAAAAACTCTTCATACTGTAGCAATGTCAAATTTTAAAAGTCACGGGGGATGCATCAGATATTTAGATATATTTTGCAGAACAGTGATGTGTGCATTTAATTATTAATTTCGATCTAAAGAATAAGCAAGAGACACCTTTTTATTTTTTACAAAAAACAAACATTTTTAAATTAAATATATAACTCTGTTGAGTAGGGACTAGATTCTAATTTTAAAAAAAAAATATTAGCAAACACAAAAGCAACTAAAGGGACCAAAAACCTTCTCAGACTTTTTGGTCTGATAGAATAGTTACTACATAATGCACCTGCTTCCTTCCACTTGGGTAAATACATTTTCCCAACAAAATAAAAAAAAAAGGAAGTCAATGTTAAACTGTATATCCAAATGGAATTCATTTAAATAGGAACACTTTTAAATCCAGTTATTTTTTTTTTTTAATTTGACAATTTTTATTGTACAATGCAGTAAGTATAGACTGTAACAATTCGGTGTAGTTTACATTTGACATTACAATTCGTTATTACATATCATATTATTGTATATAGTCAGTGGGTCAATGATTAGTCCCTATTCTTCCCATCTTCCCCCAGAATTCGGGAGATGGTGGGCTATCCAGGAGCATGTGACGAATTGCGATACAGTAGTGGCTTCCTATCTCCGGGTAGTCAAAGGTCGTGTATGTGACCGTCTCTGTACTTTTAAGCATCGTACCTCTTTTAATTATGAGGGGGAACAAGGATTTAGACATGAAAGGATAGGGGTGGGGGGGAACTTGTTAAGAGAGACTAGTCCGCGCTACTCAGGCCGGTCTGTGAGTTCCATCTGGTTGCGGTGGGCCGCTTTAAGAAGTCGGTCCACCTAGTGTGTGCTAGGTTCATATGCCTCTGTTCGCCATATTGGCGTGCATATACTCTTTCGTAGGCCCAGTTTAATGTAATTTGGTTTATGAGGGCTTCTCGTGGTGGAGCTGTTGTCTGCTTCCACCGCCGAGCAATGCACATAACTGCAGAGACAAGGACATGGTACGTTGCTGCCTACTTGTCTTTGGTGAGTGAGTCTGGTGGGATGAACAATATCCACAGTTCTAGCGATAAGGAGATTTGCGTCTTGATAATGTTAGTTATAATAGAGTGAACCTCCTGCCAGTAAGGTGCGAGAATCGGACACGTCCACCAGATGTGTAACATGGTGCCCCTATTTTGGCCACATCTCCAACAGAGGTCGGAGGACTGTGGCCATATCTGGTGTATCCTAGTAGGTACTAGGTACCAACGATATAGCAGTTTTCGCTGTATCTCTATGTGAGAAGCGCATGACGAGACCCCTTTGTGTGAGGAGTATGCCTTGGCCCAGGCTGCCTTTGGTATAATTTTGCCTAGTTCTCTGTGCCAAGATTGGATGTGGGTTTCACAGCTTTGATCTGGTGACTGGATCAGCGCTTTGTAGCAAATAGAGATCAATTTTTTTGGTTGCTTTTTATGGGAGCGTATTAATTCAAATTCGGTCATCGGCCTTGTGCCTGTATCAGCTAGCATGCTAGGCCTGTTTGTGGCTAGTTAGGATTTCATTTGCAAGTAGGCAAAGACTAGCCTGTGTGGTAGTTTAAATTCTCGTTGTAGGTCTGGGAACAGTTTTAAACCTTTGTCATTGTATAACTGCCCTATCTCATGGATTCCTTCTTGTAGCCATGGTTGTGTGTTCAGGGTTGGAATTACGTATTGTAATGTGGTCAGTGGGGCTGCTAATGGCATTGGTAGGGACCGCACCATCAGACCTTTGGCGGAGTCCCAGTTATGTTGGATATGTTGGGTCGTGGGTAGGAGGTGACTGGTGTCCGTCCTATGTGATTTAGGAGTCCATATAAGTGATTGGAGCGTTAGTGGGCAAGCCCAGCTGTTTTCTATTTCCAGCCATTGGGGTGCTGTGGGGTGTTGTCGAAATTGTGGCACCAACATCAGTGCTGCCGCCTTGTGGTATGCCTTTAGGTCTGAGAGACCTAAGCCACCCTGGGTGATTGGTCTTTGTAGCAGGGTTGCCGCTACTCTCGTTTTTTTGTTCTGCCATGAGAAGTTTGTTAGCAATTTTGTGAGCAATTTGGTATACTCGTTCAGTAATGGGATCTGTAGGGTTCTGTAAAGGTATTGGAGTTTGGGTAATAGTGACATTTTTATGGCCGCTATTCGCCCCACCCAAGACAAATATTTTCCCTCCCAGGAGTCTAATAGGGTCTTGAAGGTTGATAATAATGGCTGGTAGTTCATCTTATATAGGGACATGTTTTTTTTTGTAATTTTGGTTCCTAGGAATGTGAGGTAATCGTCTCTCCAGTCTAGAGGGAACGAGCTCTTAAGGGTAGCCCTTTGTGTTTCGGGAAGGTTGAGGCTTAGTGCCTGTGTTTTGGTGATATTCAGTTTGTAGTAAGAAACTCGTCCATATTCCGTGATGTGATGCATGAGATTAGGCAGAGAGATGTGTGGTTGGGTGAGAGTAAGAAATATGTCGGCAGCGAAAAGACTTAATTTATATTGTTTCTGGTGCAGCGTTACCCCATGGATTGCTGAGTCTGCCCTGATCTTGGCAGCCAGTGGCTCTAGTGCTAAAACTTAGAGCAGAGGGGATAGTGGACACCCCTGGCAGGAGCCGTTGGAGATTTTAAATTTGTCAGAGCAGAATCCTGCGTTTATGACTTTAGCCGTGGGGCAGCTATATAGAGCTGCTACAGTATCTGTGAAGTGGGAGGGAAAGACGAATTTTTCCAAAACAGCTTTTAGGAAGCGCCAATTAAGCCTATCAAAGGCCTTCTCCGCATCTAGGGATACTAGAAGGCTACTTATTCCCTTTATCCTTATGCTGTGTATCAGGTCTAAAACTTTCCAGGTGTTGTCAGTTCCTTGTCTCCCCCCTACGAATCCCACTTGGTCGTTGTGAATTAGGGTTGGGAGCAGAGAACCCAGTCGTCGGCATAAATTTTAGCATACAGTTTAGCATCCGAGTTGAGGAGGGAGATTGGTCTGAACTTTGGGCAGTGGGTCAGGGGTTTTCCTGGTTTTGGTAGTGTTATGATGTGGGCTAGCAATAGATCTTCTGGTAGCGATTTTGTTTGGGTGGCCATGTTGAAGACGGTTGCCAAGTGTGGTGCTAGAGTGGTCGCAAATCTCTTATAATACAAGTTTGTGAAGCCGTCCGGGCTCAGTGCCTTATGTTTGGGTAGAGTTTGTATTGCTTCCTCTACCTCCCCGGGGGCGACTGGTTGTTGCAGTAAGGTGATTTGGTCCTGAGTGAGTGTGGGTAGGGGGATGTTGTGCAGGTAGGACTGTATATCACAGTCTGTTGGGTTAAGTACCTGGTCGGATTGCGCCAGGTTGTAGAGTTTATTATAGTGTGGTATTTTAGCATTTGTTTCAGCTCGTTTCAGGCGTGCTGCTAGTAATTTACTTGCTTTGTTTCCCTGTGCGTAGTATGTGGCTTTGAGTTTGCGTATGTTAAAACCTACTCGTTGTAAAGTGTGTAATCTTATTTTGTCTGCTACTTCTGTTATATTTTTTTGTGTTGCTTCTGTTGGTTGCAGTTTATTTTTGTTTGTGAGGTCTATTAGTTGTTTGTTCCATTCCACCCATTGCGCTTGGTTAGTTTGTTTCAAGTGTGATGCGCGCTTCAGTAAGAGGCCTCTAATCGCCACTTTGTGTGCTTGCCATAATGTGCAAGCTGACGTATCACCTGTGTCATTGAGTGTGAAAAATTCTGTGATGGCTTCTTCTATTTGGCTGGAGAAGGCCATGTCTGTCAATAGAGATTCATTAAGTCTCCATGGGCTTTTATGTTTATAGTCGTAGTTGTCTTTAAGGGTTAGCGTGAGCGGGGCATGGTCCGACCACGTAATTTGGCCGATGGAGCAATCCAGAACCTGGTCTAAGTGTTGGCTTTCCATATGAAATCTATCTATCCTGGTGTATGTGTTATGTGTGGTTGAGTGGTACGTATAGTCCTTCTCTTGAGGGTGGAGGACTCTCCATACATCATACAGTTTGTTGTCGTCTAATAATTTAAGATATGGTGCACACGTTTTACGTTGTCTCGTCTGTACCGCTCTAGCAGCCTGGGACGTCGTGTCGCTGGTGGGGTCTATGATATGATTAAAATCTCCGCAGAGGATCAGTATTCCCTCCTGTATTGGTCGCAAAATGGATAGTATTTTGTATAGAAAATCTCTTTGGTTTGAGTTAGGGGCATACACATTTGCTATAGTGTATTTAGTGTTATTAATTGTGCATATTATGATTATGTATCTGCCCTCATTGTCTATATGTGAATGGTGATGCTGGAAGGATACTGCGTTATTGATCAAGATTGACGTCCCTTTAGTTTTCTTCCCTGACGTGGCATGGAATTGGTGTGGGTATAAGGACGGTTTTAAGGTTGGAGGCAGTTTAAAATGTGTTTCCTGGAGACATATGACGTCAGGCTGGTCCCTCTTGAGGTCCCTGAAAAGACAATGCCGCTTATATGGGGTATTCAACCCACGTACATTATAGCTTTGTATTTTCATATTGTGGGGCAGTGTCTTGGGTCTCTAGAGTCAGTTCGTGCGATCTATGTGTGAGGTGGGTTTGGCCTGTAGTCGGTATTATGGTAACCCTGTCTGTACATGGTTGGGCAACGACTTTGGCAAGAGCAGTTTGCTCGGTGGTCATTCCACCCGTGGCGGTTGATGGATCTCGAAATCGGTGCATTGTTCAGGTGGGTGTTTCGGGTGCCCACCTTGGGCGCAACTGTCTCTCTGGATAACATGGGATGGGGAGTGCGGTAGGGGGTTTCGGTAGGGACATACTGTGAGTGTATGAACAATAAAAGTGGAAGAACTATAGCCCATTCGTGGGCCTTGGTTCCGAATATCGATACCATTGAGAACGTGGGTATTCTGATCAATTAACAGTGGTGGCATTGGCCGTTGTCAATTCGGTTTGACCAGTAGTTATCCTGGAGTGGCCCTTCCAGCAGTTGTCGGCCCTGCGGTGGGGTAGTGGGCAGCGGTTACACTGGCCTGCTGTGGTCCCTATGAGTTCAACTTGCTTACAATATAGTAATATAACATGGGGAGCTCGCAACCCGCAACTGGGAGTATTATGCAACAACTATACAACAGGAACATCGAAGAACATACGGAAAATATATGTATTATATACATTGCCCCTTTTTCTTCTTTGTGTCCCTACAGTATATCTATTGTCTCCTATCTATTCTTTGGGTTGCTGCATGGGAGTCTCAGGTGTTCTCCATTTGCTGCCGAGGCAGTGTGCCTACTATATACCTTCCCATAATGCTGGAAGACGGTGTAATTCCCTGGGATTGAGGTTCCTATTAAGGACTCTCTATGAGGCACAGGACATGGCGGTGGGCACAGCCCGGTGTGGCATGCAGGTCCAATTATCTGAGGCATGTGGGAGGCTATATTGGTGGCTCATGATTGTTATGGTATGTAGTTGGGGTTGGTTTAGTCCGGTCCTAGACCACAATCTCTATATGTCTCCCCGGGGATCTTATGGAAGGATGGGGTTGTTGTAAGGGGGCCTATCATATTCCTGCAGGTGCTGGATTAGGAAAAGATTCCTTATACATTGTTACAGTTATCTTAACAACACATTACAGTACATTACAATTACATTGGTTTCCCTTTGATACCTCCTCCCAGACTACCCTGGACGCATCGGCTTAGCCAGGGCGGCAGTGCGTCTGCCCCTGGATGTTCTCTGCAGCCACTGAGTGTGCATACCAATATATGACAAAGCTGATTGTCCCCCGCCAGGCGTCACCCGCAATCGCATCTGCCCAGGCCAAGGTGCGGTGTGGGTACGTGTTGTAGCCGTAGGTTAGTTTGTACCTCATTACCGTCCCAGTGGTTGGCGTGCGTGGTGTGCCGCTTGTCCCCAGTGTGATTACCGCGGGCAAGGCGTGAGTGAGAGTGATTTATATATATAGGGATTACTGCCGGGGTTGCAAGGGCAGCGTAAGGGGTGGTTAGAATATAGTCACCTTCCTTGAGACCAGTAGACCGTTCTCCCGGCACTTAAGCAGTCCAGTTCTTTGTTTCCCAAGCATTATCCAGTTTAGTGGGTGTTGCGGTTATCATATGGCATCACACGCCATTTCAGCTGCTTGTTAAGTCCCAGAGTACGTTACCCCTCCGTCTAGGCCTCAGGACTCCGATGTTAGTTGCGGGCTCTTTTCCATTCAGTTGGAAGCTTGCTCGGTGTTGGGTCGCTGCCATTTCTCGCCTGGGTTTGGGGCTGTATGCCCCACTTCTGTAGGAGCTTCCGTCCATCTGCTAGGGAGGTGATGACATTCATGACTCCGTTTTTGTGTATTAAGAGACGAACTGGGTGACCCCAGCGGTAAGGCACCTCATGGTGCCGGAGTGCGTCCATTATTTCTTTGTATTCCTTTCGTTTTTTTAAGGTTTGGGCAGAGAGGTCAGTATAGAGTTGGATGGTGTTGTATTGGGCTGGAAGGTCTCTTCGGTGCCTGGAAGCCTTCATCAGTGCTTCCTTGGCGTGATAGTAATGGAGGTGGGTCAATACATCTCTCGGGGCTACTGCTGGGAGGAAACTTGGCTTCGCAACTCAGTGTGCCCTGTCCATGAGCAAGATGTCCGCTGGGAGGTCTGTTGCTAAAGTTTTGAAGTAAGCCGTGAGGTACGCCACTATTTCAGGCTGCTTCACTGTCTCAGGGATCCCCCTGACCCTTATGTTCTGCCTCCTCGACCTGTCCTCCAGGTCCATAACTTTATGTTGGCAGGATTCTAACGCTTGTTCCAGGTGATGGACATGATCAGCCATGTCATTATGCGCGTCCACGTATTCGCCCATGCGGTTTTCCATACGGGCTGTCCTGTCATGCAGCTCCTGCACGTCCTTTCTCAGGTCTGAAATTGACTTATTGAGGTTGTGCAGCAGTTTGTCACACATTTCTCCCAGGCAAGCCTGGAGTATATCCTGTGTGACCGGCAAGTCTCTGCACCCTGGGGAGTCCTGCAGCGGCAGCGTGTCGTCGCCATCTTGATTCTGCTCTCCTGTGCTCGGAGTCTTGGGTGGCTGATTGCGGGTGGAGAAAAACACACTTTTGTTGTTTTTTTCAGGGATCCTCTTCCCCTTGCTTTGAGCCATGCTGGAGGGTGAGTTGAGGGTTTTTGTGCTGGTCACAGTCGCTAGATTCTTCACTTTATAGGCCAAAACAGAACGGAGCTAATCTCACATGCGTCCGTTCGCGCAGAGCGGTAAGCAACGCCCCCTTAAATCCAGTTTTTAGTTGTCAGACCCCTGACTGTTGGGAGCATTTGATAGACATAATTGATTCTAAAATACTCAGTGCAAGACAACTACTTTCACCAATGGCCGAGTCCCAAGAATTATCTGGCCATGGTATAAGATACAATAGCAGAATGGGTAGGGAATGTACAAAATAGAAGTTGATTATTTTGATGTGAGGGCACAAAGAGTCCAAAGAGAAAAAAAACTCTCCAAAGATAGTCTACTTTAAAACCTTATAGCAATAAAAATAAGGAAAATGCGATTCCTTAATTTGACATATAGGCTACGTTGAGATCAGTTTTGAGTTAGATCAAAGAGCCACAATAACATGTGATGATCTTGTTATAGATTGTTACAGAACATCAAGGTGGGTCCCATGTAACGGTTTTCTAACAGTAGCAGCACTGACTGTAATATAACTTTCAGTGCTGCTGTTATAGGCCTGAAGTGTATTACACTGTAATTTGAAAGGTTGTGTAGTACAAAAGTGATGCAATTATTTATGTAATTTCATCTTTTGAGGGGACTATCAAAATATTTATATATTTGTTTTCTTTGAGAACAACAACCGCTCAAAAGCATCTCCAACCAGTAGAATCTGTGCGATCTGGAACCTTTCTACTGGAAAGAGGCATTGAGTGTCAATGATTGGGTAATTCAGATGCTGTATCCAGGTATCTCTTTGTGAAAGGAATGGTGAATTCACAGCCAGAGAAGCTGAGACGAGGGCTGCAGAAACAAAGTGATTTAAATCCTAAGGGGGAAAAGAACTGAACTGTGAGACTGCCGGGGAATGGACCTACACACCAACACCACTTCATTAGGCTAACACATATTTAACACAACATATTTAATTTTGGCTAGCATTTTAAAATTCCCCTAGATAGTATTTCTTTAGAACCTTCCTCCGTTCCATGAATTCTAATGCATATTTGCAATGACGATAAGAAATGCTGCTTTTATGATGCTTATATGATGAAACTCTAAAACACATCAAATCATTTAATAAACCTTAACTCTTTTCAAACTACACTTAGATTTATAAAAGTGCCATGGTTAGAAAGTGATAGAAAAACATTTTAAAAGTGAAATAATAATCAATGGAAATCAATGTGATCAATGTGTGCATTCTTGGTGATTACTTGACTTTTATGACTAAACATGTCAACTGCATAAATCCCCCATCCTTTCTGCAGAGCCATTTTACATCAAGAGAGAGAACACTTTTAGTTTACTAAGGAAGTCTGAGATGCATTTTCCAAAAGTTAGATTTTATAGAAACAGCAGCAGATCCCTTCAATATCCATCGTGCATCTTCCCTTTAACCATTTTTTGTGAGTATTCCACCACCAAAGTAATAAAGAAAGGAATCATAACCGTGGGATATGGATATTAAAAAAGATTGATTTCTCAACCGTAGGTACCTCCCAGTGGAAGTGGTACGGAAAGCTATGGAATTAAAAACAGAATATTGGCATCAGCATCGGACTATATTCAGATACAACTATCAAGCAGGCTAGGTGTGTCTAATATTTGTTTATTGTGAATATTTCAAAGTAGAATGCTAGTGAATTCATAGTGGAAGCCCTATTGTTACTGAACAAGTCAAGGTGTTGTAACTTTAAAATATGATATGCCTTGGTAAATCCCCCCCCCCCCCCCCCCCACACACACACTTTTACAGACAATTAATTGCATTATATCAGATATCCCTTTGTGTTATATAGTACATTGGATCATAACGAAAACTTTGTTCCCCTAGCACCAAGAATGATGTGATTAACTATAGGTTAATGCAATGTGTTGTTACTTTTGGCCCATTAATCTCATCAACTAGGCTAAAGCATTAAATCCTTTTTTGAACACGGTCCAAACACAAAGCTTAGAATGTCTTCGTTCTATAAAAAAAGAAAAAAAGTAAAGATTTGTCTTTGGAGTGTCTGTATAGGGTATCTCTGAATTATCACTGAATATGCAGAAAAATGTACTGCTTAATTTGATCTGCTTTTAGGAATATTTACTATCAGCATTATTTTAGATGATTAAAATGTTTTTTTTTTTTTGTGGTGACAAATTTAAAGTGGCCATGCAGATTTATCAAAATAATAAACTATACAGTTTATTTTTTTTTTTACTTCTTTTTTTTTTTTTCACTTCTTTTTTTTTTTTTTTTTATAGAAAAGATAACAGGAGTGAGTATCCTTATTGTCTAAAAAAAGCATATAACATAACATTTGAGTTAAACTGACAATAAGTATTATTGAATATGTATAATGACTGAGGTGGCAGTGTTGGGATTAGCGGGGTGGCCCCACTGCGCTCTAGTGGTCAAGTTGCAGGTTGTAATGCAGTGAGAGTTGTTATGCAGTTGGAACACATATTTAGTCATTGCATATTAGTTAGAATATAAATGTGATGGCACAGGTTGAATATAGTTAGAGTGGGTAACCAAGCTAAATCAACTTAGGGACTTTGATTGATGACAGGTTAAGCTTACTGGCATTTTACAAGGCTATAATGGGACTATTCCATATTGTGGTTGTAGCAGCCAGAGTCGTGGGGGTAAGTCCACAGTCACCCGGTGCCAGTAGCTGGCAGGACAGAGTGCATGAATGCACGGTAGCCCATAAGCATTTGCATCAAATTTATAAAGCAGGCTAAATACCAGCTGAATAATGGCGTCTAATGTGCTGGTTCTCGTCGTGGTTTTCAGGCGTAAAATACGAAACGTACATTGTTCCTTAGGGGTATAAAAGTGGGTAACGGTGTGTTAGATAAGTGAATGTATGCTTAGGCATGCTATATTTTCATTAAGTGTGCTATATAACTCGCAAGTGCTGTAACAGTAATATATATTATTGCGAACATTATCAAGAAACATAAGTACAATTGTTGGGATTTGATGACGCTACACATTTTTGTTAGGATATATATAAAAGACAGTACAGGCTTATCATAAACTTACTGCTATACACATACAGATTAAGCTTAAGATTTAACTGAGTGTGTGACTATGCATAGTTGCTATGAGAGACCTCCTATGTGGATCCTGCTCTTGCTATATGTACTCTGTTCGTCGCTTTAGGGGCTCGTAAGCCGCATTTCGTCCAGGGGTTAGTTAGACAGGGAGCCTAGCCAAGTATGTATTCTCTGCTGTGTACTCAAGTAACTAAAGATTTAAAAACGGGGTAATTAACTTCAACAGACAATCCGCTAACTTATAATAATTAAGGACCACTGGGTATGAAGATACATGAGGGGAACAGTTCTTTCACTCCCCTGTATGGGGGACCTACCCTTGATTGTTGGCTAGCTCAGCCTATGCCTCGTATATAGTGTATTATGCCCCGGTGATTGTGGTCATTGCAATCATATGGTGTGGCACAAGAACATGCTACGACACGATATTGGCCTTTAAGAAAGGAGCGGTACCATCCATGTTTGGTGTAGTGGTTGTTTTTCAGGCCAAGTTTGTGTGTCAGTGTATGGATGCAGTGATGGGTGTTTGTAGTCGCTAAGCAGTTGGCAGGGATAGTATTAATATTATGTGTGTAGTGCCTATGTGCAGCGATCTGTGTAGGGTGAGTGTACTCCCCGAGTAGGGATCGACTATGTATTATACATTGCTCACGGTTGGTACTGAGAAACATAATATATGGCATGCATTATAGTCCGTAATTTTTTTATGCCTCCTACTTGTGGGGGGTGATAGTCTCTGCGGCCCGGTAGTGTGCCGTAGGCCTTAGAGTGTATGTGTCCGGGGTACTTCACCCAATGCCCGTTCTGATGGTTCTGCCTCTGCGGTGAAGTGGGCGCCCCATCCTGGCTCTCTTCCTGGAGGGCCTTAAGAGATCTCTTTGCCGGTATCGTCCGTCCGCATTCAGACTCTGTGCATCTCGATCAGCTTCGCAGCTAGCATTGTGCTTGTTTGTTTGCGAGGTTATGCTTCGCCGGTTGATGGTCGCTGGGACCGGTGAGTGTGAGGTGGGTCGGGTCTCGCTCAGCGGTTTAAAGTCGTGAGTGTCGTCGTGCGAGGAACCTGGTGCCGTTTCCCGCCTTTGTGAGCTGCGACTCCGTTTCAATCTGGAGGGTACTCTGGAGGTGCTAGGAGGATTCCAGTGCATTTCGCGCCGGATAGCCGGGCGGATCCACGCCGCCAACTCCCTCATTGCCTGCTTGTAGGATTGTCTCCGTCTTTTGTACCCACAGGTACATACGTAGCCGGTCGAGAAAGTCCAGCGTATGCTTGGGTGGTTTAAGAGGTGTATGTTTGGTCATCGGCTTCGTCCGTGCCGCCATTTTAGGTGGGCCTTGTAAGTCCCGTATACTTAAAGGTTTTGCCGCTTGGTCGGGAATGTAGGTGGGGGTGATCGTCCCCAGCGAGGACCGGGATGACCCCCGCCGGTCCGGGGGGGGGGGGAAGCAGGGCTGAAGTGGGCTTCTGCTTATGATTATGAGTACGTTGGCCGTTTCTCTCTGGCCTCAGGTCCCGCTCGGGTGTAGGCCGCATGTTCGATTTGAGTGTTTCTGCGGCGCACAGGTGCCGTACTGGTACCGTTGTGTTCGCAGTGTTGTTCTGCGTCCGGTCCCAGGTACCACTGGCTGCAAACATCGTTAATTTCATCAGTAGTTACACACTTTTGCCCTTTGTAGCAGGAGCTCTCAAAATGTGCATCCGGCCATCTTAGCTGTCAGGCCCCGCCCCCCGGCAGTTTATTTTTTAACCCCTTGAGGACTTGTACAAATCAAAACGTAAACAAAACCTTGAATTTGCGCTATATGGAAGTTCAGGTGTAATTCACCCCTTTCATATTATGTGTACCCACAATTATCATATTTTTTTTTTTCAGGAGAAACAGGGCTTTCATTTCACATCAAATATTTGTATATTAAGCATACTTTAATATGAATAAAATATAAAAAAATGTGAGAAAATAAGAAACTTTGTTATTTTTTAGTTCTGCATGGCATTATAACTGTGAATGTCACAATACTGTTAGCTGTTACTGCAATAAAGTACACATAGTTGTATTCAGCGATGTCTCACGGGTAAAACAGTACCCCCAATGTACAGGTTTTATGGTGTTTTGGAAAGTTACAGGGTGAAATATAGCACATAACATTTTTCAGTTTAAAAACATTGAAATTTACTAGACTGGTTATGTTGCCTTTGAGACCGTACGGTAGCCCAGGAATTAAAATTATGTCCAGTCTTTTCTAGTAGCCACTTAGTCACAAACACTGGCCAAAGTTAGCATTAACATAGAAACATAGAATGTGATGGCAGATAAGAACCATTCGGCCCATCTAGTCTGCCCAATTTTATAAATACTTTCATTAGTCCCTGGCCTTGTCTTATAGTTAGGATAGCCTTACGCATATCCCACGCATGCTTAAACTCCTTTACTGTGTTAACCTCTACCACTTCAGCTGGAAGGCTATTCCATGCATCCACTACCCTCTCAGTAAAGTAATACTTCCTGATATAAGAGTGTGATGTGGGAGTCTAAGATGCCCCAGTGCTCTAACCCCTGAGCTATGGAGCCCTGATTCATTCATATTTGTTTGTGTGTGAAAAATGCAAAAAACTAAATTGAATGCTAATTTTGGCCAGTGTGTTTGACGAAGTGGCTACTAAAATAGACTGGATGTATCCCATTTGCAATACCTTAGGTTGTCTACTTTTGCAAATGGTATGCCATCATGGGGGTAATTCTCATTCCTGGACTACCATACGGTCTCAAAAGCAACATAACCAATCGGTCAAATTTCAATGTGAAATAAAGGAAACTCAAGCCTTACATTTGACTCTGAAATTTTGAAAACACCATAAAACCTGTACATGGGGGGTACTGTTATACTCAGAAGACTTTGCCAAACAGAAATATTAGAGTTTCAAAAAAGTACTGATAAAAAAACACAACTAGGAGTATATATGAATGCATTCGCAAAATGTTAGTGAACAAAACGTATGATGCCATTACTCAGTATCTTCTGTATTAGATATCCCCATAAAATAGTTCACCAAAGAATCTTCTAATGCTCCCAATTTATTATAGAGGTCACTGTGAGCCCTCGAGGAAATGGAGGATATGGATCATTTAAACATTATCTTGAATATTATGGATCATTGATTTAGCAAAAAGCTTCCTGGGTAAGAATGCGTTCCACTTGTTAACACAATCTCAAGGTACAGTATGGTTATTCTAGACAAGCTTTTAGACAACCTTAATGGTTATATTTATCTAGAGGGATGTTACCCAGGCAGCATGACTCAAATGATGTTAATGCACTAGCCACCTAGCAATATTTGGTCTATATCCAGAAGGAAAAAATCAGAATGCAAATAACAGATGGAAGGGAAAAGTTGGGATTTCTGATAGACATCGCCATGTAAGAGACATTTTTTTTTTATATTGTAAGTAGACAATTTTAACACTAGTATCTCCATAAAATCTACTTTGTCATGTAAGCAGTATATCTAAAAAAGCATATTTTGAAGTGGCATTGGAACTTCAACTGTTTTTCCAAATGTGCTTCACAAGACTATTTGACCGGGAGAGGTTTTGTGGAGTGAATAACATGTAAAATTATGAAAATTGCTATCTCAAATCAACATTTCTCTATTCTACAGACAAAAATCTGTTCTGATGTAATCAATAAGTGTTCATACACTTTGACAGTGAGCAATAGCTACTTAAATGTAATTGATTTAGAATGCTGGCCATAGCTCATCTGCACTTACCATCAACATTTGAGTAACAATTCATTACACTGATGCAACCAGTATCAGAAATTGTGTTACTTGTTGGCCCTCACTAACAAGCGTACGTTTTCCATTTACCATCAGTTTTCTATGAAAGTTTCTATTAGTATTAGGCGCATGTGTGTGCCCTTGTAAAAGGATAGATAAAATACTAGCATTTAAAAATAATAAATTAATTTGCATTGTTCACACTGGGATGGATGACTTTAAGACCAAAGAATTATAAATAAAGTATACAAACTTAATCTAATTAGGAAAGATGGTGCAATTGCTAGGGGCAAAACCAAGAAACCTCTTCTGGATTTTTAAGCTAATTAGGAGTAGCGGAATAACAGATTAGTTCAATACCTTGTTTTATCTAAAAGTATAACTCAGTGCAATAAAATGTAACTAATTTAATGCTTCACTAGTCATTATAATAATGGCTATAGTTATAAAACCAATAACATGTTATCTGTATCACATTAACATGCATTGTGTGATTAATCCCTCAAAACAATGAACAAACCACCCTTGTTGTGGGTGAAGGACAGAAGGTTTGGGGATTTTCAGATAACTTAGCTAATTTTGCACTTGAATACTATTTTTAGATATGTGATGGATTGCATCTTAAAGTAAAATGGTTCACTGTGTTTAAGGAGAAGTAGGGGGAATGTGCATATATATATATATATATATATATATACATATACTACAATGCTATGATCAACAAATAGTCAAGTACTTTAGATTTATCGACGATATTTTGGTCTTATGGAAGGGCACTAAGGAGGAAGCTTCAATGTTTGTCAAATACATAGACGACTTACCTACTGCGGTAAAGGTTACATCGAACCTAGATGACAGATGCATATAATTCCTGGATATTGAAATCATGTTAATTGACCACAAACCGGAGTACAGATTATATTAAAAAGCGACCGATTACAATATGATTTTACACTATGAGCGCTCTCACCCAAAACACTTAAAAGAGTCACTTCCACTATCACAATTTTTAAGAGTGTTCGGGAATAACTCCCTGAGACAACAACGTGATGAACAACTAAATATGATGTATAACAAATTAATGGCTAGGGGATGCAAATGTATGATCCTAGACAAAGCACTAGTGAAAGCTGAAACTAAACGCAATTCCACCGAGACCCAAAAATACAAAGAAACTAATACAAGAACTGTTTTTCTGATTAAGCACAACACGGCAAGTAATGAACTCACAGATTGTGTTTCTTGTATTTGGAATATTCTAGAATTTTACACCTCTCTACCAAAGGAATACCAACAGAAACCAGTGTTTTGCTAAAAAAAACAATAAAAACTTGAGGGATCTTTTGGTCAACACGGACCTAAGACACTGTTATAATCCCATCAAGCATGACAGTAGGAACATTGGATGCATAAGATGTTTGGGATGTGTGACTTGTGGGTACATAGTCTCATCAAAAATTTTCAACCATCCTTACACAAGTAAAGTGTATAAAATTAAACATAGAATCTATTGCCGCACAGACTTTATTTAAAAGTTAACATGCCCGTGTGGCAGGGTTATGGTTAGGGGTAGGGTTAGTGTTAGGGTTATGGATAGGGTTAGGGTTAGGGGTAGGGTTAGAGAAGTGCCAAAGTCCCGATTCCCAAAATCCCGAATTTCCAAATTCCTAAAGTCCTGAATTTCGGAGGTTCCTAACCGAACCAAAGTGCCGAAGTGGCGAATTGCCGAAGTCCCGAATTTCGGAAGTTCCGAACCAAACAAAGTTTGTTTGCCCTTGCACATCCCTATTAATTACTGTTATTTCATTATAACATATCAATAATTTGAAGTATTGTACTTTTGAAGTCTTAATACTTATTAATATTAATCACATATTATCTTCTCGCAGTTTCCGTTTGCCAGCGTGTTCCAGTTCCCATGGAGACGCATTGGAACTTGAATGGAGGTGGATTATTTATGGTGAATTGTGAGGAGATATTCTCCCGACGGTGCTTGTACATGAGAGCACAACCAATCGGTGCTTAGCATCTGAAGGTTGCTCTTGTAACGTGATGCGACCGGAATAGCTCACTGAATCCTTCCCCCTCACTCTGATGAAAACAACAGTGTTCCCAATCCTGCGCATGCGCCCGGTTGTCCGGTGCACGCCGAGCAATTAGAAGGATGGCAAGCAGCTGATTTGGTGAGTACCTGCTTTTTTGTCCTATTTAAAAGCCATCTATTTTATCGTATGTTTCATATGTCCTGATGAAAGCTCTCTTGAGGGGCTGAAACGTCGACCACTTGGATCTACTTGAATAAAGAAGATTTATTTATGGAATCCTGAAGTTCCGGTATCTTTTTTCAATAGTATATCTATATAAATATATACAATAAACAATACACAAGATCCAGCGCACTCTCCTATCTACTAAACAGCAACTTCAATGTTGACAGATTTTATTAGTTTGTGAAAGTTTTTTTTTTTAAAAAACACCTAATCTAGGCAAAAAAATGGGGATTTAGTTACATTATATGATCATACATTGCATAAGCCTGCCACAACGTCAATGTACCCCATCTTTGGCAGGTCCTACTCTCACAGTCTAATGTCTGCTCTTATGAGATTAACCACTTACTTGGGAAACAATTCCATCTGAGGCTCTCTGCAGTACAAGGCTAAATAGGGACCTGAGATGAGGCACCTGTAACAGGGAGGGGTGCAAAACCAAGGAGTTGGCTAGACTCCCAAATATATATAGGAAACATGGGGGGTGGTTGCACTCACCTAAACATGC
Source organism: Pelobates fuscus (assembly GCF_036172605.1). Lineage (NCBI taxonomy): Eukaryota > Metazoa > Chordata > Amphibia > Anura > Pelobatidae > Pelobates > Pelobates fuscus. The sequence goes on from NC_086329.1 coordinate 6,420,667, forward strand.
TTAAATGGGGTGCTGCTGGGTGCCATATTATACAATAAACAATACACAAGATCCAGCGCACTCTCCTATCTACTAAACAGCAACTTCAATGTTGGATTTAGTTACATTATGGATGGAATTTTTTCCCAAGTAAGTGGTTAATCTCATAAGAGCAGACATTAGACTGTGAGAGTAGGACCTGCCAAAGATGTGGTACATTGACGTTGTGGCAGGCTTATGCAATGTATGATCATATAATGTAACTAAATCCCCATTTTTTTTGCCTAGATTAGGTGTTTTTAAAAATAACTTTTACAAACTAATAAAATCTGTCAACATTGAAGTTGCTGTTTAGTAGATAGGAGAGTGCGCTGGATCTTGTGTATTGTTTATTGTATAATATGGCACCCAGCAGCACCCCATTTAAGCATGTTTAGGTGAGTGCAACCACCCCCCATGTTTCCTATATATATTTGGGAGTCTAGCCAACTCCTTGGTTTTGCACCCCTCCCTGTTACAGGTGCCTCATCTCAGGTCCCTATTTAGCCTTGTACTGCAGAGAGCCTCAGATGGAATTTTTTCCCAAGTAAGTGGTTAATCTCATAAGAGCAGACATTAGACTGTGAGAGTAGGACCTGCCAAAGATGGGGTACATTGACGTTGTGGCAGGCTTATGCAATGTATGATCATATAATGTAACTAAATCCCCATTTTTTTTGCCTAGATTAGGTGTTTTTAAAAAAAACTTTTACAAACTAATAAAATCTGTCAACATTGAAGTTGCTGTTTAGTAGATAGGAGAGTGCGCTGGATCTTGTGTATTGTTTATTGTATAATATGGCACCCAGCAGCACCCCATTTAAGCATGTTTAGGTGAGTGCAACCACCCCCCATGTTTCCTATTTATAAATATATATATATACATTCATGCCAGAACTCTAAAAAGTAGACCACTACTGACCGAAAAAGAACAAAAAACATATATATATATATATATATATATATAGTGTTCAAGTAGAAATTGTAGCCGTATTAGTCCAGTGATGTAGATGTAAAAAACAGATAAAATTCGTATCTTGTAATACCTTTTTTATTGGACTAACAGAATTTTTTAGTGACAAGCTTTCGGGATAACCTCCCTTTCTCAAGTCTGAAGCATTTCTGAGCAAGACGACACATAGAATTCAAAGTTGAGTTGTGATATAGGGGTTAAAGCGACATGAGTGTAGATAAGACACAGGTTTGGTAGAAAATAGACACCATCTTTGTAGAGGGTCATAAATATCTTTCTGAAGAGCAGAGTGAGGGGGGAGAGAGGGAAAAGAAAAACAAACAAGCAGACAGTGCAGAGGATGGTACACTTTATACATGCACACACACATAAATGTGTATATGTGAACGCATAAACACATGTACATATACATAAACACATATACATACATGCACATGAACTCATATACACAAATATAAATGCACAGAAATATATATATATATATATAAAAGCATACATGCATATGAGTATGGGAAAGCATAGGTTAACACATAGTACTTGGTATACAGATAGAATAAACATATAGGAATGCATTTTAAAGTGTTGGTACATATGACAGAATAGTAAGATAATGCTGGGAGAGTGTTCATGTAAAGTGTTGGTAGTGGGACAGGAATCCCAAATCAATATTTAGTCCTCTATTCTTGCTGTTAAACCATTTAATCATTCTGGCTTCAAAGGCTTTTCTTTCCTGGGTATTTTTAAACCCCCCCTTCAGTACTTTGATTTTTAGGTCCTTCAGTGAGTGGCCAGGCTGGGTAAAGTGGTGTCCCACAGGAGTGCAGTATGATTCTTCTTTGTGGTGTTTAATAGAGTGTCTGTGCATATTCATTCTGCCATTTAATGGCTGAGTGGTTTCCCCAATGTAGCATCCTAGGTGGCATTTTATGCATTGAATCATGTATACTACATTGCTGGATGTGCAGGAGTATGAACCTTTAATGCTGTGGGTTTTATTGTTGTGTGTGGCTATGTTGTCTGTGCATATGTGCTGACACAGTTTGCAGCGAGGTTTTTTGCATTGACTGGTCCCATTTTCTTCATTCTTACCATCAGTGGGCAGTTTCCTGTTGATTAATTTTTGTTGGAGGTTTGGTGGTTGTCTGAAGGCCAAAATGGGTGTTTCAGGGAAAATGTTTTTCAGAGTCTCATCTTCTGTTAATATTGGTTGTAGGTCTCTGATGATTTTCCGTATTTCCTCAAGAGCTGGGTTGTAGGTGACCACAAGTGGCACTCGTGTGGATATTTTTTTCTCTCTGTACTGTAGCAGGTGCGTGCGTGGCGTTTTTACAGCAGAGTTGATTTGTTTGGTAATAATCTTTGGTTTGTAGCCTTTCTGTCTCATAGATTGGGAGAGTACATTTAGATGGGAATTACGGTCACTAGGATCAGAGCATATGCGATGGTACCTAGTGGCTTGGCTGTAGATGATGCCCTGTTTAGTGTGGGAGGGGTGGAAGCTGGAGCTGTGTAGGTAACTGCACCTGTCTGTGGGTTTTCTGTAAACCGAGGTGTGGATTGTGCCATTGTTACATGTCACAGTGGTGTCCAGAAAAGTCAATGCAAAAAACCTCGCTGCAAACTGTGTCAGCACATATGCACAGACAACATAGCCACACACAACAATAAAACCCACAGCATTAAAGGTTCATACTCCTGCACATCCAGCAATGTAGTATACATGATTCAATGCATAAAATGCCACCTAGGATGCTACATTGGGGAAACCACTCAGCCATTAAATGGCAGAATGAATATGCACAGACACTCTATTAAACACCACAAAGAAGAATCATACTGCACTCCTGTGGGACACCACTTTACCCAGCCTGGCCACTCACTGAAGGACCTAAAAATCAAAGTACTGAAGGGGGGGTTTAAAAATACCCAGGAAAGAAAAGCCTTTGAAGCCAGAATGATTAAATGGTTTAACAGCAAGAATAGAGGACTAAATATTGATTTGGGATTCCTGTCCCACTACCAACACTTTACATGAACACTCTCCCAGCATTATCTTACTATTCTGTCATATGTACCAACACTTTAAAATGCATTCCTATATGTTTATTCTATCTGTATACCAAGTACTATGTGTTAACCTATGCTTTCCCATACTCATATGCATGTATGCTTTTATATATATATATATATATTTCTGTGCATTTATATTTGTGTATATGAGTTCATGTGCATGTATGTATATGTGTTTATGTATATGTACATGTGTTTATGCGTTCACATATACACATTTATGTGTGTGTGCATGTATAAAGTGTACCATCCTCTGCACTGTCTTCTTGTTTGTTTTTCTTTTCCCTCTCTCCCCCCTCACTCTGCTCTTCAGAAAGATATTTATGACCCTCTACAAAGATGGTGTCTATTTTCTACCAAACCTGTGTCTTATCTACACTCATGTCGCTTTAACCCCTATATCACAACTCAACTTTGAATTCTATGTGTCGTCTTGCTCAGAAATGCTTCAGACTTGAGAAAGGGAGGTTATCCCGAAAGCTTGTCACTAAAAAATTCTGTTAGTCCAATAAAAAAGGTATTACAAGATACGAATTTTATCTGTTTTTTACATATATATATATATATATATATATATATATATATACACATTTGTAATCCAAATTATTCACCCCCCATTGAAAATCAGGTTTATTGTCAAAATATATTTTCAGATGTTTGCAATGAACAAAACAAAAGCAATTAAAATAGCTCAACACAATGAATGCTTCACATGGTTTACCCAAATTTAACTGAAAATGTAACTTATAGTGAGTCTCAAACTTATTCAACCCCCTGAATAGAATCCCTCACAATAGCACAAATATGTAAAACAGGTGTTGTCTTAAGCACATCTGATGCAATTAACTAAAGGCTTAATTAGTTGCACTAGATGTGCTTGAGCTGGAACACTTGAAATAACTGAACTGGCTAGGGGTTTGTTGAGTGTCACGTTGACTGCATATTAGAAATATGGCAAAAGCCAAAAGAATAGTCCGCAAAGTTAAGAGATGAGACAAAAGTTTAGGTTTCATTTGGGGAAACCTCGTGAAGCATTCATTGTGTTGAGCTATTTCAATTGCTTTTGTCTAATTTGTTCACTGCAAACAGCTGAAAGTCTGTAAATTTTGATTTTCAATGGGGGTTGAATAATTTTGATTACAACTGTATATGAAGGTGTGTAACTCAAATGAAGCTCAGTGGTGGGGATTGAAGCAAGGTGAGATTGACATAAGGAGTATACCATATATGATGAGCTTGATTTGATTTTTAATGAAGCAGAACAGATTAATGATAACAAAACAGAGTAAGTAAGCTAATGGTAACATTTTAGCATTGGTATTACTGAAATGTATTGGAAGAAACACATGACAATGCAGATTATTAATCTAATATTTGTATGTTGTTTAAAAAAAGAACAGAAAAAATAGGAAACAAACAAGGACATATTTAGAAATACATCCTTAATGACAGCTTAGTATTAAAGGTACACTCCACTGCCTCATTTAAAATAAAATAAAAAATCACTGTTTAGTAGTTATGCCACTAATGAAAACATGCAGACATTTAATTCTGCATTTTTTTCATGGGGTATATCAAACGCAGCCTGCATAACCTACAGATCTTGTCTGAAGCCTTTGCAAGCCCTCCCCTTCTAACCCCACCCAGAAAGATGAGGGGGTATAAAAAAGTTAATTTCTAAAAACATAAATTTCTATTGAAATCTGCACTTTTTGCTAAATTTAAGAAAGAGGAAACAATCTTCACACTTAAAGCCTTTCAGCAAGGCAAAGCACGTTATGGGTCTGGAGTGTCTCTTTAAGTAAATGGCATTTTATTATAGGGTACAAATGGGAAGACCTTATTAGTGGAAATCTAGAATGGAAATGGAAATAACAGAGGCAATTCATTCTTGGGATGTGCTGTAAACTCCACACACTCATATTGATGGGGAACATCAGCTGTTATCATAAAATAAATGTAAAATAAACAAACCTGCAGATCTTCATAAGCTTTAATGACTAAATGTTTTAATTATGTAGATATTGATTGGGATACAGGGGCTATTAGTTCAGCTGGGGAATACATTTACAAACCTGCTAAATGACACCTTCATGTTTCAATTAGTAGAAGCATCAGTTTAAATAGATTGCGATCTGGATCTTATAATTACTCACAAGGTTGATATTTCTTTAGACATGGAAGTAAGGGAGCACTTGTGAAATAGTTACCACAATATTGTGCCATTTCACATCACATTTAAAACAAAATTCATATGAGCTTCATCAAAACCTTTAACAGGACCTGTATACACCAACCATTTCATCTCATTAAATTGGTTTTAGAGGCTGAAGTCCCATGGCACTGTCCCTGCATTCATTATTAAGCCATTGTCGAGCAATTTAACTAGAAATAAGGGTCTCTGGTCACCTACTTTATTTTCAACAGGTTAAAAGCACATTAAAAATAATGTGGCTCAGCAGAAATGCCAGTAAAGTAATAAAAAACAAAAAAAGGGCATACAAAACATTTAAGCTGCATGACAAAGAAAATACAGAGCTCAAGTCCTACCTGAAAATATTTTGCCAAGGCATGTATTAATTAAAATGTTTGTTGAAATCTGAAATGAATGTCTAGCTACTGACGGTCAAGAAAAGGCAGTTTTATATATCACTTCATATTCAGTAAACAGCAAGGAATACCATACGGCTGTGTATAAGGAAATTGCTGTTACAGAATGCTTCATATGTATAAAAATCATATTCATTTGTGTAATTGCATTAAAATTATATAAATTACATAAAAATAAGACTCTCACCTTAAATATGTGGTGCCATTTTGGCCATCTGTTTTAAAGTAGGATATTCGAAAAATGGAAACATGCAAAAGTGACCTACAAAATTAATAAGGGGAATGGTAGATCTTCACTTAATTACTTTAGTAAAAAAGGTGTCTTATAGAGGATATGATAAAACTATTTAAATATACATAGGAACAGTATAGACAGCTTGCTGGAGACCGGTTCTTTAACGGGACTCTGTACAAATAACAATATATTATCATTTGAGACAAAAAAAATTGGTTTTGTTTGCAGATGACAACATGGTTCTTTACAGAAATGGCAATAAAGACCTGGAATTATTTGCATACTGTGAATATTATATCAAATTCAGTTTTCTGCAAAATGGCCTGTGTGCATTTCTAGGCAAAGTGGGGTGATCAGAGTCACAGCAGTTAATGTGCTGAATATTGGCAGCGTGCTTGACTGCAACCTTGGAGTCAACTTGGATTCGTTTTCCTTTTTGTAGCAAAATTAGAAGTCACTGAAACTGTGTGATTATACCTTCTCATGGATCAATATCAGAATAAAAATATGTGAAAGGCTAAACTTGGACGTCAATCTTTTTACAGATGACGTTACTGTGTAACTATATCTAGAGTATTTTTGTAGGAGAGTAACATGGGGCATGGTATCTGTCTAGGAAAGATCAGGTTGCACAGGCTTTGCATGCTGACATACAGTGACCCAAGCAGACTGACACACATGCACTGACCCATGCAGACTGATACACACACATGCACTGACCCATGCAGACTGATACACACACACACTGACCCATGCAGACTGACGCATACGCACTGACACACGCAGACTGACGCACATATACTGACACACGCAGACTGATGCACGCACACTGATCCATGCAGACTGACCCACACTTACCCATGCAGACTGACGCATGCACACTGACGAATGCAGATTGACACACACACTGATGAATGCAGACTGGTGCGAATACACACACAGACCCATGCAGACACACACATACACACTGACTCCTGCAGACGCACACACACTGACCCATACAGACATACACAGACTCATACTGCAGACAGACACTGACCCACACTACAAACACACTCTCCCATGGAGAAACACACTGACTCATACAGACACACACATACAGATACACACTGATCCATACAGACACACACATACAGACATACACAAACCCATACTGCAGACAGACGCTGACCCACACTACAGACAGACACTGACCCATACAGACACACACTGACTCATACTCTGGAAGTGCACTACATCTTATGTTTTCTGTATATTTTCTCTTGAGTTACATATTCCAACCTACTGATGGGAGTGTGAAGATGAGAAAATACAGTGGATATTGGAGGAGAATTTTTACTTAAGGCTGTTTTACATCTGGGAACTTGTGAGTGGCCAATTGTAACTAATTTATTGTTACTTACTCTCACACAGTTAAACGCTATGTTATTTTATTCATTCTATATTTAGCAGATTATCCCTTATTCTATTTGTACACACTGACCCATACAGACACACACATATATACATACAGACCCATACTGCAGACAGACACTAACCCATACTACAGACAGACACTGACCCATACAGACACACACTGACAGACATACACAAACACAAATTCTTCCCAAATACCATTGATCTTCTTACGTTTCTTGCATATATGACTTTGCTTTTCGTGTGTTCCTGGCAGATTCCCTGTGCCTGGCTGCCTTCACTCCATCTCGGTCCTGAGAAATTGAAGCGCCCTCAGGCTGTTGCGGCCATGGCAGTCTTTGTGGGGGTCCTGACTGAGCAGGCTGAAGTGGAATGCCACCAGACCAGTGCTACACCAGGCGCTAGTCAGCAGCCATGTAAGTGCTCCCTAGTGCCCAGTAACATTGCCGGCAGCACGGTTTGTCGAATTTCTCCAACATTGAGGGGAAGCCAAACGAGCAGGGCAATAAAGATCCAGGGCTGGTGCCCCCCTTTAAGCAGCGCCCTAGGTGGCCGCCAAATTGGACTATAGGAAGCGCCGGCCCTGCATTATGCCCCTGTCATTTCATCAGATCATCCTCCGTGGTCTCCCTCTCACATCTGCAAGGTGGGGGGGGGGGGAAGGAGGGTTCAGCATTATCCTGACCAAAACCAGTGTTTTATGATAACACTGTTTTCTGGTTGGATTAACCCTGTAAGAGGTGGTCTCGGATATATCCTTTAATATAGCTAAAGCATTCAATGTTAATGGCATGTAAGAAGCAGGGAGTTTGAAGAAATATTTTAAAATACAATCCCCAATTTTGACTGGGAGTCAGAATATATTGTTACTTCACACTAAAAGATGTCAGAATGTGACTTGTCAAAATGCTTTGTAATGTTACAAACTCACTAAAAACATGTCAAAAAGTATTTTCCAAAGTGCGTTGAGTGATTAAGCTGTATATTTCACTCTGCATTTCCAATTAGAACTTAAAATTAAAATTAAAAAAAGTTTGCATCATGGTATGCATCATTAAATCCTTTGTACATCTGGAAGGCAGATGTACAGTTCAGTTCCAAATGACATCTCCTGCAGGGGCTAATCACGACCACTGCTGCGATTGAAACTGAAAAAAGAAATTACGAATGCCTAGAATAGGAGTTTTATTAAAGGTTTCTGCCAGGAGCAATGTACAATTCATATCAAATGTACGAAATACCTTCTGACAATCACTAGCAACTAATGTGAAGATTTGATTTATGTAATTCAGCATTGCAAAATTATTGCATTTGAACATGAAAAACAGCTGTACTGTCACTACATATTTTATTTATACTGAATAGTTTGGATAAACCATTGTAAGCCCTCTGTTGTCTTACATCAGTTAAACATTTGTATCTCATAAAAAACAATCAAGAATAGCATTAGTTTCCCCATTTCTAAAGCTTTGATTTCTTTTTTTTTTTTTACTAATTTCAATTACCGTTCTTTTACATTGAGTGATGTAAGTAATATGTTCCTCCAATGTCCTGAAGTTAGGTTCGAAGTTAGGTGGAATGAGAAGTTTGTAAACTGTCCAATAGATTCCAATTGGTTGAAGGATGTGTAGAACATTGTGAAATGATACGTTTGTAAACAGTTTAATAGATACCAATTGATTCAAGCACGTGGGGATTCTCTACAAATCTTTAAGCAGTTCCTGCCTTCTTTGTTGAGGGCTATGGTTTGAGTAAACCTATATTAAGCTAGTCACATCGCAGTGGAGCACCAACCTAATACCAAATTCAAAAAAAATGTCCTGGATCCCGAAAAAAATATATTTCCTCTGAAGTCACCTAACTAGCAAGTCATTTCTAGTACTATTTCTTTTATATACTTTTACTCTCACCTTATGCAGTAGGGCATGCAAAATTTGTGTTTTATTTTTATTTTTTTTTGTATCCCATTAACATGAACAGAACAACATCATTGACCATAGATCAATTTAACCATTGTAAGATTTTATTTAAGATGTATTAATTTATTTAAAGGTTAAGGGAGATTTTCTTTTTTTTCTCTCTAAAATGTATAGTTTGTTTAACAAATTATAGGGAGGGAGTTAGGTAGGGATTATTAATATACTAATATGTACAATACCAATATACATGATTTTGACAACCCTATACAATTATTGTAAAAGGTACATTATTTTGGGTCAGGGGATTGTAGATCTCAGGGCTATTTTTAATATTAATATCTCTAGTATTGTACTGAAGGCTAGATTTGTGCATTTGTATTTGGCAAAAATGCAATTTGTCCATATTTAGGCCAATCAGTGGGTCATTTGAATTCCATAACTCCAACTCATCATAGGGATGGACGTATAACCAAGTAAACGACTCAAGCAATGGACAAACACTGTTGGTTGATTTGTTTTTCAAAGTTCCAACTGTGCCCCCCAAAAAACATGATTGATGGAAAAAACAAAAATTATTGATAGTTAAGGAGCAGCCACAGATCAAGTGAAAATTGATCAATAGACTGAAAATATTTTTTTTCTTGCATAAATTAAAATTTTGATAGAGAATTGGGTTAAAACAACCAATAATAAATCGCATTACTTCTTTACATCATTAAAGGACCCTAAAGTGAATCAGAGTGCTATTCATTACAAAGTGAACATCGGTCAAATGATCCTAACATGCGGTCTTCGTCCAAAAATGACACAAGCTGAAATATTAGCCAATAATCAGACGTTATACTTCCTTAATGATTTTGGGCTAAATATTATTAGTTACATGTACTGTGGAAAAAAAAAGAAAACTTAAAGGAAACTAAATATAGCACATAAAAAATATATAGCATTCAAATAAGCTGAATCCCTATTTATTTGTCCTTAGTCAATCAGCCTCAACACACATACACTCTTCTAACTCAGCATTGTGATTGGAAGTTTCACCTTAAAGTAGTATGTGGTCTACAATGCATTGAGATCAATGGAAACTTAATTGAGCATTGTACGTATCTCAGAAGTAAAACCAAGTAACTATAATGCCTCAAATGGTTATATACCAAGTTACCAATACCAAAATGAAGCAGTTTTTTATAGTTAATGTCTAATTTGGGTTAGTGTAATGTTCACCATTTGCTGTTCTTTATTTGTTTGTGTGAATAACTTTTTAGTTTATGACTACTAATTTCTATTGCATCAAAGTAATGACATTTTATTTATTTCAGATGGAAGAACAATCTCTGAAATATGAAAAGTTGTGATTTGCTTTGTTTATAATAACTGGTGTATGTGAAATTAAGATGTTGTTTATGTGAATCTACAAGGTTGGGGACAAGATATAGCTGTAAGTCTTGCATATCTTTTATTTTTATTTACATTTTAGCACCCTGGATTTTTAATAACCTCTCATATGACAGCATGGTAAAAAATATTTGTTCTGAAGTAATATCTCTCATAGAATCTCTTATTCCATATCCTTCAGAGAAATCACCATGCGTTTTCATCCCTGAAGAAATTAGTTCATAAGGTTTATCGACCGCATGTTGGAGTTGATTGAAAATATCAATAACATGAGCAGATGGTATTTGAAAAAAAAATACAATTTTTATTAATCTTTCTACTCAAATTAAACTATTCCATGCTGAAAAGAAGTCATCCGCTATTTGAATTTTTTGGTTACTGAAAAAAAAAAAGCTAGTTTTAGCATGACACCAATCAATCTTATCGGTCGTACCATACCTCTTGTGATGATACGTTATTGAATTTTTCAGATGTCGTGCTAATTAAAAATATCATCATACAAATAGCTCCCTTTACTTCACCATCTTAAAATTCCATCACATATTCAAAGATTCGGAAAATGTGGTGGGTTTCCTCTAAGACAGGATATAAAATACACAGTTTATCACATTACTCATTTAGAGAGTGGACAAATGATTTTCCTCCTTCAATTTGCTTTCATGATATTAGTAAATAAAAAGATAATGGAATTAGAATGAGTATTTTTTTATTTTCTGTTTTGGACACCAATAATACATAATTTAGATTCTGATGATGTTTCGTAGCATTTATGTCACATATTGTCAAAGTCAAATTGCATGAAAAAAGGTACCGGACTATCACAGCAAATAGATTAAACTCGTTACTCTACAGCCTTCAAGACAGACTTGGAAAAAAAATTCCATCATCTTTGACTAGTCTTATATTGGCCAAAGATGATAGAGTAGCAGTTCAAAAAACAATCGTATGGTCTAATGTTTGCCAAACACTGTTTGTGCACTGTTTGTTGGTGATAAGGAAAATACTGGCACCTTCTGGGGAAGAGGAAGTTAAACAACACAGTAATATGATGACCTGAAACAGATTTGGCATAAACAAAATCTCATATGAGGACAGTGTGAAGTCTTTATCACATCACAAGTAAAATTGAAATTACTAATTTAGACAGAAAAGCTTTAGACGGACCACAGAAAATCTAATTATTCTGGAAATGCTCTCTGGAAACAATAAACAGATATTTTAATAAGTGGCAAAAATTCTCCAATATTAAAATGGCAATTTCTAGAGCAGATTTGCTGCCTAAAATAAATTTTAATTAGTTAAATTCATCATAATAGCACTTTGTAGGTTGTCAATATTATTTAAAATATATTTAATAACACATGTTCCTATGTTAATTCTTTCTTGTGTTAGTAATACTGGCTTAGCAAGCGATGTGGTCTTCTTGTTTGCCCACTCATTTTGCATTTATGCTTTATACTAAAATCTAAACTATGTCTATTTAGATATATAAAAAGTATAAGTACTACATGTTTTATTACTGAACAATTTTGGTTGAACCTTTTTCTGAAAATACTTATTTTGTGATACCAATTGTTAAGTTAATAAATCTATTTTAAAAGCACATCACCTTTAAAAATATTGTTTGATTTTTCTGAACCATATAAGCAAAACAATGAAAATTGAGCAAACTGCTCTACAGGTAAGTAGTTTACCCCTTTTTCAACATCCCCCCAAAGATAGTTGACCTAATACGCTACCTGTAACCAGAAATGCCATGGTACTCATATCCAAGAAAAACATTATATTTACTTTACAAAATTACATTTGTTTTGCATATAACCAAATACCAGTGGTGGCCAAAGGGTAAAGATACCAAAAGTGAAAAACTGTTATATTTATCATACCACACCAATCAATAGAAATGAGTGGAGTAGTGATACGATAATTGTAATTGCATTGTTGTATATGTTTTTACACTATGTTATGTTTTTATGCATTTTACGTGAATAAAGATTGGGAAAATTGTGATGTTACATATGGAGTGTAAGGTTCCATAATAGAAAGAATACCAAAGTGTAAGCACTATATCTCACTTATCACTACTTTACCAGTTTCTATTGATTGTTACATTTATCACATCAAAACTATTTGTTGCTTTTGGTATCTTTATGTGTATAACTTTTTTCAGAGTTGACTGGGGTGTTGGTGTTATTGGAATAATCACTATCATTGTTTGCATGGCCAAAGGGTAGACAGAGTTGGAGAATTATCATAATGTTAGCTAAGCTTCATTGCGCTGTAGCTCTACACTACCACAGTGAAATTATTTAGCAGGTCTAGATTTGCCATATAACCTCTTCCCTTTAAAAAAATACCACAGAGTATAACTAATTGTAACCTAACCTAAACAGTGCATGCAATGTGGGAGTGCCTTCAGGTTTCTTCTAAGAAACAACAATATGGAACAATTGTATCTCTAGTCTATGGCTCGGTCAACTCAGAAATAACAGGTACACACACACATTGCTACACATCCTGCTACACAGACTATACAAACACATGCTACTTTCCACACTGTCCACACACTCTTGCACATACGGCTACCTTTCAGACTGTTATACACACATACTACAGGCTATGCACACTGTACACAAACACACTTCTAAACACACTACTCCACATTCTGCTACAAACATTGTTGCAAACACACACCATTATACACACACTACAAAAAAAACACTCACATACATGCATACATACACATGTACTAAGACATTTGCACACACATATACACACATATAACATAAAAACACACAGTCTAAATGTGTTTGTTTATACAACAACTTTTAGCATATCATTGGGGGTTTGGTTGAGACTTCGGTAACTACACAAACTGGTAATGTAAATGCAGCCCTGTTGACAGTAGCATTACCTCACTTTGTAAAGTGTTCATGTGACCAGGTAACTGCGTCGCTCGTGTCAAACCTATTGGTCTTGTTTTAGATTATGTGCAGCAGGCACCAACATATTGAAGCAGTAATAGTCATGATCACTCTCGCCCATTTATGCATTGCCTCCATGTGTAAATGAATTCTTTTAGATTTACCATATATACTTAATAAAGTAAACACAACATTACAAATCTTGAGATAAGTCAGTTCCCCTTTAACTTTCTTTCATTTGTTTTATCCCTCCTCTTGTTAAGGAAAATGCAGAGGGATACCTAAAACAAATCTGTTAAATAAGGTACTCGATGATCCAAAAGAAGATCTATACAAGTATTTTTTAATTACTGCAGCCAGGTGCTCACAGTAATTCAGCAATTTTTCTTCATAGAGAGAACTGTGATAGAACTAAAAACAGCGATCCCCTGGTGCAGCACATAATATCGTAATAATTAATGCTATATTTTATTAAATGACTTTGGCCAAATGGTGTTAGAAAACATAATGGGGACATAAATATAAACTATTGGACAGTCCAGATATCCCTTTATAGGATGTCTGGGTGTTCGAGAGCGGTGTAAAGAGATAAGGTTGGCAGCCATAGACATTTTCTTAGAATATTCAAATCAATTTGATCATTTGGGGTATTATTTTCTTTTTATTGTATAGTCAGCTAGCTTGAAGTGCCGATACACAAGTGAAGATACATAGTAATTGTATATAAGTGCTGACAAAGTGTCATGCAGAGAACGTCTTGAGTCTCACTTAAATTACACAAATACAATTACTGCAATGTTTCAGTTACAATAAGAAAGAGTACAGTTTATAATATGGAATACATGGCATATAAAAATAATATGGACATAGGAAAAATAAGTAAATTATAGCTCTCCATTAATTTTACACACCATACTAAGACTACAGGAACTGCGGTTAAAAGAGCTTTTGAATGACAGGGCTCTTGGGAAGTGTACAGTCTCACAAAGTCTTCACATGAAACGCATCAGGTCAGTACCTCCCGGGACAATTTAATTGAAACCCCCTCTAACATTAGAGGCATAGATCACGCCAAAACTAATATGTACAGCATTACTATAGCAGCCACAAGGCAATATAAAATAATCACACCTTACATGTGCGTTTAATTTGTCTTTTTGGTTTTAATTTTAGTAGGGTAGCAGTAGCCAGTAAATTTTGAGCAGACAGTCCCCCTGCAGGCAGACACATGGACACCTATTGTGACCATGTGGTCGCCCTGTTGGGCGATCACATGGCCACAGGGGTCCTAATCCGCCATGGGGAGACTGTCTGGGCTGCAGGCAGTCTCCCCACAATGGAAGCACCGCCGATCGCCGCCGGCGGAACGACGGCGATCGGGTAAGTACATTGGACCGTTAGGACGGTTCAGGACCGTCACCGGTCGGCAACGCCAAAAATGCCGATGACGGTCCTGAACCATCCTCGGTCCTTAAGGGGTTAATGTATGGGGGTGTCACAACCCATGAAGTATGTCTGCTCACAAAGTAAACTCATCCACTTAGTCTCTAGTGATCTGAAATTGAGGTAATTATCTCTGCAAAGCCAGTTATTTGTTTATTTTCCCTCTGGGTGAATTTACCTTTAAAAAGAGAAGTCTATATAATATAACTAATCGATGGTCCTTTCTTTTGCATAGACACTTAAAAAGATTTGTCTAGCTGTTTTATATGAGTATCATGGTTACCGCCAGCAGAAGTTGCATGGGGTTACTATTGTTTCTTATTGTATTGTGAAGCTATCTTCTCCAGCTTTTTCTGCATAAATAAATTAACCTTAATGCCTATTGCTGCCCATATCCATTTGTGCTCCTTAAAGTCGTGTAATCAAGCAGAAAAGCCCAGCAATAAAAAAGTTATTGTCGAAATCAGGGGTAGCTCACAAATAGATCTATGAAATGTCACATATTAACCAATGAGAGGTCATAGATTAGCCAGTGGGAGGCCAGAGATTGGCCAATAAGACGTTCTAGATAAGCCACAGATTAGTAAATTAGAGGCCATAGATTAGCCAAGAACAAGAATAAATAGTCAAACAAGTGGCACAACACACACAGCCTTAAAAGTCATGATATTTTAAAAAGGAAAACAAATCCAAAATAGTTTTCTCATAAAATTTATTTTGTTATAACTATAATTTTCTTTTCTTGTAAAGTCACATTTTTTACTATTTATTAACACAGATCTCATTATGACCAGTTTCCAACATTATATATTAAATGTTTATTTACGTGGCATTCTGGGTGTTGCAATACTTGGTTTTTAAAAATGATACAGGGACAGTTCCTCCGATGAGATGAATAATATGGAGAGTCACACTGCAACTGTATAAGGCGAGAAAGGCAAGCAATAAACCATATCTGTCACATACCATATGCACCGCATTTATTCATCAGAATCTAAATATTTTTATTGGATATGAAATTTGGCAGAGGGCACTATGGGAGTTGTATTTTGTCGAGTGGAGCCATGTGGCGCAGCCGTCATCATGATATCTAAGTCTGATGAGATGCAGATTTATATAAGGATTGTGAATATGTATTTAGTCTGTATAACAAATCCATTAAACGACCAATAAAGGCATCCAGACCACTTAATCTCGATGTAGTGTTCTGTGTGTAGTGCTCTTTTAGGTCTAACCCTACAATGTAAAGCATTGCCATTTAGTAGATACAACAATATTTCCTTTGTAGGGTTTTTAAAAATGCCGCTATTGGCTGTCTTCCTGACAGCCACAAGAGGCGCTACTGCTGTGAGAACTGAGTCAAACCCCTTCATTTCATTGGTTGAGCACAGTGCTGGCTCTGCATGCACATTTTGTCCCCAATGCTCATCTATGAGGACCATTGGATAGGATGTTTAGAAGGGCTGTGTGAGGTCGCAGGAGGTGGATCAAGTGGCTGCATGTACTTGATCTTTGCTCTGGAAAAACATGCAAGCAATACCCTTTATTCCAGTTTTTATTTGGATTTAGGGAGCCCTGAAACTAAATAAAGATGAGAACATTCAGCTTTAATAATACAGGTATGAATATCTAGCGCTATAATTTTTCTTTAAAGGACTAATTTTCCTGGCACTATAGGGTCTTTAGGTAAAATAAACAAACCAACCAACCTAATTTGGAAAAATGCCCCCCCCCCCCCCCCCGAGGGTTCCACTCCCGCTTGGCTCAAGGGAGCTGAAGGAGTTAAACACTTACCTTTCTCCAGCGCCGGGCTCCCTTGGCGCTGGGGAACTATCCTCCTCCTCCCGAGGTCAGCGCTAAATGCGCGTGCGCTGCAAGTGCATTCAGACAGTCCATTGCTCAATGCTTTGCTGAGCGACGGGTGGGGGCCCTGAATACCAATAAGGGGGCGACCTATTGTCCTCCCCCCGGCCCCCACCCCTGAGCGGCGGGTGGGGGCCCTAAATACCAGAGCTGTCTCTAAGTATTCTGTAACTTTTCACTGGTTAAAGTGTGACCTGCAGTGATGTCGCGAACATGAAATTTTCCGTTCGCGAATGGCGAACGCGAACTTCCACAAATGTTTGCGAACGGGCGAACCCGGCGAACCGCCAAAGACTTCAATAACAGGCGAGTTTTAAAACCCACAGGGACTCTTTCTGGCCACAATAGTGATGGACCCCCACCCACCTGAGCGGTGGGTGGGGGCCCTAAACAAGAATAAGGGGGGACCTAATGTACTCCCCCCTGACCCTCACCCCTAAGCGGCGGGTGGGGGCCCTAAAAAAAATGTCCCCCCAGGTGACTAGGGTTCCCCAAACCCCTAGTCACCCCCTCCCCCCAAAAAAAAATGATCCCCCTACCTACACCCCTCACCCTAAAAATAATGAGGGGGGGACATTTAACTAAGAACCTGTAAAAAAAAAAAATAACTTACCATTGAATGTTTTCTTTCTTCTAAAATCTTCTTTTTTCAGCCCCAAAAAAGGGCAAATAAATATCCATAATAACCGACGCAATAAAAAAAAAAAGGGAGAGCAAAAAAAAAAAATCCATCTACACCCGGCGAGGGCTCCGCGCAGACTGAGCTCTGCAGGGCGGGGGAAGGCTTATAAAGCCTTGCCCCGCCCTGCAATTAGGCTCAGAGCACTCTGATTGGTGGGTTTAAGCCATCCAATCAGAATGCTCTGACAGGTAAATGAAGAGACTGACAGGTAAGTCTCTACATTTACCTGTCACAGCACTCTGATTGGTTGGTTTGAAATCTACCAATCAGAGTGCTCTGTGTAATTTTACACAGCGTGGGAAAGTTCTGTGGAATTTTCTCACGCTCTATAATTTGACTCATAACACTCTGCCGCTCAGGGTTTGGGGGCCGGGGGGGAGGACGATAGGTCCCCCCTGTTGGTATCTAGGGCCCCCACCCGCTGCTCAGGGGTGGGGGCCGGGGGGAGGACAATAGGTCCCCCCATTGGTATTTAGGGCCCCCACCCGCCGCTCAGGGGTGAGAGCTGGGGGGAGGACAATAGGTCCCCCCCTATTGGTATCTAGGGCCCCCACCCGCTGCTCAGGGGTGGGGGTCGGGGGGGAGGACAATAGGTACCCCCTATTGGTATTTAGGGCCCCCACCCACCGCTCAGGGGTGGGGGCCGGGAGGAAGACAATAGGTCCCCCCCATTGGTATTTAGGGCCCCACCCGCCGCTCAGGGGTGGGGGCTGGGGGGAGGACAATAGGTCCCCCTATTGGTATTTAGGGCCCCCACCCGCCGCTCAGGGGTGGGGGCTGGGGGGAGGACAATAGGTCCCCCCCCAATTTGTGTTTAGGGCCCCCACTAAACCGCTCAGGGGTGAGGGTCAGGGGGGAGGACATTAGGTCCCCCCCTTATTCTTGTTTAGGGCCCCCACCCACCGCTCAGGTGGGTGGGGGTCCGTCACTATTGTGGCCAGAAAGAGTCCCTGTGGGTTTTAAAATCCGCCTGCTATTGAAGTCTTTGGCGGTTCGCCCGTTCGCGAACATTTGCGGAAGTTCGCGTTCACTGTTCGCGAACGGAAAATTTCATGTTCGCAACATCACTACAGGTCACACTTTAACCAGTGAAAGGTTACAGAATACTTAGAGACAGCTCACAGATGTTACGAGATTGTTACAGACTAGCTTGGAGGAGGTTACAGTCTAACCCAGGGTTAGTCAACCTTTTAATACCTACTACCCACTTTTGTATCTTTGTTGATGGTAAAATTTCCTTACCGCCCACCTGTGCTGCAGTAACTAATTTCCTAGTGCAAGTATTAGTTTTTTACATTTTTTATTAGAAAGGAGGGTTTTTTCAAAATATGTACTTAAATGTATCTATTATTTTCTATTTTCAATTCTACTTTTTTTTCTATGTGTGTCTGCGAGGTGCTGTTTGTGTAAGGGGGCAGTGTGTTTGTAAAGGGTGCAGTTTGTGTATGTGTGTGTGAAGGGTTCAGTGTGTGTGTGTGTGTGTGTGTGTGTGTGTGTGAAGGGTGCATAGGGTCTATGCTGTGTGTAAATGGGTGAGATGTGAAAATCTATCTTAATGTCTCCCCTCCTTTTTTCTTATGTTTAACCAGAGAGGGGGGACATATTGCTAGTGGTAGCATGTTCACTATAGCCTGCAGCTCCACCGGCTGCAGTCTCACTCTCCTGTCACTCTCCTATCCTCCTGCGAGCACAGCACTGTATCCAACCAGCCTGCTCGTGGGAGTAACCCAGAGCCTCCCAGGCTCTTCCCTCCCTCTGCTGGAACTAGGTGCCAGTGGGCCGTTAGGGAGATCTTTGATCTTCTCACCAGCCCAAGAATGCTTACAGCAAGGCTGACTTTGCATGGGCCGGCAGGGGAGATGAAAGGATCTCCCCTGCCGGCCTTGGTCCATGGTCATTGAGGCTCACTGGGCGTTTTTCTGCAGAACCCCCACCACCCACCTGAAATCTCAAATCGCCCACTATTGGGCAGTAGGGACCAGGTTGACTACCCCTGGTCTAACCAGTCAGAGGAAAGTATATGTTAGAAGTTGTCCCCAAATGAGTTAAGAAGATGGGATAGTTTAATCACTGAAAAAGTACAGATATGTTAGGAAGATCACATAGTCAATTAGTCAAAGACTAGTCAGAAAGAAGGCACAGATTAGTTTAGGGTAAGTTACAGATTATTTAGAGGGCAGGAGGGGTCACAGTTCAACTGGAGAAGAGAACACATTTAAAGCAGCAAGAGTTTCCAGGTTAGTTAATGGGGATATTTCATAGATTAGTTTATATAAATCAATAGGAGAAATATTAAATAATTCTAACAACTAGCATTTCTGTTTTCTTTGGTTCTTTACAAATAGCATGAAATTTTCAGCATGTTTCTAATAGTCTTTAAAAACGAATAAAAGTAAAAGATGAATGGAAAACGAGGTAGATATAAAATAAAAGAAAAGGAGAACAAGTGAAATGGATGTCATAGATTGTTAAACTCTTCTAAAGTATCTCTCAGATTCATTATTCTTCATGCTAGTTTATGTCAAAATCTTCCGATACAACAAGGATAAAAACAGGTGGGGTGTAGAATGAATCAAATAAAGCACTCAAAGCCAAGTTTGTCTCATATATCTTCGGAACACTGTGCATCATTCTTTTTCATTAAAAACAACATCAAGCAGAATCTTCCTATGCCTATTGCATTAACAGTGTAACTAGGAAATATATATTGCAGACAACGATAACTGTCAGGTTTATGGTTCAGCAATGGACTAGAGTCACCAATTGGACAGTACTTTTATCAAAAATACAATTCCACAAATACACACAAGGTTATAACTATTTTTTTTTATGTATAATAAAATCATCGCTGCTATGGTTTCCACATTTTCATATTGTCATTGAAACATGTAATTTACCCTTGAGCTTTATGCAATAACATTCCAAATTAAAGTAAAAATAGAACTAAAAAAATGTAAAATATTGTAATAGCATTCATTTTTTTATAATGATTACCACTATATACGAGGTATGTGTAGAAAAAGTTCATCTATTGATAATATAAAAAGAAAAGTTTTATCAACAAATCTGCATCAAATTTTGCATTACGCTTGAACATTTCTCAGTGGAAACTATTCAGATTATTCAGAAGGCTTTCTGAGACAATGCAGTGCAAATAAAAGTGTGACACAAACTCTTCAAAGATGGTCAAGAATCTGAAAGTTATCCACATTCTGGAAGGCCTGTATCAAGAAGAACACTGAGACCTACTGCTATTAGTTTGCCTGCGCATAATGATGACTTCACTGCCCTGAGCCTGGGGAATAGAGATGTCCCGAATAGTTCGCTGGCGAATAGTTCCTAGCGAACATAGCTTGTTCGCGTTCGCCACGGTGGGCGAACGTATGCGATGTTTGGTCCGCCCCCTATTCGTCATCATTGAGTAAACTTTGACCCTGTACCTCACAGTCAGCAGACACATTCCAGCCAATCAGCAGCAGACCCTCCCTCCCAGACCCTCCCACCTCCTGGACAGCATCCATTTTAGATTCATTCGGAAGCTGCATTCTTAGTGAGAGGAGGGACAGTGTAGCTGCTGCTGATTTAATAGGGAAATCGATAGCTAGGCTAGTGTATTCAGTGTCCACTACAGTCCTGAAGGACTCATCTGATCTCTGCTGTAAGGACAGCACCCCAAAAAGCCCTTTTTAGGGCTAGAACATAAGTCTGCTTTATTTTTAATTTTCTGTGTAATCTAATTGCAGTTGCCTGCCTAGCAGCGTGTGTGTCAGGCTCACAGCGTATACTGTGCCCACTTGCTCAGTGCCACCACTCATATCTGGAGTCACAATAGCTTGCATTTAAAAAAACAAAAAACTTTTTTGACTGTAATAAAATAGCAGTCAGTTTCCTTCACACGTGTGTGTTTCAGGGCCTGCCAGGGCACAGTGTCACACCAGTGCAACTCATATCTGGTGTAACAGTAGTGTACATTTAAAAAAAAAAATACTTTTTTGACTGTGAAATAATAGCAGTCAGTTTCCTTCACACGTGTGCGTTTCAGGGCCTGCCAGAGCACAGTGTCACACCAGTGCAACTCATATCTGGTGTAACAGTAGTGTACATTTAAAAAAACAACACTTTTTTGACTGTGAAATAATAGCAGTCAGTTTCCTTCACGCGTGTGCGTTTCAGGGCCTGCCAGGGCACAGTGTCACACCAGTGCAACTCATATCTGGTGTAACAGTAGTGTACATTAAAAAAAAAATACAATTTTGACTGTAATAGATTGAATAGCAGTTAGTTGTCTGCAAGCCTGTGTGTCAGGCCAAAGTCTGCCAGTGCACAGTGCAACTCATATCTGTTGTCACAGTAGCTTGCACGTATAGTACCACTAATCGAAAAAAAAAATGACAGGCAGAGGCAGGCCACCCCGCAGGGGCCGTCGTGGTCGTGGTGCTGTGATTCCCTTTGGCCCTAGAATAATGCCCAGTTTTCAGAGGCCACGTACCTTGAACTCGAAAAGTTCTGAGGACATAGTTGACTGGCTAACACAGGACACCCAATCTTCTACAGCTTCCGCTCAGAACCTTGACGCACCATCCTCCTCCAGCTTAGTTTCGGGCACCTCTCAAGTTACCACTTGCCCCCCTGCCGCCACCATCAACACTAGCACCACAGCCGCTTCACTTGATATGTCAGAGGAGTTATTTACACATCAGATGGAAGAAATGAGTGATGCGCAACCATTATTGCCAGAGGATGTAGATAACAGGGATATGTCTCAGTCAGGCAGCATTACACACATTGACGTACGGTGTGATGATGATGATGATGATGATGTTGTACTCGCTGCTGCTTCCTTTGCTGAGTTGTCAGATAAAAGTGAAGCGGTTGATGATGACGATGCATCTGTGGATGTCACGTGGGTGCCCGCTAGAAGAGAAGAAGGACAGGGGGAAAGTTCAGATGAGGAGACAGAGAGGAGGAGGAGACGAGTTGGAAGCAGGGGGAGGTTGTCGCAAGGAGCTAGTGGCACAGTCAGACAGCATGCATCGGCACCCGGGGTCAGCCAGACAGCATGCCAATCAACGCATGCTGTTGCCACCACCAGAATGCAGTCATTGCAGAGCTCAGTAGTGTGGCATTTTTTTGTGTGTCTGCCTCTGACAACAGCGATGCCATTTGCATCCTGTGCCAAAAGAAACTTGGGAAGTCCAACACCCGTCTAGGTACAACTGCTTTGCGAAGGCACATGATCGCACATCACAAACACCTATGGGATCAACACATGAGTACAAGCAGCACCCAAACTCAAAGCCGCCATCCTCCTCCTGGTCCAGCATCTTCAGCCACGTCAACCACTGCTGTCCTCCTTGCCCCCTCTCAACCATCCGCCACTCTGTCTCTCGCCTTGAGCAGTTCCTCCTCATCTGCCCACAGTCAGGTGTCTGTCAAGGACATGTTTGAGTGTAAGAAGCCAATGTCACAAAGTCACCCCCTTGCCCGGCATCTGACAGCTGGCTTGTCTGAACTCTTAGCACGCCAGCTTTTACCATACAAGCTGGTGGAGTCTGAGGCGTTCCAAAAATTTGTAGCTATTGGGACACCGCAGTGGAAGGTACCCGGCCGAAATTTATTTGCACAAAAGGCAATCCCCAACCTGTACTCGATTGTGCAAATGAAGTAATGGCATATCTGGCACACAGTGATGGGGCAAGGGTCCATCTGACCACTGATGCCTGGTCTGCAAAGCATGGTCAGGGCAGGTATATCACCTACACTGCGCATTGGGTAAACCTGCTGACGGCTGCCAAGCATGGAATGCGTGGCTCTGCAGATGAGTTGGTGACACCGCCACGACTTGCAAGCAGGCCTGCTGCCACCTCCTTTACTCCTCCTACTCCATCCTCTTCCATAACCTCCTCGGTTGAGTCCCCTTCTGCTGCTGCGTCTTGCTCTACATAAACGGCACCCCCCCAGCTCCCAGGTACTATACCACATCCCGGATACGGCAGTGTCATGCCGTCTTGGGGTTGACTTGCCTGAAAGCAGAGAGTCACACCGGACCAGCACTCCTGTCCGCCCTGAACACACAGGTGGATCAGTGGCTGACTCCGCACCAACTGGAGATCAGCAAAGTGGTTTGTGACAACGGAATAAATTTGTTGGCGGCATTGAATTTGGGCAAGTTGACACATGTGCAGTGCATGGCACATGTGTGTAATCTGATCGTACAACGCTTTGTGCATAAGTACCCAGGCTTACAGGACGTCCTGAAGCAGGCCAGGAAGGTGTGTGGCCATTTCAGGCATTCCTACATGGCCATGGCGCACTTTTCAGATATCCAGCGGCGAAATAACATGCATGTGAGGCGCTTGATTTGCGACAGCCCGACACGTTGGAATTCAACACTCCTAATGTTCGACCAACTGCTCCAACAAGAAAAAGCCATTAACAACTATTTGTATGACCGGGGTGCTAGGACAGCCTCTGCGGAGCTGGGATTTTTTTTGCCACGTTACTGGACTCTCATGTGCAATGCCTGTAGGCTCATGCGTCCTTTTGAGGAGTTGACAAACCTAGTCAGTCGCACCGAAGACACCATCAGCGACATCATACCATTTGTTTTCTTCCTGGAGCGTGCCCTGCGAAGAGTGCTGGATAAGGCCGTAGATGAGCGTGAAGAGGAAGAGTTGTGGTCACCATCACCACCAGAAACAGCCTTATCAGCATCGCTTGCTGGACCTGCGGCAACGCTGGAAAAGGATTGTGAGGAAGAGGAGTCAGAGGAGGAATGTGGCTTTGAGGAGGAGGAGGAAGACCAACCACAAAAGGCATCCCAGGGTGCTCGTTGTCACCTATCTGGTACCCGTGGTGTTGTACGTGGCTGTACAGGGATTAAACTGATAGGAATAATACTACTTAACACACCTTATAATAATGCAGAGAGAGGCAACTCAGAGAGAGGAGTCTGAAGAAGAGTAGTCAGAGGAGGAAGGTGGCTTTGAGGAGGTGGAAGACTAAACACAGCAGGCGTCCCAGGGGGCTTGTTGTCACCTTTCGGGGACCCTTGGTGTTGTACGTGGCTGGGTGGAGG
The DNA here is from genome assembly GCF_036172605.1 of Pelobates fuscus. Lineage (NCBI taxonomy): Eukaryota > Metazoa > Chordata > Amphibia > Anura > Pelobatidae > Pelobates > Pelobates fuscus. The sequence continues at coordinate 6,445,293 of NC_086329.1, forward strand.
AAGAGACCTTCAATGACATCAGTGAGGACAAGGAACGGGACATTTCTAGCTTGGTATCCAACCTTGTGCAAATGGGGAGTTTGCGGTTGTGCAAATGGACTGTTTGCGGTTGTTTGCTGTGCGTTTAAACGAGGAGTTTGGTCTGTCACTGTGAAGCGGGCGTAACCCTTACACTACCTGATCGATACAACATCATACCTGATGTTTTAAAGCACGTTATTCCAAACAATTTAGGAATGTTAGGTGATTTATGCCCTTTATGGATTAAATCCAGACTCTGCATCAACTATGTATTTTTCCATGGGAGTTTTGCCATGGATCCCCCTCCGGCATGCCACAGTCCAGGTGTTAGTCCCCTTGAAACAACTTTTCCATCACTATTGTGGCCAGAAAGAGTCCCTGTGCGTTTTAAAATTCGCCAGCCTGTTGAAGTTTATGGCGGTTCCCCCGGTTCGCTCGTTCGCGAACATTCGCGGAAATTCGCGCTCGCCATTTGGAACGAAAAATTTTATGTTCGCGACATCTCTACTGGGGAAGCATGGCTTCCAAAGAGACTAAATTGTTGAATTATTGTTCCATCTGACAAAGGGAGTTTACATATAGCCGCAGAACGGGGAGGAGAGTGTGAGATGAGCAAAGGATTTACTTAAACCTTTTGAAATACTTAATTTATAAAAAATATTGATTATCACACAGAGCTTTTATCACAATGCGGTTTTCTATTGACAGTTGGCCTTTAGCTTCTGAGGTTTAGCAAGGCAAGGACAGGTACTATTCCTGGGAAAATAGCCTATTAAGCTCAGAATGGTTCAAAAAAGGGTACTATTAAGTAAAAGGTCTTTTACTTAATACATTATTCCTAATTTGTGGATATCAGTTGCCATCCATCAGTCATAGACCTGAGACACCTCTTTGTTCTTTTACAAGTCAACTAGATAACTTTGTAAATCTCTCCCCTCTTCTCTTTGTATGCCTCTATCCCACTTCTCCCTAGATTGTAAGCTCATTTGAGCAGCTTCCTCTCTACTTCCTGGCTCTGTAGACATTGCAATGTTTGTCAATAACCTGAAGTTTAAAATCCTCGCTCTGTCAAATTGTAAAGGACTGTGGGATATCTTGTTCCCAGTTAAATAATATTAATAATAAATCAAGAACCCTGTCTTGTGCATTATAACAAAGTTATATCTGTGGATTAGCCAGTAAATACATTTAAGCTTTAAAGGTATATTCTATTGGGTTGTTTTTCACAATACAAATATTTTTAATTACAATGGGTTTCATAGTGACCCTCAGTAAACTCTACTAAATGTTTCATGAACTGTTCCGAAGAAGGTATCATTATTATCTAATATGTTGATACTTAAATACTCGTTTCAATGACTGTGCTCATCAATTTAATAGCAGAATAGTTCTTTCTTTGATGTTTGGCGACTAGCATGATTACATTATGGCACGGTTCAGTAGTTGCAGGGTCAACAGACTCTTATTAAAATATCCAATTTCAGACACTTTTAAGACTGGGCTGAATAAATCTACCGAATGTCTAGACAGTGTGTGAATGATTTAATTGGACTTTAAATTAAAATACAAATTCTACTGTTTGTCAAACAAACTGATATCCGAATCTGTGTTAAAAGAGCTTGTTAGTTCATAGATCAGATCATTTTTTAATAGATGTTCCTGTGTTGTCAAATGGCATACTCAAATATTTGTAGCTATGTTTATATCATTAATATGTGTTTGTGTTTGAGCGGTGTGAAATATTCAGATTATGTTTTGTTTGTTTGTAAATGTATCGCTAATTGAAGTTTTTTGTCTATTATCAAGTTCATAGAAATCAATATTGTTCTAATGGATACACAGTGGAAAGAAACATAGGCCTCAGGTTAATTATCTTGGATTCATTTCTTATGATTTCTTTCAAAGTATTAAAATAGCAAAAAATATATTATATATAAGTTAAATATATTCATATATAAAAAAAAATATTGAAAACATTTTCAATATGTGAAATCACAAAAAAAAGCTTATCCAAAGCTTATCCAAAAACATTAAATCCAGGTAATGTTTTGGAAAATATAGAATATAATGTTAGTAAAGTTTACATAGAAGTGAAATTTGTCAAAATTTCTAAAGTAAAAATAGAAAAATATTTGTTTTCACATGAAGTTGTCAAAACTCAGTTACGCAGATGTAGAGAAATTTTGAAAAGAATATTGCCCAATATAGGATTTGAGGAGAGATTTATTAAAGCAAAATGGGTGATAGTTTAGCTGCAGTGAGCTAAATGTTAAGATAGTTTCTCTTGGTTTCCATGGTAATTTCTTTTTCTTTATCACTTTGCCCTGGGATAGTACCTGTCCCTGCCTTGCTAAATATCCAACTATATATTCTAACTCTATCACTTAATAGGATTCTCATGTATTATATGATCAAATTCCTTTGTTATCATGCAATCATTTCACCAAGTTATTTGTTAAACAACTGGTGAGTAAAAATATAGCCATAGCTCATAATATAAATATAAATAAATACCTTCCTATCTCTTTCTCGATGACATCTAAGAACTGCATTGACCTTCTACTTCCATAGAATTTCCACATATTTCTCTGTAACCTGTTTTAAGTGCAAAGTATTTTGGGAAGCCAATTTCCAAACGATGCCAGAGTAGACCCAAGAAAACAAAATATACATGTGTGTAGAAAGAAAATATTGAATTAATTTGAGGTCCCCAAGGAAGTTCAATAATGAACTAAATACATAGGACCTGGGCTCAATAATATATTTTGTTGAAATTCACTTTTTTATTTTATTTTATTTTATACTATTTGTTTATTATAATAAATGCTTTTATACTTATCTGGATTCCTGAAATCTCTTGGTTCCTGGATTTAAACATCAGTGACAGTAAAGAAGTCTGGGTAGCTCCCCGTCATCACCACTAGGGGAGGCACCCTTAAGGCGATCTTAAACTACACATTCTGTGAGTGCAATTGTATAATCTTGTCACTTTATTTATTCGTAACAATATTACACTATGTTTTGTTTATATATATTTTTTCAGATTATACAACTGTATCCCAATTTTCTTTCTGCACACATACTTTTCTTTATTGTGGTAACCATCTGGGAAGATTACCCTGGGAAGCTGTTTGCTATAAATTTTTATGTTATATTCACAGAGCACTTGTGGCCAAAGGGGGTGAATTTTCTGTTGTGTTTTTTTTTGGTATACAAAATATACAAGGAGCTGAACATGTGAGCCAAGGAACAGATATGAAAAATAATGTGTTAATGCATTTAATTATTAAAGAATGTAAATTTTGATATGTGTACTAACAAATATTACTTAGATTAAAGAATACACCACTTGAAGTAATCAATTTGTGTTCATAGAATGCCATAGTTTATGTTTAATTTGTATTTTCATATCTATCAATTTGCGGATATGAATGGCTCATACACAAAGCAAAGGTTTAATGCATTCATTAATTAATTCTTAGAGGGCAGTGTTATTTCAAAGACTGTCATTTTGAAGATTCTATAGAAATACAAAAAGGCTGATTTTAGAAAATAATGTCTATTTCATAAACATGTATATATATTCCAATGATCGAGTCAGGAAAGCTTTTAAAATACTTTTATTTTGTGTAAAATAGCATTCTTAAGCCAGTTCAGTATGTAAAACACACATTGCCAGACATGCTTATAGAATCAATATTCCATCCAAGCTACGTAGAGGAGCATGCATCTTCTAATTAATAGAGATTAGTGATGTCGCGAACATAAAATTTTCCGTTTGCGAACGGCGAACGTGAACTTCCGCAAATGTTCGCGAACGGGCGAACCGGGCGAACCGCCATAGACTTCAATAGGCAGGCGAATTTTAAAACCCGCAGGGACTCTTTCTGGCCACAATAGTGATGGAAAAGTTGTTTCAAGGAGACTAACACCTGGACTGTGGCATGCCGGAAGGGGATCCATGGCAAAACTCCCATGGAAAATTACATAGTTGATGCAGAGTCTGGTTTTAATCCATAAAGGGCATAAATCACCTAACATTCCTAAATTGTTTGGAATAACGTGCTTTAAAACATCAGGTATGATGTTGTATCGATCAGGTAGTGTAAGGGTTATGCCCGCTTCACAGTGACAGACCAAACTCCCTGTTTAACGCACTGCAAACAACCACAAACAGTCCATTTGCACAACCGCAAACTCCCCATTTGCACAAGGTTGGATACCAAGCTAGTCATGCCCCATTCCTTGTCCTCACTGATGTCATTAAAGGTCTCTTCCTCCACCCAGCCACGTACAACACCAAGGGTCCCCGAAAGGTGACAACAAGCCCCCTGGGACGCCTGCTGTGTTTGGTCTTCCACCTCCTCAAAGCCACCTCCCTCCTCTGACTCCTCTTCTCCAGACTTCTCTCTCTGCGTTGCCTCTCTCTGCGTTATTATACGGTGTGTTAAGTAGTACTATTCTTATCAGTTTAATCCCTGTTACGTCCCCTATCAGGGGACGTGTATATGGCATCGATTTTAGGAACCGGGAGATGGAAAAAGATGCTTGGTTGGTCCTCCTACTTCAAATTTGGGGCACTGCGCTGTCAGGGTATTTATATCGGCAGACATATCCCTGTTATCTACATCCTCTGGCAATAATGGTTGCGCATCACTCATTTCTTCCAACTGATGTGTAAATAACTCCTCTGACATATCAAGTGAAGCGGCTGTGGTGCTAGTGTTGGTGGTGGCGGCAGGCGGGCGAGTGATAACTTGAGAGGTGCCCGAAACTAAGCTGGAGGAGGATGGTGCGTCAAGGTTCCGAGTGGAAGCTGTAGACGATTGGGTGTCCTGTGTTAGCCAGTCAACTATATCCTCAGAACTTTTCGAGTTCAGGGTACGTGGCCTCTGAACACTGGGCATTATTCTAGGGCCAAAGGGAATCACAGCACCATGACCACGACGGCCCCTGTGGGGTGGCCTGCCTCTGCCTGTCATTTTTTTTTCCGATTAGTGGTACTATGCGTGCAAGCTACTGTGACAACACATATGAGTGGCACTGTGCACTGGCAGAAGTTGGCAGAGTAGACGTTGTAGGCCTGACACACACGCTTGCAGACAACTAACTGCTATTCAGTCTATTACAGTCAAATATTTTTTTTTTTTTAAATGTACACTACTGTTACACCAGATATGAGTTGCACTGGTGCGACACTGTGCCCTGGCAGGCCCTGAAACGCACACGTGTGAAGGAAACTGACTGCTATTATTTCACAGTCAAATTTCTAGGTTTTTTTTAATGTACACTACTGTTACACCAGACATGAGTTGCAATGGTGTTACACTTTGCCCTGGCAGGCCCTGAAATGCACACGTGTGAAGGAAACTGACTGCTATTATATTACAGTCAAAAAAGTTTTTTGTTTTTTTTAAATGCAAGCTATCGTGACACCAGATATGAGTGGTGGCACTGTGCAAGTGGGCACAGTATACGCTGTGAGCCTGACACACACGCTGGCAGGCAGGCAACTGCAATTATATTACACAGGGAAAAAAAAAGCAGACTGATGTTCTAGCCCTAAAAAGGGCTTTTTGGGGTGCTGTCCTTACAGCAGAGATCAGATGAGTCCTTCAGGACTGTAGTGGACACTGAATACACTAGCCTAGCTATCGATTTCCCTATTAAATCAGCATCAGCACACTGTCCCTCCTCTCACTAAGAATGCAGCTTCAGAATGAATGTAAAATGGATGCTGTCCAGGAGGTGGGAGGGTCTGGGAGGGAGGGTCTGCTGCTGATTGGCTGGAATGTGTCTGCTGATTGTGAGGTACAGGTTGAAAGTTTACTCAATGATGACGAAAAGGGGGCGGACCGAACATCGCATATGTTCGCCATCCGTGGCGAACGCGAACAAGCTATGTTCGCCAGGAACTATTTGCCAGTGAACCGTTCGGGACATCACTAATAGAGATAGCTGCAATGATAATCACTGATGTTGCACTGACCATATTTAAAAAATATAGTTTGCATAGTGTCATCCAAAGGGCCTAATAGAAGCCTGGACCAGTCGTAATGACTAGAAGCAACCTATAATTTAGCAGGTAGGTGCCCAAAGTGGGTGGAGTATGGTGTTTTTTGAAAGCAGGATGTGCGCAGAGCCAACACATACACTTCCAGCCATCGATTATAGTGCAGCCCTGCTGTCTGTCTAATGAGATATCAAGACTCTAGAGCAAATATAGCAATTTCTCAAATATGGTATATGGTATACTGCTGCAAGGAGTGATTCATTTCAAAGTGAATTCGTCAGCCATAAATCATTTGGATGATAAGGTCAGATTCAGGTATGTATATTGTGTTGGGAAAATCAATGTATAGAGTACAGATATACTTAAAGTGAAGATAAATCCCTCCCCCCACCAGCATGGCTATCATATCTACTTACCTACCTGTCTGTCTGTCTTTATCTGTCTACGCATTTGTCTGTCTGTTCTTTCTGAATACATCTAGCTATTATCAGAGAAATGGGCCAAATCCTGAATTGCTCATGATGACAGTAATGAGTTTTGTAACGTTAACATTTTTGGAGACGCATACCCCAAAATAAAACTTTCATTTTAATTAGTCAGAGTGGTATACACGCCTTTTAACATTTTGGTTTGAGGCTCCATTTATCTTTGTCAAGATGTTGTTATTTCATGCACTGCCTTAGGATACAGTTCTGTTTAAACAAGCTAAAATATTGCACATAATATGACTCTCTGTGCTATTAATATAATTGTACTTTTCTGTTTTACAGTTCACACATCACAGCACTCATTTATTATCACAGTCACAAAATAATGGTCGCAGAAGAAAAGACAATGAATTCTAGATAATAGAAAATGACTTATTTTTATTTTAAAGAGGCAGATAAAGTAGAGGTTAACAACCGTGGAAATTTGTTTAGCAGCAATGATTGGACATATATTAAGATAGTTTAAATAATATAGTATATAGAATGTCTGTGTCTTTCAGTGTGTGTATGTTTGATGTCTGTCTGTGTCTTGCCGTGTGTTTCTGTTTTAGTCAGTGTTACTGTGTTTGCAAGGGTGTGTGTCTGACTGTTTGCAGGTTTATGTAGAACCTCACCTATAATCCACTTAATATAAACCTTATGTTAGGACTCATATATGTAGGCAGGATGCTACCCAATCTGTCAATTTTGAGCTTTAACTAGCTCTTTTAAATGTGAGTGCCCATTCAGCCTTAACCCCTTAAGGACACATGACATGTCTGACACGTCATAATTCCCTTTTATTCCAGAAGTTTGGTCCTTAAGGGGTTAAAGGAACACTGTAGGATTAGGAGCACAAACATGTATTCCTGACACGATAGTGTAAAAAAAAAAACTAACACCTAGTCACCCTGGCTCCCCTCACTCACTAAATATAGTACAATCTTACCTTTATTCAATTCTGCAACTGCTGGCTCTGCCCCTGATCTGCCTGCTTGGCTGACATTATCAGAAGTGGTGATCTGAGCCAATTGCAATGCTTTCCCATAGGAAATCATTGTATTGACTGAGACTGCCAAGGAGGCAGATCAGGGGCCGAGCCAGCACAGCATCAATGCATCTCTATGAGGAAAGTTAATTGCCTCCATGCAGAGTTTGGAGACACTGAATGTCAGTCACACTGTGCAGCACTGACACAGGAAGCACCTCTAGTAGCCATCTGAGGAGAGGCCAGTGGAGGTATCCCCAGGCTGTAATGTAAACACTGCATTTTCTCTAAAAAAGACAGTTTTTACTGCAAAAAGCCTGAAGGGAATGATTATACTCACCAGAACAAATACTGTAGTGTCCCTTTAAATGCCCCATATTAAATGCTTTTTTTAAATACTTTTTTTACAAACATATAATGTCTATTATATGAAGACTTGGCTGTATGTATGTATCATACACACGTTTTACTAAAGTTTATGTTTAGTGGAATATAGGCATGGTTCCACGTTTTTCTCTTTTCTTTTATATAAACAAAGGGGTTGGGGTCCTTGTTTTTGATGCTGCCTTGTAGTTGATTTTCATATTTGTAAGGGCTCAACTCTTTTTTGGCTGTGGTGTGTGTATGTTTATACCTGCCAGGATGCCTGTGTCCGACAGTGTGTCTATGTCTGACAGTATGTTTTTTTGTCTTGCATTGTACTTGGCAGTGTGCCTGGTAGTGTGTGTCTGTGTGTTTGACAGTGTCTTTGAGTGTGCATAATTTTGGCAGAGTGTGTCTTTGTTAGGCAGTGTTACTGTGTCTGGCACTTTGTACGTCTGGTAATTTGTGTTTATCTGTGTGTCTGGAAGTGTGAATTGGTTTGTGTTGAACCTGAAGATATGTGTATGTTTGTGGGTATGTGTCTAGGAACACACTGACCAAACATTTTGTAAAGGACTCCAATATTTCTAATAGCGGTATTTCCCTATTAATTAGAATAAACCTGTATTCTGCAGTGATACATTACTACTGGAGTTATCCTTCTGCCTTGCAGTTTTGTCAGTGTACCCTGTACACTGAGGTATCTATACATTCTTTGTTAGGGTTATATTAAAAACCTTAATCTGGACACATATAGAAAGAGGGGTGGTCACCTTATTTACTTACAGTCACAACACACAACATCCTGAATTATAAATATATACAAAATAACGCTCTAGGCCTGTGCCAACACTTGCCAACACACAAAACAGTCTATTGTTTGATATGGATCATATCCGCCATGGTCTGCAGATGAACGACGTTACTTAATAAGCACCAGGCAGAGGGGCCAGCATTTCTGAAATCTGCTAATTCAAGACATAAGAACACCAGGGACTGGAGACGCAAAACTCCGGTTTAAAATTGATTAGCCTGCTGTAGCAGGGAAGACTGCCTGAGTTAAAAGTGCTGGTCTTCGCAAAACCAATACAGTTTAAAATCGATTAAATCTATTACACAATAAAAGCTCTTCAAATAACAACCTAGCTAATGTAATACCATCTTCTGGGGTATTTTAAAGCAGTATTTTTATCATATATCTCAAGATATCCAAAATGACATATTCCACAAAAATACAGAAAAGATTTCTTTAAATATTAAACTAAAATTATATACAACAACCGATGTTCAAAAGCTCAATGTAGTAAATTTATTAATTGCTACAAATGTGCTCTAGAAAGTTCACATCTTGCTTGATAATAAATTAGCCCGTGCAATTTGATTGAGTAACATCTTCATATATTTTGGAATCAGAAGATAACTCACTTATCGACACAACTGGAATTATGTCAAATATTTGGCTCCAGTAGCAGAAACTCAATGATGCTACTTGTCTTATTCTTGTTTAGTTGTATAGTACCACATACCACAAAAAACTTATGCACACATCAGGGAATTGTTTGGAAACGCAAAAAACACAGGATACGAGTTACGAGAAGAAGGTAAGTCTGGAAGGAGGTGGAGGGTGCACATTTTGTAGAAACCTCTACAAATACATACGGTGTTTAATGCAATAAAATAAATTGTCTATGAACTGTAAACCGGTAATGGGATCCAAAATGACTAAAATGGATTAATGAATTTGTCATGAGAAAGTGTTTATACTTATTCTATTTCCAAGATTTAATTTGCATACTCTTTCTGCTAAGGGCCTCCACACAGTTCCCAATTTTTGGAATCACCCTGCGCTAAGGTAAGCTAGGTGTCCATGAGGTCCTAGTCAGTTGTTAACCACGGTCGGCTAAATTACCTAATTAGAGAGCCGCATCTGACTCTATGCATGAAAGATTTTTTGTGTTGACTATGCAATCTATATTCATCAAATATCTCAGCTTACTTACAACAACAACATAAAAGACAGGTTCTGTTTATTTTGGGCAAACAGCTTGGTAGTCAAGTGGTTAACTAACATTCCAACTGTCATTTTCAACTTTTAGATGTTTCACTGAGTTTAATCTTTAATATTTTCTCCTATTTCCGTGCAGTGAGCCCATATTCCGTGTGGCCTCTTTTGCAGATCTGACATTTAGCATTCACTGCTGCATGAATTTACTCTCTATCGATTTAGCCACCTTTAGCCTGCTATGCTTTATTCACTTAAATTAAATTGTTTTGTGTCATTTATCTCCCACTGCACATCTTAGCTTAGAGCAGGGGCTCTGTGTTACATTATTTCCATTTACATCTATAGCACTCGAATATCTCATCATAAGATTAGTGGTTTACTTACTAAGCAGGCAGTTACAAAATATAATTTACTCTATTAAGACCAGAATGGCTTTGTTAAAAAGCTAATTAAAACTCAAATCCAGATATTTTAAGTCAAATTTAAAAAAATCAGTTATCAACTTGCCACTTTTTACCATTTTAAAAGAAAATCTGATTTCTATAGATTGTTTTAATGACGAGCCAACCTTCAGGAAGGTAGCCCTCTTGTATATATAATGCAGTGGGGAAATTTCTACAAATATTTAGATTGAAAGGTGTAGCTATCTGGCAATCACTTGTTTTTCGAACTGTGTTGGTGTTGAGAAATGGATAAATGGTAGCACGCGCAGCCTCCCAGCATGCCATCTAAAACAATTCACAGTGGGTGCACACCAGCAAGCTTATTTATTAACATGTGAATTGTGGGGAATTCAGAGTTAGTTCAAAGTTACTTTTACATTTTATCCCAAAACAGCTACATTGTAAATACGTTCCAAGTCATATATAAATGATCGGTTTGTCAATTTTGCCTTAATTTTAAATGAACCTTAAATTCCCTTTGCATTCGCAGAAATGCAAACAAGTGAATAGCCCTTGAGGAACACTGCAATACTCAGCTGCAGTGCTTATTAGACTTGTGCATGGTGAGACATTTCAGGATACCCAAAATCCAGTCAGATATCAGCTTAAAGGACCACTATAGTGCCAGGAAAATATACTCGTTTTCCTGGCACTATAGTTCCCTGAGAGTGCCCCCACCCTCAGGGACCCCCTCCCGCCGGGCTGGATGGAGAGGAAGGGGTTAAACACTTACCTCTTTCTCCAGCGCCGGGCGGGGAGCTCTCCTCCTTCTCTCCTCCTCCTCTCCTCCTCTTCGGCTAAATGTGCATGCGCAGCAAGAGCCACGTTTTCATTCAGCCAGTCTCATAGGAAAGCATTTAAAATGCTTTCCTATGGACGCTGGCGTCTTCTCACTGTGATTTTCACAGTGAGAAGCACGCAAGCGCCTTTAGCGGCTGTCAATGAGACAGCCACTATAGGTTGGATTAACCCTATTATAAACATAGCAGTTTTCTCTGAAACTGCTATGTTTATAGAAAAAAGGGTTAACCCTAGCTGGACCAGGCACCCAGACCACTTCATTAAGCTGAAGTGGTCTGGGTGCCTATAGTGGTCCTTTAACTCTGCCAAATGTCGATTCAAAAATTGGTCCTTTTTTTGCCTTTATAGTTTGTTTTTCTGTTTCAATCAGTGTGCTGCAAGATATATTCATAATATAATATTATGTACCTTGGGTGTCTAATTTTGCAAATGGTATGCCATGATGAAGTAATTCGAATTCCTGGGCTGCCATACATCCTCAAAGGCAACATAACCAAACTAGCAAATTTCAATGTGTAAAAACTGAAATGGGCAAGCTCTTTATTTGACCCTGAAACTTTCCAAAACTCATGAGACATCACTGAACACAAATACAAGTATTTTATTGCAGTAAAAGCTAACAGTATTATGTCATGCAGAATTAAGAATATAACAACATTTCTTAACTTCTCACACTTTTTAGATGTTATTAATAATAAATTATGTCATATATAAATATTTGAACTAAAAGCCCTGTGTTTGCTAAACAAAATTACATATAATCAGCGTGGGTACGCTTAATATAAAAGATGTAAATTTTTATTGAACAAACATATAACGTAAAGGTTTTAGTTTGATTAGAACTTGTACAATCGCCTCCTTCCTTACGGGGTTAAATTATGCATTGTATTAGCTCTTAAACCACACTGCGGAAGTAAAATTGTCCTATAAAGTAATACAATAGCTGCATATTCAATACTCCTTTTTACATGTTTATTACATTGAGCCACAATACTGATAAGCAATGTCGAGAAGAAGACTTAATGTTAAGAGCAGCATTGCACAGATAATGGGATAAGAGGTTGAATGATAATCTTAATAATGAATGTGGGCCGTGATTGTAAACATCCATTACTCCAACAAAGTTCTTCTGTAATCTGTATGTTAATGTTTACTGGATTCCTCGTATGCAAACTAATCCGGAGATTATATGGTGTGTTTTTATAAATAATTTAAAAAAGAAAAAAAAGACACACAATCTAAATAAACATTAACTGTTGTCCTTTAATTTTCATTTACAAAAGATAATATAACCAGTGACAGTCTAATTGGAACAAATGGCAAGGGCTTTACTTATGGCAAAACACATTTTCCGATTTTTAAAATGTATTAATGTAGCACCTTCAATTGAATTTATATAATCATTTTACCAATAATACAGACAACTTAATGTTTTGCTCACATTTCATAAAGTCTAGCGGGTTACTGAGATTCCCCAAACTGTCTCAGTTCTTCCATTTGTAAATGGACACATATAATAACTCCTGTCGAGCAAGAAAAAGGGTTTGCACAAATCTGTTATTTACCTGTAAGCAATATCTTAAAAAAATAATAAAAAAGGAGAGAGCATATGCGAGTGAATAGAAATCACTGTTGGCATTCAATATCCGTGCACAAGCGTATGCGAGTGAATAGAAATCACTGTTAGCATTCAATATCCGTGCACAAGCATTCATATTATTATTGTTTTGCCTTCTAGTGGATAAGATGTAATTTGCAAGTGAATAGCACATGGCCATCAGTAATACAAAGTTTCATGATTTAAAGCAGAGGTATTAGGACACAGACAGATGATGCATAGCCATATTTAATGAGGGATGTTATTCACACAACTAAAAAGAAAATTGCATATTTTAGATAACAATACCCAAGATAGATAAATAACTAATCTGAGGTATGTTTCCGACGTGGTAGACCTTTTGTACTTAGGCTGTTGTCTGTGATTACACAATTATAAAGAGTTCAATGGTTATCGTTGAGTTTTAAATTCAATGCCGAGGTGTACCTAGATTATATGACACCATTGGCACCAAGATCACCATATTGTAAAATGTTTGTGTGTTGCTCCACTTCAACCCTTGTGTCGCTCCGCATCCACTTGTGTGTAAACCCTGAGACCCCCTTATGTGTCACTTACTCCCCTTGTGTGTCTCTGGACTCCCTTTACCCCTTGTATGTCATTTAACTGCCCTTTATGAGTCTTTTAACCCTTTTTACCCCTTGTGTCTCACTTATCCATATTAAGAAAGGTTGAACATGATCATGAATTGAGGATCTAAATATTTCTCTGTTGAAATTAATAGGAAGCTCTGAGTAATATATGTAGAGTGCTCGGAGAGGCAAGGATTATAATGTACTGTCCCCACTCTCTTTACTCACCACACAGCTGCTTCCTGAATGTGAAGATTATCCACTGCAGTCTGGCATGGCCAAGTTACTATTAGTGAAAGTGCTGGAGGAGGCATTCTCTGTCCTCCCTGCCACTTGTCACCCAGGCATATTTATTCATATCAGAACGTTTCTATCTTACTGGAGTGGGGCTGCTTATAGTGGCATTGGATGACTGATAACAGGAGGCTCTTTATTTTGTATCTGATGTCTTTTGGGACTATCATATGTGATTTCCTTATACCAGAGTAGTTATGTAATGATATACCTTTCCAAACGCTTAGCCAGATATCTCTGAGGTAGGCAGCTGATAAGCAACTTCATAAAAAATACTGCCTTTGTGCAGGGCCGGTGCAAGGATGTTTGGCTACACAGGCGAATTTCCATTTTGCCCCCCCCCCCCCCCCCCAAAAAAAAAAAATATCTTCACCTGTGTGCCTCGTAACCCCTCTTTTGAATTTCATATCCCCTTCAGTGTTACATACCCCCTCTTGAATGTGTTATCACTGTGTGTGTTACATACCCATAGTGTATTATATCCCCCTTTAGTGTGTTTCACTCCCCTGTGTCTCTTACTTGCCCACCAGACCCTTTCTGTGTCACTGTGCTTTAGTTTGGGGAACAGGGGCAGAATTGTGTGGGATAGGGACTTTATGATTGTTATAATATATATAGTGCCAACAAATTCTGTAGAGCTGTACAACAGGGATTTAGTACTGTGTGTGTGTGGGGCTAGGACTTTAGTCAAGGGCAGATAGGAGTAGTATTGGGGAAAAGAGGCAGTATTTTGGGGGGATAGGGACTTTAGTGAGGGGGGAATAGGGGCAGTATTATGGGGGATTGGGGCCCTATTGTGATGGGGCCAGGGGCCGTATTGTCGCAGATTAATTATTTAGTGGGAACAGGGCCCATATTGTGGGGGATTGATTCTTTAGTGTGGGGGGAAAGGGGCAGTATTATGGGGGATTTGGGCATTAGTGGTAGGGTTAGGGACATTAATGTGGGTAATGGGACTTTAGTGTGGTGGGATATGGGCAGTATTGTGTGGTACAGGGGCATTAGTGAGGGGATAGGAACAGTATTGTGAGGGATTAAGTCTATGGTGGGATGGATAGGATTAGTGTTGTGGGGTTTGGAGCTTTAGTGGGGGGCCAGTATTGTGGGGGACTGGGGATAAGGGTAAGGGAACAGGGTGTGTGTAAGGGGGGGTGTAAGACACACACACACACACACTAGCTCTCTCACACTTTTCAATCCACCCAGTCTCCCTACCTCCGGAGACCTGGAGGAAATGCAGATCTGGGTCAAAGCTCCCTTGCGCACACTCTCCTTCTGCGACTGTGGAGGTACTGGCGCTTGGCCACACTACAGGAAATCTCCCTTGACGGTTAACTGGATATTTGCACCCTAAGCCTTATGGTAGTGCCGGCCCTGCCTTTGTGCTGTGTCTGAAGTTCAGAGTGAATCTTATGTTTTAGAATCTTACTTTGTTTTTCTTTCTTTTAAAAATTGCCCTTACCACTTCTTCATACCTCCTGAGTGTCACTCTATAAGTGGGACTGTATTTTGGGCCCAAATCCCTCTGTCCCTCTCTTCTATCCCAATATCTCTCTTTTCTAGGAGCTCCATGGTTGGTGTATCTAAATGTATAACAGAGCTCCTATATTACATGTGTCAGGAGGTATGATTCTATATACTCTATATTGGATGTGTTGGGAGGTATGATTCTATATACTCTATATTGGATGAGTTGGGAGGTATGATTCTATATACTCTATATTGGATGTGTTGGGAGGTATGATTATATATACTCTATATTGGATGTGTTGGGAGGTATGATTCTGTATACTCTATATTGGATGAGTTGGGAGGTATGATTCTATATACTCTATATCTGAAGTGTTGGGAGGTATGATTCTATATACTCTATATTGGATGTGTTGTGAGGTATGATTCTATATACTCTATATTGGATGTGTTGTGAGATATGATTCTATATACTCTATATTGGATGAGTTGGGAGGTATGATTCTATATACTCTATATTGGATGTGTTGGGAGGTATGATTATATATACTCTATATTGGATGTGTTGGGAGGTATGATTCTGTATACTCTATATTGGATGAGTTGGGAGGTATGATTCTATATACTCTATATCTGAAGTGTTGGGAGGTATGATTCTATATACTCTATATTGGATGTGTTGTGAGGTATGATTCTATATACTCTATATTGGATGAGTTGGGAGGTATGATTCTATATACTCTATATCTGAAGTGTTGGGAGGTATGATTCTATATACTCTATATTGGATGTGTTGGGATGTATAATTCTATATACTCTATATCTGAAGTGTTGGGAGGTATGATTCTATATACTCTATATTGGATGAGTTGGGAGGTATGATTCTATATACTCTATATTGGATAAGTTGGGAGGTATGATTCTATATACTCTATATTGGATGAGTTGGGAGGTATGATTCTATATACTCTATATTGGATGAGTTGGGAGGTATGATTCAATATACTCTATATTGGGTGAGTTGGGAAGTATGATTCTATATACTCTATATCTGAAGTGTTGGGAGGTATGATTCTATATACTCTATATTGGATGAGTTGGGATGTATGATTCTATATACTCTATATTGGATGAGTTAAGAGGTATGATTCTATATACTCTATATTGGATGAGTATGGAGGTATGATTCTATATACTCTATATATGAAGTGTAAGGAGGTATGATTCTATATACTCTATATTGGATGTGTTGGGAGGTATGATTCTATATACTCTCTATTGGATGAGTTGGGAGGTATGATTCTATATACTCTATATATGAAGTGTAAGGAGGTATGATTCTATATACTCTATATTGGATGTGTTGGGAGGTATGATTCTATATACTCCAAATTGGATGAGTTGGGAGGTATGATTCTATATACTCTATATTGGATGAGTTGGGAGGTATGATTCTATATACTCTATATCTGAAGTGTTGGGAGGTATGATTCTATATACTCTATATCTGAAGTGTTGGGAGGTAGGATTCTATATGCTCTATATTGGATGAGTTAGGATGTATGATTCTATATACTCTATATTGGATGTGTTGAGAGGTATGATTCTATATACTCTATATTGGATGAGTTAGGATGTATGATTCTATATACTCTATATTGGATGAGTTGGGAGGTATGATTCTATATACTCTATATTGTATGTGTTGGGAGGTATGATTCTATATACTCTATATTGGATGTGTTGGGAGGTATGATTATATATACTCTATATTGTATGTGTTGGGAGGTATGATTCTATATACTCTATATTGTATGTGTTGGGAGGTATGATTCTATATACTCTATATTGGATGTGTTGGGAGGTATGATTCTATATACTCTATATTGGATGAGTCGGGAGGTATGATTCTATATACTCTATATTGTATGTGTTGGGAGGTATGATTCTATATACTCTATATTGTATGTGTTGGGAGGTATGATTCTATATACTCTATATTGGATGTGTCGGGAGGTATGATTCTATATACTCTATATCTGAAGTGTTGGGAGGTATGATTCTATATACTCTATATTGTATGATACATACACATTTACATGTATGCTGTCAGCATTTGGTTCTTTACGTTTCTGTAGCTACACAACAAAACTATCATTTTTTTAATAATAAAAATATAGTGGGGTGAGGTAGAATAATTTGTTGGCTTAGATCTAAAAAGTTCCATTCATTTGTACTTGCTCCCCACTACTCGAGTTACCAGCTCTCCCCTGGATCCTGTGACATCTTTGTATTGTATGAAGTATTTAATATTCACAGTATTTTAATCATAGCAAAATTTGCTGATCTGACTAGGAAGCATGAAGGGATTCTTCAAGATAGCTATTAAATTTGACAGGAGAAGGGTTGTTAGATTACAAGGCATTACTATGCTTTGGATCAGCTTCGTACAATGACCCCACGGAATGCAAATATGAAAAAAATGAGACACCGTGGAGATAAATGATTCACAAACACACAGAAAGGTCATTATTAAAAGTAGACATAATCCTAACAAATGGAACACGAGACGCTACATGATATCAATAAACCTGCTGACTGCCGCATTACATTAAAATATGAAGGCAACTGCACTTAGCAGCCTTTAAGAAATCGAATCCCAGCTTTTACTGTTTAATGGGTTTATCACTGGCTAAATGTCAGGTATATCTGAAACTGTGTGAAGAACTTTTTAAAGCAGAGATTCTGTTTACAAAAAAGATGTAATATGCTTTGATAAAAACAAAGAGTCTTTTGTGGGCTATCCATCTTCCATTTTTTATTTTTTTTATTTTTTTTGCAAATCTCCAATTGTTTGCATTTACTCTGAAATAAGTAAATTGTGGTGAAATGTAGGCTAATACAGAAGAAATAAACATATAAACATCTGCTGCTTTTGCCATTAATGTCTACATTTATGTTTCTAAACACCATAATTGTAATGTAATAATGTTTTGGGAATTAATCTTAAAGGAACACTATAGGCACCAAAGCAACTTTAGCTTACTGAAGCAGTGATGGTGTATAGATCATGTCCCTGCAGTCTAACTGCTTAATTATCTGCCATTTATGAGTTAAATCACTTTGTTTATGCTCCCTAGGCAGACCTCCTTGAAGGGACCTTACACAGCCTTCCTTAACACTTCCTGTTAGAGATATAATGTTTAAAATGCCTTTATTGCACAGTCTGTTTAATTTAGAATTATCTCCTGCTCTATTAATAAATTGTTAGAAGCATCCTGTGGGTGATTAAAGTTCAATTTACAAAGCAGGAGATAACAACTTCTAAAGTTAGTTAATATCTGATTAAAATATAACATTGTTTTCATGCAGGCTGTTTGAGTCACAGCCAGGAGAGATGTGGTTAGGGCTCCATGAACAGAAATGAAAGTGACTTAATGCCTAAATGGCAGATAATTAAGCAGTGAGACTTCTCAAACTGCTTCTTTAAGCTAAAGTTGTTTTTGTGACTATAGTGTCCCTTTAAAGTTGTTTGCTTTTTAGAATAGAATGGGTACAGATATCAGTTAACCTCTGCTACTTAACCCCTTAACGCCGTTACGACGTACCATGCCGTCCCGCATTAAATGGGCTTTAAAGCCGTTGCGGCGGCATGGTACGTCGTAACGGCTTTAAGCCCCTGTTGGAGAGGTGTACTCACCTCCGCCGCGATCCTCTTCTGGGGGGCTGCATGACAGCCCAGGCAGCCCCCCTCCAGCAAATGAGGCCCCGGGGGCCATGTGATCACTCTCAAAGAGCGATCACATGGCCTCCTATAGCTGGCTATGGATCTGCCAGCAGGGGGACTGTTTGAAATATCAGACAGTCCCCCTGCTGGTGGGAAAGTAAAAAAAAATATATTAAACATGTGTAAAAATAAATGTAAAATATTTATATATATATATATATATATATATAATATGTATATATAATATATATACATATTATATATATGTAACGTCATACAAAGTGTATTTTAATATTAATATAAGTATATATAGTAATATTAAAATACACTTAGAATGACGTTACATATATATAATATGTATATATATATTATATATATAATAGATGTACATATATATTATATCTAAATACGTATAATTAAAATAATAAATAAATAAAATAATAAAATAAAGAAATAAAATATTGAAACAAAATTTAATATAAATTATATATGCATATGTAATTTCATTCTAACTGTATTTTGTTATTAATATATATATATATATATATATATATATATATATATATATATATATATCGGTAACAAAATACACTTAGAATGACATTCTATATATATCTATCTATATATAAAATACAAATAACTGCAAATATATATATATATATAGATAAATACATATAATTACATAAAAGATTACATTAGTATACACGTAGAATTTAAATACCTATAAATGCATATATATTAAAATTCTACGTGTATATTTAAATAATCTTTTAACGTAATTATGTGATTTGATTAATTAAAATTTGATTGACATGCCTGACAACACAGGGAGAAAGTGCAGAGAATTTAATTCACAAGCACTATATTTGACCCTGTAACTCTCCAAGACAACATAAAACCTGTACATAGGGGGTACTGTTTTACTCAGGAGACTTCGCTGAGCTCAAATATTAGTGTTTCAAACTGGTAAATTGTATTACAACGATGATATTTTAAGTAAAAGTGACGTTTTCCACATTTTTTACAAGCGAACGCCACTTTTATGGTCTATATTATTGTTGTAATATGTTTTACTGTTTTAAAACACTAATATTTGTGTTTAGTGAAGTCTCCCGAGAATAACAGTACCCCCCCATGTACAGGTTTTATGGTGTTTTGGAAAGTCAGAGAGTCACATATAAGGCTTGCATTTCAGTTTTTTCACATTGAAATTTGCCAGATTGGTTATGTTGCCTTTGAGAGCGTATGGTAGCCCAGGAATGAGAATTACCCCCATGATGGCATACCATTTGCAAAAGTAGACAACACAAGGTATTGCAAGTGGGGTATGTCCAGTCTTGCTTAGTAGCCACTTAGTCACAAACACTGGCCAAATATTCATTTTTTGCTTTTTTCACACAAAAACAAATATGAACGCTAACTTTGGCCAGTGTTTGTGATTAAGTGGTAACTAAAAAAGACTAAACATACCCCACTTTCAATACCTTGGCTTGTCTACGTTTTCAAATGCTATGCCATTATGGTGGTAATTCTCATTCCTGGCTACCACACCGTCTCAAAGGTAACATTACTAATCTGGAAAATGTCAATTTGAAAGTGGAATGTTCTATATTTGACCCTGTAACTTTCCAAAACAACATAAAACCTGTTAATGGGGGGTACTGTTGTACTCGTGAGACATCGCTGATTACAAATATGTGCATTTTTGTGCAGTAAAACAGTATTATGACAATCACGGTTAAAATGTCAGACGGAAATGCAAATTTAAAAAAAAATCTTATTTTCTCACATTTTTTTAAAATTTTATTCATAATAAATGATGTTCCATATATGAATAGTTAATGATACATTAAAGCCCTGCTTCTCCTGAACAAAATTATATATAATAAGTGTGGGTGCATATAATTTGAAAGAGGGGAACTACGGGTGAACAGACATATAGCGCAAATTCTAGTTTTTGTTTACATTTTGTTTTGATCAGAACGTGCACTATTGACTCTGTCCTGAAGGGGTTAATTGATTATTTTCCCTCTAGTGTAAATATTGACACATGCAGCAATGTGGGTTTTAAAGTGTTTTCCAGAAAACGCTGATCTGAATAATTAAATCAGCAAGGATAAATAACCAATCACTAAAAATCATTAGACCTCTGCAGAGGGTGTGTTGGAGGTGGTTGCATCTCCAAAATGAGTGTTAACGGTTGTTGACTTGTTTGGGTTTTACGCTTGTTGTAAGTTGAAAAGGTAAAGTGGCACTTGTTAAGCCGTTGATACTTTATGGCAACAACTAAACATTGCAAGATCAATGAACAGGAAAAACAATACTACAATTATTTACAGTTTTGCAATTTGAGGTGACTGGTGATTAATGGGGGGAAAAAAACAAGATTGTTGGGTAAGGGACAACCACTAAATGTTTTTATCCACAGATCAATTTTGAAGTGAATAATAGAGGGGAAAAAAAACAAAACAAAAAAACTCCATATTTATATTTACTGCTCCTTCCTTTTTCCTCTGTTGGTTACTTCTTTCCACTTGATCTGTGAACCAAATGGCAGAAAAATGCACCTATCAATGTAATGAAAAATATATACATAATATTTATATTATGGGCACACTAGATGGGTCGAATGGTTCTTATCTGCCGTCACATTCTATTATGGATATGTGCTTGCAGTACACTGATTGGCCCATTTTGCACTGTTTTTGTTTGTCCAAATTGGTTTTACCAAAATAACTGCATAAGCGATAATTGCCCTCACCAAAACTCTACATTAATTTGGAGGGGGGGGGGGAGGGGGGGGAGGGGGGGGGGTATCCAAATTTTTTAACCGCGCACAAGACTAATATACAGCATTGTCTTATGCTAGGGTGCAAGAAGATATAGCAATAGAAGTTTACATTGATGTTATCTAAACACAGAAAAGTCTGCAGTTCAGCATTGTCTAAAAATATATAGGGAGAACCGACAATTGGAGCCAACACTGATGTTATGTACACACACAGACCAGCAGCTCAGTATGCTCTCACAGTGCAGGAAAATAAGTCAGACGGAGCTCACACTGAGGATTCCTATATACACAGACCAACAGCTCAGCACGAGCTAGGAATCCAAGGAAAGAGAGCGGTTGAAGCTCATTATAATATTGCTCAACAATAACTCTGCACGCCCTCAGTATGCAGGGGAAGGTCATACTTGGAGCTGACACATTGTTTTCTACGAACACCAAAAATATAGCATGTTTACAGAATCCAGAAAGATATGGCAGCTGGTGTAGATATCTCCTATATACTCAGAAACTAACACTCAAAATGCTCTCAGAGTCCAGGGGAATGTGGGGGTAGTTGAGCTGAATTCAATGCATTTATTGTGTAGTATATTTATATTTTAGTATATTTTGCAGTACGCAATGATAGGAGCAATTCCAAGTAAGAATAATTAACTAATTAAAGGAAATACGAGGAGCAGTAGAAAGTCTGTATTTATATAGTATATATATATTTTTTAAATATAGCTATTTTTATGTCCTTATTTTGCCTCTGTCTACGCTTCTTATTTGATCTGTGAATAAATTCAACCTTCACAGCATTACTCAAAAGAAAATTCAAAGTGAATTTCAAATTTAAAGTAAACACATCTGAACGGGACGGTGTTGTTGTAAGACAAAGTGTTCAACGCAGCTGATTTTTGTAGCCTTTATTTAGATATATGCCATGACACACTCTTGTCTCTTAGTTTTGTAGCAGCTCCTTTGACCTCATGACTTGAGTTTTGCTCTAATATGTGTTTACAACAGGGATACCTTATGAAGACAGCCGCGAGTTTTTCCAAATCATGTCCAATCAATTGAATTTGCCACCAGTTGGCTGTCTGCTAATCTGTGACAGTCACACAAAATGGATAAGTGTAGAATTCTTTTAAAAAAATATTTTAAATTATTTTTAAAAATAGGCTGGTTTTCTTTTATTAAGCATTAGCATCACTTTCCAAATAAACTCACTAAATCTAAAATACATGCCAATTAATAATTGAGTAGAACTGTAGCTGAGCCATTTTTTAGTTGCATGGGAATAAGTCACACATGATTTTCTTTGTTTGAGTTATACAATTTCTGTTGTTCCAACGTGATTTTATGATTTAGAACACTTGTAAGACCTTCTCTCTTTCTTTTATATTCACAAAAGAAAATCCACTGATTGCTTTTATTTTAACAATTTTGAAGAAATAGAAACAACAATCTCAAATTATAGCATACATAATAAGTCCCTTACGTAATTTGCATATGCTATTACATGATGTATAAAGCAGCTCCCTAGACCCGTGTTATGTAAGGATGCTTAATTCTTAAGGATTAAAAAGATTTATAGTACAGAATCATAAACAACACATTTTGCTTATCTACTCTTTGTACTCTCTCTTTAAGCTAGCTTTTAATCCATGTAACCCCTGTTATTGTTTGATCTTTAAGGCAATCATATTGGTGAACCCAAGTAATACATTTTAGCTAAATCCAAATATATTAAGTTTAGGCAGCACAGTTAAACTTAACATTAGTTTTACATCATCTGTCCTTTGCAAAACCTTGTAAACTCCTACTGAGTGCATTGTTATAAATATATTTCCGAATATCATGCCTTAACAACATGCTAAATCATTTTATCAACAACGACAGCTAGTTAACATATATGTTATTTCCCAGTTAAGATGTTTATCCACATTTTCTTTTCTACTCCTTTTGTAGAAATTAAGGAAAAATAAAAGATCCTAAAATAAATTTAAAAAAAAACAAAACAAAAAACTGCATAGATATTACTAGACTAAACTCCCTAAGTATGAATAGGCATATGCCATATGACTTTATTTAATTTATCTGGTGCTTTATTTTGACATGTTTACTGTAAGACATTTGTAACAATAGTTTTAATATTGATGGTTAGTAGCTCTTCTTTACTACATATTGAATAAAGAGTAGGCAATCGCTTTGCCATAATGTTGCGTTTAAGGCAAACCATGACCCAAGTATTTCCAGTAAAGAGAAATGTGAACCAGAATCTTTACTGAGCTACATTAAATATATTTCTTAGACATGGCTCTGGGGGAGATGAGTCAGGCTACATCTGTATGCTCTCGTTCTGGTGAACGATCTGCTGTTTAGCCTAAGGCCCCATATGAGTTCATTTTTTATCCAATGTTTTCTCTCTTTTTTCCTTTTTTTATGCTGCTTTGTCACAGGGAGACAATCTGGTTTATTTTTCTATTTATTTATTTATTGCTTTTATTAAGTGACAACATGTGCATTTTTTTTTCTCCCTCTCAACGACAGACGGAGAATATCACTACAAAAAGCTTCAACAACACATTCTATTGAAAAATCATTCCTTCATTATGCTGTTTAAGAATCTTCAAATCTTCTTCTAATAATAGAGTTAATTCGACCTGGGTAAGCACCAGCTGGTAGCAGTGCATCTTCTTATCCTTCCTTTATAAAGGGGATATTTATTTACTATATATATAAAATGAGAAAAAAGACAAATGTCAATGACTTAAAGGTGTACTCTAAGCAAAATACCCACTGTAGATCAGTGAATTATTACAGATCAGTATATTATTACAGCTAAATGTTGTAATCATGTTGACTGGATACTTTGAATAATGAGGAAGTGGTCTCAGGGTGTCATAGAGAGCCCTAAACAGTGTGACATTATAGCTGGTGATGGCAGAGAGACTCTAGGCAAAATAACCACTTGTGTTTATGTAGTGCAGGGGTTATGTGGCCTAAAAGGTCCTTTTACTTACTTCATATGAAGGTGCGTTGGCAAAATGTAGGTCAAAATAGCTGTTTTATTAAGAAATCATAAGGGAATCACATATTGCAAATTGAAGGTCAAGTAAAGATGAATTGGAACAGTTCACCAATTCTATTTTACCAAAAGCTAAATGCAATAAAGGTAAGTAAAGCTTGTTTTGAAAATTAGAACTTGCCTAAAATACTAGAACAATGTTTTTCACTTGACTTTAAATTTTGCACGCTATTTATAGAGCAGGAGATGTTCTACATTAAATACACTGTGACACTTTTTCAGGACGTGTGTGGATAGACTGTGTGAGTTTCAGCCAGGGAAGGTGTGACAAAGTGATTTAACTCCTAAATGGCAAAGAACTGATCAGTGAGACTGCAGGGAAATCGACGTTACACCAAAAACCACTTCATTAAGTTAAAGCTGTTTTGGTGTTTAGAGTGAGCTCTACGATAATCTATATTAATCTCTATATCAGTTCACCTTATCCATTTTTATATGCTTTAACCCCTCATATGTCTTTCTCACTATCACACCAGCCTCTGCTCTTCCGCCCTAGACTATCAGGCCCCCTTTGTATATATGTTCTTTAAAGCTCCATTTTCTCCATCAATAAAACTCCTCCTCATCTCACTCTATAACATCAACTTAAATCAAAGAGTCTGGTTTGCACTCACCATAAGCATCTTTAGAAGTGTTAGACCAATGATTCCCAAACCAGTCCTCAAGGCACCACAACCGACTAGTATTTTGGGATTTTACAGTTGTCTCTAATGTGTTTTTTTTTCTAAAAAACCTTAGACACAACTTGGTAATCCCTAAATATTGGACTGGTAGGGTGCATTGAAGACTGGTTTGAGAACCAAAGTGTTAGACCATTAAAGTGTTTTAAAGATCTATTCAAGGTTATTTACGATTATGACACAACCAGTTGCCTCTACAAATCCAATTTATCAAGGTGCACATTTTTTATTTTTTTTATTGTACAATGTCACTGGAATTGGAATTTTGACTGAATCACTTCTGTATACAAAGAGTTTCTAAAGGATGTTATATAGAACCGATAATGAAATCAAAGATGTTAGAGTGTCGATGAGATAAGTGTTGATAAGGAGGAGACATTGCGGGCGAGACCTGGACAATGGACAGCAACCAGGAGGGAAGGAGACCCTGACCGTATAGTATCCAGCACTCGATACAAAATAAAACAAGGGCATCCATGGTGGATGGCATCCTTAAAAGAGAAAAGATAATATTTTTGATGTATTATCATCAGGGAGAGCAAGTGGAAAGGACTGTTGGATTCAAAAGAGTTTTCACTATTTGAACTTCAAACCTCCTCCTACCTGACAGATGCCTAACAAATTACCTAATTAAACAATATTTTAATTGATTACCATGAAAACTGAAAGCTTTCCAAACTATGTCTTGTACATCATTGATTAATATAGATAATTATTACTGGAGATATTACCAATAGATATTAAGTTCTGGGAGATAATTAATAATTAAACATTTTCTCAATACATGCCAAATAATTAAATTTATTATGAAAATAATATCCTAAATATCCCACAGCCTGCAAACTGTATCCCAGACAAAGTACTGATTCCCACTTTCACACAACTTTAAAGATGATTATAAAGGCTTCTTAAAGTGTCCTGTGCAGCTTGACACACATATCTAATCCACCAGAATGGGTAATATACCTTTAATTACAAAATGAAGAAATTATACAAGAAGTTCTAAATGAAAGTTTTCATTGTCTGGAATTCAATATATTGAATATAATTTGCATTATCCTTGTCAACTCTTAGATAAGTCAGAAATTCAATCCTACCATAAAAGTAAAGTACTTACTATAAATCATTATTATTGTTTACTTTTACATATGAGATTTTTGCTTTTGACGATAATTTTTTTTTCCAGTCTACATCTTAATCTGTCTATACCAGTGACTTGATACCATGGCATGTTCTTACACTCTCCCAGTTAAAGAGACACTGTCGTCGCTATAACTATTTCATCTTATTGAAGTGGTTATAGTGCCTGGAGCCCATTCAGTATTAAAGGGACACTATAGTCACCAGAACAACTACAGCATCATGTAGCGTAAAAGCCTGCAGGCTTTTTAATGTAAACAATGTCTTTTAAGAGAAAAACTGTTTAGATTACTGCCTAGGAACACCTCTAGTGGCATTCACTCAGACGGTCACTATAGGTGCTTCTTTTCTGCTAGGAGACACTGAACATTAATCATAGATATGCATTATTCAATGCCTCTCTATGAGGAGATGTTGATTTGTGCAGAATGGTGTTTTGCCGCATACACAATAGCCTCTAAATGTTTTTCTATGGGGAAGCACTGGATTGGCTAAGGTCATCAATTTCGATTATCTCAGACAATGGGGGGGAACAAGCTGTGGCAGACCCGCACAGCGCTGCAACTAAGGTGAATTATTTAATGTTTTAATGGGGTTAAGGGAGGTCCAGCCACCTAAACTGTGCCTTTAACATTGTAGTGTCAGAAATACACTTTTGTATTCCTGACACTGTAGTGTTCCTTTAACACTTAAAAACTCTAAATGAGGGCCCCAGACCACCCAAGCCCCAACTCCACTGGAGGTTTGGCTTAGGCTGAAGTTAAACACTTCCTTCTAGCTATACCAATTCACACCAACAATGAACGCTGTGATAGGCTGAAAGAAGTCAGCTCACACTCTCAGCCAATCACAGCCACCCTTTTCTGTTTAGGCTAATGCTTCCTCCTTAGCAAAATCAGCACATAGGAGATGGGTTGCTGGGGACTCTCGTTTAAAACATTAAAAACTGTTTAACACTGAATGGAAATACAGTGCCAAGGACCTTCAGACACTATAACCACTTCAATTAGAGTAAACAGTTACAGTGCCTAATCTAATGATTCTTTAGGAGTAACAGGAGTTTCCTGTATTTCTCTTTTTGTATTTGTATTATATTGTATATGTTCATGAGTAGTTTGTGGTATCGTGTATGATACCTATGAATGTGGGCTGTGTTTGGCGGCTGCTTGTGGAATTCTGTGTGTGGATGGATATGTCACAGTGTGTATGTGTGGATCAGTTTGGGGTATTGCATGTGAGAGGCTGCATGTGGGGTTGTGTGCATGTATGTGGGTTGTTAGTGGTGTTGAGTTTGTGGGAATTGTGTGTATGTTTGTGTGTGGGCTGTTTGTATTATTTGTATGGGGGGGCTATTCTGCATCTCTGTGTATATCTAGCAGTGTTGGTGGCTTCCCTGGGTTCCAGTGGGACCAGGCTGGTCAGGTACAGCTCAAGGACAGGAGCTTCAACAGCAGCTGCTGGGCTGCTCTACTACAGTGTGGATTCCCATTCACAAGTGCTGGGAGGATGATCTGAAATCACTTCCTCTATGTGCTGCAATGCATAAATTGAGGATTGTCCTTCACCACCTTTTCGTATTAGCAGATATCTGAAGCCTGTTTGGCTCTAGCATCCTTAAGTGCCGTGCAAAGAAACCTTGAGTGTCATGCATGGCACACGTGCTATATGTTGCCTACCCCCTGTTCTAGATTATAATGTAGTTAGTATTTATGTCAGTTTGCTATTATAAGTAACAGTGAGTTCTGTATAATGCTTAATTAAAATAGAAAGAAAAAAGAAAAGAAAAGAAAAGCCACAACACTAGCAATTCATATGATAAACATATATATGAAAAACATAACAAGGTCAAATACAATGCAATGAAAAAAAAACATGTGTATTATAGTATTTTGTGATTTTATTTTAATAAACCTCATCTCTGAAACCTTGAACTTCAAAGTCTGTTCTTTATTATTAATACTGGGGATTACTGGAAATATTAAAGCTTATAAATAAACAATATAAATATCATTAGGCTCATACTATCACCATCTCTGTACTGTAATATTTTATTATATCATCTCCTTCTCATTGTATAAGTACATATTTTATAACTGCCATGATAATAGGAAAAAGTAGTGACCCTTTGATGTGCGTTGTGCTCTATATAACAGAGAATGTAAGGCTTTTTATAGACAGACAAACATGGAAGTATAGATAGTTTGACGGATGGACAGAAGGAAGGAAAGATAGATAGATAGACAGACAGACAGACAGACAGACAGACAGATAGATAGATAGATAGATAGATAGATAGATAGTTGGACGGAAAGAAGGATGAATAGTTGGCTTACTTGATATACGTAGGATGGATAGATATAGGTTGGATGGATGTATATAGGTTGGATGGATGGATATTGGTTGGATGGATGTATATAGGTTGGATGGATAGATATACGTTGGATGGATAGATATACGTTGGGTGGATGGATATAGGTTGGATGAATGTATATAGGTTGGATAGATAGATATAGGTTGGATGGATGTATATTGGTTGGATGGATGTATATAGGTTGGATGGATAGATATAGGTTGGATGGATATAGGTTGGATGGGTGGATGTATATACGTTGGATGGATGTATATAGGTTGGATGGATGGATATAGTTTGGATGTATATAGTTTGGACGTATGTTTATAGGTTGGATGGATATAGGTTGGATGGATGGATGTATATAAGTTGGATGGATAGATATAGGTTGGATGAATATAGGTTGGATGGGTGGATGTATATAAGTTGGATAGATAGATATAGGTTGGATTGATAGATATAGGTTGGATGAATATAGGTTGGATGGATGGATATAGGTTGGATGGATGGATATAGGTTGGATGAATGGATGTATATAAGTTGGATGGATAGATATAGGTTGGATGTATATAAGTTGGATGGATAGATATAGGTTGGATTGATAGATATAGGTTGGATGGATATAGGTAGGATGGATGGATATAGGTTGGATGGATGGATATAGGTTGGATAGATATAGGTTGGATGGATGGATATAGGTTGGATGGATGGATATAGGTTGGATAGATATAGGTTGGATGGATGGATGCATATAAGTTGGATGAATAGATATAGGTTTGGATGGATATAGGTTGGATGGGTAGATATAGGTTGGATGGATATAGGTTGGATGGATAGATGTAGGTTGGATGGATATAGGTTGGATGGATAGATATAGGTTTGGATGGATATAGGTTGGATGGATAGATATAGGTTGTATGGATATAGGTTGGATGGATAGATATAGGTTGGATGGATATAGTTTGGATGGATAGATATAGGTTGGATGGATATAGGTAGGATGGATGGATATAGTTTGGATGGATAGATATAGGTTGGATGGATATAGGTTGGATTGATAGATATAGGTTGGATGGATATAGGTTGGATGGATAGATATAGGTTGGATGGATATAGGTTGGATGGATAGATATAGGTTGTATGGATATAGGTTGGATTGATAGATATAGGTTGTATGGATATAGGTTGGATGGATAGATATAGGTTGGATGGATATAGTTTGGATGGATAGATATAGGTTGGATGGATATAGGTAGGATGGATAGATATAGGTTGGATGGATATAGGTTGGATGGATAGATATAGGTTGTATGGATATAGGTTGGATTGATAGATATAGGTTGTATGGATATAGGTTGGATGGATAGATATAGGTTGGATGGATATAGTTTGGATGGATAGATATAGGTTGGATGGATATAGGTAGGATGGATGGATATAGTTTGGATGGATAGATATAGGTTGGATGGATATAGGTTGGATTGATAGATATAGGTTGGATGGATATAGGTAGGATGGATGGATATAGGTTGGATGGATGGATATAGGTTGGATAGATATAGGTTGGATGGATGGATATAGGTTGGATGGATGGATATAGGTTGGATAGATATAGGTTGGATGGATGGATGCATATAAGTTGGATGAATAGATATAGGTTTGGATGGATATAGGTTGGATGGGTAGATATAGGTTGGATGGATATAGGTTGGATGGATAGATGTAGGTTGGATGGATATAGGTTGGATGGATAGATATAGGTTTGGATGGATATATGTTGGATGGATAGATATAGGTTGTATGGATATAGGTTGGATGGATATAGTTTGGATGGATAGATATAGGTTGGATGGATATAGGTAGGATGGATGGATATAGTTTGGATGGATAGATATAGGTTGGATGGATATAGGTTGGATGGATAGATATAGGTTGTATGGATATAGGTTGGATGGATAGATATAGGTTGTATGGATATAGGTTGGATGGATGGATATAGGTTGGATGGATATAGGTTGGATGGATAGATATAGGTTGGATGGATATAGGTTGGATTGATAGATATAGGTTGGATGGATATAGTTTGGATGGATAGATATAGGTTGGATGGATATAGGTAGGATGGATGGATATAGTTTGGATGGATAGATATAGGTTGGATGGATATAGGTTGGATTGATAGATATAGGTTGGATGGATATAGGTTGGATGGATAGATATAGGTTGGATGGATATAGGTTGGATTGATAGATATAGGTTGGATGGATATAGGTTGGATGGATAGATATAGGTTGGATGGATATAGGTTGGATGGATAGATATAGGTTGTATGGATATAGGTTGGATTGATAGATATAGGTTGGATGGATATAGGTTGGATGGATAGATGTAGGTTGGATGGATATAGGTTGGATTGATAGATATAGGTTGGATGGATATAGGTTGGATTGATAGATATAGGTTGGATGGATATAGTTTGGATGTATGCATATAGGTTGCCGTATGCAGTAGCAGATGAAGTAGAGATTAAAGCAGAACCAAGTCCACATTTAGAACAAACAAAAAGTACTTTTTACATTTGAAAACAAACTTCCTTTTTCTATAGCCAATTATATTTAATAATATCAATGTGTGTCTTCGCAGTTCTAAAACAAACTTACCTTGTCCGCAACTGTCATCAAGTTTGCCATTACCACTAGTTAACACAGATGAAAGAAAATTACTATATAGCAATGAAGGTGCCAGATGCGGTGGATTCCTCTCTTAATATTCTAAATTCAATCAAAAGAAAGAAAGAAAGAAAGATAATAAAAAGAAGAAAAACGCCACCAGTCTGATGTCTGATACATTCTACATTTTTTTTGTAAAGTAACATCAGTGCATATGGCAATAGTAATGGCATTCTGTCTAATTTGGTTTTATCTTAGGTAAGTTATCCAAGGCATAGTTTTTCATTACATTTGGAACACCTTCCTCTCAGTATGGTATCTAATAAATCCCATTGTAGCACTGTGTCAATTAAACAAGTACAATTAGAGTGTGATCACATAACCTTATTAACTCGATATTAAATCTAAACAGCAAGGCTATCACTGTGAAAATACATGACCTTACCTACTGATTAAAGCAAGATTAGAAAGATATTGATCAGCTATTCCAGCACATTAGTCATCTTTAGACTCACACCAGCGCTCACTTTTCCCATACAAATTCAATTATGCAATTTATATCAATAAACAACACAAAGTAACCGGGGACAAACTTTAAAAAAAAAATAATTCAGATATAAATCCCAGGGATTTAGTACCCACCGGGCCATAAATTGACCAAAGCAAAGCAGCTAGTATTCTTTGAAAAGGTATCATTTTTAGATACATTCTATTGGTCCATATTGTGATTGCTCCTTTTGTACCACTTTGCTCCAGAACAGCATCTATTTGGCCTTGATAACTAGAGTTCAATGTGTCAGATCAGGGGTGACCTAAAGGTAGACCACCCCTGCTCTTACAGAAACTGAAGCTTTCTTCATGCAACCCTAGCACTCAGGCTACCAGAGGATTGTGGGAGTTGTTGGACAAATGCTGGGGCTCTGCCTTTTCAATACTCGAGCATTAGATACATTTAGCATTGAGCTCACAGTTCACAGTATGCATGGCAAGAACTTAGATTAGTTGGAGATTAAACAGGTTTATTTGCTAGATAATCCTTCTGAAATTAAAGATTAAAGCTCAATTAGGTATCACAAGATGTAATAAATTAGCCACATATAAATAAATCTGGAAGCTGACTTGATATAATATATCAGTATATCATAAAAAGACATAGTTTAATTTTCCAGTAGTTATACATTATAAATGTGTGAATTATACAAACATGCATTTAAACAGGGACAGTTACACAAACATTTAAACATGAACAGCAGTCAGCACATAGAGTCATGTAAATTACCTGTCCCTAAACTTGAAAAGCACGTGTTACATCCTACCATGACTTGTCACATTGTCCTAATGTGTCATTCTCAGTTGAAATCTCTCCTTGGTACATTGAGTTGAAGGCAAGACCAAGATTGCAATGCAACACCATCCAGGGCTGTAAATTCTCTTGATCCATTATAACACACCCAGAACCACTGCTATTCAGGAGCAGCACAAAGGAAGGATTTCAACAAACAGGAAGATTTCAAGAAACAAAGTGAGAGAAACCCCCCTGGAGAGATGAGAAACAGCCAGTCCATAGCTTTGTGCTGTGTTGGTCTCAGTAGGAAGTACAGTGTAGTTTAGGTGCACTGAAGCTGGGAGTGGATGGGAGGGTGCACTATATCCATTAGAAGCATTGCCTGTCAGCTAAAGAACTAACAGTATGCTATATCTATCTACCCTGCCATAGTCCTGCCTCCAAAGCCCTGAGTCAAATGACTCTATATGTGTCTTACTCCTCTGTGACTGCCACTCTGGACAGAACTGCTGAGATTTACTGCAACTGGATTAGGGTTTATGAGTTCTTAGTTTTTATGGCTACATTCTATGGAAACACGCTCTCTCTCTCTCTCCTTTCTCCCACCCAAGAACAAACACAGACAAACACACCTAAGAACAAACATACACAAACCCACCCAAGAACAAACACACACAAGCCCACCCAACTACCCCTTCCTCACTATATAACAAAACCTATCACCCTATAAAAATCCTGATCAGTACAGATCACCAGACAGATCAAGGATTATTCTTATCCCCTTGACCTTGAGTTTCAGGATTTCCCTTTAAAAGCTACACAATATATTAGTTTATATTTAACCCCAAGAGGTTCTGCATCACCTCACTAAAATGTTATCCCTAATGTGGAGAAACAGATCTAAATCCTGATTTAACATATAGACTCTGAGATATGACCTATCTGCATGACAACCATCAATTATTCTGGGACACTCCTAATTTTAACTAAGGATTCTGCAGATATGTGTGTTGATTATTCTTTAGTGGGATGAGTTCTGCAGGATCTGACTTTTCATTGTTTTATTTAACCCCAATTTCCCTATAAGTCCTCTATACTTTACTGAGCAGAGTACCTGTTTCATGATCCTGATCTATAAAACTCCCAAAGACAATCTGCAAGAATTATTTATTTAAATTCTTAATTATTCTAAACAAAAACCTTATTAATGTGCTGTTACTATTATTTCCTTTGATTCCATTCTGACGTTTCTAATATTAAAGAGGTTCTGCAGTAGCTGTGTTTGATCCTGTTTCACAGCACGGGGATATTACACAGATTTAGCTGAGAAGGCAGTGTGCATTACAGAGCCTACAACACAAATATCTGCTTTAACACAATATTCCCAATCCTCTGAGACAGCTGCCCATAATCCTTCACATTCTATTCCCATATAGTCACACTGTATCTCTTAATGAACATTCTAATCTTTCATTTTAAAATAATCTGCCCAGCATCCCAGCCTCACATACACAGGGACTCCCAACCCCTAGCATTGCCATCTAACCACTGCAATGATTTCTTCCACTAACTGTATCTTTAAATTCATTTAAATAAAAACATGTTTCATTGTTACCTATGTGTAAATGTAATGAAAAGCCATGATCTGCAGCCAGTAAAGGGGTTCTAAAAGATTATTTCTACACTAAGATCAGGATCAATACCCAGGAGTCCAAGATACATCAAAGTCCTGAGTTTGTTTGTTTTCCCCTGAATTTTCACTAGTCATTTTCCCTAAATGTTTGCTTGTCTTGTTCCTGAATCTCTCCTTGACGTAGTTGCTGTGATTACTGGTCACTAATCCTCTTATGCTGCTAAAGAGGTAGAAAAAAAGGGTTCTGAAGAAAAGCACCCCTTCTCCCCCTCCCTGCCATTCTCTCTCTCTCTTTATCTCTCTCTCTCTCTCTCTTTCTCCCTCTCTTTATCCCTCCCTCTCTCCCTTTCTTTCTCTCTCTCTCTGTTTCTCTCTCCCTTTCGCTCCCTCTCTTTTCCCTGTTTTTTCTCCTCCTGGGGACTGGAGCCACGTCCATTGCATTCAATCACTCTTAGGATTAACTCAGCGTGGAGGCTGAGCTGGGGGATGTGCTAGGTGCAGCCTTGCAATGCTGCCTGCTGAGATTTGATCTGACTTCCCCATTCCAGCCACTTGATCGCTCTCACTGCAGAGAGCCTGGGCTCAGCTTGCCTAATGCAGAGTAAAATCCCTGCTCACCGCCTCCCAGGGCTGCTGCCTCCATGCCCAGCCAGGGCTTGGGATGTCATGAGTCCCCAGACCTCTGTCTGTCCCCAAA
Organism: Pelobates fuscus; assembly: GCF_036172605.1. Classification (NCBI taxonomy): domain Eukaryota; kingdom Metazoa; phylum Chordata; class Amphibia; order Anura; family Pelobatidae; genus Pelobates; species Pelobates fuscus. The sequence continues at coordinate 6,480,390 of NC_086329.1, forward strand.
GGCTCCTGGAGCCCTGCTGGAGACACTGAGTGGCCCTCCTGTGTCATGATCTACAGCATGCTCTTGTTGTTCCATCCAGGCAGGGGGAGGTGGTTGTCTGAGCTGCACAGACGCCCATCAGAGGGGGATTTTCTTAATTTCTTCCTTTCCTCGACAAGTGGATGAGCGAGAGCCTGGCAGAGGAGAGGCTGGAGATGCTGTGAGTTGGAGTCACTGAGCCCAGCATTGCCCTGTAGTCACACAGCAGCCTGGCAGGGGGACTGGAAAGGCGCATCCCTGCCCTGACCTTCAGCACTTTCCTTCAGCACCTTGGACAGCGGCTGAACTGGTTACTGTATCACCCGCTCATTGGAACATTCTAATCCCAGCTACACCCTGGATTGGGAGAATATCAGGTCCTCCTGAATGGATGCTAGCCTAGTGGGTGCTGTTCTGGGCAAGGTGCCTGGCTTCTTCTCAAGGCTGACTGCTTGGGAATAAGGGTTTAAGGATTCGCCTGGTACACGAACATTGCAAGGTCAAACCCTGATCTATATATATATATATTGCATTGGATATTTACAGAATCACAGCAGCTGTTTGGGAAAGTGAATTGCCTCTCTTGGATTAAATCCCTAAAGGGTGCCCCATGAACACCTTTCAAACTGTTGTTTGTTGGGGATTTCTGTGCACCGTGATGCCCCACACAGCCCAGCTTGCTGGGTGTTACCAGGGTGCCAGCTAAATGTGGGGTGATCAAAGATGCTGTGCCCTACAGATGGTACCCCTTGCATTTTTCTCTGCGTTGGAGAGGATTTTACCAAACCATTCCCATTGCAGCTTCCTTGCTAACCCACTGGCTGACAGCCCCTCTCACTTCCAATGATGAAATCTACTGGGATTACATTACAATCTGCTCCTTTGGTGAAACAAAACAGAGTAGCATTGTAGAATGCCAGTGCTGGGTTATGGCAAAGGGCATAGAAGTTACCAGATACCAAATTGCAAGACTGTAAGATCTACCAGGAGATATCTAGTGATAATTATATCTGCAGGTAAAAAGTACATCTGCAATCACCTTTACTCTGGAGGACCCAGGTAAACATGAACCTTAATCTTTCCTTAGTATGTCTCTGTGATGTGTTTTTCTGTGTCTCTGTGGCTGCATTGCAGGCTGTTTTACTTATTAATGCTTTTTCGCATTTGTATGGCAGAAGCTTGAATACCCAAGGGCAAGTGATGTATATGATGTACTGGAGGAATAATTTCTATTAAATGGGAATTAAATCTATACCTGAGCACTTAATCTGTGCATGGAATATGGGGATAGGCTTGCAAAGCATAGCTGGAGAGACAGCTATCTGCAGTGTGCACCAAAAATCTGTCAGTGACAAAGGAAATTTCAGGTTAATTCTGAATGATTTCAAGTGAGAATAACATAGTGTTGCAGTAAAAAGCAGACATACAACTGTACAGATTAGCTAGAACCCAGCAGTCATCTAAAACATAATCTACTGCATCTTTCCAGTTTGAGATCATCCCTGTATTATATGTAATAAGCTCTTGCTATTTAGAATTGTGTTCATGTGTAAAAAAATATATATATAGATCAGTTATTCCCACTTCTAGCAGTAAATGAATGTGGGATCACTCTAGTTATGTAACCTAGGCAGATGGTTTAGAGACTAGGGGGGGGGGGGGGGGTTCTTGGGGGAGGCGCATTATTTTAAGCAAATATAACAAAAAATAAGGCCTGGATTTTAAAATTAGCTTGTTTATTACTTGTATCTTTTTGCACACTTTAAAATGTATGCTGGGAAGATTGAGAAATAATGCACAACCATGCAATAAAGGTTACGTTTAATAATACTCTGTTTTTGGCAACATAGTTTGAGTGTACGAGATAATGCACTTACAGTACAAACCATACTCATAAATGTTTCATTTTTATGGAGTAGAAGAGGTTAATAATTCAGATGCATTATGCTTTATTTGTCTGGGTGTTTTTATAGCCTAGAACACTGGCAGTCATAAATTTAATAAGACATGCTTTACATATTGGCCTTGTACTAATTGAGATTTGCATTTTTTTCTTTTAAAGAAGGGGAGAAAGGGTGATTAGAAAAGGGATCACACTCTTTTTTTTTTTAAGCAGATTTTGGAAAATATGAACCAGTTTTCACATATTTCCATATGATGGCATTTGCTGCCCAGTGGATACAGGAATGAAGCAAGTGGCTGTTTGCACTATCTCTCACAGGTTGGGGGTGCCAGTGGGCCACTTATAAGCATATCCTCTACCTGGTAGACATAACCCCTGCTTTGCCAGATTCTCACTTTCTTAAAGGATCTTGATCCAGTAACGGTATGAATATGGAGGGGAAGCCTGCCATATTCAGCATTTGAAATGTGGAATTAACACCTGCCATGCCAGGCAGGGGATAAAAGATACAATTTTGGCACTAAAGGATAAAAATAGTTTTGTTTTTTACCTTCTAATACCCATGTGGGTTGATTTACTTAAAGGTTCTTGATTTGTGATTACTTTGTTGTGTAGTTATGAAATGCTCTGTTAAAGGGATGCAAAGATTAAAAAGATTAACGTGAAGATCCAAGTCATTCATTTTACCAGACGCCCCTTCTTAAGATCAATCACAAGTAGCTTTAAATTCCAAAGTAGCTTTAAGATCATGGGTGTCAAATCATGCATTGTAATTTGACCCAGAGCTGAAGAGACAGTGATGCGCCCAACACTTTCCAGAGGAATACATTGTGTGTTTCCATAAACACTTGTGATCCTTTTCAAAATGATCTCAAGATATTTGGCTAGAAATGATTGTAAATGTCTCCTTGCAAAGCACCTCACTAATTATGAAATCCCCCTGTCTTAATTATTCCTGCATTTAAAATGTTGCATTGAATAAATACGTTCTTAACAATAACGAGCTCTATAATTTCCGTGGATTCAGATACGATTGTCAATCAGATCTTGTTGTCCAAGGGTGGCAAAAAAGCAGATAGCTTGATGTTGGAGAATTACAACTCAGGTGATCCTTCCACAGAACATCCAGTTAGGAGCATCTGCATTTTAGCTACCCTTGTTTTATAGATTGGTCAGTTTGGTTAGAGGGATATGGATAGATAACTATGAAACTCTCTGGAAAGATTGTCTTATCTATCTGAGATAATCTGGGAGGACTACTGCCCATTTCTGTCCCATAAGCAAATTGTTTCTCTCTCTCTTCCTCTCTGATGCCAATTAAATAGTCTTGTTGTTATTTCGAGCCCAAGGCTGCTGATTCCCAGTCATACACACCCCCTCCCAATTTTTTTTCCTCCCTATTCCATGTGATTCGTAAGAAGAACCCACGCCATTTTTGTGGTGCCCTCTACAACCATTAAACAACACAGATTTACATTAAATCAGAGCAGGGTGACATATTTATGCATCACCCCTCCTTCCTTGGGAAGGATTCTTGTACATGTCAGTTATTCAGATTGCAGACTTCACATGCAACTGCGGAAGAGAGAGCGAGGGGGGAACTGGAGGGTGGGGAGAGAGTCAGAGGAGGGAAGGTAGAACAGATAGAGACAGAGAGTGGTAGAGCAAGGTATACACCAGTACACAGAAACAGTGACACAATAATGTAGCAAGGTCTATATATATATATACATACTAGTACACAGAAACAGTGACACAATAATGTAGCAAGGTATATATATACATACTAGTACACAGAAACAGTGACACAATAATGTAGCAAGGTCTATATATATACATACTAGTACACAGAAACAGTGACACAATAATGTAGCAAGGTATATATATATATATATATATATATAAATATACATACTAGAACACAGAAACAGTGACACAATAATGTAGCAAGGTATATATATACATACTAGTACACAGAAACAGTGACACAGTAATGTAGCAAGGTATATATATACATACTAGAACACAGAAACAGTGACACAATAATGTAGCAAGGTCTATATATATACATACTAGAACACAGAAACAGTGACACAATAATGTAGCAAGGTATATATACATACTAGTACACAGAAACAGTGACACAATAATGTAGCAAGGTATATATATATATATATATATATATATATATACATACTAGTACACAGAAACAGTGACAATAATGTAGCAAGGTATATATATATATATATATATATATATATATATATATATATATATATATATATATATATATATATATATACATACTAGTACACAGAAACAGTGACACAGTAATGTAGCAAGGTATATATATACATACTAGTACACAGAAACAGTGACACAATAATGTAGCAAGGTCTATATATATACATACTAGTACACAGAAACAGTGACACAATAATGTAGCAAGGTATATATATAGATACATACTAGTACACAGAAACAGTGACACAGTAATGTAGCAAGGTATATATATATATATATACATACTAGTACACAGAAACAGTGACACAATAATGTAGCAAGGTATATATATATATATATATACATACTAGTACACAGAAACAGTGACACAATAATGTAGCAAGGTATATATATATATATATATATATATATACATACTAGTACACAGAAACAGTGACACAGTAATGTAGCAAGGTATATATATACATACTAGTACACAGAAACAGTGACACAATAATGTAGCAAGGTATATATATATATATATATATACATACTAGTACACAGAAACAGTGACACAATAATGTAGCAAGGTATATATATATATATATATACATACTAGTACACAGAAACAGTGACAATAATGTAGCAAGGTATATATATATATATATATACATACTAGTACACAGAAACAGTGACACAGTAATGTAGCAAGGTATATATATACATACTAGTACACAGAAACAGTGACACAATAATGTAGCAAGGTCTATATATATACATACTAGTACACAGAAACAGTGACACAATAATGTAGCAAGGTATATATATATATATATATATACATACTAGTACACAGAAACAGTGACACAGTAATGTAGCAAGGTATATATATATATATACATACTAGTACACAGAAACAGTGACACAATAATGTAGCAAGGTATATATATATATATATATATATATATATACATACTAGTACACAGAAACAGTGACACAATAATGTAGCAAGGTATATATATATATATATATATATATACATACTAGTACACAGAAACAGTGACAGAATAATGTAGCAAGGTATATATATATATATATATATATATATATATATATATTACATACTAGTACACAGAAACAGTGACACAGTAATGTAGCAAGGTATATATATACATACTAGTACACAGAAACAGTGACACAATAATGTAGCAAGGTCTATATATATACATACTAGTACACAGAAACAGTGACACAATAATGTAGCAAGGTATATATATATATATATATATACATACTAGTACACAGAAACAGTGACAATAATGTAGCAAGGTATATATATATATATATATACATACTAGTACACAGAAACAGTGACACAGTAATGTAGCAAGGTATATATATACATACTAGTACACAGAAACAGTGACACAATAATGTAGCAAGGTCTATATATATACATACTAGTACACAGAAACAGTGACACAATAATGTAGCAAGGTATATATATATATATATATATATACATACTAGTACACAGAAACAGTGACAATAATGTAGCAAGGTATATATATATATATATATATACATACTAGTACACAGAAACAGTGACACAGTAATGTAGCAAGGTATATATATACATACTAGTACACAGAAACAGTGACACAATAATGCAGCAAGGTATATATATATATATATATATATATATATACATACTAGTACACAGAAACAGTGACACAGTAATGTAGCAAGGTATATATATACATACTAGTACACAGAAACAGTGACACAATAATGTAGCAAGGTATATATATATATATATATATATACATACTAGTACACAGAAACAGTGACACAGTAATGTAGCAAGGTATATATATATACATACTAGTACACAGAAACAGTAACACAATAATGTAGCAAGGTATATATATATATACATACTAGTACACAGAAACAGTGACACAGTAATGTAGCAAGGTATATATATATATATATATATATTTATATATATATATACATACTAGTACACAGAAACAGTGACACAATAATGTAGCAAGGTATATATATATATATATATATACATACTAGTACACAGAAACAGTGACACAGTAATGTAGCAAGGTATATATATACATACTAGTACACAGAAACAGTGACACAGTAATGTAGCAAGGTATATATATATATATATATATATATATATATATATATATATATATACATACTAGTACACAGAAACAGTGACACAATAATGTAGCAAGGTATATATACATACTAGTACACAGAAACAGTGACACAATAATGTAGCAATGTATATATATATATATATATATATATATATATATATATATACATACTAGTACACAGAAACAGTGACACAGTAATGTAGCAAGGTATATATATATACATACTAGTACACAGAAAAAGTGACACAATAATGTAGCAAGGTATATATATATATATATATATATATACATACTAGTACACAGAAACAGTGACACAGTAATGTAGCAAGGTATATATATACATACTAGTACACAGAAACAGTGAAACAGTAATGTAGCAAGGTATATATATACATACTAGTACACAGAAACAGTAACACAATAATGCTGCAAGGTATATATATATATATATATATAGATACTAGTACACAGAAACAGTGACACAGTAATGTAGCAAGGTCTATATATATACATACTAGTACACAGAAACAGTGACACAGTAATGTAGCAAGGTATATATATATATACATACTAGTACACAGAAACAGTGACACAGTAATGTAGCAAGGTATATATATACATACTAGTAAAAAGAAACAGTGACACAATAATGTAGCAAGGTATATATATATATATATATATATATATATATATATATATATACATACTAGTACACAGAAACAGTGACACAATAATGTAGCAAGGTATATATATACATACTAGTACACAGAAACAGTAACACAATAATGCAGCAATGTATATATATATATATACATACTAGTACACAGAAACAGTGACACAGTAATGTAGAAAGGTATATATATACATACTAGTACACAGAAACAGTGACACAGTAATGTAGCAAGGTATATATATATATATATACATACTAGTACACAGAAACAGTGACACAGTAATGTAGCCAGGTATATATATATATATATACATACTAGTACACAGAAACAGTGACACAATAATGTAGCAAGGTATATATATATATATATATATATATATATATATATATACATACTAGTACACAGAAACAGTGACACAGTAATGTAGCAAGGTATATATACATACTAGTACACAGAAACAGTGACACAATAATGTAGCAAGGTATATATATACATACTAGTACACAGAAACAGTGACACAGTAATGTAGCAAGGTATATATATATACATACTAGTACACAGAAACAGTGACACAGTAATGTAGCAAGGTATATATATACATACTAGTACACAGAAACAGTAACACAATAATGTAGCAAGGTATATATATATATATATATATATATATATACATACTAGTACACAGAAACAGTGACACAGTAATGTAGCAAGGTATATATATATATATATATATATATATATATATACATACTAGTACACAGAAACAGTGACACAGTAATGTAGCAAGGTATATATATACATACTAGTACACAGAAACAGTGACACAGTAATGTAGCAAGGTATATATATATATATATATATATATATATATATATATATATATATATATATATATATACATACTAGTACACAGAAACAGTGACACAGTAATGTAGCAAGGTATATATATATATATATATATATATATATATATACATACTAGTACACAGAAACAGTGACACAATAATGTAGCAAGGTATATATATATATATATATATATATATATATATATATATATATATATACATACTAGTACACAGAAACAGTGACACAGTAATGTAGCAAGGTATATATATACATACTAGTACACAGAAACAGTGACACAATAATGTAGCAAGGTATATATATATATATATATATATACATACTAGTACACAGAAACAGTGACACAGTAATGTAGCAAGGTATATATATATACATACTAGTACACAGAAACAGTAACACAATAATGTAGCAAGGTATATATATATATACATACTAGTACACAGAAACAGTGACACAGTAATGTAGCAAGGTATATATATATATATATATATATATTTATATATATATATACATACTAGTACACAGAAACAGTGACACAATAATGTAGCAAGGTATATATATATATATATATATACATACTAGTACACAGAAACAGTGACACAGTAATGTAGCAAGGTATATATATACATACTAGTACACAGAAACAGTGACACAGTAATGTAGCAAGGTATATATATATATATATATATATATATATATATATATATATATATATATATATATACATACTAGTACACAGAAACAGTGACACAATAATGTAGCAAGGTATATATACATACTAGTACACAGAAACAGTGACACAATAATGTAGCAATGTATATATATATATATATATATATATATATATATATACATACTAGTACACAGAAACAGTGACACAGTAATGTAGCAAGGTATATATATATACATACTAGTACACAGAAAAAGTGACACAATAATGTAGCAAGGTATATATATATATATATATATATATATACATACTAGTACACAGAAACAGTGACACAGTAATGTAGCAAGGTATATATATACATACTAGTACACAGAAACAGTGAAACAGTAATGTAGCAAGGTATATATATACATACTAGTACACAGAAACAGTAACACAATAATGCTGCAAGGTATATATATATATATATATATAGATACTAGTACACAGAAACAGTGACACAGTAATGTAGCAAGGTCTATATATATACATACTAGTACACAGAAACAGTGACACAGTAATGTAGCAAGGTATATATATATATACATACTAGTACACAGAAACAGTGACACAGTAATGTAGCAAGGTATATATATACATACTAGTAAAAAGAAACAGTGACACAATAATGTAGCAAGGTATATATATATATATATATATATATATATATATATATACATACTAGTACACAGAAACAGTGACACAATAATGTAGCAAGGTATATATATACATACTAGTACACAGAAACAGTAACACAATAATGCAGCAATGTATATATATATATATACATACTAGTACACAGAAACAGTGACACAGTAATGTAGAAAGGTATATATATACATACTAGTACACAGAAACAGTGACACAGTAATGTAGCAAGGTATATATATATATATACATACTAGTACACAGAAACAGTGACACAGTAATGTAGCCAGGTATATATATATATATATACATACTAGTACACAGAAACAGTGACACAATAATGTAGCAAGGTATATATATATATATATATATATATATATATATATACATACTAGTACACAGAAACAGTGACACAGTAATGTAGCAAGGTATATATACATACTAGTACACAGAAACAGTGACACAATAATGTAGCAAGGTATATATATACATACTAGTACACAGAAACAGTGACACAGTAATGTAGCAAGGTATATATATATACATACTAGTACACAGAAACAGTGACACAGTAATGTAGCAAGGTATATATATACATACTAGTACACAGAAACAGTAACACAATAATGTAGCAAGGTATATATATATATATATATATATATATATATATATATACATACTAGTACACAGAAACAGTGACACAGTAATGTAGCAAGGTATATATATATATATATATATATATATATATATACATACTAGTACACAGAAACAGTGACACAGTAATGTAGCAAGGTATATATATACATACTAGTACACAGAAACAGTGACACAGTAATGTAGCAAGGTATATATATATATATATATATATATATATATATATATATATATATATATATATATATATATATACATACTAGTACACAGAAACAGTGACACAGTAATGTAGCAAGGTATATATATATATATATATATATATATATACATACTAGTACACAGAAACAGTGACACAATAATGTAGCAAGGTATATATATATATATATATATATATATATATATATATATATATACATACTAGTACACAGAAACAGTGACACAGTAATGTAGCAAGGTATATATATACATACTAGTACACAGAAACAGTGACACAATAATGTAGCAATGTATATATATACATACTAGTACACAGAAACAGTAACACAATAATGTAGCAATGTATATATATATACATGCTAGTACACAGAAACAGTGACACAATAATGTAGCAAGGTATATATATATAGATACTAGTTTACAGAAACAGTGACACAATAATGTAGCAAGGTATATATATATATAAATACTAGTACACAGAAACAGTGACACAATAATGTAGCAATGTATATATATACATACTAGTACACAGAAACAGTGACACAGTAATGTAGCAAGGTATATATATATATATATATACATACTAGTACACAGAAACAGTGACACAATAATGTAGCAAGGTATATATATACATACTAGTACACAGAAACAGTGACACAATAATGTAGCAATGTATATATATATATATATATATATACATACTAGTACACAGAAACAGTGACACAATAATGTAGCAATGTATATATATACATACTAGTACACAGAAACAGTAACACAATAATGTAGCAATGTATATATATACATGCTAGTACACAGAAACAGTGACACAATAATGTAGCAAGGTATATATATATAGATACTAGTTTACAGAAACAGTGACACAATAATGTAGCAAGGTATATATATAAATACTAGTACACAGAAACAGTGACACAATAATGTAGCAATGTATATATATACATACTAGTACACAGAAACAGTGACACAGTAATGTAGCAAGGTATATATATATATATATATATATATACATACTAGTACACAGAAACAGTGACACAATAATGTAGCAAGGTCTATATATATACATACTAGTACACAGAAACAGTGACACAATAATGTAGCAAGGTATATATATATATATATATATAAATATACATACTAGAACACAGAAACAGTGACACAATAATGTAGCAAGGTATATATATACATACTAGTACACAGAAACAGTGACACAGTAATGTAGCAAGGTATATATATACATACTAGAACACAGAAACAGTGACACAATAATGTAGCAAGGTCTATATATATACATACTAGAACACAGAAACAGTGACACAATAATGTAGCAAGGTATATATACATACTAGTACACAGAAACAGTGACACAATAATGTAGCAAGGTATATATATATATATATATATATATATATACATACTAGTACACAGAAACAGTGACAATAATGTAGCAAGGTATATATATATATATATATATATATATATATATATATATATATATATACATACTAGTACACAGAAACAGTGACACAGTAATGTAGCAAGGTATATATATACATACTAGTACACAGAAACAGTGACACAATAATGTAGCAAGGTCTATATATATACATACTAGTACACAGAAACAGTGACACAATAATGTAGCAAGGTATATATATAGATACATACTAGTACACAGAAACAGTGACACAGTAATGTAGCAAGGTATATATATATATATATACATACTAGTACACAGAAACAGTGACACAATAATGTAGCAAGGTATATATATATATATATATATACATACTAGTACACAGAAACAGTGACACAATAATGTAGCAAGGTATATATATATATATATATATATATATACATACTAGTACACAGAAACAGTGACACAGTAATGTAGCAAGGTATATATATACATACTAGTACACAGAAACAGTGACACAATAATGTAGCAAGGTATATATATATATATATATATATATACATACTAGTACACAGAAACAGTGACACAATATGTAGCAAGGTATATATATATATATATACATACTAGTACACAGAAACAGTGACAATAATGTAGCAAGGTATATATATATATATATATATACATACTAGTACACAGAAACAGTGACACAGTAATGTAGCAAGGTATATATATACATACTAGTACACAGAAACAGTGACACAATAATGTAGCAAGGTCTATATATATACATACTAGTACACAGAAACAGTGACACAATAATGTAGCAAGGTATATATATATATATATATATATATATATATACATACTAGTACACAGAAACAGTGACACAGTAATGTAGCAAGGTATATATATATATATACATACTAGTACACAGAAACAGTGACACAATAATGTAGCAAGGTATATATATATATATATATATATATATATATACATACTAGTACACAGAAACAGTGACACAATAATGTAGCAAGGTATATATATATATATATATATATATATATATATATACATACTAGTACACAGAAACAGTGACAGAATAATGTAGCAAGGTATATATATATATATATATATATATATATATTTACATACTAGTACACAGAAACAGTGACACAGTAATGTAGCAAGGTATATATATACATACTAGTACACAGAAACAGTGACACAATAATGTAGCAAGGTCTATATATATACATACTAGTACACAGAAACAGTGACACAATAATGTAGCAAGGTACATATATATATATATATATATATATATATATATATATATATATATATACATACTAGTACACAGAAACAGTGACACAGTAATGTAGCAAGGTATATATATACATACTAGTACACAGAAACAGTGACACAATAATGTAGCAAGGTATATATATATATACATACTAGTACACAGAAACAGTGACACAGTAATGTAGCAAGGTATATATATATATATATATATATATATATATATATATATATATATATATATATATATATATATATATATATATACATACTAGTACACAGAAACAGTGACACAATAATGTAGCAAGGTATATATATATATATATATATATATATACATACTAGTACACAGAAACAGTGACACAGTAATGTAGCAAGGTATATATATACATACTAGTACACAGAAACAGTGACACAATAATGTAGCAAGGTATATATATATATATATATATACATACTAGTACACAGAAACAGTGACACAGTAATGTAGCAAGGTATATATATACATACTAGTACACAGAAACAGTGACACAGTAATGTAGCAAGGTATATATATATACATACTAGTACACAGAAACAGTAACACAATAATGTAGCAAGGTATATATATATATACATACTAGTACACAGAAACAGTGACACAGTAATGTAGCAAGGTATATATATATATATATATATATATTTATATATATATATACATACTAGTACACAGAAACAGTGACACAATAATGTAGCAAGGTATATATATATATATATATATATATACATACTAGTACACAGAAACAGTGACACAGTAATGTAGCAAGGTATATATATACATACTAGTACACAGAAACAGTGACACAGTAATGTAGCAAGGTATATATATATATATATATATATATATATATATATATATATATATATATATATATATACATACTAGTACACAGAAACAGTGACACAATAATGTAGCAAGGTATATATACATACTAGTACACAGAAACAGTGACACAATAATGTAGCAATGTATATATATATATATATATATATATATATATATATATATACATACTAGTACACAGAAACAGTGACACAGTAATGTAGCAAGGTATATATATATACATACTAGTACACAGAAAAAGTGACACAATAATGTAGCAAGGTATATATATATATATATATATATATATACATACTAGTACACAGAAACAGTGACACAGTAATGTAGCAAGGTATATATATACATACTAGTACACAGAAACAGTGAAACAGTAATGTAGCAAGGTATATATATACATACTAGTACACAGAAACAGTAACACAATAATGCTGCAAGGTATATATATATATATAGATACTAGTACACAGAAACAGTGACACAGTAATGTAGCAAGGTCTATATATATACATACTAGTACACAGAAACAGTGACACAGTAATGTAGCAAGGTATATATATATATACATACTAGTACACAGAAACAGTGACACAGTAATGTAGCAAGGTATATATATACATACTAGTAAAAAGAAACAGTGACACAATAATGTAGCAAGGTATATATATATATATATATATATATATATATATATATATATACATACTAGTACACAGAAACAGTGACACAATAATGTAGCAAGGTATATATATACATACTAGTACACAGAAACAGTAACACAATAATGCAGCAATGTATATATATATATACATACTAGTACACAGAAACAGTGACACAGTAATGTAGAAAGGTATATATATATACATACTAGTACACAGAAACAGTGACACAGTAATGTAGCAAGGTATATATATATATACATACTAGTACACAGAAACAGTGACACAGTAATGTAGCCAGGTATATATATATATATATACATACTAGTACACAGAAACAGTGACACAATAATGTAGCAAGGTATATATATATATATATATATATATATATATATATATATATATACATACTAGTACACAGAAACAGTGACACAGTAATGTAGCAAGGTATATATACATACTAGTACACAGAAACAGTGACACAATAATGTAGCAAGGTATATATATACATACTAGTACACAGAAACAGTGACACAGTAATGTAGCAAGGTATATATATATACATACTAGTACACAGAAACAGTGACACAGTAATGTAGCAAGGTATATATATACATACTAGTACACAGAAACAGTAACACAATAATGTAGCAAGGTATATATATATATATATATATATATATATATATATATATATATATATATATACATACTAGTACACAGAAACAGTGACACAGTAATGTAGCAAGGTATATATATATATATATATATATATATATACATACTAGTACACAGAAACAGTGACACAGTAATGTAGCAAGGTATATATATACATACTAGTACACAGAAACAGTGACACAGTAATGTAGCAAGGTATATATATATATATATATATATATATATATATATATATATACATACTAGTACACAGAAACAGTGACACAGTAATGTAGCAAGGTATATATATATATATATATATATATATATATATATATATACATATATACATACTAGTACACAGAAACAGTGACACAATAATGTAGCAAGGTATATATATATATATATATATATATATATATACATACTAGTACACAGAAACAGTGACACAGTAATGTAGCAAGGTATATATATACATACTAGTACACAGAAACAGTGACACAATAATGTAGCAATGTATATATATACATACTAGTACACAGAAACAGTAACACAATAATGTAGCAATGTATATATATATACATGCTAGTACACAGAAACAGTGACACAATAATGTAGCAAGGTATATATATATAGATACTAGTTTACAGAAACAGTGACACAATAATGTAGCAAGGTATATATATATATAAATACTAGTACACAGAAACAGTGACACAATAATGTAGCAATGTATATATATACATACTAGTACACAGAAACAGTGACACAGTAATGTAGCAAGGTATATATATATATATATATATATACATACTAGTACACAGAAACAGTGACACAATAATGTAGCAAGGTATATATATACATACTAGTACACAGAAACAGTGACACAATAATGTAGCAATGTATATATATATATATATATACATACTAGTACACAGAAACAGTGACACAATAATGTAGCAATGTATATATATACATACTAGTACACAGAAACAGTAACACAATAATGTAGCAATGTATATATATACATGCTAGTACACAGAAACAGTGACACAATAATGTAGCAAGGTATATATATATAGATACTAGTTTACAGAAACAGTGACACAATAATGTAGCAAGGTATATATATATAAATACTAGTACACAGAAACAGTGACACAATAATGTAGCAATGTATATATATACATACTAGTACACAGAAACAGTGACACAGTAATGTAGCAAGGTATATATATATATATATATATACATACTAGTACACAGAAACAGTGACACAATAATGTAGCAAGGTATATATATACATACTAGTACACAGAAACAGTGACACAATAATGTAGCAATGTATATATATATACATACTAGTACACAGAAACAGTGACACAATAATGTAGCAAGGTATATATATATATATATATATATATATATACATACTAGTACACAGAAACAGTGACACAATAATGTAGCAATGTATATATATATACATACTAGTACACAGAAACAGTAACACAATAATGTAGCAATGTATATATATACATACTAGTACACAGAAACAGTGACACAATAATGTAGCAAGGTATATATATATACATACTAGTACACAGAAACAGTGACACAATAATGTAAAAAAGTATATATATATACATACTAGTACACAGAAACAGTGACACAATAATGTTGCAAGGTATATATATATATATATATATATATATATATATATATATATATATATATATATATATATACATACTAGTACACAGAAACAGTGACACAGTAATGTAGCAAGGTATATATATACATACTAGTACACAGAAACAGTGACACAATAATGTAGCAAGGTATATATATATACATACTAGTACACAGAAACAGTGACACAATAATGTAAAAAAGTATATATATATACATACTAGTACACAGAAACAGTGACACAATAATGTTGCAAGGTATATATATATATATATATATATATATATATACATACTAGTACACAGAAACAGTGACACAATAATGTAGCAAGGTATATATATATATATATATATATATATATATACATACTAGTACACAGAAACAGTGACACAATAATGTAGCAAGGTATATATATACATGCTAGTACACAGAAACAGTGACACAATAATGTAGCAAGGTATATATATATACATACTAGTACACAGAAACAGTGAAACAATAATGTAGCAAGGTATATATATACATGCTAGTACACAGAAACAGTGACACAATAATGTAGCAAGGTATATATATATACATACTAGTACACAGAAACAGGGACACAATAATGTAGCAAGGTCTATATATATATATATATATATATATATACATACTAGTACACAGAAACAGTGACACAATAATGTAGCAAGGTATATATATATATATATATATATATATATATATATATATATATACATACTAGTACACAGAAACAGTGACACAATAATGTAGCAAGGTATATATATACATGCTAGTACACAGAAACAGTGACACAATAATGTAGCAAGGTATATATATACATACTAGTACACAGAAACAGTGAAACAATAATGTAGCAAGGTATATATATACATGCTAGTACACAGAAACAGTGACACAATAATGTAGCAAGGTATATATATACATACTAGTACACAGAAACAGTGACACAATAATGTAGCAAGGTCTATATATATATATATATATATATACATACTAGTACACAGAAACAGTGACACAATAATGTAGCAAGGTATATATATATATATATATATATATATATATATATGTATATATATATATATATATATATACATACTAGTACACAGAAACAGTGACACAATAATGTAGCAAGGTATATATATACATGCTAGTACACAGAAACAGTGACACAATAATGTAGCAAGGTATATATATACATACTAGTACACAGAAACAGTGAAACAATAATGTAGCAAGGTATATATATACATGCTAGTACACAGAAACAGTGACACAATAATGTAGCAAGGTATATATATATATATATATATATACATACTAGTACACAGAAACAGTGACACAATAATGTAGCAAGGTATATATATATATATATATATATATATATATATATACATACTAGTACACAGAAACAGTGACACAATAATGTAGCAAGGTATATATATACATGCTAGTACACAGAAACAGTGACACAATAATGTAGCAAGGTATATATATACATACTAGTACACAGAAACAGTGAAACAATAATGTAGCAAGGTATATATATATACATACTAGTACACAGAAACAGTGACACAATAGTGTAGCAAGGTATTTATATACATTCTAGAACACAGTGACACAATGATGTGTATATAAATATAAACACACACACACACACACACACATACACACACACACATACACTAGTACACAGTAACAGTGACACAATGAGGTAGTAGAGAACTAACAATAAGCTTTATGTAATTTTTTGATTACCTTATTAGCAAGGTACATATGCCCAGTAGATGCATTGCACTGCTTTTAGTTGGACTTTTACCTAATGTACTAAATATGTTTACATATGTGCAGACAACATTTATCTATATGTTTATTTCATTTATATATACATAATTATATACATATAACTATATATTTCATATGCATATATTCATACTCTACATACATGCACATATGTAAACACACACATTACATATATACCCATTATATCAGTACATCTACCCAAACCTATACACATATATGCAATCAGGCCTTGTGGACATGCTTTAGGTTCATATGAAAGTAAGGTACAGTAGGGTGTACACTATGACATACAATACAATTAAAGAAAGACCGAGAGTGAGATACAATTAGTGGAGGCATCTATCTATCTATCTATCTATCTCTATCTGACTTTTTATCTATATCTCTCTATACATTTCTGACTCATTTTAAGCTTTTTTTGTGCAGAAAAGTAGAAAAAGTGTTAAATTTAATGCTACAATAATTACATTGTACATCGATAATTTGTATAATCACATAACGGGACTCTGTACAATTTACAGATAAAAGTTATGCAAATTAATTTTACTGTTAAAGTCTATTCAAAGCTAATGTCGCAGAGCAATAATTAAGAGACCAGGCTCACGGGATGTGTTACTAAACTCACTTAAAAACTGCAGATATTTGCTATGGTTTCAGTAGCCAACATGGAAGTCAATGGCAACATTCTAACATACAAGACGCTTGCATTAGACTGGTTTAAGAAAGTTCAATCAAAGGCAAATAATGGTCAGAGCTTATCAATTATTTAAAAGCACTGTGGTTTTCACGGTCATTTAATATCACGTTGCTAATGTTTAGCAATGGTTGTAAGTAAAGCTGCTTTGGTAGAGTTGTCTTACTACTGATGTCATGTGATTCTGGGCAAGATCAATCATTATAGACAGTTTTGTGCCTCAGGCAATATTATACTGTAACATTAGATTGCAAGGCATGCTGTATTATTAATTACGGACCTTTCGTTCCTCTCTGTATAAAATATGGTGCCTCAAAGTCATTGGGGACGATTTGTCAAGTCCCATGGAGGGCGAAATGCTAAGTTGACACAATTGACATGGTCTTTCTGCTTTAAGAGTAATGTTATGCTGTCAAGGTGTAATGCTTTGGGTATGAGACTCAGTGCAATGTTTTGTTATACCTCTTTGGCATCCAGTTGGTTCAATGTAGATGTATTGCATCTCTGGTAAATAGAAATAATGAATGACTAAAGTCATATTGGGGAGATTTATCAAGGTAAAAGCAGGAGCTACTCTAAAACAAGGCATAATTACCAAGGAAACCAATAAATTGCTTCAACAATTACAACTTTCCCCCACAATAACACCTATTTTACTTTGATAAATCTTGCTATATCTACAATAATATATTGGCGGATATGATCAAGTAGTAACCCAAAACATAAAGTCAGGTTTAATTTAACACCCATATCTATGGGAAGCAATGCAACCTCCAGAGTTTTAAGAAGTAAACCATATCCAGATTCCAGTGTTTTTGAGAGCTTTGTTCCCATATTTACTGCTGGTGATCTGGATGATGGACAGAAAAGATGTTTCGTGTCCAAATAAAGATCGCTTTTCCCTGTTTCTTCTTTGGAACCTTCTGTTACAATCTGATGTTGCAGGAATGTTACATAAGATGACAGCAACCATAAGCTCCATTAAAGCAGAGCCATGAATGGAAGCCTTTGTGAGAGGTTTGTGCCTCTGGCAATCCAGATCTACTGCTCAGATCCCTGCTCTAGACATGATGCAATATGCCCCAGGACTTTAGTGGGAGCAGGCCTGGGATATCTTACTATAGTACAAAAATAACTATATGCAAAACTATATGTAACCATGTGTGGCTCTAGATCTCTATGGATCCAACATGAAGTGATATGGAGGTACTTTTTGAAAATGTATGATTTAATCATACACAATTTAAGAATGTAGTGATAAGTTTTCCGTAAACTAAATTTGAAACTCATATTATGGTAAATATGTGCGAACATTGAGTAGGTTTATTTCCTCCATCCTGTGATAGGGACCTACAGATCTTCTACTGGTAGTGCTGAAAAATAGGTAGCAAGAGAGATGAGAATGGGCAACAGCTCAATTAGCCTGCCCTTCGGTGGGTCCCCGCTCAGATCTCAAGCTGGTTTTAGTTCAAATTGTGCCATTACAGAGAGAACATCTCTGAAGCATATCAGGCTGGTCCCACCCATACGGGCAGACCAGATCCGAAATGCCAGCAAGTTCCCTCTGCACGATAGATACGGCAACCCCAGACAATTGTTTCAACCTTGTAAGGTATCATCAGTGAGGCATAGCTGATATCCCTCTAGGTACCGTGAGCAAGGGGTCCACGTCTGGATTACCCTTTGCACTTAAGGAGAGAAAAATAGGAAGCAAGAGGTGAGAACACTTACTGGTAGTGCTGCCAACATCTATGACAACATAAACCTGCAGTTTTGAAGAAAATTTACAGATATATATAGATCGATATATTGAAGAACATGTTTACTTAATAAAAAAACCTTGGCCCTGGCTGTATTATTTGTAAAGTAGCCATATTGTGAGTATCTTCTGGCACTCTTTAATAACAATAACTTATTCAATCGGACAGAACAGAAGGATATCGCTCCAGGACTATTGTGGAGATGATTTCTTTGAGCCACATTTCCCACTGTAAAACATGGAGTTACAATGACCTTGACCTTGGAACCTTCTTGTATCTAGTCAGGTGCCTCTCCTCAAAGTTTATTGCTCCTTTTACATTATTTGTGAAGGAAATTGATGTATAAGCCACTCGAGTAGTATCAGCAGCCAGGCCTGTATGTTCCATTAAACTATCCACCTAGCTGGAAAAGTTATTGTAATGAACATTGCATGTCTCTTTGCCTTAAATCTGTCTATTTCTGTATCTGTGTTGTTGTGTTTCTCCCTGTGTTAAGTTGTATCTCTCTCTCATTGTCATGATGTCTCTGTCTCAGGCTGTGGATTGCTGTCTGAGTCAGACTGTCTATGATTCTGTCCATCTTTCTCTGTCCATCTGTTAGTTACACAGTCACTATCCCTCTCTGTCACTCTTCCCTCTGGCTCTGGCAGGCTGTCTGTCTCTCCATCTGTTTCAGTATTTGGCCTTCTCTCTTTATTCTCTCTCCTTTCAGGGAAACTCTTTTTTTTTTCTCTGTCTGTCTTCCTCAGTGTCAGACTGTCTCTGTTTGACATATTTTTTTTCTTTTTCTCGGTTTGCCTCAGTTTCAGTCTGTCTTTCTCTGTCAGAGTATCTCTCTTCACCTTTAGATATCTCTGTATCAAGCTATCTCTTTCAGTGGGTTTCTTTCTACTCTATGTATGACTCAGTTTAAGACAGTTTATTTTTACCAGAACATTGCTCCTTTTCCCGTGTGTCACTATATCTATGTATGTTGCACTGTAAGCTTGTCTCCCTTTGCTACAATATGTTTCCCCTTCTGTCTCAGAGTTAGGCTGTATGTGTATCTCTCTCATGTTGTTTCTGTCTTTCTCTGTGTCAGACTGTCTCTATGTTAGGATATATTTCCTTTTCTCTGTCTCTGTCTTTCATGATATCTCTGTTTCTCTCTCTATCATTGTCACTCTGTCTCTCTATTCAACTATCTGTCTCTCCCTATATCTATGTCAATATATCTGTCTTTTTCAGTGTCAGTCTAATTATCTGCCACACTGTCTCTTTGTCTGTCAGGCTCACTGTCTATTCATAGTTTTCTGTCTCTGTCATATTCCCTGTCTGTCTACTAGTTTATGTGTCTCACTTCCCAGATTTCTGTCTCTCCACCATGTTTGTTGTCTCTTCTCTAGGTTGTCTTTCACTTTCTCTGCCGACCTGCCTGTCTATCTTACAATGGGATCCTTAATTCACTAGTTCTGCCACTAGTCACAACCACATCTGCTAATGTTTGCCGCAGTCATTTTGCACCTGTGTTCCAGTCAATAGTCTCTGATAAATAGCTCTATCATGTTTCTGTCCATACACAAGGATGTAAAGCAGCAGTTAAAATCCTCTAGTGATCAGAGTAGAAGGAGCATGTGTACACAATATAAATAATAATGATAACATGTGTAAGAATGTGAGGAGAAATCAGTAGCATTGCTTTGCAGCTGGGCAGTAGGCAGTTAGTTTTGCAAGCTATAATTAAAAAGGGAAGCCTCCTTTTTTATTTATATGACTACTACTTTGACAGGTAAAAAAAATAATAATGCTCGATAGTTGCAATGGGCAGTGGGTCAAGTATCATTCGTATTAATGCAATTACCAAAACTGATACAAATCAGATAATATGATGTCTTCCGGTCAATGTTTGGCAATCTGCAATTCTTATGAATTATTCGTGATATCTGTAACATTGCCAATAGAAAGATGTACCTAAAAAGAAAACAAAGCTGAACAAAAAGTTAGGACTTGCGTTGCATGTACTAGAGTGTCAACTTAGCATTTCGCCCTCCATGGGACTTGACAAATCGGCCCCAATGACTTTGAGGCATCCATTATGTAGCTTGGACCAAAATTTGCTGCAGTTGGCTACACTGGACATGATATATTTGTGTCTCTCTCACTGTCTGCAGTGTCTATTCCATTTAGATATCTTGCACAAATGTGAAAATAAGATTGCTGGACAAAATGTGACGTGGTTAGTTTTAGGGCTATCTCTAAATTATATTGTATTCTACTGTCAGTGTTATTGATTAAGGCAAATGGTAAGCAAAATGGCAGAAATGAAAATCTAGTTTAAAAAATTGATTTTTACTTTACATTTTTGCTATCTTGGTGAAACATTTGCAATTTGTGGCCAATTCCTGAAAATTCTGGGGAATTTGCTAGGGTGAATAAATATTTCTGCTATTATTTGAAAAGCATCCATGATCAGACAACTATCAGTATATAGAGAAAAGTAGTGACTAGCATACGTTAACTTTTCATTTGCTCAGACAAAACCAGACTTGGGGTGTCCTTCACATTGTTTGGAAGGTCTAGTCAAACATTGATATCCACAAGGGAAGTAATATTAAGCTGTCTAAGATAGCGGACACCATGAGTACCGCAGTACTTGGAGGAGAGACATCCACTATTTTTCAATGCTTAGATGCACTTTTTGACGCATTGTGGAAGTTGAGGAGTAAGCAGGTCTTACCTGATACAGTAGAGGTTTCTTCTAAACCATCCCAGTGCATCTCAAACCATCCTGCAGCGCTCACCAAGGGCCCAACACACTAGTGTACCATACCGGCAAGCTATACCAGCAAGCAATGAAGCAGCTTATCTCCAGGTCCAGCATGAAGGATATGCTGAGGGTTAGAGAGGGAAGAAGGAAGCAACTGCAGGCACTGAACTTACAGCTGCCACCTTCAGCACTGAGCCTGAGGATCTGTGCTATAATGCTACATGGAACTGTGAATGACCTATTACGAGGATAGGGTGACTGCCATGATGTGTCTTTTTTTTCCATGTCATATCCCAGTATGCCGATTCTTATCATAACATACTCTCTCTTATTTTCCTGTTGGATTTATTTTACCTCTTTTTATCTTTCCTTCTCAATAACCTACATTGGCATACTCTAGATAAAATGTACTAAGATACTACACAAGTAGGAAGTAGGATGTCTCTAGCAAGTCTCTAGAGCTGTCAGGGATGGTATATCTAGACATAATAGATTATTGTTCTTTTTTTTTTAAGTTAGCAATCATATCTAGACATGTTTAATTCGCCTGTTTTACCTCATAATATAATATACAATTGTGCAGAATGTTTGAATGCCATATACCTATTTAATATTTTGTGTTCCCATACGTGGCACTGCAAGCCTGACTGCGTTTAAACCTACAACAAAAACAAAGAATTATTTTAAGAAAGAAGTGGGGATTGAGGGATGAAGATTTGGGAAGTATGAGAACATCTGATCAGGAATGGTAGTACTCTTGAGTTCTATAAGGTTAATTCTGTTTGAGATAAGAGCAAAGAACTATCAGCGGTCATCGGCGACTATATCTTGTAGGTAAATGAGCAAATTTAATTATGGGTTTCTATGACAAATTTACTTTAATGAACTTGGTTACAATGGCCACTTTCTTTCAACTTATGTAAAGCATACTCCCTGGACTTTAGCCAGTACATAAAGGGGAAGAAAATGAGAAAGAAAGAGAAGGGAAAAAGGGGAAGGAAAAGGAGGGGAAAAGGGAAGGAAAAGAAGATTTTTAATAAAATAAAAAGTGAATTCACAAGGTCAAACTTAGAATAAGCCAAATAATCTCACTGTTTTAAAAACTGGCTTCAATAAGACTTATACAAAGTGTTGGAATTGTAAGGTACATAGAAATCATTCTTAATACAGGTCAATAGGTGGAGATAAACGAGTTAACAAACTAATTAAAGCAGAAGACTCTCTCTTAACTCCTTAGATCCAATAAATCATGTCTGTGTGCTTAGTATAAAACCTTTGCTATGAAGCTATTTACCTAATTTCAATCTATAAAACACAACACAACAAATGGCGCCTAAGAAAGAGAAAATGCATGAGATGGATAAAACCGACACGTTAGAGAAAACCAAAACCACCAACACAAGTACTTTCTTTTCACCTAACACAATCACTCATGAAGAGCATAATAGAAGATCAATATCTCCAGATCAACATGAGACCTCAGTTGCCTCTATCCAGATGGTAAAAACTCAGCCCATAAAAAGAAAAATGGTTTCCCAAGAAAGCTTAATAGAAGCACTAGAGGACCTGTATGAGAAAATTCACAAAGGTTTCAAGTCAAATATATCTCACTTAAAGTCGGACGTTTTAGACCTGAAGCAGAAAGTAATAACACAAGATGGCATCTTGAAAGATGCACGTGAAGAAATTAAACTTCTCCAAACTCAAAATCTCATACTTATGAACCAGGTAAAGTTACTGGAAACCCAAACTATTGATATTGAGGATAGATCAAGGAGAAAAAAAATTAGGATTCAAAGGCATATCAGAAGAGATCAAAGCAGACAACCTGGAGCAGTATTTAAAGGAATATATGGCTCAATTTATAGATCAACAGGTCATGGGATCAATGCCCTTTGAGATATTCCATAGAATTTGCAAACCAGACAATTTCAAAATGACAGAACCAAGAGACGTTATAGTACGTTTCATGAACAGCGTAGTCAAAGATGCTTTGATTAGGGAAATCCGACATAACAAACCACAGGACTCAAAATTTATGTCTATCTCTACTTTCCCCGATCTGAATATACCATATAAATGGGGTTTCCCTACCAAACTTCTGGTCTTTTACAAGGACAGAGCAATCACAGTAAATTATCCTTCTGAAGATCTAACTAAAAAGGGGTACCCATGTGTAAATCAACTCACTCAATAAAAGGACAGATGCACTGGAGCGAAGGAAGAGGTAACAAGTAGAAAGAACATGAAAGAAAAGAGGAAGGAAAAGGGAAAGAAAAGAAAAAGAAAGAAAAGAAGAAAAAGGGGAAAGGGGGGTGGGGGAAGAGATGCAAAGGAATGGCGGTTAATCTTTGTAGCAATCATAGATGATGGTATTAGCCAGTTAGGGAAATATTAATGGGTAGTGAGGGAGAGAGAGAAGATAGAAATGGAAGAAGCAACAAAATCAAAACAAGATAAGGAGGATGAGGGAATATAGGTTAGTAGGAAGGAAATAGTGATAAGGGAAGGAAGCATGGGAAAAAAAGGAGAGGGGAGAGAGGAAGGGAAAAAAGAGAGAAATAAGAAATAAAAAGATCTTAGGGAATATTTTCATTAGTAAAAAGTAGATATGGGGGGAGATTTGAATGTTTGAATTTAACGGTATTAAGATTACATTTCACAATATATGAATATAAATACCTAAGCACAATTAACACATTATAACTAGAGTGTAAAATATTAACAATGAAACTGAATGAGAACCACAAGTTGAGTTAAAAATAAAAAGCACTTAAGATATTTAAATACTAAAAAAATGACCTTCAATTAGTATAAGCACTATATATTTTTTTTGATTGTTAGTTTTTTTTTACATTTTTTACCTCTTGTCACACAGGGTATATAGTAAATTAATTACAATTAGAATAATGTCGAACACATTAGCACTAAAGTCCAAAGAATGTTCCTACGGTCAAATACGAAATTATTAGAAATTGATTATAGACCTTGGAAATTTTCCTTCCTTTTGAAAAAAAGGCCCATCCTAAAGAAAAATATAATTTACATACCATTATGAACACAAACCATTGGATGGAAACTAACCCCAATATAAAGAGCTTAAATTCTATACACAGTCCAACATATTATTCCAATTACTATACAAACTCATATGGAAGGTACCTGTTAAAAAGAATCAATGCTCCCTTTATTATGTTTTCACATTATCCTCTAATTGTAAATGTAATTGTCATCAAATATTCTTCTATGACTACAAACATATATATATATATATTAAATCTCAAAAGCCATTGAGTTAACAGAAAAATATCAAGCAACTAAATTTATAAATGACAATGAAGGTATCAGTAAATTCTAAGGATTTAAACTCGCCTCAGAAGAGGGGATTCCTCTACGACACACTTACAAAAAAGAGAAAGTAGATATAGGTTTTATTCAGGAGACTCACTGGAAGGATGGCGATATCCAAAGGTGGAGATATCATAAATACCCATTAATTTTTACTTCAAGCTTTAAGAATAAAAAAAGAGGGGAGTGGTGATAATACTATCAGCCCGTACGAAATTCGAAATGATTTTAGAAGAAAAAGATATAGAAGGCAGATATCTGATCATGGTCTGTAAAATCAATGAAACTGTCTACACACTGGTATATAGCATATATGCTCCTAATGTTTATACTCAGAGTTTCTTTAAAAGACTATTAGCAAAGGTATCCAGAATTCAGAGAGGGAAAATATTAATAGCAGGAGATATAAATGTAGTGGCAGACACAAAAATGGATACAACAATTTAGAAGGTTTCTATGGGGCATTTACGAGAGGGGAAAATAAGGTGCAGATCTTTCCAAGAATTCCTAGTGAAACATAATCTTTTTTGATATTTGGAGAGCTCAACACCCTCAGGAAAGAGACTTATCCATTTTTTCGAAAGTACACAAAGTTTATTCAAGAATTGACCAGTTCATTACCGACTCTTTTAATCTATGTTACTTTAGAAATTCCCAAATGTATCTTATTTCCTGGTCAGATCATGCTCTAATAACCTTGGAGATAGGGGAGGATTACCGTATATACTCGAGTATAAGCCGACCCGAATATAAGCCGAGGCCCCTAATTTTATCCCAAAAAACTGGGAAAACTTATTGACTCGAGTATAAGACTAGGGTGGGAAATGCAGCAGCTACTGGTAAATTTCTAAATAAAATTAGATCCTAAAAAAAATATATTAATTGAATATTTATTTACAGTGTGTGTATAATGAATGCAGTGTGTGCGTATGTGTATGAGTGCAGCGTGTGTGTATGAGTGCAGTGTGTGTGTGCATGAATGCAGTGTGTGTGTGTATGAATGCAGTGTGTGAATGCAGTGTGTGCAGGGCCGGTGCAAGGATATTTGCCGCCGTAGGCAAAAAAAATTTTGCCGCCCCCTCCCCCCCCATATGTCCTGACTTCCCCTCCTCCTCCCTCAGTGGTCCTTACCTCCCCACCCCCGTGTTCCTTCACCCCCCCCCAGTGGTCCTGACTCACCCCTCCCCTAGTGGTCCTTACCCTCCCCTCCCCTAGTGGTCCTTACTTCCCCCTCCCCTCCCATAGTGGTCCTTATCCCACCCCCTCCCTCTCATAGTGGTCCTTATCCCCCTTCTCCCTCCCATAGTGTTCCTTATCCCCCCCATCCCTCCCGTAGTGGTCCATATACCCCCCCTCCCTCCCATAGTGGTCCTTATACCCCCCTCCCTCCCATAGTGGTCCTTATCCCCCCCCCTCCCTCCCATAGTGGTCCTTATCCCCCCTCCCTCCCATAGTGGTCCTTATCCCCCCCCTCCCTCCCATAGTGGTCCTTATCCCCCCCCTCCCTCCCATAGTGGTCCTTATACCCCCCTCCCTCCCATAGTGGTCCTTAACCCACCCCCACCCTCCCATAGTGGTCCTTATACCCCCCCCCCCTCCCATAGTGGTCCTTATACCCCCCCCTCCCATAATGGTCCTTATACCCCCCCTCCCTCCCATAGTGGTCCTTATACCCCCCCCCCTCCCATAATGGTCCTTATACCCCCCCCCCTCCCATAGTGGTCCTTATACCTCCCCCCTCCCATTATGGTCCTTATACCCCTTTTTTTTTGTTATTATTAATTTTTTTTTTATTATTTATTTCTTCTTATTTTATTTAGATTTTTTTTTTCGTCCCCCCTCCCTGCTTGATATATGGCAGGGAGGGGGGCTCTCCTTCCCTGGTGGTCCAGTGGCAGTTCAGTGGGGGGAGAGGGGGGCTGGCAGAGCTGTAACTTACCTGTTCTGCAGCTCCTGTCAGCTCTCTCCTCCTCTGCGCCGTCCGTTCTGCTCTTCTGTCAGCTCACATTGTAAGTCTCGCGAGAGCCGCGGCTCTCGCGAGACTTACACTGGGAGCTGACCGAGGTGCTGACCGGACGGCGCAGAGGAGGAGAGAGCTGACAGGAGCTGCAGAACAGGTAAGTTACAGCTCTGCCAGCCCCCCTCTCCCCCGGTCTGTATTATGGCAATGCAAATTGCCATAATACAGACTCTGACTCGAGTATAAGCCGAGTTGGGGTTTTTCAGCCCCAAAAATGGGCTGAAAAACTCGGCTTATACTCGAGTATATACGGTATATGCGAGGGAGTAAAGCACCTTGGAGATTAAATGAAAAAGTTCTGAAATCTGAAGAAAACTGTAAATATCTGCAAAATCAGGAGTTTATCAATATAAATGACAACAATGAAGTCTCAATAGGTACTCTGTGGTGTACCCTAAAAAGTTACATGGGAGGGGTTCTGTGACAAACTTCCCTTCCTACATGAGTTTGCCACGAGCTCCTGGAGGAGCCTGCTTGCCATCCTCCTGCCCACAGACTATGGGCCCTGCAGCAAAACCTGTAAAAGACTATTTAAAAGGCTCCGTTCATGTGATTTATATACTTTTGTACTCCAGAAAGAGAGGCCGACCGTTAGCCCTGACTCTCAGGAACTGTTTTGGGCATAGGACCATGTGCACAGTCGGTCAAAATTATGACTTCCATGGAAACCTCAAACCCCGGAACCGATCTGGGTTATTTTTGGATATGTTGGTCACCCAGATCAGGGCTATCAGGGGATGTAAGTTTTGTGGTGTTTTTATGTGTTTTAAAGGTATTTTGGTTTTTTTTGTAATATTGTATATGTTTCTGTGCCTGGAGATAATTGGGTTAGTTCAGTTCCTGACTTAATTATCTCTCAGGCACAGGCGGGGAGTTTGTAACTTGTAACTAGTCCCCTCTCAGGTCCAGGAGAGGGAATATCCTGTTTGTGTGGGAGTGTCAGGGGTGTGTTTACTTTATTGTATAAAAGCAGGCCATTGAGCCTGGATTAAACACATTCCTTTTACCCCTTCATGAAGTCTAGGCTCATGTTTGGGGGATTGGGGAGCTCTAATCACTACTCTGCTGGAAGCAGGAGAGCTATAATCCCTGCAGCCCTTGTGATTTGGGAGACTACTAACGGATATACTCAGCTGGAGTATAGGGGGATCCATTACAGGTTCTAATTAAAATGGGCATTAAGATCAAGAAGAATATGGGAAAACCACTAAATGATCTGTACATTTCCCTGGCAGTATTAGAAAGGGCTAATAAACAGAACACTACTATAGATAGTTCAGCTCATTTCCAGGTGGAAATTAAAAACAGACTGGAACTGAAGACTTCTAATATTATCCTTAAATTTAATCAGACATGGTACTATGGCGATAACAGAGTGAGTAAATCCTTTTCTAAAAAGGTTAAATTTAGCTCTAAAGCACAGATCAGGAAAATAATACAGGGAAATGGAGTTAATTTAACACCGGTGGCTATGAGTAAAGCCTTTGAAGAATTCTGTGAATCCCTATACAATTTACCTCACTTAAACGCTTCTGTGGAGATTACGCGGAAGTTCTTGAACAAACTAAAGCTCCCAAAAATAGGGGAACTAGCGATTGAAGAATTGAATACCCCCATAGCCCCTGAAGAGATCACGGGGAATGTAAAAAATCTGAAAGTCCCCAGGTTCTGATGGGTATTCAGTACTTTTCTACAATAAATTTAAACCTTTGATTCCCCTCTATTAGGTAGACTGTTTAAAACTGAAATGTTCCAGACTCTAATTTCCCCTATATTAAAACCAGGAAAGGATGCAAGTTTTATTAGTAACTACCGTCCAATATCTCTAATAAATATTGATATTAAGTTGTTCTCTAAGATTACATCCGGGAAATATAATGTAATAGATAAAGCTTCTTAGACAGGAATTGAAAAGCAATCTTTCAGGACTATAGACCCCAGATGGTTATATTGGTTTGACTCATTAGTTATTAAAAAAATCTCAAAATTCAAATAATTCAAATAGCATAATATTAGAACAATTCAGTTTCTTGAAAAACTTAAAAAAAAATATGATATCAAGGATATTTTATCTAATAAAATATCTACAGATATATTAACTGGGTACATCCCTAATGTCAATTTCTTTAAATGGAAAGAGGAGGGGTTTAACTGTATTAAAGACCTACTTAAGTGGAACAGAATTATGACCCTACGGGAAATAGTAAATAAGCCTCCTTTAAAAAATGAATGTTTCATGTATTTCAAAATAAAAAAACGACCGCACAACCTAAACTCATGGAACTATTTCTGGGCAGTCGGTCAAAATTAGACTTCCATAAATTTCCAAAACCCCTGAACTGATCTGGGTGATTTTTGGATGTGTTGGTCACCCAGATCATGGCTATCAGGGGATATAACATTCATGGGGACTTTTGAGTTTTGGGGTACTTTTTAAGTTTTATGAAAAATGTGTTGTTTTTTTCTGCCTGGAGATAATTGAGTTATTACAGTATCTGACTCAATTATCTCACAGGCAGAGAGGAGGGATTACATGTTTTTATTGGGAGTGTCAACTTTGTAACTATTTTGTCATTTGTTGTTAACTTTGTGTTGGAGTCCCCCACCAGGTCCATGTGGGAGTGCCCCTTGCATGGGGACTTGCATAAAAGCTAGTCTGGCACCATGAAACTTCATTCCTGTTGTACCGTTCATCTAGTCTAGGCTGATGTTTGACTGATGTTTGGGTAATTGTCTACTTGCTGGGAAGAAACTACTTGGATGCTGCATTCATCTGGAATTGTTCGAATCTACACCTGAACTGCAAGCTTTAATCATTCAGGCTCAGCAGTTCGGGAGAAAATAGGCGAACGGGTATCTATCATACCAGCGTTCGTAACACTAAATATAGATAATCTTGAGTTATACAATAGATTATGGAACCCATGGGAAAATGCTTAATATAGAATGGTTGTCCTAGGGAACTCCTAGGACAACCTCCCAAAAGTTTCTTTGAATCAGAAGAACAAAATCATACACAATGTTTCAGCCTGAAGCCCTAGTTCTGTATATAAAAAGATTTCCTTCATTCCACGACACCATGATGCCTTTGGATTATTGATTTGAAGATATTACAAGGGACACGTACTCCCTCCACGTTTCTCTGCAGTGGGAGGAGCTATCATTTACTTACCTGTGCATAACACTGTACTTGGATTCTACAGCATTCCAAGCCAATTCTGTTTTCACTTGGGCTATTTTTGCCTTAACTTTGTAATTCACTTTGCATTGACTTTGAATTATCACGTTAGTGAATAACCCTGTATCCTCCCTGTATCTTCATATTCACTCAACCACTGCATACATAAAGTCTCCTATATAAACGTAAAACTCTGCACAATACAAAAAAGGCTGCTGGTTATGAAGTTGTTAATTTCCAAGAATTGTAAGGAGAGTTAATTCGTGGAATGCAGGTAAGTCAGTAGAACTCTCAGTTTCCATAACAACATATGACCCCAACTTATCATCATCACCACCATAGTCACACATAAGCTAAAACAATATTTATTCCATCTTGAAAGGTCATAAGCAGAATTAATCAGTCATGGAAGACTACTTTTAAAAATGATTTACCTACAATATACATTCAGTTTTGCATGATATTTCATATTATATTTCATTTCAGAATATGTGGCTATTCCTATGAGTACTAAGAATTCTTAATGCACGTTAAGCTAAATTTGGAAGCTGTGTGCCATATTTTAGATTTAAAACTAGGGCTTTGCAAAATGTCCCATCTGAAGGACATTCAGATATTTTGCAAAAAATATGTTGTTGATTTTTTTTCTTACTTTTCCCATAGTCACTAAATCTATTTATTTTTGGTTCATTAACTAATGTGTGGATTGTTGGGACTTCAAAGTTAACTTCTAACAGTACGCCGTAATGGCCTATATAAATAGACAGCTGACTTTGACTATTTTCCAGTAGAATTTAAATTTCACTTTGAATTAACACTTGCCATGTGCATGTTTTTAACTGCTGTGTTTCCTGTAGATATGTGTGGTCCTAAAGATATTACAGCAAACCACTAAATTCCTTAGACCAAGTGAAAGATAGTTAACCTACATTTTCCTCTTGAGAATTGTCTCCATCTGTCTTGCAAATACTCACTCCATGTAAATTTCCCAGAAAACTGGAGAAAATGTCCACATGGCTGATCAGTTTTGGTCATAGGAAATTATATTTTGCCTGAAATAACATTTCAATAGCAGCCTTTTTGTATAGGTAAGACAGAGTTAAGAGTTAAAGATTTCTAAGGCCCTCCCTTTCTAAATGCTTTCCTGTCCTCTCGGTTGACCAGTGGAAAAAATAGATTATTTTATAAACTTCCTGGTTCTTTTTCATGAGTCTAGACAATAAATAGGATTCCAGACTTTCTATTCCTGAATGCTGATATACAACCTTTATGATGAGAAATGATATCTTGGTCGTTGATACTTCCTTCCATGATTACAGATTACTTGACATGGGCATTCATTTTTGGATGAAATCTTATTTTTGGTTCTGTTCATCTGAAAACAATCAAAGGCTGAAATTGTAACAAATGTCCTGATGAACAAATGGGTCACCAAATACATTTTATTTGGTTCCATTTGTTCATTTGTTGAGCACTGGATACTGTTTTTAGTAAATGAATACCCACCCTCTATGGGTTTGTTGTGACTGACAACTTTTGGTTTCATTCATTTACAGATTAAGGCCATCCAAAATTGCTTGAAAAAAAAGAAAAAAAAGAATTAAAATTAAATTAAATGAATTTAGGATGAACAATAAATACACAGACTGATTAATTATTCATTAAATAAAAATTCTACTGATAGATCTGATGAAAGGTTACGGTAAAAGTTCATATGACGGAACACTTTTTTACATGCTCTCTTACAAGATCTTCCTTTCTGTGCCTCCTCTGTAAGCCATGATTCATGCCTTTTAAATCTGTCTCTAGTATTCTAGACTTCCTGCTGACCAAATAACTCCCTCCTTCATAGCTACCACATCAACCTTGCAAACTGACTGCTCTTTTACGACTATCCTGCTATATATTATCTTGTATCATTTGCTAACCTGTATCTCTACCTCAAGCTTTGTTTTGTCTGTCTGCCAAATGAGTCAGAATGTTGTCTTCTCAGCATTCTAATGCTGAGTAGATCCAATTAGGTGTGTTTTTCCTATCTCTAGAGGTCAGGATCCTGCTGCAAGTCACCTCAGGTATATTTCATCCCTTCAGGCCCCAGAAGGTGACAAGCAGCTTCTACAAGCTTTCTCAAATGAGGGTTCTCCATGATACTTTCCAGAGTCTATTGATCCGTAGTAGTTACAGTTTGAGTGTAGCTGCAGGCTTTAACAATCAGAGCTTTAAACACATACAAGATAGGACAGGTGAGCATTTCTTCTGATTCCTGCTGCCACAACAGCTTTATATGAGCTTTGTATTGAAGCAACCTGTATCAATTGTCTTGTATTTTTGTTAAGGTGTGTACCTATGTATCCTTTTTAATCATGAAGACTTTCTCTCGAAAAACAAAAAACAAAGTTCCCCCTTCTCTTACTTTCTGTCTGCTCCAATCTCTCTGTCACTAATGGTTTGTCAATACTGCTGTCTGTCTTATTTATATATTTTAATCCACCTGCCCCTTTACCTTCCTTAATGTCTGCCTTCTGTGTTTTAATTTATACATCAGACTGCTTGTCTGTCTGACTGTCTGTCTGCTTGTCTGACTGTCTGTCTGCTTGTCTGTCTGTCTGTCTGCTTGTTTGTCTGACTGACTGTCTGCTTGTCTGTCTGTCTGACTGTCTGTCTGCTTGTCTGTCTGCTTGTCTGTCTGTCTATCTAATATTTCTTGTGGTTGGTCAGTTTGTCTGCCCATCTCTTTGTCTGTCTCTCATTGTTACAAATATGAGTTGTTAACTAAACAAGAGATGGTTTTTAACTTAAAATAAACCAGCAGTTACATTAATTTACCCTTAGTCAATTTACGTGTCAGCCCTTTTCTTATTCTAAAGAGAGCACGACCTTAATTAAAACTACTGCAGGGACATGTTTGCAAACCTGCTCATTACTTCCTGGCTTCCAAATGGTAATGCAGGCAGCATCCATTTACTGACTGGTATGCTCCAGCAATCCTGATGATTAAGCATGTTTCCCATTGTAATATTTAATAATTAAGAAGCTTTAGAGCTCTAAAAGCAACATGGATATTACCATCAGCATAATTAAATATAGAATCATCTCTATGATATTAGTTTCCATCGCATTGTAAATAACCCAAAGAAATACAGAGCGTACACGGCAGAAACTCTAAGATGGCTGCCACAATGGAAAGCATTTTTGCTCAGGTGTACAGTTCAAAATCAGAAATAAATTGGAGAGAATAAATGTTACCCTCGACTCTCAGCAATGATAAATAGCTACAGTGTGCAGCTTTGTCCCTTGTTTCAAAAAACAGGAACTGACACCTGCGCAAATGCTTACCTTACTATCATCGTCTTGGAATGATCATCAAGTATCCCACCCCATTTATTAATTAAATATCTTTGATGAAAGCTGGTATATCTGCTTCAGGCAATGGAGTGGGAAGAGGAAATAAAGAGAGGTAAGGGAGCAATTCTGCAATATTTACATAAAGGCATAACATGGCATGAGGGGATGCTCTAAGATGACGAGAAACAATTCCTAAAATTAACATATGTAATGATTTTGCACCGTCGGGAAATTAGGTACATGCATGTGGGTAATTTCTGAAGGCAAAGTCTATCTCACTCACTCTATGCACAATGCAGAACCCAGGAAAAAGAACCGGCTGAAGAATAATCAGTTGTGCAGTGTTCTTATTTTGAAACACCTTTGCAATGGGTTGA
Organism: Pelobates fuscus; assembly: GCF_036172605.1. Classification (NCBI taxonomy): domain Eukaryota; kingdom Metazoa; phylum Chordata; class Amphibia; order Anura; family Pelobatidae; genus Pelobates; species Pelobates fuscus. The sequence goes on from NC_086329.1 coordinate 6,516,399, forward strand.
GCAGAACTCTGGCACTCAAAGGATTAAAGGTTGTTGTGAACTCCAGCAAGATGGTTTGCAGTTCAGCATTTCTTGTCTTTTTCAGCAGATACAGCAATTGCATTGCCAGCACCTGCCCAAATTTATCTGTAATTAGATTGCTGTACCTTCCAAATAAAATACACAGATATCTGCAGATTCCCGAGGGAGGTCCCAGGACGAAGTGTCTGGTTCATTACTTGCGGCACGAAACCTATTTACCAAACCTATTAGGCAAAGAGGTTAAAGGAATGGAGGAATCTATTCATAACAAGTAAAACAAAAGAAGGAGGCTGGGGATAGATTGTATATAATCCGTTGCAGATTCATTGTGATATCACATACAACGTTTCGGCTCCTGAGAGCCTTCACCAACCTTAGATGAGCTGAAACCCCCAATATTTCTGCCAAGGATGACTTGATTAATTAATTAATTAAAACATAATATTCTGTACATTTTGGGGAGTGTATTGTTTTAGATGTCATTGAATTGCATTCTATGCACAAAATAACTGATTTACATTAACATGCAAGCTATACATTCAACAAGAGATTTATCCAAGTATTCTGTTCTAAAATTTGGAGCAAAATGTAAAAGGAGAGGCGTCACGAATATAATGTGTGCACTAGATCCTCCGGTTTCTATGGTTTTTGCTCCACATTTGGTACTTTAGACCACTTTTTAAAATAGTACAGTATAGTGTTTCAAAAGACATTTACATATTTTTGTAAAAATAACTAAATACTGGTAAGTCATTAATTGCTCTTTTAAAAAATAAAAAAACAAACATGACATTTGTCGGTGCCCTATTTACCTGCACATTATTGTGCAAATTAGAGAATGTGTCATGGGAAACATATTTGTTCTTCTTTTATTCACATTTTCTCCTAAATACATAGTGTTGTAAATGCATTATCTCTGAATCTTTGGCTTTAGTTATCTCAAATATATCTGTATTTTTACCTTAACAATGACATTAAATATATACCTCCTCCTTGCATGTATAGAGTAGTAGGCCCAAATATAAGTCTAGTCTCTTCCAGGCACTGAATTATATACAATAACATGTACTTCTACATAGCATTAAGATACTGGAATGATAATCTACAGATAATCTGAACTGATGCTTAAAGCTATTAACATTTTTTTCACATTGTCATAGAATTCTGTTTTGTCAGCCATATCAGTTAAAGCTCCTCTAAAACGTTCCACTGGAAACTTCATTAACAAAACAGCTATGAAATGGTTTATTTAGAGTTTAAAAGCAGAGGCAATTTTCCCCTGACAGTGCTACATGACTCTTAGTATGATACTTTATAACGCACTAATGCGCTCTGCAGCGCTGTTTATCGGTACAAGTGGTACAAGTAAAAAGACAAAGGTACAATACATCTAAGAGACAGTAGATGGTGAGGAGTCTACTCCCAGGGGAATTTACTATCTAGATGGGTAGCAGGAGGGAGAACTATGATGTGGGGCCTGCAAAGTGACATGAGGGGATTTATTGCTTAAGTGAAATGCGTTAGTTACTGAACAAGAATGTTTTTAGGGAGAGTGTAAATGAACACAAAAATAGGGGAAGGTATGACAGTGTAGGGAAGTGTGTTCCAAAGGGTTGGTGTCAAATAAGAGAAGTCTTGAAGTCTAACAATGGAAAAAGTAGATACAAGCAGGTCATGGTTAGATCTTATGTGGGGGGTCTGGGATATTTTTGTTGGTTAACGAGGAGAGGTAGTGGTTAAGCTTTTGGCTAAGACATTCCTGAATACAGCATTAATTTATTTAGTAAATTTAAAGTGAAACTCAGATTTTTTGCACAACCCAATTATTAATTACATTTTAGGTATGTGCCCTGCAATGAACTCACATTACTTTAACTCCCAGGATGCAATACACAAGCCCGTAGCATGTGCCCGGAGGCATGTTTTACAGTTTGCTGCTATCTTCAACAGTGTTTAGTGTAAGAGGTATTTTCAGAAAAGTGAGAGCTCCCATTAACAGTAGTATTCTCCGATAGCATTACTACCATATTTTAAGGAAACATATGAGAAAATAGGTTACGATTTGTTATGATATTGTACATCTCTTTATTTCTCTATTTAAGGGGATATATTGTGTAAACTCTATTTCCCCTGGTTTCAAGATATTTTATTTTCTCCCTGAAACATCGAGATACAAACTTGTGTTAATAATGTAATAACTCTTGCAGTGGGTTTGCTTTATTAGTGCCATTAGACTGTGGTAGATTGTATAGACAATGAAATGGTTCCAATTTAATATCTCTTCCCAGCATGAAGAGGTTTGGTTTTTTTCAACATTTGTATCCAGATTCTCCTTAGGTGAAGCCAGTGCCTCCGTGTATGGATATATTTGCCTTGTAAATTGCGGTTATAGACATGCTGGAGTTTTATTTTGCCTGAAAATAGTATAATAAAATCTAGAAATCGAGATCGATTTCATAACTCTGATATTTATAGATTCCAAGATGTCATGTTTATTCTAACTTTTCAGCATAACTATAAATGGATGTTTTAAAAAATCAGATAAATAATATATTCTTTAGTTTTGTAGTGCATAGAACGGTATGCACACTTTGCGTGACATTTTGTGAGAAAATTAACAATAATGCAAGTCATAATGATGGGACAAAATATCCAGAGATACTGCACTGTTTTTAGTAATGTAGAACAAGTTAAATGTATGCATATAGTTTGTGGTAGTATAAACAGTGATGCAGGACACAGATGAGAAATAAGACACCAACATTATCTTTGGTGTAATGAATCAAGCGATATATATGCATCGGTGCATGTATGTTAAACTAGGTATAGTGTCCCCAAGCTCAACAAGGTAGACTTAGGGAATTTAAAGACGTGGAGATAGGGCAATACACTGTGGGGGCAGAGGAAGGGGTGCAAGCTTGTCTCCGAGAGCTAACCTGGATCATCCTATACCTCTCTGGGGCAGGTCACAGTCCAGTTTTGGTGAGGCAGGCGTCTAGCACTTGAGGCCAGATGGTGATTAGGGGGAGTGACATCCTGGAGCATGTTGAAATGCTGACCAGTATTTGTGATGCCGCTCGTGTTGACTCATATTCTCAGGAAGGAGCAGGGTATTGCTCTCGCTTGTGTAGGACTGAAGGTCTTCTGCTCATGGTAGGAGCCTGTGGTAGATGGCATGTAGAGGGGCACGTGGGACCTGCGGGTGAAGTCTGTGTTGGCGCTCTGTAATTCTTTTCCAGAAGTTCTCAAACAGCAAGTCAAGCCTGGAGAGGATGTCTGCCCCAAGCCTGTCCGCAGCATCCAGCATTTTCGGTGACACTCTGGGCTCTCGTGTATTCAGCTTGTCTGCTGTGTGTTCACAGGTACCTATGGCTGTGATTTCTAGTAGTTGGGGGCACCGGGATAACCCCCACCGGTGGGGGTGGACGGGTCAGTCAGTTGGCTCTGTCCCAAGGGACATAGGGCGGAGAGATCGGCCGCCTCTCTCACTTCCCTGCCCTTGGTTAGGACACATTGCTTGATCTCACTTGTGCTGCCGAGTATGCTTCGGGTAGGCTGCAAAAATCACACTGGGCAGTCTAGGAATGTTTCTGCCGATCTCCCCATAACAGCTTGTCTGGATTTAGTAGGTATGTTGCTTAAAGAAAACGTTTTTTGGGAGCTGTGGCATGGAGCCCATGCAAAGTGCGTCCATCCCACCCCAGTTTTTTTTAATTTATTTTTTAAAGCATATTCTCCTACTCTAGTCAAAGTTAAATAAATATTATTAGCTGAATGATGAACCTTACCTGCTACAGCTCACAGTGGTTATGGTAACAGCTATGTTTGTACATGGATGAGGGGATAGCGCCTCACCATGTATTCTGGTTGTACATGTAAAAAATGAAGAGATTGAGAAGGATATAGTGTAATGGTTTTCACAAAGTTGGAGAGTGAAACGAAAAGGAAATGCACATACAAATTTGTGGAGCTATCAACAACTCTACTTTTATGAGCTAGTGGTAAAAGCCCCCCTTCTGGATTTTTGTTATATTCCTCATTTCCTCTGTATAATCTGGGATGTATAAAAATTTACTAATTATAGTGTATAAAATAAGATTGAATTTACATATTCTGGAAACTATATGTTGGCTCCTAAATTGAAGCGTGGAGTGATAAAATCCCCACTCTGGGATACTGGTGAGCAAAGTTATTTTGTGTGTGGTATGCAATAAAACAGAAATAAAAAATATAGTGTACACTGTGATATTTATTGCAAATCAAAGGAACATAACTTGCATAGATGGTGCAAAAATGGGTTATGATAGCATAGGTGGTATATTCCCCACCAAGGAAAGTGAATGTAGGGATGATGGAATAAAAACAGGGGGGTCTAGAGTGTCTTGAATAAATATATTGTATTAAATAAAGTAGTGGTCCAGGCACTCAAATTGATAGCAAAACAGCAGCTTTATTGGAGCAAACATGCAGCAACTTTTCGACCCGGCCAGGTCTTTGTCAAAGCTTGACAAACCGTGAGCTTGACAAAGACCCGGATCAGGTTGAAACGTTGCTGCATGTTTGCTCCAATAAAGCTGCTGTTTTGCTATCAATGCAAATGCCTGGACCACTAATTTATTTCATACACTTTACCTGGGGCCTGGCCTTCCCCGGATCCGGTGCAACTTGGTAGCCTGGTGAATGCGGTCTCTTTCTAATTTACTACAATTAAATAATTATATATTCCCTTTATTCTAACACACAATAAAATAATTGAGCTTGACGGCTGCTTCTCAGAGGTTGCGTTTTCTAGAATTGATTTTCTAATAAACACAATTCTCTTATGTTTAACAATAGTTGACTTACAATAACATACAGTCTATTGTTCACAAGCCACGTGCAAGTCACATATACTCCATGGTAAAATCTATGCTTCAACCATTTCTTAGTTACTGCATACATTTTCAAAATCAGACAACATACATAAGAATTGGCTGCAAAATACTCGTAAAGGTATAGTTTTTTATTTTTTAGAAAATTTTCTGTATGTTATATTAAAAAAGACAGTTTAGCTTCAGCTTGCTATATCATTTTATTGTGCAGTGTAGGGTATAGCAGTATAATGTCTCCATCATAGTAAGATGCCTGTTCAACATTTGTGTTACTATATAAGAGGTTAGCTTGCTGTGTGTACTATAAATCTGAAATACAATGATTTCTTGCTCATATTAGAGAAGCAGTGCTTAGTGCACATTATTGGCTCAACGTGTTTGATAACTAATATTGCTCGTAAGTACAGCTATGTAATGAGACATATTGGAAGCTGGCGGAAGGTAAAACACACAGGTACACTCTGTTTGACATTAAAAGCAGCATTATGAAAATATGAGAAGAATCTTTAATGGCCTGCGGAAAAAAATTACACCTTACAGCTTACCTAATATTCTAATGACATGAATCTCAATTAAATATTGAAAAATTGGAAGAAGAGGGTGCCATCGTTAGGATGAAAATTTAAATAAATACAGCTCCTCTTTTTTCAACAACTGTTTGGTTTCTGTAATGAAAGGAATTTAAATAATGGAATGATAAGTATTGTTTCTGAAGGTTCTTATTATTTTATGGGAATTTTATTTATAAGTGTTGGAAAAGCCTAAGGAAAGAGAAAAAAAAAACCTTGATTATTTAAGCATTGACTTAAGATGAAGAAATTGCTACACACAGGAAGTAACCGGATTTACTTATATTGGATGGGATTTACACGGTGTTTCAAGGCCATGTTCTCTTTTCACAAAGATTTCCACTAAAAGTTAAAATTTCTTTCTGCCCAGAGTGTTACAAAAGCGTCTTATAAAATGTATAAACATTTCTAAGTACCTAAGCATGGCACTGATCTCAGCTTATATGTTTACTAATCTAGACATTCAAATTAGGTAGTGGGTGCTGTTGCACCATTTACTTTCTAAATGTATAGAAATAGAGGTTTTAAATTTTAGAATACAACACAGAAAATGCAAATCTTGAATTTTGGGGGAACAGTCCTTTTGGGATCCAAGGTCCTCTTTTCTTTTGTTGTCGTGCTTTCTTTTTAGTTGCCTTGAATTTTTACTCAATACAGACATGAAATGCATTCATAATTGAAATTGTGTAAATTAAATATCCAGCTAATTACACAAATCACTATTTATTGCTAATTGAGTAGACGAAATATTCTTGAAATAATCGCACCTAATCACACATTTCCTTCATTTAAATTGTCCGCTCTTTGCCAATAGACATTTTTGAAAGCGTTTTTATGTTTATCAAATCCCTAACATGGGCCAGTTCATTTTATTTATTGCATTGTGTTGTAATTTCTTTTATACATTTATAATATGAGTTTTGGAAGCAAAATGAGTAACAACTGATTATCACGTTCCTTCGTGAAGAAATGGACGGATGGATAGTCAATAGATGGATGGATGGTGGTATATGGATAGATGGGTGGATAAAAATACACAGAAAAAGATCTGAAATCATTTTTGATGGTGCTACTTATAGTTGAAAAGAGGAGTATAAGTGGTGAGTACATTGATTGTGATACTAGGGCTTTGATAATATGAACATTTGGTGGACTTTATCAGCTACCTAATGTCACATATTTTTTTTTCATCATATAACACAATTAGTTTGTAATAAACCAGGTACTAACAGTTCCCATAGAGGCGTTTTACAATACACTTAATGATTGTTAGTTTTGGGGGAGCTCTTTGAATGTTAGCAGTAACTATCTATTAAATTCAAAATCGATGCACATAGCCAAGAACACTTATATAATGGAAGATTAAATGCATCACTGCATAGAGAATATGTCCACGGTTCATGTTAATGGGACATTCAGAGGCTGTTGTGCTTTTATTTGATTCATTAACATTCTACATAATATTTCATATAATATTGCAGATATATTCAGGGCTTTTCGTACCTGTACATTTCCTTCAACTGTGCCCCATCTTTTTACTGCATCCAAGATCAATTAACGAGCAAGAACATTGTCATAAAATGGTTCTTACATCCTCCCTGCCCAGCCTCCTTCCTCTAAAGCAAAAACAATACTTATGGATTTCTAATGACTGTCATACAAAGGGCCATCCATCACGAGATTCCTTGGCTGGAGTGATTTTTACAGCTACTTATGAAATAAAACGAAAGCATTTGGCAAGAGTTCTAATGTAACTCTCTGTCCTCTGTCAGCACACGAAAAAGGATACGGACGAGACAAATGAAGATGAACCAGACATGAGTCATACTTAGAGGGGGGGTTGAGTGTGGGTTTATCATTCAAATATAATTAAATAAACACTTATTTTATATATTTAGATTTACATTTTTTCACTTAAAATAACGTCTTTTTTAATGCAAAAAAAATATTTTTTAATTGACATTTATTGTGTGTGAGGGGTTTGTACAGAACTAAACATTATTTTTTTAAAAATATATATTTAATTTTCTACGTAAATAGAGATTGTAACTGAGGTAGTTATGATCTTTATGTAAAATGACCAATGACCAGACACCTAGTAAGGGCTGCACATATCTCAATTTTGGGGTTTTGCAACATCTTTTTGGATTACGACTCATGTTATGGATTTAAAACCTGTGTTTTAATAATGCTCCATTGGTAAGAAAATGCAGAAAGGCAGGGTGAAGTCTGAAACATGATGCCTGTCTGTGCTCATTTACATATCAAGCTTGTAATTCTGGAAAAATGTGGAAATATGATTTCTCGGAATTACTGCGCCCAAGGACATTTCCCAGGGTTCCACTTGAGAAATGCAGACAATGCACAACAGTCATTTTTTTTAATATACTTAAGTCTGTAAGGCATGTTATTAGATTGTTTTTATATATATTAAATTTTAAATATATATATATATATATATATAAAGATTTTTTGAATAGTATTGTTCTTAAGGGATATAGCATAGCATGTCCTATTCACACATAAACAAACAGCATATTAGGCAATACTAAATAATGTCTTAACCATATGAGTCACACGAAATAAAAGGATATAGAAAGCAAAAGTAAACAAGCACTCAAACACAGAAAACAACATACTACACTACAAATGCACATGCTCCTTATAATGAAAAAACAAAAAACAGAGTAAGGCAGATGCATTAATTTAAACATAAATGGTTATGGCTAAAGAGTATAATGTACTGGTTAGGATAAAACAAAAGGCCACTATAGGCACCCAGAGTACTTTATCTCAATGAAGTGATCTAGGTGTCATGTCATGGAGGAACGACAATGTTCACATTGCAGTTAAAATGCCTGTAGTGGTTGTCACTATAACGACCACTAGAGGTGCTTTCTTTCACAAAAGCCAAGTGAAACTCAGCTACAGTAATCACATGGTCTCATAGAGATCATCTGATTGGCACAGTGTGGTGTTTTGATGCACATGCCTCCTAGCCTCCTAATGTTTTCTTATGGGAAAGCATTGTATGACTGACATTAACTACACTGATGATGTCAGCCAATGAGGCAAAGCTTCCCCACAAAGATTGGTGCAGTGAGGGCTAAAAGTTAAGTAAACGCTCACCCTTCCAACCCTCACCGGGGGACACTAGAATAGGCAGATAAAAACGATAGCATTGCTTTATAGGTAAAATAAACAACTCACAATGGCTGAGTATGATAGTTGGATTTGTGATTTGATGTTCCTTCCATGCCCCCCCTCAAAACAAAAGATATGACTGATAGGAAAAAAATATGATTGATAGATAGGGGACAGCCACTAAATGTTAATTTTAAGGAGTGAGAAGTGACCAGTAGAATGAAAAAACAAAACAATATATATATATATATAATTTATATATGATTTAACTATAGATTTATTACTGCTCCACCTACATCTCCATTTGTGACCTTCTCTCACTTAATCTGTGAACCAAATGCTTGAAAATGCTCCTATCAAACCTTGAACTCTTTGTCATGTTCCTCAAACCATTCCTGAACAATGTTTGCAGTGTGGCAGGGTGCATTATCCTGCTGAAAGAGGGCACAGTCATTAGGGAACACGATTTCCATGTGAAGGGTTGTTTGTGGTCTACAACAATCTCTTCGTAAGTGGTACATGTCAAAGTAACATTCACATGAATGCCAGAATCTAAGGTTTCCCAGCAGAACATTGCCCAGAGCATAACACTGCCTCTGCCAGCCTGACATCTTCTCATAGTGCATCCTGCTGCCATCTCTTCCCCGTGTAAATGATGCATATGCACCTGGAAATCCACCTGATCTGCAAGAATATGTGATTATCAGACCAGACAGCCTTCTTCCATTGGACAGAGGTCATCATGTGCTCTCTGACTGGTCTGCTGCTATGCTGCCCCATACTCAGCAAACTGTGATGCACTTTGTGTTCTGACAAATTTTTATCATGGCCAGCATGAAGTTTTTCAGAAATTTGAGTTACAAAAAGAGTGCTTTGTGTATAGAAGGCGCTTAGTAGATAGACCAACAATAGATGCAGGTAAAAAGGATAGCAGCTCGACACACGTGTAAATACCCCCAAAATTTACACAAAGTATAATACAAAAAATCGATAACCCAGGTGGAACCAACCACTAAAGGTATCTCTCAGTGGAGCGCTAGAAAAAGCAAACTTACCCCCCCTATATATATTGGGGAAGTGTACAATAGTATGATTCCTATATAGTAAAGAGACATAGAAAACAGTGAGGTATATCAAGGTCCAGTGGTATACACAAGGAAATAATAGGGACACATGGTTTAGAGCCACATACGGACAGGCTCAAATCACTCTGATGTAGGTATATCAGGTAGTACCCAAACCTTCTTGCAGTAACTGGTGAATATTCTCACCCAAATGGAAAAAAAACAAGAGAGAGCTTCCTTATGTAGTATAGCCAGGAAATACTGCTACAAAAACACATATAATATGAATTGATTGCTCACCTTGCAAGGAGTCAACTATACTAGGCTCTTGGTGTTAAAATGTATGTGTTATTCAGGAGAGCACAACCCCTCTTGAATCCAGGAAACAGCAGAGGACTAGCAGATATTGGTTCACTAAAATAACATATTTATTAAAACAATAAACAATCAAATATACAGTGATACCAGTCCACCAATGTAGTCCACTTCCGAGACGCGTTTCGCCTATATGGCTTTATCAACCGATTGATAACTAGGGGGGTAAGTTTGCTTTTTCTAGCACTCCACTGAGAGATACCTTTAGTGGTTGGTTCCACCTGGGTTATCGGTTTTTGTATTATAATTTGAGTTACAGTAGCTTTGCTATATGATCGGACAAGATTGGCTAGCCTTCACTCCCCTCATTGTGGCTGATCAGTGTGTAGTGTGGTATATTTTGCTCACAAGATTGTCTACAGTAACACAATCCTGGCACACAAGAAAATAGTGGAAGTGGCGGAATATTTTTTTTCTTCAGTCAATATATTTGCATTTATAGGTTTTAAGTTGTATACTCTGCTGTTGCGTTTGCTGTGGAGTGGTAAAATTCAAACCAAGTACTCATTCAGTCATTGAGGAGAGACCACCATCACATGTGATTTGCTGTACTGGGTACAAAACAACTGTGAGCAGATATCAAAGGATGTTATATATCATATGTATGCCTGCATATAAATGTATCTGGGCACACATGTATGTGTTAACGAAACCTGCATGAGTATGTGTGTATGAATCTATATACTCATACCTGCATGAGTATGTGTGTATGAATCTTTATGTGTATTTGTGGAATTAATAATATATTTGTGTATATATATATATTTTTTTTAATTATTTTATAAAAATATGATAGATTTGAGCTTACTCTTTTTTACATATCATTTTTAGTACCTTTATGTTTGCTTGTAATTTTTAGCATACTTTTATGCCATTAATTTCCCGAAGCAAGACATTTGTGTTATAGAAAGATATTTTCAGTCAGATTGATGCAGAATTTAGAAATCTATTTATTGTAACTAATGGTCAAAAAATATTATCTGAACAAATTCCACATATTTTTTTCCAACTTATTTATCGTGAACTAATGCTCGCAGTCTGTTATTTAATGACCAAATGACAGAGCTTATTTACAGATATCAGAAATGTTGAATAGTGTTTGTGCCTATAAATTCCTTATTTTAATATTAGATTTTTAAACCTGAGGCTTGTTTTTTGGATAATATATTGTTAATTTAACTAAATCCAATAAAGTTCATCATGCCAATGGATTACTGAAAGTATCCATTGCAGTTCTGAGTTATCTGTATATTTTATTTTACATGAATTGGTTAGATATATTTATTTTCCCATGTCTGCCGATGTTACCTACATGAACCAAATGTAATCACACTTTGATAGATCAGATCCATACATTCCCATTCTCATAGTAGCAAATGTTTATTAAAGAGTTTGCAGAGGCAAAATCTACACACAATCTACCACAGTATATCAACAAAGTACTTTAGTATTGATTAGCTGCTAAATGAAGAAAAGATGATCAATAGCATTTCCTTAGGGAGTTGTATAAAAATACAAAGGCCTACATAAAATGATGTCATCTCACAAATACTAATGATTCATCGACCTTTGTTGCTGTAAAAAAAAAATGCACAATAGTTTTGATTCTAAACATTATTGAGTATTTTTCACATATGGTAGTTCAATAGTTTCTGTAGTGTATTGTATACCATAGTATTGCGTAGTGTACTCTAATATCTTGTAAATAAAAGAACTGTTATAGCTACAGGCATTTTATGATAGGTTGATAGGTTGTCACCTAACATTTATGTGCATTGAATCAATTTTAATGACTCTTAAATTTACACAACAGTCATACAAATGTCAACATACAGAAATGCTAAGTCAGACAGAGGTCAGGCGATGTGTCAACACTTTGGCATAGGTTTTTTGCTGGGGTTTATTGACGTAACATGTGGCGCTTAGACATTTTTGCTTTTTGAGCAATAAAAAAATAATGAAGTATCAGGACAAAATGATGGACTGCAATTAAAAAATAAATAAATAAAAGTAGACATTAAAATGAGGTGTTGAACAGTAATTACAACTACAGACATTCAGTATATTGAATCTCCTAGTTTGAGTACAGCCAGTGTTTGAACTCTCTATTTGGAACAGTCATTGAGTAATCCCATTAAAAAAGAACTTAAAGAGATTCATGGCCAAATGACAAGTTAATGTTGCGAATTTATGCATGACTTGCCATAAGAAACACAAATTAAGAAAATACCTGATAGAGACAATTAAACCTTGTGACAGGTAAACTAGCTGTTTATGAAATCTGAGATCATTAAACTGTTGTAAAAATCCCTAAGACGGTGGGATGACCAGAGTGTTACATGTAAACACTTTATTTCAATTCCATGATCGCTTAGCCAGATGACGCGCTAAAGAAGCAGATGTTAGATCAGTGTTATTAGCATCTAATGGTTTTAGAAGTCTGGAGCTGAATCATATGTTTTTAGTTTGTCTGTAAACACATACATATCGTATTGAAATGTACTACACTTGATCAAATCACAAACAAGGGGTTTGAATCATTATTTAGTAAGTTAAGTGTGACATTAAAACACGTCATGACATATGTTTATATATTGATTATTATTTTGTACAAGATATTAATCATTCATAAAACATTGTTTAACATTCTTTCAAATGCTAGGTCAACCAAAAACAGTGTTTTACTAGAACACCCACATCCCACATGTGCATGTACTGCCCTGAATAATGTATTGCTCAAACCAGCATGATGAATGTTCATGGTAAAGTATAGATAGTGTTTCAATATTAGTGAAGGCTGTTGTCTCGCCATCAAATTCGGACATTGTCTCTTTCATACATTTTACCACCCAGAAGCTCTCTACGATTTTATTTTAAGAGGTACACTTTGTGGACTACAAAAATCCTGAGATAAAAATTACTGTACATATTATTTTACCATGAGCTTAATCTGTAATTTATTATGCATTTTTAGAATTTTTATCACCCTTGCTTGGATTAGTTTACTATTGTAAATATTGTCAAATATCGCATTTAAACAGTAGAAAATAAATAGGTTGCTGATGGGAGGCTCGTTGGAAAATAATTAGTAGCTTGCACACGCAAATTAATATTGTTAAAAAATGTTAGATACAGATATCTGAGTTGAAAATTATATGTGAGCACCTATTGTCGATGATATAAAGAAGACACTATTTCATGCTTGAAATTATCACTGCAATTTTTATAATGGTCTCATCTCATTAATAATATTAGAAGTTCAGATGATCCTCCAGGCATTGGATATGGTGTGATAAATTGAAAATACCGCAATCAACTAGATGCCAGAAGATATTACAGAAAATCCAATAATTGCTAATCACATGCACTTTTGACCAGCAGTGAAAACACCCGACTAGTCATTTATTCATCCCAGTTAGATTTTTTTTCTTTTAGACACAAAATTATTTATTATGCAGTATGCCAACATACCAAATTATATAAAGAATGTCAGTGTCACAGAGCCAAGTTTTTACTTTTACTGGAACTGGTAAAAAAAAAAAAAGCTTAATAAAACATAATTACGGCAAGTTGAATAATATTTTTCAAGTATACTCTAAGAATTACAAGCAACAATATTTGTAAATATTTAAGTTTAGTTAATTATTAGACTTGGGGATTAATTCCTGACCAAATTTCCAATTAGTTGAATTTAGACTGATTTAGACTGATTGGCAGAATTTCTGACCTCTTAGCTAAGAAATGTACTCAAATTATAAGCTAACCGAACTATGCAATGTTGAACATAGCTGGGGGGGGGGGGAGGGGAGCGGGTCAATATTCTGTATTCTGCCCATGTCACCAAAAAAAGAGGTTATATTAGGAGACAGAGGTCAATAAAGGGAAAAACAGAAGGAGCGGTACATTAAAAAAACCTAAAAACAATATATATAAATATATAGGTTTAATAAATATGTAATGTATGGATATAAAAATGTTTTACTACTTCTCCTGTTTTCCCTGTATTAGTTATGTTTTCTCAGTTGACCTGTGAACCAAATGGTGGGAAACAGGCTACTGTTAGTATACTACTAAATATATACACAATGGGCCAATCAATGTGCTGTAAAATATATACACAAAATAAATATAATGGATATGCATTCATTTATAAATAATAAACGTGTGCACAGTGAGAATTTTTGGTTCTGTAGAATGATTTTTTTTTCCTTGAAATTGAAAAAGCTTCCGAAATTCGGTTGGAGTATTTATATTGTGTATATATTTTGCAGCATGTTGATTGGCCCATTTTCATGTCTTTCTGGTTTGTTCTTCAGATCCAGTTTACAATTTGATATTTGGCCAAGCTGAACCGTCATCCAAACACATTTCAAAAACTTTTTCTATCTCCAGAAAAAAATATTCTAAAGAACCAAAAATTCTCACCTTGCGCAAGTCTATTATTTATCAACAATGGCATATCCATTATATTTATTGTACTCCACATACATACGCAATATAAAATTAGATACATGGAGATACATATGATTGACAACAAAGGTAGCATTTACTAAGAGGAATATCAATTAAATCTCAAAAGAAACTATAAAACGATGTGAATATATCTCTTCTTACACTTTGAAGAATGTAATGCAAATGGTGTACATGAGGATTGCAATATGTTATTATGGTTTAACAATGAATTATATACTGAAAGAGTACTTGTTCTTATAACTCTTCGTAATTGTTTCAATCTTAATGAGTCTGGGTCTATGAGGAGATATTTGTACACTTTGTTTTTAATATATTGTGTTATAGATTTAATATACATAAATACAATTCTTATCTATTTATCGAGACTGAACTTGATATATCAAATTAAAATACTTATCATCTAAGCCTTTTGACACTGTTGCTTACTGGTGATGACATATCTTTACAAAAATAAACCTCTACACAATAAGGTAAAGTTAAAGGTGAATGTCAGGCAATAAACATCCAAAGGTTGAATTTTGCTTAGACAAGTTACTGTTATGTTCTGTTTTGTTGTTTGTCTACTTTCTAACAGCTTATAGGTAAAGCCACAGGAGTCTTGTAAAGACATGGAACGTGGCCAAACGTAGCTGTTAGTGTGTGATCCAAAAGTGGTCACATATGGACCTTGTTTTGCATTCACAGTCACAATCTATATCGACTGCTTCTTTTAAAAATCACATTTTCACATTGTGACTGTTTATCCAGTTATATAAGATGTTTTATCCAGTTTATCCAGTTATATAAGATGTTTTATCATTTAAGTAAAAAAAGTTAAAAAGACAGGTACACACTAATCACCCATATGTTAATATGTTGTTGTACCATGTTCTGGTTCGTTATGATAATACTTTGCTGAGACCCACCACTTCTAGAGGCACTTTCACTTCAGAGGAATAGGCAAATCCCAATAGCTTGCTAAAATGTATTCACATTGCACAGTGTGGCATCCAACACATATCTAAAAAATGCCCTGTGAATATGCATGCTCAAGCAAGATTTCATGGGAAAATGATGTCATGAATATATATGTAGATTACAACATTTATAGTAGATATGCAGTTAATAATTATAATGTCATGAATTTGCATGTCTGTAGGACAACTCAAGATGGTAGCATTGACATCATAAATGTAATTAATGTAAATTGCTTCTATCTACTGTTACAGCCCCCGTCACTGGTGTGGCAAGGGTGAAATAAAAGAATCACTGTCACCTTCTGAAGTTTTTAAGTTAAATTGCTTTATTTCTATGCCCTTTTTAAATCTGCCAAATTGTATTCTATCAAGTTCGCCAGGCTGTGATAAAAGGCTAATTACATACCGTAACACCAATTTATAATAGTTCTCTATGCTGGGTCTTATGACTAAGTACATATATTTCTAAAAAGATTAACTTTTTTTCCACCAGAAAAGTTACTCTGTGGGTTTTTTGTTCATGAAGAGGGTGGAAATCAGTGGGTGGAAATCATTATGCATATAATATATATAGGTAGAAAAACAAAAGACGCTTTGTTTTAGAATGTCATTTGAAAGATAATGTGGGATTTGAAACCTTCATCTTCCCAACATTACATCAAACATAGATTTTCACTAATTTACTAGTGTTTCATTAGAATAAAATTTGGCGTGGGATATAGGGCAGCAGATGGGAAATGAGTATCTTGAAATTATGGAAAGTGATAAAAGTCGATAAAGATATTGAATTAATTGAAAACAATAAGTTTAAAAAAATAAAAAATATTTTATAATATTCACAAGTATGTCTAACCAACTACCATACCTTAACAGAACAAAAATATGTATTTTTTTAAGTAATGCAGGTGACTTTATACAGTTTCTGTATTACAGCAAATTCATTCTATTTGCTCTTTTAATTATGAAATTACTTACTTTTTAAGGACCCAGATACATTTTTAGGAGAATTGAAAGGGACACCACATATCGCTATAATCCTCACCCACTACTCTTTGTTAGAGACATCCCTAGAGACTCCCATTCATTGTTTCCATATCATACCTTTCAACCTATTAGGGGATGTGAAGAACTACATACTTTGGTTCCCATTTGTTTGTTTTTTTGGTTCATTAGTTAAATCTACTGAACACCGACCACCCCTGGCTCATTAAGTTTAAGAAAGCTGCAGGAATTAGTGCTCTTCCTGTGTGGCCGTCATTCATGCAACCGAACAACACGTGCTGGAGAAAACGGCGGCCATCTTGTTGCACGAAAGGAGGCAGTGGGACCTGGTCGTCGAGTGTCAGGAACTCCAATCGGACACTCGACTCCACGAACATCAGTCAAGTCCGCAAAAGCCTGCTTCTTCTCACAGGCAAGCCAGGAGAGTGCTGTTGGATAGATTTGTTCACACGAGCTCGGTGAAAAAAACGCTACCAATGAGCCAGGGGAACTATTTGTGGATTTGTTCAGTTTGGGACTACTGATATCTTTACCACGATGGTGATGAGCACAATAGTGCTCACTTTGAAAAAATCAAGTAAAAATAGATGGTAGTTTACTCACATTTAATTGAGCAGTGACACCATTTAATATTAGTGCTTGGGTGTTATGATATGCTATTTTACTCAGAGCTGGTTTTTAGCTTTATTCAGTGTAAGTGTTAGTCCAAATATCTTTGTTGTGTGTCCTATAACTAGCACTAGACAACCTGCGTGATTATTGGTTATTTTTTGCTTTATTGCATATACCGACAATTATCCAATTCTGGGTGGTTACCAGACAGGAATTTCTCAAGAATCTTTGGACTTATTGGACTCAGTATTTGGCACTGCCTGCATTGTGTTTTGTATTGTTTTGTTCGGTTTTTAGTATGGTGTTGAGGGTGTCCATTACATTCAGTGTTTGCAGATTGCTGTGTTACATTCATAGTTGTTCTTTTAGTGCTTATTCTATTTAATTGTGAGTCAACACTCATGCATAATCAGTTAAGGCAGGGATAGTTAACCATCTACACAAAATGAATACTGTTCACAGCATCCCTTGTGTGAGTTTAAACATAAAAACAGACAAAAAAAAATTATCTGTGAGTGATCACACACAGTTTATGGGTTAATTTGGATGATGAAGAATTATGTGAGGCTCAGGAGCAGAAGTTAACAAATACATCATGAGTTATCACAGAGGACCAGAGGTTAACTCACTAGGAAGGGGTTAATAAAGAGACAGAATAATTGATCACATGGGTCAGAGGCAAACGCACAAGGAAGGGGATATTATACAGAAATAATGATTGATCTCACAGGGTCAGAGATTTACGCAGAATGAAGAAGTTAATATACATAGGGGGTGACCGCTTCTGCCCAGAGGTTAACAGACAAGGAAGGCGTTAATATACAGACAGAAAGAATGATCATGTACAGGGAAAGGAATGAATTAAACAAAGGGCAGAGGTTTGCACATAGATAAGGGATATTTCTTTGCAAGGCATATTCTTTTACTTCTATAAAGTCACAGAACACAATAAAGAATATCTACACACCTTTTTTTTTATTTCTAGTTCAAAAAGCAACAAAAATGTAAGTTAATAAAATATTCCTGGGTATCAGTGAGTACCCCTAAAATAGTGAAGAAGAAAGTGTTGCCCCCGATCTCACCATAGCAGTAAATGAAGCCTGCACAAGGAGATGGGATTGGTTGTTATTTTGATGATCCATCTTGTAACAGTCAATGAGCACAGAGTGCATATCATATTTCAGCTTATGGACAATGTGATATATATTGTGCATTTGATGCAATAGGATTTCCCTTGTGCAATGCCTGGCCAATATAACTAGAACACTTATAATGTTCTTACTTGCAATGCCATTTGCATAAACAAACATCTGTATTTACTAGTTTGAACATGTCTTTATAAACCTCTTCCAATTAGGGAAATCCAAACCAACCGCTACCAAGACTTAAAATTCTAATTTAAGCATTTTTTTTAATTAATTGCTCTCTCTAATTTCAGTTTGGCATCCTATAGAAGTCTGAAATCCCATTTTCTCAATAGTGATTATTTAAGTCCAACACACTTTCATGCCTGTTAGTGCGTTGCAAGTTAATGAAGTCCGAGAAAGGACGTGCACCTAAGACCTTGTGCCTAAGGGTCTTACTGCAATAGATGGTTCGAAACACATCAACTGCTGCAAATAAATATCCTTGATCTTTGTAACAAACAAAATAAAATGTTATAAAGGTTTTGTATTACTACATTAAGGAAAATATATTAACATTTCTTTGGTTTCTAAATAAAAGTATAGTTTTAGATGATAATTGCTTTGGAAAACCTGAACTGTAGCTACAAGATATATCTGATCCCTGTAAAACTAGTAAACAAAGAAACAAAAATACAATATTACAAAGTTGTCTGTAGAATATTTTACACAAGTGTTTTTGTAGATAAACCTACATGAAATGCAAATGCAACACGGACAAAATATTATTTATTTCATTGTTAAATAGAAAATACAGGATTAAAAGAAAATAAATGTTTTGGAAGCCATAAAATCCAACAGAGATATCTATAGTTTTGTAAATCAATAAATAAAAAATAAAATAAAAATAAAAATCTTCACAACTAGTGCAGCTAAAAACAGAAAATTCTAAAATACCTCAAAATACTAAAATACCTCAAAATAAAATTATTTATGTGTCCTGATTTGGGGAATAGTGCACATTGCTAAAATTCCAGTCACTATTTGGATCTTATAGGTTAAATAAAGGAGGACAGCCTAGAAACATTTTCAGAATATGGACATCTTGTACTATGTACTGAGAAATGTTATCTAATAGTTTTATAACCCATCCTTTTCAAAATGTCTTCTTATATTTAGATATTTTTGTGTCTTTTCACCCATTTCAAAAGCCATCCTTGCAGTGATGCCAAACTGATTTACAGGATGTCATGGCAAGAACAGTGGTGGAATCAACCTGGAAACCAAATAAGGGTTCGAATCCAGACTACTTCACCAGTAAATGTCCCTGGCAAGGCATCTATGGATATATAACTGCCCACCTTGAATTCTAATAGATTTTTAGCTCATTTTTGCAGAGCCTTCTTCACCTCTTCCCCTTTATAACTGTAAACTGCTGTGGGATATTTTCATGCTACATAAATGCTAATAATTGGCAATCTTCATTGAAAATCCGCACCCGTGACAGTAGGTCCTATTGATACTTCTGTATTGTGGTATTATATTATATAATTTTCATTTGGGCCATTTAATAACCAATTTCTATCAAAATGTGTGTAAACAGTTTTTTTTTTATGTGAACTTTTTTAAGGATTAAAAAATTCTACTACTGTAATCCACTTTTAGTCACATCTCTCAAGTATGTCAACACCCCATATATACATGCTCCCATATACAGGTGTATATACTGCCACAAATACTAGTTAAAATGTGATTGTCTACCAGAGCAGTCATAATATCTGGGCAAACTGACTGTGTATGGCTAGGCTCCTGGCCTATAAGGTATCCACCAAGAGCCAAGTTGAAGCCTATCCCACTGTATATCAAGTACAGACAATGTGTCATGGGAGTCTTACCCCAACACACAGGAAGGTGAAAACCCACAAAAGGTGGATCCAAAAGACGTATTACCGAGTCTTAGGATATTATATCAGCAAGAAACAAGGTCAGAGTAAGCCAAGGTCAGGAATAGAGAAATACACAGAGTATATACAAAGCTGGTTCAGGATACCAGAGAATCACAAGTCAAATAGAGCCAAAGTCAATATCAGGATAATCCAAGTCTTCCATACAGTTTCTCTGTATCCTCATGAATTGTACCCTTGGTGCGCTGGTAAGCCAAGGTTTGTGGTGGCAACTCGTTCTGTCTATATAACTGTTTGCGTAGACTGGTTTGAAGTAGGTTTTGGTTTTGATACATGTGTCCTGGATATAAATAGTTAAATACAGAAAATTAGATTCTGAAACTATTTGTACATGATAAACTGATTCCCCAATCGTTGGTGTTCAAATATTTTAAAAAGTGGTCCAATTCTGTTGTGTTGCCTGTCCAAATAAAAAATATGCCATTGATAAATCTGCGATAGGACACCAAGTTTGCTCCTCAATCATGGCCTTGGGAAACAAAAATTTCTTCCCAATATGCCATGAACAAGTTGTTGTAGCTGGGGCAAACTTGGTGCCCATCGCCATTCCACATACCTGTAGATAAAAAGTGTCTTTAAAACAAAAAAAATATTTGTTAAAATCAATTAAATCCCCTCTAGGATAAAATCGACTTGTTCCTCTTTAAAATGGGATCTTTCTAAAAAAAAATTTAACCGTTTCGATTCCCTTATCGTGAGGAATACTATACAGTGAACTAACATCACAAATAACTAGTATATAACCCTCTTTCCATTCCGTTTGATCTAAAATTTGATCTAAAATTTGTAACATGTGGATCTTTTAAATAAAATGTTTTTTTTACTACCAGAGGTTGAAGCATTAGATCAATATACTCGAGACTCTAGCTGATATTGAATCAATACCTGATATAATGGGTTTTCCCAGGGGATTTATCGTGTCCCTATGTACTTAGGAAGATGATAGAAGAGAGGTATTCGTGGATTAGTTTTAACCAAATATTTTGCCTATTTCTCCTCTAAAATTGCTTGACTGGTTAATGGCTGAGGCATATGTTTCTAGCCTAGTCATGCTAGAATCTGAACCTACTAGGACTGCTGTATGCCCTGATGTTGCCCTGTAGCAGTGATGTTGAACCTATGGCACGTGTGCCACAGCTTAGAAGCCGAGCCCTCTCTGTGGGGACGCTGCCATAGGCCACCACTGTACCTCCATACACACACTGCCCCCACTGTACCCCAATACACACACTGCCCCCACTGTACCCCCATATACACCACCACTGTACCCCCCACCACACACACTGCCCCCACTGTACCCCCATACACACACTGCACCTTACACACACTGCCCCTACTATTACCCCATATACACACTTCTCCCCCACTCTCCCCCCCACACACACACACTGTTCCCCCATGTACACACTGCACCCCCACACAAACACTCCACCCCCATACACACACTGCTCCCACTGCACTGCCATACACACACTGCCCCCACTACACCCTCATACACATGCTGGCCCCATACACACAGTGTTCCCACTGCACTTCATGTATACACTGCACCCCTAGTTCGGACAACTGTATGAGTTGTTGTTTCTAAACCTAAACCTCAGTAATCAGGTCTAATTGCCGTGTTGGCAATTTGAGGAAAAAAGTTGGTTTGTATTGCAGTTTGGGCACTCGGGCTCAAAAATGTTCGCCATCACTGCCCTATAGTAATAGGCATTAAATCTGTAGTGTATGTAGCAATCAATGGTTGTAGAAAACTTGGGCAGGATATCCTAGGTGATTAAAGTACTCAGTGAGTGTATTTAATGTTGAGGAACCGTCTACAAGGAGGCTTGAAACATAAATTGTTTTGTGTTTTTTCCTTTTTTACCTTCTTCTCTGATTGATATAAGGACCTTGTTTTATTTGGGTCCCTATGTGTACCCATAGCAGTATTTACCATGTTTCTAATACTTTTTCAATAAACTGGCCCAATAAAGACAACTCTTTGTGTGCGGTATTCATTTATGATTTGAATTGGTGTATTTTTTGTATTCTAGTTTAAATATATTGCAGACACATGTAACCTTTGGTTAATAAATTCCAAATTAAAATGTAGAATCAGGTGATAAAGGTTCCAGTTGAACACATCAATTCACGTAGTTTGTCTTTGTAAAATAAAGAAAAAAACGATGTCATAAAGAACGTGTACAGAGTACTTTGTAATTGTGTAATTGTGTTATTGTGTAATAACCGAAATATAATAGACATAGGATACAAAATAGACAATAACGTATTTTTCTTTTGATATGAAAGTCACGGATTAGATGATAATAGATGCTTATGCAGAAACAAAAAGCTTGTTGATTACTTTGCAAACTGCCCACGTTTGTGTTGCTAGAGAACATCTGTTAGCTTCATGCAGTTTTAATCAGGAAATAGTTTGCCAGTCTAGCTCCATGTCATCCTGAGATTTAGGACCAGTGAGTATTTATTTTGCTTGAATGACTTAGTATATCTTGGAATTGTAAGGAAAACGGTGCAAACTAAGCAGAAACAGATAGGATGTTCAGTTTATAAAATAAACAGCGGTTCATGGCAGCAAGCTTGAGAAATTTGGTGATATATTATATATTTGTCACAAAACTTTAACAATACTTTTAACTTTTGTTACTGTGAAGATTTTAGAATAATCCGTGTATTTGCCAGTGAAACACATAATGTATCATGAACGAGAAAAGCACATCCTATGGAATATCCTCGAGTATGAGCTGGTTCCTTACCACATTTTATTCTATTCCCCTAAATTTGACCATCATCATCCCCTGCTCTCTTTCTTCTTTGTTCTATAATTAGTGGACCTGGAGATTTGCTTTGTTTTGAACTGCAATCCGTCCTACTTTGGGCCACTTAGGTGATCGTTTCAATTCCCGAACTCCGAGCTGAAATGCAGCCCAATCACGAACCAAACGAAACGTACAATTGTGAAGCATGTTTGTTTTGTTGTATGATTCTAAAATGCACAAGGTCTCAATTCCTTAACACTAGATGATGATAATTATATGAACAATAATACAAATATTAAGTCTATGTCCAAATTTCTATCTCTCTATGATACAGTGTCATGCTGCTAGCTTCATTATATCGTTCTGCGTAATTGCTCTGGTATGTTGCTTCTTGTGGACCCTGGTGAAAAATATACAGTGATAACTGATACTGATACAAATCACAAATTTGCAGTGATGTTACTACGGCAAAGGATTCTGGGTGGGCATATGCAAATGCCCAGAATCCTTTGCAGTAGTAGCATCACTGCAAATGTGTGATTTCTGTGGGAAAAGCAAGTCTTATGGCTTGACTGGTGTGCAGATTTTTGTTTAACATTGTATGGACTATCCACAGACTTCAGGTGGAAGGGGTTTTCAATCACAATTTTTTCCCTACCATAACTTTTTTGGTTTTTGCTTCGCAAGATCTGCGAAGCCTCAATAGCAAGCCAGTAACCAACCTAATGCTGATGATTTGCATTAACAATGAAACAGCTGTTCATGAATGGTTCACTGGTTTTGCATCTTTTCCTAAGTTGTGTTTCAAAAAAGACTCAAACAAATCCATGTTTAAAATGGAATAAGATAAAAATGTGATTCTTTGTTAAACTAATTTGCATATGCCCACCCAGAATCCTTTGCGATAGTAACATCACTGCAAATTTGGGATTTCTGTGGGAAAAGCAAGTCTTATGGCTTGACTGGTGGGCAGATTTTTGTTTAGCATTGTATGGACTATCCACAGACTTCAGGTGGAAGGGGTTTTCAATCACAATTTTTCCCCACCATAACTTTTTTGTTTTTTGCTATATATATATATATATATATATATATATATATCAGTTCTGCTGTGCATGCATTATCTGGGTGACCATGATTGTGAGTTTAATTCAGCTTTGTCTTAGATGTGTAACCTTCTGACATATATGCGTCCATTGGTAATGTCTTCTTGCATTTAGTAGCATTTAGAATGATGGGAAGTGTTAGCATTTTAGTTTGAATGTATTATAGAGTTATTGATCTCAGGTACATTGAATAGTTTGAGATCTACTGATTTAGGGAGTAACACATTAGGTCAATGAAGGGATAATTACATAATCAAAAATGGTCTGTTATGCCTAGCAAATATTAATAATTATCACACAATGGAAATATTGCTATTAGATATGATGTACAAAGTGGATACATTGATTGGTGACTGAGTAGAGGTGGTATGGCTGATTTTAGCAGGAGAAGAGTACATTTGGTTGTATAGGAATATATTGTGTGACAGATCACAGGAAAAGATTTGCAAAAAAAAACAGAAAATGTTTAAATCAGCCACTCAGTAGTGTCTCTCTTCCAGGTGTGAAATTGTACACATAGATTGCACATAGGCTTATCCTTCACATAATTAGCTGGCTAGCATACCATGTGTATGTATTTATTTGTATTTGTCTGTATGCTAAGTGACCATTAGCAGTCAGGAGACAATTCTCTACTAAGACATATAAGCAACAACAACAAAAAAAAAACATTACTAATAATAATAATAATGATAATAATAATAAGGCATAGGTTGATAATTGTGCATCTTTGTATACATATTTATAACGGCAGTAGCATACCCGACAAAATGAATACAAACATGACTACTGTAAATTAAGCCACTTTGAAAGAACTGTGAGGTCCACGTCTTAGGTCGTAGATGGGGAGTTTAACATGTCTATGAAACTGATAAATTGCAACAAATTCACAGGTGAAATAATTGTTTCTATGGCAGACATACAACTAAAATTTTAAAATTGTTTCCATTAGATTGGTGATTGAATCCAACAAAAGGAGGAGAGGATAGGGGTAAGCAACCTAGACTTCCTACAGTCACACCTTCCCCACGTCTTGTCCCTCCGTTCATGCCAGCATGGAAATTTGAGAAGGGTATAAAGTTATAAAATCCACGAAGAGCTAATGAGCCATGTGCTCACTGGGAATCAGATATAATTTGGGTGAGTGCCAGTTTCCATTACTGAAACAGCTGAGTGAGTAATTAGCATTTTCTGTTAATTTCTCCTTTTCATTTTTAACTGTTTAAATGTTGGTGTATATCATTTGCTTGTCATCTATTTTTGTATGAATACATTGAGTCTGTTTTTTGTTCATAGTAAATATACCTTTATTAAGTTCTGCTTCTGTCTTTTACTCCAAGAGACCAATTTACCAGTATTTTCAAATTTTATAAATATTGTGCTAAATTGTGTTTTGTGGGTTGAAACTAAGAAACTAAGGTATGCATTATAACTTGGTGCTGGCAGCTTCTGATACTAGAGTTACGTGTGGGTGGTGTTAAGCGGAATTTTTATCATTATTTTTGATCTAGCGCAGACAGTGATTTTAACCCTTTTACCACCAGAACGAAGTCACGAGCATGGCTGGAGTAGTGTGTGTTTCTAACACCATCCTTTGAAGGTCTTTCATTAAAATTGAATATTCTGCTTCTTTAATGACTCCTGATTATGAATCTTGTTCCGATAATAAATGGCTTAGAAGATGGTATTCCCTCATATTTAAAAAAAAATAAAAAAAAATTAAATTGTACTAAACCTTTATTGTAAAACGCTACTGTCATATTAATAGAACACGTATTACGGCACATTTATCTTATGAAACTCAGGAGTAATTTATCAGTTTTCTGCAGGTTTTTGCAGTGTGCTATGTATGTATATAGGGTTATTTTTACATGTGTTTTAATATTATTTTATTCTCTCAGGTTAAGATACAATCGTAGCAATAAACTAGGTCAGATTGACTCACTGCATCTGAACACATTGCTATCAATGGAAGCACATCCTAATCAGGTTTGTAATGGATCTGGCCTGTTAAGATAATCAGGAAAACATTTAATGGTGATTTCCTGAACACAGAAACATTATATAGGACCTTAGGATAACATTGTGAGGTCTCTAGTTAAGCTGGGTACACATGAAAGGAGATATTCAAACGATTGTCTTAGAAGGAAGCAAGCTAGATTTATAGTCTGTATGCTAAACAAGCAGAGCATTGCTCCCGCAGTAAAGAATGTAATTTGGGCTATAATTATTCTGGGCATGTGTATGGGCCTTGTGAATTGGTAAATTAGCGTCTCTTATACAAACAGATACGTTCTTTTTTTTTTTTTAGAACATTTTGATTTGTTCTCTAAAAATGTGATTGCCAAGTTAAATGTTATGTGATCAAGGATATATATTGAATTCTACAAGGTTTATTTAAAAGCAATGCTCATTTTAATATAAATCTATACCAGGCATAGGTAACCTTCGGCACTTGAGGCGTTTTGGACTACACCCCCCATGATGCTTTGCCAGCATAATGACTGTAGGAGTATTATGCAGGATGTAGTCCACAACATCTGGAGTGCCGACGGTTGCCTACACCTGATCTATCCTATTCTTTACTATTATTTGCTTGACTGTTGAGATTGTCAGAAAATGAATGGTCGAGCTGAAGGGAATTTTCACACCTCAGTTAGGCTGGCAAAGCATCGTGGGGATTGTGGTTCTAGTCACTCCTGAATTAGAAGTAAGCCACACTGAGCTGCTAATGGAATAGTCACATGACCCTACATTAGCTTGGCTTCTGGGACAAATCAGAGAGAAGGCTGAGTGAGACATAAATGCTTTTTATGTTTCTCTTCTTAATCTGTAAATCCATACATTTGCTAGCTGTTTTACTTGCCCGGTATAGAGATTAAATTATTTGTAGATTAAACGTTAAGATGAAACTCTGCTATTGTTTCCATGATGGTGTCTCTAAGGGAAAAGATTCTACCCATCTCTATCAGTAATGGTATTGCTAAGTATAATTTTATATCTTTGTCAATAACTTCTTCCTTGGGACATATCAGCACAAATGCCTCATGATCTGTTAAAGAAAAGGCAGAGACTACAATAATATATGTTACACAGTTGTAGAATCACACGTATTGCTACTTGTATATTAATTATCTCAATTTTATAACATTTTTACAGTGAGGGGGATAAAATAATAGAAAGTGATTGTATAAAAATTTTTTGTATCACTCATAGCTGTGTAAGATGAAAGTAGCCTTGATTGCATTCCTTTTGATCCACACATACTTTGTTACAGGTACTCAATGAGTCAGCTGTATTGATTTACGTTACCTTGTGAAACAATTGCCTTGAGTGACTACAAAAAGCACCTCTCTTCACTGCTGTAGCACCAGTTACACGAGAAATGCAATCATATTATTCTACGTCGGTGTCAGTGCTGCAATATGTCTACTAATGTGCAGCGAGAATAGAAACAAGTCAATGATAATTAGAACTTTAATGATACAATATTTATAACCAGCAGGCATTGAGCGGTAGTGAGTTTGTGGAGGTGTGCAGGTCGGAGGACGAATGGACTCACAGCCTGGAAGCTTTGTGACTGGAGGAGGAGGTGATGAAGAAAGCTAGGAATTTAATGAAGTAGCTTTAATTAATTAGCTGGTTATTTAGCTGTGTTCTCTGGCTTGTTCAGCTCTGTTAAGCCTGATCACGCAGTGTATTACAATACTTAAAATTTGGGAGTGCACACAAAGCATTTGTCTTTGTTAATATATATATCTAATCGAGATTAATGATCATAATAACTCAATTTAGATATCTGTGATGATAATTGTATTAAAATATTGTAAATCTCCATTCAATAATACACTGTGGAATTTTATATGTGTTATTTCACTGAACCCCACTTTTAAATTCAAGGGGAAAAAAAACCATATCAGAAAAAAAGGAAAGATGACGATTAAATGTCAGGTGATGTGAGAAACCTCCCCTATAACATTAATGGCAATTGGAAGAATGTTTTTTTTATTTTATTATTATTATTATTATTATTGCCATTTATATAGCGCCAACAGATTCCGTAGCGCTTTACAATATTTTGTACATTATATTGTGAAATTTTTTTTTTCAATTTAATAGCGTGACATTTTGGGTGATCTTATTATGTTTTAAGAAAGTGACTAGTTTTTACACCATATTAAGGTCAATAACATTTCTCAAATTGCCTATTTAGAAGGAAATTCGAGAAGGAAAAGGTTTCTAGTGTTTTGCATATTAAAAAAAAATGCAAAATACCACAAGGCAAAATAGATCTAATTCTAATAACTGATTGGTGCTCTATTAAACTTAGTCTCAGAGAGAGAGAGAGACACAGAGAGAGAGAGAGAGAGAGAGAGAGAGAATGTTAATTTCACTAACCAGCAATCAGTCTTCTACATTACGTACACAGTCACTGCCTCATCAATCCATACATTGTCTACACAAGAATTTCCATAGGTGTTAAACTCTTACATAGGATGTTTGAAAAATAATCATGCTTATCTCTGACACATTTTTTCAAATTTGTTTTGTTTTTTTCATTTCATGGTTGGGTCTACCAAAACGTAAACATAAAAAAAAAAAAAATAGTAATTTTTGAGTGGAATGAGGAATGTTTTGAGTAGGATCTAGTAAGGGGAAATCCACAACCAAAAGAATCCATAAGAATAAAATTGGCTTTCACCTGCTTTATTCAAGTGTTTATTATGTTACAAATATTTTTTCTATTTAATGAATAGAAAATAAATGGGACATTCGGCATAGCGCAGGATGTCTTTTTAGCTGTAAGCAAAACACAGTTTCAAATCTTGATTTTTAAGATACATTTTGACGATGTAGCATTTCACACTGGTATTTTCTCTGTTTGAAAAGCAGATACGTTTTCACTTCAGCATTATTTTATAGACTTCCCAAGAACATGCAAAAAAAAGATTCCTTTGTCTGTCTGATGGATTTGTTGTTTTGCTGCTCGGTGATTGAACTCACACTGTACAACAAACAGCACTGTATCCAAATAACAAACATTTGCTAAATGTCTTTCTTGCAATCTTCTTGGTGTCAGTATGTTTAGAAAACCTGAGATGGACATAGTTTTTGAATTTTCTTTAAACCCAGTAAGAGTTTGTGTAAATGCTTGGTTGATCAGAGAGATTAGTCAAACTTCATCTCTCTGCCCTGCAGCTCTATATAGTCTATATTGTATTGACATATGTTTTTCGATATTTACAGTAAATACCTAACGGATTGAGTTAGAAGATAGCCATAGGATTTATTTTACTTCCATATCAGGAAGTATTACTTTACTGAGAGGGTAGTGGATGCATGGAATAGCCTTCCAGCTGACATGAAACCTGGTTCTCCCCCTCTGACACTGCCACCCCTGCATCTTTGTCCTTCGGTGGTCTCCAACTTACCCACAACCCAAGAAACTCTGAATGTAAAGGTGGTGGTGTTGGGTTTCTCCTCTCCCCTCACTGCTCTTTTAAACCTCTTCCTACCCCCCCTTCCCTCTTTTTCCCATCATTTGAAATACATTCAATTCGCCTTTTCAAACCCTTCTCTGCTAACATTGCTGTTATTTACCGTCCCCCTGGTTCCCCTCTTCTCTTCCTTGACCACTTTGCGGTCTGGCTACCCTATTTCCTCTCTTCTAACATTCCATCCCTAATTCTCGGGGACTTCAATATTCCTATAAACCCACCTTTGACCTCTGCAGCCACTAAACTACTTTCAATTACTTCCTCCCTCGGGCTATCGCAGTGGGCAAATTCTCCCACCCATGTAGCTGGCAATACCCTTGACCTAATCTTCACTTATGCATGTACAGTATCCAATATCTGCAACACTCCATATCCACGCTCTGATCACCACCTCTTATCATTTTCTCTCGTGTACCCCCTCACCCAACAACCTCAGCCTAACCCCCCTCAACTCAGGAGGGACCTTAATTCTCTTGATCTCCAGCAGCTGTCAGCTGACATTGATTCAAGACTGCTGTCCATCCCTTTCCTCTCCTGTCCTTCACTGGCCATCTCCACATATAACTCTACTCTTACATCTGCCTTGAACGCTGCAGCGCCACTCCAAACAAGTACCTCAAGGAGGACCCGCCCCCAACCATGGCATACTAAATCAATGCGCTACCTGCAAAGATGCTCCCGTTGTGCTGAACGCTCCTGGAGGAAGTCTCGCACCCAATCTGACTTTCTCCATTATAGATTCATATTGTGTTCATACAGTGCAGCCCTTGCCCTTGCCAAAGAGTCCTATTTTCCTCTCTCATTAGTTCATGTTCCCGCAACCCCAGGCATCTCTTTGACACCTTTAATTCTCTTCTTCGCCCTGCTGTGGCCACCCCCCAAACTAACCTTACTGCTGATAACTTTGCATGCTACTTCACTGACAAGATTGAACAGCTAAGGAAAGAATTCTCCCCTCCTTGCCTTTCTGTTTCTCAACCACACATAGATCATGCCTTTCCTACCCTTCAGACATTCTCCCCAGCTACTGACAAAGAGGTGGCTGCTCTTCTTGGCTCCTCTCGCCCCACCACTTGCCCACTCGATCCTGTCCCATCTCATCAGATCTCTCTCCACTTGTCTCGTGCCTTCTTTAACACACATCTTCAACTGCTCGCTCTTCTGGCATCGTCCCTGCTGACCTTAAACATGCCACTGTAGTACCTATACTAAAAAAGCCATCCCTCGACCCGTCCACCCCCTCTAACTACCGTCCCATATCCCTGCTCCCTTTTCCTCAAAGCTTCTGGAAAGACTTGTCTTTACCCGTGTGTCTAATTTCCTCAATTCCAACTCTCTCCTTGACCCCCTTCAATCTGGCTTCTGCCCTCTCCACTCTACAGAGACTGCCCTTATCAAAGTTACTAACGACTTAATCACAGCTAAATCCAAAGGCCACTACTCCATACCAATTCTTCTTGACCTCTCAGCGGCCTTTGACACCATTGATCATGCTCTCCTTCTTCAAACTCTTCAATCACTTGGTCTCTGTGACTCTGTCCTCTCGTGGTTTTCCTCTTATCTCTCCCAATGCTCATCCAGTGTCTCTTTTTCTAATGATACCTCCTCCCTCGTCCTGTCTCGGTTGGAGTCCCCCAAGGCTACAGTCCGTAATTAACGCTGCTGCTAGACTGATCTTCCTCTCTAGTCGTTTCTCTCACACCTCACCCCTCTGCCAGTCCTTACATTGGCTTCCTGTATGCTATAGGAGTCAATTCTAGGTACTAACTCACACCTATAAAGCACTGAACAACTCTAGCCCCTCTTATATCTCCTCACAGATCCATAGGTATGTCCCTTCTCGGTCTCTCCGCTCTGCCTGTGACCACCTACTGTTCGTTGTCCGCACCCGTACGGCCAACTCGCGCTTGCAGGACTTCTCGCGGGCGGCTCCCTTCCTATGGATTAGCCTGCCTACCGCCATCAGACTCTCCCCTAGTCTTGCATCTTTTAAGAAGTGCCTTAAAACCCATCTCTTTAGGAAAGCTTATGGCCTCCAAGACTAATCCTTACCTCACATACCTGTCTCTTGCCCTCTCCTAAAGAGCAGCCCACCTTATTTGATTGCAAATTCCTGTCCTAATGTGTTTTACACCCCACCTCCTATAGAATGTAAGCTCAATTGAGCAGGGTCCTCTTCAACCTATTGTTCCTGTAAGTTTATTTGTAATTGTCCTATTTATAGTTAAATCCCCTCTCATAATATTGTAAAGCGCTACGGAATCTGTTGGCGCTATATAAATGGCAATAATAATAATAATAATAATAACATGGTAGAGGTTAACACAGTGAGAGAGTTTAAGCATGCGTGGGATAGGCATAAAGCTATCCTAACTATAAGATAAGGTCAGGGACTAATTAAAAGTATTTGGAAATATTGGGCAGACTAGATGGGCCGAATGGTTCTTATCTGCCATCACATTCTATGTTTCTATATGAACTGAACTTCCTAAAGACCACTAATATTCCAGACATGTCATGGGATAAAAGGATTTCCTGTACCGCCTGTTATAAGTGGGTTAATTATTGGCATGTTTCAGAATTACAAATTTCTTTTATTTGGAAATCAATATAAATAATATAATATTTAATATAAATAATATTATGAATCTTGTTGTGCATGCATTTACGTGTAATGAGTTTCAAACTGAAGATATATTATACAGCAAATCATAGCTATCACACTGTCACTGCATCATGCATGACTTAAAGGGACATTGTAGGCATCCAGACCACTTCAGCTCATTGAAGTGGTCTAAGTGCTGTGTCCCTTTTGCACCTAGTGCTGCAATGTTAAACATTGCAGTTCCAGAGAAACATTGTGTTTACATTGCAGCACTAAGTCTGCCCTCAGTGACTGTCTACCAGACAGCCACTGGGGGCGATTCCAGAATCGTAACAGACTTTTGGTCTGTTATCTGATGCTGGACGTCCTCACGTCCTGCATGAGGACCTCCAATGTCAGATTTTCCCCATAGGAAAGCATTGGTTCAATGCTTTCCTATGGGAGGTCTAATGTACGAGGCATTTGCCGCGCATGTTCATTAGACCCCGCTCATCATGGGGAGGAGCTTTGACCCAGCACCGAGGGACATTGGCTCTGGAATAAGGTAGTAAATAAAGATTTTTAACCCTTTATTTACCGGGTGGAGGGGGTGCGAGGGAGGGGGGATGCAGAGGGATCGGTAGTGCTAGGAATGCAACTTTGTATTCCTGGCACTACAGAATCCCTTTAAAGGGTTACACTGACCTAAAAACACTGTTTTTATTATCGTAACCCTTGCTGTGCTGGTCCCATCCATCCAATTAAAAAAATAAATAAATAAAGCTAAAACTTACCTGTGTGCCTGTGCCGAGGTCAAGTTCTCCCTCAGCCGTATCCTCCTCTGCTGACATCACTCCTCCTCACTCAATGTCAAGAAGGAGGATAGGACTTTATAATCTTTATTTATGTATTCATTTATTTATTTTTCTTCTCTGATTATAGTTATTTATCAGTTTATTGTCATGCTGGTTTTTGGACACGGTGTATGGGGGTGAAGATAAATGCTTTTTTTTTTTAAAAAGGAGGCACAATATTAAGACTTGATAAATATTTTAAATGATTGCTTACAAGGCTATGTTTGCTTTTGTTACCATTTTTCACTTTTTTTTGTTACTATATTTACTATGTCCTGTCTGTATATTGGGTCCAGCGCGACCATCAGACACCTATATTTATCTAGATTTTCTAACCTTACCCTGTCTCCTTTCTCAAAATTTTTCCTAATAAAGAAAAAAAAAAAGGGTGGCCTGAAGGGAGGAGATGTGTTGCATGGAGAGAGGGCTGTGTGTGCTGACATCAGACATGCAATATGCACAGAATTCACATTAGCCAGCTTGTAAAGCTTTATCTGTTGGCTGATGATGCCCCAGTGACGATTCCAGAGGTGACGTTACACATTCACAAGACGAGTCTCTACGTGCAGAGTGTCATAGTGTAATGCTGTACATACAGACTCCAGGCACCAAGACCACATCAAATCACTTCCTACCCTTGTATAGTACATTTAACCCAGATTTTCTTTTATTAAGATATTTGCCAGCTTAATTCTCTGTACTTTTTATCTCCATGGGGTGCTGAGCCCCTCCAGCTTCATATGTGTCATCTCTGTCGTTCATGTTATATTCCTTGTTAGAGCTCGATCTCAAGGAACCTAGACTGGTCCTTCAAGTAAGAATCTATGTATTCAGTGTTTACATGGGAGGCTGACTTAGATGAGCAATTTACTACATACTCTCAATAGAATAGCGGCTTTGGCACAATTGATCTAAAACTACTTTTACCGGGCGGCACTTTATAAGAAAAAAACATTACCTTTAACAGGTTGACAAAGTCTATTTAAAAGGTAACTTTATGATGACTGCCTTACTGTGGGGGAAATAGTGCCTTTAAGAGTTGATGTTTGTATGAGTTACAGATATTGTTAAGGGGTGATTTTATCACGTTAAAACCCCAGGATTAGTAAAAATTCTACTTATGTTTAACGAAAGATACCAATTCATCAAAGTAGCACCTGCCTTTATAATGTTCCCCAGTTAATATTCAGTACCTGTTAGTATGGAATTTTTCAGATTTATATAAAATTCTGTTGGGTAAATCATGAATGTTTAAAGACAGCAGAACCAACACAAACGGTTTACTGCAGTAAAGATCACAGATGCTGTAAAAGTTATTGGGTATTTCATCCGCCATTGACATGCTGAGTGATAGTTCCACTGAAATTTACTAAAATAGTGTTGTGTTTATTAGTATTATTTTGCAGTTATTAGACCTGTGGATTTTTCAAAAAATGTCTGCATCTTATTATTAAATACAATGTACCCGTAAAGAGTCTATGTTATGAACAGTGTGTTCTAGAGGCCCATTTTTAGCATATTATTCAATTCAGCTAGTAAAGGTAGATGTTTCTATGCTTGGTAAGTAGTGATAGAAATCTCTGTTTGCATTTCACCATTAGACTAGAATATTATAATGTATAGAGAGGTACATTACTAAGAAAGTGTTAATCTTCTGAAGAAGAACAAGTTTCTTTATGTCCGTGTAAACCACTTGATGTGTTATTAACTATGCAATCTCTGTTCCTGCCTGTTTCTGTGTCAGTTATATATAGTAACAGCTGTACTTCATTCACTTACACAAACTATGGAATGTGGAATATCATCCCAGCATAAACTGGATATTGCTAAGATGTTGCAGATGTGCGAGAAATATGGAAGTGAAGTCAGCATTTACTGTCCGTATCTATAAACCAAGTTCATTATTCTGCCTGCTTGGTTATTAGAAGATTGCATTTATATAATTACTGCACACAATCACATTGGGTAACAAATAAGATAAATCTGTCTCATCCACAGTTTCTGAGTTACCCCATTTGATAATCTAGGTTAAAAGAATTCCATCTGTACTTCAGAGAATTTCGATTTCAAGAGTATCTAAGCCAAGTTTAATTGATGCATCCGTTTTCTGGTTTCTTCTGGAAGCATTGACAGAATCTGATAAATGTACTTCATCTGCCATTTTTTTATTTTTGCATAATGAGGACAAACATCCCTGATAGCACTCCACTGAAAAAAGTTATGGCCCGCACTCAGGGATAAACCCCTGTAATCCACAGAAAAAATTGATTTCTATGCGAATAAATGAGGGAATAAATATGTTGCAAAATTCACATTTATTGATAATTAGTGCCAAATATGGCAGAAAATGTATCATGGCAGTCCTCATACATGATGCATATCAAGGAAGGCATGGTATAATGCAAACCGCATGCAATGAATTAAAATGTTATCATACTCCAAGTATCCAGGCAAAAATTAAACAGATTTGCAAAAAATAGGAATATTGGATAAGATGAAAAAGTGTAGAAATGATGGCAATACCTGCTGCTGTCAGATGAGAGAGAGACCACCCACACCGCTACCTAACACAGGAGATGAGGTAAGTAACCTGGACGTGTTTCACCCCCCCCCCCCCCCCCCCGGTGCTTTCTCAACATAAACAAACATAGAAAACTCTGGAGATATATAGGAGGAGTCCACTGAAAGTGAAGCTCCTGATAGATCAAACCACATACATCTGTGTATGATAAAGAATGTGTGGACTTAGAACCCTTAGTATGCCAGAAAGTACTTCGTTAAGGCAACCCCTTTCTTAGAGGTATAGCTTTAAAGATCTTTGTTACAGAAAAGGACAAGGTAAGGCTCCTGATAAATCAAACCACATACATCTGTGTGTAGTGAGGAATGAGCGGACCATAAATTTATTCTATGAAGTATTGTCTATGTTTGGGAAAGGTCCTGCACCGGAATTTGACTTCACTTATTATACAGGACTTTTTAATTTTCCTGTTATTTAATATATCATTACTTGGAGTGGCGGCAATGAGTGTGGATGGATCTCACTGCCCATTCACACTTTTTCTGTTCTTTTTAAACATCCCTGATACTGGATTTCAAAACGTGTTAAATGACCATGAATTTCCATTTTTTTCATTATTGGTAAAGATGCAATGACTGTATTGAGCTGCATTTCCAGTAAAGAGATTGACGTATCACAAGCAGAGCTCGATGACTCAATGAAGAGTGAGTAAGAGTATATAAGGCCCAGCATGAAACAATCTAGAGCAGGAATTCAAAGAAAGAACCTGATTGAAAGCCACCATCCTACTATTGAAGGTTAAACAATATACTTTGGACAGCAGTTAGGACAAGCAGTTGAAAAAAGTGCGGCATGACCTGAGGATATCATCACCACAAAGAGACAGAAAGATGGCCTACACTAAAGGTGGTGTAACCGTTTACCCTACCTTGAATGGTTTTAAAAAGCATAACATAAACAAAATACTCTTTTCTCCTTTGGTGGAATCTCAGTGAATTGGAAGTTTATTCCCTTTACTGTAGCTGTGGCATCTATATTTCAAAATTAAAGTTAACAAAGAAGGAACGTTTTCATCTGACAAGGATGGTGGTAAGACTTCACTTTCTTTATTTATGGATTTGTTTTGCTTACAACTGGATCTTTAAAATTGTCACTGGAGTATCATTGTGGTTACTCTTGATATTCAATGATACCCCACTGGCTAGTTGTGGTCATAGCAGAACTGATTCCGACACTGTGGGAAATGTGACCTTTTGAGGTCAGATTGTGAGAGCTCAAAGCTTTATCTCACCTTTGGGCAAACTCACTGAAAACTCAAGTTTAGTGTATTTTCTTTGAGCTTAGCTTTGGAGCTAATTTGTGGCTTTGACATTTTTCGAAATGGTGACAAACAAATTGAAGTAAAATAAATAGGAAATTAAATAAAGTTAGACAAGTTCTTCCAGTAGAGCAGTTGTATTGGGTTTTGGCTATTTTAAAAAAACATGAGAATTGTTAAAATATTTTTTACACAGTAGGTTCACCAATAAATGAGAGAGACAAAACAAAACAGAGCATGCAGGTTCACCACAAGGGAACATACAATGCTTCCTGGAGATATGGATAGTAGTATTGTTAAATATAAATATTAAGCAATTAACCCGTAGCGAAGTAAAAAATAAAAAATAAATACAATACACTAAAATAAACACCTTGTACGGTAAACCTCCTATCTCAAAATAAGTATTGTACAACGTCTCACAAGGCTGGTATCACAATAAAAAGGAGCCTTATTAAATATGGCTCTACATACAAACCCACGTCAGCCCCTGTGAGAACAATTGATTGCTGCAAGGATATAGAGGTTATATAGTCAATCAGTATACATAGCACCAAAGGGACCTAAGAGTCAAGGTAATGCCAGCCTATATGAGGCATGAAGGGCTATTTAAATTAGTCAAATAAAGCCTGTTGGGTGGCCAGGTGGCCAAATAGGTATATACAATATGGCCGATTAGAGAAAGATTAAAAATGTAATTACCAGTAAAAGACTGGCAAAAAGTTAAACTATCAAAGCCTCTCTCCCTGTTAAGCTTGTTAGACAGACATAGGAGGAAAGATCAGAAGTAAAAATCAAAGAAAGTGAACCATCAAAACAGCATGCTAGCCATTAGTGAAAAATAAAGTGCCCAGTGGTAAAACAAAAAGCAAGAACGCCCGACGCGCGTTTCGGTGCAGAAGTTGGGGGTCGTGTAACTAGTTACCAATAAATGACAGTAAGACAAACCTTTTTTTCAGATATATATATTATATTCCATTTATTAATTTGTATTGAACTTTTATTATGTATTATGTTCTGACAGCATTTACTGTTGTACCCATGCCAAAAAAAAAGCTTAAATGTATCAAGACAAAGGCTAAATTATAACATTATTTAGAACTTTTCTCGCTGATAAAAGCTCAAATATTTGCCTTTATCAAGGAGGTTAAAGATCATTGTTTAATGGCTTTCAGCGAAGAGATCTTTCCTAGCTACTAATGTGTGGCACAAATAAATTATAGCTGACGGATTCCTTTCACTATTCATAAAAAGAACTATTAGTCTGGACAAGAGGGGCTCATTTAAATGACCTATTCTAGCATTTATACTCTATCGTGAATTATAAAATGACAAAAGAACTAGATAAACACAAAGATCTGTCATTTTGATAACTTGAATGTATTCTATACCTAGAATGTATTCGTGTTCTGGACAAAACAATACCTTATATTCAGGAGTATTATACAATTACATTTTTGTTTTAATGTAAAATGTTTTTTAACTAAAAATGAATTAAATAAATAAATGTAAAAAAAATAAAAAAAATAGTTCCTGAAAGTGACCAATTGTAAAACATGTAAATTAATCATTTACTTACATAATTAGTTACTTAAAACTAGACTTGTTCATGGTGGGATTAAGTTCAGTGAAATAGTTTTTCCATAAATTGAAATTTTGTTTGGGACACCTGACACTTGTTCATGCTGTAAGTTCAGCTCAGCTGAATGTCTTTCATATAAAACTATTTGGGGAAACAATCAGATCAATCAAAAAGGATGGGAATTATATCCCAGAATATATCCATAGTTTAAATATTATGTATACATTTTGCAGTTCACTGATAGACGCATTTTCTCACCATTTGGTTCATGGATCAACTGAAAAAAGTAGCCAATTTGGGAAGAAATCAGTAAAAAGAATAAATCTATATTTATATATTAGATATATATTTATTGTGTGAGGGGCAAATAAGGCCGTATAGGATAAGCGGAAATAAGTCGGTTGTGGTGTGCCAGAACCGACATCGTGGTAGGCCTGTAAATAAAAGAGGGCCCGCCCATGAGGTGTAATGAAAAGTATAAATTAGAGGGAGTGGAGGGTGGGGACATGCAAAATGCTAAAAATACGTACAGGAAGGAGGAAGGTGAGTAGGGGGTTTAGGTAGGGAATCTCCAACTCTGGGTAAACAATGGTCACGAAGGAGAGCTCTCAGTGTACTTTTCAACCAAATACAAGTATTTATTGTTAATACAGTCACATTGCATTAACGTTTCAGTTCATAAAAGACTTTCATCAGGATACTTGATATAGCACACAAATTGTTACTGTTGTGTTTGTTTTTCTGTTCTTCCTTTTTTGTCAGATTATTTTTTGGTAATTATATATATATATATATATATATATATATATATATATATATATATATATATATGTGTGTGTGTGTGTATACCAATTTAAGAAGGTTTTCTACCTACTGCCTCACAATGCATTGCTAACCCATGAGGTGCACAAAGGATTAAAGTCTTAAGAAACATATTTAGCTGCCTGCTCCTGCTTCTACAGTTCAGAGGTAATTTGCAGAACATAATCTATGCCCACTGAAATGTGCACAAATTCTCACTGCATCATTTAGTTTGAGAATGCCATGGTTAATTCTAATTAAACCCTTTGTGGATCAGTGACGTTTGCAACAATCTTAAATGTCAAAGATAAGACCTTTGTGAATGAAAACATGTGTTCTAGGGTAAGTAAGCCATTTAGATTTCAAATTAAGGGGATGTATGAAGAAACAAGGTGGCCAAGCCTTTAAAACATATATATATATATATTAAAAAAATGTTTTGAAAAATGACATAAATTGGAAAGAAAATATAAACCAGTAAATCAAAGGATGAAACTAACGAAATTAGAGAAAAACAGTTTCATCTAGCCCAATGTAATAATATCTATTAATTTCTTAGCAATACACTTAAAATGTTCTATATGATGTCATCATGTAATATTCACGTTACAGGTGATCTCATACCCATAAGATAACAGATAACATACAAATTTAGAAACTGCCAATAGACTGTTAAAATACGGATAAGACAAGTTATACATTAGGTTTTTAATTATCGGAAGAAGAAAAGGTACATATTTTTTTAAATAAACTTGATCACATTTTGTTTTGCTTCTCATTGTAAATCTCTGTGTACGTTACATCCAAGTTATATGTAAGGAGTTTTTTTTTGTTTTATGAGTGCTAACTAAAGCTATGATAGATCAGCCAACAATGTTCATTTGCTTATTTTACCTTCACCAAAAGCACCAACAGACTGGGGTCAATTTCAGTTTATTTTACAGTTTAGTTATTCTACATTTATCTTTTTCTTAATATTCTTTTTTTTTAATAATTAGTTTTAATCTATAAGTTTGTCCTTTTTGTCCCATGTCTTCCTTTCTGCAGTGTTTCTATTTTTATTCCAATACGATTGCTGCATATGATGTCCTGGCATTTTATAGGAGATGTAGTTTAATTCAGCAGTTATACAAAGTATTGTGAGCCTCGGACACTCTTGGGTTAAATGAGAGCTTATTGCAAATTTTTGCACCGCCTGCAGCTTTGCAGGTCATGAACTTAGAACGGGAGTATCTTTTATTCTTTGTTACCTCTAATGTACTGTTTTGCAGATTTTATTGCACTATATATAGTGTATTAAGATGTATCAAGCCTAGATTTCCCTTTTTGACTTTCTTCTTTTTCTCGCAAAACATACTATGTAGCTTTATAGTTATCCAGCCTCAGCCATGAGTCAAGTTGCCTTGAAGGACAGTTCATGTTCTGATATTGCCTCGGTGAAGTGAAGCTTGTGATTTTAAGTAGTCTCTTCCTTTACAAATCGATAACAAGAATAGCATACATTTACAAAAAAAACAGAAATAAAACCAATTTTTGCTAAATGATTTTGTTAAGATGCAAAACACGATATTTCCTGTTTAACCCCTTAAGGACACATGACGTGTGACATGTCATGATTCCCTTTTATTCCAGAAGTTTGGTCCTTAAGGGGTTAAAGGAAGATACTTTGATGTGGGGAAGAAGAATGCCATTTCAATTTGAAGCTAGATTACATAGTCCCATAATTAATTGTAAAATCCTCCATTATTATATGTTGGTGCGTATGTGATAATTAGTTCAGCAGATGCATGCTACAATCGAATGCCTTTAAATCTTCCCCAATGTCCCATTGCTTCTGCCCCACTTGTGTTTTTCTATACAATGACCCAGATTCTTATGTTTTTTTTTATCAACTTGTTAATTGAGTTTCTATATGGTTCATCTTTCCTTTAATGTCTTCTGTGTTTACCGACTTTCTTTCTCACAGCTGTTGCAATCATTTCTCCAAATCAGAGTACCGGTCTAACTTTAGACTTACACTGTCATTTTATTGAACAATCGATAAATGCAAAAGATAAATAGAATATGAATACATCCCAGGAGCCCAGCGGCCCTTGTGTGAGTCTGAGCGCTATGCAGCGACCTTGGTCACTTAATGGGGTAGTCCGCTCTGTGTAATGTGTGATTATAGCCACTAGGACAATATTGGCACTTTGTGTGATATTAAAAGCATACATATAGCCTAATACCCATTTTCAATCTATCTCTTGTCTTATTCAAGCATAATGAACAGTTTACTCATTGGCAAGATGCATCAAATATCTGCTAGATCATTGCACACTTTAAACAGTCCCAGAGGCCATTTTAGAGATGTCCAGTTATTTCCCATGATAACAGAATTCATAAATGCACACTAGCAGCCAATTACCTCAGTGCTCGTAGGTGAGATAATCAATGCTTTAAAGTTACTGTAGTAATTGTTACGTGTGAGAATATTGTATTCAACATTGAATTCTTCCACTTATTAGATTTCAATTCAGGCTCAGGTGGTTTAGGACCCTTATAGAAAAAAAAAAATGTAATCCCATATCATTCAAGTGTGGGTCATAATTTTCACAAGTGTGGCGGAGTCATAGAGGTGGAATAATATTTAAAACTCATGCTTTGTCTTACATTCTGAGCATCTCATAGAAAAGTGGTAATGTCGTTTTTTCTTTGTATATACACTACTCTCACAATAGAAGGAAAATTGCTATCGTAGTATTTCATAGAATTATCACAACACACAAAAAAATATACTTGTGTTTATTTGGTTACATTCTATCCTGGCACAACTCCTGCTGGCAAGCAGTATGAGGGTGTATTGTATGCATTCATCATTGAGGAATGCCAAAGTGTGCATGTGCCTATACAGAACGTTCTGTGTTAGAAGTCCTAGAGCAGCATCATGAGATAATTATATCACCCACACACAGAAGTGATGAACAAGTAAGTGTGTTTTATACGTACCTCCATTGCCCTACTAACCCTAGTAATTGCTTCAGTACTGTTTACTGAGGAGACCTGTCGAGCAACTGTCCCTTTCAGAGATTGGAGATTTTGTTCTTTAATAGTATGACTGACATTACTGCTACCTATAAAAACACAGTTTAGCTATTTTACCTTTAACTAGATAATTCACTAAATTCTGATATGTAGAA
The DNA here is from genome assembly GCF_036172605.1 of Pelobates fuscus. Classification (NCBI taxonomy): domain Eukaryota; kingdom Metazoa; phylum Chordata; class Amphibia; order Anura; family Pelobatidae; genus Pelobates; species Pelobates fuscus. The sequence continues at coordinate 6,558,779 of NC_086329.1, forward strand.
AATTGAAATCCAAATGGCAACATTTAGGCAAACCTTAGATCATTTGGAAAACTTCTGAAGTTTGGCTTTAGTCACAGATTATCTCGAGTTTAGTTTATGAGCCTGGAAAATATATAAAAAAATATTAAGCTTTGTAAATTAATTGCTACAGGTTTAAGCTCAGCCTGAGATACCTAAATTCTTAAGAACCTGCCTTATTATTTTTGTGCTTTTATGCAAGCTACTAGCCAGACAGAAAAATGTGTTTCACAAATACCATTGTATTTCAAGCAATTAATTTACATCACAGCTGACATAGGACTGCAGTAGAAAAATAACTGAATACTAATGCAACATAGATTAATCCGGTTTCCTCTGTAAATCTTATTTGTATTCTGTATGCATTTATGTGTTGTGTATTTTATCAATATGCTGTACTTTGTGCCTCGGCTACATGTAAAGTGTGGCTTCAAAGGGCTGCAGTGCATGATAAGACTTTCGAAGAGGGTTACTACTTCAATGCAGTTCCATATATCTATAGGGAAAATTATTTTGACAATATGGTGAAATATTCTGTCCTCCTAGTTTAATAAAATCTCCAAGTACTGTATGTTTTATTCCTTTTTAATAAAAAAATGTGTATAAGTAATTGCACGTATCTCATTAAAGCAGCAAGTAAAAATTGTATCTAATTTATAACCTCTTCAATGATGCATCCTGTTTTTAAAACTTATTGCTACTAAAAAGAAAAGAATAATTTATCGTATGATCCTTCGTTCTGAAAACTCGCTCAGAATGTTCATTAGCTTTCTGTGCTTCATCCTTGATCCGGTTTTTCACTATGGAGCCCATTTTATTTTGAGCGTTATGTGACTAAATATTTTACAGTGGTGCATTTGTTTTTGCATGTGCTAAATATTTATCACACTCATTGTTTTCCCACTTTGAAACTTATGATAAGATTTTGCATGTGGAAAAAAAAAAATATTTGTAAGTAGACGTGACTGGTGCAATGCAAAGCAGATCTAAAAAACTAATATTATTATAACCTAAAATTATTTATTTTCTCAATTAATAAATGTAAATTTTGTCATGAATAACAGAATAACACTCAGGGTGTTCAAACCAAAGGCAGATTTATTGGATCAAAATAATGTGACAGAACAGCAACGTTTTGACCTCCTATGAGGTCTTTGTCAAGGCTTGGTCACTTTTGCTGTTAATAACACGATCTAAGAATATCTCATTTTACACTTTGTGGATTATGCTAATATTACATTTAATGAATGCATTAAACGGCCCATTTCCATGGATTGTATGGTGTAATTTGGGGATCTGTAAAATATAAGACTCAGTCATTTAGGTTCTGCATACCTTAAGATGTCCTCAGGAATTATGTTGATTGATTTATGTATAACAGGGAGATGATAAGCTAGCGGAGTGAGGGAAGGGGATTATGGCTTTTCAACATCAGCAACTTTAAGATCTTTGCTCAGCAGACAAGACATTTTTCCAGAGAAGTTTAGGAACTTCAGCTTAGTTGGTGCAGTTTAGCACAGTCTCTCAAATCCAGCACACTGCATGGAAAACATCAATATTATTTTATAGCAGATTGGGGTTTTATCCTCTCCAATGCATTTTTAGGCCACAGAGCTTGCCATCTTTCCTACATGTGGACAATGAGCCCTTTGCACCACCAACACAAGATGATGGCATGTGAACCAGTTACTACTTGGCACACAAATCAGTCATTAACTTTTCTATAGTGTTACGATAATCACTTGATATACAAGGTTTAAGTAACATATCACATGTTTTACTGTGCCATTTGTAATTTTACATTTTTGTTTTTTCGATGCATTTTTATTTGTAAATTTTCTTCTCTTTTCAATAACGAATATTTTACCCAATAAAAGGAGTGCATTGAGAGTCACTTGTTTAGTATCCATGTGAAGGTTCAATCCAGTCGTGTATATAGTAGAATGCATCCTTGTTTTGACAGTCCCTGTGCATCAGGTATGACAAGAAACATGACAGGTTTAGATTATGTCAGATTCTATGATGTGTCACATTCATTGTAATAAAAAAAGAAGTAATCCTGGTATCTGAGAGGGAGACAAAAAAGAGAGAACTCCTAGTGCAGCACAATTTAAAATGTATAACATAAAATAATAGGCTCTTTGAGTATCTGACTCACAAGATAGGAGTGGTAAAAGCCCCACTCATGACTATAGCGCTCAGGGAGGATCAGCCCCTAGAGTACGTGGGATCCATAGGATACACTGGCGACCAGGATATCAGGTAAGTATATTCTTTATTGTAGCAATATAGTAAAAGCATATGTATGTATATAAAATCCATTATCAGCTCACTGTCAGGATCGGGTCAGGGATCCAACACGCAGAGTACAAAGAGTAGCAGATACGTATACCGGACCTTAGAATGGCCGGACTTAACGTAATACTACGTATAGAATGGTCAGGGACAAGCCGAGGTCGAGGGAACGAGAAGACAGGTAAGCGAGAGACAAGCCGGGTCAAGGATAACAGAAAGACAGGTAAGTAATAACAAAGCCGGGTCAGAACCAAAAGACAAGAGAATACAAGAGCACTGTGTGACTAGGCTGACTAGAACCACGACAGGGCAATGAGTGAATGGGAGAAACAGCGTTAAATACCCTGGATCAGTGAGTAGGCCCGCCTCCGACGAGTCCTGACTGGCTTCCAGTCAATTGAGTGACAGGTCGGTCCGGACTGACGTCATGACGTCGAGCACTGTGCGTGACGTTATAAAAGGGGACGGATCCCTCGCGGCCGGCGTGTGAGTGACTAGGAGAGCCGCGAGGGATGGGAGAAGCAGCCCTGCCGGAAGGACAAACTACTAAGTCTCTACCTCTTTCGGAGGTAGAGACCTCAGGTACCCTGACAGTACCCCCCCTCTCAGATACGCCCACCGGGCGGAAGGAACCAGGGCGAGATGGAAAGCGGGAGTGAAACGCCCTGCGAAGGCGAGGAGCATGAACATCCTCTTGTGGTACCCAACTCCTCTCCTCAGGACCATAACCCTTCCAGTCAACCAAATATTGTACTCTCCCCCGGGAGATACGAGAATCAATAATGGAGTTAACCTCATACTCCTCCTGACCCTCCACCTGAACAGAGCGAGGAGGGGCGATCGTGGAGGAGAATCTGTTACAGACTAGAGGTTTCAGCAATGAAACGTGAAAGGAGTTCGGGATGCGTAAAGCAGCTGGGAGAGCTAGACGATACGCCACTGGGTTAATTCGAGTCAAGATCCTGTAGGGACCAATATAACGGGGCGCGAATTTCATGGAAGGAACTTTAAGCCGAATATTCCTAGTACTTAACCAAACTCTATCGCCTGGAACAAAATTCGGAGCCGCCCTTCTACATTTATCAGCGTGTTTCTTAACCAGCATAGAATTGTGTAGAAGAATTTGTCGAGTCTGATCCCACAACTTCCTCAAATTGGCAACATGGACATCAACCGACGGTACTCCTTGGGAAGGCGAAACCGAGGGAAGAATAGATGGATGAAAGCCATAGTTCATGAAGAAGGGGCTTGAATGAGTAGAGTCACAAACGAGATTGTTGTGCGCAAACTCCGCCCAAGGAATCAAACCGACTCAATCGTCCTGGTGTTCGGAAACAAAACAACGTAAATATTGCTCAATCTTTTGGTTGGTACGTTCGGCAGCTCCGTTAGACTGAGGATAATAGGCGGAAGAAAAATTCAATTTGATGCCTAATTGAGAACAGAATGATCTCCAGAAACGTGAAACAAATTGGGAGCCTCTATCAGAAGTGATTTCAGAAGGTATCCCATGCAGGCGAAAAATTTCTTTAGCAAATATCTCCGCCAATTCAGGAGAAGTCGGAAGTTTAGGTAAAGGTACGAAATGTGCCATCTTGGTAAACCTATCAACCACCGTGAGGATAACAGTGTGCCTTTTCGAAACAGGCAAATCCACAATAAAGTCCATCGCCACACAGGACCAAGGTTTCTCTGGAACTTCCAGAGGCTGTAGAAGGCCACAAGGAAGCGAATGCGGTAGTTTAGTCTTAGTACAGACCTCACAGGCTCCGATAAAATCCTTAATATCCCTCCGTAATGAAGGCCACCAGAAATCCTTAGAGATCAAGGAATATGTTTTGCGGACGCCCGGATGGCCAGCCACCTTACTCTCGTGAAGGCACTGTAAGAGCTCCAGTTGGAGTTCAGGAGGAACGAAATGTCTAGACGCAGGAGTCAGTCTAGGTGCCAGATGCTGCAAGCTCCTGATCTGATCAAGCAGCGGAGAGTGGATTTTGAGAGTAGTGTTAGCGATAATGTTACACTTGGGTACTATAGAGGACAAAACCAGCTCAGATATGGCAGAAGGTTCATATTGGCGAGACAAGGCATCAGCTTTAGAATTCTTAGAACCAGGCCTATATGTGAGTATGTAGTTGAAGTGAGTGAGGAATATAGACCAACGAGCCTGTCTCGATGATAATCGTTTAGCCTCCCCAATATAGGATAAGTTTTTATGATCTGTCAAAATAGTAACAGGATGCAAAGTCCCCTCCAATAAATGTCTCCACTCCTTTAAGGCCATGATAACCGCTAGGAGTTCCCTGTCACCAATGTCATATCTGCTCTCAGTACCTGATAATTTTTTGGAAAAGTACCCACATGGATGTAATGGTTTATCCACACCCAACCTTTGGGACAGAACGGCACCTATACCTGTCTCAGAAGCGTCAACTTCGAGTAGGAAAGGCAGTGTAGTATCAGGGTGAACTAAAATTGGTGCGGAAGCAAACAGCTCCTTGAGTGTCTTAAAAGCCAGAAGTGCTTCAGTAGACCAATTCTTAGTATCAGCCCCTTGTCTGGTCATATTGGTGATGGGAGCAATGATAGAGGAGTATCCCTTAATGAAACGTCTGTAGTAATTAGAGAAACCAATAAATCTCTGAATAGCCTTGAGACCCTTAGGTAAAGGCCAATCTAATATGGATTGGAGCTTCTCCGGATCCATTTCAAACCCCTCTCCAGAAATCACGTAACCAAGAAAGGTAGTTTGGGATTGGTCAAAGCTGCATTTCTCTAATTTGCAGTACAAGCCATGCTGAAGAAGTTTGTGTAAAACCCTTCTGACCTGTCCGTGGTGAGTCTCAATATCCCTGGAATGTATAAGTATATCATCGAGGTATACAATAACACAGTCATGTTGAAACTCCCTAAGAACTTCATTAATTAGATCCTTAAATACCGCCGGGGCATTACAGAGACCAAAAGGCATTACAGTATACTCATAGTGCCCATATCGAGTATTGAACGCAGTCTTCCACTCGTGTCCGTGGTGAATTCTCACCAAGTTATAAGCACCTCTAAGGTCTAACTTAGTGAAAATCTTAGAACCCTTTAATCGATCAAAAAGCTCGGTGATCAAAGGAATCGGATAGGCATTTCTAATGGTTATCTTGTTCAGGCCTCGGTAGTCAATGCAGGGTCTTAAAGAACCATCCTTCTTTTTAACAAAAAAAAATTCAGCCCCAGCAGGAGAGGAGGATCTCCTAATGAACCCTTTGTCTAGGTTTTCACGAATATACTCCTCTAAGACTAAGTTCTCATTCGTAGACAAAGGGTATACATGACCCCTGGGAGGCATAGTACCAGAAAGTAAATTAATTTTGCAATCAAAAGGCCTATGTGGTGGTAAGGTATCAGCCTTTCCTTTGTCAAATACCGCCTTTAAATCTAGATACAAGGACGGTATCTGTATTTTAGTAGAGTCGGTAGAGTTATTAAGTGTGTTAACACTACAGAGAGGTGACACTTTCTTTAAACAACTCTCTTGACAATCCTGACCCCACGAAACTATTTCCCCTGCTTTCCAATCTATAACGGGGTTATGTCTCTTAAGCCAGGAGTATCCCAGGACTATGGGACCAGAAGGAGATGAAATGAGTAGTAGAGATATCTCCTCCTTGTGTAGAATACCAGTAGTTAAGTTAAGAGGTGTGGTTTCCCGGAAAATCACAGGCTCAACTAAAGGTCTACCATCAATGGCTTCAACAGCCAAGGGTGTCTTCCTTAACTGGGATGGGATAGCGTGTTTGGTGAGAAAAACTTCATCGATAAAGCTCTCAGCAGCTCCGGAGTCTATCAATGCCATAGTCTCTAAGGTTCCCCTCTCCCAAGTTAAAGAGACAGGTAATAGGAGTCTATGTTCTTTGTAGTTATGAGTAGAGGACAAAATCGAAACACCCAAGGTCTGTCCTCTAGAGAAACTTAGGTGCGAGCGTTTCCCGGACGACTGGGACAGTTCAAACGTAAATGACCTCTGACTCCACAATACATACACAGTCCCTCCCTTCTCCTGTACTGTCTCTCTTCCTCTGACAGGCGAGTAAGGCCTAACTGCATAGGTTCTGAAAACTGTGGAGTTTTGGTTTCAGGACTTTGAAATGATGGCGCTAGTCTAAAGGAAGATCTACCGGTTCTATCTTGAGTGTTCTGCCTCTCCCTTAGACGTTCGTCAATGCGAGAGATAAAGGAAATTAAGTCCTCCAAGTTCTCGGGAAGCTCTCTTGTCGCTACCTCGTCAAGTATTACATCGGATAGTCCATTTAAAAATACGTCTATATAGGCCTGTTCATTCCACTTTACCTCTGCCGCCAAAGACCTGAACTCTAGTGCGTAATCCACAAGTGTTCGGTTGTCTTGTCTAAGGCGCAACAGTAATCTAGCTGCATTGACCTTCCTGCCAGGGGGGTCAAAAGTTCTTTTAAAAGCAGCTACAAAGGCATTATAGTTATAGACTAATGGATTATCATTCTCCCACAACGGATTAGCCCATCTCAGAGCCTTCTCAATGAGTAAGGTGATAATAAATCCCACTTTTGCCCTATCAGTAGGGTAGGAACGGGGCTGTAGCTCGAAATGGATACTGATCTGGTTCAAAAAGCCACGACACCTCTCAGGAGAACCAGCATAACGTACAGGTGGGGTAACTCGGGAAGAAGCACCTACAGTAGCTACCTCTAGCCCTGAACCCACAGGAGGAACAGACGTATTACGCATTTCCTCAGGTGGATTAATAGGACGTGATAGCAGCGCCTGTAGTGCTAGTGCCATCTGATCCATCCTATGCTCCATGGCGTCAAACCTAGGATCAGGAGAACCAAGCTGACAATTTGTACCTGCAGGATCCATGGCCCTGTCGTAATGTCAGGATCGGGTCAGGGATCCAACACGCAGAGTACAAAGAGTAGCAGATATGTATACCGGACCTTAGAATGGCCGGACTTAACGTAATACTACGTATAGAATGGTCAGGGACAAGCCGAGGTCGAGGGAACGAGAAGACAGGTAAGCGAGAGACAAGCCGGGTCAAGGATAACAGAAAGACAGGTAAGTAATAACAAAGCCGGGTCAGAACCAAAAGACAAGAGAATACAAGAGCACTGTGTGACTAGGCTGACTAGAACCACGACAGGGAAATGAGTGAATGGGAGAAACAGCGTTAAATACCCTGGATCAGTGAGTAGGCCCGCCTCCGACGAGTCCTGACTGGCTTCCAGTCAATTGAGTGACAGGTCGGTCCGGACTGACGTCATGACGTCGAGCACTGTGCGTGACGTTATAAAAGGGGACGGATCCCTCGCGGCCGGCGTGTGAGTGACTAGGAGAGCCGCGAGGGATGGGAGAAGCAGCCCTGCCGGAAGGACAAACTACTAAGTCTCTACCTCTTTCGGAGGTAGAGACCTCAGGTACCCTGACACTCACCAGCCTTTGGAAACCAAAAGCAAGCCCAGTTTCAGCATGCTAAAACTGTCCTCCAAGTTTTTATTCATGGCTGGTCCTGCCGGTGTGTATTGAAAATCACTTCCTGGTTCCTGATCCGTGACGCATTTCGCCCCTCCTCGGGGCTTTGTTAAACGGGTTGTTTATATACATATACATTCGTAGTAATGCATATATATTTTAAAATCAATGAAACTTGAATTAAGAAAAAAAACAATAAAATTGTTGCATATAAAAGAGCAAGTTGCATTTTTAGAGCTTAACCTTATGACTTCAAGCGTGTGCCTGAAATGATTAATCATTACTAGTAATGTTGGCAATATTTTTAGCAGGATATGGTTTGTACATTTTTAATTTGTCCATATGCAGCATATAAAAGTCCCTACTTTAACCTTTTCTGTACCAACTAGACAAGGGCTGGCCAAAAGCTGCAGAACTACAATTCTGTGATGCACGTGTAGCATGTAACTACTGAGTATCTACCATTTGGGGCTCTTCAGGACCAGATTTTGTTTTATATTGCTTTGCAATGTAGAACTTTTTTTTTCAGTAGACCACCACTTAGTTTTCCACCCCCTGCTCCAGAAAAGATCTCCAAGAATCAGAGATATATATGGGTATGTTAGAGGATGGTAAGCTTTCTATGCCAATCAGAAAGGCTGTCGATAATTATTCAAGTTAATATACTGGAGCATACATGGCTCCAACATACAGTGCTGCTAATCAGAAAATGTTGGAGTGAAATATTTAGATACATATTAGTACTCATTTTCAAGTGGCAATAGTAGACTGCAGTATCCTGTGTAATACAGGTGCTTGCTTAGAACCAGGTAACCAGGTTTACTATATCTGAGCATTGTGCAAATACACAGTTACAGTTATAGTGTTCTATTGGATTTTTTTGGTATCAGCATTAGTAATAAAGCCTTTGGCTCCTTACAGATATCTGTACTGCTGCTTTTGTACGTTTTTGTAAGTTTTCATTAAGCAAATTTAAATGTTTTGTCCTTGTATGCTCATATGTTGTCTGACTTATGATCTCTAATACAAGTCATGTCTTAATAACCTGTAAATGATATTGAAATTAATAAAAATAAAGGATTTTGTTAATTTCCATAAAATTCATATTTTCATTTTTCCCGAAGATTAATTTCTACACAAAATGTATGCTTTGTCTAAAGCTTATATGCTATTTTAGCACCCAATGTTTCAATTACATTTTGCATCATTTTTTTAAACATTTGGGAACAAACAGTTTAAAGAACATTTTGACTTGCCTACAGAATACGTTACAATTCATATTGTACCATATGCCATTTTTTTTTTTCAATTTGGATTGTTTTGGTGCTTTCATGATGAGTGATCATCTTCATTACTTCTCCAGCTGTGTATTCCAACAAATCATGTTACACGGGCATCTCCGATAAGAAGGTGTAAATCTTCTGGCAGTTTTATTACTGTTACTAAAAGTTACAAAGAAAAGAAAGGAGTATAAACAATTAAAACAAAACACTGGACCCATTTTGTAAAGCTAAACCCGAGCAATTTTGCATCATTCATATGACGCATGACACATTGCAACTTGTGCAAAAAGATGGATTACATTGTATAATGTAACAGTTACATTACAAAGAACAGTGCTTTCTCAAGATTAATTATAATGTTTAGGTAATGCATTCACAGGTGTGTATCCTTAGCAGGATTTTGTGACCATAAGGATACCTACAGCCTTTTGGGGCCCAGGGGTTAAATTATTGCAGATTAACTACTAGTTAAATGGACACTCAACTCCCCAATTTAAAAATAAATAAATCACAATTTAGTTGATTTACCCCATGAAAACAAAAATTGTCCGCAGCCTTTGCAAGCTCTCCCCTTCTTCCCCCGCCTGAACTCTCTGTAGTCGTCCATTCGTAGACTTCCAATGCAACTCAATAAGAAGTCTATCTAAATATGGACATACTCCTTTGCAAGGTGTTGTAAGATATAGTCATTTATTAACCCCTTAAGGACCAAACTTCTGGAATAAAAGGGAATTATGACATGTCACACATGTCATGTGTCCTTAAGGGGTTAAAGGAGGTCTGTAATGTAAATATATCATGAAATTGGTTTGGTCCATACCGGTCATATTTCTGTCTAATGCAACTTTGACAGATTTGGTAAATACCTTGCCTGTGAATTTCTTTGCATTTTTTTCCGGCTTCACAATGTTGATATCAATGGGATTATGAGCGTACAGTCATTGATGCTTTGGTGTATGAATAGCATCTAGTATTCTGGAGAGAATATAATTGTGATAATGTTTTGATGTGGAACCCTTTCACTTTATAGTTGTTTCAGTAGGGACAACATTCAGGCACACACCCATGCATGCAATTCACTAATGCACCAATGTTTCTCTGCTGGTTCTGGTTCCTATTCTGGGGCATGTAATACACACAGAGGTATAGTGTAAGTAAACACCTATTCTATTTGGTTTTAGCTGCTTTTAATGTTCTGTATGATATATCTGTTTGGTGGGAACTTGAGAAAGGACCCATTGACGTCCAAAACATTAACTTATCTGCTCTGTTTGTAATAAAATAAACACATTGCATTCATTTTGTTTGCAACAAGTCCTGTGAGTGTCAATATTTTCTCTTGACTTTGAGAATTTATTATATATTGTGCTTGTAGAATAGGTAGCAAACGTATACATCTTGTTAAAATCCCAAATATCAAGCCTGCCCGGCCCCCTTTCGTATCTATCATTTAATAACATACATTTCTGGGACATTGGCATAGGCATAAATGAACATGACTTCTAGCCATACTGCTTAATTCAACATATCATTTAGTCAATAAATGCTCATATGCTGTTTCATGTAATGAATCTCCCATGCATACCCACTCTAGTACGGGTTCATGACACAACCGGCAGTTAACATAAGTTTGCGTGCCCAGGCTCACATATCTGCAGGGTATGAGTGAACCTGTTAGAGCTATAGTCAAAAGAGTGCTAAGCGCAACAAAGGAAAAAAAATATTTATTTACATATAAATATAAGTAAGCTGGAACGATGAAGAGAAATATGCCTGGCAGGACAAGTTTGCGATAAATGTAGTTTTGTGCTGGTGAACACTGCAAGTCAACGTGTTTATAATGTTATACCTGTACATTCAGCTGTCTGGAAGGGAATAAGATGTAACTGGAAATTAAGTCTGTCACCTTCATGTTGACAAGACTGAAACCATATTACCCCCCCAAAAAGGGAAACCTGTTTCATTTTCTCCTAATGCCTGAATGCTGATGATATGATATAGCGAATGTTTATACCTTTTTGTTTTCTGACTAGAAATTAAATTGATTTTTCATTGTATTTATCAATGTTTTGACATTGCTATTAAGATAGTTACAAATATATATAATCCTTTGCTTTATGTACGAAACACAATAACATGACAGTTTGAAGATATCATTAATTAGTATTTAAAGGGACACTCACTAGTACTATAACCACTTTATAACCACTACAGGTCATTGCTACTTAGCTTATGTCTAAAGGAAGCTACAGCATGGCCTGTTCCATCTGATTCAGATCTGTAGAAGTGAATCCTTATATATTATAAGATCTGTAAATGTATAAGAGCAAACATAGAAATAAATAAACAGTATCAGTCAATAAATGTTAGAAGAGAATAAAAGAAATCAGTTTGTACTTGGTTTAATTGGGGCAAGATCAAACTGCAAGCAACTCATTAAATATATATATTTCGTAAATTGCTGACACATCTAATTATTTAAATATTTTCTAAGGGGTAAATGTGATGGTATCCTTGCTTTTGTTATATCAAGAGGAACATTATCAGGGTTATTTATTTATAGGAAGTATTTCTGGCACTAGAGTTTTAAAATGACAGTTCAGGTACCTACCCCCTCTCTTTAGTTTAAAAGGGTGAGTTTACTCATGTTTTTTCCAGCGCCGCAATGTTTTCACTTCGACTGGCCCTGTCCCGCTCAACCTCCATGGCTGAGATCATTTGGATTAGCTGAAATTGTGAAATGATTTCCCATAGACAAGCATTAGGAGGCTAATGCGCATGCATCTCTATGTGGAATGTTCAGCGCTTCCATGCAAAACGTGGACATGCTGAATGTTCGTGCTGAACGTTGTGCAGCACTGACCCAGAAAGCACCTCTAGCGCTGAACGTCTGAATGACTTCCACTGGAGGTGTTACTAGGCAGCACTGAAACACTGCTTTTTCTCTGAAAAATACCTGCAGAGGCAGGCTATACTCACCAGAACAATGACATTAAGCTGAATTGGTTTGGGTGACTAGAGTGTCCCTTTAAGTGAGAATTTAACTGAATTCTAAGAGAATTTCACATTTAAAGCCAGAGTAGCTGTAGTATTTTCACCTTAAATTGAAATTTTGTAAAATTCACTGCATTAATAATTCTGTGTCCCTGGCTTGCAGTCATCAAGGGAGGGATTTTCATTTTTTCCATTGCATCTGTCTCTGCTTGCTCTGATGGCAGATAAAGCTTACATAGTTCTTCGTACAGTCTGGCACATTACAGACATTCTGTCTGTACCAAACAGGCAAAAAACCTTTACCCAAATCTAAATTATAGAAGATACGCTGTATATGTATTTTGTTGTTGGATAAACCATACACAAGTTCATTAGGTAGAGAGATATTTTATGTTTATTGCTGCAAGAAGATCTGCCCTAATTATATTTAGACAAATGATAAAATCACACAAATTTCTTATATTCGCATAGCTAAATGTCCTAAATCTGAGCATTTAACGTGATTAATATTCCAATTATGCACTCAGGAACTACTCACTTATCAGACTAAGTGTCTGATTATTTTTTGTTAGATCTTTAAGTAAATGATGGTTTTCATTAAGCCACTATTGCGGATGGATAGGCTTTGTGAATTATGTATAATGATACACCGAAAATGCTGAAATCTATTATTACATTCCGTCAACACTGTGCCTTAATGTAAAATCATGATGTTTAATCTTAAGATCACTCCTTACAGAAGAAAAAACTTTTATGAGAGATGCTCATGTGATGCTATTTCAGCTTACAAGCAACATAGTCTAACATTAAAGGAACACTATAGTCACCTAAATTACTTTAGCTAAATAAAGCAGTTTTAGTGTATAGATCATTCCCCTGCAATTTCACTGCTCAATTCACTGTCATTTAGGAGTTAAATCACTTTGTTTCTGTTTATGGAGTCCTAGCCACACCTCCCCTGGCTATGATTGGTTTCACTTTCAAATAGATGTAATTTACCTTAAATAATTGTATCTCAATCTCTAAACTGAACTTGAATCACATACAGGAGGCTCTTGCAGGGTTTAGCAAGCTATTAACATAGCAAGGGATGAGAAAATCTTAATTAAATAGAACTTGCAATAAAGAAAGCCTAAATAGGGCTCTCTTTACAGGAAGTGTTTATGGAAGGCTGTGCAAGTCACATGCAGGGAGGTGTGACTAGGGTTCATAAACAAAGGGATTTAACGCCTAAATGGCAGAGGATTGAGCAGTGAGACTGCAGGGGCATGTTCTATACACCAAAACTGCTTCATTAAGCTAAAGTTGTTCAGGTGACTATAGTGTCCCTTTAATATATGAGTTGATGAAAGAGATGATGTACTACACATAAAAAAATAAGTAAGCAAAATATCAAAGTTGTCAACAAATGTGGTGTTAATTTAGTAAATCAGTTGGCAGTTTACTTTAGCTTTTTGTGCATTAACTAAGACTCTTTTTGTAGCATATAATTGAACCATTCTAGTGTGCAGGGGAATTTGTAAGCTACAGTAGTTACAATAGAGTCATATGCACTTTAAAAAAGTGTCCTTCTCAAATGTATCAAACATGATACATTTTGGATTTTTTTCCGCTTTGGAAGCCAAGACTAACAGCATGATGGCATGATGTGTTCAGATGTTGAATCCTAGAAATATCATAGAGAGAGCCACATGGAGCCCCCCTCAGGGAAGGGATCACCGACACAGCCAGTCCCAGCGATCACATGCCTATCACTGTCAAGCAGCAGGGGGTGTCTACTTAAGCCGGTACACGCTGTGATTGCAGAGTGTATCATGCTATTATTGGAAAACCTCAGTATTGGAGTAAAAAGTTCTATATTATTTTTTTTACGAGAATAATCTTATGAAAATCTAGTTTATCCTGAAATACTAACACAGACATATGCTCTGCAAAATTAGTAGGCCCATCGAGGTAAGAAACATAAACATTTCTTCATAACTAAAACTGTCCAATAAATGTATAGTTCACTACTTGAACAGGGCCAAATTTACCAGTAGATTGAGTAAGCTGCTGCCTACAGGCATCTTGCTACCAGGGGCACCTACCTTGGAACTGCATCATATGTTTTTGCTACTAGTGTTGTTTCCAGTGGTTATTCAGTATCTTCTGAGTGATCCTTAGATGCAAGAGTGCAAACATCCTTATCTTGAGCTCTAAATACAACATTCACACCCTGAACTCGACATTTAGACCATCCCCATATCACTCACACAAAAAAAAAAAATCACATACTAAATCCAGCAGTCCTATTCTGCTAACAATGTTTTACTTGGAATTGTTAAAAATGCTTCAGTTCCTAAAAACCGGTGCCGATAATCTCACTGCGCTAAACACACTGATGGGTTTCAGCAAGTGGCAGTAGATACTAATGAAAATGACAGATATCTCTAACTCTCACATAAATTATAATCTGACCGAAGACCATCTGTACAGAAGACGTCTACGGAATTGTGAAATCGGCCTACATGTCTCACAAAGAATACATTATGCTTATCTACATGAAGATAACATTCTAGTAAATTAAGTTGTAGATATGAGAGTTTAATTATGTTGGCGGCTGACACCAATTAAACTATTTTTATAAAGAAAGGGTATAGTGGAAACATCAATAGAGTCAAATCAGCAATTCATCGTAAGTCATTTTCACGCAGTTGCTAAATAAGTACAAAAACTGAACCGTGCTTCGACTTTCATAATTTCTTCAAGGTTTCTGCTCTGAAACACTATTCTGGGTCAGAGGTATTCCATTATGACAGCAAAAACAGCAATTCTCGATAACAAATTTAGAGCAGGATAGAAATCATGTTTATATATTCATGAACTAGATGCTTTATGATCTTCTCTGGGGAGGTGGCCTACTTAATTTTATCCTTCGTTCTAACATTAGCCTTAGTTAGTGAGACTTCTTCTATGCCACCTACTGAAATCTATGCCATTCACACATCACTCCTTTCTCACCGACTCCAGCACTTATTTTGTTCCAATATCCAATTCTGAAGTATTAATAATAAATCATTAATGAGTTTGCTGTGACACGCTAATTGCGTAACTGCTGCATGTCTTGTTTACAAGCGTAGCTCATTGCAGGGTTTAAGGTAACAGATTATTATTGCATTCAATAATTATAGTTGATACAAGCAATGGATTGCTAAGACGTTCTGTTGCAGTGTCTGGAAATATTTGGATTTATCCATTTAAAGGAAATGTAAAATGATTTAAATTTGAGACTCCGCACTCATTCAGTCCAAGAAAAAAAGAGTTATTTTCTAAAGTGTGAATTGTGGAGAATGGGGAGTAACTTCAAAGGCAGTTTCACATTTTAACCCCTTAAGGACACATGACATGTGTGACATGTCACGATTCCCTTTTATTCCAGAAGTTTATTCCTTAACCCCTTAAGGACACATGACATGTGTGACATGTCATGATTCCCTTTTATTCCAGAAGTTTATTCCTTAAAGGGTTAAGGTGCAATAATCAAAATGAACACAAAGCTGATTTGGAGACCGCATTCCAATTGGGTTATTTTGGGCAGAAATTTCTAACTCATTTTGCATTCCTTACAATTCACATTTTGCTGAATATCTCTGTTTATTATTTTATTCAGTCAAGCATCCAACAAGTAGATCCAGGAAAGGTTTGACATGCAGGCTTTACAAAATATATAACATGTTTTATAAATTTACAACTGTTTTATGTTTATATTCCCATGTAGTTTAAACTTATCTATTAGGACATATTGAGTGCAATTAAAATACAACATACAACATTCTGGCCTTTAAGGGACATTGCAGAACACTAAAGCAATACAACTTGCTGAGTGATTTATCTGTGAAGAATGTGTCCTTTTTTTTTCTCTCTCTTCATTTTACAGTTAGTGCAGATTTCTATAGAAATTGGCAATTTTATAAATTAACCTTGTTACACCCCGTGGACGTCAATCACACAATTGGTCCTGGAACTTCCTGGTTTGGTTAGCTCAGTGGAGCTAAACTCAAAAGGCAGCAATTGCCCAGAGCAACTGCCTTGCAAAAAAATCTCTTTGAGATGCATTGGGAAGTCTATCAGGGTTACATTTACTAAAGTCCAAATGGGGCAAAACCATTCGGCTGCATTTTGGGCCATTCAGACTGAAAAGTTTTTCACATTATTTTATATTGATTAAACAGGCCTGAATTTGTTACGGACCTGTGGTGTTCAGACTCCACTCTTTGGCAGCAAGTAAGGGACTCTAATTATTCCTTTTGGATAAACAGCAAAAACATATGTGAGGAAGGCTGAACTTGATGGACGCACATCTCTTTTCAGATATGTAACTATATTCAAATCAGGGTTAAAGCCCTTTTGTCCTACCTCCCTTTGCCAGTGGATAGTAGCTCTTATTATTTAAAATATGGGTGTTGGACATGCTACACACCCTAAAAATTGTGGGAGGAGGGCAATAAATCTAATAACTCTAAATTAGAAATTGTAGTTACTCATCTGAACTCTTCTTCCTTCTAACTCTTCTTATCTACATCCCCAAAAAAGGCCACATAAAAATCCCAGATGTATCTAGGTGACTGATACAGATTTGCACAGCAGGATTTTGTCCACCAAACAAAACCTGGTGTTTAGTGAATAAATGCATCAGATTGGACAGCCATAGGAAGTCTGGGTGGGGTTAGAAGGAGGGGGCTTGCAAAGGCTGCAGACAAGAGAACTGCAGCTTTTGCACGCTGTTTTGAGATATACCTAAAAAATGTTTTCATTAGGGCTATATCTACTGATTCGTGATTTTTCTTTGTTTTTTTTATATTCTTTCTAATCCTCTTGTTATGTGTTTAATTACCTTATTTTATGATTCTTTACTGCATTTCCAGTGAACTAGCCAAATTTGTTGCTTGCTTCAAGGTCGTAAACTTGTTTTGCTTGTTTGTAGTCTATTATTGTGATTCTTGGATTATTCTGGACTGGATCCTGATTTATCACGACCATTGTGGATATTAATGATGTAATATAATTATAATTCATGGCCTTTCCACTTTTTATTATCTGGACTGCACTTTGGTTACATATCTGAGTCAATCTTGTAGTACCAAATTCTACTAAAGAATCTAGTAAATTCTTGATTTTTGTGATTGCCAATTTTTATACCACTGTCTGGCCACTATTTATTTTATTGACTTCTGTGATTGCATCAAACAAGCTTGTTGTTATTATTTATTTATTTATTTTAAACATTGTCCTAATTACCACTCATATTTGTAGTCCAGAGTTGTTTTGTCATGCTTACCTGTATATTTTTGTTTCCCCATCAAAAAAACAGTATCAATATTCACCAAGGAAGAGCCAAAGGGGTGATATTAAATAAAACTGAACGTCTAAGTACATTTTATGGGGATTTACAGTTTTCAAAATATTACTAAAACATGCTATTTTAAAGGAAAACTTTTGAAATGTTGCAATATTAATAAAAAATAAAAGATCACATGTAATAAATCCTCTCTGTGCATTATTTGTAATGGAAATATATTAACGTAAATCTTTTAATTAATTTCCTGGATTAACCTGGCTCTGTGGGTTCAACCGTGTTCGATCAGAACAAGCATTTATATTGTAAGACCGAGCACAATTTGAAGATCTGAGACTATCCACTGTGCATGTTACATGTCCTGTGGTTACTCGAGATTTTACAATATGTTAACACACACTAGCTCTTGATTACCAGCATATTTTTACCTGGCTAAACCTGACTCGTTACCAAAGAGACTTAAATATGGCTACCCCCTTAGAGCATGGGAAAGCCAGGATACGTGCGGAAATCTGGTATTAATATGTATATTTTGAAAAACAATACACACATAGGCTATAAAACATGCCATTGTTTATTTTAAATAATAATACGAAATTAGGAAAGTTTTCCTTTAATGGTCATAACAATGTTTTTTCTTACATTTGTGTCCAAGAATATATGTTGATTGTTTAAATTTAGCTAAATATGTTTGGCAGTAGCTTTCTGTGTAAACAAGCTCATTTAATCACTTCTATTGTTTTGCCACTAAGAAAATTCTAAATGTGTGACAAATGGCAACTAATCTGATTAAATGGAATAGTCAAACAATGTTATAAATATAAGCGGTACGTTAAACTCCTCTGAGCACTATAAACTAATATAAATGTTTTATAATAAATCATTTAATTTATATGCACTGCTAATAAGAATAAGGTACATAAATTGCTTTCATATAACAAGTAACCGGATTTTCGCAAAAAATTGTGTTCTCATTAAGTAAAGGTGGTAGATGAAATAGGCAAATTTGAGTATATTTGTTGGTTTTCTGAGCACTGTGTTTGACTTAAGTGACCAATGCAGCAACATAGGAGTTCACATGGATCAAGGCTCTAAAATGTTCAATTGATCCAGGTAACTCAAACAAGGAACCTGCACCAGCTAAAATAAAATAGAGAATGTCTCCGCTACCAGCTGAATGAATCCAAGGTGGATCCAGACTATTTAATCTATAATTGGGGGCTCTCAAAGTGAATGATACATGTTATCAATGGCTCCTTTATGCCTTAGTATGGGAAACAAATTGCCATGCAACCAAAAACAGTATTTGGATTGTGATTCAGATAATGGATTCAATTGAAGCACAGTGGAATCTTGACAGTGCCACACAGCAGTGAGCACGGAATTGTGACGTGATGCAATTCTAAAATCAGCGACTGAACATGCACAATTATAAAATCAGTGACTGAACTGCACATGTTAGTGGAAAAAGTAAGAGCAGAAAACTATCCTAAAAAACTGAAAACCTTATTGAGATATTACAAGTATCCGATATTCTGGATGACCAGATCTGACAATATGCTGCAGACTCTAGACCATAATTTCCCCCAAAAAATAAAATAGAAGAGATGAATATCATAACATTATTTTTTTTATTCATGAAATTCTCCTCATTAAAGGAGGATAAGGTTCACTGGTCTCTGGCTAGTAGGATTCTTTTATAGTGTTTTATGTTTTGGACTACACCTCCCATGATACTTTGCCAGTATTATGGGTGTATGAGCATTATGGGGGATGTAGTCCAAAACATCAGGAGTGCCGAAGTTACCTACTCCTGGAATAGGTGATTGGAAGATGGAATTGAGGAGAAAATGTAGAAAATATAACAAGGGGAATAAGTAGGGAATGTAGTAGGTACATAAGTTATTTAATTTCTAGTAGGAAGAAGTCAGTTGAATTTTCTGAGATTGCTACAGATTATAGTTAAATTTGAAAGGAACTATTCTAAGGTTCATTGATAAATAGTGATGTCCCGAACGGTTCGCTGGCGAATAGTTCATGGCGAACATAGCTTGTTCGCGTTCGCCACGGACGACGGACATATGCGATGTTCGGTCCGCCCCCTATTCGTCATCATTGAGTAAACTTTGACCCTGTACCTCACAGTCAGCAGACACATTCCAGCCAATCAGCAGCAGACCCTCCCTCCCAGACCCTCCCACCTCCTGGACAGCATCCATTTTAGATTCATTCGGAAGCTGCATTTTTTTTTTTTTTAGACAGAAGTGTGTTATATTTGAGCATGCTAGGCTGAACATGGGTATATCATGGCTAGTTGCACTGAGGGTATGAGTATATAGCAGTACATTGTTGTGAAAGATGGCTGTCATGTTTAGGGTGTAGCTTGCACGTTATCAACTGTGTATTTATATCAGCAGCTCCACCACTAGTTATAAATCAAGTGTGAATTCGCCCCATGAGATGAAACTAGTGAATAACATAATACATGAACGGTTAAGGTAAAGGCATGTAAGGAACTACGACAATAACCTCTTTAGGAGGTGAAATATTGACATGTTTAAACGCTTGCTACTTTTTTATGATTAGTTAATGTGCAGAGAGCAGTTCATGTGATCAAAGGCATGGTGTGGAGGATCGGCTATAGTGGGACATGCTTGGCAGGCTGCTGTTTACTGCTTGTGCTCATCCGATCCCTTCTGGGCGCCAGGTGCAGACCCTGGGAGTCCCTGATACCTGGAACAACAAAGGCAACTTGAGGTGTTGGAAGCTTGTTTTGTCGGGTGGTCGGTTCTGTCCCGGTGGTGCTTCACGTCCGGTGCGGGATTGTGGTGGCTTAAGGTGGAGGCGAGTGCTTGACATGGGGCAGGCTCTGCATTTCTGTTTGTGCCTCCGGTCCCGTCTTTGACGCCTTTTGCATTGGTGGATTTTAATGGGGACTGCTTCGCTTAGCTGTGGTAGAGCTTGTTGGGGCTGTGGTGGATCTTGTTGGGGCTTCATGCTTGTTATTTGCTTCCAAATTGATTATAGAGTGTGTCCAGCTTAGACTCAATATCCTGCCATGCTTTGCTGGTACCAGGAGGACACGCGGCTGCCGCCATATTGGGAGAGTCGCAGATGAGTATGTGCGTCCATTAGCTCCAGACAGCCTCTCAGGGGTGGACCGGGATAACCCCCACCGGTCCGAGGGGGGGGGGTAACGGAGCTCCTGCCGGGAAGTAGCTGCTCCTGGGCATCCCAGGATCGGGAGATCAGCCGCCTCTCCCGCCCGGTGAGCACCAGGCCACACTTGCCACGCAGAGGTAAGTAAGACTGTCGAGTTCCTGACCGCTATTAAGCATGTCGGGTCGGTCAGGTAGGAGCAACATTGTTGGGTCATCCCCTTCTGGGGTGAAATTCGCTTGTTGATAGCTGCTTAAAGTGAGATATTGAGGGAGCTCACACGAAGTGCGTCTTTCCTCCATGACAGCTAGGCCCCGCCCCCCGGAAGCTGCATTCTTAGTGAGAGGAAGGACAGTGTAGCTGCTGCTGATTTAATAGGGAAATCGATAGCTAGGCTAGTGTATTCA
Organism: Pelobates fuscus; assembly: GCF_036172605.1. Classification (NCBI taxonomy): domain Eukaryota; kingdom Metazoa; phylum Chordata; class Amphibia; order Anura; family Pelobatidae; genus Pelobates; species Pelobates fuscus. The sequence continues at coordinate 6,579,769 of NC_086329.1, forward strand.
GTGTCCACTACAGTCCTGAAGGACTCATCTGATCTCTGCTGTAAGGACAGCACCCCAAAAAGCCCTTTTTAGGGCTAGAACATCAGTCTGCTTTTTTTTTTTTCCTGTGTAATCTAATTGCAGTTGCCTGCCTGCCAGCGTGTGTGTCAGGCTCACAGCGTATACTGTGCCCACTTGTCCAGTGCCACCACTCATATCTGGTGTCACAATAGCTTGCATTTAAAAAAAAAAAAACTTTTTTGACTCTAATATAATAGCAGTCAGTTTCCTTCACACGTGTGCGTTTCAGGGCCTGCCAGGGCACAGTGTCACACCAGTGCAACTCATATCTGGTGTAACAGTAGTGTACATTTAAAAAAAAATACAGGGGGCTTGTTGTCACCTTTCAGGGACCCTTGGTGTTGTACGTGGCTGGGTGGAGGAAGAGACCTTCAATGACATCAGTGAGGACAAGGAACGGGACATGGCTAGCTTGGTATCCAACCTTGTGCAAATGGGGAGTTTGCGGTTGTGCAAATGGACTGTTTGCGGTTGTTTGCGGTGCGTTAAACGGGGAGTTTGGTCTGTCACTGTGAAGCGGGCGTAACCCTTACACTACCTGATCGATACAACATCATACCTGATGTTTTAAAGCACGGTTTTCCAAACAATTTAGGAATGTTAGGTGATTTATGCCCTTTATGGATTAAAACCAGACTCTGCATCAACTATGTAATTTTCCATGGGAGTTTTGCCATGGATCCCCCTCCGGCATGCCACAGTCCAGGTGTTCGTCCCCTTGAAACAACTTTTCCATCACTATTGTGGCCAGAAAGAGTCCCTGTGGGTTTTAAAATTCGCCTGCCTATTGAAGTCTATAGCGGTTCGCCCGTTCGCGAACATTTGCGGAAGTTCGCGTACGGAAAATTTTATGTTCGCGACATCACTATTGATAAATGGGATCTTTTAAGTAAGAAACAATCAGACGCTAATCCATTACTTGATAGACTTGGATATTCATTACATTCCAAACAAACACATTTTTAAAGTCCGATACCGGAATTCAGAAGGGCAGCTGAACAATATTATGTTCTCATAAATTGATTTAACACTATTTTTTACCTGGTAGCTTTAACTGTTTTGTTTGAGAAAAGTACATTTACTGAATTTCACTTTCACATTATTTAAACTCAAGTAATAAACACAGTGCTGGCACACTTTGAGCCAGTTCATAAACACTCTCTGACACTCTATTATTATTACACTTTTGAGATTTTTTGCATACTTTCTTTGAGGATTCTGCCAGAAGAATATGGTCTCCCCAGTTTGGAGTGGTGTAACCACCAAGACCTCATCTCCCATTTCTCTGAGCAGCATACAGTCAGCTCTATATATTGTGAGTGAGCACTGTATAAAATGCTGCTTTTGTGTGATTATTTACACAGATTTCACTATGACATGTTGTTTTTTTTTTTTTTTTAGGATTTTGCCAAAAGCAACAAAAAAGAAGATTAATGGCTAGGTTACAGTCACTAAAGTTGTTATTTTTTCATAGATCAAGTGGGAAGTGGCCAATAACGTGAGAAAAGAGGAGCAGTAAAATTAATCTTTATTTCTAGATTATATATTTAATAGACATACAATATATAAATATATTTTATTATGATTCCTCCTGATCTGTGATCCAAAATGCTCCTATCAGTGTGCTACAAAACATATAGATAATATTTTATAGGTGTATAGCTTTTATCAATGAGCAGAAATATTGTTAGTTGCTAGAACGCTCCCATTGCAGGATTTTTCAATTTTGCCATTATAAACATGGCATCAAATTCCGTGAAATAAATGAGACACTACAAAATGTCACAAACCTTTTAAACATAATTCTAGCGCTCAGAGGATAATTTCTACTCATAATTTCATCAATTGTGCATGGCGTAAGATTGGGCAAGCTATCCATTAATATTACTATTTTTCATATAAACGAGCTAGCCCTTAGCCGTTTCATTATTCTTGAATAAAGTATATTAATGCAATACATTATACCAACTTATATATAACATACCCAATCATAACTCAATATGAATAATGCTTATGCGTGATTTTTTTCTTTTCTTTTTTTTTTTTGCAACTATTTTCCATTAAATATGTATGATAGAAGATAAATGGAATAGAGTGCAAACATATATTGGAACAAATGTACATAAATCATTCAGAAGGTTTGAAATCTGCAGTGTGCATTTTCTATTCAGTTCTATCGATTATGTATTCCAAAGTTCTGGCTTTAGGAAAATAAGACTTTTCTGATATTGCATATTGTATTACATATTAATGCTTTTCCTGGCTGTCTATACATAAACCGAGATTATTTATGCTGTTTAATATTAACTGTTTGAACATAATGCAAATTGCATAGATCATAAAAACATGTTTTTGTTTTTGTTCTGTTTACGTGGTTTTGTTCCTTACATAGATATTTCTCAATATTAGCAGTATAAAACATTATCTAATTGCACCATTAAATTATTTAAATACATCTGAAAGTGGCTCATGCTTCCTAAATACTGAATTAAAATATACATCTCATTTTGCAAAATCCATTTCCTTCTTCCTACAGATCATTAACATTGAAATAACTAGTCAAAAAAATGGCTTTTATTATTAATTTTTTTCTGATAGCTTCTTGAAAATCTCATAAGAATTTTCTGTGTGAATTATCATTCTCCTTACAGAGATTATTCTGCAGAAATGAGATTTTAATTATATATGTGTTTATTAAAAATATTGGATTTTTATTTTAGGTACATTTTGCATCATTGCCCTTTTTATGAAGTTTTAAAAAAAGCATCAGTTATTTCACAAGCAGTAGCTGAGTACAAATAAATTATTTTTCAACTTAAAATTGGTAGAGAGGTTTATTTCAAGAATCAGACATAACCACATTAATGCATGTTTAAAAATATGATGAGTTCTAATTTTAGAACATGACAGGAGGCATATTCATATTTTGCATAATCTCTCTTTACTAGCTCCACAGCAGCAATGAAACACATAGCAAAAAAAGAACCAATCACAAGAGAGTAGGATGTACAAGTGGTATAGTGACCTAAGTACTTCCTCTTTCTTTGCTGCTCCATCAAGCAGATAGGTCAGAGTATTACTCTTCTCTATTACTTTGTTTCTATTGCCTCGTTTGAGGTTGTTTCTGTATTATTTGTTATTACTTTGCTGTATGTTCTTGCTGTGCTTCTGTACTATGTGCAGCTGTGATTTTTCTCTATTATTTTGTGTTTCTACCTTATTCTTGGTTTCTGCCCTCCCCCCTTGCTCGCACTTCTCTGTGGCTTGAGGGGCTTTTCGGTCTTACTGGGGTTGCATGTTAATTTTGAATTAGGCCATTTATATAAGCTGCTTAAAGGGATTTTACCCATAACATTGGATTAACTATTAGAGCATGGATTAGTGCTCTCTGTCAGGGCTGTGGCCAGCACATAAGGGTTCATACCCTGTGCACCCGGAGTGAGCAACCTACTATATGTGTTCTACACTGTGCTGCTGAGTGGAGGCATGCAGTTGCATCCTTTGTTTACAGGGTGAGCCCCAGTCTATTTTTTTGACCCTGTAAGATTACAACCCTGTAGGGTTTCTGTGAGCATTGCCTGCTGCTATTGTAGTCTGGTCTGTTTGCCCTGCATCCCGCAATTGCCTCCTCATTTGTGCCTTGGTTTCTGATACCTTGGATGTGTCCGCTAAGGGGTCTCCCCATCACAGCAAGCGCCACTGGAATGGTGAAGGCACTAGACCTTTACGGTCTAAGGACAAAACCTCTGCCAAATCCAGTGGGCCGACTCCAGCACTGGCCCCAACCCCACGGATAGACCCCACCTCAGATGAGGACCGCAACCTATCTCATTATCTCTCCCTCTCCCTGCTGGTAAAAAAAAGTTAAAAATCCCTTTTACACTCACTTAATTCAAGCACTAGGATTGGGATTTCCTCTGCCTTCATCAGCAACAGGAATACCATGTGCGCATTAGGCTTTCCCCATAGGAAAGCATTGACTCAATGCTTTCTTATGGGGATTTTCAAGACACTGGAGTCAAACTTAGTGAAACAGCAGCGAAAGCCTCTAGAAGCAGTCTTGACACTGAAATGTAAACATTGCAGTTTCTCTAATATCTTATATTGCAGGGCTCGGGGAGGACAGAGACACTGCACCCAGACCACTGCAATGAGATCAAATGGTCTGGTTGCCTATAGTGTCCCTTTAAATTCCAGATGCTCTTCAAGTAGCCATGCAGTCTGATATACAAACACACCTCATAATACAAATTTGTAAAGTCAAATAGGTTGTTTTGGCCAAACCACTATATCCGAATATAAAAAAAAAAAAGTTGTGTTTTTTTTTTGTTGAGTGTTCGGGTCAAGAGAAAACAATCGTAAACAAGTAGTCCTATTGTGTGAATAAAATGTCAAAGACATTACACCATGTTGGTGCTAAAATGTTACACTGTGTATTAAAAGACAGAGAGGCTACCTTTGACTGGTACCACTTATGCTTGGAGATTCATTATGGTTCAAATTGCAATTCATCCGAACTTGGGATGCTTGGGTGATTGGTTGAATTCTTAGATCCATGTTTATACCTTAATCACTTACCAACCAAAACATGTACTAAATACTTCATTTTATAATATACATATTTTTTTAAAGCACACTGTCCAGTTTTCATACGCCTTTGGTTCGACTGATTTGGCTCCTGAACTAGATATTTGGTACCAACATTCAGCTAAAATTCAAGCATTCCCAAAATTTTTGGGAAAATGGTTCAGCTTATTTTTGAGAAAATTGTCTTATCTGCATTGCCAATTTTTAATTCCTCAGTGAAATTTTTCAAATTATAGTGATTTTTGTTTTTGGTTGTAAACTTTTTTATTAAAGTGTTTTTTTTTTATTTACATTCCTTAAATGCAAGATATCTATTTGTTTTTTTTTAAGAAGTTCCTACTTTACACAAATGAAAATGTGTCTTTTTCCCCTTTTGTCCATCTCTAGACTAGAATTCTAACTGTAGGCACCAACAACTGTGTTTTTTTTCTCTTTCATTTGTGGTTTCAATTTTCATATTTATCCATTACATAAAAAAAAAATCCCTTTATTGGTATATACTATGAGAAGTGGGACATTTGTCCACACTATTGGAAATATTGTTATTGCCAACAATCTAGCATCAGATGTGATGCAATCATGTCAACACCATGTATCAGAACCACCCGTAAGACTTTTATCTTGCCACATTAAGAAGATTTAGAGTCCATGAAGCATCTCACTTGCTCAGCGATCAATAGCCACAAACACATTTCAGAAGATAAGGACTATTTAAAACCTAATTCTGAGCTGGATGTGCTCTTGTAAATGTTCCTTAACATTGGTCTGAAATGTGCTACTAGAGATGATTAAATTGGTTGTGTTGAGATACTGTCTCTTGTCATGGGCAATTTCACATTGGTGAAGACATATTGTTACTGTAACAATTTGTAACAACTCACAATAAAATGTTTTACACTTGGACATATATCCAAGGTTTCATTCATATTGAAGCACAGACTACACTAGAAATTTCGAAATTTGTGCAAAATGGCCTTGCAACACACAGCTGTATGACTCTACATGACACGTTATCAGTAACATTTTCAATGCAGTAATAATAACAAAACAAATAAGAAGAATGGCAATATTAAATATATATATATATATATATATATATATATATATATATAATATATAGTGAAGATTGGTATTTTGGCATCTTGTCTACTGGACTAATACGGCTAATCCAGAGTATTGCAGTATGCAGTATATATCAAATCAGCAAAGTACATTTGGGTAATGATGATTCCCACGCACATTACAGTGATTTTAAATTTAGCAACCTAAATGAATAGTAAGTATTCTGTCAATCTAATTGAAGCTGCACTGTCACCCCCCCCAAAAAAAGTGTTTCATAAAAATAAAATCTTTTATAAAAATGTTCATAAAGACTGCATTGGAAGTTCATTAAAATTTTAACGCAGTCAAAATATATCAGAAAACAAGTTAGGGACTAAAATCCTACATTGATAAAACTTGTCAAAAGTCGTAACTTCTGCCACCACACCACAGATTAAGTAAGTATAACTTAATACAACTGCACCTCTGACTACTGCACTTCAATCAGTGATGTCATTACAAAATGAGGAGTTCTAACTCTTTTCAATGAACTGTCTCAATGACAATATAACGACTTAGGAAAACATAACATTAATAAGTTTTGAATTTTATTGGACCTTGGCTCACTTCATCAGCAGTCAATATATATTTTTTCATAGCTCTTATATTTATACATATAAACGGGCACTTTGAAGAAAAAGTAGATAGGAGAAGGATTTTTGTGTAAGAAACAGAAACACAAAAGATCCGATTAAGAGGGGTTTTCATTTTTTTTATGTGTGTGAGGATCTTACTTACAATGCATTGAATTAGAGGGACCATTCTACTTTTGATAATTATCCTAAAAGAGGAGAGGTTCTGCTATCCAACAAAGTACTTCCTGAAATATCTTAAGTAATTATAATATTAAATCTCCTAAAAAATATACATTTAGAGATTGAATATCAGCATGATGCTCCTAATGCATAGACAATAGAAATGTGTTTTGTTCATTCTATCAATAAACAGAAATGTAAGAAAGGAAAACGAGATCCATTTTGGATTTACGATAGCTGGGAGAAAAGCTGAAGAGCTTTTCAAGGTCTTTGTTTGTTTTTTCTGTGTCATATCTTAAAAAGGTGAACCTGGCCACAGAACTGATTGATTAAATATAGCACCAGCCCTGTCTGCAAGGATTGCATTCTGCTTCCTGTGATCTCACTTTAAGTAGATAGCTTATATGTTAGAAGACCGCAATCTCTGGGCCATCAATATATTAATAATGTCACAGTAACCATAATGTAACATAACCTCCTGCTTTCTAACAGGGACTCTAAATTGCCTGACAGAGTAATGTATGTATAGAATTGGAAATCTGCAAAGCTTCTAGTGCCACATGTTTATTAAAAGCTATATTAGAATAATGGAGACTTTGATCCATATTGGATCAGAGGTACAAATATAAGACCGTACCTGAATGGCTGATGATGACACTAAATGGTTGCAATCATTGCAATACATCAGAAAGAGAAAATGTATTCCAAGTGTCAATTTATAAAATTGTATAATGACCAGACTGCTTACTGCATGTATATTCTGCAGTTTAAATTGAAACTCCTGCTTTTCCCTAGGTATATTGAATCTACGTCTTAATGCATTATGTCTGTTTACATGTATAAGTCATTTACTTGGCAGCAGTTTAATATGTTTTGAAGAATTACAATTTAAAAATGTATCTAGGTAAACATGAGCTGTTCTATCCTTTAAGACATCTGATGGTTGCTGGTTTCAATCATTAAAAAAACATATTTTGAAATTAAAACATTGCAATATTTGAAATATATTATACAAATGTAAATAGTTTAAATTCTATCCATTCATCCTCCCAAGATCTGCTTCTATTTATCATTTATACTTTTAATTATCCCTTTACTCGCTCTTTCTTCCAATTGCCTTGATCTTGACTCACTCTTTCCCATCACTTTGATGTTTTTGGATCAACTCCTGTTTGGACTCCCCTTCTCTATGAGTCTAATGTTCTTATTGTCTGTAAAAAGAGGACACCCCACTATTTAATTTCATCTTCTCTGCATTTCCAGTCCTCACTTGTTCTAATTCTTCCCTTTTTATTGCCATCCAGCTCAGATTGATACATTCTGATTAGAAGGTAGTGTCGGCATCTTAGAGGATATGGAGAAATCAGATGCTGTGTTTCTGTTTCTTGTTCAGTTATTGTCTTGATGCTTTATTAGTTTCTTTACCAAATCCTGCCCATTCATATACTGTAAATGTTCTGGATACAACATGAAATAAGGTACAATTTCAGGAGTATTCCATCTCAGGAAAAATGGTAGATTGTGGGTGTAGAGAAACCCTTTGTCCTTTGTTATACTACTTAAAACTATCTGATATAAACTGGAGGGACAGCACCAGTAGATTGCTTGCTCCATTACATAGTTACATAGCTGAAAAGAGACTTGCGTCCATCAAGTTCAGCCTTCCTCACATTTGTTTTTGCTGTTGATCCAAAAAAAGGCAAAAAACCCAGTCTGAAGCGCATCCAACTTTGCAACAAACTAGGAAAAAATAGCTCCTTGACTCCAAAATAGCAGTCAGATATCTCCTTGGATCAAACAGCTATTGCCCCACTAATTAGAAATTATATCCCTGTATGTTATGTTTTTGCAAGTATTTATCCAATTGCAGTTTAAACATCTGTATGGACTTTGATAAAACCACCTCTCCAGGCAGAGAATTCCATATCCTTATTGCTCTTACTGTAAAAAAAACCTTTCTTTGCCTTAGATGAAATCTCCTTTCTTCCAGCCTAAATGTGTGACCTCGTGTCCTATGTATATCCCTGTTTATGAATAGATTTCCAGATAATGGTTTGTATTGGCCCCGAATATATTTGTATAATGTTATCATATCCCCTCTGAGGCATCGTTTTATTAGTTCTACAAAAAGCTATAATAATGTAACAAGCTGTAAAGATACAATTAGCTGCAATTTTAAAATAAGCTGTAAACAAAAAAATGGTTTAAGTGCTTGGAGTGTTTATTTAATATATAAATAATTCCTAATCACTCGCACCTTTTTCATTTAATATACAGATAGCTCTTTGATATTGACTAAAAACATTGAGAAGTCCATCATAATGTATTATTCTCATCTTTCTTAAGGCTGATAATTGGTTTGACGTAAAAACTGATATTTTTATTATAAAAAACGTTATTTTCTGAAACATTATGCAATACTTGTAAGTCAATTTAGAGCTTACTCATATTCGTATGAGAATGTTTTTTTAAAACGTAATTTTATCATATTTTCTCGTGTTTTATTAATATTAAATGAGTATCATCCAATATGAAGCCATATGTAGCAATCCGAGGTAGAAGACAAGAAAATCCATAAAAGTATTTCAGAGGATCCTGAACCTCTCATTCAGTTTTTATAGCAATAAAAAATACATGAAACGTAACATAGAGTAAGTGCTTCAAGAGTGCTTACTGCATAGACAAACTGACTCAAGTAGCAAATACTGAGATAATTTGCAAATGTCTTGACTACAGTGGAGATTTGCACAAATCGATTTCTCGAGTCATACGAGTCCACCTTCAGTATGCATATACAAAATCAACTTTGCAATTAGAAAGAAGACATTGTTGATAAAGTGAACTTACCTCTGCATACCGAATTAAGAAATGTGTTTTAAAAAAATAAAATCATATTCAATATTTGATGCTCCAAATTCAATTTATACCACTAAATTTGTCTTAAAATGATTACCCAGGAAGTTGGTCAGATAAAATAAACCCACTTTATTTAAAATACAGATTAATTTCATATTTCACTCCCACCCTATTCGATTGATATTTGCTGTGCTAACGTGTCTTATACCCCACCTCCTATAGACTGTAAGCTCGTTTGAGCAGGGTCCTCTTCAACATATTAATCCTGTAAGTTTTCTTGTAATTGTCCTATTTATAGTTACATCCCCCCACTCATAATATTGTAAAGTGCTACGGAATCTGTTGGCGCTATATAAATGGCAATGATAATAATAATAATATTAATAATAATAATAATAATAATATTGTGTGTTTTATGTAGGGCAAATGCACAGTCTGTTTGCCACAAATGGAAATGTTCATTGATTTGCATTAAATGCCCTCACTGTGCCTTTTTTTAAGGAAGTTTTGATTTTAGAGCTAAATATATATTAAAACAAAAGAGCAGGAATGAATGAATGAAGTAATAGTTTTTTTTTGTTTTTTGCTGGATCCAAAAATAGTTTAATAATGTGAGATATTCTGCTCAATGAGAAAAAAACATCAGCCTCACAGATTAATAACGTTTACTTAAATAATGAGAAAATATGCATGAAATGCTGCATATATACAACCTTCAAGTATGCAGTCAAAACAATAATTAATGGCATATAAATAAAATAATTAAATATCTCCACAGGTTATAAATTACTTCATAAATACGATACTTTGGATTGCACACATTTTACTTATTAATAAGAATTTTAATTTTAATGTTTTCTATTTTTGATAATTCTAATAAATGTGCTTATAGTACATTATTATAAAGCGGTTTATACATCTATATATCCTATTTTAATTGCAACAACTTATTTTGATGCGGATTAGTACCAAAGTTCTAAAGATGGAACCATCAGTCAGTTTTATAGAAATTGTTTTACTTTTAGAACTAAGATCATAATTGTTCTTTGTACAAAATCACATTGCTACATACATTAAGATATAGAGAGACATAATGCTTCACTTAAATATATTTATTTACAATAGTAAAATAATAAGATGTTTTAAAAAATAATTTACTGGTTATTTTTTTCCCTAGATTGTTTGCAACTCCATGCAGTGCTGTTACCTATCAGAGCTTTGGACAAACTTATGTATTCAGATGACCATGTGAACATCAAAGAGATGGTTTCCTAAGCAAGGTAACCATACAAAATCAGTTCCTGTATTCTGTGTTTCAATTTATTATCGTGCGAGGAGGCTGAGCGAAATGCGTTGTATGTTTAATCACGAAGAAGCTCTTTGCACAATACTATGAAATGTATTTACTTGTATTATGTTAGAACAGTTAAACAAAACCTTACACTTGAAAAATAACTCTTTTAGAAGTGATTTCATGGAGTTAAAGTGAATAATTCTTTACCCATGATCAAGTGCTGGAAAAAGATTGCTTAGTTTAAATTGAAATTACACATTGAAAGTGTACTTAGTGTGCCAATTCTGTAAAACTCTTAGTTATGAAAATACAATTTACATTACATTACACAGAACAGAAAGAAATCAGTTGACAAGTATCACTTTGGTGTGCGCTCCGGAATTGATGCTCGTTTGTATCTGCTAATACATTTTAATTTCAACTTTGATGGGATGGGCAGCACAGTGCAAAGAGATATATATAAAAAAAAATATTATGGGACATATTTTTAAAATTGCATCAGTCACCACAAAAATGTTCCTGCTTATTTTATTGTTTTACATGGTGATACCGCCACTTTCACAACTTTTCCCTAAAATTTTATTTTTTTTGCTCATAACACCACTTTCACAAATCATCCCAACTGTAAATAAAAATAAAAAATAGAATTTTATAAAAATATTACAAACAAAAATAAGTTTTTCAAACTTTTAAAAGTGGAGCAATGACTGTGGAGAGTGCATCCCAGCTCATCTCAAATTTCCTATTTAACACTTTATTAGGGGATTAATTTAAGTGTCATGATCAGAAAAGTGGAGTGAAGTTCTTGGGAATTAGTGGAATCCCCACTAGCTTTGCTTTGGATCTTTTGCCACTTCAAGAACTTTGCACCTTTTTTTATCAGGATGAATTCTATAAATCTCCCACACATGTCTAATATTGTATTATTTATTATTCTAGTTTTCTGATTTTAACATTGCCATATGTACAGTGTGCCCATTGAATAATAATTTGGGTTATGCGCAAAAGAGTAACTAGTCAGGAATTTAAAGTGAATTCCAAAAAAATTTCACATTGACTTCTATTTAATATATTCGGATATAATTGTTTAAAAAAAATGTTTTAATTATTAAAATAAAAAATAGCAATATATAAAAATTATCAAATTTTTTAAAAAAAAATAAATATGATAGTCATTTGAAAATCGTATTCAACAATATTAAATTGAAGCTACAGTTTGTGTTAATCATCCAGATCTTGGACCACGTTTCTTGGTTTGGCTATTTCAACCTAAAATTCTAAGTGCACCTAAAACACTGTTAGTGAGTTTGGGAGAGACCACAAATGAATGTAATAAAATCCAAATCCATACTTTTTTCCCCCAAATATGTTAATTTGTTCAAACTTTTTGCCAGGTGTTTATTAATTATATTAACTGGTTATTACAGATTTTGCATTGAAGCATACAGCTTCAATACATCTATAGAAGTTATAGAAGTCTATAAACTAATTGAAATCTTGAGTGCAAAGTATAATATATTTAACTCCTGAAAATAACATGTGCTGGCCTTGAAACTGTGCTATACTACTCACTTGTCTTCTTGGAAATGTAAAGCCATACACAATGTATTCCTAATCACCTACAATACCTGCAAAAAACAAAGGTATATGTTTATTAAATAACAAACTGTAGTGAAAGAACATCAAACTGAAAAATGTAGGCCAAATTGGAAGTAGTGACAACCCAACTTACCTATAGTATATAACCTCAACATTGACTATGGAAATGTCACTATATATATATATTCTAACAGAATATGAATAGCACTCAGAAAAATGTGTATTCTCTTGCCCCCTCATCCCCTCTTCAGAGTAATATGTTATTGTCTTATGTTGTTAACTACCTGTTCCCCACTATTATAATGCTTTTAATGGAGAGCTGCTAATGGATAGACTGTGTATCAAATAAAGAGTATTATGTTTTCCACTTTCCTGGCAACTGTTGACAGTAGCGCAAATTTCTTGGCCCAAGAGCCAATGTCTTTCTAAATATGGTTGTCAGGAGACATCTAGAAATTGATACCTACCTCGCAGGGACTTGTTCCAGTAGGAAGAGGTCCAACAGCCTACCCATGTCCTGGTGCAAGTCATAAGATCGTCTGGCCGGTTGACTATTATTGCATCTGAGTTGTGCAGTTGATCCAGAAAAAGGGCTCACAGCAATCCGTGGATGTAAAAAGAGTTCCAAACTAGGACACTCAGATCCAATTGATAAATGACTGACACGAGTGGGGAAATGGCAGCACTTAGCTTACTAAATTCCAGCCACAACACAACACAGAATGATATACAAACCGGCTTCTGAACCAATCTGGTTGCTTGTGTTCCCAGGGCTTAAACTACCTTCTGTTCAGACCAATCCTATATGTGTGTTCCTGGGCCAGCTTGGTGAATTGCCTGTATGATTCAGTAAGTGTTTTAAATATTTAGGAACACTCTCACTCTGCATTGTGGTTCATTATTCATGGAAGTCACAGTTTGGTGTGCTGGGGATAGTTCCACTCTCTCCCTGCAGCCTGAAGACTTTAAATAGGGATAGCAAGTGTTAATAGATTGTATGCCAGCTGATCTGCTATTGGGCCTAGAATTCTGCATGCTGTGGCCTAGCATACTGTGGACAGGAAGGCATTTGGCATAACCACCGCTACCCGTACACCTACCCTAACATTAACTCTACACTATCTATAATCCTAAAATAGCATTAACCCTACCCACACCGTTATCACCATTGTCTGAAACACACATTTTTGGCTCTCCCTGCGATGCATTTTTCATGACCCCCCTCACTAGAAAATGAGGGTAGTTTTATTATGAAGGCTAAATCAGAGAAGCTGCTGGATTTTAGTGTTATATTTTTTCCAATAGTCTTTATGATATATTTCTATACTCTTAGTACCCAAAAAGTCTGGGACCTCCCTTGTAGACTATCAAAGACCTGATCATATAATAGTCACAGACGGTATCAGTCAAGCTACTTTATTGGAAGGTTGGTTACTGTGGCGAAACCAACTTCGCCACTGTGAACTGGAGAGGCCTGGTTGCTAGCCTCCTGCCCGCTGACTATGGCCCCTGGACATGCTACACTTTAAAAACTATAGTTGGGCATGTAACGATTTGTATTGCTGCTGCTGGCCCTTTAAAAGCAGCGATGGACACATTGGAACTTTTGGGACTACTGTACCTTTAAGACTGTGGAGCGTAGTACAGTAATCCGGCCTTTAATACTTTCATGTCATGTATGTATTTTTGTATGCAGTTAACCTGGGTTATATATATGCAGCATTCATCTGATTGTTCGGTAGAATCACTCCATTCATTGTATGGGGGAAACTACCGAACAACCAGACCACCCAGGACTAAGTGTGCCTCCAATTGCCGTTTGCAACAATGTTGCAAACAGGTAATTGGCAATCCATGTAATGTATTATGTGTCCTCTGGGTGGCCGCCATTCAGGAAACAACCACGTGGCGGCGGCCATCTTAAACTACCGAACAGCGGTGTTTTGCCGTCGAGTGTCTGGAACTGAAATCGGACACTTGACTAGGCAAACACCGCTGAGACCTCCATACTTCCAGGAATTCGTATGGAAACTACCGAATGACCCCCCGTTCGGTAGAAAGAACCCCACAAACAAGGGAATTCATGCAAACCCTCTCCAGGCTTTATAACACAGGCAATTCGCCTGTTTTCATTCCCTTGTTTGTGACCGACCGCAGGGCCAAAATGCATGGAACTGTTTTCGGATACTTTACCCCTGCGGTCGGTCAAAACTTTGCCTGCTCATAACTCCCGAACCCCTGGTCCGATCTGGGTGATTTTTGAGTATGTTGCTCACCCAGATCAGGGCTATCAGGGGATACCTGTTTTAGGGGTGTATCATATGTATTTGGGGTACATCCAAAACTTGGGTAAAAATGTGTCCCTGTTAATTATGTTAAGTGCTAATCTAAGGGGAGGAAATGTGTGGGAGGTACATCCATGTGATTGGTTAAATTCATCCTCCCCCTGGGAGTGTCCTGTATGTACTTGGTTGTAATAAAAGCCAGACTGGGTGTCCCAGTCCTCAGACTTACTTAACCCTCAAAGCGATGTGTCGTCTCGGTCTTTGGGGGAATGGGATTGTATGCTGACTGCCAAGAGTGTAAGCCGATGTCTGCTTTTCTTGTTCAGCTGTTCCAGTTCGGAGTGTTCTTTCGTATCCAACTCGTGAGTTCTGATGTTCTGCAGTAGCTGTGCCTGTCTATGGAAAAGGGGATTATCGCCTAAACGCATTTTTCCCCTTTCATGCTGAAACGGTCCGTTACAATTGGTGGCAAGCGGCGGGATCGTTCCTACAACCAGAGGGACAGCTACAGACAACACCATTTCTGGATTACAAATTGAGGGCAACGTTAGTATCCGTACAGCGACCCTATCTACAAAGGAACTCAGAAAATGGAGGAGAAGCTTCAGGATAAAGTGTACAGTTACGTACGCCTGGGGTCTGGAGTAGTCCCAGAGGAACACCTGTTGATGTACAGACAGAGGGCCAGAGACGAATTGTGGGACATAGCCATAGGAGAAGTACAGTATTCACGAGGGGATCAGCGCCGCAGCAGAAGGCAGCGAATCCTGGCGAGAATGGCAGAGCGGATGTTCCTCCTGAGAAAACAGACCACAGAAAAGTGGGTGACTAGACTCGAGATTCTAGTATACGCAGAACTGACGCTCGACGACGCGTACCAGGCGCTACAGTGGTACGCGGCTCAGTGTGTTCCCAGGATGGCAGAGTATGAGTTCCCAGAAGGCGGAGATTACACTGGCCCCGGTCTATTTTGGGATAATAGTGGTGACGAGGACTTTGGGGAAGATACCGGCTCTCGTTTTTGGGACCTGTACGGCATCCGAGAGAACATGCTGGGTCTCTTTGGCGCTATGGACCTCGAGGCAGACCTACGATATTTGGTCACCGAGGAATGGAACCTGGAGGGGGATTACCTGCGACTCATCAATGAGGCCTGGGAAGAGACAACCGGTCCTCCCGCCCAACAGCAACCAGCAGTACCCGAGGTAACAGAGCTCCTAGACTGGTCCTATGAGCAACCCCAGGGAGATGAAGGTGTCGTCCTTCCTCCCCAGCGGCAGATTGTACCTCAGGGAGCTGAAGGTGCCGTCCTTCCTCCCCAGCGGCAGTGTGGGTCCCAGGGAGATGAAGGTGTCGTCCTTCCTCCCCAGCAGCAGGCTGAGTTACAGGGGGCAGAGGTTGTTGTTCCTGCCCCCCAGCAGAAAAGTGATATGCCAGGAAGGCAGTGTGAAGTAAAGGGAGAGGAGAGCAGCGTCCTCCCTCCCCAGCGGCAGTGTGTGTCTCCGGGAGCTGATGGTGTCGTCCATCCTCCCCAGCGGCAGGCTGAGTTACAGGGGGCAGAGGTTGTTGTTCCTGCCCCCCAGCAACAAAGTGATGTGCCAGGAAGGCAGTGTGAGGTGAAGGGAGAGGAGAGCAGCGTCCTTCCTCCCCAGCGGCAGTGTGTACCTCAGGGAGCAGAAGGTGCCATCCTTTCTCCCCAGCGGCAGTTTGCCATCCAGAGAGAGGAACTTGTTACGCCCTCTCTCCCACGACAACCTAATCCACCAAGGGGAGATGTTAAGCCCCACGACTGTGCAGATGGGACCGTAGTCTCTGCACTTACAGCACAAGGGATAGGGACGGTCGGTCCTGTTCCCCAGCCTCAGTGTGATGGATCCAAAGGGGAGACAGTCGGTCTCCCCCTCCGGCAGTCGAGCTGTGCACCTAAAGGGGAGACAGCCAGTCTCCAGCAACCAGGCGCCCACCAGACTACTCCCGTGGTAGTGCTGGCAACAGGACAGAGTACCGCTGGTCTCTGCCCCCTCAGCAACCCACCAAGGCAGCCTACCCGTCTCCCACCCAGCAGTGGTGAAACACCAGACCTTGGACAAAATCCTTCCTCACCCAGATGTAGTAACCGGTTAGTGTGGGTGGGCTGCTCTGTTATTTCTGTTTCGTGGGTGGGTTGCTGGACTAACCAGGGCACTGACCGGCAGAAAGTCAGGTACCCTGTTAGTCTAATTGACAAAGGGGAGAAATGTGGCGAAACCAACTTCGCCACTGTGAACTGGAGAGGCCTGGTTGCTAGCCTCCTGCCCGCTGACTATGGCCCCTGGACATGCTACACTTTAAAAACTATAGTTGGGCATGTAACGATTTGTATTGCTGCTGCTGGCCCTTTAAAAGCAGCGATGGACACATTGGAACTTTTGGGACTACTGTACCTTTAAGACTGTGGAGCGTAGTACAGTAATCTGGCCTTTAATACTTTCATGTCATGTATGTATTTTTGTATGCAGTTAACCTGGGTTATATATATGCAGCATTCATCTGATTGTTCGGTAGAATCACTCCATTCATTGTATGGGGGAAACTACCGAACAACCAGACCACCCAGGACTAAGTGTGCCTCCAATTGCCGTTTGCAACAATGTTGCAAACAGGTAATTGGCAATCCATGTAATGTATTATGTGTCCTCTGGGTGGCCGCCATTCAGGAAACAACCACGTGGCGGCGGCCATCTTAAACTACCGAACAGCGGTGTTTTGCCGTCGAGTGTCTGGAACTGAAATCGGACACTTGACTAGGCAAACACCGCTGAGACCTCCATACTTCCAGGAATTCGTATGGAAACTACCGAATGACCCCCCGTTCGGTAGAAAGAACCCCACAAACAAGGGAATTCATGCAAACCCTCTCCAGGCTTTATAACACAGGCAATTCGCCTGTTTTCATTCCCTTGTTTGTGACCGACCGCAGGGCCAAAATGCATGGAACTGTTTTCGGATACTTTACCCCTGCGGTCGGTCAAAACTTTGCCTGCTCATAACTCCCGAACCCCTGGTCCGATCTGGGTGATTTTTGAGTATGTTGCTCACCCAGATCAGGGCTATCAGGGGATACCTGTTTTAGGGGTGTATCATATGTATTTGGGGTACATCCAAAACTTGGGTAAAAATGTGTCCCTGTTAATTATGTTAAGTGCTAATCTAAGGGGAGGAAATGTGTGGGAGGTACATCCATGTGATTGGTTAAATTCATCCTCCCCCTGGGAGTGTCCTGTATGTACTTGGTTGTAATAAAAGCCAGACTGGGTGTCCCAGTCCTCAGACTTACTTAACCCTCAAAGCGATGTGTCGTCTCGGTCTTTGGGGGAATGGGATTGTATGCTGACTGCCAAGAGTGTAAGCCGATGTCTGCTTTTCTTGTTCAGCTGTTCCAGTTCGGAGTGTTCTTTCGTATCCAACTCGTGAGTTCTGATGTTCTGCAGTAGCTGTGCCTGTCTATGGAAAAGGGGATTATCGCCTAAACGCATTTTTCCCCTTTCATGCTGAAACGGTCCGTTACAGTTACACACTATAGAAAATAATAAGGGCCTTGATAACGTTCCATACCTACCTTTGTAGATGATAATTCACTGTAATTACCACCCACAGAAGTGGATGAACCTGTTGTTGGGGGATAATGGCCTTCTGCTATGGCAGTCTCTCCCCCTCTATCCAAAGTCTTTTGAAGTGCAATATAATCGGGGTTTGAGCACATATTAATATAGGCGATCTTTACAGGAAACTTGTTAATATGAATTACCTGTCTTCTGTCCTTTACTTTTAGACATGGGTTATGGGAACTTGTTAAGACCACCACAAACTATCCACTGCTTTTATAGGGAGTTAGGTGCTAAAATTCTGCCTATATATATATATATATATATATATATATATATATATATATATATATATATATATATATATATACTCAAAAGGTACTGTATGGGCTACTCTCTCTACTGTTTTCTTTTGGAGGGTTTGTGCAGTGCCACCTCTTGGTTCAAAGCTGTATTGCAATGCTTATGTACATTACCTGGATAAACTGCATTGCAACTGACCTTGCAAATAGGCTCACTTTTATTTCTTCGTTGTTCTGCTTCCCCCTTTTTACTGAGCAGTCTGCAATTATTTGATGTTGTTGACTGCTGATGTTAATGTATTCTGTGTTGAGTTTAATAGTTTTTCAATGCTTCTTAATTGTAACATTGCTTAATACAGTTATAGCAAGTTATGTTTATGAAAAAAATCAATCAATTTGTGGTTTCAAATATTACTATAGGGATAGTGCGTGGATTATTTTCATCCACACAGGAGTTCCCCTTTTTATCATCCATTTGGCAACCTCTGGAGGTATTCTTGTATATATTCCATCCATCTGTCTATTGCGTCTGTCTGTAGTCTGTCTGCCTATCTTGTACCATGAGTAGACATTGTAAACAAATTAATCTGCAATCACATCGTTCTGTATTACACAGATTTGATATATACGGTATAAGGAAGACTAAATTATTAACAGTTTGTAAATGCTTCAATACTCTTGCTGGATTAAAAAATTTTTTTAAATATAAACTAATAAAAATAAATAATATATGATCTCTAAGCTTTTCTCTAAAACAAGAAGTGTGTTATCTATATTCTAACATTGACATGGATATAAATTTTAATGCTAATTATAATATGCAAGTGTATTTGTTCTCCGCTGTTTATAAACACATTAAATCTGTATCTGCCGTTTGAACAAAAATTGCTTTTTGTCGTGGCATTTTTTTCCCCCTGCCAAACCTTGAATTTCTGCCAGTGTTATTTTTTTTTTCCTTTCAATAACAGCATGAAGCAGATCTCGCAGATAGATGCTTGAAATACAATTGCGACAGCTGTACATCGCGTTGAATATAAATTTACTGTGCAGTAGAAAACTATTTTGCAGGAAACCCCAACATATCTATTTTATTTTCTATGTAAGTCAAATAGACCAGTATCATCACCATGATGATGTTCACATACAATGTGCAAAGAGAAGTAAATACAGAAGGTACACAGAAAATATTTAGTTTTTTGTTTTTGTTTTAACTGTGGACAGTCTCTCAAATTCTTGATCCTTGATCCTTCCAACTAGTTATAACATGTCTGCTATCCCCAATTGTTATTATAACATGCTTGAATGTGTTCTACAATATGGCTACTTAACCAGTGGTATCTGCTCTTGGACTTCCGCCTTAGTTCTACTCTACCATTCTTCTTATATGCAGTAAGCTGCACTGCTTATGATAATTGTTTCCTTTTCTTTGTTAATTATCGTTTGCTCACAAAATTGCACTATATTTGTCTGTTATTTTACAAAAGGTGCAGTATTTTTCAGCATTTCCTGCAACATGCTGTAATAACCTATATTGTATAGGCCTTAAATGCCTTGATATGCCTGTACTCTTCTATTTGCACCACAAAAATAAAGAACGTAAAACAATAAATAAATACATAGCTGCTATTGGAAATGTATCTCTAAAATGTACACACTTTGGTGAATTTACCTGTTGGGACTTGGTTCCTGCGTTACTAAAATGGCAAAGCACTACAATAAATTATGACATTTCCATTCTTTTGTAACTTGCCTCACACTAAGACCGAAGTAACACTTCCCTTCCTGAGACCACCGAGACATCACTCCACCACTGCGACCGAGGTATCACTCCACCACTGCGACCGAGGTATCACTCCACCACTGCGACCCAGGTATCACTTCACCACTGCGAATGAGGTATCACTCCACCTTCGCGACCGAGGTATCACTCCACCACCGCGATCGAGGTATCACTCCACTACTAGGACTGAGGTATCACTCCAACACTGAGACTGAGGTATCACTCCACCACCGCAACCGAGCTATCACTCCACTACTAGGACTGAGGTATCACTTCACTACTGGTACTGAGGTATAACTCCAACAATGAGACAAGAGTATCATATCACCACCGAGACCGAAGTATCATTCCACTACTAAGAGTGAGATATCACTTCACCACTGAGACTGTAAACTTTTGTCTCATGTAAAAAGAAAATATTGGCAATCATCTCAAGCCTTCAAAGCTTCCTAGGGTGATTATATAATGCTATTTTAGTGTGAATGTGTAAAGTTGCCATAATCATGTCTTTATACCATATGAATACTGCCTTATTGGAGTAACAATTGCATTTATTGGCAGTTTTCTTTTATTAGACTCTTTAGATATCATAAATTTACATATATTACTGATTCTTGAAACTAGATATGTCTTCTGTATGGCACATGGATAGTGATAATACATAGTTACATAGCTGAAAAGAGACTTGTGTCCATCAAGTTCAGCCTTCCTCACATATGTTTTTGCTGTTGATCCAAAAGAAGGCAAAAAACCCAGTCTGAAGCGCTTCTAATTTTGCAACAAACTAGGAAAAAAATCCTTCTTGACCCCAAAATAGCAGTCAGATGTCTCCTTGGATCAAGCAGCTATTACCCCACTAATTAGAAATTATATCCCTGTATGTTATGTTTTTGCAAGTATTTATCCAATTGCAGTTTAAACATCTGTATAGAATATGACAAAACTACCTCTCCAGGCAGAGAATTCCATATCCTTATTGCTCTTACTGTAAAAAAAAAAACCTTCTCTTTGCCTTAGATGAAATCTCCTTTCTTCCAGCCTAAATGTGTGAGCTTGTGTCCTATGTATAGCCCTGTTTAGGAATAGATTTCCAGGTAATGGTTTGTACTGGCCCCGAAAATATTTGTATAATGTTTTCATATCCCCTCTCAGGCGCCGTTTTTCCAAACTAAACAGGTTTACATTTTTTAACCTTTCTTGGTAACTAAAATGCTCCATTCCTTTTATCAATTTTGTAGCTCGTCTCTGGGCTTTTTCTAGTGCCATGATATCTTTCTTTAGAACAGGTGCCCAAAATTGCACAGCTTATTCAAGGTGTGGTCTTACCAGCGATTTATAAAGAGGCAAAATGATATTTTCATCTCGAGAATTTATGCCCCTATTTATACATGACAAAACCTTACTGACCTTAGCAACTGCAGATTGACATTGCATATTGCTGCCTAATTTGTTGTCTATAACAATTCCCAAATCCTTCTCGTGTGTGGTTATTCCTAGTTCACTACCATTTAGGGTGTAAATTGCTTGTGCATTCTTAACCCCAAAGTGCATAACTTTGCATTTCTCTACGTTAAATTTCATCTTCCATTTTAGTGCCCAGTCTCCCAATCTATCCAAATCCCTCTGCAGCAAGGCAATATCCTGCTCACATTTTATTGCTTTACAAAGTTTTGTGTCATCTGCAAACACTGATAAATGGCTTTCAATGCCCATTTCAAGATCATTTATAAATATGTTAAATAGAAGCGGTCCCAAAACAGAACCCTGAGTGACACCACTTACCACTTTTGTCCAGCTTGAAAATGTACCATTAATTACAACTCGTTGTACTCTATCCTTAAGCCAATGTTCTACCCAAGAACAAGAATATTCATCTAGACCAATTTTTTAGTTTAAAGACTAACTTATTGTGAGGAACCGTATCAAATGCCTTGGCAAAATCCAAGTAGATCACATCCACTGCAACACCCTGATCTATACTTCTACTTACTTCTTCGTAGAATGCAATTAGGTTAGTTTGACATGACCTATGTTTCATAAAACCATGCTGATTATTGTTAATAACACAGTTCTTCCAAATGAATTCCTGAATATTATCCCTTAATAGCCGTTCAAATAATTTCCCAGTCACAGAAGTTAAGCTCACAGGTCTATAATTTCCAGGCAAGGATTTTGAACCCTTTTTAAATATAGGAACAACATCTGCCTTCCTCCAATCCTCCGGTACAATACCTGAAATAAAAGAATCTTGAAAAATTAAATACAGTGGTTCACTTATTTCCCCACTTAGCTCCTTAAGTACTCGTGGGTGGATACCGTCAGGCCCCTGAGCTTTATTTACATTAATTTTCTTTAATAGCTGTAGCACCTTGTCTCGAGCAATCCAATCACAAGCTACCTGCAAGTTTTTTGCAGCAATCATTTGCATATCTCTTGCCATAGGATCCTCATTAATATATACTGAAGAAAAATAGTTATTTAAATTTTCTTCCTTTTCCTGGTCTTCATTAACTAACAGACCCATCTCCGTGGGGTTGGTTTTGCATTCTTTGGCTATCAATTTCTCATGTTCTAGTTTAGCCACTTTAATTGCCTTTTTGCAAGTATTATTGGCTTCCTCATATCTTATATAGGTTGCCTCTGATTTGTCCGATTTAAATGCTTTAAATGCCCTTTTCTTATTTTTAATCTCTAGTTTTACTTCTCTACTAAGCCACATTGGTTTAAATTTGTTTCTTTTATATTTATTACCCAATGGTACATACTGAGAAATGTACCTTTCTAATATTTGTTTGAATATGTATATATACGTATATATAGAAGACATATATTCACTATCTGTTTCCCTATATGTGTTAACATCATCAAGAAAGCAATACATGAGTAGGACTTGTTACATGTATGGCATAAATATTATGTGTAATGTTATTGTACACAGTGACATGATACCCAGCAGTGGGATTAATACTGTAGTGATAGTAGATCACAGTTGGGTAGATCTATATTTGGCTGTTTATATGCAGAGTGAATTTATTGCTAGAGATATGTTTTCCTTTGCAGATGCATATTGCTCCTGAGTATTCAGATTACAATGTATAATATTTAATTATATTGAATGCACAGTTTTGATACCATGGTGATTGTAGTCTTTTATATATTCAACATTAGCTCAAAATTTTAAAGCTTAATATATTTTCAAAGTTGTACCAAATTTTTAATATGATCCTTCTATTAATCCACCCAATCAACTAACCATCCATCCAACCATTCATTTCAATGTTTTGCTTCCTTATACTTCATCTTCCTTTCCTCCCTTTACCCTTCTATCTCCTTCTCTCTTTTTATCACTCTTACTATATTTATATTGTTCTGTCACAATCTCCCTGCTCTCCCTATCCCCCTTCCACCTCTCCATCTCGTTTTCTCTCTTGTTAATGTTTGGAGTATAGTTACTTAACAGTTTTTTTTCACTGCATGTATACATAAAGAGATCTGACTGTGGACAAGTTAACAAGTCTTTTTTATATAGCAAGCTTTGCTTAATGTAGGTTACAGTTTCTATAAACAATACATCTCACACAATTGCATTTTGATTGTTGTAGTGTTTATAGACACTATAACCTACATTAAGCAAAGCTTGCTGTATAAAAAGACTTGTTAACTTGTCCACAGTCAGATCTCTTTATGTATACATGCAGTAAAATGTCTCTGCAACAAATGAAGACATATAAACAGTCATTTATACAGAACAGTTCTGGATCAAATTCTAAAAGTGGAGCAAAGTAAACAAGAATACTCTATTGTTTTTTTGACGGAATACATTTTACAAAAACAAATGGTCCAGCACAAACTCTGAAAAAGGATGATGCAGACGCCAATGCAAGTAGAATTGCAAACATTCCCAAACAGAAACAGGTGAGTCATCAAATGAACTGGATACTTTTAGAGACCTTGATTCATCCAAGGTTCCTCTTTCGGAGTCCAGACAAATACAAAGTGAGGAGATGGGGGAGGCTAGAGTCAAAGCAAACATCTGCGGGATCCAATTAATGCTAGTTTTTAACTTAAAGGGACACTCCAGACACCCAGACCACTTCTGCCCATTGGAGTGGTCTGGGTGCCAACTCCTCTACCCTTAACCCTGCAACTGTAATTATTGCAGTTTTTTATAAACTGCAATAATTACCTTGCAGGGTAACTCCACCTCTAGTGGCTGTGTGAGGACCCCCAGTGTTGCTCAATTCCCCATAGGAAAGCATTGAAAAACATTTTCAATGCTTTCCTATGGGGAGCTCTAATGCGCATGCACGGCATTAGGTCTCCCCGGCCGATGGGCGAGCTCAGTCTCGCCCACCGGCTGACGTAATGACTGTTTATGCCTTAATTAATCCTATATTTATGGCTATTTTCAAGCAATATTTATTAAAATATTTGTAAAACTTCAATTAAACATCTATATTTAAAATTTATATTATCAGCCACTCCTTTTATAAGTAAAGTAATTGTGCACAGTTGTCTGGTTATGAAAGTAACTGTGTAACAAATAAAGGCCTCAATTTAATAGTTTTGGGTAAGCTTATTAAATTATTCAATATTTTTGGATAAACATTTAAAGTACTTATTTTTTCAAAATGTTAAAATACCAAACAATATATGAATATAACATAAATATCAATATATTTTAAAATATATTTCAAAATATGAAATCATTGTAAAAGCTTATTCAAAAATATTAAATAATTATTATTTGGTATTTATATAGCACCAACATATTCCACAGAGCTGTACAATAGAGGGAATACAGACATGATGAAGACAAACCAATACACAAGAAATCAGAAGCCTCTGCCCGTGAGCTTGCAATCTAGCGAACGCAGTACTTTTCTATGAAGTGCTTAGCAAAATAACTTGTGAACTTACAAACAAAAGAGAATAATGCGGAGTTTAGACAGGACGTTGCAGGGATGTTTGACGTTGATGGACAGAGATCTGAGGAGATATGTAAATATTGAATAGCTCGTGAGGTAGTTAAATAGTTAAGATCAGACAAAGATGAAGGAAAATTAAAAGCTTATCTAAATATATTAAACTGAGGCTGAAGTTGGATGAATAAGCTTAAATACTAGCAGACGAGCCATCGGCTGTAGTGCATATCTCTGCTGTGCTCCGTATGTGCTATGTAAATTATTTAAATAACATGATAAGTCATTTGTAGTGACATGGTTTTAAAACACACAAATCTGTGGCCATCTGCACCATTTAAGATGATTAGCTTGTACCATAGTAGATTTACTTAAGTAATGACTGTGTCGATAATCCTATTAGTTTTAATGAGGGCACCTTAAGAACCCAGTAAATAAAATACAACATATGTTGGTTGCTTCACTGTGTGCAAAGAAAAAACTAAAACTCAATGGAAGATAGTTTATTTAAAATAAAATGAAATTTGTTTTTAATGTGATAGAAACATGTCAGAATATCTAATTAGACAGATATACAGTAATGTATTTTATAACATACACTTTTTTATTTTTTATTGAATGAATTGATGAAGAAACATATCACATTCAAAGTGATTTAAAACATTGATTGTGACTGTAGTTTAAAGAAAGAAAAGTCTGTTTTATAATGATGTGTGAAAAGTGTTTGCTTTTTAGGCTATTTTTATATCTCTTTCCATATTTGTGCAAATTAAGAATCTAAAGAAGGAAATAGAAGAATATAGTAATGTCTCAAATTATAAGATAAATATAGAGAAAACCATAGTGATGTTTAAATACTGTGACAAAATATGGATAAATTAATTTCTCAAAACGTATGGTTTTTTTTGGATGCTAACGGTAGCTTCGAATATTTAGGCATATTAATATCTGATAATATTGATAAAGTAGTGGAGATTAATCACAAGAGGTTGTTGAAGTCTACTGGGATAACGCTAAAATATGGAATTATCTGTTTTTTAGTTGTATGGGAAGGATAAACATAATCAATGCGTATATAATTACAAGATGGACTTACTATTTTAGAATGGTTCCGTTAACCCCTTAAGGACCAAACTTCTGTAATAAAAGGGAATCCTGACATGTCACACATGTCATGTGTCCTTAAGGGGTTAAAAATTCCCATACCTTGGTTAGAGATTCTACAAAGGTTAATTAAGAATTTTATCTGGAAGGGGAAAAGACCTCGGATCAGTGTAGATCAATTAACGAATGCCATAGGGCAAGGAGGCGTAAATTTTCCAAATATAATAAGTCACTACGAAGCCACTATTCTATATCACACCCAGCTATTGACAAAGAAAGAGTCTGAAAAATTGGGTTGGTTTGGATTAGAGACCCAAACACTGAATAGGAAAAGATTAATTAAGTATATCTGGCAACCTAAGAAGCATGGAGAGGCACTCGGCAACAAAATTCTCTGCCATTTATTGAATGAATGGTTCTTGATAAAAAAACTAAAAACTAAAAATTCTGGGAAACATCTACGGGTTTATGGAGATAGAGTTATTAGAGGTTTTTATACACGATTTAAAAATAGACTCTTGGAGGGATCGGAATATTCAAATATTAGAAGATATATTATTTAGAGATAAAATGAAAGATTTCTCAACTCTGTCTAAAGGGTTTGGCCTTCGTCAATTGGAGACTTTTCGTTACTTAAGAATAAAGTCCTACTTAGGGAAATGTCTTGCAACTAACAATTCTATCAGTAGTAGTCTTATAACACAGATTTTTGGAAATGAAAGCTTAAAGAAAAGCATGGCTAAATGCTATGCTTTGATAAGATCGGCTCCCAAAAAATATAATATCCAAACAGATACAGAGTTGGGAAAAAGAATGTAATTTAAAAATAGAATTTACAGAATGGGGCAATATGTTGGTACAGTTAAAAAAAAAATATCCATAATACGATTCTGTTTGAGACACATTATAAAATGTGTTATCGTTGGTACTTAGTGCCAAGTAGATTAAACAGAATCGATCATAGTGAGTCCAACATATGATGGAGATGTGGAACTGAAGTTGGTAGTTTTGTTCATATTTGGTGGAATTGTAAATTAATTAAGAAAATCTGGGAGGAGGTTTTTAGAAAACTATATGTATGGGACAAAATTTTGATAGACCAATCCCCAATCACGGCTCTTTTACATCTCCACTGGCCTGATCTACGTCCATATCAACAATTCTTAGTAAGTCATGCTTTTATAGCGGTAAAGATATTGATAGCCAGAAGATGGAAAAAAACTCTATGGTAATTGAGTGCAAAAATTGGGGAAAACAACTAGCTATACAGCTCAAGAATGAGATAGCTTTATTTAGAACCAAGGAAAATTTACGAAAATATGAAATGAGTAAAAAATGCTTGCAATTGTTAGAAATGTATGAGTAGTTTCAACAGGTCACTTCATAAGGTTTCATAATGAATTGTCAAATATTTGATATATATAAAAGGTAATATATGTATGCTGTATCCTTATCCCATTATGTCTTTGTTTTATGTTTAAGGAATGTAAGAAAAACTGATGTATAGTTTAAATGTTGTATGTTATTATGGTAGTACCTGTTTTTATTTTTTCATATGAGATATTTGTATATTATTATATGTCTAAAATCTAATAGATTTATTCAAAAAATAAAAAAAAAAATGTTAAAAGATTAAGCCAAATCGGTTTTATAATGATGTGTGAAAAGTGTTTGCTTTTTAGGCTATTTTTATATCTCTTTCCATATTTGTGCAAATTTAATTCCCTTATTTGTATCAAAATATTCCTTAACTTGCCTCGTCCATACTCGTTGCCTCGTTTTAGTTTCTTTTTGTTTACGAATGTATCACTTCCAATGTATAAAAAAAGTGTGCCTTTTCTCTTGAACAGATTTTGTCACCACTATTTGATTGGTGGCTTTTTTTTGGTGACAGTTACCGGGATTATACCTTTCTTTGTTTTTGTTTAATGTATTGAAAATCCTTAGAATTTTATTATACTAACATTGCTAATTTTATCTTATTTTGTGAATGAAACTCATGGTAAAATCAACAGGAAAAAGGGAGCAAAAAGGGACAGAAAGTCGGATTATTTTAGCATACTACTGGGAATGAGGGGAAAAAAGTAACAGTTCGATTCATAATAAAATGGTGCGTGTGCACAAAACTGTGGAAATGTGAAAGTAAATAAGTCAACTTTATACATAACACCTGAAGTGTCAATTTTGGACTAATCGGGCTGTGTAGGCATGTGATCTATGTGCAAGTGATTTTTTAATGGGAATCATGATTATACATTTGATTAGATGGAAAAAAGAGCAAAAAAAGTAAAATAATGATGCTTACAATTATACAAAAAACAAGCATAGTAACGTGTTTCATTTCTATGCACCATTGGAGAGAATGTAGAAAATGTACAGTTATTTCTATTGTACTAAATTTATGATAAATTTGTAAAAAATGTGATTTATAGTGATAGTGTAATTAATTTTTGCATCAGAAAAGAAACTTCCTATATGAGAAAATAAAACAAAACCATTACTTCTATTATACTCTTATATAATATATGTATAAATGGTTGCCAGTTTAACCAGCCACAAGCCATACTTGTGTATTCGTTATTTTAACTATTGCACATTTTGATTGCAATAGTTGCCCAGGCAGCAGATCCAACACTAACATCTATAGATCCCCTTGCCCGGCTTTGCTCTCGCTACCCAGGAAGCTGTTCCTCCAGCTGAGAGCAGCTCTCTGCAGATGCTCTTTTCCAGTCAGAGACCAGATGGGGGCATTCAGAGACTTTTGCACCCAGTCAAAGGTGCAAAGCCTGTTGGCAGACCACCAGATAAAAACTGGATTAATATGGAGTCCAATGAAAATGGTTAAACCGCAAGAGAAATATAGATTTGTGATATTTTTTTAATGTAAATCGTGATCTGTTTGGACCATGATCTGGAGAAAATGTATTAGATTCAATCACAAGCTCAGACCCAAAAGAAGTTAGTGCTATAGCTAAGGCCAGTAAAGACTTCATATTTTATACTTGACGAGTGACAAAATATCCAGACATTAATCCCAAGCTTCCAGGGAGAATCTGTGAATTATTCCATCGCAGTGAACCCTGTAGCTGAATCATCCTATTACATTTGTCTAAAAGCGATAACTTTTCTTAGCTTTAATCTTTAAACAACAACAAAAAAATGTTTCAATCATAATAAAATGATCTGGATTTTACATGACTTATTCTTGTTTTGTCTATAGTTATTCAGATAATTTTTTATTTTTTTTATTTTTTTTTACTATTTACGAGAAGTCTTTGCAAAGCAGGCGCTCTGGGCAATTTCTGCCTCATAAATTTAGCCACATGAAGCTTAAGTACTAGGACTGTATGATCGACAGTCGGGGAGGTGTAACATGGTTAATTTATAAAAGTACAAATTCCCACTTCAACAAGCTGGTGTTCTTTATGTTTATTAGAATGTTGCTTTAAATGTATCCCTTCTTTTCGCTCCAGATTTGTTTGTTTGTTTATTTAGTTCACGTTTTTTCTGTTGTCAAGCTTTAAGCAACTTTAATTAACAACCAGCTTCTATATGCAGATGTAATCATGGGAAAATCACATTATCTGCATACAATCCGAACGACAAATCTCACACAGATGTTATATATGCTTTACAGGGGAATACCTGAGGTGTTACTTAGTATGTAATTATTAGTATGTGTATCACATACAGAATAAAGGCAGCCTCTAAACCCTTGATGTTTGTCTTATCTGTTGAAGCCGTATTTATTTAATAATGCCACTCGACAAAATATAACTATTTCTTACATTGATATTCCTCTTGTGTTGTATACATTTACCCCATTCTGTTTTAGTATGTATATTAAAACCGTAAGGCAATATTTACTAAATAGTGTTACCAGCTGTCTTGGAAACAACGCGTGGGGGTGGGGGGGAAATCCCTAATATCTGAATTCAATGCTTTCTATGAAAAACAACATATCGATCGATCTGTCTGTCTGTCTATCGTTTCAAATGCTAGAATATTATTTCAGTTTTGAATGCTGGCCTAGAGCGCTGTAGAGGCAGGTGATTTGCGCGAAGACTGGTCCACTCCACATTGATTGTTAATTTAAAGTGTCTCTCCCCCCCCCCCCCCGATTTTACATGACATTTATCCTAATTAGAAATGTCTTTATGCCTGTTTCCTGAAAGAATATCCTTGCAAATTGCTTTCAGGTAGACATTTGAAAATAACATACACTTGTATGATTTAGCGGAGAGAACAAAAATAGAACTATCTGTAATTAATTTTTCAATTTAACTCCACATAATAGCCATCGTTTTGACAATGTTACATTCACTTAGAACAGCACAGCAACAATTGAACACCATAAACACAGACAGACAAATAGATCTTAATGGACATTAAACCAATAATCTAAGACAGTTAAGCATAACTTTAGCATCTCAGGTTGAATAAATTATCTTTCCCACCATGTTACCAGCCTTAACCCCTTAAGGACCAAACTTCTTAAATAAAAGGGAATCCTGACATGTCACACATGTCGTGTGTCCTTAAGAGGTTAAAGTGAAATATATTTGGAGAGACTGACTAGACAAGCTTATGTGGAGCTCTGCTTCAACACAGAGTATTTCAATAAAATACCAGATTTTCCAGTGGCGATGAAGCTCCTCCACAATATCCCCCCCAGTGACATTATGGGGCGCAAGCACCTCAAGTATCCTGTGCCGGAACCCTCAAACAGCGAGATATTAGGCTCTCGTTCGAGAGGCCTACTCCACTGACGCCTCCCAAAATGGTGCCCACAGAGAGCCGCATGGAGGAATCCTCGGGGGAATCCCTGGAGGAGTACAAGGAGCCACTCACCTCTCCCAGACACAGTGACACACTCCGGGATGCAGAATCTGATGATAACTCGTCCCCCGCAACTAAATGGGACATAAAAAAATATGGTTTTGGAAATGCGACAAATATGGAAGGATGACCTCTGGGAAATATGTCAGGACATGGGAGCTATGCAGAAGCGGCTAAAAGAAGTGGAGAAGAAAGACACAGCCCGGGAAGAACAGCTGCACTCCACCGAGTCCCGAATGGATGGATTCATGCTGCAGGTCCAGAGACTGCCCTGTACAGTGGCCTCCCTGGAGTCCAGACACAGACGCCGCAATATACGCCTGGGGGGATCCCTGAAGAAGTGGGGGAAGTGGCACTACTCCCGTATACCCGCAATCTGATTACCTCCATGGGCTTGAAGGGTGGCGCAGAGCCCTCCATGATACAAGCGACATTCAGAGTAAGAAAAGCGGCGACAGCACCAGCGGCAGCCCCCTGAGACACAATTATAACCACAAGAGACATAGCTGTGAGATCGGCCATCATAACCCACTTCAGAGCACTGGGGTGCGCAAAGTTTGTGGGGGCCTCCATATCATTCTTCAGTGACATCCCCTTTGCTACACTAGTAGAGAAGAGAAAACTGGCACCAGTGGTCAAGAAGATAAGAGACCGAGAGGTTAGATACTGCTGGGGAGCTGATGGTACCCTGATAGTGCACCTAGGAGATCAAACTGTCGCACTCACATCTACAGATGACCCAGAGAAGCTTCTCCGTCACCTAGACCAGAGAGCCCCAACAGAGCGCACGGAGAACAACAGAAATACCGACTTGAGGGTAAAAGGGGACTGCGGAGAGGGTTCGCCACTAACTCAGCCTAAACCGACCAAAACTAGCGTCCACAGACTCTAAACAAGGACCCAGTATACTGGGCAGAACACACACAAGCCAATGGTACGGGACCATTCTATCCTCCACTCCAGCCCCACCAAGACAATGCTGCCATCCTGGGCTCACAACCCAGACCCCCAGGCAGGAACAATAACGCGCAACAAGATTTGAGACCCTTAGTTTAGGGAGACAGGGGGAACCAGACATATACTCACCCACATTCTAAAGAGGGCAAAACACCTTCTAAATGCTTGCTTACCAACAACAGAAATGTAATGTTACATTTATGATGTTTATTTTCTAATACCATACTCTGACGAGAATGAATGCTTAAAATGCAAAAAAAAAAAAAAAGTAAAATACATTTTAGAATTATGTGGTTTCTAAAGTGAGACATTAGTGGTAAAAAATGTTTATTCCATAAGTAATGAAGTTTAGCAATTACAACTAGTCGGCCAAAATCGCTGTTTGAAAACTCTCCCACTTGAATAAATTTAAGTCCACATTGTGCAATATACAGGGTTATTTACCAAAGTGAGAATTCAAGGTAGATGGCCACTAGAGGAGGAGTTAACCCTCAAAGGTAATTATTATTAAAAACTGCAATAATTACCAATGCAGGGTTAAGGAACCTGGGACACGGCACCAAGACCACTTCAATGAGCTTAAGTGGTCTCGGCCCTGTAGTGTCCCTTTTATTTAAAATTCACTTTGAATTCTTACTTGAATAGATTTACTTGTTTAGTAAACATGCCTCTATACGCTAAGTACTACAAACATAAGATGACAGGGACATTTAAGAACATGGTTAAATATCAATAAGGGAAGTATATTTATTCAGTATATATTTAAAGTTTTTTTCTTTTTTTAACCACTGCAACATTTCGCTTGAAAAGCAATTGGAAGAGTTATTATGAATCATTGTCTGATTTACTATCTTCTCTGTCCTATGATTAACATCATCTGCAGTTCAATCATATGATAGATAAATGTTCACAGAGTGACCTTTACTAATTCCTACACCCTCTGCAGATGCCCCGGGGCTGATAATATCTTATTTGAAAATGTATTTCATTTTTTTTTTTTTTAAAGCTAAGAGCTTGTCAAGAATAAGCAATCACTACCAACCAAGACATAGTATGTATCAGTGCGGTGAAGTGGACTTGACCATGATTGGAAAGTATACTATAGATTGCTCCGTTGGCATTCCATTTAAGGAAAAGAATGCACACTTATTTGCTGTGTTGAAAGACCAAATAGATTGTCTTTTTAAATTTAATTGGTACTTTCTACACTTCAATCTGCTAAATGGTACATTTTGACATTGTATTAACCTTGAGATTTCTCCTTTTGCTATTAAGATATCTACTACGCTGTCTGAAATATAATACGTAGCTAATGTCTGTGCAAATCCCCTGCAGATGATTCAACAGTGCTTGGCTGGGTGATATAATGTGATATATGAGGCCACCTTTGAAAAAAAAAATGTAGCATTTTTCTTGCAAGACAAATTGACACTGTTAGAGAAAACATATTTGTTTGCCCTTTTCAACATTGTGTTGCTCAGAGCATTGTGTAGTTGAAAGTATATTTTTTAAGCATGATAGATTTTATTTTTTTTTAATAGTTAATTATATAATTTTCATCATCCAAGAAAGGCTATTATCCACATCCATTGACTATTTTATTGAACTTTAAGATGTAAGCTCACATTTCTGTCCGATGGTATCTACATGGAAAATGGTGGTTTTGAAGAGAAGACTTCAAACGCCTACGATGCAGAGTGTAACATTCTGTAAAGTCTAGCATATATTTGGGAATGGAATTCCTAGAATGTGGAATTATGAGGAAGAGTGACTGTTACAAGAGATATCTAAAATTCCAACATCGTGTTAGATATATTTAACCGATAGGTTAGCTGAAGATTTTGCAAGTAAAATGTGTAAATTACATTAGATTAATTTAACAGCTTAGAGAGGAGATGGATATCTACACATCTTTGCATGGTTTGTGTTTAGCTTCATGATAATCCAGAAAGTATCCAGAAGGTATAGGTTTTAGCAGGGGGCATCATGCTCTGCTATATTTTTTTAGTTCTTCATCTCTTCCATAAGAGAATGGAAAAGACATTGGCTACTACTGAATATTGGAATACTTGTTGGACAGCTATTATTGTAATTTACTACCACAGATACTTACGATATGATACACAATACATGTACGATAGGCAGAGAGTGGTATTCGGGGACCAAGAAAGACTTTTCTATTGGCAACTGAAAATATGTAACCAGGAATGTAATTTCAAATACTGTTAGGTACTATAAAACAATGAAATGTTTACTTATATATTTGTGGAATTTGTAGATATTCTTAGAGTTCTAAAAAAACTATATTATGTGATAGTGGGCATTGTCAGCATATTTACATTCATACCCCCGTAACGCCAACCAAGTATGAATGAATTAGATTTTATTTTTACTTGGAACAAAATAATATGCAATTACTTTATAACTGCCCCATTGGCCTTATGAAGTGGTCAATCAGAAGCCCATTATTTTCTCATTAAAATTAATAGAAGTATATTCCAAACACCGGCTCTCGAGACTGAATTAATACAGTTTACTCAATGAGACAATTAGACCTTGTGCAGAATATTTAAATGTAGAACATATGCATCCTGGGTTTTGTTCAATATTAAGGGTTTGTGCATACATTTGCCAAACAGGAAGATACAGAGAGATGGAAAATAACGCACTAAAACCACAAAAAAAATAACTATAAAAGCAACATTACTTGCAAAAACAATAAATTATTTTTTTGCTTTTTTTTAATTTATTTTTTTAAATATCAGTGAAAATGATATAAAATGGTTGCACTTTATAATTTATATCCACATTTGTGAACGTAGCAGACGCCTTGTATACCAGGTGCATTTGTATAAAAGCTACAAAAAAATATTATTTTGAAATATGGGACTTAACGCTAACATAGAAACTTAAAATGCAATTACAATTTGGCATATAGGTTATTTCTTATCAAATGATGCTGTTTCACACCATTTTTTATTTAGTTGTTCGTCCTTTGTAGAATATTGTGGAGATATACTGTATATTTTAGTGATTATATGGTATCCTTTGTCATTCAATATTTCATACAAAATCAAAAATAATAGTACAAAATGAAAATGTTATCATATATAGTAGAAATAATAAAAAATAAGTAGCCAAATGCACCGTTGATTGGCATTTGAAAGACATTTTAAGAACGTAGATTCCGAAAATCCCTCCAAATTATACAAATTACTTCCTTTTTTTGTGCTTAACCCCTTAAGGACACATGACATGTGTGACATGTCATGATTCCCTTTTATTCCAGAAGTTTGGTCCTTAAGGGGTTAAAGAAATATGTATTTTGGTCTAAAATTTTCAGTGACTTTGCTGTCAATTCTCCACATTTCCCGATATGGTGAATATTTAATTTTGATCATCTACATGTTATTAATGTTGCCAATCCTATATGTGGCTAATGAAACCTTCAGTGAGTTTGTATCTGTGTATTTTCAAAGCAAACAAGTCAACAATTATGATGTCATAATACAATTAAGTCATAACATATGACTATAGAAACACTGCCTTATGTAGAGCAGTAAACTACTTATACTCCATTCTCAACTTAATGTGACAAATGTATGTTGACTGTTTCAATCCAGCATGTTCAATCAAGCACTTTCTGTTGTAACCTTATCCTCTCAATGGCCAGCAATGAAATAAGAAATACATTGATCAACAACATTATCCAACTCCCTTGGTTTCTTTGTGCATATACATTCTGAATATAATTGCGTATGAACCATTTAAGATAAATTTTGCTTCTTTTTTCACAAAAAAATTATGAATGTTTTCTTTTATAACTGTTTTTATTTTGACATCTGGTATTTGTAAGATTGCAACTTGATAATAATTTCATTAAGGTGCACAATCTATCCTCTATTATGTTTTGTTTAATTTGAGATTGTTTTACAAATGACATGCAATAATAAAATAATTACATAAAGTACATAATTTTATATAGATATATATACACATATATAGTAAAACAAAAAAACAGTCAAACAGAATTGATGAAAACACTAAAAGCATGCTTAACCCCTTAAGGACCAAACTTCTGGAATAAAAGGGAATCATGACATGTCACACATGTCATGTGTCCTTAAGGGGTTAATTGCTTGCCCTTTGAGTAGTCCTCACACAGGTATTACTCAACAGCCTATTCATTAACAGTTACCCAGTTTTAGAAATGTTTTGGAGTATTTTTATTTTATGTTGTTGGTAAAAAAAAATAAAAAAATGGAAGATGTTGCCAAAATGTAGACAACACCCACCAACTACAACTCTTGTGTTACTTTTCCTGCTAGATAATGTTGAAAGTCATCTTTTGGAATAAAGTGCAAGAAATGTTTTAGTATAAACTTAAAGAGACAATCTGGACCAACGTCATGGATAAAAAAAAGATATAATAGAAGATGTAAACTAAATTATAATAATGAACCCCTCGATTCCTTCTGTTTGAAACTCCTGTATGTGAAATGTGTTTTCCTCATTGTTTTCATTGGGGATATTGTGAATATCCCATTAACTCTTGTTCAGTGTTATAACACATGTTCTTTAGAATCATGAGTAGTTTCATTCCTGAAAAAACATGAACGAATCTACTTGGCATGCTAATACAAGATACAGTATGTGTTGTTTAAACATAACCCTTCAAAATGCAATTTAACTAGGTTGTATCGTAGATAGAGCTTTTTTTTTTGTATATGGCATGTTCTGGATCATCACGCAAAATAGGATTAAATTAATTTACTTATGTATCTTTAAAATGAAAGTATAATTGTCAAGCTAATGCCATTGATAATGTGTATTGTTACTCATCAAAGCAGGTTTGAGCTCCTCTATAAATTAATTGTGTGCCTGCCTAATACAAGTATAAAATTAAATGGAAAACAGAAAATATTTGTTTCCACAACAATTTTCTATATACTATAGACAGGAGAGCGTAATGATATTTCAGGAAATATACAGCGTTTTGTAGCTTTGTATAGTTATTGTGTCTAAAGCGTATTGTTCACACATGCTCTTTGCACATCCAGATGAAATACACAGTGATGTCCTTTTTATGCATGACTGCCCTTATGAAGATGGATTGTCCTGTGACATGTCTAAGCACATATTTACACCCATTTGCTTTTATCTAGGGTTTTCTGAATTCTATTTTACATAAGAGATATGCTCAATGATCTGAGCAAAAACATTGTGTGCTAATAGACTTAAATGTCGCCTGATTGGTACTTGTCGTTGGTAGTCATGTTTGCATCAGAACTGTTAAAAGCAGTGTTTTTAAATCTATTTTTGCTCTTTGTATGTTTGTTTTAATGTTTTTGTTTAGACAGAAGCTATTATTTGCAAATGGAAAGAAACATAAATGTTGAACCAATAATCCTATATAGGTATATATATATATATATATATATATATATATATATATATATATATATATATATATATATATATATATATATATATATATATATATATATATATTTATTGGCTTATTGTATTTTCTCAAAAGTCAATGCCAGTAGGGTAATTGGTGAGAGGGAATTTCACTGTCTAGATAAGGGGTAGGCAACCTTTGGCATTCACTATGCTCATCCAATTTTCCCTATTTAGGAGGGACAGTCCCTATAATGGACCCACATCTCTCTAGTACTCTGTTCTTCTCTAATGTCCCTATTTTCTAGGGGCTCCATAATAAAATCAAACACGTTTCTTTTTTTTTGCTAATTTGGTGTGACACGTATTAGTCTGATGTCAATTTCCAACAATTCTTGGTTTAGTTAATTAATCCAAATTTCCTTTGTAACCTTCACTTACTGATAAGAGCTACTCTATCTGGTTATTGTTTACATTTCTGTATTGTGTTTGGGTATATACACAGCTTTAACATTTTTTTGGAACAAGTATTCAATATATAAAAAGTATGTTTTATATATTGTACAAATTATCTTCACTCATTCAAGCTATTTCCTACACAGCCAGCTCTAAGCCATGCAAAGATTAAAAATAGAAGTCTTAATCCCGGGCTACTGCTGTGTTATGTGCCTAAAAAAAAAGTTGTTTTTTATTTTATCCTCATTTATTTTATTTCCATTAAAAATGCATTATATAAAAACACTTGAAGGGAACACTTAGAAAAAGGTGTTTTTTTTTTATATATTTGCCATCAGTGTTAATTTAGAATGTAATAAATACCATTGTTTCAATGGAAGAACTGAATATTTTAGAATTTCAGAATGGTAAAGGTAATAATTGTTTGTTTTTTAAATTACTTCAGATTTTAGAGCAGTAAAAATAGCAGCTGTGATGTTTTCTATAATAACTTCTGCTGTGGCAGGTAGTCTTGTGAATAAATTTGGCCATTTGTAAAAACGTATTTATTTTGTTGGAGGCACACTGGGATGTCTATTACAAACTGCAGGAGAGAGGCTTGTATGGGTTAATGTGTTATTTTGTTTGTTTGTTTTTAGCTTGTGATCCACAATCTCAAAAATTATAAAAGGGTGGAACAGAGGGCTGTTTTTATTAACCCCTTAAAGAATGAGGCAATGGTACACATTCTGATCAATTATCGGAGCTTAACACAGCTCTATTTCCTGTGTCAGATTAAGTACTCACCCGTCTCCTTGACACAGGAAATGGAGCTGGCTTAAGTTCCTCCTTTGGTCAAAAAAAGTAAGACAGAAAAAATACATAAAACAAAGTAGCCCCTACTTTATCTTATGTTTTAAAGAAAACAAGATCAGAAATAAATAAAAGAAGACAAGATTCCGAGAGAGGAAGAGAAAAGGACCAACAGGAGAAAGGTAAGTTCAGCGTGACAATGCTACTTTAATCAAGAAAATCAGTTTTAAAGAAATTATTATATTAAAAATTAGTTTTGAGGTGACAGTTTTCTTTTAAGTTTGTGAATTACTAATAAACAGGAATCTATTTTCAAACATAGAAGCATTGAAATGTTGACCAGTTGGAGGTAGAATTATATGTAGTGGTCTATAGCAGAGGGTTTTTTTTGTTGTTGAGAATTTCTTGTTTGAAGAGTAGGAATAAAGAAGCTATGAGAATAACAGACTATTCTATGTCTTCTATTATGTAATCAAATCCTTTAGATAGTATCTATAAAAGAAAGTATTCTAAGATGGATATTCCTGTCATTCAGCTTTTTGAAGAATATCTGCTGGGAGGAAGAAAAAATAAACGTTTCTCTCCTCGCTTTCTCTAATGCGGACAAGTAATATAAATTATTTTATTATATGAGGGAGGAGGACAGTTTAGTGAGGGGAATGAGATGATATGGTAGGAACAAGTGAGATTTTAGGAGGTGCGAGGGTGAGTTGATATTTTTAATAGGAAATATGCTACAAAGACAGAATGCAGTAACAGAAGACACAATGATATAAATTGAAAAAGTGAAATAAATTAAGGAGTGATTTATAGGAATATGATATAGTTAAGGGGTAAGGATAATAAAATGATACAAGAGGAGTAGTTGTGCAATGATGTTGGAATGTAGATTTAGCAAGCAGGGTTCTCTACACCATCTGTCAATGTCTGGTGAATTGGTGAAATTGGAGAAATAATGGTTTAAAATAAATTAGAACAAAAAAGAAAACTGGCGTGATAAGACACACACTTACATAAACATACACAGAGGAGTGGATGATAGAAATGTCTGTCTGTCTGTCCATGTGTCTGTAGATTGTTGCCATGCCATACTAAGTTTATGTTAGACACAATGTTGCCAGAATTATCGGAACGATCTTGAATATAACAGGGGTAGCAAATCAAACCTACAATCTTGTACCGACATTGTTGATGTTGCAGGGGTGATATTGACCAATCAGAATGTTCCTTAGTATATAAATATAGTTTTAGCCTCATTGCCCAGTCATGGTTTCAAGATTGGTTCATTATTTCTTCATCTGTTCGGATTTCTGGTATTGACCTTGGTTTGTTTCCTGTATTCCTGATCTTGGCTTGTTAACATTTATGGTCATTCTCTCTACCTTGCATTTAGCCTAGCCATTTTACAGACGGGTAATACGCTTTATACTTTGTTTAGCTACTAATTAAAGTTCTGTGTGTTGGGGTATTGAACCAAAAAACAAATAAGGGGAGCAGCACAAAATATTATGTCGGGCTACAATGTAACTCTAAAATATATTTATTTCATAAAAATCTGAGACCGTGTATAAAACACAGTGATAGCGAACATAAGTTACAAATAAGCAAAAATCACATATACAGGATGGGCCAAAAATAGATATATAGTATAGTTTACGTGCATTCCAGTACGGCTTTAGAATCCTCTTTCTTTGTTCTTGGCTCAAGTTCACGGTCATCATTCACATTAACAGTAATGAAAAATAATTGTGTCTCTGCCCTCCACTATTCTTTCCAACTGCCACACTATTTAAATGCATGAAATGTAGCTCCCACTTTGTTGTGTGTTAGTGTGTATGTGTACCCATATAATCTGTTGCAATGAATTTCATTGATTTAAGTGTACGCCTACTTTAAGGCCACCCATTATATAAAATCACATAAAACACCAATACAACAATGCAGTAAACACTAGATATAATCCGGTTTAAAAATTAAAACAGTAACTAATGATAATTGCCCCTGGAGGAAGGAAATAGGTACTGAAATTTATGCTGAAATCCCAATCTGTTGTATAGGACCTATTCTTTCATCGAATGTGGAGAACTGTAGCTCTTTATTAAATCCTGACAACTCTCTATATTTATATCTACGCATTTATAGTGTTCACTAAATCTATTTTCTACTTTGTCTATTCAATCTGGGGACATCTGAAGAACATTTACACTTAAAGGGACACTATAGTCACCAGAACAACTACAGCTTATTGTATTTGTTCTGGTAAGTATAATCATTCCCTTCAGGCTTTTTTTCTGTTTGTTTCAGAGAAAATGCAATGTTTACATTACAGCCTATGGATACCTCCACTGGCCACTCCTCAGATGGTTGCTAAAGGTGCTTCCTGGGGCAGTGCTGCACAGTGTGACTGACATTCAGTGTCTCCACCCTCTGCATGCAGACACTGAACTTTCCTTATAGAGATGCATCGATGAGCAGGACTGTGAAATAATTGCATGTGAGTCCATGTCTTTTTCTATATGTATTCTTTGTTTCTGAATATATTACACCATATAGCACTTTTTATTATTTCTATTGTATATCTTACTGAGAATCTCGACTGAGAATCATCATATACATATCCACAAGGGTGGATGCAACTACTCATGAGCATCAATAGGAGCGTGTTATAGCTCTAACTAGTGTAAGTACATTTCTGTATATATTCTCTCACATTTAGATTTTGACACAGTACACTTTTGGCTTCCCCTTTTTAGGGGCTTCTTTTCTCCTTCATATATTGATATATTCCAAACATTTGACAAGGCCTTCTCCAACAAAAATATACTACATGTATTTACCGTAATTATTACCATAAACTAAGGAAGTAGAATCTACTTGTGTAAAAAATCTTACTGGAAAACTGAGGGCAATGAAATATTTTTTTTAGCAAATGCTCTCCTGCACTGATGGTCATGATAGAAGTAGGTATCCCATGATTTAATATTCTACTGAAGATCTAAGAACAAGATTAGTAGAACAATTCTAATATTTTAGGCCAAGTATGAAAAATATACAAATAGAAAATCGGTCTCTTTCATCTTATATAATCTTTACCTTACATTATCATATTCATTTTAAAATGTATTAGTGTAATATTCCAAGCATATTGTCAAGTCAGGATTCCAATAACCAAATGGTAAAGGTTCCATCTACATGACAATGAAATAAGCCTGGAATATTTTGTAAAGGCATCTGCTGCAACTATCAATAAGTAATGGGGCCATGTGTCTAAACAATAACAGAACAATATAATTGGTACAGGCTCTGAATGATCACGTAAATCAGGTAGAACAGTTTTCTGCTTTTTTTCGCTGCTCAATTATTGATGTTTTGAGAGATACAAAAGCAAACAGGAGTGACTCAATGCAATCAGCATTCTCTTTATACTGTCAATGTATAATAAGAACATGCGTGGATTTGATTTGAAGTTCAGAGGCAATTTCACAGTCCTGCTCTTAATATGTTTAATGCCTTGACAGAGATTGGGTGCAGTGGCTTCAATAATTGCGTGATGTTTTATGCTGCCCAGAAACCGGCCTTAACTCTTTTGTTTTAATATGGTGTAGAGAAGATGAAACATTTCAATACAACACACAAGATTACACACCAGAAGGCATATCTTGTTAACATTATGGAACGTGAAAGAGACACAAATATTTTAAATTGATTTTATTTTACGTAAATAGCAAATCTTGAGCCATTCGATAAAATATCATGTATTGAACTTGTATTGTGTTACTTAAATGGTTCAGATTGCCTGCATATGGAGGAGTCAGGAGGCTACTGTTAGTTTACTCTAACTTGCATTTTCTGGTCAATGACCAGAGTTTAAAGTGATACGTACAATTCCATTAAGTTAAAGTTGTTTTGGTATTTATAATGTCCTTTTATAATATATTTGTATTCTGCATGGCTGAACAAACTACTATAAAATAAGATAGAGGTAAATTGATAAGAAAGGACAACGAGATGATAATTTATTACTGGAAGAGAGAAGGAACATTATAATGATTGAATTAGGTAGGAGGTATTATTTTATAATGGAGTGCCACTGATTCAGGTCTAGAATAATGTGATCTCTCATTAAAGGCATAGTTTAATGTGCTATAATTCCAGAAACAAAATAGTTGAAGATCTCTAAAAATGTATTCAAAGTTTTAGATGTTCATGCATTTATAACAATTAATAGTTTTGCAGCTTTCGTTGTCTTAAGAATTTCTCGACGGGGCGGAGCTTGAACACGGAGCTGAGCAGCCGCATGCCGAGCGAGCTCCTGCACAAAACAACAATTTTCGGGGTAATACCCCCATTTCCAGCCTGAATCCGGGTTTCTATACCCATAAGCCTACTTGGGGACCAGTTGCTGATCACACTGACCCCACTCTCGGGCCTCTGAGACACAGTGAGCCCGCGGAGACGAGTTGCAGCCTGCAAGTGACCGGGTGGGGGGGAAAGGCGGCCAATTTCCCCGCTCTCCTGATCGCTGAAAGGAACTGCTTCAGTCCATCCCCCCCCCCCTTTGTACCGGCGGGGGTTATCCCGGTCCCCCCCTGGACTGCTGCAGACAAACCCTGTGATCAGAAAGGGACACTTAACTGCACACGACGGGAACCCTCAAAATGGCGGACACTCATCCTCCAGCAAAGCCAACTCCACTACTGACCAGTCATAGCCTCAGTGTTTCTGTAGAGCGCTCCCTGGCAAGATTGGAGGCAATATTCACCAACTTCTGGGCTAAATTGGAGGCACGAACAGCAGCTTCAGTTTCTCAACAGGGGACTGCAGATCAACAAGCCGAGCCATGCGGAGTGAGCGGGCCCCCTCCGGACACAGAGGGTAAGCAAGCGCCTGCTCCTCTACCCTTATACTCACCAGAGCCCAACAACAACCAGGGCCCCACACCGCCACACCAGCGCCCGCCCACTGCTATTCAGAGGGAGACCCATCGCTTCAACCCATATGAGAAAGATCTCGGTGCTCCGAGCCATCGGGCGCGCAAAATGAAGGCACTGGACACCACACGGGCCCAGCTCTGGGTAGACACCCTCTCACAAAGCCGCCCCTGCACTCTCACTAGTACAATCTCTGCCTGCATCGTAGGCCACCCAGCGAGGGGAATTGGATGAAACATGGAATGATAGAACAGAGCGGGCTGTCCACGACAAGAGAGCCACGAGGCCTGAGACACCATTGTTTTATATAATGCTTTGTGATGTCTTGTGTTGAATACGCTAACCGGGTGTACACTAGTCCTGCCATGTCTATTTCTCTTTTAATTTTCATTTTAATTTGCTTCTATTACACCCCTCGTCACAAGCCATACAGGTCTCAAAGACTGTGATTGCAGCTCCAGTGGGAATTTAACCCTATTCGTATACTGTTTAAGCATGATTAATACTCTTACGTAAAGCTATTTGACTAAGCTATGATACACATACTTTATAATGCATGCTCCGCATAAGCTTTAACATAACTACTTAAACTAAAAAGTGCACAATAGAAATAACAACTTGCAGCAGCATTTAATGTCTAGCTAATATAACACTATGTTAGAATGAAAGCTCATCCAGGCTGTATTAGCACTGTACGCCAGATTAGCAACGTCTCAATCCCTAGATTAATCATATGTAACTTCATGTTGTATTGTTCGACTTAACCTCACACCACACCTTTACTGACAAGCCGAACTGGTGAAACCACCAGACACACGACAATAATATATATAAAACTGTTCAGTATCTTCTAATGCCTAACTACTGTAACACTATGTCTGCATAACTGCTTACTCCAGCTGTTGTGGCATTGTAAGCCTGATGTGTTATCACCTTGCACAAATAAAATAAAGAATTTAAAAAAAAAAAAGAATTTCTCGACATCTTCTCTTTTCAAAGGTGAAAATAAATTGAGATGTTCTTCACGATTACGAAGAGATGAAAATAAAGTAGAAATGCTGGAGAAAAAAACCATCTTAATTATTTAGGAAATAGCTGATTATTTTATTATATCTCTTGTAATTCAATCGACAGCACATCTAAAGTGTGACACAGTTTAATTGTAATCATAAGCAAACAAATAAAAGGGTAGCCGTTAGGTATGCATCTGTGAGCCATATATAACCAATTCAAGTACTTTAATTTGTGAAGACAGACAGAATATTATCACTAGCTCAGGGCACACTGCAAT
Source organism: Pelobates fuscus (assembly GCF_036172605.1). NCBI lineage: Eukaryota > Metazoa > Chordata > Amphibia > Anura > Pelobatidae > Pelobates > Pelobates fuscus. The sequence goes on from NC_086329.1 coordinate 6,624,667, forward strand.
TAAGTTGATTTTTATATTTTTTTTAACCCTTCCAGGAAATTAAATCTCTTGCAGTTAGAAAGGAGGAAAAAAAAACAATAGGACAATTTAAAGCTGCTTAATGACTACTTGTTGAGTGTAATAAGGGCAAACAGTGAGATGCCCCTCTCTCTTTTTTTATGTTTTATTATGAATTTATGCAGCAATCTGTAATCTTCAATGTACATGATGACTGTCCAGTTTGTTATGTCACTATTTTAGTCATGCAAGGGACTTCTCTATTACAAAGACCACATTCAGACTTTTCTCAGTTTGCACTAAAATTCCGCATGTTGGGTTTTCGAGTTGAGTGCCTCTATGAAGATTATGGAGAGTGTTACTCTAAGCACTGTAACAACTGTTTTGAACCTTTATGGTTCAAAAAGTGCTCTGCACCCACTCTCAGCGCTGAGAGTGGCTAACAACTACAAATAATTCTGGGTGATTATACCGTTGATAAAGGCGAGAACCTAAGGGATCTGAGGGCCAAAACCACTGCTACTGCCGTGAGACAGAAAGGATGCCATAAAGTGTGGGATTCAAACAGAGAGCCTCCCCAGGCAGTTATATGCTGGTAAAGTTTGACAAAAATGTCCAACCATTTTTCACATGTACATGTAATATTGCAAGAAATATCAATGCCGAGGAGACTGACTCTCAAGTGGACTGTTTGAAGACTGTACACCCATAAGGTGCAATTTGAAAGGAATCACAATCCATGTTTATTATTGTTATCTAATTGTATTTCTTGCATATGTTAGACATTTTTCTTATAGTAAGACTGCTGCCCCTAGTAGTTAATAATCATATGGATCCTGCCTTCCTCTAATGCAGTTGGGTCAGTCTATAGATTTTTCTTCTTGTCTGATTCAAACATACCATTTTTTTGTCTTTCTCTGCACTCCACATATTCATACATGTATCGGTGAATGTTTCACGCACAATAGTAATCAACATATTGCATATTGGAAGTCACAGTTATATGGGAGAGCATCACCATGTTCTCATCATGATGAAATTCATCTTCTTAGCAACAGACCCTTAATAAAACATAAACCGAAAACAAAGCAGGATGCTCTGTTTAAATTTTTTAAGCTAGTGTCAATGTATTATTTTCATAATATCAAGTTTACCTCAAATACTATTGGCCCCCAATGGACCTATAGCTTAAGATCCCTCCACTCTAAGCATTTTGTGGCTTCCTCGAGGGCCCTAAATTAATTTTATTGCACTTGTGTTTGGTATTTTTGCTGTAAACAGGGCAATGCAAAATCCCTTCTTCATTTCACAGGAGTGTCTGGTAACACTGTGCAAATTTGAGTTTACTGTTAGTTTAACATTTCACACATAACCACTTTGTAAGCGCACTGCTGCAGCTGTAAGACAAAGCCCTTGGCTTGAAAATGCAAAGGAGAGCTTTCACTTCCCCCTGTACCTTGTCAATTTTGTCCATCTTCTACATGATTTTTTTTATTTAAATCTTCATATTTATATTCTTTTACATCACTTAAAGCAATGTCTCTAAATTAACAAAACAACAAGAAGTGGAATTGAATATATAGCCTTATTAGAAAGTGGAGTAAAATACATGTGTGTCCCTTTAAAGTGCAAAGTGACACACAAAATATGGTGCACATTTTCACATGTACACCAACATTTGGGTTGTGATTGTCTCTAATTTGTAAGCTCATCTTGGCAGGACCCTTCTCACCTTTGGGTTATTTTTGAGCTGTGCTCTCTTTCAATGCTGGCAAATTCAGAAAAGCAGAATTTAACTTTAACATTAAGCCTTTAATTTGTTTAAATTTCCTTGGCTATGCCCAAAGCATCAGTGATGTCATAACATAATAAATATAAATAATATAAATAAAACAGAAACAGAAACATATAGTAAAAATACTTAACATCCAGCAAGTGCTGGATTTAAAATATTTTTTTTTTACAGACATATCTAAATTCATCATTAAATGGATAAGGACAGCAAGACTGTTATCCAGTAAGAGCCAAGGTCAAGACCATTACATCATTATTGTGTAAATCATATATAAGTCAAAGTAAAGTCAACATGATCCAATCAATGTATGGTGAAAGGAGAGAAGAAGCCATATTGCTGATACTGAATGGTACGCCAAGCATGGTGTTTGTGTGCTGTGCTTATTAGTTGAGCAATTAGGTTCATGAACTAGAAATCATTAAATGCTGATAGAGCATTCCAAAACATGCCAATACTTTCCACAAATTATGTCGATAGATTGACAGACAGATGGATGGACAGGAGTATGGGTGTTGCTAGAGGGAGGGCTTGAGATGCTGAATCCCTGGATTTGGAACTCTTTATCCATAGATATCTACAGATGGTGGAGGGGACAGGAGGATATTAGTGTTTTCAAAGCAATCACCTATTGTAAAAAAAATTATCAGTAGTGCAGTGTCAAGATCCTAAAAGGGAGGGTTGGTTCCCCCCAGATGACTGTCAGAAGGGAGTGCTGCAAAACAGGTCTTTTCTGCACACCTCTCTAATAGCTAGCAAGATGGGATCACATTGAATACCTGGTTGTTTCCAGCAATGATTTTATTAGGATCCCAGAGAGTATGAGCAGCCACTGTTCATGGGTAGAGAGGAAGTAATCTGTTATGACATATCTGTATCGCTCTGTCAGCATAGAGGTCCTTAGGTCATCAATTGGGCTAAAGCCTCAGGTGTTTCTGGAACCTAGCAGCACCCCTGGACAGATTGTCTTGAGTTGTAACAAAAAAACACCCACACTCTGGTTCCACCTACTGATCCAGCCATTATCTCTGGAGGTTCTCTGTGTGATAACAGACATCACCAATCCATCCAAATAGCTGATACATTTATGTATTTATTAGGGTGTAAGTCACCACAGCAATGCAGCATTTCAGCGTTTCATGATTAAGGCTCGGACCACCCGAAACGTCGCACAGCTGAGGTGACGTACCCTCTAATAAATACAGTTACCACTTCATTCCTGGAATGCTGCCCAGCCCTCTGTTCTTTAGATTGTCTTTAGTTAACATTTACAGAGCAGTGTCCCAAAAATATAATTAGCACATGTTATATCGTTTTACTTTAACACTTTAATAGTGGCACGTTTCCTTTGCAGTACATACCAATATAAATGAATGTATAAATATATATTACAAGTTGGTTTGTAGCAGTTTAGTTGCAATAAATGTTATTTAGCTCTTGATATTTTTAGGCTAGGATTAGTTATGCAGTGTTAATGTTGAGACTAGGGATTGGATTGCGTAGTTGTTTAAATCCTTTAATGTTAGGGCGGTATTGGAGAATATATACGTAGTAAGAGCTATTCTATATACGTAGTAAGAGCTATTCTATATACGTAGTAAGAGCTATTCTATATACGTAGTAAGAGCTATTCTATATACGTAGTAAGAGCTATTCTATATACGTAGTAAGAGCTATTCTATATACGTAGTAAGAGCTATTCTATATACGTAGTAAGAGCTATTCTATATACGTAGTAAGAGCTATTCTATATACGTAGTAAGAGCTATTCTGATTCCATTCTGGGGTTGGCCACCATTTCAGTTTTATGGTGGGAGCTTTTGCTCACAAGTATAACTCCTGGACAGAACTATGATATATATGTCAATGTCTGGGTGAGATTAAGGTAGCCCAAAATGCACAGTGGCAAGCCATGCATTATTCTCTGTTCAGTGTAAGGAATAATTGTGCAGATGATGTCTCCGTCTGACCTTTATGAGTATTTTAAACATGATCTGCATTTTGAAATAACAGACAGCTTTTGGAATGCATAAACAATATATATGCAAACACACAATACAGTTCCATTGGTATTGAAATAGTAAAATCATGTTTTATCTGTAAATATATATATAAAAAAACCTACAGTTACAAAGAATGTCATTTATCTGGAAAAAAAAGATAAAACATTCCATTCAATGCAGGTTTATAGAGTTCTTTTTTGAGATTATCACTGCCAATCCTAGCTTCAATTTCAGACACTTCTCCGATACACAATGTTTATGATTTATTATTTCAGACAGACAATGGCAGTCACGAGATTTGAATTTTAAGTAGCGTGTCAGGAAGATAAGATTTTCAAACTGCAGTATTTTCTTTAACCATTCACACTGAGCATTGGTCCTATATATCAGTGTTATACAGAATGTCATTTATGGAAATAACAAAATTACATCATAAAACCATTCATTACGCAGTCATATATATATATATATATATATTATATATTATATATTTATAATGTAGTCTACTATTCATTTTAATGCCTTGAAAGATTTTTAAAGACACATTACTTGGGTTAAATAATGGAGATTTATTTAGACATTATGGTAATGTATTCCACTGTACTCCATTACTGTAATAATTTCTAATGTAACCTAATGATTGTTCCAATGAAAGTCAGACACTTCATCCACACAAGGCTCGTTGAAATTCAACATTTTAAAAGGACCATCTAGTGAGGCACCTGTTATAGAGAGAGGTGCAAATCAATTAGTTTAGGCAGGCTCTCATATGGTATACAGAACAGAAATACTGCACTCCTGTGAACATGCATACACAATAAGGGTGAAGTTGGTACCAAATGATACAAAATATATGGCACTCAACTTCGAGCTAGCTTTAAAAATGTATATCTCCTCATTTACTGTCTGAAATGTTTACATGGCATGAGCACTGAAGTCTAGCATGAAAGGACACTTTTAAATTTGCTAAACTGATACAATGTTGTTTTGGCCATATCAGTGTCCTGGCTTCAGGTCAATAATGCCATGCTAATGATTTGTATCTTGATTAAATATGGCTTAGCAAGTCATTCCTCAATTTTGATGGCAGGCTGCCACCCCTCCTCCCCTACCCCCTCTGACAGTGGCAGAAGGAATAGCTCTGCATGACAGAATAGCTTAATTTTGAGGCTACTAATACATTGCCATATACTTAGACATTTGGACACTGTGAACTTTGATCACCTCTAAGGAGGAGTTCCAGGCTCAGCGGGGGTTCCACAGACACACAGAGGGAGCAGCGTAGAGAACAGGATAACTAGGCTGCTACTCAACTTTATTCCCCTCACCCTTATCCCTTTATTATCCCCCTCTCCCCATTATCCTGACTCATCTCACCCTTTTCCTTCTGACTAATGGTGACAAGAGTATGAATATCTCTGGTGGGCCCTGATATGCCCAGTAACAAGGGGTGTAAAGAGGGGGCAGAGGACTATATACATAGGCTCATGGGTTGCAGGAGAAGATACCAGAATTGCCTGCAAGCTGAGACCAGCTCACACGAATAATGGACACTGACGTAGGTTTCTCCTCATACAAAAACAAAAAAACAAAAAAAAAAACACAGTAAAATATAGATTATATTGACTGACTTCTGTGACCCAAGGAGAGAAGCCGGTAAAAAAAAAGGGCGGACAATGGTCAACTAATAATTATAATGCTCGAGGTACACCCTGCTTACTAGTTTCACTGTATGCTTGTCGTACCATATGATGACTTCAAAATTCAACAGAGCTATATGAATAACAATTTGAGACCTGTGCCTCTCCTTCTTAATTAGGCATGTGCATGGGGAAAATATTCGTCTCGGATCGGCATTCCGAAATTCGGGACTTCATCAATTCGGGACTTCATCAATTCGGGACTTCGGCAATTCGGCACTTTGGAACTTTGGCACTTGACCACTTCGGAACTTCGGCAACTTCGGAACTTCGGATCTTAGACACTTCGGAACTTCTGCAACTTCGGAACTCTGGCATTTTCGGGACTTTTGTTGCAGCCGCTTGGTAGATAACTCCCTAATTCCCACGGTATTAGGGAGTTATCTACCAAAAGGCTGAAATACCTAAATTGGTCTTTCAGCCAAATTTACTAATACTAAATAAAAATGACTTAGTATTATTAAATTGTGCCCCTACTCGCAATACCGCGAGTAGGGGCATGTCTATTAAACAGTGAGCAGCCTGTGGCTGCTCACTGTTAAAAAAAAAAAAAGGGTCCCCCCTCCCTGAGCGGGTGGGGGCCCTAAAGTAAAAGAAGGGGGGAGGACCTATTGTCCTCCCCACCGGCCCCCACCCCTGAGCGGAGGTGGGGGCCCTAAATAAAATGGGGGGACCTACTGTCCTCCCCCTGGCCCCCACCCCTGAGCGGTGGGTGGGGGCCCTAAATACAAATTAGGGGGACCTAATGTCCAACCCCCTGGCCCCCACCCTTGAGCGGTGGGTGGGGGCACTAAATACAAACTGTGGGGGACCTATTGTCCTCCCCCCTGGCCCCCACTCCTGAGCGGTGGGTGGGGGCCCTAAACAAAAATAAGGGGGGGACCTATTGTCCTCCCCCCGGACCCCACCCCTGAGCGGCGGGTGGGGGCCCTTAATACAAATGGGGGGACCTAATTTCCTCCCCCCTGGCCCCCACCCCTGAGCGGTGGGTGGGGGCCCTAAACAAGAATAAGGGGGGGACCTAATGTCCTCCACCCTGGGCCCCACCCCTGAGCGGTGGGTGGGGGCCCTAAATAAAAACCCCTAGTCAAACCCCTAGTCAAACCCCAAACCCCTAGTCACCCCCTCCCCCCCCAAAAAAAACTCCTACCTACCCCCCTCACCCTAAAAATAATGAGGGGGGACCATTTAACTAAGTACCTTTAAAAATAAAAATAAACTTACCATTCAATGTTTTCTTTCTTCTAAAATCTTCATTTTTCAGCCCCAAAAAAGGCCAAATAAATATCCATAATAACCGACGCACTAAAAAAATAAAATATTGGTGGTTTAATATGTATTTAGGGCCCGACCCACCGCTCAGGGGTGGGGGCCAGGGGGGAGGATATTAGTTCCCCCCCCTTATTTTTGTTTAGGGCCCCCACCCACCGCTCATTGGTGGGGGCCAGGGGGGAGGACATTAGGTCCCCCCCCCCATTTGTGTTTAGGGCCCCCACCCACCGCTCAGGGGTGGGGGCCAGGGGGGAGGGCATTAGGTCCTCCCCCTCTTACTTTTGTTGTAAGTGTTGCAAACGCTCTTTGTCCTTTAGCTATAGGATCTTTAATGTTGAGTTTTTTTTAATGTAATTTTTTATATTATATGTTAATGCTTTATCTATGTAATCTATTGATAGCCGGGTAGTTTTTACATCATAGTTTACCTCTAAGATTTCCCAGGCAGCGGGTAGGCTTGTACATTCTGTTTCAAATGAAGTGCAATTTATTGGAATCTTGGCTAATCGGTGGATCATCTATATTCTGTAACTCTGAAGTGCCATATGGACGTTTCACAAAACAAACAAAACAGACGAGGGATGAACAGATTAGTTCTGCCTGTGGAGCCAAAAAGATGATGATGGATGGGAAACAAGATGATTGATGATTAAGGGGCAGCGCTAAGTGTAAATTGAATTAAAGATAAAGTGAGACATAAACAACATATACAGTTAATAAATACATAATGTATGAATTGAGATTTCTTAGTGCTCCTCCTTTTCTCTCTATTGGTTACTTCTTCTCACTTGATCTGTGAACCACATTATATTATGGATATATTTTACAGTACACTGATGGCCCTTTTTGATGACCTTGTGGTTTATCTGATTTGTTTCTGAATCAGGTTTTCACTAAGTCACCGTATGGCCAAAATGTGGTTATCCCTAAAAAATTTATGTATTCAGCCAAACCATATTTTCTTTCTGTTCAAAGTCTACTGAGAAACAAAGGTAGTTTCAGCTAACTCTGAATAATGTACACATTAAAATGTCCTTGCTAACAATATCATAGTCCCACATTATTCTGAGGAAAAAGTGCTAGTAAACTATATGAGATTTAGTGAGGGAACATTTTGTACTGGTTTTATGAAAAATCTAATCACTCCTTGTGATTATAGGTGTTTAAAATGTGCTTAAATCTTCGTCTTCAATTGTATTCTTTTTAGAGAGAAATTCTAAAAACAATATTGGTCCAATTCAAGTATAGAAGACTCATTAAAACTCAACTTATTTTATTATAAGTCAACAGTGATGTGTAGTCTGGTTTAAAAACTAGTATCTTGATTCTCACCATCGGGACTCCTGAGCTTTTTTCTTTCATCTGTAGCTAATGATTTACCATCACATCATTTGTCATCATTCTGTACATCGATCTTAGTATCAGACACAATTTAACCAACGGATGGAAGGACATATTCATTAGCTCCCTTCTCCTCCTTCTATATGTTACCCCCAGCATTGTCAGATGATAGTCCCTCTGAGACATTCCTGCTTTCACCTTAATTTATCATCTTCTAGCTTGTCTCCAATATGCCAGTGGCAAAACTGCTAAATGCAACATCATGATCACCCTAGAAGGTATTGTTGTATCGTAAACCAATTTTGTAAAACTTGCACTTGTTTGGAATTGATAGAAGATGGTTCTACTTTTGCTGCTGTTAACCAAATGAAATTGTGTGAATTAGTTTTTCATGTCTTCACTATGAAAATATAGCTAAAATGACAATTACCATAAATAGTTATGACATCATCATAGAAAACACAGAATGTGACGGCAGATAAGAACCATTCGGCGCATCTAGTCTGCCCAATTTTTCAAAAAGACTTTCATTAGTCCCTGGCCTTATCTTATAATTAGGATAGCCTTATACATATCCCATGCATGCTTAAACTCCTTTACTGTGTTAACCTCTACCACTTCAGCTGGAAGGCTATTCCATGCATCCTCTACCCTCTCAGTAAAGTAATACTTCCTGATATTATTTTTAAACCTTTGCCCCTCTAATTTAAGACTATGTCCTGTTGTTGTGGTAGTTTTTCTTCTTTTAAATATAGTCTCCTCCTTTACTGTGTTGATTCCCTTTATGTATTTAAATGATTCTATCATATCTCCCCTGTCTTGTCTTTCCTCCAAGCTATACATGTTAAGATCCTTTAACCTTTCCTTGTAAGTTTTATCCTGCAAACCATGAACCAGTTTAGTAGCTCTTCTCTGAACTCTCTCTAAAGTATCAATATCCTTCTGGAGATACAGTCTCCAGTACTGCGTACAATACCCCAAGCAGTGGCGGATCCAGAGCCTGATCTCGGGAGGGGCACTTGTAGATTATTTAAATAAATAATCCTGGCACAATAACCACTACAGCTCAGTGCAGTAGTTATGGTGCCAGTAGTGCCAGGATCCCACCCAGAGTAAGTAGTCATACTGTTTAAGAACAGTTTGACAACTTACCTGGGGTCTGCTGGGGTATAGGGCATAGGAGCAGTGGTCTGTGTTAGGGGTGAAGTGTGTGTGAAAGGTGCAGTGTGTGTGTGTGAGGGCGGCAGTGTATGTCAGGCTTGCAGTGTATGTGTGGGGCAGTATGTGTGTATGGGGGCAGTGTATATGTGTATGGGGCAGTGTTTGTGGGACAGTGTGCATATGTGGGACAGTGTGCATATGTGGGGCAGTGTGCATATGTGGGGCAGTGTGTGTATGTGGGGCAGTGTGTGTATGTGGGGCAGTGTGAATGGGGGCAGTGTGTATGGGATCAGTGTGTTTATGGGGTCAGTGTGTGTATGGGGGCAGTGTGTGTGTATGGGGGGCAGTGTTTGTGGGACAGTGTGTGTATGGGGACAGTGTGTGTATGGGAGCAGTGTTTGTGGGACAGTGTGTGTATGGGGACAGTGTTTGTGGGGCAGTGTGTGTATCAGGACAGTGTTTGTGGGGCAGGGTGCGTATGGGGGCAGTGTTTGTGGTGCAGTGTGTGCATGGGGGCAGTGTGTGTATGTGGGGCAGTGTGTGTATGGGGGGCAGTGTGTGTAGGTGGCAGTGTGTGTGTATGGGGACAGTGTGTGTATGGGGACAGTGTGTGTATGGGGACAGTGTGTGTATGGGGACAGTGTGTGTATGGGGACAGTGTGTGCATGTGGGGCAGTGTGTGCATGTGGGGCAGTGTGTGTGTAGGGGGCAGTGTGTGTGTATGGGGACAGTGTGTGTATGGGGACAGTGTGTGTATGGGGACAGTGTGTGTATGGGGACAGTGTGTGTATGGGGACAGTGTGTGTATGGGGACAGTGTGTGCATGTGGGGCAGTGTGTGCATGTGGGGCAGTGTGTGTATGTGAGGGTGGCAGTGTGTGTATGAGGACAGTGTTTGTGGGGCAGGGTGCGTATGGGGGCAGTGTTTGTGGTGCAGTGTGTGCATGGGGGCAGTGTGTGTATGTGGGGCAGTGTGTGTATGGGGGGCAGTGTGTGTAGGGGGCAGTGTGTGTGTATGGGGACAGTGTGTGTATGGGGACAGTGTGTGTATGGGGACAGTGTGTGTATGGGGACAGTGTGTGTATGGGGACAGTGTGTGTATGGGGACAGTGTGTGCATGTGGGGCAGTGTGTGCATGTGGGGCAGTGTGTGTATGTGAGGGTGGCAGTGTGTGTATGGGGACAGTGTTTGTGGGGCAGTGTGTGTATGGGGACATTGTATGTGTGTAAGGGGGGTAGTGTATGTGTGTATGGTGGGCAGTGTGTGCATGGGGGCAGTGTTTGTATGGGGGTAGTGTGTGTATATGGGGGCAGTGTGTGTATGGGGACAGTGTTTGTGGAGCAGTGTATGGGGGGCAGTGTATGTATGGGGGGAAGGAGGGTAGGGAAGCTTTTTAATTAAAAAAAATGTATTTCATAAAATATATATATCGCGCTCCAGGGCTAGAGTTCACTCTCACTAGATTTGGAGCGTTGCCGTGGTAACCGCGGCAACGCTCCGTGCTCGCGAGAGGAGGACCTGGAGGAGCTGCAGGTAAGAGCTCCCGGGTCCTCTCTCCCTCCCTGCCGGCTGTCAGCACAGTGCCTGCGGACCGGGGAGGGAGATCACTGATCTCCTTCCCCGGTCCGCAGGCACATAGCAGGGCTGGCACTTGGACAATGCCAGCCCTGCACTAGCCGGCAGGGGGGAATCTCAGGGGGGGGCAATTGCCCCGTTAACCCCCCTGTATCCGCCAATGACCCCAAGTGAAGTTTCACCAGTGTTCTGTACAATGGCATGAGCACGTCCCTCTATCTACTGCTAATACCTCTCCCTATACAACCAAGCATTATGCTAGCATTTCCTGCTGCTCTATTACATTGTCTGCCTACCTTTAAGTCATCAGAAATAATCACCCCTAAATCCCTTTCCTCAGATGTTGAGGTTAGGACTCAAATATTCTGTACTCTGCCCTTGGGTTTTTACGTCCAAGATGCATTATCTTGCACTTATCCACATTAAATGTAAGTTGCCACAACTCTGACCCTTTTTCTAGTTTACCTAAATCATTTGCCATTTGGCTTATCCCTTCTGGAACATCAACTCTGTTACATATCTTAGTATCATCAGCAAAAAGACATACCTTACCATCAAGACCTTCTGCAATATCACTAATAAAAATATTAAAGAGAATGGGTCCAAGTACAGATCCCTGAGGTACCCCACTGGTGACAAGCCCATGCTTTGAATATACTCCATCATTGTGTCATTAGTCATGACTATGCAATATTTTCCCTCTTCTATATTTTATGGACATTGTACATGTATATACAGTAGACAAGATGCCATAATAACCAGATCTGAGGTAAACAGAAACACTCTTATACCTATATTCTGTCAGTCCAATAAAAAAGATATACCGTATATACTCGAGTATAAGCCGAGTTTTTCAGCACATTTTTTGTGCTGAAAACCCCCAACTCGGCTTATACTCGAGTCAATAGTCTGTATTATGGCAATTTGCATTGCCATAATACAGACAGGGGCTGTGGGGACTGCAGAGAGCATTTACTTACCTCTCCTGCAGCTCCTGTCAGCTCTCTCCTCCTCTGCGCCGTCCGTTCAGCACCTCGGTCAGCTCCCAGTGTAAATCTCGCGAGAGCCGCGGCTCTCGCGAGATTTACACTGGGAGCTGACAGAAGAGCTGACCGGCCGGCGCGGAGGAGGAGAGAGCTGACAGGAGCTGCAGGACAGGTAAGTTACAGCTTTGCCAGCCCCCCTCTCCCCCCCACTGAACTGCCAATGCTGGACCACCAGGGAAGGAGAGCCCCCCTCCCTGCCATATATCAAGCAGGGAGGGGGGACGAAAAAATATATATAATAATAATACAATAAAAAAATAATTAAATTAAATAAAAAATACCTAACTGCCCTTACAAACATAGAACAGGGCTGCGAGAACACCAAAGCTAAGCAGCCTCACTAAGCAGTAATCTCCGCACAAAAATAGCATTATACAGCCTGCTGCCACCCATTGCATGTGTACATTTGTCACTGACACTATAACTGAGGATGTGTAAGGCTTATGACTGTGTTATTGAATATGACTGTGCTTGTAAACACAACGCATTGATACTTGTTCTTGCTATAACCCAAATAATGTGAAATGTATACCGTGTGTACAAAACCAATAAAATACAAATTAAAAAAAATTAAATAAAAAATAAGAAGAAATAATAATAAAAATAAATATTAAAATAATTAAAATTGCCCACCCCCCACCAAGGCTCTACAACACACACACACTGCACTCACACACACACACACTGCACTCACACACACACACACACTGCACTCACTCACACACACACACTGCACTCACACACACACACTGCACTCATACACACACGCTGTACTCATACACACACACGCTGCACTCATACACACACACGCTGCACTCATACACACACACGCTGCACTCATACACACACACGCTGCACTCTTACACACACACGCTGCACTCTTACACACACACGCTGCACTCTTACACACACACGCTGCACTCATTATACACACGCTGTAAATTAATATTCAATTAATATTTTTTTTAGGATCTAATTTTATTTAGAAATTTACCAGTAGCTGCTGCATTTCCAACCCTAGTCTTATACTTGAGTCAATAAGTTTTCCCAGTTTTTTTGGGTAAAATTAGGGGCCTCGGCTTATATTCGGGTCGGCTTATACTCGAGTATATACGGTAATTACAAACTGCAATATTTTTTTTTTGCCAATATATATGCATATATATGTGGTACATTGGTAAGCCACAACTGACAGGTGGAGTGAATAACATTGATTATATCATTACAGTTAGACTTAGGCATTCATTTACGGATGAAAATGTTTCCGGACGAATTTGGGCTATTTGTCCAAAAGATGACCGAACAAATACAAATTACAATGAATGAAACAAGAATGAATTGCTTGTTGGACAAAATTTCATCCTGTACTCATTTGTTTATTTGTTTAATATTACAAGGAGGGAGCTACTGTACCCGTCTGGGGACCCCTAGTTTCAAGAAGGGAGGTGGGGAATTATTATTATTATTATTTTTTTTTTTTAATTTGACAATTTTTATTTTCATAAAGTCAATGGGGTGCAGAAGGAAGAAGGGGAAATTGTTGGGGTGTTAAGTTATACAACAGTTTTTACCATTCATATCATGCCTCGGGAGGAAAGAAGAAAAACATTCGCAATTATTCATAACTGCACAACAGTTGACCCTTGGTATAAAGGGGGGGGGGTGAGATCTCCCCTTGAATGTACCTAGTTGATAGCGTATAGTGCACTGAGGCCGCATGGGTTTACTCTTTATGTATAACACATTGTGTCCTGAGTTTGCTTAGCCTTGCAAGTCTCAGACTGGCCTATGTACAACATCTCTTTCCTGGTAGAGTACAATACAGCTTGGGTTTGGGCTTTTCAACTGGGAGTGAACAGTGGGGGGGGTACAGAAAAAGGAAAAGGGAAGGGGGATGGGTGAAGAAGGTGGGGTGGTGTTTGGTACTCCAGTACTCCAGTATGGCCCTAGGTCGTAGTAAGTAGTAGTGCTCGAGTGTGATATAGAGTTGGATTACATGCCACGGTAGGTTCATACTCTAGATGAGTTTATTATTCTGTACGTGGAAGCTTCAAGTACATCTGGGGGGAGGTTGCTTCCATTCTGGGCATGGGACTCTGTGTGTGTGTGGCATTGAAGGTTCGTACCATGTCAGTGACTTTGACATTCTCTTGTTGTAACCACTTTGTTAGTGCTATGTTGCATTAAATATCGTTCACCTTATCCCAAAAATCTGCCCATGGTGCCCAGGACATCTGAAAGGACTTTCTTTGTGGGGCCGTTTTGGTCATCATGCCTTCATATGTGTGGAATTGGTGGATTTTAGTTAGTAATTGGGCTTTAGTGGGTTGCTATGAGATTACGTACTGCCAGTGCAGTGATTGCTAATATGCATTTTACCGACTTTGGAGTCGAGTGCGGGTAGGAGAGAATCTGTTTTAGCTGTTTAAAGAAAGTAGGTGGGGCATGTATGTGGAGGAGGCGGAATATATAGTAGCTTTGGCAGGAGGATCATTTTAATAGTATTTATTCTGCCTAACCATGTCAGTTTAACCGGTTTCCATCTAAGGCATTCCGCTTTACAGAGGTGTATTAGTGTTTTATAGTTATAGTGGTACATACGTTCTACGGTGGGCGCTATTTTGACCCCTAGATAGGTAATGTGATCTTCCTTCCAATCAAACTCATAGGTCCGTGTGAGGTCTTGGACCAGAGTATGCGGGAGTCCATCAGGCAGAGCCTGTGTCTTAGTTTGATCTGGTTTGTAATATGCCACTCTACCATAAGTTTTTAAGAGGCGCATTAAAGTTGGTAGCGACGTGGTAACATTGCTCAATGTGAGAAGGACGTCGTCAGCGTCTGGATAGTTTGTATTCGCTTGGGCCTATTTCTATTCCTTTAATGTCTGGATGGTGTCTAATGATATGCGCTAATGGCTCCAAGGATAGGACAAACAATAATGGGGACAGCGGGCACCCCTGTATGGTACCATTGGTGATGTTGAATGGTGTGGACAAAAAGCCCGCATGTGCTACTTGTGCAGTCGGGCTGTTATATAGAGCCATGATTCCAGATATTATTGGCGGTGTGAAGCCAAATACTTGAAGGACATGTTGCATATAGTCCCAATTGAGCCTGTCGAAGGCCTCCTCTGCGTCTAGCACCAAGAGAAGGCCTTCTTTGAGGCTAGTGTGGGCATGTACATGGATGTTTAAAATCTTTCGGGTATTGTCCGAGCCTTGTCTCGTTTTAATGAATCCGGATTGGTCATTATAAGTCAGTTTTGGGAGAATGTCATACAGTCGGTTTGCTAAGAGCTTAGCGTAGAGCTTCACGTCTCCATTGAGCAAGGAGATCGGTGGAAGGTTGTGGCATTGTGTAGGGGATTTGCCTAGTTTTGGGAGGGTAGAGATGTGTGCTCTCAGCATCTCAGGGGGTAGTGATCCCTTCTCAAAGGATTGGTTGAATAATGCGGCTAAGTGTGGGCATAGGATGGGTGCGAACGTTTGGTAGAACAAATTTGTGTAACCGTCTGGACCTGGTGCTTTGTGTTTAGGCATTTGTGTTACAGTTTTCTCTATTTCCTGTGTGGTGAATGGTGCGGTTAGAGAGGCAATGTCAGGTGTTGGTGTAGGAAGGCTCGCCTTCGCTAAGAAGGTTTGGATGAGAGATGGAGGAGGTGGAGTCACCTCAGGGTCTTTCTTAAGGTTATAGAGTGTGCTGTAATAGGAGGCAAATGCATCTACTATATCTTGTGGGTTTGTGTGTTTTTGGTTCAAGGAGGTGTTAATGTAGGCTATTCTCGAGTTAGCAGAGCGCGCCTTGAGCTGTGCTGCCAGCAGTGCGCCTGATTTGTTGCCTTGAGTGAAGAAATTGTGCTTATAGAGTCTAAGCATATAGATTGTTTTCTTAAATACTAGGTCTCTGAGTTTAGTTTGCAGTGATAGGAGTTGGTGTTTTATATCTTTTGAAGGGTTGGATTTGTTCTTGTGTGTGAGGTCTGTTATCTCAGAGATCAGCGTGGTGTATTCTTTGAGCTGTTGTTTTTGGCATAGCTACCTGCTCTAATGAAGAGACCACGCATGACAGCTTTGTGTGCTTGCCGTGTAGTCGATATGTCAATTTCAGGGGTCATGTTTGAGTGGAAGTAGGAGAGCAAGTCAGCTTTGATTTGGTCCACTACTCTCGGGTCTAAAAGTAGGGAGTCGTTATTTCTCCATGACCCTTTGCCTGCCGTAGGGAACTGTTCAGCCAGAGCTAGTGTTATTGGTGCATGATCAGACCAGGTAATCAGGCCAATCTGGGCTGACAGAACCTTGTGCATTGTTGTGGCCGGCAGAAGAAATCTGTTGATTCTGGTGTAAGTGTTGTGGACTGGGGAGTGGAAGGTATAGTCTCGCTCTAAGGAGTGAAGGATTCTCCAGGGGTCCAGAAAGTTATTATGTAGAATCTGGTTGCATAGTTGGGAGGTGGATTTGTGTTGTTTGCGTGCAGATGCTTTGGTGAGTTTGTGGGCTGATGTGGAATCGAGAGAACAGTCTAAAAGGAAATTAGTGTCTCCCCCTATGATGAGTTCTCTGAATGTATACAGGTTGGCCAGGGCAAATATGTTGTCCAGAAATTCTGTTCGATTTGTGTGAGGGCCATATATATTAAGCAGTGTATATGGTTCGTTATTGATATAGCATTGGAGCAGTAGGTACCTTCCATGTCTATCCTCAATTTTCTTAACCAGTGAGAATGCAACTGTTTTCCCTATCAGGATGGATACCCCTCTCTTTTTTTTCTTATAGCATGAGTGAAAATCATGTGGGAATAGTTTGGAGCAGAACTTGGGACGGGTACCCCATTTGAAGTGGGTCTCCTGGTAGAACGCTATATGGGCTTTATGTTTCTTCGCTTCTTCCAATGCTAACCTGCGTTTATGGGGGGAGTTCAGACCTTTGACGTTTAGAGACAAAAAATTAAGCGTCATTTAGGTAGGTGATGTCTGGTGGCTAAGTGGTCATTGGGGTGGGCTGCAATGTTCCTGGTGGTGTCTGGTTTGGAAACATTACTTGTGCGCCATAGTGGAATAGCTTGGCATGCTATCATTAGTGTTTTATAGAGCGGTGCATGAGGATAGAACAGAGAGGTTTGGGGCTCTAGTTCACATATTTGATTGCCAGATGTCCTTGTGATGGTGCCTTCATGGGGCAATCCGTTCAATGTGTCAACGTGGCTGTGGTGTATGGTAGACCTATGTGGGTTTACCCACTTTGCTATATACCTTGGGCGATGCAGTAACTGCTTAGTAGGTTTGGGGGTAGGGAGGGAGTACGTATATGTATCATAAACTGATACAGTAGGGTAGGAATAACTATATACAGGATTCCGTCATGGAAGGTGCCGAGTGGCATAGACGTTGATAGCAAGGCTCACGCGAGCTTGGGGGGTGTTAGCAAACAGTCGGCTGATTGACCCTCAGTGGTTTGTGGAGTCCCATCGGGGGGTCTTTTGGCTGTGGGTTGGCCTTTGCTTGTCTGGAAGCGACACGTACTTGTATGACCTCACATGGTCAGCCTATCCACCGTTAAGTACGTGTCAGGGGTAGCACGCATGTGGTGCCTGAAGGGTAGTAACTAGCAGGGGCTGTGCACTCTTCGCATCGCTGCAACAGCTGGGCCCAAATAGTAGGGGCACCACCATTGCCGAAAGGCTTATCCAGATACCCTCTGGGCATTTAAATTGGAACCTCATGCACAAATAATCAGTAATTAACAATCATAGAGAGAAAACAGTCAGTGACTCTTGTGGGCAGGGGTGTCAAGCAGACCCGCCCTGGAGTGTAGGCTAGAAGCAATGTGAATGTGGAGGGGTCACTTAGCTGAGGCTGCTCTTCGCATCGCTGCAACGGCCGGGCCCAAACAGTACGGGCCCCACCATTGCCGCAATTCTTATCCAGATACCCTCTGGGCATTTAAATTGGAACCTCATGCACAAATAATAAATAATCAGTAATTAACAATCATAACTGTAAATTTTGTAGAGAGAGAAAACAGACAGTGACTCTTGTGGGCAGGGGTGTCAGGCAGACCCGCCCTGGAGTGTAGGCCAGAAGCAATGTGAAGGTGGAGGGGTCACTTAGCTGAGGCTACATTCCAGTCGTTCTGGACCTTTCTTGGTGATCTTCAGCGGTCCTCTTGAGTGGCAGGCTGTTGTGGTAAGGGTATGTCCCATTCTTTCAGGAACTTCTTGCCCTCTTCAATGCTGGTAACATGCCGGTCTGTGCCATTCCGTCAGATAATTAGGCGGGCTGGGAATCCCCACCTATATAGAACGTTGGTGTCCCTCAGGGCTCTTGTGATGAGGGTAAGCTCCCTTAGTTTCGATAGCGTGGATGCTGATAGATCCGTGAACAGGTGGACACCAGCAAATTTCTCCAGTAGGTCGTGGGTGCGTCTGGAAGCTCTCATAATTTTCTCTTTAGTGATATAATAATGCAATTTTGCGATTGTGTCCCTTGGGACTGACGCAGAGAGGAATCTCAGCTTCGGTAGTCGATGAATGTGGTCGATGAGGAAATCTTGCTGTGTTAGGTCCGGGACCAAATGCGGAAAGAGACATGTGGCATATTCCTGGAGGTCCCGAGGTAGGACTTCTTCTGAGATGCCGCGGAGGCGGATGTTGCTGCGTCTGTCTCTGTCTTCGTGGTCTGCCACTTTATCGGTAAGTTGTTCCAATCGTTCTCTTAATTCAGTGTAGGCATCTGTCAAGGTATTGTGGGCTGATATAAGTTCTTCCGTTTTATCCTCGTGGTGGGTAGTTCTTTCCCCCAGTGCTTGGATATCTAACCTAATGTCACGCGCCATTTTAGTAAAGTCAGCCTGCAGTGATGTTTGCATTGCCTTCAACATTTTGTGGATTGAGAGGTCTGTGGCTGGGGCTGCAGCTGGTTCAGAGACCGAGGTAAGGTCACTGTGGTCTGAGAAGGCCGCCGGCGATCTTGGCATGCCAGCGCCATCTTGGGCCTGCAAACGTGGCGGGGTGAGCGCCCGAACTTGCAGCAGGGTTTGTTTATGTTTTAATTTTTTTGCTGACCTGGATGCCATGTCCTGTAGTGAGGTCAGTGCAGATTGATGTGGCCGTTTGGGAGCAAATAGTGCTGATTTAATCGCTGTGGAGGATCAATGTATGGAGGAGCTAACAGCTCATGCAACCGTCTCATCGAGCTGTCAGGTCACGCCCCTCAGGGAATTATTTTTATTATTAGCCCACACCAGTTATCAGTGGGTGAGGACTGGGGGGATGACGACAATGGGTCAACCCCTCAATATTGTTTAGGGCCTCCATCCATCACCAATGGGTGGGATCTTGGAGGGACAATAGGTCCACACCACCATTATTATTTAGGGCCCCCACCCACTGCAAAGAGTTGGGGCTGTGGACACAATAGATTTACCCCCATTATTATGATTTAAGGCCCTCACCTGCTGCCAGTGGGTGAGAGATGTGGGGGACAATAGTTAGTATTTAGGGCCCCATTAGTATTTAGGGCTCCCACCCAGCACCAATGGGTAGGGGCTGGGGAGGACCATAAGCCTCAAAGACTACTTTATTATATAGGACCCCCCTCAGCGCTTATTGGAAGTTGGTGGGGAAACACCTTGTCCCACCGTTCAATTAATTTAATAGCCCCAATGTCTCCCCATTTAGTTTAAAAGCCCCCACTTGCAGGGCACATTATGTCTGTTGTTTACCTGGGGAAGAGAAGGAAGCAGGATGCACTATGGTTAGAAGGAAGGCCGGCAGAGGAAGTATTATTCTCTGATAAATGTTCTCCTAGGAATTCTTGTTTCCTGGAATTCATGTGGATGTTACTTGGACACGTACCACCTACCTAGAAGTGTTGCAGACCATGTACACCCCTTCATGGCATTGGTGTTCCCTGATGGCAGTGACCTCTTTCAGCAAGATAATGCACCCTGCAACACTGCATATAATGTTCAGAAATGATTTGAGGAACATGACAAAGAGTCTAAGATGTTGCCATGGTTTCAAAATTTCCCAGATTTCAATTTAATAGAGCATCTGTGAGATGTGCTGGAACAACAAATCCAATACATGGAGGCACAACCTCGCAACTTGCAGAACTTAAAGGATCTGCTGCTAATGTATTTTTATAACAGGACACGTTCAGAGGTCTTGTGCAGTCCATGCCTCGACACATCAGAGCAGTGTTGTTAGCACAAGGGGCACTTACATGGCAATAGGCAGGTGGTTTTAATGATGTGGCTGATTAGTGTACGTATATATTTTCTTTTCTTTAATTATTAAAAAAAATATACCTGAAATTACCTGGGCGAAAAGTGATGAACATTGAAACATATATCTGGATGGTTATAGATGATTGGTACAAGTAGCCACAAATTATAATTGGTTTGACTGGTGATATTTGATGAGTTCTGATGAGTTGAGCTAGCAATAAATCAGCCAATGCCACAATCCAAGTACCACCCAGAACAATACAATCTGATAGCTTAATCCTACTGGTAGTAGATACTGTCTCACAGCACACCTGTCAATCTCTGTGTCCAGGGACATATAGACAGCTCATCTTGTTGATAAGGCCCCTATACATCAAGGCAGAAAATGTAACTTAAAACACTTATTCATGAAAAATACCAGTAAAGCAAATACTCTATTTACTGGATTCTTCATGGATGGTATGAAGGATCTTTTTTTCACAGTTAATGTTTTGGTCCTGGAGAAGTAATGTATCCCTAATTTTCAAATATATGTTAGTTTACACAACACAAATTTGAGAAAGTTAAACTTTGTATTCATAGGACGTGCTGCAATCATCTACTGATTTTGTATTCTGCTACAGATCATTTTGAGCAATTTAGAACAGAGTGTAAAAGATGGTGGGTTTTCTTTTTTTTTGTAGATATACATATTTTTATTTTTTTTAAAGTGTGGAGCTTGATAAGTTATTGCTTCGGGAATACAACTACTGCAATATGACTGAAATTGTATATTAAGTCAGCAGAATAGTTTCCTGCTGTGACAAACCATATATGGTTGTGTATTTTTTGTGTAAAGCATATGGTAGGAAAACAGAGATATTTTCCTTATAATGTAAAATCTGATTTTTTAGAAAACTCATTATGCACAATGTTGTGAGTTAATCATTTTGGGAAGGTGTAAAGCTATTTTGCTATGCGATCAAACTCGAATAACCTATCTCCTCCTACAAGACAGACCCTTTCTTTAAACCATAAATATGTATCTTCCTTCATACACTGACCAAACCGGAGTCATTTAAAATCCCGTTTTATTATTCAGGGGAGGGAAATGGTCGTGACATACACTTTATATTTCTAGATGGGAAAGCCTATAAATTGCAGACAAAATAATAAAGTTGAAAGAGATAAAACTACCAGCTCCTACAATAAATGATGAGCAAGTCGGTAAATTAAACTACCTGCAGTTTATTTCATGATAAGACTAATCTGAGGATTTGTTTGTGAGAAAACTATGATGGCTACACAAATCCTTTGGTCAGGTCTATCTGTTATGTTATATTTAGTCTTACAATTCATGTGGAGTGTGAACCAGGTGAATTATGGATTGCCACTAGATGCTTTGTGAGGTTAAATGGACAATATAAGCAGCAAAACTTATAGTGTTCCTCTGTTTCGCTTTATTCCCCACCATTCATGAAAGGGTAAAAAAACACTTTTCTTTTACTTACCTGATGACAGCACTGAGGACACTTGGTGGTGGATCATCTCCTCTTCCTGGAACGTCATGACAACAGCGGAACCTAATGTGCATGAACTGCAAGTGCTGTGCATTCAATTGGCCTTCCCCATAGAAAAGCATTGAATCACTGCTTTCCTATGGGAATATTTAAGACGCAGGATGTCCTCATGCAAAGCGTTAAGATGCCCAGTGCCATTTCATGAATTAAACTCCATGTGAATCGAGGAACCACCTCTAGTATCCATGGAATGTGTGGTTACGGTTGCCCATACAAAGTGACTCAACCCTAAATGGAAGAGAATTGAGCAGTGAGACTGCATAGGTATGATTTATACTCCAAGAGACATCTATAGCAAAACCATTAAGCTAAAGTTGTTTTGGTGCTAAGCGTGTACCTGTAAGCTAAGGGCTTTGCAGATGAGCATGCTGCATTCTGAACAAAAGAAAAACAAAACACTGATCCTTCCTTGTAGCATGTTAACCGGGGTTGGGGTGGGTGGATGGCAGTCCACTTTGATGACAGGATACATGGGGTACACAGAGCACCCCACTCTCAACAGGGAGGCAACAGCCTACTGGCACATTGCTAGTGTTGGAGATGTGGAGCACGCAGATGCACTGATGCTGTAGCAGTGAATGCAGAACTGATGGTGAGGAGGCTGCTTAGGACTCTCTGCATGATTACTTATCTCCCTCACATGCCATCTACTGATTCTGGACCCGGGATGTGATGTCACCTCAGCATCCGTACAGAGCTGCAAGGAGCTTGGCAGTCAGTAGAGAGAAATCCCAGGGATCAGGTACCACTTCAATTTCCTTTAATGGTATAAAAAAATGAAATAAAAGTTGTTTGTATGAGTTATTGTGTGTGTATATGAGCATATGTGTGTCTGTCTGTGTGTGTGTCAGTCTGTGTGTGTTTGTGTATGAATTTTTTGTGTATTCATATTAACTTAAAGGTTGGTAGAGGGCTAGAGAGTAAGAAACAAAAACAAATTCTACACAATGATGCGGAGGGTGCCAAAATACATTTCCACTCTGGGTGCCATGTAACCTAGTTACACCTGTGGTCCAAGTTGCAGCATTATAATTTAACCCCTGCTAACTTTCATTGAAACTTGTGTTTCCTGGAAAAGAATGCTGGGACTTAAACTGATATTCTAGTAGACACCTGTCTGTTAACCTGATGGAGAGTGTAGTAACAAGTGTGTACATTGTAGAACACAGCTCTCCTTCTTCCCCCATATGTGCCAGGGACTTCATAGCTCATCTTCCTTCTCTTCATTGCAAAGTAAGCATAAGTTATTTATGCATGAATACGTTTAGTTTAATATGCATATAGTTGTGTGAGAGTTATTAGCTATGTATATATGTGTGTTGGTTACCATGATATGGGATGCGTTGTCCTGACAGATCCTATGGCAGCCAGAACATTAAAAATGTTACTGGTGGTGGGGCCTGATGCTCAACATGGCCAGACATGTTTTCTAGTAACTCTGGCTCTTGACTCCTGGAAACCAGCTTAATAGCCTCCTAATGACACAAAACTTGTTTTATGGTAGCTGCATTCCGTCAACATACATGCCTGTACCGATACATGCTCAGATGATTGCAGCCTGACAAGATCCCATGTCAATTTGGCTTTGCAGCCTAGTGTGTCTGGCGACTGGGGGAAACGGCCAGTCCTCTGACCCGGAGTGCACAAATCTCTGAAACCTGCTCGTAACCCTGTCACCCCCCTCTGGACTGGTGAGGGATATCCTGGTCCCCACCTGAGTACCGACCTACCCACACAATCAATGGATCCAACAAAGTGGAACCCTTGCTGCATGTGCTCCAAGATGGCCGCTGAAGGGATGCTTGCAATACTGCCATCCCACGCAGTTGGAGCCTTGCTCGAGGAGCGTATTGCCCAAGCATTCGCCCAATTCTGGCACGCATTATACCAGCAGACAGAGAAGCCTACTGTGACAGTTGTGGCCCAGAGTTGCACTCCAAACAGCTATGACAAGCCAAGGCTGGCTGTGAGGGGCCTAGCTGTCGCACCAGCAGAGCAGCGGAGGAAAGTGCTGGGTAAGGATTACACACGCCGACGGCCAAGTTCCAAAACTGGCCTTTGCTACCTCGAATGGTGGTCCGTACAGAAACAAGGAGGCATCCTTGGAGTACAACACCCATACAAGCGCCAGTTCATTCGAATTTGAAACCACCTGGGCTGAAGACCACCAAGGTCCGCAACAAGATCGGAACCTTCTGCTGTGGGTGGGACTTCAACTCAATGAGCTACCAAGTCCATGGCTTAGAGATGCCGGTCTACATAGCAACCCAGTGTAAGAAGGATTCCACAACTCTCCTCCGTGCTATGACTACCTGTGGAAACACTCCAGCACAGCACCAGCACTTTCCAGACATGGGAGTTATGTAATATGCCTCTCAACCACACAGATTCATCATTCCACCAACATAGCATGTCTCTCTTGTCCCTCACCACAACCCTTCTCACTGACTGGATATTATGACAGAGAGGTTTGATCCCAGTTGTAACTTCTCTTTTGCTAAAGCAGAAAGGTTTACACTACTTTTCATTTTGATTTTCTTTTTACGATTATGCATGTCTTGTTGTTTTCATTTATTAACAAGTGTTATGTCTGCCTAGCCTGATTTTCCCTCAATCATACGTTTAGGTTGTGCTTGATATAAAGCAAACCTTGGTTCTCATAAATCTAACAGCCTGATCACAATTGACATGGCATACCTTGTTTAAACATTTTTGTTCAGCATGTGACAAGTTTACCAAGTCTGAATTTCCTTTAATTACAAAAAAAGTGCTGTACCCGCTTGTTGCCACACGATGTAATATTTTAGACAGCATCTGTGTATTTTATGCAACTTGTAATGTTATGTATTCTGACACGCTTGGAACCACTGTTGTGGCGCTATGAGAACCATTGTATATTTTGTGCATGACAAAAATTAAGAATATACATTTTTATTTTTTTTTATTTCAAAAATGCTATTGCAACTCAGTGTGCTACAAGCTGTAAGTAAGAGAGATCTGGGATGTTGGTGCTACTGATCTACTTGTTGTTATGGTTCTGGGTCAGATATGGCCCTTCTGTCACTCCCTAGCTAGATAATAGATTCCTTCATTCCTAAAACATATGGCAAGGATTTACCTTCAACAGTAAGCATCTAAAAATATAAAAATGATATACAGGTATCCACTTCAAGCCATTACACCTGCATTTGCATTTAGCTCTGGTCTTGATGGCATCAGCTGGAGTTTCCAAAACTTGCCCTCACTTCTTTTCTTTGCGACTTAAGATAAACACAAGTTGAGGTCCTGTGTTGCAGAACGTCTAATCAAAAGAGCTTACATGCCGCAGAATTTCCTTCTTGTAATG
Organism: Pelobates fuscus; assembly: GCF_036172605.1. Lineage (NCBI taxonomy): Eukaryota > Metazoa > Chordata > Amphibia > Anura > Pelobatidae > Pelobates > Pelobates fuscus. The sequence goes on from NC_086329.1 coordinate 6,649,683, forward strand.
TAATTTCTTTACTGCAGAGCACACAGATCAAATTGAGAAGCTATTGTTCTAGAGTATTGTTATTCATAGAATTTCAGATTTATAGGCTCAGAGTCAGGGAAAATTACAATATATTATTTAATGTCTGTGCCCAGTTTAGCCTTAACTAGCGCAACCTGTACTCTTTGTGGAGAGAACAGGATGCATTTAGCAGCGTGTACGGCTTCTGCATGTACTTAATAATAAAATAGTGTGATACAAAGTATAGAACACAGTTCTCTGTTCCATTTGATGAGAATTTAAATTCTGTTTGCAATAAGGAAATTAGTTCCAGGTGGGTGAATTATTAACACGTTACAGTCATATCACAATTCAGGAAGAAAAAAAATAACTGTTAATTCTTTAATCTGAGTTTGTTCATTTAGGTAAAATCTGGGGTACAACAAATATCCATGTTTAGGCAGTGTGGGGTTCCAAGTCACAAGAACAACATTCTGTTTCATAAACACTTGGAGATGTGTTTTTATATTACTTGGTGAATGCAAAACATGCATCAAATAAACTGCAAATGAATACTGTAGCTAAACAGGATGAGAATGTGTGCATCACTTTTTGACTGCATTGCAGTACTTCTACTGTGCCTATAGATGTCACTACTAACGAACTAATTATACATCGGATATACAGTATTGTTATGTTGATTTAAACAAAACAGTTGTTTTTTTTTTTTTTTAATTAATGGCAGAATACTAAACATTAAGCATTAAATATATTTAGACATTTTATATTACAATCCAAAGGTACAACATCACTGAGATTGTTATATCTTGCTAAGTAGTTAATATTATATGACAATATTTTGAATAACAATGTCTTACTAAGCTGTTAAGTTTAACAGAATACTCATTTATTATTATTTTTTCAATAGAGAATAATAACACTATAGCACTCCTAGAAAAGTAAAAATGAAGTACTTCTGGAACAAAATTCTCTGTGTATTGTCACGGGTAGTTTCCACTATAATATTTTCATCTGAATGTGATACCGTAATACTTTCTACATTATGCAGATCCATTTTTAAATTATACTCTCATCATGCCAAGAGATCCCGCTGACTATCAAACAATTACATATTAAATGTCCTGCTATTTGTTAAACTGAATTTTATTATCTCTAGTTATCTCCAATTTCCAATAAACATTAAATTACAAAATAATTTAAAAAGAAAATGAAAATGGGAAGGATGGCTTTAATGTTTGCTTATTGGATACTGAATACATTACCAGCATTAATATTAGTGGTCATTAAACAATACCTTTCCACTTCGGTTGTAGATTGCATCACTGGCACCTGCTACTGTAGAACGCAATAGGTAGCAGGGCCGGTAATAGGATTTTTAGTTACACAGGCGAAGATGCATTTTGGCGCCCCCCCACCCTCCTTAAAAAAAAAAAAATGCATCTTCCCCTGTGTCTTTCCTCCCAAGCCACAGGCACACAGGCATCATTTTTCAGTCACAAAGTCAAAGTCATACAGGTACACTGTCATACAAAGACAGAAATAATCATACAGACACATACAGAGACATACAGTCAGAGACATACAAGCAGAGACATACGTGCATACAGAGACATGCAGGCATACAGACACATACATACAGAAACATACATACAAAGACATTCAGGCACATACATACATACAGAGACATACAGGCATAAATAAACATACATACAGAGACATACAGGCATGCAGACACATACATACATACAGGGATAGAAAGACATACACACATACAGATACATGCATGCATACAGAGACATACCGTCATACAGACACATACGTATATACAGAAACATGCATACAAAGACATACCGGCATACAGAGACACACAGACACACACATACATACATACATACAGATACATAAAGACATACATGCATACAGAGACATATATACAGACATTCAGAGACAAACCTACATCCAGTTACATACATGCATACAGAGACATACAGAAACATACGTACAAGACATACATGCATACATACAGAGGCATACCGTCATACAGACACACATACATACATACATACATACATACATACAGAAACATGCATACAGACACACACATACGTACATACAGAGGCATAAAGGCATACAGTTACATACATGAATACAGAGACATATATACAGACATTCAGAGACAAACATACATCCAGTTACATACATGCATACAGAGACATACAAACATACAGAGACATACATGCATACAGAGACATACAAACATACTTACAAAATTACATACTTACATCTGTTAAAGCATGTCCCTGGGGTGCGTGCTGCCCGGCTCTGTGGAGTCCTGTCCTGCAGCCCAGCCTCATCACTGTGCGCCAGCCGCGCTGTGTGATCCACAGGGAGCAGGGATATGATGTCATATCCCCGCCCCCTCCACACAGCCTGCGGCAGACATCAGCATAGACATAATATATATGTCTATGGACACCAGGGTAGGAGGTGGGCGGGCGGAGGCTGGAATCCGCGGGCGGAACGATAAGGGCTGAGCTCGGCCACGCTACAAGTATTAACCGGCTGGAGGGGAGCGCAGTGCGCTTCCCTCCTTCCGGTCAGCCTGATTTTGCGCCCCCAGGGCCGGTGCGCCCTAAGGCAGCCGCCTGGGCCGCCTTATGGCAGCGCCGGCCCTGGTAGGTAGTCCTTATATAAACATATAAATTGTATTATTAATACCTGCATCTTGTGAATTATACACAGTGTATGTGATCAGTTCTTGTCAGATACGATCTGCAAGTTTATTTTGACAGTAGGAATAATCTAAAGTGATGTATCTATAAATATGTCTTCTTTTCCCACAATCTTTTCATACTGTTCTGGATTTTTATTACAGACAGATTTTACATGCCACAATTATTATTATGTATATTTTTAGTGTTCACAAACTCTAGAAATATTAAAGGGGATTTGCTCATTCCCAGGAAATGTTAATACTTTCTTTACTTAACGCTATATTTAGTAAATATGTGTTTGTGATGTGTCAAATATAAGATAAGGTGTAGATATCCACAACACTATATTTAGCTCTATCATGGAAGTGAGTGCCTATATTTAGCCCTCTGTCAATCCTTGTTATAAGCTCTGCCCTTTGCACCTCTCAGCCAGCATAGAGAGGGCATTGAGAAACGGAATATACAATAACACTATTTTGAAAAAGTAATTTTGAAAGTTCATCCTAGAATATTAAATTAAGGCCATAATTTTAATTTAGGTTTTTAATAAGAATTCCTGACAAGCACAAATGTATAATGTCAATGTGGAACACGGAAACATGTTTCTCAAATCATGTTAAATGAAATAATCAGAGTTTGCAAATGCTAATGACTCATCGCAGTTGCACACAGGTGCAGTAGTCAGGCGGACTAAGTAAATAAAAATAATCTCTTAAATAAATACTCATAGATACATAGTAATATAGGTCGAAAAGACACAATTCTTCCAACTTCCACCTGTCATATCCTATTTTTTATACTTTGGAGCCAAAAGGTGACAGAAAACCAAATTTGAGGTTTTAGTTTTTTCTAAATGGTGCCCCAAAATGGGAAACCAATCGTCCCTGAACCAACAATGACTTGGTTTCTCTTTGGATTAAAAAGCAATGTATACCCTTCATATTTGCTATTATACTATTGACTATTGTTTTTCCGAACTAGCGTACTGAATTTTTAAAAATCATTATTGACTAGAACCACTTTCTCAAAATAACCTCAACAGGCGGACAATCCGTGATATGTATTGTTCTGAGTGTGAGTCTTCCGCTGTAGGAAAATCGTATTTTTCCAAGTCTTTCACGTGTCCTTTAACAGGTTTTGCTTTGAGGTAGAATCTATTCTGAATGGATATGCATTTTGAAATATTCTTCTAGATATGTATGTGAGGTATGTCCTCAAATAAAAATATACAGCATACTGGTGCAAAGGCTGGCAGAAGCACAGTTAGGGCTGCAATGATCATGGGCATGCGCATGAAAATACAACATTAATGTCTATGGTGAATTCAGCGAGACGCTCCATAATAATAATAATAAAATAATAATAATAATATAATAATAATAATTTGCGATTTTTATAGCACTGTTCTCCCTGTGAGACTCAAAGCACTTTACAAGTTTACAAGCATATGAGTTAGAGTTTCTGAAGGTCAGATGAGTGGACTGAATGCCTGATGGAAGATGTGGGTCTTTAGCTTTTTTTAAAAAGTCTGTAAGAACGGTGCCTCTCTGATTGCACATGGTAAAGAGTTCCAGAAGATGAGGGCAGCGTGGCTGAATGCCCTGGAACCTGCGTCTGTCTTTATTCTTGGCACTGACAGGAAGGATTTGCTGGCTGACCAAAGTGAACAGGATGGAATGTAGGGTGTCAGGAGCTCTTTCAGGTACTGTGGGCCTTGATTGTTTAAGGCTACGAAGGTTAGATCGCCATAAGGAGATCATTTAGCACTTGGACTAGCGCTGTTTCCTGACTGGAAAGTATCAAAGATTTTCAAGCTTGATAGATGGGCCTACTTTTTCAATTATTTTACCCAGAAATTGAAGGTTTGATACTGGTCTGTAATTAGCCATGCAGTCGGAGTCTAATAGGGGTTTCTTTAGGAGTGGTTTTACCACAGCTTCTTTTAGAGGATCTAGGAAGTCTTCAGTTTTTAGTGAACACTGCACTATTTTTGTGAGGGCTGGGGTGCGTGTTTCATTGCATGAAGATACAAGCTGAGTTGGAGCAGGGTCTATCTTTTTTGCACAGTTCTTTTAACTCCCTTTATATCCAAATTTGTAAAACTGGACCATAAACTGGGGCAATCTGGCATTCCATTGTAGTGGTTCTGGTGTGTAAGTGTTTGGCCTGCTTTGATAAAGGCTCGGATTGAGGAAATCTGGTCTCTGAAGAAGATTACAAATGCTTCACACTTATCCTGAGAAAAGTTGGTGAGGATATGCATGCATGCATGCTAGTTTGCAGAGCCTTTCTACTGTGCGAAACAATTGCCTGGGCCTATTGTGGGAGAGTGCAATTTTGCATGATGATAATGATTTTTTTCTGAGTTATATTTAATTAATATTCATTTAGGTGGCTTGAGCGCCGACGGAGATGGCCGCCTAACTGAGGAGCTCCGTCCCGCTATGCCATAACAAGAGCACTATACACAGCATAAACTACCCGATGGGACGCACCAAAAGGTCGGACTCTCACCCGACGAAGAGGGGCTCCCAATCCTCACCCCAGTCGGGCACGCTAGACGGCTACCTCCGCACGCCAAGCAGGCAACAACGAGCCACACCAGGCCCCAAGATGGCCGACGAACAGGCCGCGGCGCCGCATACACAAATGCCCGATACACAGGGACTCTCACTGGCAGATATCAGAGCTGACATCAGGGCCCTCACTGCCGCAATGGTCACAAAATCCGACCTACAAGCCCTATCCGACAACCTGAATGAAGCAATCAGGTCAGAAGTTGCCACACTACAACGTGATCTCACTGCCCAAGATGGCCGCCTACAAACCCTGGAAGGCACCCACCACACCACGGTGGGAAGACTCGACGCAACATGCACAGCAGTGACCAGACAGGGTAACATGTTACTCCAATTGAGGAGGCAAACAGAAGACCTGGACAATAGGGGCCGCAGGTCCAACATACGGATCCGCAATGTCCCAGAAGCCCCAGGTGAGGAAGACGTAGCAGCAGTACTGTCAGAACTATTCAGCATAATTTTAGGCCCAGAAGCCCCACAGCGCTTCGACTTTGACAGAGCCCATAGGGCCCTAAGACCCCGCGCGGCGGAAAACCCGCCTAGAGACATTATATGCTGCCTGCATGAATACAGGATGAAGGAAAGCATTATGACTAAAGCTAGAACCAGGCAAACTTGGCGGTTCCGCGGGGCAGAAGTCGCCCTATTCCAAGACTTATCACCCCTCACTCTGGAGGCCCGCAGAGCCCTGAGGCCAGTGACACAGCTACTACGAAGCCGCAATATAACCTACAAATGGGGTTTCCCCTTCTCCCTAAATGTCAGACATGAGAACACATGGAAATCCCTCCACTGGCCGGACGAAGTACCCGCATTCTTACAAGCGCTGGGACTACCCCGCACCGAAGTAGAAGACTGGGTCCTGAGCCCCCTGGGCCGCAGACCCAACATACAGGCACCGAGAGCACAGAGGCGCCGCAGAGAAGACTCGCCACACGGACGACAGGCCCGAAGACACCAAAACCCTGCACCGCCGGAGGATAACTAGGCCCTAGGACACGACTCAGTCCGCCGGCTTATACCCACAGAGCCATGGACCCTCCCGTTGACTGATACCGACGACGATCCGCCTCGATGACCCCAAAGATAAGTACATGATGCACCCGGACTTAGACTGATATTTCTGTACTGATATTTCCCCACTGACTTTCACTCATGCCCTGGGACTCACCCTGCCACGTAGGCCTATGCTCCCGAGAAGCTCGATGCCCCCCCCCCCCCGCCCTTCCTGCTCACGGACAGGGGCCCTACCACCGCCACCTGGAACGTTGGCCGACAACTATAACCGGGGATACCACTGATGTTTGGGAGGGGTGTGGGACGGGGACGATGCTGCAGCCCTAATGACATGAGAGGGTGCACCGTAGAACCCCCCGCGGGCCTGAACTCATACATTGCATAACTGAGGCTACTGACTGTAACACTCTGAACGCTGGTTGATGGGGGGGGATATGCTGGTACTGTACTACTGCCGGGGCTGGCGCTGGTGGGTGGTGCGGGGGGGTGGGGGGGGGGGGGGGTGGTGGGGGGGGGGGTTGGGGTGGGTGGGGGGGGGGGGGGGGTCGGCGGCTGGGGATGCCGACAGGGCTCCCTGGGAGGGACCGCCGTCCCGCGGGTGGACTGGTGGGGGGGGATGGGTTGGGGGGGAGATACGTTGTGTGGGTCAATGTGATACTGTTAGAAATGTAAATGCAATGGGAACCATTTAGCCAGCAGAGTTGTAAGATATGATTGGAATCGTAGATACTGTGGTTACTTAACGTTGCTTGCAGATCCGCTTGCTCACCGAGAGGTCAGACCTCGCGGGACTCTCTCCCCCCCCCCCCTGCCCCCCCCCCCTCTTCCCCCCCCCCCCTCCTCCCCCCCCCCCTCCTCCTCCCCCCCCCCCTCCTCCCCCCCCCCTCCTCCTCCCCCCCCCTCCTCCGTCTTCCCCCCCTCCTCCCTCCCTCCTCCTCCCCCCCCTCCTGGCCTCCCCCCCCTCCTCCCCCCTTCCTCCCCCCTCCCTCCCTCCTCCTCCTCCTCCTCCCCCCCCCCCCCCCCCCCCTCCCTCCTTCGCCGGCAGAACCGGTGCAAACTGTGCGTGCTCCGCCCCCCCACCAGCTGTAGACAACCCCCGAGACCCAACGATCTTAATGACAGACGGGAGACGGGAGGGGACATGGCAAGATAACACGGAATGGGCTGATACTCCAGCCGTCGGACGCCTGCGAACAGGGGCGCCCCCTCAATTAAACCTAAGTTAACTACATCCCTATTCGGGCCACATACCTAACACACACGTAAGACACAGCACTGTGCACCCACAACGCTACAACTACCGCGGGACCGTAGACTCCCGAGACAAAGACCGATTCACCTCACGTTACACCACCAGACATAACGGTGGACGACCACTCCAACAGGCACGAGCCACCTCCAACCTGATACCCGTGTAGACTACCCACTGGGAGACCCCTGCCGAAGCCTTGCTGGGCAAGATACCCGGCGGTACGGCATTGTCTATCTCCCCAGATACACGGAGACACCCCGCATTGGGGTAACATCATACCCCCTACCGAACCTGACCTCCCCCCCCCCTCCCCCACACGCCCTACTGCCGACACAACAGAACACCTGGTAACGTCTGCTCCACATACACCCGCACCCACACATTGCTTCGAACACGACACATCACACACAACCAAACACCTATCAGCAACACTAATCTCACCTACATACCCCCCCCTCCCCTCACCGCCTGCCTGCACCCCTCTGACCCCCCCCCCCCTTATTCTCCACCCCAGGAGCTTCCTCTCCCCCCCGGGTGTGCCCGGGTGCGCCGACCAGAGAAGTGTACACCACCCCTGCGGAACCGGCGAGGTACACCTGGAACTCCACACCTAGAAACACATAAATGGCTTATACGCCGTCCCCCCTGGTGATCCGCTCGCAAAACTGTAGGGGCCTCAATGCTCCAGAACGAAGGTCCCACCTTCTACGTAGCCTCAGGCAACAGCATGTGTCAGTCGCACTGCTGCAGGAAACGCATCTCAAACCCGAAATGAACAAGCTGTTAAAAGATACCCACTATGTACACAATTACTTCAGCAACCATCCGACCGCACGCAAAGCCGGAACGGCGATCCTCCTAGCGGCCCACCTCCAATTTACTCCCATGGATACGCTGTCAGACGCAGGAGGCAGATACCTCTTCATTAAAGGGGAGATAGCGCGCAAAACTTATACGTTCGCCACCGCCTATGCACCGAACTCCGGGCAAGCCAGTTTCCTCAGACGAACCCTGACCAGACTGTCGCGTTTCACTGAAGGCACCCTAATATTCGGGGGTGACCTCAATATACCATTAGACCCTCGGATAGATACCTCCACAGGTAGCAGCAGCGTCCCAGACTCGGCGATTAGGACGATACGAAAAGCGCTCAGAGACTTGCGCCTGATCGACGCTTGGAGAGCCCTGAAACCCGATACCAGGGACTACACCTATTATTCCACATTACATCGACGTTATACTCGAATCGACTACCTATTCTTACAACAAGAAGGGCTGACCCATCTACGGAAGGCTGACATCCTCACCACGCCGTGGTCAGACCACAGTGCGGTACAGATAGATATCACATCACCCCTATTCAGACCAAGCAGGACCTCCTGGCGAATGAACGACTCCCTGCTCCTGGACGCTACCTCGAAGGCTCAGATCGCGGAACACCTCAATCAGTACTTCGCCGAAAACAACACTGAGGGAATGTCCGCCATGACGCTCTGGGAAGCCCACAAGAGTGTCATGAGGGGACACCTCATTCAGATGGCATCCCGACGGAAGAAAGAAGCCTCTGCGCAACTCAGGGACCTCACGCAGAGGATCTCTGATTTAGAACTAGCGCACAAACGAGATCAACAGATACAGACCTATAGGGACCTAATAACCGCTCGAAAACAATTAACGGATCTCCTCACCTCCAGATACGCCAGGACTGTGAGACGCTCAAGGGCGTTTTTCTACCTCCATGCCAACAAGGGAGGCAAGCTGCTCGCCCGAATGCTCAGGGGTACGCAAGGGAAAGCGCAAGTACACACCCTACGAACAGCAATGGGAACATCGACACAATTCCCGGAAGAAATAGCTGATACCTTCAAGCGATTCTACACAGGTCTATATAACGTCCGCGAAGGAGACACCGAACCGGATATAGCCGCAAGACGGACCGATATCAGGAACTACCTCGACAACCTGCCTCGAGACACGTTAACACCATTAGAAGCTGAAGATCTGGACGCACCCATCACGGAGGAGGAGGTACGCCGAGCCCTGAAGACGACCAAATCCGGGAAAGCTCCAGGCCCTGATGGCTACCCAGTGGAATACCTCAAACAGTATGGACACATCCTAATACCGCACCTCACTGAGGCTCTCAACGGGATAAAAGACGGACACACCTTTCACAGAGAGGCCCTGGCGGCAACCATAACAGTGATCCCCAAACCGGGCAAGGATACTGAGCAGGTGGGAAACTACCGCCCGATTTCTCTCCTTAACACGGACATTAAATTATTCTCCAAGATCTTAGCGATGAGGATCCATCCTCACATGCCCAGATTAGTACACCCCGACCAAACAGGATTCATTCCGGGACGGGAGGCTCGGGACAGTACATTACGACTGTTTACCATCCAGCACCTAGCCAAGCACTCGTCAACCAAACTGTTACTGCTTTCTACGGATGCCGAGAAAGCATTCGATAGAGTCGACTGGGACTTCATGACAGAAACCCTACGAAGGACGGGAATGGGCGCGGGCATGCTCACATGGATCTCGGCTCTCTACAGTCAACCTACAGCTCGAATCAGGGTTAACGGGGCACTGTCCGAAAGCTTCAACATTAGAAACGGCACGAGACAGGGCTGTCCACTGTCACCCCTGATATTCGCACTCACCCTGGAACCACTGCTGGAGTACATAAGGAGAAACGAGCAGATCATGGGCTTCCGGCACAAAACAAGCGAACATAAAGTAGCCGCATATGCGGATGATATGCTCTTCTTCCTGGATAGTCCAGTAGACTCACTCCCCAAGCTCATGACCGAGTTCGACAGGTACGGCAGACTATCTGGACTCAAACTAAACCTCCCCAAATGCGACATCCTGAACGTCACGACCCCGAAAGCAGATTGCGACAATATAATCAGCAGGTTTCCTTTCCACTGGTGTAAGGACAAAATGAGATACCTCGGACTGTGGATACCAGACGCGACTAAAGAGGTCTATACCCATAACCACGCCCCGCTCCTGGCTACCATCCTAGCGGACCTTAAAAGATGGAACTATCCCCACATATCCTGGTTGGGGAGGATCGCAGTCATAAAAATGAACGTCCTCCCACGGATACTGTACGTCCTTCAGACGACCCCGCAGACAGTCCCGCAAACATTCTTCACAACCCTAAAAACAGCGCTCATCCGATATGTATGGCGGGGAGAAAAAGCGAGAGTCAGCTATGACAAACTCTGCCTCCCCAGGACCTGGGGTGGATTGGCACTACCAGATATCAGAAAATATCATCAGGCAACAATCCTACAGAGGATCAAGGAAATACACACAGACTCACCACACAAAAGATGGGTGACACTATGGAGGGAAACGGTGGACAAACAACTACACACGCTTGTCTGGCACAAGGACGCAGGAACACAACCGGCCCTGGAAGCCGACTCGCCTATCGCGCACACCCTAACACACTGGACCACCCTGAGGAAGGACAAAAACATCTCACCCAAACCTAGCCCCCTCATACCAATCACGTACAACCCGAACCTAGGAGACAACTTGCCACCAAGTGCCTGGCCGATGGCTGACCAAGCCGGATATATCCCAATCCACGCGGTCCTTCATAATTCGGGAATACGCCAGCTCAGGGACATCGCGACGATGGGCCCACCAACGCTTATGCACCAATTCCACTACGCCCAACTCACACACTACTACCACAACATGCCGCACAGAGGATCACTACACAGGGACCTAACTTGGTTCGAGAGTCTCTGCACGCAGACGCCAGAAACGGACAGTAGGGTATCAACCATGTACCAAAAACTAGTAACGGGACATCGAACCCACAACTCTCTCTACAAACAGCAATGGGAAGACTGGACAGGGACTACGTTCACAACCGAACAATGGGAAAAAATACTGCTTCTACAACACAAAAGCACATCCAGCTCGCACCACCAAGAAACAAACTACAAGCTTCTATCCCACTGGTATCGCACACCGAGTCTGATACACCGCTATAACCCAACGATCCCTAACACCTGCTGGAGATGCGGCGAAGACCCTGGTACCCTACGACACATATGGTGGGACTGCGCTAAGATCAAACCGTTCTGGACCAGTGTTGAGCACGAAATAAAAGAAATCCTGGACGACCCAACACAGCTGACTATAGAGGCAGCACTCCTACACCACACGGAACTCCCAGTGCCGGCCTACAGGAGATCAATCTTGAGACACTTGCTCAACGCGGCTAAGACTCTCATACCTCTACACTGGAAGTCGGTGACTCCACCCACACTGGAACACTGGAAGCGAAAGGTGGAAGACATTAGGACAGCAGAAGCCAAAATCGCGGAACTACAGGGGAGATACGAAAAACACATTACATGCTGGACACCCTGGATACTATACACGGCCTAAATGATGGCAGGGACGATCGTACCCACTGAGGGGAAATGGGTCGAGAGACTGGGAGGGGGACATGGGCACGCCCTGGGGGGATTTGGCAGCATCCTCCCCCTTCCCCCCCCCCACCTCACACCCCCCCCCCCCCCCCCTTCCCCCACACCCTCTCCGATCTAACACACACAAGCAACCACACACACACACCGATCAAACCTCACCGTACACACGGGCATTATCAGAAGACGATACCAGGCTGTTACACTATAACCCCCATTACACCCAAACTGACGACGCCACGGAACAGGCGCGGTTACCCACACCCCAGCAATATCTACATAGGGTACGTCTCCCTCAGATACATGATAACTGCCGCTAGCCAGCGCCCGACAACACCCCACCCCCCCCCCCCTTTTTCCTCCCCCCCCCCCCCTGTGAAATACAATTTGATTTGATCGCTTACACTCAAAAACTCCTAGTGAGTACAGTTTAACTAGTTACCATACCGATGCAACGTTACCTTCATCAGAAGCGAAAATTACTAGAAGTTATCAGAGACATGTTGTAATGGGAACCTGTGATACACTGGAATGAGCACTACATACCACCGCCAAACCACTTAATCCCAGTCTTATTTATATTATATCCTAATGTTAAGCTTTATTATCATAAAGATAAAAAAAAAAAAAAAAAAAAAAAGAAAGGGATACAACGAGAAAAAAAAAAAAAAAATATGTACATGTCTGTTACATGGGACCTGCGAGTCCAACTAGTTACTACTATTGTCGCTACACTGTGACCTGCGCGTCACCACTACATGTTCACGTGTTCAACTACCCCACTTTCTCAAACTGTCTAACCCTTTTAAACCCTTGACAAGTTGTTATTGGGACCTGCGTGTCCGCACTGCATAATACCACATAATATGAAAACTACCCAATAAAAAAATATATTTACTAAAAAAAAAAATTAATATTCATTTAGATGTTTGGTAAGAGCAGCATTATCCTCTGGATCATGTGTCGTGCACCACTTTCTCTCGAGTTTAAGGCCTGTTCTCTTCATTTCTCTGACGGTGCTATCAAACCATAGATATTATCCAGCGATGACCGAGATAATGCCTTATTCCCACAGGCATTGCCTGTGACAGCTGGGGGAAGTGGCAAAACTTGATGCGTAAGCTCTACTGTTTGTCAAGTTTTTAAGCGGAGGATTCACAATAAGACAAAATAGTCTCTTATGATAAATTTAAACTGCACTGGAATTTCAATGAAATCCCAAGACTATCATTATGAGCATTTCATGAAGTTGTTATCTTTATCAAATGCTCAAAATTGTTTTGGGTCGTGAAAGAGCCACTTTAAATGTTGATTTGAAGCATTTTTCCTCACTATTCTCAGTAAAGATGTAAATGGAACTATCATGATGCTAACACAAAATTTTAAAATGTGGGATTGCATTCTAGAAAATACCAGCTCTGTCTCCATACTGATATCTGATATTTCTACAATCAGATATTGCCCAGAATTATAAATGCTTATTTATTTTTGTTTTGTATATGTTCTCTGTCATTGTAAACTTTGGATGGAACAGGGTTTAGTTATGATACCCAAGTCACTCAGTCACTTATCCGTTCGTTACTGTAAGTGTGCATGAGTTTGTGAGTATAGGTTAGTGTGAGAGTGTGTCTATGTTTGTCTGTTTGTGTATGTGTGTACACACAATGTGGAACTGGCTCGGAGCTCATATACATGAGCCTTTTCATTTTCTTACTTAGCCAATCTAATAGCCAGTTTGCCATTGTTGGTAGTATCCAAATGCGTGTATTAAATATCACTTACCTTTATTATTACCTTCTTTCCTGAACCATATTTATTTTGTTTCATCTGTACGTGCTAAAAGTATAGGTAATTAAGTCTATTTTTCTTAAATGGGTTTAAGATATTCCACTTATCTTTTGTTCATTTTCCTGAGAAGAGTTCGTATTAGTTAATTGGCTATAAAAAAAATAATTTAGATAGCTAAAGACAGTTCTCCAAAAATGTGATGTTTTGATGAATTATATAAATGTTTTTTTTTTTTAATTTGGTTCAGACACACTGATGTACTGTTTACAATTCCCCAGGTTTTTCCTTATTTGAATAGTTAATCAAACCTTAACTTTAATATTTATTTTCTATTCCAGAATCTGTTTTAACTGGTGTAAGTACTAACTGAGATATGCAGTAGTCATATAGCAGTGCACAAACAATATGATTATTACTATATCACCTAATTAAACAAATTTTCTGTTTATAATAAATGAAAATATAAAACCTTTACCTACAAGGAATGCATTGACCCTCTTGACCAAACACCAAGTCATCAATAGAGCAGTCATGCTTTTTATTTAATTTTAATAACTCTCTTATTGTGTTCATCAAGCATTCTATATTTTAAATATTTTATGTTTTCTACTATGAAAAACTAACTCCGCTTCATTTTTACTAGTCCTACAAGTGAACCGTCCTTTCACAAAATTATGCCTCATTTGCAATCTATACTTGCTTATCCTTCTAATGTATTCTCAGTGTAAATCTGTTATATATCTACGATCCCAAACTATGTCAAACTCAACTTCTCATATTGAGAGGTAATTTTCTAGATGCAAGTATACAATCATTCCTTTCCTTCCCTTCCTCCCTTCCCTTCCCCTTCCCTTCCCCTTCCCTTCCCCTTCCCTTCCCTTCCCTTCCCTTCCCCTTCTGTTCCCTTCCCCTTCCCTTCCCTTCCCCTTCCTTTCCCTTCTCTCCCTTTCTCTACCTTCCTCCCCTTCCTCCCTTCCCTTTAACCTGTTGTTGACTTTGCATATCTATTTCACAAAAGATTACACATAATTATATGATATATATCTTGAAAAAGACTTGTAGGGTCGAAATGTCGATTGCCCATATTCATGTTATATGATTTAATGAGCACGTTAAATAGCCAGTACTTTAAGAAGTATTTATTGATTTTCTCACCCCTCCTGGGTGGTATGTTTATTCCTCTTTCTCAGGTCGTCTACCAGAGGCCTGGGAGTTAGAGGATTCTGCAAAGTATCTTAGCTGTTCCTAGTACTGCACTCTTCTGGACAGCCATCTCAGCTGTCCCACCTGAAATCTGTTGAAGCCACTCTCCCAACTTGGGAGTCACAGCCCAGAGTGCTCCTATCACAACTGGGACAACTACTGCCTTCACTTTCCACATCCTTTCTAGTTCTTCTTTCAGCCCTTGGTATTTGTCCACCTTCTGATGTTCCTTCTTCCTGATGTAATAGTCACTGGGTATTGCCACATCCACCACGACTGCAGTCTTTCGTTCCTTGTCTAGCACCACAGTGTCTGGTTGGTTGACCAGCACTTGTTTGTCTGTCTGGATCTTGAAGTCCACAGGATGTTAGCCCTGTCATTCTCAACTACTCTTTGTGGTATCTCCCATCTGGACTTAGGTAGGTCCAATCCATATTCTGTGAAGATGTTTCGGTAAACAATCCCAGCAACTTAGTTGTGTCTCTCTGTGTATGCTGTTCCTGCTGACATCTTGCATCTGGTTACTAGGTGCTGGACTGTCTCAGAGGCCTCTTTGCACAGTCTGCACCTTGGGTGTTACCAGGTGTGGTAGACTCCAGCTTATATTGATCTGGTGCTGAATGCCTGCTCCTGTGCTGCTAGGACTAGTGCCTCAGTGCTGTATTTCAGTCCTGCTTTTTCCAACCACTGGTAGGATTTTGTCATGTGAGTCACATCCACTATCGGCCGGTGGTACACCCCATGGAGAGGTTTGTCTTGACAAGGAACCTTCTCTTTTTCTGCATCCTCAATCTGTATAAGTCTCAGGCATTCCTTTAGCAGTTCATCTTTGGGAGCCATCTTCGTGATGTACTTGTGGATGCTCTGTGTTTCATCCAGGACTGTGGCCTTGACACTCATCAGGCCCCGACCTCCTTCCTTCCGGCAGGTGTACAGTCTCTGGGTGCTCAATTTAGGGTGGAATCCTCCATTCATAGTGCATATTTTCCTGGTCTTGACATCCATGGTGACCAGTTCTTCTCGTGGCCAGGTTATTATTCCAGCTGGGTACCTGATGACCGGTAGGGCATATGTGTTTATGGCTTGGATCTTGTTCTTGCCATTTAGCTGGGACTTCAGGACCTGTCTGACTCTTTGGAGGTACTTAGATGTTGCTATCCTCCTTGCCTCTTCCTCATGGTTGCCATGTGTTTGTGGTACCCCCAGGTACTTGTAGCTTTTCTCTACATCTTCTATTTGGCCTTCTGGAACTTCAACTCCTTCTGTCCTGATCATCTTCCCTCTTTTTGCTATCATCTGCCCATACTTCTATAGTCTGAACAACATTCCGATTATCTTGCTGTATATCCTAGTTAGGTGGATCAGTGAGTCAATGTCTCGCTCATTCCTGGCATACAGCTTGATGTCATCCATGTAGAGTAGGTGACTGATGGTAGCTCCACTATTGAACCTGTATCCGTATTCACTCTTCTTGATGATCTGGCCAAGGGGGTTGAGGCCTATGCAGAACAGTATTGGGGATAGTGCATCACCTTGGTATATGCCACATTTAATGTTCACTTGAGTTATTGTCCTGGAATTGGCTTCTAGAGTTGTTTTCCACTTGCCCATCGAGTTCTTGATGAAGGCTCTTATTGTCTTGCTGACCTTGTAGAGAGCCAAGCATTCCAGTATCGATTAGTGTGGCATTGTGTCATAGGCTTTCTTGTAGTCAATCCAGGCCGTACACAGATTGGTCTGTCTGGTCTTAGAATCCCTTGTGACTGCTTGGGATTACTGGGTCTACCAGTAGT
Source organism: Pelobates fuscus (assembly GCF_036172605.1). NCBI lineage: Eukaryota > Metazoa > Chordata > Amphibia > Anura > Pelobatidae > Pelobates > Pelobates fuscus. The sequence goes on from NC_086329.1 coordinate 6,666,492, forward strand.
TGGTGTTTGGATCCTCTGGTGTTGTGACTGGTTCCTGTTCTGGCAGCATGCAGTTGTCTGTTTTCAGGTCTAGTAGCCACTGGGCCTTGGTATTATGAGATGCTTCTTGCTCCCAGATATTCTTCCAGTACTGTTCAGTCTCAGCTCTGGGTGGGTCTTGCGAGGAGATGTGGTGGTTACCCTGTAGCTGTGCATACACCTTGGATGGTTATTTGGTAAAGAGGGCATTGATTCTCGTAGCTTTTGCTTCTCTGGTGTATCTGCTCAGTCTGGTTGCATGTGCTATCAGTCTTTGCTTAGCTGTTTCCTTGTACTTCCACAGCAGCCAGGATCTATCTTTGATCTTTCCACCTCTGTTAAGTTGATCCAGCTAACTAACTTCCTTCCATGCTGTCTTTATCTTGGCTTCCAGTCGTAGTGGTGGGTATTGCTTTTCTTTGAGCGTGATCTTGTGTGTGTGTGTGTGTGTCTTTTATTTATATATATATATATATATATATATATGGAACCTGGGGGGGTGGTTGCACTCACCTGAACATGCTTAAATGGGGTGCTGCTGGGGGCCATATTATACAATAATAAAGTACTAATAAAATCTGTCAACATTGAAGTTGCTGTTTAGTAGATAGGAGAGTGCGCTGGATCTTGTGTATTGTTTATTATATATATATATATATATATATATATATACACACACACACACAAAGTAAGTGGATTCATCTCATGAGAGCAAGCATTAGGCTGCTACTAGGATAGAACCTGCCGAATATGGGGTACTTTGATGTAGTTGGCAGGCTTATGCAATGTATGATCATATAATGTAACTAAACCCCCATCATTTTTTGCCTAGGTGAGGTGTTTTTAAATAAAACTATTACAATCTCTAAGATTTGAAATCACTGTTTAGTTAATAAGCAAGTGCGCTGGATTCTGTATTTTGTATATATATAAATATATATATATATATATATATACACACACTTGAGATTTGAGAAAGGGAGGTTCTCCCGCAAGCTTGTCATTAAAAAATTCTATTAGTCTAATAAAAAGGTATTACAAGATACAAATTTTATCTGTTTTTTACATATATATATATAGTTAATACAATGTTACCAGTGAAGCCATAAGACTTGCTTTTCCCACAGAAATCACAAATTTGCAGTGATGCTAACACTGCAAAGGATTCTGGGTGGCCATATGCAAATTAGTTTAGTTTAGTTTAGTTTAAAAATGTTAGTCCATCCTCAAGTTTTATGTCATCATATGTCCCTATTCCATAAAAAAAAATGATATATATATATATATAAAACCCAAAAGGTAATGGTAGGGAAAAATGGTTATTGAAAACCCCTTACACCTTAAGTCTGTGGATAGTTAATACAATGCTAAACAAAAAATATGCACACCAGTCAAGCCATAAGACTTGCTTTTCCCACAGAAATCACAAATTTGCAGTGATGTTACTACTACAAAGGATTCTGGGTGGCCATGTGCAAAATAGTTCAACAAAGAATCACATTTTTGCCTCATTCCATTTTAAACATGGATTCCTTTGAGTCTGTGTTTGCTGTATACAAAAGCTTTGAAACACAACTTGGGAAAATATGCAAAGTCAGTGAACCACTCATGGGCTGTTTCATTGTTAATGCAAATCATTAGCATGAGGTTGGTTACTGGTTTGTTATTGAGGTTTGGTTATGGTGGGGAAAATACACACACACACACATATATATATATTTATATATAGTCAATACATTGTTAATCACAGATCTTCACACAAGTCAAGCCATAAGACTTTTTTGCAGTGATGTTACTAGTGCAAGGGATTCTGGGTGGGCATATGCAAATTAGTTAAACAAAGAATCATTTTTGTCTCATTATCCATTTTAAACATGGATTCCTTGGAGTTTCATGTGTGCTGTGTACAACACCTTTGAAACACAACTCGGAAAGAGATACGAAACCAGCGAACCATTCATGGACAGCTGTTTCGTTGCACTCATGCAACACATCAGCATGATGTTGGTTACTGGCTTGCTAGTGAGGCTTGGCAGTATTCGTGGAGCAAAAACTAAGAAAGTTATGGTGGGGGAAAATTGTGATTGAAAACCCCTTCCACCTTAAGTCAGGAAAAAGCAAGTATTATGGCTTGAATCTATATGCATATATCTGCAATTTACTGCACAATAAAAGAAAAAAGAATGTCTTTAGATCCTATAGAGTAGGACATTATGTTGATTGAATATCTTTAGTGGACGCCTCACATTCTAATTGAACGCCATTTGAAATAATGATTTAATTGACTTGAACACATTTCCCGCAGGGAGCGTATTCAGCTTTCACTGTTGAGAATTTCTGTCTAAATTTCCAACTCCCATTTTCTCGGTATGTACAGCAGTGCTGTCACACAGTTCACTGACAAATGATTTTGGATAGAAGGCACTTTGGTGGGATATAGTTTCCTTTTTTTTCTGCATCTATTGTGAAAGAAAATGTGATAGATCGGTAGCAGTAACCTTTAAAACTAAAAATAATACTTTTGTTTTGTCAAAGTTGTATCTCTATATAGACATTTATGGTACTTTTTTCCTTAAAGTGTTTTTTTTTATAGAGAAAAAAGTTAGAGAATGAAAATTCATATTTTATGCAATTCTATAAAATTACATAGCATATCAGCTGATATTATTTTAATTGAAAAAAAAAATATATATATATATATATTCCATCCAATAAACTGTTTTAGTACACACATTTAGTTCTTCACTACCAAAATCAAGTATACATAATAGCCAAGTGCATTCAGAATCATGGATACACTAATGACACAAGGACAAGACAAATTAATTTATCTCAATCAGTTTTATGTGCAAAATGGGCACTTAGCATACCCGAGGCCAACCTGGAGCTAAATAGACTAGCTTTGTGTCCACGCTGACACTTGGGAGCACAGCAAAATGGTACAGTTGCAAATTCAGAAATGTTATGTTAAATTCATTTTCTAATTGGTAATTTCATTATTCTGTAAAGGTTGATTTTCTTTTCCTGTTGCTAATTGAGAATCAATAAGATATTCATTATTTTACCATTAAGTAATGTGTTGTCTGTACATACTGACAAGAAAATATAATATACACTTAATTTTCCTGAACACAAAAAAACAACAATTTATTAGGAAATTGTTTGTCAGTTAAGTAAAACTTAAGTAAAAGTCTTAACAAAAAAACTAACTTTTTCCTAAAGAACTTTTGAATTTAGACATAATCACCAACATTGAAATTCAAATATAATATAAAGTACAAAGACATAATGGAAGCTTTTTTGGAGATTAGCTCTGAATGGGCTTTACTTTTTTAAGACACTGAATTGAATCAAAATTATCTCCAAATGAGTATATTTGGGAAAGAAATCTGAGCATTGTGTCTGTTTAGCTGTGAATAGAAATGCAACAATGAACAAGTTAAAGGAGAGATTCAAACATAGATGTACTCCTTACATACTTAGATTGCTCACCTTCAATCCCATGCCGTGCATGGTTTGCCACAACTGCCCCTTCTTCCATAGCTGAGATGATCATTATTGATCATTTTAGCCATTCTGATGCCAATAGAGAAGATTTAAGGGAGAGTACTGCACATATGCTTCAATTGCCATGCTGTGCCAATCACCATCTCTTCATAGGGATGCATTATCCAAACATACCTCAGTGGGCAGCGCACAGTGTCTTCGTGGAGAACATGAAGTTGCTGAACATCAGTCCTACTAAGGTTAAAGGACTATAAGAAGAAGGGCATCAAGTGACATGAGAAGTGACCATAGGGATTAATGCAAACACAGCTTTTTCATGGAAAAACAATGTAAAAATGGTGTGCAGGGGGTTCCGGATCAGGCTCAGTGCACCAAACTACCAGATTAAGATGTAGTAGTTTTGGGGCTTAGATAGTCCCTTTAAGTAAAATAATTTGTGTGGTCAATGTAAAATAAAAACTGCAGCATAAGAGTAGCATGGTTATGGAACATCCCCAGCCCAATCCAGTGTGCAGTATAGTGATAGAGTAGCTGCTTAGTGAATTTTCCGCATTCTGTCTACATTTCCAGTTTTCTCAATTTTTAACTTATAAGACAAGAAAAGAGAAGCTTTCTTTAGTCTACTGAGGAGTCCTGGGGATATCTGAATGTATTTCATATGCTTATGCATATGTATCAATCTATATTTTTGTTTGATCTTATGCCTGCTGGGTTTTTAATTATGTATAGCATGCTGGTATCTGTTCTTTATATGTGGCTAGTTCAAGTTTAGGATTTGATTTCTGATGATCTCTCCAGGTATTTTGTCCCACATTTATGCAATTTCAGGTCGCCAACTATAGTATGGAGATAATTCTGGTTAATTCACAATTTAGACTCCAGATAATAGGGAATTTAATTCATTTCATTTGAATTGGGCCTTATCATTTGACATGAATTATGTTGATGCTATAAATGTGACCTTAATCACAAGATTTGAAGCATAATTTCTCAAGACGTTTTGTTATTAAGCAAATCTTAATAGTTTAATAATAATAAAAAATAATAGTTTATTACTTTTGTGTTTTTTTTGTTTTTGCATTTCTGAATTTGCTCAGTATTAAAACCTATAAAACATTTGTGAAATTGTCTCATGTTTAATAGGTAAACAGATTGTAAAAAGGAAAATACTGATATTGATAATAATTTTTTTTATTATTGTTATTTTAGGCTTTTCAACGTGATCTACAATGGAAAAACTGTTCTGTTGTGTGCTGTTCATTGGCATGGCAGTGAGAGCTGAGATCTGTCCGAAACGCTGCACCTGTCAAAATTTATCTCCAAATCTCGCAACCCTTTGTGACAAGAAAGGGCTTTTGTTTGTCCCACCAAACATCAACAGACGGACAGTAGAACTACGTTTGGCTGATAATTTTATTACAAGTATAAAAAGGAAAGATTTTGCCAATATGACAAGCTTAGTGGACCTTACACTGTCAAGAAATACCATAAGTTATATAACACCTCATGCGTTTGCAGACTTGCGCAATCTGAGAGCTTTGCATTTAAACAGCAATCGATTGACTAGAGTAGCAAATGAAATGTTTAGTGGACTTTTAAATCTCCACCACTTGATCCTCAACAACAACCAGCTAACGTTAATTTCATCTACAGCCTTTGATGATGTTTTAGCTTTAGAGGAGCTTGATCTATCGTACAATAATCTGGAAACTATTCCTTGGGATGCCGTGGAAAAGATGGTTAGCTTGCACACTCTCAGTTTGGATCACAACATGATTGAACACATCCCAAAAGGAACTTTCTCACACCTTCACAAGCTGAACAGGTTAGATGTGACGTCAAACAAGCTTCAGAAGTTACCACCTGACCCCCTGTTTCAGAGAGCCCAAGTTTTAGCAACCTCAGGAATAATAAGCTCCTCCACATTTGCATTAAGTTTTGGTGGAAATCCTTTACATTGCAATTGTGAATTATTATGGCTGAGACGACTCTTAAGAGAAGATGATTTAGAGACATGCGCCTCACCTCCTTTATTATCTGGACGCTATTTTTGGTCAATCACCGAAGAAGAGTTTCTGTGTGAGCCACCACTTATCACGAGATATACACAAGAGATGAGTGTACTGGAAGGACAAAGAGCAATTTTAAGATGTAAAGCCCTAGGAGATCCAGAGCCTGCTATCCACTGGATATCACCTGAAGGAAAATTAATTTCAAATGGAACGCGGATTCTTGTCTATGACAATGGTACCTTGGACATTCATATAACAACAGTTAAGGATACAGGTTCATTTGCATGCATTGCTTCCAACCCTGCAGGAGAGACAACTAAAACTGCGGTTCTAAATATTATCAAACTTCCACACCTAGTTAACAGTACAAACAATGTAAATGTGCAAGATCCAGGATCCTCAGATATCTCTACATCTACAAAATCGGGTTCTAATGCAAGTAGTAGCAATGGGGATACAAAAATTAGCCAAGATAAGAAAGTAGTAGTAGCTGAAGCAACATCATCCACTGTACTTATCAAATTCAACTTTCAAAGAAATATACCTGGCATACGTATGTTTCAAATACAGTATAATGGTACTTATGACGATTCCCTTGTTTACAGGTAAGATACAATTTTTATAATACTACTTTTTAGTGAAAGGTTTCTACAAAAAAGATCCATACTAACTCAAATATATTCCACTTACAGATATATTCAAATTAATTACAGCTAATATAAGGAGAATTATAACAAAAGGAGTATTACAATATTGCTAGCATGTATATACTTATATATCTTGGGAAAAGTATTTGTTAATGTCAAATGTGTTTTATGACTGCTTGAAAACATTCCACTCACCAACTGAGCTTTACACACCATTCCTAGATGTACATCACCACTCCAGACTTCATCAATAACACTTGTGGGAAATATGTAGGCATCATTTAATTCTTGAACTTTGCTAGATTATGCTAGAATTATGAGGAATTATGAGGATCTTAGAATACAACAAATGTATTTTCATGGCCAATTGGCCATCCTATTATATACTGTGTTTACTTTTTTGGGGGATGGTGGGGGTAACACATTTTATTATACTAGAAGTTATGTGTGTTTGTATTTTTTTCTTGATTTCAGGTTTTGTTTTGTTTGGTTTGTTCACTAAACTGACAAGTGAACTGCAAATTACAAGGACTGAAAAATATAGCTAAACTGAATTTGTTTTCCAGTTTGGATACTTTGGACTACACATTAGAATTCCCTTATCAGATATTCACCAAAAGAAATCTGTTTATGGCCTCAGATAATACATTAAAAGGAAAAGGAAAAAAAATGTAAAAAATTAAAACCATAGTAATCTCTAATGTTCTTGCAGCACTGCAAGTCCTCAGGCCTGAAGCAGTGTCACTGGTTTCACGCACACAGGGGAGAAGCCTCTAATTCTGGTCTATGGGACCTGATTATGTCCCATAGATCCCTGTGGAGCAGGTGCTGATGTAAGATCTAGTTTAGCTCCAGCAGAACATCCATCATTCATTAATCAGATCGTATTTTACATTATATCTGCACTCTTTCTGCACATGGAGTCCTGCTGCTCTAGATAAAGTGAGTCTTGATGGAGAGCAAGCAGTACCCTGTATAGTCTTTCTTCAGACCAGGTTTATTGGTAAGCAGAGATATGGTGGGTGCAGGAAACCAGAGGAAGATGGAGAACCTTGGGATGGAGGTAAAAATAGAGGAATAGACACAATTACTGGGTGTTGAGATTGCCAGATACATGCTTTCCTGAAGACATATTCATATTGATAATGGCATGCAATATATGGAATTTAAAGTCACCAGACAACATAAAGAATTATGCAGCATATCAATTATACTGAAGGCTAGAATGTTTCTTACATTGAGGGATGCATATAAAGGGGATGATGCAAATGAAGAGCAATGCACAAAATTGGATGGACATGGCATGGAGAGGGAAACATGTGGGGCAAATATTTATATTCCTAACCAGTCATTTAAAATAGAACTTTCTCCTCAAGGCAAGGCTTTAGGAGAGGATTTTCTACTCTTGGTGTATGACCAGGGCTGGTGCAAGTGTTTTTGGCTACACGGGCAAAGATGCATTTTGCTCCCCCCCCCAGACCTCCCAAAAATGTATCTTCACCTGCATGTCTCTTAAAATCTCCCTCTTGAATTTTTTACCCCCTTTTGTTTATTATCCTCTCTTTTAAATGTCTTTAGTGTATCTTATCCCTTTTTTTGTCTTGCATTCCCCTTTATAATATCTTATCTTCTCATTTTTTCCATTTGTGTGTCTGTTACACCCCCGTGCATGTCTCTTACTTCCCTCAATCACCTTTGTGTCTCTTACTACATTCCAGCCACTTTGTGTGTTGTCTTTCTTCCCAGACCCTTTGTGTGTCTCCTTCTCCCCAGACCCTTTGTGTGTCTTTCTCCCCAGCCACTTTGTGTGTCTGTTTCTATCCCAGCCTGTGTGTGTGTCTTTCATCATTTCCCCAGCCTTTCTCTGTGTCTATTCCCCTTCTCCAGCCCCTTTGTATATCTTTCTCCCTATCCCAATCCACTCTGACTCTTTATCCCCACAGCCCCTATGTGTGTCACATCTCTGAGTACCTTGTCTCTTTCTTCTCACAGCCCTTCTGAGTGTCTCCCCAGCCCATGTCTGTCACTTTTACACCTTTACAGCCCCTTTGTGTATTTATGCAGCCCCAGCATCTTATCTTTTTCTCCCCCAGACTCTCTATGTCTCTTTGTGTGCCCCCTATGTCCCTCCATGTGTCTCATTTCCTCCAGCCCCTCCATTGCATATGTCTAATTTCCTTGCCACGTCCCCTCCATGTTTTTCATTCTCTCCCCAGCCCCTCCATGTGTCTCATTCCCCCAGCCCCCATGTGTCTCATTATTTCTGCTCCCATGTGTCTAATTCTCCCAGTCCCACCATACATCTAAATTCCTCCAGCCCCCCATGTATCTCATTACCCCTGCTTCCCCATGTGTCTCATTCCCCTAGTCCACCCATAAGTCTCATTCTCCCTGCCTCATGTATAACATTCCACCTGCCACCCATGTGTCTTATTACCCGAGTCCCCAGTCCACCCATGTGTCTCTTTCCCCTAGCCCCCCAATGTGTTTCATTCCTCCAACCCCCCATGTGTCTCATTTCCTCCCCCCACTCGTGCATCTTACCCCCTTTCTGCTTCCCTCCATGTGTCACCTCACCCCACTCCTGTGTAGCATGGCAGAGCCGTGGACCAGGAAAGAGGAGCTTCAGGAACCTCTCCCCAGTCTCACAGGGAGCAGTTCAGCGCCCCCTGCCTGCATTTCCTGTCAGACCAGGGTAGATGTTACTGAAGTTCCTCTACCCTGTTCCACAGCTCGACCATGCTACATAGGAGTAACTGACTGGAGGGGAGCGCTGTGCAGTGCACTTCCCTCCTGCTTGTCAGCAGGATCTTGTGCCCCCAATGCCAGTCTGCAGCCTTATGGCAGTGCCAGCCCTGTGTATGACATAGTCTTTAGAGCATAGGAGTTGGTGAAAATCTATACAAGTAAGGCAGAAAGTAATGCTTTTCACATCCTATGGATTCTCTAAGAAAATGTGTTATTTCCACCAATATATATTTATTATCTGAGTTCTGGGAGTAGAAGAGACACTGCAAGTTAGGTTAGTTATTGTTAAATAACTATTTCCAGCAGCCGTAGTACATCAGTAATGCACACTTAGCTCTCCCAGCTGCTGAAATTTTCATAGCTCGCATGTCCTGTCAGCACCCATTCCTTTATACATCTCTCTGACCTACTTTAAAATGAGTGTTCCATTGTTTTGTTTATATAGAACACAGTATATAAAAATTAAATCTCTCAGGCAGTGTGAAATGTTTTCCTGGACAGTAAAAGGAGACTATTTGTTAATTTAAACTGCAACCTTTTATGTTGAATGGAATCTGAAAATGTCATGGTTTCATGCGATCACCAAGGGTGTCAATTTTCAAGGAAGTTACAACAAACTGATGGAATAAAAAACATTTTCATGGAGGTTCAGAAGTATATCCCGTTATTGTTTAAGCATCCCAAACAAAATACGTTTAGTAGGAGTATAGGTCTCACATTTGCATGACTGGCGTTATGGCGTGCTATGTGTGACTTTGTAAGGGTGTGCAGAGCATAACAAGGAACCAAATGTCATTTATTTTGCTGAGTGTATATATGAGTGTGGATATCTGTCAGGAATACATTGTAAATATCAAACTACAGAACATAAAACCAAAAACATAGCCAATTGGGGAATTCTCCCAATTCTGCCATTTTTTTCCTACAAAATAAAAAATTCACTTTACACTATCAACAATTCCCTCATTATGGAATAACATTTTAAATGTTAACATTTTACCTGGTAGAATACTTACCATCTGTATTTTCTCAAACTATTTTTATGAATGAGGAACTGTTGATTTGCTTAAAACATCAGCTGATTCTCCCAGCCAATCAGCAGCACTCCCGAACAAGACAGTCTGAGGTTTCCTGTTTAAAGAATCGGAGAGAAGAGGAATGATAAGGGCATTACTAAAAGGCACTCGAGATAAGACTTTGGGGTTAAACTGTTCATGAACAGTTTAACCTGTGAACGTAAACAGGCACCAGGGACCTTCTGGCACCATGACAACTTAATTAGTATGAAGTTGTTATGGCGCCCAGAGGCTAGATTTAATATTTCACCGGATAACACATTTGACTTCTGTACATGTGCAGATAAGATATTGAGAACTGAACAGCCTAAAAAAACTAGGAAGTGGACAAATTGCAGTTGACCTTTTTAAATGAATTATGGAGACAAGAAAATACAAATTTCACCTTTTTATTTTAATGATGGCAAAGTTACCCCCTAAATGTCCATATTTTTCTACAAATTTACAGTTTTTGTGGATTACATAAAGTGTCTGGATTATGTCATCTCAACTCCATCCATTTTATTTTAATAGGAGTGGTGTGTCTATATCAAAGACATAACCTGAGCGGAGGGTCATGGAATAGGTAGTTCACTTTCACTTCTTTTAATCCACAAGTAGCTTCATTCATGTTTTTTTCATGAATAAAGCAACATATCTCTACAAAAGTTTAGTGCTACTGTACAGGTTCTCAGTACAAAGCTACGAGAGCACCTGCACAGGCTACTTAGGAGAAGACATGTAAATTTGTTTTTTTTCGATGAACTGAAATTCAGGTGATTTTTTGGCAATTCAGTGGTTTGTCTGAAAAAATGTAAACAAAGCAATGGATGGAGGAATCAAGCATTGAATTACGAACACAATTCTTCTATGAAATTTGTGGATTTATTTATCTGACGCTTACTAATCACTGCATGATAAAAAAGGAAAGTTGGAAGAAATTTTCTTTGGCAAATCAGCTCCATAGTGTGCCATTATGTACAAGGCATGGTGGCAAATGGTTTGGGCTGCATCCTCAGTAGAGGGGGAAAAAAGAGGGAGCACAGACTCTATAACAAGGAGTTAAACTGTGTACATGCACTCTGCAAGATGTTGTAACCATAATATTTTAGTCATCTCCATTGTGGGCTTCCCACAGCAATTTTATTAAATCGGTGCAGGTATCATAACTAAAATGAAAGCACAATGTCCACTTAATTGTTCTTAACACCTTGTATTAAACACTTTAAAAACGTAATTATAGTAGAATAAATATTAAAATTGGAAAGTAATTTTTTTCCTATGGATGAATAGTTGAAGAATAGAAATTTTCTTTGTACCAGCCCGTTGTGTTTAACTACATCCCTTTCTTTATACAGGTGGCTAGAAATGAAGGCGGTTATAAGACATTTTCAGCTAACTGTTGATGAAATTGTTGTGCTACAGTATGTTATATGACAGTGTAAATCATAATTCATTTCTAGGTTAAGAGCCTCATACAAGCTTTCAAGAAAAGGTACAGCTTGTATGAACCAGTTTCCTGAAGGCCCAGGGGTGTTTAGTAAATTGGATAGAATAAAAGATGTCAAGAGAAAAAAAAACTTTTCTTTGATAAATAAGAAGCAATCACATCATCCAAAATTGCAAACATCTCTTTGCAGTGTGTCTTAATATGTAGCTTGGATTTATCATTTGAGATGCAATCACAAAGGATTTCTGCAAAGCATATCCTCTGAAATCTGAATTGTGCTAAATAGAAAAATACTAAAATAAGCTTATGCTAAATTGGCATGTTGGAGAAATAGTAGAATTGAAGATTGTTTTTTTTTTTTTCTATCAAGTTTGCTTTTCAATTATCTATGATTTATTTACTGGAGCAAAGATCTTTCATTTTTATTTGAATTACCAACATTGCACATTGTGTGAGAATTTCTCCTATAAATGTCTTGGTTTTTTAACAAGAGATTGTGGTGATGGAACATTGATAGTCTTGGTCAATTTTCTAAAGTCTTTATGTTTGGCAGTGAGAGTCTAGTCATCAGAAGCTTAATTGTTTTGCTTTCTTCTATTTGCATTTAAAAAAAATATATATATATTTGTTTACAACTCTGAACAGTTATATTTGGCAAGTAGGTAATTGTACCACGAGTCTGAAGGACCAATGTTATATAGACAAGTAGTGATGTCGCGAACATAAAATTTTCGGTTCGCGCACTGTTTAATAGACATGCCCCTACTTTCGGTATTGTGAGTAGGGGCACAATTTACTAATACTAAGTAATTTTTACTTAGTATTAGTAAATTTGGCTGAAAAACCACAAAAAAAAAATAGGGGGCTGAGCGAACACGCTCAGGGACATCACTATAGACAAGTAATCAATCTGAAAATACGTTTTTTTCAGTACACATGAGAAACATTTCTTGGGCAAGAAAAATGCTTATATGGTGGGAGGCTTCTAGGTAAGAAATCTTTAACTGGATGAAAAAAAATGAAAACCCCTATTAACATGTGTGTGGTCCTTTAGCACCAGAAGGAACAATATTGCAGTTTATTATTACAAAAAAATATTGCATGTTTAACTCTCCTTCCTAACCCCTCCTCAAAAAGAAAATAGGATCTCCAAGATACCCGAGAGCTGAGTAGTTCCTTGATTTTTTTTCAACTGGTTGAGCAATAATCTAATTGTTTTTCATTTGGTTCTTTACAGATCCAAGTGCTTTTTGGCTAGCACATATTTTTTCTTTTAAAGTTATTCTATTTTCAGATTTACCAACCACCATACCAAACACTATCATTAACCCCTTAGTGACCAGACCGCTTTTCAATTTTCTTACCGTTTGGGACCAGGGCTGTTTTTATATTTCTGCGGTGTTTGTGTTTAGCTGTAATTTTCCTTACTCATTTACTGTACCCACACATATTATATACCATTTTTTTCGCCATTGAATGTTTTTTTCTAAAGATACCATTATTTTCATCATATCATATAATTTACTTTAACATTTTTGAAAAAGTGCGTTTTTTTTTTACATTTTTTCATCATATTTTATAACTTTGACCCCCGAAATTTGCTACGCTTCTACAACCACCAAAAAACACTTGCGCTAAATAGTTTCTAAATTTTGTCCTGAGTTTAGAAATACCCAATGTTAACATGTTCTTAGCTTTTTTTTTGCAAGTTATAGGGCAAAAAGTACAAGTAGCACTTTGCTGTTTCCGAACCATTGTTTTTCAAAATTAACGAAAGTTACATTGTAACACTGATATCTGTCAGGAGTACCTGAATAACCCTTCACATGTATATATATTTTTTTTTAAAGACGACAACCTTATGTATTACATTTGGGGTATTTTGACTCTTTTCATGCAACCATTTTACCACCAATCTATGCCAAATTAAAAAAAAATATTAAGAAAAAATGGTGATTTTTTTGACACACATAGCAATTTAAGAATACATGTACTGAGAACTTTAAGGGTTCCTGCCAAAGAACACCCCAATATGTGTTCAACAACATCTCCTGAGTACAGTGATACTACCCATGTATAGATGTGTTGGGTTCTCTGGGTGCTAAAAGACCGTATTTGGAGGGTGCGCATTCCAGTATTCTGACTTGGAATTTTCACAGCTGGTTATCATGCACCTATGTCCTATTTAGGACATTTTTGAAGCCAGCCAATGTAAGTTACCCCATCAAACCATATTTTTTTTTAAAGTAGACAACCCAGGGTATTCAATATGGCATGTATCCAGTCTTGTTTAGTAGCCAAATGGTAACAAACACTGGCCAAAGTTAGCATTTATATTTGCTTGTGTGTTAAAAATGCAAAAACCTATTATGAACGCTAACTTTGGCCAGTGTTTGTGACTAAGTGGCTACTAAGCAAGACTGGACATACCCCACTTGCAATACCTTGGGTTGTCTTCTTTTGCAAATGGTATGCCATCATGGTGGGTAATTCTCATTCCTGGGCTACCATACACTTTCAAAGGCAACATAACCAATCTGGCAAACTGAAAAAACAGAAAGATCAAACCTTATATTTAACCCCTTCAGGACGGAGTCAATAGTGCACGTTCTGATCAAAACAAAACGTAAACAAAAACTGGAATTTGCGCTATATGTCTGTTCACCCGTAGTTCCCCTCTTTCATATTATATGCACCCACACTTATTATATATCATTTTGTTCAGGAGAAACAGGGCTTTCGTTTCATATAAAATATTTATATATGAAACAATTTATTATGAATAAAATAAAAAAAACTGTGACATTTTAATTTTTTTGTTTTAATTTGTAGTTCCGCCTCACATTTTAGCTGTAAATGTAATAATACTGCACATATTTGTAATCAGCGATGTATCACGAGTACAACAGTACCCCCCATTAACAGGTTTTATGGTGTTTTGGAAAGTTACAGGGTCAAATATAGAACGTTCCATTTTCAATTTGAAATTTGCCAGATTAGTAATGTTACCTTTGAGACGGTGTGGTAGCCAGGAATGGGAATTACCCCCATAATGGCATACCATTTGAAAAATTAGACAACCC